>NC_142872.1:132745000-133995000 GCF_051225735.1 Oryctolagus cuniculus | reverse complement strand
TCACTATCATTCTGTTTAAAAGTACTAATCCATGAGAACTTGACAGCTTGCATAATGCTAGCTTTTGAAGCTTAATCATTTAGATGGAAATGTTTGACTCTGGTACCTGTTATAATATCAATATAAAAGACATATTTTATATTTTCACATGGTTGTTCATATCTTAACATTTGAAAACGGAGTGTGTCTTGTTTTATGTTTTGGAAGTAGTAAGTAATAGTGTATCTTAAAATTGATGGCATCTTAGACTTGATGAAATATTTTGATTTACAGATTTTCTTTCTTAATAAATATCAAACAATTCGTCCTGTACAGTTATAGTACTCATTTCTATGAGTTTTTATAAATACTTTTTAAATTTCAGGAGATTTTGACAAATACACACATCTACGTGATCATCATGGAATCAAGATAAACAATACTTCTTTAATCCCAGAAACTCCTTGTGTCCTCTTTGTAGTACACTCCACCCCTCATGCTGGCTTTCCATTTATCTTTTTGTCCTTATAATTAGTTTTGTCTGTTCTAGAATTTCTTACAACCAGAATGATAATATTTATGATTGTGTCTGACTTATTTCTACCAGGAAGTACCAGAATCATTCATATCATCATGTTTATCATAAGTTACTTTCTTTTTACTGCTGAGTAGTATCACATTTTATGAATGTATCATGTTCTGTTTATGTATTCATCTGCTGATGGACATTTGGATTACATCCAGTTCTTAGGTATTATAAATATTGCTGTCATGAATATTGGTATACAGTTGTACTATAGACATATTTTGTGATAATAATGAGAGTGAGTGCTCATGGATCTGTTTTCAAAATTAACTTATGAATTGAGTCTTATTACTTGCCTGTTAGAATTTGCTTTATCTTATTCAATGCATTTGAGTTAATTACTGTCATCAAAGGGAAGAATCTGATTTTAGACAGTGTGTATTACAGTCATCAAAGCTTATGTAACCTATAGAACTTTGATATTTTCATTTTCATCATTGTTGTGATATTAATTCACATTCACTAAGTTCTTAAGACATAACAGGTAGTGAATTATGTCACTTAAAATACATGACAACTAGGTGTGTTCTATTACTATCTTCATGTTATAGGTGAAGAAGCTAAAACAAATGGTTTAGCATTTACTAGGAAATAGTAGGGCAAGAATACTTGGTGATTGGATTTTTGATCCTGCCCATACAGTTTTATTGAACTTATTGTGTTATATACTAATGGTGTTTTGAAAGTGTACTACCATATAAGTGCTTCAGTGAAAAGTTCAGAATTACAACTTGGGATATGAAGGTGTACGTTCTCTCAAACACCTTTACTCACTTCTGCTACTTTACACGCTCATGATCACTTCAAAGTCATTTTATCTACTTCTGTTGCCTTGTTCTGAGGGAGTCCTGTTTTACTCATTTTTCTTACTAGCTTATAAGTGTTTTGCCACTGGAAAGAATAAATAGAAATGGCCCAGTATAAAATTCTCATGAGGGACCAGCGCCGTGGCGCAGTAGATTAATCCTCCACCTGTGGTGCCGGCATTCCATATGGACGCCAGTTCTATTCCCGGCTGCTCTACTTCCAATCCAACTCTCTGCTGTGCCCTGGGAAAGCAGTAGAAGATGGCCCAAAGCCTTGGGCCCCTGCACCTGCATGGGAGACCAGGAAGAAGCACCTGGCTCCTGGCTTTGGACTGGCGCAGCGCCGGCCATAGCAGCCATTTGGGGAGTGAACCAACGGAAGGAAGACCTTTTCTCTCTGTCTCTCCCTCTCACTGTCTATAACTCTACCTCTCACATAAATAAAAATCTTTAAAAAAAAATTCATGGTTCGAAATGGAATGTTGCACAATTTGTGTGCTTTAGTACTTATCTTGAAACTAGGGGTGAAACATACCCCTTATAGGGTTTTTTGTTTCAGTTTGGTTTTTGATTTTTTTAAAATTTTATTAGAAAACCGTTAATTGATTTTTACCTGTAAGCCTGTTTTTTTCTCTACCTCTATAATACCTTGCACTTGTCATAATTTGGAAATTTTTTGTTCTGTAAATTTCTTTTTACATTATAAATGAAACACAGGTTTCAGTTTCTCACATTTCATTCCAGTGATTTTAGTGACAAATTTCCTATGAATCTGTCTTGATTTCCAAAGTTTTAAGTGCCTATAATTTGATTATGTATAATTATCTGAAGTGGGTTACACTAAAATGGCGTTGTGCTTTCCTAGTTTTAAAAGTTAACCATTTATTTTCTGGTCTAGACTGAATATTAAAGATCTGAGTATTTTTCATTAATTATTTGAAAGAGTTTACCAGCATGATCCATAAGACTTAGCTGACAACAGTTTTAAGATGTACAGATCTTTTAGTAGTCTGGCTGAATATGTGGGGTATATAGTGTACATTATCTTTTCCTCTGAGTATTCAAAATACAATTAATTGTGTTTGCTTAAATAGGTTCCAGCAACAGATAGAAATGCTTTAAGTTCACTCTGGGGAAAACTGGCTTCTGAAATTTTAATGCAGAATTGGGATGCAGCCATGGAAGATCTTACACGATTAAAAGAGACCATAGATAACAATGTAAGTTAGACTTTTTCATTGTGATTCTCTGAAGTTTTTATGTCTTCCACACTTCCTGATAAGGAAAAACACCATGTACTTTGAACAAACTAAAACTTTCAAATTAGCTTTTATTGTCTTACAAAAATTATGGTTAGTGGATTGATTAGTTTCACTGAATCTCTTTGGAAGAAACTGTCAAATTTCTTTTTTAATTCTTAGAGAAAAGAACTCAGTCTTCATTTCTGTTGCAACTAATGTGCCCTTTCTTCTCTGCCACTGAAAATGACACTGTGCTGTTACTGCTTCCTGTTATTGCAAGTCTTAGGCAAGAGATGACAGTTTTCATACACAGTTAATGTCTAATAAAACCACTTACAGAATGTTTAGTAAAGCCCTTGCTTTTAAAACACTATAATATGGGCCAGCGCCGCGGCTCAATAGGCTAATCCTCCACCTGCGGCGTCAGCACCCCGGGTTCTAGTCCTGGTTGGTGTACTGGATTCTGTCCTGGTTGCCCCTCTTCCAGTCCAGCTCTCTGCTGTGGCCCGGGAGTGCAGTGGAAGATGGCCTAAGTGCTTGGGCCCTGCACCCACATGGGAGACAAGAAGAAGCACCTGGCTCCTGGCTTAGGATCAGCGCAGTGCGCTGGCCTCAGTGTGTCGGCCACGGCGGCCATTGGAGAGTGAACCAATGGCAAAGGAAGACCTTTCTCTCTGTCTCTCTCTCTCACTGTCCACTCTGCCTGTCCAAAAAAAAAAAAAATACTATAACATGGAATCTGTCTTCAAAAGCAGGGTGATAGCTTGGGATATCAAGGATCCTATAGAGAGAAGATGGAAGGGATCAGACTTCAATCATAATGCCACTAGTGCATGCCTTTAAAAGGGCCTAGTTTTTTAATTATAATTTTGAAAGCAATAATACTTGTCTCTTTCTCATATATTAATAATTTTAATGCATACTTTTTTTTTTATATTTCTAGTCTGTGAGTTCTCCACTCCAGTCTCTTCAGCAGCGAACTTGGCTCATTCATTGGTCTCTGTTTGTTTTCTTCAACCACCCGAAAGGTCGAGATAACATTATCGATCTCTTCCTTTACCAGCCACAGTAAGTTTTCATTGTATAATTTTGACTCTAATCATTTGAAATTATATGGGATTTTTTAAGCTTCAGATGTACTTTTTTCTAATATTTTAATTTGTTGTCCTTCCTCATGTAATAGATTTGCTTCTTAATTGATAAATTGTAATATACGTCTTTCAAAGTGGCAGTTAAAATACGGTTCCTGAGTTGGCAGCATGGGCATCATGTAGAGTCTTAGGGAGTCACTCTAGAGAAGCAAAATCAGACTCTGCATTTTAACAGGATCCCAGTTGGTGTGTATATGCAGTAGGTACTCCATATTCCTCCTAGCTTCTTTATCCTCCCATATTCAATCTGCTGAAGATTGAAAGTATTCTGTGAAAAAGACATTGGTCTGTACTGCACAGTTTTTTTCTCATTCATTAGTGTTATATAACATTTACATTTTACAAGTAAGGTAGAGGTGATATAAGGCATACTGGAGGATGCCACTAGGGCATATGCAAATACTATGCCATTGTATACAGGGGCTTCAGCATTGGCAAGGGGTTTTGAAACCAACCTCTGTCTATACTAGGGCTGACTGTATTTAAAACTCTAGAAATTAGGCTCTGGACTTTATTATTTGATGAATATGTGTATCCTGTAGAAGAATCTGTTCTATATTATCTAGCTTGTGTTTAATCCTTTTGATGCTAAGAAAAAGCAATGCTTTGTGAATTAGACCATTGTATAGTTAGCTGGAAACTGTTTTTCTCAAGTGCTTCTTAAGCTTCTGCTCATTGTTTCTCATTTGATTGGAAAAAGAAAGCCAGATATGTTTTTGGAAACTGTTTAGACACTTGAGGATAATTTCTTCTTCTGTTTCCTTCAAATGAAATATTTCTATTTCATTCAATAATATGATTTTTCAGATTTTTTACTACTTTTACTGCTATTGGGTATGTATAGCTTTAAAAAATTAGGTGTCTGTGTTTTACTGTGTGCTGGGTGCTACCACAGGTTGTTTGCAATCTGAAATGTTAAATAAATGATCGGATGATCATATGATGGTGTCCAAAACTTGTGGGAAAGGCTTACAGGGGAATGGGCATAGTAAGGTTAGCAACTTTATGTGACAATATCTTACAGGTAGATTGCGCAGAACAAAGCTTAATTAAATCCAGAAAGACTGATATGTAAACCAGAATGTATTAGTAATTTATAAGAAGAAATGTAATGCTAAGAGAAACAAGTGCATTTGACCAGATTGTTCTGACAGTGTCCGAGGGTTAGTAGGAAGTCTTAATAGTAAACTGAAGGTTGCTTTATAAGTACTTGAAATCAGGATAGAGTTATTTTATGACTAGAATCTTTGATAGCACCATCAAGTTAACGACCTTAGGTAACCATCCTCATAGTAGGAGTGTTTGTGCCACTTGGATTAGTGCTGTGCACATTTCTTTTGCATATTAATCACTCTAAACATTTGAACAGTCTTTTCTAAGGTTTGCGCTTTATCATTCATGAATCTATTTCATATCCATACCCCTCAAATCTACTCTCATTCCTTTCTGTCCCCAGTTTTTCTTTATCTGAGTTAATGTCTTCCTAGATTCACATCAGGTCTTCCTGATATGGTAGCTTTCTCTTACTGATGTGACTAATCCATCTTTGCTCTGTTGTGTCCTTTGTTTCCTTAATCCTCCAAGAGAAGTCCCTTGTATTCTGGTCTTCAGAAGTAGCTTTTTCTTATACCCTTTGAGGCTTTTATATTTTAGAAGTTTTTTTCTTGTGATACTTTTATGGATTATAATCCTATGCCTAGTTGAGGACTCAAGTATCCAGAAAGATGAGCAGTATGAAAACATTGTAAGAGATTTGGAGATACTGGTGAATGAGTAAAATAGCAACATGTGTCTTTGTTAAACTGTCCATGCACTTTATAGAAAAGACGTTTAAAGAGAGTTTCAGTATCAAAAATTGAGAATATATTTCTCATTATTTGGATTTTAATCAAGGATACATTCAATTGAGAAGAGATTTTATTTTTTAAAGATTTATTATTTAATTGAAAGAGTTACAGAGAGAGAAGCAGAGACAGATGTTCCATCTGCTAGTTCACTCCCCAAATGGCCATAAAGGCCAGGGCTGGGCTAGGCTTAAACCAGAAGCCAGGAGCTTCTTCTGGGTCTCCCATGTAGGTGGCAGGGGCCCAAACACTTGGGCCATCTTCTGCTGCTTTCCCAGACACATTTGCTGGATCAGAAGTACTACAGCTAGGACTGTAACTGGCACCTATATGGGATGCAGTGCTGCAGGCCACAGCTTACCT
This sequence comes from Oryctolagus cuniculus, assembly GCF_051225735.1. Classification (NCBI taxonomy): domain Eukaryota; kingdom Metazoa; phylum Chordata; class Mammalia; order Lagomorpha; family Leporidae; genus Oryctolagus; species Oryctolagus cuniculus. Next base: position 133,989,030 of record NC_142872.1, on the reverse strand, counting down.
GCTTGGCCACAGCACCTGCCCCAGAAAAGATTTTAAAAATGGCAAAAGCGTTCAGTATTTTCCCTCCCTCTTGAATAAAACCTGTAAGATCTTAAAGTGCTAGTCTATATTCTCATCAGAAATGCAAAGATAAGTCTATCTTGAATGAGCAGATTTGACACTGCTTTTAGAGCTCATAAGAACTAGTCATCTTTTTTTTTTTCTTTTAAGATACTGTTTACGTATTTCAGAATCAGAGTTAGAGACAGAGAGAAGGAGAGACATAGAGAAAGGTCTTACATCCGCTGGTTCATTCCCCAAATGGCCACAATGGTGAGAGCTGTGCCAATATGAAGCTGTGAGCCAGGAGCTTCTTCTGGGTCACCCACGTTGGTGCTGGGACCCAAGCACTTGGGCCATCTTCCACTGCTTTCCCAGGTCATAAGCAGAGAGCTTGATCAGAAGAGGAGCAGCTGGAGGGGACACGAATCAATGCCCATATGAGATGCTGGCACCAGAGATGAAACCAGCCCACTGTACACCACAGCACCGGCCCCATGGTTCCAATCTTGCTGTCTGCTGAATGGGTTAAGGATAAGGAAAGCTATGCCTGAACTCAGCAATAAGAATTAGCTTTCCATGCTATTAGTTACTAGATTGACTGTCTGTTTTTTCAGTTGTGTGTGTATCTAGAATGTAAATCCAAATGACTCCTAAAAGATTACCTATAAACTGGAAAAATAAAAGGATTCAGATACACTGAAATTTTTATAATACAAATAAGGGGGAAAATAGTGGCACTTAATTCCTGACAGCATTCTCTCTTTTATGAAATTAGAAAGCAGTGTTTAATTCGTTAGACCAGCCATTGGTTATAGGTGTTGTTTTTTTGTTTTTTGGTTTTTTTTGACAGGCAGAGTGGACAGTGAGAGAGACAGAGAAAGGTCTTCCTTTTGCCATTGGTTCACCCTCCAATGGCCGCCGCAGCCGGCGCACTGCGGCTGGCGCATCGCTCTGATCCAAAGGCAGGAGCCAGGTACTTCTCCTGGTCTCCCATGGGGTGCAGGGCCCAAGCACTTGGGCCATCCTCCACTGCACTCCCTGGCCACAGCAGAGAGCTGGCCTAGAAGAGGGGCAACCAGGACAGAATCTGGCACCCCGACTGGGACTAAAACCCGGTGTACCGGTGCCGCAAGGCGGAGGATTAGCCTGGTGAGCTGCGGCGCCGGCCCGTTATAGAAAGTATTATCATTGAGATCCCATAAATTAAAGATGAAATTCAAATTTTTACAAAAGGAAACCAATACCAAAAAAGTAGTGTTTTTTAAGTTTTAGTATAAAATAAGGTAGAGAGTCATTGTCATAGAAATATAATTAGGGTTGGGTATTGTGGCAGAGTGGGTTAAGCTGCTGCTTGGGATGCCTGCATCCCAAGTGCCTAGATTAGAGTCCCAACTTTCCTATTTCCAGTCCAGCTTCTTGCTAATGCTCCTGGGAGGTAGCAGATGATGACCCAGGTACTTAAGTGCCTGCCACCCATATGGGAGATTCAAATAGAGTTCCTGGTTCTTCGCTTTGGCCTGGCTTAGCCCCAGCTATTGAGGGTATTTGTATGGAAGATCTGTCTAATAACTGCCTATCAATGAAGAAAACTTTTTTTTTGAAAATATCAAACTATATCCTACAAATGATTATTTCTTTTAAAATTAATGTTTATTTGTTAATTAACAAGATAAATTGATTTCTAGAGGCTTCTTCAGTTGCTAAGTTAGTTGGCAGCTGGATTTTCATCCCTGATTTTTATTTAATCTGTTGACTACCATTATACAAGAGTTCTTCAAAATGTAATGAAAAAACCAAAATAAACTTAGGTTTAAATTCCATTTTTCCATGAGTTTTTTATAAGTGCCCTTGTGTTTTCTGCCTCATTATTAATGCCTTCATTACTTGATTTTTGCTTGATTCTAACTTTTCATATCTGAATATACTTAATTTAAAAGTCATCATTTCAGCCACTAGTATCTATTTTTCATTCATGAATAAAGTGTCATGTTCTTAGTTTTAATTTCTGTTAGGACAGTATTACCCTTTGATGTGTTATTGAGTATATGTTAAATTGATACTTTACATAGATCATGAGTTGCAAATTTTTTTTTAAAACATGAAATACTTTGGAGATAATTTACACATTCATCCATGAGATGAAAGTTTAGACATTGGTACAGGTTGAAAGGTCTCCTATGTTACCTTTATTATGTCAGTCATAATTTAGTCTAAGCTTAAAATACAGATGGTTTCTGAATTAAAAAAATGAACATTTAAATGTAACATATAAGATACAGGTGTAAAGTAGAGCAGTATTCATAGGCTATTAGAGATGAAACTCTGCCACTAATTGTAGTTTACTGTTAGGGAACAGAACATGCTCATGAGACAGTGCTAAAAGGAAGATGTGAAGTTCAGTTAGCAAAGAGTATTTGTTTCCTAAATAAAGTAATATGAACATCTTAAGTTTCAAGTTTTATTTTTATTTATTTGAGAGTCAGAGTTACACACAGAGAGAGAGGTCTTCCATCCAATGGTTCACTCCCCAATTGGCCCCAATAGCCGGAGCTGTGCCGATCCGAAGCCAGGAGCTTCTTCCAGGTCTCCCATGCGGGTGCAGAGGCCCAAGGGCTTGGGCCATTTTCCACTGCTTCCCCAGGCCACATCAGAAAGCCAGATCAGAAGTGGAGCAGCCAGGTCTTGAACTGGCACCTACATGGGATGCTGGTGCTTCAGGCCAGGGCCTTAACCCGCTGGGCCAGAGCGCCAGCCCCCTCAGGTTTTATTATTAATAGGCTTACTAGATCGTATCTTTAATTTTTTTTAAAAGATTTATTTTATTTATTTGAAAGACGGAGTTACAGAGAGAGAGGTCTTCCATCTGCTGGTTCACTCCCCAGGTGGCCGCAACAGCCGGAGATGCGCCAATCAGGAGCCAGGAGCTTCTTGCAGGTCTCCCAAGCGGGTACAGGGGCCTAAGGACTTAAGCCATCTTCTACTGCTTTCCCAGGCCGTAGCAGAGAGCTTGATCGGAAGTGGAGCAGCTGGGACTAGAACCGGCACCCATATGGGAATGTGTTTCAGGCCAGGGCGTTACCCACTGTGCCACAGCACCAAGCTCGATGGTGTCTATAATTACCTTGTCTCCAACCAACTTATAAGCATTCTTGAAGACAAGGTTTTCATTTTTGTAACAAGTGTATAACAGGTACCATTTTTAATTTGGTAACATATTTTGTTTTATCTCTTAATAATTAAATTTTCTGGCCTACAGTTATGAAATATTGTAGGACATTTTCCATAAAATTGTATGACTGAAGTAGAGTTATGATAGAGGGAAAAAACCATGATGAAACAGTTCCGATTATCTGTCGAGATCATACTTCTGAACACAAATATTAAAGGGCTTATTTAAAATTAAAAAATTAAACTTTGGTTTCAAAAATAGAGCAACTACCATGTTTTTATGTTTAAACATATAAACTAAAAACAAAAAAAGAGCACAAGTGTGTTCAGTTGTGTCTGCTAAACACTGTAGGTTTAACACTTATCAGTGGGAATTGGAAAAGAAACAGAGTGAGGATGAAAATTGACTCTTAAATTTGGATTAACATGAAGAGAGATGATAAATCAGGGAAGTATGAAACAAAACACGGTGTGTCATATATTAGCCTGTTAAAACCTATCTGGTTTTCCTTATAATTGAACTAAATTTATAATTGATCTTACAAAAACATGAATTGAGATAACTAAAATGTCCCTATTCCCATGGCTCCTGTGGCTTTTTGATCATAGGTGCATAAATACCTATAAGCACAAGATGAATCATTTGCCATGGAAAGTATAGAATTCCAGCCATATTTGGAGTCTGGAACGTAGTACTACTGTCTGCAAATTGCGGACTAAAACTGACCCACAGTGTGTTTGCATATGACCTGCAATCTAAGAATGATGTTTACATATTTTTTTAAAGATTTATTTGTTTATTTGAGAGAAATCTTCCATCTGCTGGTTCACTCCCCAAATGGCTGCAAGGGTTGAGGCTGGGCCAAGTTGAAGCCAGGAGCTTCTTGCTGGTTTCCCACGTGTAAACAGGGGCTCAAGCACTTGGGCCATCTTTTACTGCTCTCCCTAGGTGCATTAGTAGGGAGCTAGAAAGATTTACTTATGTAATTGAAAAGTAGAGTTACGGGGCCTGGGAGGGGGAGGACAGACAGAGATCTTCTGTCCATTGGTTTACTCCCCAAACAGCTCCAGCAGCCAGACTGGGCCAACCCAAAGCCAGGAGCCAGGAGCTTCATCCAGGTTTCCTACATGGGTGCAGGGGCCCAAGCGTTTGGGCCATCCTCCACTGCTTTCCCAGGCACCCTAGCAAGGAGCTGAATCAGAAGTGTAGCGGGGCTGGCGCCATGGCTCACTAGGCTAATCCTCCGCCTAGCGGCGCCAGCACACCGGGTTCTAGTCCCAGTCGGGGCGCCGGATTCTGTCCCGGTTGCCCCTCTTCCAGGCCAGCTCTCTGCTGTGGCCAGGGAGTGCAGTGGAGGATGGCCCAGGTGCTTGGACCCTGCACCCCATGGGAGACCAGGAAAAGCACCTGGCTCCTGTCTTCGGATCAGCGCGGTGCGCCGGCTGCGGCGGCCATTGGAGGGTGAACCAACGGCAAAGGAAGACCTTTCTCTCTGTCTCTCTCTCTCACTGTCCACTCTGCCTGTCAAAAAAAAAAAAAAAAAAAAAGAAGTGTAGCAGCCGGGTCTGGAACTTCACCCTTATGGGATGCAGGTATCACAGGCAGTGGACCCATAAAAATTTTTTTCACATACCCTCCTATAATAGTGTTTTTCATGCCATGCATAGTACATCAATGCAGCACTTTATTTATATTTTTGTTGTTACTAGTGTATACTTGTCAGATCAAAACAAAGAGGGAGCAGTAGACTTTGGGTTCTTAAGGCACGGTGGAGTGGGGATTTTTTTTTGGTACTGAGTTAGAATGCCAGGCATTGAACTGACATGCTAGCCATGCTAAAAGAATGCCATATACATTCATATTACCAGACCATAAGTCCTCACCAAAGCATTCTCAGCAGACAAAACAGAAGCTGTCATGAAAATTTAGAAAATTTAAAATGTGATATTGCATCATAGCAGACGTTTCTCACAAAAGTTAATGAAAATGAGGCTTCAACCAAAATAAGTTGGGTTTTTTGTTTGTTTGTTTTGGATTTTTTATTATTTTTGTTGGTACTTGAGGGGCAGAGACAGAGCTAGCTCCCACTCACTAATTTACTTCCTGAATTCCTGCAACCAGGGGCTTGTCTGGAGCCTAACCAGGCTGGGTCCAAAACCAGAGGCCAAGAACTCAAATCGGGTCTCCCATGGGGGTGGCAGGAACCCATTACTTCTGCAATTGCTGTTACCTCTGAGGGTCTACATTGGCAAAATGAAGTAGTCAAGAACTGGAGTCAGCAATTAAAGCCAGGTTCTCTGATGTCAGGCATGGACATCTTAACCACTAAGTTAAACACCCACTCCCAAAGTAAGTTTGACTCATTTTTTTTGTTAGCTGGCATTTTCATCATTTTGTTTCCTGAAGTTAGATTCTGTTTCTGCACTTTCTTGGAGGAAATCCCCTTACAGTGTTTGCAGTCTCAGACTAGTGAAATATTGCAATTTAATGGGCTATACGAGTGTTTCCTTTAATTCACACTGGCTTGTATATCTAGAAAACTAGGGAAGTTATTAAATGTTAGATAACTTTTGTATTTTAACCCTAGGTATCTTAATGCAATTCAGACAATGTGTCCACATATTCTGCGTTATTTGACCACAGCAGTCATAACAAACAAAGATGTTCGAAAACGCCGGCAGGTGCTGAAAGATCTTGTCAAAGTTATTCAACAGGTAAAAATTAATCTTCATTGATTTTTAAACATACCTAATTTTTTTTTTGACAGGCAGAGTGGACAGTGAGAGAGAGAGAGACAGAGAGAAAGATCTTCCTTTGCCATTGGTTCACCCTCCAATGGCCGCTACGGCTGGCACACTGCGCTGATCTGATGGCAGGAGCCAGGTGCTTCTCCTGGTCTCCCATGGGGTGCAGGGCCCAAGCACTTGGGCCATCCTCCACTGCCTTCCCGGGCCACAGCAGAGAGCTGGCCTGGAAGAGGGGCAACCGGGACAGAATCCAGTACCCCGACCGGGACTAGAACCCGGTGTGCCGGCGCTGCAAGGCGGAGGTTTAGCCTTATTGAGCCACGGTGTTGGCCATACCTAATCTTTAGATGTACCCTCTTTATTTTAAAGTAAAACCCCTACTTCTTAAGATAAAAATGTTTTTAGAAAATAGGGAAGTATACATGAAATTTAAAAGATGGATGACCCTCTTGGACATTACTCTCTGTAAGTCTAAAATATACCTATGTTAGATGTGATAGAATGATTATTGCTGTCTACTAGGTGGATACTTAAAATATATTATGTACTTGTGTTACTCTTACTACAGAGTGAAAGAAGATCTGGAGTCTGGAACTGTTCATTGAGGGGTCATTACTTGCCTCATAATTTAATAAGGGTGATCTGTATGGAGAATACAATTAATTGTCTCCAAATTGAGTAACACTACAGCTGATTGATTTTTGGTAAATGCTTCAGCAAGAACCATGGATTGAAAAAAGAACTTAAAATATTAATTTGATCTAAGAATGAATTAAGTACAGAGAAGTCATTACCATTCAGTAGGGTATGGATGTCTTTATATTGGGGAAGTTTATCACTGTTTACTGACTAATGGAGACTTTTGGTATTGGAATTACTCTGGGGAGAATTTAGAGAACTTGATTTGGAAGACATGATCCTGGAATCAGTGCAGAAGCCATTGCTTTGAGATGATAGTAATTTACTAGAAATTAATGGCAACAATAGAGAAAACATGAAAATTGGGATAATCTAAGGACATTGTAATAAGTAATGTTGAAACAGATCTAACTTAACCTTTGACTTAATTTTACAGGAATCTTACACCTATAAAGACCCAATTACAGAATTTGTTGAATGCTTATATGTTAACTTTGACTTTGATGGGGCTCAGAAAAAGCTGAGGGAATGTGAATCAGTGAGTATAAAGTTTTACTTGCAAACTAATACTGTTCTTAATTCTTTTAGCATTATAGAGTTAATCTTGCAGTGTTTTAATTATCATATCAAGTAATTCTATCAAAAATAATTGTGTATTTTAAATAACTCATGGTTTGAGAATTTGTTGCTATAGATAGATTCCTTTTGTTAAGAAGGTTTATTCAAACATTTGGATATACTGTAAATTCACAGGTATATCCTGATTCTATGTCTTACTCTGAATGAGTAAACATAAAATACTTCCTGTGTACTTTAGGGTGATCACTTTGAGTTGCCCATCACAGCTCTTGTTCTCAGTTTGTTTCTTAGGTGGGCTTATCTTGGGAAATGTTCACATGATTATATTTCTCATTTGCTATAAAGCAGATTATTATTGTATTACTAGTGTCCTATTAGCAGAAACTAAAATTCCTTGAAGAAATGTGGAAAAGTTAGATTATGGTTCTTCTGAATCAGATTGTAAGTTTTAAGAAACTAAACTAAGAGCTTAATTGCTAAATTTAATTGCCTTTACCACATTCACACATTACTAGTCATCGGATTCATCTTTTCAATACAAATTTTGCCACAAAATAAGTAAATTTTTTGACAGACTGAGATCTTATTTCTATAAGGGAACAATACGTAAATACACTCAGAGGTGATTTTCAACTACTATACAAAATATAGAAGTAGAAACCAATATTATAGCTTGTGTTACTATAGGCACATGTAACATTTTATTAAAGTAAATATTGGTGTATGTTCATTATGCTTGAGTATCTAGGGCTTATTGTGGAACCAGAAGAGTCAGAGGACATTTGGGTTCTTAAAGTAATCTTTTATAATCGCTTTAAGTAATACTCTGAGCTCAGAAACAGCTCTTAAGGCTTACTTGTCTGGCTGAAAAGCCCATGAGAGCATTTTGGGCATGGAAAGTCAAGACACTATGGCAAAAAATGTTCTCCATGAAGGATCTCTGTGAGTGAAACCCTAGTAGAAAGAAGTGGCCATCAAAGGAGGATGTACTTTTCTCTGAAGGAAGGAGAGAACTTCTACTTTGCTTATGGCTTTGTCTAAATATTGACAGAGATTGTAGATTCCATACCCTTGGCAGCTCATGTCAAGAGCCTCGGGTGGTCACTGACATCATGCATAAGAGTGTTAATTGTTAAATTAACAACAGGAGTCATATATAAGAGTGTTAATTGTTAAAATAACAAGCAACAGGAATCACTGTGCACTAACTCCCCTTGCAGCCTCTGTCTTCAGTGAGTTGTATTATGAGAATGTGTGCGTGTGTGTGTAAATTGTTGAAATCTTAGTATAGAGTTGATCTTCTCTGTACAAAGTTGATTGAAAATGGATTGTAATTGGGAATGGGAATGGGAGGAGGAGGAGGAGAAGGTATGGGACTGTGGGTGAGAGGGTGTTTATGGTGGGATTATATTCCTAAAATACTTATGAAATTTGTATCCTTAAAAGGTAAAAAAATTAATAAAATAGTCTTTTAGTTATACCATAAATGGAATAGCATTTCCATAAATACATTCCATAAATATATATATTCCATAATGGAATAGTAGCTACAAGTTTTGAGTCAAGTTTTTGAAAATTGCTTGTCAGCATTATTAATTTTTTCTTTTATGTTTCATAACATAGGTGCTTGTGAATGATTTCTTTTTGGTGGCTTGTCTTGAAGATTTCATTGAAAATGCCCGTCTTTTCATATTTGAGACTTTTTGTCGCATCCACCAGTGTATCAGCATTAAGTAAGAAAACCCTGTGTTGATGTGTATTTTCTCTTTTTTAATGTCTTGGAAAGTTACATTTAATAAGATTCCAGTTAATTTTATTTCCATTTGCTTTTAGAAGAAAATAATTTGATAATGGATTACTTTTAGCACCCCTAACTTTTTTTAATTATGAGAAGCTACAGGCTCAGAAATATTTAGCTTGCATGATGTGTGGCACAACATAATTTTTCAAAAAGATAACATAATTGACAGTTACCTAATATTATTAAACCATTACACAGGGAGGAAAGTGAAGTAACCAGTTTTAAAAATGGTTTTCAACAGTTCAAGAGTTAGCCCTTCATAAATCAGAAATTCTGTTGAAAGACTATTACATTTGGCAATCACTTCTGTTAATTGAGTTTGTTTTTATTTAATTACATATTTGAATTCTTATATAGTAAACTGCTGTAACATGCGCTAAAATGTTGAAACACAGAAAAATTATGGTGAATTTTAGTTGAAATTCTCTCTATTGTGTAAAAAGTTATTGGGGAAAGTTGTGAAATGTACATAACCTATTAGAAAGTAATTTTACGTATTAGAATTTGAAAAATAGCCAGTGCCCTTTGGCCACAGATGAAGCCAAACATAATTTTTTTTTAAACTTAGCTACTTTAATGTTTGCCTCTAAGGAATTGTGTAGACCAGATTCTTTTTCTTTAATGCCATTTGTTTTTTGCTTGAAGGATCCATACTTTGCTAATTTTATTGGATTGTCACTGAAGTGGTTATCCAGGGTTAGAAGTATAGGATGATTGTGGGTTTTTTTCTGTGGTAACTGAATCCTTAACATCAGTTTTATTACTACTTTTCTCTAACTTGCAGACAATTTTTAAATCTTACTCTTTTAAAGAATACATTCAAATTCTTAGTATGTAGTTTTTTGTGAAATAGAGGTAGGTGCATCATATGTGGGGCGCTGATTTAGTTTTATTGGTACTTTTCTCTAGTTTGGAGACAACTTAAAAATCTTACTTTCTTAAAGAATACATTCAGACTACTAATAGGTGCATCATATGTGGGGTGCTAGTGGACAGTTGATAACTGAATTCTTGCATTGTTCTTTGTTTCTGAAATTTATGACTAGGGTTGTGAAATAGGGCTGTTAGTGTTTTGATTTCCCCATTTCTGGTTAGACTGTGGTCACTTGGGTGGTGTTTTTGTTTTGTTTTATTTTGGTTTTTTTTTGTCCAGAACTTTACCTCTATAGTGAGCCTTTTGAAAACTGACTCTTGTTTTTGTAATTTTAATACCTAGCATACTAGCTTTCTAGCATATAGCATGCTTTGTATAGTGTAGTACAGATATAGTATAAATATTTGTAAAATGAGTCAATTTCTCCTGTCCTTTGTATTAGTAAACATGCATATTTGTCCTTGGTATCGCTTTCTTTAGTTTTCACTTCTGTAGTACCACAAATAAGATTTGTTCTAATACTGGCTTTTTCTCTTTATTGAATCTTACTTTTTTCCTTGGGACTCAGTTTATGATATTTGTTAATTTTTAAATTTTATTTATTGGAAAAGCAGATAGAGAGCTCCTGTCTCTGTTTCACTCCCCAAACGCCTACAGCAGCCAGTAGTGGTCCAGGCTGATGCCAGGAGCCCAGAACTCGATGCCAGTCTCCAGTATGGGTGGCAAGGACCCAAGTACTTGAGCCATCCCCTGCTCCCTGCCAGCATGCACATTAGCAGGAAGCTGGAATCAGAAGCAGAGCTGAGATTTGACCCCAAACATTCCATTTTGGGATCTGGGCATCCCAAGCAGCTTTTTAACCACTTAACTACATCAAATAAATGCTCACTCTTTTTATAATGTTTAACTGTAAAATTACTTGTTCTGCATACTCACATGATATATACAGTTCTAGAAGGTAATAAATGGACTGGGAATGTTTATGTAACCTTTCATATGACATTATCATTAGATAAGAAATTTTCAAATTTATCTTGATGTAGGGTTTTGTTTTTTCTTTGATTGGACCACAGAGAATTCACTAAACTACTTTAAGATTAAATTTCTAGTGCCTTTGCAAAGTCCAGAAATCTTTTTATTCAAATGATAGAATTCTAGCCGGCGCCGCGGCTCACTAGGCTAATCCTCCGCCTTGCAGCGCCAGCACACCGAGTTCTAGTCCCGGTCAGGGCGCCGGATTCTGTCCCGGTTGCCCCTCTTCCAGGCCAGCTCTCTGCTGTGGCCAGGGAGTGCAGTGGAGGATGGCCCAAGTGCTTGGGCCCTGCACCCCATGGGAGACCAGGATAGGTACCTGGCTCCTGCCATCAGATCAGTGCGGTGCGCCAGCTGTGGCGGCCATTGGAGGGTGAACAACAGCAAAGGAAGACCTTTCTCTCTGTCCCTCTCTCTCTCACTGTCCACTCTGCCTGTCCCAAAAAAAAAAAAAAAATGATAGAATTCTTTTCTCTTAGGTTTTTTATACTTTGGGAAGGGTAGTTTTGGGATATTTTACTGACTTAGGTAATTGAGAATACATAAATTCATTTCTGTTCTTTTAAAATTAGGCCAGAATTTTTTGAGCTAGAAGAAATTAGAAAGTTTCTAATCTAGCAACATAGAACTGTTAAATCATCTGGAGTAGGACTTCCCATAGAATTCTCTGCAGTAATGGAAATGTTTTATCTGCACTTGAAAGGTCCTTCACATTTCAAGTTGAAGAACAATGGCTTTCAACTCATGTGTGTGATATATGAATGTATTATGCATTTATATGTGGGTATAAGCAGATCAAAGCAGAGCCCCTTCACGCTGCTTGTTACTAATTCTCCTGACCACTGACTATTTTAGCTGAGGAACTTTAGGCTTAGGGACATTAAGCTGTATAGATTTTATTTAATATTAGAGCCTAGGTTACTAAGTCTCTGATATTCATTGTACTGTATCTCATTGTTAATTTTTATTCATTGTGAGCAATTTATATTTTTTAAATGAAGATTTAGTATAATTTACTTTTTAATGCATCCATTGAGCCAGTAGGAATACCATTAAGTCAGTTTTTGAGTCTGTCTCAGTATGTGTAGAGTTTTATTTTATACGGATTATCTGTAAGTACTCCTGCATTTTTTTTTCTCAGACTTTGTGCTAGTCTTTAGTTTGTTTTAGAAATGCCTCGGTCCTCACGTGGCCAGAATTTATAGCATTTTATAATGTCTACATAACCATAAAGGAAACATTCCTGATATTTCATGTCCAAGTATCTGATTTTTTACTGATTTGGGGGGGTATACATGTTGTAAATCCTGTAAATTTAGTCCTAATTTAGTTTTGTTTTGTTCTTAAAATTTATTTATTTATTTGAAAGGCAGAGTTACAGAGAGGTCTTCATCCACTGGTTCACTCCCCAAATGGCTGCAACGGCCAGAACTGGGCTGATCTGAAGCCAGGAACCAGAAACTTCTTCCAGGTCTCCAAGGCGGGTGCAGGGGCTCAAGGACTTGGGGCATTGTCTGTTTTCCTAGGCCATAGCAGAGAGCTGGATCAGAAGTAGAGCAGCCAAGACTCAAACTGGCACCCAAATGGGATGCTGGCACTGCAGGCAGCAGCTTTACCTGCTATACCACAGTGCCAGCCTTTCTAATTAATTTAAACATTTCTATTCATTTCATTTACATCTCAGAATGGTAGGTATGAATAGAACGTAACTTGACTAAAATATGATTTAGGCTTAACTGGAGTAAATAATTCCAAGATTCATCAATATATAATTGGAAAAGAAATATGATCTTGTTTTTGGCAAATTTGAGTGCTACAGACAGCACTGTAGGCATTTTAGCCTTTAGTACTTTGTCATTACTTATTTGAGAAATCGCTTTCCTTGCATAGAAGTTTAAATGGAATTGAACAAAAAGTATTGCATTCAGGCAATAGTTGTGTTTTGTTTGTTTGTTTGTTTGTTTGTTTTTGTTTGTTTTTGTTTTTGTTTTTTGACAGGCAGAGTGGACAGTGAGAGAGAGAGACAGAGAGAAAGGTCTTCCCTTTGCCATTGGTTCACCCTCCAATGGCCGCCACGGCTGGCACGCTGCGGCCGGCGCACCACGCTAATCCAAAGGCAGGAGCCGGGTGCTTCTCCTGGTCTCCCATGGGGTGCAGGGCCCAAGCACTTGGGCCATCCTCCACTGCACTCCCGGGCCACAGCAGAGAGCTGGCCTGGAAGAGGGGCAACCAGGAAAGAATCCGGCGCCCTGACCGGGACTAGAACCCGGTGTGCCAGCACCGCTAGGCAGAGGATTAGCCTAGTGAGCCGCGGCGCTGGCCTTTCTTTGGGTTTTAATGATGGTATCATTTTTAGTCTTTAGTTAATAATCAAATTTTCCTAAATTTATTTTTGTAAGTATTGGTTGACTGTATCAAAAAATACTTTGACCCGCACTGCGTCCTGAATGAAGAAACACTTTACTAACAAAGCTCTAAAACTATTTATATAGCTCATAGTCATTAACAGGCTTTATTTTACCTTGTTTTAAACTTTAAAATTTCATTCTGTTCTCAGAGATGTAATTTATATTTTTCTTTGGTGCTTTTTTGTGCCTTTTTTCTTCTGCAGTTCTCCAACGTGCTGGGGATGCTACCTCCCAGCATGATAAGCAGATAGGTTTACCAACTAGTTCTCCCTAGTTTTCTCTTATCCTGTCATCCCACTTGCCTTTTCTGTGGGGCTATATAAATAGCACGAGATCCAAAGACTGAAGTTGTTGCTCCAGTGTAGAAATGAAGTCTACATGTTGCCCACAAATGAATACACTAAAAACTGACTCCCACTGGAACTCCAGCAGTCTTAGTGAACATCTGCAACCCTAGAGTTCCAGAATGGCCTCTGATGTAAAGTAGAGGAGTCACCAGGACCTGAAGAGTACAGTGTAATCCTGGAATTCCGGAGTTCCCATTTTCTCGTGAATCCTCAGCTCCATTTGTTTTCCCTTTGCCTGGGGCCTGGGAGCTGTCCATCCTAGACTGAGAATTATTGAGTCTGCTATGCTGTGATGAATAATGGTGCTGCTGTGCCCTGTCTCTGGGGCGGCTATCCAACATAAAGCCAGAATCAGAACCACAGCATTTGGTCTCCCGCATCTTAGGCATGAAAATACAGCCTGCTGGAGTAATTGAGTGAAAAATGAATGAGCAACTTAATATGTTTAGTATAATGCCTTATGTCCTTAGTCTTCATATTTTAAGGCTGCTTTAAAGGGTTAGAAATACTGCAGTTGAAAATAATATATATAATATTGTACATTTATAAATACAGCAAAAATCTCTAACAGACTCCACAGAGTTGGAATTCATAACAACCAACAGAGCTAACATTTATATTTAAGCAATATGTAGAGTAAAAAGTAGTTGTTCTCAGGGCCAGTGTTGTGGCAGTAAAAGTAAAGCCATGGCCTGCAATGCCAGCATCCCATGTGGGCACTGGTTCAAGTCCCAGCTGCTTCACTTCTGATCCAGCTCTGCTAACACCTGGGAAAGCAACAAAGGATGGCAAAGCAATAATTGTTGACTGAGCCTGCCTCCTAAAAGCCAAAAGTATGTTCTGGGGATAAACTCCAGTATCTACCCTGTAGTTCTTAAAAGGTCTTCTAAGTAATTTTGATGTAAAATGTTGTGTTTGTTTTTTTTTAAGTAAATTTTTTTTATAGTCTCATAAGTCAGCATTAAGAAATAAAGATGATACCCTACATCCTTTACTCAGTTTTCCCTTATGGTAATCTCTTGCAAAAACCACAATAAAATATTGGCCACCAGGATATTGACAGTCAAGATAAAGCACATTTCTGTCACCACACAATTTCTCAAGTTGCTCTCTTATGGCCATATTTCCTTCCTATCCTCTTTAATTCCTGGCAACCACTCCTCTGTTCTCTGTTTCTATAATTTTATTGTTTATGAATTTACAAAACTTTTTCTAAAAGATGTGTCCAGCTTTCTAAAGAAGACAAATACACTATGTATCATCATGCTGATATTAATTAATAGCAATATATCTAATAGTATAGTTGTTTAAAGAAGATATTACAAATATTAATGAATACTTCTTCTGAGCAGAAAATAGGGAGCTCACCCTTTAAGACTTTAAAATTCAGAGGAAGATATAAATATGAAATAAGTATACAAATACATGAAATCACAAATTATAATAGGTGTTTCGAAAAAAATGGAAGAACTAGAATAACATGAGTATATTTTGTACATTGGAAAATCAGAGAAGTTGGGGAGAAGATTCTATGACCCCTCATAACTCTAAATGGAGTATCTTTGGGCCCCAAATTACAGTTTTTCCCACTGAGTACTCGTTATGACAAATTATTCCACTTGTAAGTTTATGCTGATCTGTGTCTGCCTGTAATTAACTAAAGTTATTTGATATTCTGTCTTCTGGGGGAAGTGAAAAGATGTATCTCTTGCCCTTTTTCCTTTCCCCAAGGGATGTGTTTCAAATCTTGAATAGCTCAATTTTCAGCCCATGGTTTATTAAACAACTCTTTGTATTTGTGATTTGGAACATTCTCTGTAAAGAGATTTTTTGATTAAATGCCTATAAACACATATGATAGTCACATTTTTATAAAAATGCATATTAAGAATGGTTTTTATAAGTTTATATACAACCCTATAGATTTGTAGGATAAGGATACAAATCTGTTTATCATAAAGTATGTAACATCTGTCAAAAAAGATTATCATAGTGGAGTTTAATATAGTTGAATTTATAGCTGAATAGCTTATCAGACACAGTGTGTTTTTGAAGTTTAAAAGCTGTTTTAAATAATCCGTGGACCAGTTTTCAATTATAGATAAAAACAAAGTATGGAAATAATATTTTGAATGTGTATGACAAATATGTTGAAGCATTCATTAATATAATTTCCCTATACCAGGATAAGTTTTGGCTTTTTATAAAAGATGGTATTTTCCAACTACTCTTGTATTTCTTTAACTTACGAAATCATTCTACTTGCTTATTCTATTAAGTAGTATTTTACGTCTGAGTATTTTTCTTGAAGTTCTTGTTACTGCACAATCAATATTTAGAATTACACTCACTGATAGGAGAAGTAGCTTCATTTCCTCATGGAGATAAATTGTTTTCAATAAATGGTTTCAAAGGCCATTATACTTGTATTTATACAAGTTATTTCTGAGTTAACTTATTTCTGATTACTGAAGATATTGGAAAATTATTGAGAGTTTTCAGTTGTCACGTGAAGCATTTAGTTTCTCAGTTTTCTCCTGTTTTCTTTTTTCCATTTCCTCTCAATATTACAGTGAAACCCAGTCAGCACTTAAACATTTATTATTTAATTAGTTGTCATAGCATACTATTAGGAAAGGCTTGGAGTGATTTTCTTTGGAAATGCTAAGTATTTGGCCACAGTGTTAAGTAAAAATCTGGCCAGAGGTTTCCAGATCCTAATGCTTAAATCAGCAGTATTTGTAATAAATTGTGCTTATCAGATAAAATTTGGAAAGCCAGATTATTTAAAGAGGTTATTAGTAAGACATACGAAACTGTCCCCAAGTCCTTATTTTTGCAGATCTTTAGTTTTTAGTATGGGGAATACAGAGTAGATAGATGGGGGCTGTGGGGAAGGTTCAGACATTGGAGTCCTCTAAAAGATCAGGCATTAAATACTTGATAGAAAATCAGTCTAGAGTTGAAGTCTTCATCGAATCCCTAAATTTAGATATATGTATCTTGTGTTCTTAAGTGAGACACCTAATATTAATTTGCCCAGAAACAAAAACAAGTATCTGATTTTGTGCTAAAAGCATGTACGTGCTTAACTAAATTAAACTACGGATGAAATACTTAACTTTGTTATGTCTTTTAAAGTAGTACTTAATGATTCTGTGCACATCTTCTTTAACATTTTCAATATTATGTTTTTCTGTCAGCTGAACAGGAAAACTAGTCAATTTAAAGATGTATGTAGGAACTTACAGAAAATAAAGCTACCTGTATACAAGGTTGACATTTTTTGGTGTAATTTAAATAACAAGACATTATTTTTGTGTCAAAAATCTGGGTTGAATTATTTTTCTAAGAAATTCTTCATTTTGCACGAAAATTAGAAGGATGGATTTGTATATTTGGGAATTTTGATTAATCATTTAATTTTTTTACTGAATATTTTCATGTTCCTTAAACTGTACTCTTGGCCACATTCTTTAATTCTCTCTCACAGTGATTGGTAGGTTAGATAACCTGAAACGCCATCAATTATTTACCAATACTTCTTGGACCTTATTTCAAGTTTTTCTGTGACTTGATTTACTAAGTAAAGGATCAACAAGTGTAGAACAAACAATAAATCTCTAAACTGGGATTATAGCTCAGAGCGTGCAGACATTTATGGGTCTTGATTCATGTTGCCAAGTTGCCCTAGCAGTTGTCAGATAAGAGATATAAGAATATGGATATAAAGAAAGAGGTAGGGAAGAGAATTCCAGAGTTGCTGCATAGAGTGGAGTTTTGTTTTAAAATCTGAGATTATCATTTCCTATTATTATTTCCTATCATATTCCTAAACCCCCAGACTAGAACTGCGTTTTAAATCTTCCAGTTTTTCCTCACTATATTGAGTGTTGTTTATATATTTGGGGAATTAGATGATTGTCTCCCAGCCTGCCAGCTTAATTCTGGAGGCTTGAGGAAAAGATGGTATTTTTGTCACTAGCAAGTAATAAGGTTCATATTTTGTTGAATGAATGACAGGAAGGAAGAGAATTAGTTTGGTTTGGCTAGCATATGGAATTCATAAAGGACAATAATGGGAGGCTGGAAAGTTAAATTATATAGAGCCATGAATGAGCAACTTAGAAGTTTGAATTCTCTTTGTTTGGTATAAAGGTTCTGTTAAAAGTTTTCAAAGGAATTTGGGAGTAAACTGATCAGTTGAGTTTTAAGGCTAAGCCAGATAAAATATATTGAGGAGAGACTCAAGAGGTAGTTTAGTTAAAAAACTAGGAAATAGTAATAGAACCCAAACTAGTATAGTGTATAGAACAGCAGTCAAACGAAGAATATTATTAATTGATTCCTGAGTGATGGTCAATATGCAAATTACTGATTATATTAGCAGTGAACAAGGAAGATGGATTTATAGTATTTGTAGAAGTTATTTTTAAAACAACTACAGTGTTTTGAATACTATGGGAAAAATAATTGGGCTATGAAAGTGTCAAACAGATAAATAAATCATAGTTGGGAGTGGTGTCTTTGGTTGGCTTATGAGGGTGCTATGTTAGCTGTCACCCATGTAACAGCCACGAGAAGAAAAGTGTGAATGGTCCATCTAAGCAAACAACACAGCATTGTGCAAAGATCTTGAAGTGGTTTAGAACATTGGCATATTTGGTGTACACAAAGTATTGGTATCGAGACGAGAATAAGTCACTTTAGATGAGAAGCAGTAAGAAAAAATAATTGATAAGACATCTCATTGGATGTAGGCAGCAAGGAGAATCAGATCATCAGAATCCAGGTTTCAACACTAAATGTTTCATTATCACTTTAGTTATTAGTCTTTGAATAGGATTTATATAATAATTTTAAATTTTTACCCACTACAGATAATTAATTGGTATCTGAAAGTTATGTTTCTACTTTTTAAAAGCAGAATATACAGGTCCTGAGAATACAATTTGTTTAGTTTGTGCTAATTGGAGTAAAATGATTAGTATGTTATAGGAAAATCTTTTTTGAAAATGCTTTTAGGTTTTTTATTTTTTTATATATTTGTTTTTAATTGACATAATTTGTAGGTATATTGATCACCTCATGTATTGATAATTTTGTTGGGGACATCTAAAATCCTTTCTGTTAGCTATTTTGAGATACACGGTTAATTGTTGTCAACCTTAGTTACTCTGCTGCAGAACATTAGAAATTATTCCTTCTCCTCAACTGCACCTTGTACCCTTTAGCTATTCTCTGTCTGCTCGTCCCACCCATACCATACTCTGTTAACCACTATTTTACTCCCTATTTCTGTGAGATCAACTATTTTAGTTTCATCTGTGGGAACACTCAATACTTGTTTTACTATGCCTGACTTAATTCACTTAACAGAATGTTAACTTAACAGAATGTCCTCTAGCTTGTTGTGTTGTCACAAATGCTAGGATTTAATTCTTTTTTATGGCTGACTAACATTCCACTCATCAATCAATGGGTGTTTATGTTGATTCCTTATATTGCTGTTGTGAACAGTTCTGAATAAACACAGAAGTTTGTACCTCTTCAGCATACTGATTTCTTTTCCTTTGATTATATGCCCATTAGTGGAATTGCTGGATTATATGATGGTTCTGTTTTGTTTTTTGAGGAGCTTCTATATTGTTTTACATAAAACTGTTATAATTTACATTCCCACCAGTGGTGTTTAAGAGCTTTCCTTTCTCTGCACCATTGCTAGCATTAGCATTTGTCTTTTGTTTGTTTTCTTTTCTCTCTCTCTCTCTCTCTCTCTCTCTCTGATTTATTTATTTATTTGAAAGGCAGAGTTACAGAGAAAGATCTGTCTGCTGCTTCACTTCCCACATGGCCACAACCCAGGAGTTTCTTCTGGGTCTCGCTAGAGTACGTGGGCCATCTTGCGCTGCTTTTCCAGGCACAATAGCAGGGAGCTGGATCAGAATTGGAATATCTGGGTCTCAAACCATCACCCACTGGGGATGCCAACATCATAGGTAGTGGCTTTACCCACTATCCCACAGCATCAGCCCCTGTTTTCTTTTTAGTTAATAGCCATTTTTTTAGATAATAGCCATTCTGACCAGGAAGATGTGGTATCTAGTTGTGGTTTCAAGTCATTTTGGTTTTTTGTTGTTGTTGTTTTGTCATGGAGTTTGACAGTTTCTTAAATATTCTGGAAATTAATCCTTTGTTGGAGGCATACTTTACAAATAATTTCTTTCATCATCTGAATTTTTTCCTCTGCTGTACTCAGAGACTTTTTAGTTTGATTTAATCCTGTTAGTCAATTTTTCCTTTTGTTGCTTGAGCTTGTGAGGTCATAGCCGAAAGATCTCTGCCCAGACCGGTATCCTGAATTAATTCCTCTTATATTTTCTTCTAGTACTCCATACTTTAGGATCTTGACATTTAAGTCTTTGATCCATTTTGAGTGGGTTTTTTTTAATACATATAGTGAGAAATGGGGGTGGGGGGTGTTTGTCATTTCTGCTTATGAATACACTTGATCTTAGCCAAAGGCTAAGAAGCAATTGCTTATGAATGTCCAGCACTATTTATTGAGAAGTTGTTCCTTCTCCAATGTCACTCTTGGTGCCTTTGTCAAAAATCAGTTGTCTGTCAATATATGGATTTATTTGTGGTTTTTGAAGCAGTTTCATTGGTCTGTGTATCTGGTATTAATGCCAGTACCATGCTGATTTGATAAGTATAGCTTTGTAATGTTTTAAAGTCAGGTATTCTCTTGTTTCCAGCGTTCATTTTTGTTCAGCATTGCTTTGGCTATTCAGGGTCTTCTGTAATTCACTATGAATTTGGGAGGTGTTTTTCTGTGAAGAATATTCGTATTTTGGTTGGGATTGCATTGAATGTGTAGAGATCATTTTGGGTAGTGTAGGCATTTTAGCAATATTAATTCTTATAATCCATGAACACTGGATGTCTTACTATTTCATTATGTCATTTTCAGTTTTCCTTCACCAGTGTTTTATGGTTTTCACTGTAGAATTCTTTTACTCTTTGGTTGAATTTATTCTTGGATTTTTTTGTAGTTATTGTAAATGGATTGCTTTCTTGATTTCATTTTCAGCTAGTTCATTATAGATGTATGGAAATGCTACTGATTTTTTATATATTGATCTTGTATATCATAACTTTAGTGAATTAATTTATCAGTTCAAATGTAAGTTCATGTTGTGTACAAACATACTGACTTCCTCTTTTCAATTTGGATGCACTTTCTTTCTTTCCCTTGCCCAGTGGCTCTGGCTAGGACTTCCAGTATCCTGATGACTAAGACTGGTGAAAATGGGCATCTTTGTCTTGTTTTTTCTTAGAGGAAACACTTTAGACTATTTGCAGTTCAGTATGTTAGCTATGAGTTTGTCATAGATGGTACTGATTCAGATGTGTTGTATGCTTAATTTGTTCAGTTTTTATCATGAAGGGATAATTGTGAAAGTCTATTCTGTATTTGTTGAGATGTTCATTTAGTTTTTGTCCTTCATTATGTTGGTGTGATATACCTGTTCATTGATTTGCATATGTTGAACCATGTTTGCATCCTTGGTAAATTCCACTTGATCATGCTGTACCTCTTGGATGTACTATTAGATTCAGTTTGTTAATATTTTGTTGAAAATTTTCATCTATGTTCATCAGAGACTGATTCATCAGTTTTTTATTTGGTTGTACCCTAGTCTGGCTTTGATAGGGTAATGGTGGGCTCATAGAATGAATTTGCAAAAATTCTCTGCCTTTAATTTTTCAAAAAGTTTGAAAAGAATAGTTAGGTAAAATTCAACAACGAAACTATCTGGTGCTGGGCTTTTCTTTGTTGGAAGACTTTCTGTGACTGATTTGATTTCATTGCTCATTATTGGTCTGTTTAGGTTTTCTGTCTGTTTATAATTTAATTCCTTCGTGTCCAGATTTTTTTCAGTTCTTCTAGGTTTTACAGTTTGGTTATAGTTGTCTTTATAGTCCCTAAAGGTCCTTTATATTTCTTGTGGTATCGGTTGTAATGTCTCCCTTTTTAATCTCTGATTTTGGTATGATTTTTTTTCTTAATTTAACCAAATATATCAATTTTTATCTTCTCAGAAAAACAAATTTTGTTTTGTTTCTTTTGTAGATTTTTAAAAAATTCTTATTGCCTTTATTTCTGTCTGATTTTTTTTTATTAACAGATTTACTTATTTACTTGAAAGTCAGACTTACAGAGAGGAGAGGCAGAGAGAGAGAGAGGTCTTCCATCCGCTGGTTCACTCCCCAATGGGCCGCTAATGGCCGGAGCTGCACCAATCTGAAGCCAGGAGCTTCCTCTGGGTCTTTCCACGTGGGTACAAGGGCCCAAGGACTTAGGCCATCTTATACTGCTTTCCCAGGCCATAGCAGAGAGCTGGATTGGAAGTAGAGCAGCCAGGACTTGAACCGGCACCCATATGGGATGCTAGCACTGCAGACAGCGGCTTTACCCTGCTACGCCACAGCAGCAGCCCCTGTCTGATCTGTATTATTTATTTTCTGCTTCTAATGTTGGATTTGGTTTATTCTTACTTTCTTTGAATTGCATTGTTAAAAGTTCTTTTGCTTAATTGAAATCTGTTTTTTTTTAAATGTAGGCATTTACTGCTGTAAACTTCTTCCTTATCACTGCTTTTGCTGAAATCCATAAGCTTTTTCCATGTATTAAGAAAAATTTGTCCTTTACCTTTAGATTAATTTGTTTTCCTTTTTTTAGTGCAGAAGAAAATGAAATTTGCCTGTCTCTAAAATAAAAAACAGAGCCTTTTTGTTGAATTATAAAATGGCATATCTCCCAATTTTATAATGGCTTTTTAAAAATGAGACTAAGGGAGCCGGCGCTGTGGCATAGCAGATTAATTTGCCATCTGCAGTGCCAACATCCATATGGGCACCAGTTCAAGTCCCAGCTGCTCCACTTCAGTTCCATCTAACTTCTAATGTGCTTGGGAAAGTAGCAGAAGATGGCCCAAATTCTTGGGCCCCTGTACCCACATGGGAGACCCAGAATAAGCTCCTAGTTCCTGGCTTCAGATCAGCCTAGCTCAGCCATTTAGGGAGTGAACCAGCAGTTAGGGGATCTCTCTCTCCCTCTGTCTCTCCCTGTTACTCTTCCTTTAAATAAATAAATAAGTCTATTTTTAAGAAATGAGATTTAGTTAAATAATGGTGATAGAGTAAAATCCATGTGAATTAATGCATTAATTTTTGTTTGTTTGCTATGAAAGTGTGCTTACAGCAGTTATTTATGAAAACATGAAAAACAAAATTTTGACATAAGTCCACGGAACTTTGTGGTTTAGTTGGCTATATTCCTTACTGATGGTGTCATTTTTAATTCTGAGCCAGTCAAGGAAAATTTTTAAATGATTATCTCTTCATATATTTAGTTTTAGAATATTTTATTAATAGCCCAACTTAATTTTCACATTCTGAATGAAATTCTGTTCGCTCCATGTCAATAAACACATAAAATAAAGATAGCAGAAAGATTCTATTATTTCCACAGACATTTTTTGTTAGCTGGAGTGGTTGGTTACAATTTTTTGAGACCTCTGGAGTTGGCCTTGGCCTGAATGTTTACATTTTAGAGATGGGAATGCTGTCAGATCAGGAATTTTAGCTTAGAATATTTCAAGAAGTGGTTTTTATGATATTCCAATTCTTGTAATCAAACCAAGTGATTACACTGGAAAGCTGAACATGTGTAATATCTTCAGTGAAGACAAAAAACAGTTCATGTACCCACGTGTGCATGCACTTACACTTTAAAACCTTAAATATTAGATACTAACTGGCTACCTACTGACTTTGGTCCTTACAAACTAAGTAATGTAGTGGCCCTCTTCAATCTGATTATGAATTGGAAAACTATAAAATATGGATTCCAATACCTATTTTAGGTCAGGGTCTTGAGACTGATCTCACACTCTCTCCCTTCCCTCATCCCACATCCTCCCTTCCTGAGTGTGTTTCAGGAGCCATATAGGTTATAGAGTATAATTTATCCCAGAAACTTCCACAGCAGTCATGAGTTTCAGTGAGGTTTTTCACTAGATGCTGATGCTCCTTGTAGAAGGTTTACTTTGTTTGTATATAATCATTATATGTCATATAATCATTATATATCATAAAATATTTTCTTCCTTACATTACTTGTTGAGCACCTGCCAAGTGTAAGGTACTATTCTAGAAGCTGGAAGGGTTTCCATAAATGCAGAACATGATACCTTTCCTATAGGGATTTATTATGTGGTGAAGTAGAATAGGTTATGGACAGTCCAAGACAATATAAGTATGAACAATGCGGATAGTCATGATATGTAATAGAAGATGACCTAGAAATAACTACAAGTCTGAGTGCAGAATATGGATCAAACACTGTGTACCAAAAAGTAACTCTTAGGGCCCATTTAACTTTTTTTTTTTTTTTTAATTAGTATGTTGGCAGATAAACTGAACATGACTCCAGAAGAAGCTGAAAGGTGGATTGTGAATTTGATTAGGAATGCAAGACTGGATGCCAAGATTGATTCCAAATTAGTAAGTATTATATTAATTTTGTTTCATCCTTCTGGGAGTTTTAAATTAGAACATTTTCTTCAATTAAGAGTTTAATATGTCATATTTTTAGGCAGCAGCAATAACCTCCCATTTTTCCTTAACTGGATAAATGGTGTCATCCCTATAAAAATAGGTAAAATGTGTGCCATAGTGTTGTTAGGTCATACTCATGACTTATTACTATTACAAGGCACAGGGGTGGGTGTTATGGCACAGTGCGTCAAACTTCTGCTTGGGGCACTCGCATTCTATGTTGGAATGCCTGAGATTCCAATAAGCTTTCTGCTAGTGCACCTGGGAGGCAGCAGATGATGTTTCAAGTACTTGACTTACCACCCATGTGGGGATGTCAGCATGGAGTTCTTGGTTCCTGAATTCACTCATGGGCATTTGTGGAGTGGACCGGTGGCTGGAAGATCTCTGTCTCTCCCTCTCTTATGTCACTCTGCTTTTCCAATAAATAAATCAACAAAACTTCAAAAAGCATAATAAAAGACTAATTTTGCTGTTTTCATTTTAGGGCCACGTGGTTATGGGAAACAATGCAGTCTCACCCTATCAGCAAGTGATTGAAAAGACCAAAAGCCTTTCTTTTAGAAGCCAGATGTTGGCCATGAATATTGAGAAGAAACTTAATCAGAATAGTAGGTCAGAGGTAAGAATCACAGATTTTGATTCTGTCTGGAATTTAGCAATAGTGTAACATAATTGTTACTTGAACTCCATTTGAGAACATCTTACTATTCATTGTATCTGTCTTTGTATTTCTACTTAAGAGAATGAATGTTTTATGTAAGAAATGACTAAATGCAATTTTTTCCTGTATTTATTATATACATTAGTCAGGAAACTGGGGAAAAATTATGTTCCTAGTTAAACTATTTTTCTTTTCTTTTACTCTTCCTGTGTGATTTCATTAACTAATATCCAGGGTTTTCAACATACAATTTTGACATTGGCAAGTGATAATTTTCATGTGTAGTCCTCTTCTGAGTCTATGATAAGTGTTATGCTCTTTAAATCTCAAAGATAGTTCTGCGGGGCTGCATTTTGGCACGGAAAGTTAAGCTGCTGCCTCAGAAGACCACTTCCCATATCAGAGAGCCAGGGTTTGAGTCCTGCCTGTGGTTCCAATTCAGCTTCCTTCTGTTTACTCTGGGAGGCAGCAGTTAATTGCTGTAGTTCTTGGGCCCCTGTTGGAATCATTTCAGTAGTGAACTAGCAGATGAAAATAGAAGATCTCTCTGTGTCTGTGTGTCGTGCCTTTCAAATAAGTTAAAATAAAAACCCCAAAAATAACCATTAGCCCCCTGTATTGGTAGTGAGCCCGGTTAGGTGTTGAAGGAACTTGAATGTACCTGTAATTTTGGAGTCCAAAAACCATCTTTAATTCTCTTTAGACATGATTATGTGTAACTGGAGAATAGGAAGGCATGAGAAGCAGTTATGGGACATTCAGTGGCCTTACTAGATTAAATTTTAGGGGCTGGGTTGTCCTTAGCTTAGTCCTTTAGCTTTAAAAGAGAAGGATGAATTAGAATAGGAATTTCATTTCCCAGCCAAGGCCAAGAATAGCTGAGCCTGGAAAATTACTTTTATATTGTATTTTTCTATATATAACATTATCCATTATTGTTCCAATGTTTGTGTTTCTCTTTTTAATTGGGCAGACCTGTATCAGTTGACTTTTTTTTAATATAGGTTTATTTTATTTATTTGAAAGGCAGTTAGAGAGAGGAAGAGAGAGAGACTGAGAGAAATCTTCCATCTGCTGGTTCACGCCTCAGATGGCTGTAACGGCCAGTGCTGGACCAGGCCAGAACTTCATCTGGGTCTTTCACACGGGTACAGGGAACCAAGACTGGCAATCCTCCACTTCCCTCCCAGGCATATTAGCAGGGAGCTGGATTGGAATTAGGGCAACCGGGACTCCAACTAGCATCCTTATGGAATATGGTGTTACAGGCAGCAGCTTAACCCACTGTGCCAAAACACCAACCCTGAATTTTTGTTGTTTTTTTAAGATTTATCTATTTATTTAAAAGTCAGGGTTAGAAGCAGGGTGGGGTCTTTCACTCACTGGTTCACTTCCCAAGAGTGGCCAGGGTTGAGCCAGGCCGAAGCCAGGAGCTTTATGTGGTCTCCTCTGTGGGTGGAGTGAGTCCAAGCACTTGGCCATCTTCTACTGCTTTTCCCAGGCCATTGACAGGGAACTGGAGCAGCCAGGACATGAACTGGTGCCCATGTGGGATACCTGCTAATGCCACAACACAGGCCCCAGTATCAGGTGACATTTTGACGGGGCAACTCATATTAAGTGATTGCAAAGTGAAAGCCTTAAAGCAGCTTGGCAGTAGTAGTGCTAAAGTATGTGTTATGTCACTTTTTTCTGTATTGGCTGTTTTGGAAAGTATTTTTCTTTCACCCTGTCGGTTTCTCTACATATTTTAGGCTCCTAACTGGGCAACTCAAGACTCTGGCTTCTACTGAAGAACTGTAATGAAAAGATGAAAAAAACTACAAAATAAAGATGAAATAATGGAACCATTGTATAAAGAGTGACATACATTTTAGAAATGACATATTGAATATAAATTTTGGAGAATTTGAATAAAATTGGCCATGGTTTATTTTATTTTGATGTGAATGTCCTTGTGTGTCAAATTTTTTTTTATTTTAGAATAGTAATATATTCATAGGAAGTTGTAAAAATAGTAGAGGGGTCCCCCTTTGTTCACCTCATTTTACTCAATAGCACAGTACAAAAATAAGGATACTGACATTAATTCAATGTGTATGAATCTCTCTGCCATTTTATAGTGTGTACACTTGTGTAGTCATCATTGTAGTCAACATACAGAACTGTCATCACAAACATCTCTTGCTACCCTTTTGTAGCCATTGAACCCTTTGGCCACCAGCAATCTGTTCTCCATTTCTAGAATTTTGTCCATTAGGACAGTGTTACATGAACAGAATTAGAGTCAGTGCTCCATATCTGCAAGTTTTTTGACCAACCCCAGATTCAAAGTACGCAAGGGAAAAAAGAGTTCCATTTGCTGAACATGTACTGATTTTTTCTTATCTTTGCTTCCTACAATACTATACATACGTAGCCTTTACAGTGGATTAGATTATTATAAGTAATGTAGAAATGATACAGAATGCAGTTAATTTATACGCATATAATTACACCATGTTATGTAAGAGAGGAGTCTCTCAGGGAACCCGGAATGAACCATTTCCCTATTGAAGGGTATTTTAATTTCCCACACTGCAGAGACTAGATAGAATAGGTTGGATTTTATAAATGCTTATCTGATTGTTACACACATACACATACACATTGTTTACTGGATACTCAAAGTATTTAAGAAATGTAAAGTTCTTACTGGGTCTCCTTTACAAAGAAGTGGTTTGATTTTTCAGTTTGGTTGAGTTGAAACCCAGTCAACAGGAACTTAAGTTTGCTCTCAAGGAAGGTAATACAAAGATAAAATATAAATAAATATTTGTGTGTATATATAGTTTTTTTTATTTATTTTTACTTTTTGGTCAAATGATCAGGCCAACCTCAAAATTCAGGTAAGTTAGAGACTAGAGAAGTTAAGAGGCATCTGCCATTTTTAAAGTGCATAGAGGCCTCTCAGTACTAAACCTTGTGTAGAGTCTACAAACTTTCTGTAAAAGGCCATATAGCAAGTATTTTAGGCTCTTCAGACCATTTGTTCCCTGTTGTAATTACCCAACTGTCATGTAGCTCAAAAGCAGGCTTTGTAGGTAAGCAAATGCTGTGGCTGCATTGCAGTAAAACTGCTGTGTTTACAAATATCCTAAGGTCATCTGCTGTGGTTTCTGACTCTGCTGTAGTAGAGGTAGGTACTTAAAGCTGTGACCAAAGGTACTGGAACAGGATAGGATTACTGGTTAGGGTAAACCAAGTGTGGTTATTTTATTCACTGTTGTAAAAATGCCAAATAGAAAAAATTGTATGTGTGTGGGGTGGTGATTACTGGTAGTAAAAAATTACCAAGAGACAGTACCAAAAGGTGACATAGATAACAGGAATAGAAATAGATCTTTACGTACTGTGTATCAGCATTTTCATGCCCTCTGTTTTAATAACTTTAAGGAGAAAGAGGACTTGTATCATTTGAATACCTCACATAAGCCTGGAAATACTAACAATTTAGTAATATAAGTAGTATCTATCGCTGATGAGAAAGCATCTTTATATGCTTGGTCCAGTGCGTACCTAAGACTCCACTTGTATTGTACTCACCCCTGCCCCAACTTTGTGGTTGCTTTATAATCCTTTCAGTTTATATTTGAAAAAGATCAAAGGGGGGAAGGGTACATGTTTAGAAGGTTGTGAATAAGGGCTTGATCCATAAAACTGTTCAGATCTCTTAGCACCATTATCTTCTAGTAAGAGCAGAAAGTAATCTATTTGTTTCTACCAGTGTAGTCATTGGTTACTTGTGGCCGTATACAAAGTCCTAATGCAACATAACAAACTAATGGACATCTCCACTATTCGATTTACACCCTGTTCCTTCAGGGTTATCCATTTTATGAATAATTAATGTTCACTTGTTTTTTGCTTTTTATATATTGCTGTCCTTTGAACTTAATGGTTTACTAGTATCATTTTAAAAAATATTGGTAATGGCCATTTTTGCATATTACCAACAGTTTTTCATTATAAAGATGCAGTTGAAGTTTGGATAGAAATTATGTGATTCTGTATTTAACCTTTTTTGATAGCAGGTAAGTATTCCAGTGAGATGCTGAACACAATATAAGTGATTATTGTTTGTAGCTATTTATTTCTAATTTTTTTTGCCATTCAATAATAGACCTTCCAACATACCAGCTAATACAAGCACATCAAAGAATAAACATTCATGAAGCTTGCATTGAATAAATAGTTGCTTTGGTCTTAAGTTGTTTTTTTTTTTTTTTAAGATTTGAAAGAGTTACACAGAGAGAGATGGAGAGACAGAGAAAGAGAAATCTTCCATCCACTGGTTCACTCCCCAATTGGCTGCAATGACCAGAGCTGTGTTGATCCAAGGCCATGGGCCAGGAACTTCTCCCATGTCACCCACACGGGTGCAGGGGCCCGAGGACTTGGGCCATCTTCTGCTTTCCGAGGCCACAGCAAAGAGCTGGATCAGAAATGGAGCATCCAGGTCTCCAACCAGCGTCCATATGGAATGTGGCACTGCAGAACACAGTTTTTTATGTATTCACAAGCATGTGGGTTCATGATGAGTTACACAAAAGAGTAAATGTCCAGTTTAAAGAAGAAAGCATCCATTTGCCCTAATACCTTCCACTTAGTGCTCAGCTTAAGAAATAGAATGGTCCGGCTGGCGCTGTGGCTCACTAGGCTAATCCTCCGCCTTGCGGCGCCAGCACACCAGGTTCTAGTCCCGGTCAGGGTGCCAGATTCTGTCCTAGTTGTCCCTCTTCCAGGCCAGCTCTCTGCTGTGGCCAGGGAAGTGCTTGGGCCCTGCACCCCATGGGAAACCAGGAGAAGTACCTGGATCAGCGCGGTGTGCCAGCCGCGGCAGCCATTGGAGGGTGAACCAACGGCAAAGGAAGACCTCTCTCTCTCTCTCACTGTCCACTCTGCCTGTAAAAAAAAAAAAAAAAAAAGAAAGAAAGAATGGTCCTATTTAGAATGCCTGTGGCCCCTTACTAATTGTATTTTCCTTTTTGTCCTTGGAAAGTAACCATTATGGTGACTTTAGTGTTAATAATCCCTTTGCTTTTATTTATGGTTTTATTATTTGTATGTATCTCTAATAAAAAATTCAGCTTTACATGTTTCAGCCTATATTTAGCTTAAATCATAATTGATATTCTGTGACTTCTCAATACTGAGATTCATCTATATTAATGTAGTTTATTCTTTTTCACTGGTGGTATTTCATTGTGTGAATGTCATAATTTGCTAAATCATGTGTTGATGAGACCAGGTTACAGCTGCCTATCGAGTTTTTGGAACTAGCCCGACAGTTTTGTCTGTTAACTGCAGAGTGCCAGTGTGGTACATATGGTTACTGAGACCTATCTAGTCTGCAGTGTGGGAAGTTAAAATACCCTTCAATAGGGAAATGGTTCATTCCGGGTTCCCTGAGAGACTCCTCTCTTACATAAAATGGTGTAGTTATATGCATATAAATTAACTGCATTCCGTATCATTTCTACATTACTTATAATGTAGAGGTAAACATGACCCTTTTTCCCTTCCTCCCCTCCCCTCATGCCCTCTTTTTCCTCTCTCTTGCACTCACTCTCTCACCTATTTCTTGCCTTCTTTTAGATTCATCTGCACTTAGTTCCATTTCTCCCTCAAAATAGTTGAGCTTGTAAATACTCCATTTCTATTCTTAAAGTGGTTACCCTAAAAATTTTCATGTGTTTTTAACTTAAAAACTGTAAAGTTAGTATCTGCCCCACCCTCAGGAATGTGAGGAAATTTTTTATTGCAGTATTTTCTCAGAGCTTATTATTTTTGTCCATATTCTGTCCTTTTTAACATCAAAATTAGATATTTTGTACAATATTTTCACTAATTTATACTGGTTGGGATTCATGGGGGCCTCCTGATTTGGAAGATGTATTCTTGTCTTGCATTAACTTTCTTTTTTCTTTCTTTTTTTATGTTACTTATTTCAAAGGCAGAGTTACAGAAAGAGAGAGAGGGGGAGAGACAGAGATCTTCAGTCTGCTGGTTCACTCCCCAGCTGGCCACAAAGGTCGGGGCTGGGCCAGGCTGAAGCCAGGAGCTTCATCCAGGTCTCCCATGTGGGCGACGGGGCCCAAGGACGTGGGCTATCTTCACTGCTTTCCCAGGCTGGATAGGAAGTAGAGCAGCCAGGACAGGACCCAGAGCTCATATGTGATGTTGGCATCACAGGCGGCAGCTTCACCCACTTCACCACAATACTGGCCCCTCTTGGATTAATTTTCAAAATCTCAGTCCTCTTTTCAACTTTAAGCCTGACTGGTTTTCTCCTCTGACTAAAACCTTTCAGTGGCCCCCCATTGTTCTTAGCCTACAGAAAGAATCCTTAGCATGGCTCTAACACATCTGCTTGCTGCATCAGCCCCATTCTATGCCTGCTACTCATCCTTACATGTGATGAGCTCTGATTTTTCTATTCTGTTCTGTTCTATTTGTAGTGATGATTGTGCCTCATAAATTGATTTTACAACCCACTAATTGGTACTAATCCATCTTTGAAAAAGTACTGCTCTAAAGAGCAACAGTTCTATCTGGGATTGCATTATGTCCCCCACCAACTGCCACTCCCCATGCATGACACATACTTCTGTGTACTTCATCTTTCCTTAAAAATCCTACTCAAATATCAAGGAAAACTTGACTTTTCCTTCCTCAAGAAAATTTCCCGTAACTCCAGTGTAGGGAGTTAAGCCTTGTATTATTTACTCAGTTGTAATTACATTATTGATGTTTATCGTTCGTTGCCTTAAATTTTTACTCATTTTGTTTATTTGAAAGCCAGAGATACACAGGAGTCTACATCTGGTTCACTCCCAATATAGCTGCAACAACTTGCTGGGCCAGGCCAAAACCAGGAATGAAGAACTCAATCCAAGTCCCCTACATGGGAGGCAGGGACACACTACTTGAGCCATCACCTGTTGCTTCCCAGGGAACACATGATTGCAGAGCTCGGGCGCAATCTCACTCGGATGCAGGCATCCAAAGCGTCACCTTGACTGCAGCACTGAACCTCTGCCCTATATCAGACGTTTTCACTTGTGGTGATACCTGTCTTGTTCACTCCTAAATCCTTAATATTAGGCACTCAGTAACTTAATGAATGAATGGATGGAAGTTTGTTCAAAAGGGTAAATGGGAGAGAAATGGTGATTTGAAGATGACAACTTGAAAAATAAATGTATTAGAAAAGCTATTCTGTTATCGTTAGGTGGTCTTGACCTAAATCACGTGTGTCTAATTCTCTGATTTCTTATCTGCCTAAGAGCAATACTTATTGTTTTGTGTGCCTGGCTGTTTGGATCAATCACCTAAATAGATAAAACAAAAAAAACGGACTGGCATGGCAGCACAGCAGGTCATGTCGGTGGTCAGGATGCCTGCATTCCATATTGGAGTGCATGGTCTGAGTCTCAGCTATTCTGAACTTCTAATCAGCCTCCCTGATAATGTATGTGTCTGGCAGGCAGCAAGTACTAGTCCAATACTGGGGTTCTTGCCACCCACAAGGGAAACCCGGATGGAGTTCCTACCTCCTGGATTTGGCCTGGCCTAGCCTTGGTTGTTGTAGGCTTTATTTGGGGGAATGAATCAGTAGGTGGAAAATCTCTGTCTCTTTCTAATACATAGTATTAAAAAAAATTAGAAAACTATCATACCTCTTCTCTCCAGCAGTTAACTGTTTAAATCTGGGTAGCTACACAAACATAAGGCAATGAGATAAGTACTATTATGTGTGAATACACTTAGACTTACAAAGTGTTACTGTCATCAAGATAATAAAATTTATGAAGTTTCCAAACCTTTATTTTTCTTGTTTTTACTCCTCCTTGATAAAGATTGGAATAAAATGGGGCGAAGCAGGCACACCAATGATCTCAGATGTTTTCCTTCCTGTCATCTTTCCAGTGGTCAGAAAAAACAGCTGGACAAAACTATTAGGACTTCCGAATTCAGAATCTTCTGAACTTGTGTTTTTTGCAGCCTACCATTGATCTTCAAGTAAGACTGCAGTGTTGCTTTTCAAACTAAACTGGTGACTGTGAACAAAGGAAAGTGGTACCCGTGTCCTCAAATATCCTCAAGTACTTTGAAGAGGTCACTTGGGAAGTAAACTCTTTCAGCTCAATTGAAAGTCTAAATCAGTTTTGTCCTAGCAGTAAAGGCCAGTAGTAAATACCAAGCAGTAAAGACCAGCAGTAAGAAAAGCAGTCAAGGTCAGGGCCAAACTATCTGTTAGACTGAAATGTTTAAAGCTTCCAGGGAGGCTTCAATTAGACTCTTAAAAAGCATCCTTCTGTTAAACTTTTGTGTGTTTCCCATGCGTAATTTACTCCCACGCGTTTTTAATTCTCTGGGAGATCAAGACATCCTCTGAAAGAGCGTTCACTTGCTGGAGAGGTAGCGCAAACACTGTTATGTTTTGCTAATTTTTCATCTCATGTATTTCATAAACTGTTTGACTGTTAGAATCTGCAAGAAATAACATTAATCTAAGGCATCTCCTATTTTGGTTCTAAAACTGTGAGTCTTGTGCTGGCTCCCATTTAGCCTGATGAGACTGGAAGAACAATGCCAGATTGATTCATTTTGTTTTTTAAGTGTTGGGAAGACAATTGAGGAGTGAGGAGAATGTTGTTTGAAGTTGACGTTTTGAACTGGAAAACAGCTTGAGCACTTAGGCACCCTTCCAGGTAAATAAGTTAAATATACTTACGTGTGTCAACGTTAAGTCTAAATGCTTAAAGGTATGCCTCTATCATTCCATGTTGATTGGTGCTGGAAGGCAGCTATTTGAGGCATGGCTTATGAGCAGAATGACATGGGGGCAAAGACACGTTTAGTCAGGGTTTGCAAACTGGCAGTTTCCCTAGAGGAATAAAATACTATTGGATTGCATTTGTGAACACTTTTTATCTTGACTTTGTATACATTGTCCTTTAGGCACAGTCATGATTTGTTCTTGTGCTCCCCACATAGAAAGCATAATAATAGATTTGTATTAGAAGATTACTTGTCCACTGTCCATTCATTCATTTGGATAGGCAGGTGATGTTTGGGAACTATTAGAGCATCAGTCTGGCAGAAAAAAGCATTGCCATGATTCCCTCTGGTGTCCACTATTGAGGGAATATTCATTGCACGGAAAGGAAGCACGTGATTAGCTGTGTCTTTGTTCAGTTGGCTGATCAGGTCTGACCTGTTGGTCCATCTCTGCATAAACCAGTTAGTGTTTCTCCACTCCTAACCAGATTTGCACCTTGAACTTTTGCCAGCTGTTTCTTAAGTGCATGCCATTGGATGTGAGAGAGACTGGAAAGAGTGCAGATAGTTCAGCTTAAAATCAAGCCTTTTAAAACAACACAAAGCATAAAACATGAATCTCTTAATGGCAGATCAGAAGTTTTATCTTTCTAAGTTCAAACGTCAATACATTGGTACCACATGTGCTTCTATTGGGATAAACACTAGATGATAGGATAAAACTTAAGCTGAGACAAACTTGAATTTTGGAACTTTTGGTATCATTTCTGTCTAAAAATTTAAATTTCTGCTGGTGAGTTAGTGTAACCAGTCCTAGGAAATAGTGGGCGGAACATGGATGATCTTATTGATTCAGAAATCATCAGGAGCAGTACCCCATGTTTTAAGAGATGACATAATTAGACAATGGGCTTAGTTGTCTAGTAATATTTCCCTTGACTTGGGATTTGTACCTAGTTCTTTGAGGATTTGTAGGACTCAAATGAAATTTCATTAACAATCAATAATGCTTATTATTTGCTTTAGATTTTCACTTTTAGTTAGCATTCACCTATAATCAAGGTGGGTTCACCTATAAACAAGTGGGTTTCAAAACAGCCTTGTAATGTCTATTAGGTAGACTAATATGTATTAGCCTTCAGGTTTACCTACTTGGTCATTTGACCACCTTTTCTTGTCTGCCCATGAGTGATTTAAGGAACTCTTGTAGCATATGTTTACTATGAAGTGGAAAAAAAAAGTATAGTCCAATAGTAACAACACTGTTTATTTTATAATATGCCATGTTCTCTTATTAGAAAAGAAAATGAAGTTTAGGTGAATTATCATTCACAAAAATTTTAAAAACCATAAACAGTTTGTTCCCTTTTAGAGCATTTAAGGAAAAAAAGTGAAAGAACTCATTTTGACATCTTTGGATATTTGAATAGACAACAAGGACGAACTGTAGCATTTTTTTTTTTTCAGCCAAATTATCCCAAGAACACTCTGCTCCAACATAGGAATGCCAATGGAACAAGAGATGGTAACACAAGATGCACCAGGAGACTCGAGGTTTTGTGTATTTGAAACTTATATTCTACTGTAATGACTAAATTGTAGAGAAGCAAAACTAATTGTGTGTGTCTGTGTGTGTGTGTGTGTGTGTTTTAATTCACTCTGGGCTTTTTTCATTCTGTCTTCTAGGAGCAAACAAAGTTCTTTTGTTTTTTTGTTGACTTGCTTGTTTTTAAAAGTTGACTCCTAAATTGTGTAAAATAATATGTAAAGAGAAAATTTAAAAAGTTGTACTGTATTA
The DNA here is from genome assembly GCF_051225735.1 of Oryctolagus cuniculus. Taxonomy (NCBI): domain Eukaryota; kingdom Metazoa; phylum Chordata; class Mammalia; order Lagomorpha; family Leporidae; genus Oryctolagus; species Oryctolagus cuniculus. Next base: position 133,953,478 of record NC_142872.1, on the reverse strand, counting down.
GAACAGTATATTTGCTCAAAATAGACATATCTACAGTATATAAAGTAGTATGTAGTGCATGTTTCCCCCCACACATACTTTGTTTAAATTGTTAGTCTTTTATATCTTTCAAACTTTTAATTTTATTGCAAACAAAAGTGAAGCAAACACAATGATTGTTATTAGCTGCATAGCAGATGAAGTGGCAGTATATAAAACACAGGTTTCTTCTTATAAACTTGCTTTTGATTTTAATTCAAGAATAATTATGCTGGGTTCTTATGTATGACTAGACAAAAACAAAAACAAAAACTTGTGGTTGTGTGTTTTGGCATCTATTTGTCCCACTTTTTCAGGGATACTCATGGTATCCAACAAAGGGAATTCAGATTAGAAAGTCTTTTTCTGTCTGTTTCTAATCATCACCCAAAGAACAATTCTAACACCTCTTCATTACTTGTGCTTAAAGCCTTTATGTATACACATGTTGATGACTTTTAGCCATGGATTAATATGGACATCGGTCTAGCAGAATAAATTTTGGAACAGAATCAAATAATGTATACATGATACCATTCTTCTTTCCAGCTCTAATGTTTCTAGAGAAAGATTGGGGTAATAATAAATTGGTAAAAATACAATGTTTTATGGCAGACTTTCTTTTTGTTATCCATGTTTACAGCAGAATTTAAATTATAAACCCTACCTTTAACATATATCATACTACAAATAGCAACATGTGTGCTCTAATACATCCCACAACCAACACACACACACACACACACACCTCGTGGAAAAGTCTAGATTTTAGTATCAAACAGAAATGTTGGTGTTGTGCAATCAACAAAGCACTGTTGTGCAATAATTAAAGAATTTTTAAACTGAAGATTAAATTGGAATGTTGTTATAAACATAAGGGAAATGGCCAACATTTTTCTTGGTATCAAAAGAAAACTCATTTCTAAAAATAAGCACCCTCTTTGTGGTGACCCTTTAAAATAGTTTTAAGTGATTCCATTCACAGATGAGCCTTTGGGTCTGCAGCACTTTGCAGTAAGTGGTTTGCTCTTTGATCCTGTAGCCTTTAATCAGGTGTGTATCAACAAGAAGAAAGCAGTGGCAAGGCAGTATCACCAGCCAGACTCCGCATTCTCTCCAAGTGAACGTGGCAAGGCTCAGATGTGCTGCTGGGTCTTGAAAGGTCTCCTTTGGTGTATGAAGTTAAGGAAACGATGGCTAACGTCATTTCCCATTTCTAAACTTTATTTTATCAAATTGAGGCAACAAGCCTTTCTGAAATCATCAAATTAAAAAAATCACCTTGGTGGTATGAAATCAGAAAAAAAAAAGAGGTGTGTGTTTTTATTATCTTCTGTGTTTTCACCTTTTCAGAAATCAGAATTAAGTAAAAGGACTGAGAATGTCACCTGGTGTTTGAAGTGTTGCTGTTGACCTTTAGCATTCAGTTCCTTTGTAATGTGAAATTGATTTAGTGTAATCTAAATTTCCCAATTTTCTTTACTTAGAGTGTGTGGATATTGTCTTAAGAAGTGCAAACACGAAGACTTCTTCTCTTTTAATTCTACCTCCTGCATCCATTTCATATTTCTAATCATTTATAGTGACGTCAGACTTTGCTGTCTCCTTCCCTGTCCTTTTGCTCCCCGTATGGAAACAGTCACCAGCACTGTTTTGATTTTTGACCCCCCAACAGCGCCTTAGTGATTAAGAACTAGGTTTGACTCCTCTGTACTTAAAATAGTGTGGCCTTCGGGAAGTTACTTCACCTCTCTAATGACTGTTTCCAGTACCTACTTTGTGAGGTTATGGGATTAAATGAGACAATTTGTAAAAGAATAACACAGCCCCTGCTCTCAGTGTAAGTTGGCCAGCACTCACTCTCTCGTACCTTTCTCCCGCCCTGTTCTTCTACCTCCTCTTCCTGCCTGTGTCACGCACTGGGTAAACACTCAACACAAAGGTAGTTTTCATGATTATCAAACTGCGTCCTTCTCTCCCCTAATCAAGCTATCATGATCTCTCCCTGAGAATATTCAATTTAACTAATGGATCTGCATACCATATTTATATCTGTGTCCTTTACAGTAAAGTTCTGTGACCATTGACTTGAATTCCTATAAGGACAATTTTTAAATCAAATCATCCATCAAGAACTGGGAAAGGAAATATTGCAAAAACTTATGTTAATAATTATTATATCCTTTTGCTCTCTGATCATATTAAGTTGCTGTCTTCATAAATACTTACCTGAAAGCAGGTTTTTCAATGACTTCAAGAACACATGTACTTACATCTATTGTACTCACAAAGATTATCAGGATTTTGCCATATGCCAGGCACTGTGACTTAATTCCTTTCTATACATGATGCTATTTAATTCTCAATGAACTATGAGATGTTTACTACTATTATCATCCAGTTATCAGAGTCATGCTCAAGGACATAAAGCTCGTAAACCACACAAAAGGATTCAAACCCAGATAACTCTGATTCCAGTGTGCACGCTCTTAAACACTAATCTTCTGCACACACACACATGCCTCCAGAAATAACCTAAATACTTTAGGAAAAAACACATTCTCTAAGCTAGAAAGTTATGGAGTTACCAGAAGAAAGTTTCCTAGATATTCACCTTTCAAAAGAAGAAAATATTCCAACTCTGCTAATATATAGTAGTGAAGCTGAAAACGAATCTTCCCATTGACTTCCTTTTTCATGGGAAGTCAATCAAGTTTTCTCATTACTGATTGTCTGAATGTACAAGAAAGGTAGCAGTTGCGTTGAGGAGACACAGAATCATGACCTACAAGAAATAGTTGAAGAATCTGGAGGTATTTAGCCTTAAGAAGACCCTGGGGGAAATGAAGACTTTTAAAATATTTGAAGGGTTTACATGTGACGGAAGGATCAGATATAATCTGTGTGGCCCAACAGGACACAATTAGAATCATTTGTTACAGGCAATTAGATGCAAACTCTAACAATTAGAGCTATGACACCATGTAAAATCATATTCTGAAAAATGATGAGACTTATTCACCAGGGTTTAAACTATTTCCTTTTTCTTTTCCAGCTCAGAGATCTCATACTTTTCGAGAAAGGAAAGGTAACTCATTTTATCAAGAGTGCTGGAGACCTTCAAATGTGTTCACTTGACCTCTGAAATGAGACTATCATGTGAAAAGTACACTTTTTATGAAAATTGAGATTGAAAAGTTGATACATAAAATATTAGAGATTCTATAAAATCTGAAACCTATCCCTGATTGCACCATTCAATGACACATATTTGTTATAATAACAGAAACTTTTTATGATTATTAATCTATAATGCTTAAATACAAAAAGGTATAAAGAAAAATACAGATAAGTAAAAGACATAGGTAAAAATAATCCCCTATATTATCATCATGGACATTGTAATCCATTTTTTCTTCTAATCTTTTATTTTACTATCTTCAGATTTAATTTATAATTTAAGTTTTATAACTTATAAATTTTTGTAGGCCACTATTTTTACATAGTATTATATACAGATATTACTTAATTATAATATTTCAAATGTGTGATTTTTCATGGAGACTTATGGCTCTTAATGAATGTATCATGACATCTTTAACCAATTTCCTATTTATAAATAAATGTTTGTATGTTAGTATAGGTAATGGTGCATTGAACATCTTTATATATTATTAATCATTCAAATGTTAATTGTGTTAATTGTACCTCCATCAAAGAAGGAGGTACCTTTCTCTGAAGGGAGGAGAGAACTTCCACTTTGACTATGACCTTGTCTAAATAAGATCGGAGTTGGAGAACTCAAAAGGCTTCCATAGCCTTGGCAACTCATGACTAGAGCGTAGGATGATTACTGACGTCATAAACAAGAGTGTAAAATTGTTAAGTCAACAACAGGAGTCACTGTGCACTTACTCCCCATGTAGGATCTCTGTCCTTAATGTGTTGTACAATGTGAATTAATGCTATAACTAGTACTCAAACAGTACTTTACACTTTGTGTTTCTGTGTGGGTGCAAACTGTTGAAATCTTTACTTAATATACACTAAATTGATCTGTATATAAAGAGATTTGAAAATGAATCTTGATGTGAATGGAATGGGAGAGGGATCGAGAGATGGGAGGATTGCGGGTGGGAGGGAAGTTATGGGGGGGGAGCCATTGTAATCCAAAAGCTGTACTTTGGAAATTTATATTTATTAAATAAAAGTTTAAAAAAATGTGTTCTTAGTTAGATTTTGGTAAATAATATTAATAAATTTTTTTCAAGGTCCTTGGTTTGCATAAATTGATATCTGAAAACTACATATCATTTTACTTTCCTACTTCAGTCTGTGATATTAGACCTTGTTTTTTAACTGTTCATTAAATTACATTTGGCAGAGAGTATATGCATATTAATTTTTAATTTGTATTTTTTAAGCAAAATGAGATTCTGTTTTGATATGATATATATAATGGCCAGTTAAAATATTCCTTAAATTTGTTCACCTTTTCCCCAGTTTTCAGCTGTATTGTCAATTTTAAATAATTTTTCATAGGAATATGGGTGCTCTTTATATAATATTAAAGATTCAATCTTTATCATATTAAGACTTCAGTTTTCTGTTTTGCTTTTAAATGTATTACCATCTTTTAAATAATCAGAAAATTTAATGTGTATGTAGGCATACATCTCATTTTTGTGATTTCTTCCTTTGCTATTATTATTCCTTCAAACTTTTTTTCACATCAGTCCTTCCTCAGACACTTATATCAGACAGGGCTCCTGTGTCTGCATGTCTGTGGTTAGTAACTACGTCATCTTGAAAAGCTACTGCTATTTTTGCTGTGTGTTTATGTCTAAAATCAGGAATCTATGTAGGATTCTGTGTGATATCTACTGACATATGTGATAGAATACATTGATAAATTTCTCAAAAGTGAATTATTGGGCCCGGCGCTGTGGAATAGTGGGTAAAGCCACCACCTGCGGTGCCAACATCCCATGTGGGAGCTGGTTCGGGTCCCGGCTATTCCTCTTCTGATCCAACTCTCTGCTATGCCCTGGGAATGCAGTAGAAGATGGCCCAGGTGCTTGGGCCCCTGCACCCCCGGGGGAGACCCAGAAGAGGCTCCTGGTTCCTGGCTTTGGATCGACCCAGCTCTGGCCGTTGTGACCATTTGGAGAGCAAACCAGTGGATGGAAGACCTCTCTCTCTCTCTCCACCTCTGCCTCTCTGTAACTGTGCCTTTCAAATAAATAAACAATTTTTCTTTTTTTTAAAAAGTGAGTTATCTGCATTTCTGGAATAAATCCTGCCAGGTCCTAGTGAAAGATGTTTTTTAATGTCCTGCTGAAGTGTGTTGCTCATAATTTAATTTGAAAAAAAATCTATATTCCTAAATTCCTTATCTAGTCTTTATTCACTCTAGTTCTTTTTTTTTTTTTTTTTTTTTTACAGGCAGAGTGGACAGTGAGAGAGAGAGACAGAGAAGGTCTTCCTTTACCGTTGGTTCACCCTCCAATGGCCACCGCAGCCAGTGCGCTGTGGCCGGCGCACTGCGCTGATCCGAAGCCAGGAGCCAGGTACTTCTCCTGGTCTCCCATGGGGTGCAGGGCCCAAGCACTTGGGCCATCCTCCACTGCACTCCCTGGCCACAGCAGAGAGCTGGCCTGGAAGAGGGGCAACCGGGACAGAATCCGGCAACCCGACCGGGACTAGAACCCGGTGTGCCGGCGCCGCAAGGCGGAGGATGAGCCGAAGCGCCGGCCCAACTCTAGTTCTTTTTCTAGTCTCAGTTTCAGAGTTATGCTAATTTCATAAAATTCATTCAAAAGCTTTACTTACAAACCATGGCAGTTTGTACAGCCCAGTGAATATCTACTGAGAAAATACGACCTTTCCAGAAAAAAACTGGTGTCAAGCATTTTTGTGGCAGCTCCTAAAATTGCACTTGTTTTGTGAGGTGAAATAGACACAAGGTAAAGTGTACAAACCTAAAATGTGTAGCTCACTGAAATTGCATATGTATACACACACACACACACACACACACACTTTGGCGTAACCACTATTCTGACACACTTGATCTTAGCCAAAAGCTGAGAAGCAATCCCACTACTCCAATCAAGATACAGATTATCCCCTGGTAAAACTCTACCACTGGGAATCACTATTCTGGTTTGAGGTTGTTATTGTCTCCTGCCCCACGAGGGTCAGTGAACATTTGCTCTTCTTTCGGCCACTGTGTTAGTTTGCTAGGGCTACCGTGACAAGGGACCACACTGTGTGGTTAATGACAGAAACTTGAAACTTGTGTTTTTCAAGTTCAACAAGATTAAAGTATTGTCAGGTTCTGAGGCACCTTCCCACTTTGTCTTCATAAGGTCTTTTGCCTGCACTTGGCATCCCCTAAAATTATTATTTCTTTAAAGGAAAAAAATTATGTATTCATTTGAAGGGTAGAGTAACAGAGAGAAAGGGAGGGAGAGAGATTCTCCATTCTCTGGTTCACTCCCCAGTTGTTGGGGCTAGGCCAGGTGGGAGCCAGGAGGCAGGAACTTCATGCAGGTCTCCCATGGAATGGGAGGGACACAGACAATTGGGCCGTCATCCACTGCTGCCCATGTGTGTTAGCAGGAAGATGGATCAGAAGCATGGAGCAGCTGGGACTCAAGCCAAGTGCTTCCATATGGTGTGTGGGAGTCGGAAGTGGTGACTTAACCTCCTGCACCGCAATGCCTACCCCCAAATTTCTTCTTCTTCTAAGGATACCAATAAGAAACGATTATGGCCATTCTAATGCCATATCTAAGGCCCTATTTCCAAATACAGTTACCCTGTAAGATATTAGGGTTTAGGACTTCAACATATGAATTTTAAAAAGACACAATTCAACCCATAACAGCACTCAACAATTTTAAAAATCTTTCCCACAGGGTTCCTCACTTCAAGAATCTATGCCTTTAAGGGCTGACGCTGTGGCATGGCAGGTAAAGCTGCCGCTTGCAATGCCGGCGTCCCATACGGGCACTGGTTCACGTCCTGGCTGCTCCATTTCTGGTCTGGCTCTGCTTGGCCTTGGAAAGCAGTAGAAAATGGCTTGAGTCCTTGGGCCCCTGCACCCATGTGGGAGACCCGGAAGAAACTCCTGGCTCCTGGCTTTGGATGGGCGCAGCTCTGGCCATTGTGGCCATATGGTGAGTGAACCAGCAGATGGAAGACCTCTCTCTTTCTGCCTCTCTGTAGCTCTGCCTTTCAAATGAAAAAATAAATCTTTAAAAAAAAGATTCTATGTCTTTAGAAGACAGAATCCTGAAACTTACTTTTCAACCACGCGCCTGGGTTTTGCACACTCTGTATTTGTTCCGCATACCTTCAGAAGATGCCATTCACATCTGAAACTACAATAAGGATTCCTCGCAGAGGTCTGTGCCACTGATCCAGCGTAGGCGTTAGACCCATTCTTTTCCATCATGAAACTACTGTCAGAGGAGGCAGGTGCTGCCGAAATCCTCTGTCTTGCTGGTGGACTCGGGCTGTGCAGCTTCCGGACAGAGACTGGCGACAATACCTATTGTAGTGGGCCCAGCTGCAGTATTTACTTCGTAGCAGCTACAGTGGCCTTTCCATGGGGACCATCTGGCAGAATAATTAGAGCATCATTTCTGTCTGTGTAGGCTCCAAATTAGAATAGCTGGTCCAATGAGAAATTCAGTGAGTATATACAATAGTTTACAGAATTTGTTTTTTGCTTGAGTGAGACTGGATTCTTTTGTTTGCCGCTAAGAGTAAGAGCCCTGCTAGATACACTGTTGTATTCAGAGTTTATGCTCTTTGTTTCTCAAAGTATTTCTTGGTCTATGTTGTAACATGTAATACATAAGCAAATAAGAAAAAGGATATGAAAGTGCACGTGTGCAGTTTTAAAACAGTACGGCTGATCCTTGTGCACTCCTCACTCCGGCTGAGAAACAGACCCGCATGCTAGCCCACATGACGTCTACACTCATGCCATTTCCTTGCTCTCCTTCTGACATTTGTGTCAGTTAACCATTCCTTTGCTTTTCTTTAAAGTTGTTTTCTAACATTAACAATATGCACCACTAAACAACATATTGGTAGGTCTTGCCTATTTGTGACATTCATATGAATAGAACCATACTGTATATATTTATTTTTTGCTTAACACTAGATTTTTTCTTTTTTTAATTTCCCCTGCCCCTCCCTCTCCCCACCTCCCCTCTCCCCCCTGCACACCCCAGTCCTGGCCTACTGCCTTGCCACTGCACGCCCCTCCCTCTAACACTAGATTTTTGAGATTTGTTCACATGGAAACACATACCGACAGCTTACTCAGTTTCACTCTGTGTGGTGATTCTTTGTGTAAATATCCCACGACTTGCCCATATCCATTTTTGCTAGTCATGGACATTTAAATTATTTCCAGATTTTTACTATTATGTACAATGCCACTGTAAATATTTTTAGACATGTCTCCTGGTGCCTATAAGTAGGAGACACCCTTAGGTTATGCTTAGCAGGGAAATTGTGGGTGATAGTCTTCGTGTATGTTCACGTTTACTAGGTAATATCAAAAATTTCCCCCAGGTGATTGTATCTATTTGAAAGGCAGAATAGAGAAAAGAGATCTCACATCCTCTAGTTCATTCACCAAATACCTACAATAGCCAGTAGTCAGTCCTGCCAAAGCCAGGAGCCTCCAACTCCATCCGGGTCTCCCACGTGGGTGGCAAACGTGCTGCCTCCCAGGCTGTGCATAAACAGGAAGCTGGATCAGAAGTAGAACAGCCTGGACTCAAACCAGACGCTCTAATATGGGATACTGGGGGCATAACTGCCAGGCCAAACATCTGCCCCTTCACCTGTCATTTAAGTGGGAAACAAAACTGAAGGAATGGAGGAACCACCTAGAAATAGACTGAGAAGAGAAGCTAGCCGCAAGAAACTCCCACACTTAGTTGTTGGGTAGAGAAAAAAGCATTATTTTTATAACTGCTTGAATTGAAAGTTACTTCATTTACTTTACTTATTGTGTGTATGTGTGTTTTTTTTAATATTAAAGGTAATGAGTTTGTCCCTTTGGATAATTCTGACTATATTTAATAAACTTGGATTCAATGTAAGTATTTAACAAAATTTCTTACAGTTTTTTTAATTTGCTTAAATTTCTATAAATGTGTTGCTCTGTAATTTGGAAATTACCATGCTATAACTTATTTTTGTAATATAATATATATATATATATTCTCTTTGGCCTTCTGGAGGTCAGAATATTAATTTTACTTGGTTGCTTTTGAAAAACAGTGTGAAATATTTGCAGAGTATGTATGTAATTTAATTACTTGAGGAAGTTGTCTCTGAGGCATAACTGACAAAATACTGTATATATTGAGAGTGTTCAACATGGTGTTTTGATGTATGTGTACATTGTGAAATGATTACCACAATCAAGCTAATCAGCAATCCATCACCTTACACAGTCATTGTGAGTTTGTCATGAGAACGTTTGAGTTCTACTCAGCAGTTTTCAAGGACGCACACGTTAACTATCATCACTGTGCTCTCCTGTAGATTTCTAGAACTTACACATCCTGTCTAACAGAAACTTGGTGCACTTGGCCAGCGTAATCATGCCATTCCCTCCCTTCCTCAGCCCTAGTAATCCATTCTACTGGCTGCCTCCACGAATTCAGCTTTTTTTAGATTTCACATATGTGAGATCATGTTTGCAATTTAGTTATTAGCTGTTCAGATTTCTGTGTTCTTATTTTTCTATTTGATATGATAGAATTTGTAGTGGCTTATTAAAATTTTCCCTCTAAAGTTTATTTCTACATATTTCTCATACATTTTAATAGTTTTACATTTTAGTGCTGGGTAATCTGATGCAAAGACTTTCATAGTTTTTATTGTTTCTTATAATGCTTATGCCGTATAGTCACACATATGAGTGTACCCTTTTCACATTTACTGCTTTCTTCCTTGAATTCTCCTTTTTACTAATGTCCTGACATTCATTTTCTTTCCTTCTCTATTCTTATTTTTTAAAAAGATTTATTTATTTTACTTGAAAGTCACAGTTACACAGAGAGAGAAAGAGAGGCAGAGGCAGAGAGAGAGAGAGATCTTCCATCCACTGGTTCACTCCCCAAATGGCCACAATGGCCAGAGCTGGGCCAATCTGAAGCCAGGAGCCAGGAGTTTCTTGCGAGTCTCCCATGTGAGTACAGGGGCCCAAGCACCTGGGTCGTCTTCCACTGCTTTCCCAGGCCATAGCAGAGAGCTGGATGGGAAATGGAGCAGCCGGGTCTTGAACTGGCACTCATATGGGATGCCGACACTTTACCCACTATGCCATAGCACCGGCCCTTGACATTCATTTTATTTATGTTTGCCTAATACACTTTAAAACATCTGTTAATTTTAAAAATTTATTCATTTATTTATTTTCACCTACTTGAAAGGCAAAAGAGAGAGAGATCTTCCATCACTGGCTCACACCTCAAATGCCTGCCATAGCCAGGGCTGAAGATCCTGGAACTCCATCCAGGTCTCTCACGTGGATGTCAGTGACCCAAAAACATATGCATCATCTGCTACCTCCCAGGAGGCATTAACGGGAAGCAGGATTGGAAGCAGAGGTGCCTGGACTTGAACTGACACTCCAACCTGGGATATTTTGTTGTAAGGGGGTGTATTAACCATCTGAGCCACAGGGCCTACTACCCTACCTGTTGATTTTAAATTAGTTTGTTATTTTTTAGTTGCTTCTCTTGCCTTAAGAATTTGCAGATGTTGTGGCACAGGGGGTTGAGCTACCTCCTGTGATACTGACATCCCATATGAGCACATGTTGGAGTCCCAGCTGTTCCACTTCCCATCCAGCTCCTTGCTGATGCACCTGGGAAAGCAGCACAAGACAGCCCAAGTACTTGGGTCCTTGCCACCCACATGGGAGACCTGGGAGGAGTTCTAGGCTCCTGGCTTCAGCCTGGATCAGCTCTGGCCGATGCAGCCATTTGGGGAGTGAACCACAGGTTGGAACGTTCTCACTTTGTCTCTGTCCTTGTGTCTCTCTGTCACTCTGCCTTTCCAATAGATAAAATAAATCTTAAAAACCAAAAAAAGGATTTGCCTTTTATTTTTACCTAATCTGACAGTATTTACTTTTAAATTGAGGTAGTTTCAGCGCTCTTTCTATGTATTTTTATGTTGTTGAGTGAGTAGTACATGCATAATTTTTACTTTATGCTTTTGATTTTATAATGTGACAAAACAGTTTTCCTCACCAAAATTCTTCTCATAATTGTAGTGAATGATGTTGGTGTACTAGAATTGTACCATAATTTTTGTAATTTGGGAGGTAGGTTGTTCCTTTTGCTGTTCTAATTGTTTCAAGAAAGCCAATGAATTTTGCTGAATTTTGATTTAGGATAGAGTCTTAGAAGTGGAATTACTAAGATAGGCAAACATTTATAATAAGGTTTTTGACAAATAATTTCACTTTTTAAAAAAGATGTATTTACTTATTTGAAAGGCAGAAATATAGACAGAGAAAGGGGGGGAGAGAAAGAGATAGAGAGAGATAGAGAGTAGAAGAGAGAGATAGATCTTTCATCCACTGGTTCACTCCCCAAATAGCTTCAACAGCCAGGGTTGGGCCAGGCAAGGAACCAGGAGCTTCCTCTGGATCTCCCATGTGAATGCAGGGGCCCAAGTACTTGGGCCATCTTCCCCGCTTTCCCAGGTGCATTACCAACCAGGGAGCTGGATGGGAAGTGGAGCCTCTGGAAATCCTACGGGTGCTCACAAGGAATGCTAGCACTGCAGGTAGGAGCTTAACCTTCTATACCACGATTCTGGCCCCAATTTTTCTCCTTTTTTTTTTTTTCTGACAGGCAGAGTGAACAGTGAGAGAGAGAGACAGAGAGAAAGGTCTTCCTTTTGCCGTTGGTTCACCCTCCAATGGCCGCCACGGCTGGTGCTCTGTGGCCGGCGCACCGCGCTGATCCAATGGCAGGAGCCAGGCACTTATCCTGGTCTCCCATGGGGTGCAGGGCCCAAGCACTTGGGCCATCCTCCACTGCACTCCCTGGCCACAGCAGAGAGCTGGCCTGGAAGAGGGGCAACTGGGACAGAATCCGGCGCCCCAACCGGGACTAGAACCCAGTGTGCGGGTGCCGCAAGGCGGAGGATTAGCCTATTGAGACTCGGCGCCGGCCCTTTTTGTTAATTTAGTTTTTTTTTTTTTTTCAGAGAATATAAATCTATAGTTTTATTAAGACAAAAACTGACAGTGTGGTATGAAGTTTACATTTAAACAAAGTTTTCACAGAAACCTAACACATGCCTACAGAGATTTTTACAATGCAGCTCTAGATGCAGGTCTAGACCATGTCAAGAACTGATGGATCTTAGGAATCAAGACGGAACATCTTGGGTCTCAGTTAATTCTTAGGATTAAAAAAAAAAAAAAAAACGGTTTGGTGTTTTAAAGCAAACCACTGCCCCAGTATGAATGATTATTCTTCTCCTGAGACCAGGGCTTCTGAAATTCAACCCTTGAATAGTTTCAATGAAACTTGTGCTGTCAGTGACTGAACCCTGCCACCCATGGTTTCAGAGTTCAAAATTCAAAACAAACCAGAGGCTTCAAGAGTTTGCTACCTTAAGAGTATGGGTCCTTGTCTTTCCCTACTCTGCCATCTCCTGTACCACTCTCTTCCCCTCTTCCAATACCTCAGCCAGTGGTTTGGATGGATAAGCTGATACAACTTCATAACTGGAAAAAAAAAAGGGTCTTCTTGTCTAATTTCAAGAATTAACACCTCTGAGACAGAATGCTCTATCTGCCTGTGTACATTCTCCCTCCCCAGTCAGTCTCCATCTCCAAAACGGCAGCTTTGGTAACTTGTGAACTGGCTTAGTCCTCTGTGGGGGACATTAAACTCAGGCAGGGAACACCTTGGCTTACAGGTTTCAGGCATTCACAGCTTTTAAACAGTCTCTCGCAGTCCCCATTTATGGTGTCAATGACATTTTTTTGAAAAGGTAAAATATCCTGGACATAGAACCGAATCTTCAGTTAGTTGTTCTTTCTACTGTTTCATCATTTCCCCAATCAAGCCCCAAATTTTAATCAAAATGATCCAACCCATTTCCCTTTCTCCCTATCCCATCCCTCCCACCCCTAAATAATACACCAGTAATAGCCAAAAACTACACACATGCTACGCTGTAAAAACGCAGAGTTAACACTATTGGGAAGAAGGCTGTGGGTTGTGGAGATGCTCTTTGAAGACCTACAGTATCTTTTTGTTCTCCCACACACCCAATTCTGCAAGTTTTGTCCTTCATAGAAGGCCCTTTGCTTCTCTCAGCAAAGCACAGAATGGGCTGCCTTGAAACACTTCTCCCCATTCCCCTCCACTGGGATGGGTGTGTGAACTACATAGCTTGGAACAGCTTAAAGCACTTGGGCTGCTGCAGGACACAGAAACTATACTGGCTCTTCAAACGACATCTTCTCAAGCCACCTCTATGGTGTCAAGACAAGTAGAACTTCTTCCCTCCTCACTTGAAACCCACGGTCGGATGTGACGGGGCTGGTACTCAAGAGACTTAATTCTTGTCATCTTTTTTGTCGTCATCCTCCGAGGGATAGGAGTGCCACGTCAGCCTTTCCTCATAGAAGGAAATGACAACCTGTGGGCTTGACATTGGCTTCCTTGGCAGGGACCAGGTCGGCCTGATCAGAGTTTTTCCTGTAACTCATGAGTTCAGGGTGGCAGTCAGGCAGAGGGTCACTATCGAAGGACTATGTCATCTTAAAGATTTCACACCTGGGCAGCTGGAATTTCGAAGGTCCAACTCTTTTCCTCTGGCATGGAACAGATGGGGAGAAGAAAAAGACAACACACAGACCCACTGGCAGACTCACCATTTCATCAGGGACGTGAGTTCTCCACTTGAGTCTGTAGCTCCAATGATCCGTTCTGGCTCCAAACCCCGGGCAAAGCCTCGTGGCTTTTCTGACTCTTCTTTCTTCTTTGGTTTGCTCTCTTCTCCCTTATCTTCAGAATCAGAATCATCTTTGCGCTTGCCTCCCTCCGACTTATCTGTCTCATGGTCTGTTTTCTGTGACTGCAGAAACTCAGCAATGAGGTCAGGGCAATCCAGATTCTCTTCTGGTTCCCACGTATTGTCTTCATCTGAGAAACCTTTCCACTTTAGGAGGCACTGCACTTTGCCCTTTACAACTCGACGGTCAAGAACTCTTTCCACCACATATTCCTCTTCCTCCTCTTCTAGCACCTCCTCCACTTTCTTCTTGTTTGTTTTTTCCCCTAGTGCCCGCCAGCTTTCTGGTGTGAAGGGTGACGCTGCTCAAAGCAGCGCCCACGAGCTCCAGAAGAATCGGGGTCGCGCTACTGGTGCGTCGCGTCGGGCTGGCCGGGGGAGGGGTAGTGGCGCCCAGAAAGCAACGAGCCTGGTGGCCGCAGTGGAGCCCCTCACCACAGGCCCCGGCCAACGGCCCTCCCCTCAGCGGAACAGAAGAGCCTCGCACTCTGGGCTGCCCGTCGTCTGCACTGCTAAATTTAGTTTTAATCAGTGACTGAGTCTCAATTTAAACAAATATACTAGAGCTTGTATATCCAAAACATCACCCCCCTTAAAGTGTTCATTCTGCACAGATAAGAGTTTACCTAGCATGCTTCTAATACTGAAACTTTTCTTTATGCGTTGCCCTCAAAGGCTAAGGCATAACCTTTCAGCTACTTTCATTGGTGGTAACCTTAACTTATGACAGTAGATTTCATTTTTTAAGAAAAAGATATCTTAATTTTGTGTCTTATAATTTAAAATGTAGAATAAGCTGGATAGTATTGCCTCTAATGAAATTCTCATTATATATCTACCTGAATGAGATAGGATTTTGATCCACGCTGGTTTGACTTCCAAGCCTGTGGATTTAACCTATAGGCTTACAGTCAGTTGACGAATATTTATTATATTCTTGGTACTGTGCTAAGTACTAAGAGTAGAGGTAGGGCCATAACAGATATGCTTTTGGTTCTTGTACTTATATGAGTCTTGCTTTTAAGGAATTTTCTTTTCCAGTAATATCTTTTAAGCATATAAGTAATGGTACTTGAAAAAATTCCATTTTGTTACTTTATACTTAGAAATCATGTATATGACCTCGTGATTATATAATTTCTTTAAAAACAGAAGGCATTGCTTCCTTTTATCTCAAAGTGGCTATACATTTACTTGTTTTAATGAATGTCTGGTTTTGTATTGGTTGCTTTTCAAGTGGGATATTATAATTGATCATTTAATCTGGAATATGTATGATTGCCCTAACTTTGGATGGTATATTAAAGCCAAGATTTTTAAGGGGCAGCACACAGATAAACATGATAAGAGGATTGGGAAGCTCATCTTATTTTAGAGGGTAAAAGTATATTTCTAGTTGTGAAAAAAAAATCTTCATTAAGAAAAGAAGTGGAAGTTCAATAAATATTTCTAAGGACTTCTTTTATTCTGCCATTTTTATTTTATTAAGTCAGATTTGGATAATTATACCCATAGCTTGAAATACAGATGAATCCTTTGGAATCTAGCACAGTGGTGGCATACTTTAAACATTATGGAAACAGCAGAAATTGGTCCTGGACTTACAGAAATAACTTAGTCATAAATTTTGGAACCTCCAGAAAGAGGATGGTTATTGGGCATTTTCCAACTCATTTCTCTTGGCATGTCACATTCTAGGGTCAATAGGCAAGTGAATTTTAATAGCTTAGATGCTTGAATCATTTCTCGAGACCTATTTTGTTTGTCTCGAGTCAGCATGAGTATCTGAGGCAATCATCAATTTTAAAGGACATCTGGAAAACATTTTATCACATCTCCTGAAATTCCCATAATTTCATGAACCATAGTAACTTCTTTTGATTAAGAAAAATTAATAATCAAGATACTCAATATTACTCTGAAAATGTCTGTATTTAAAATATAAAGAAATTTAGAAAGGTGTGTTTGGGGAAGATAAAAACCTCACCATTAACTCATTTGAAATGACTATTGAGTTTCCCCAAAAATAAGTTTTTTCTAATAATTAAATGAGTTTTAAGTTAAGACACCAGAAGTGATGAAACAGGCTTGAGTTAGTGAAATTATCAGAGTCCTATTCAAATATAAATCTTTATAAAAGATTTATGTATTTGAGAGACAGAGAGTGAGAGAGAGAGAGAAAAAAACAGAGAGGCATACAGACAGAGAGCTTCCATCTGCTTCCCAAATGTCTACAATGGCCAGGACTGGGCGAGGTCAAAGCCAGGAGCCTAGAACTCAATCTGGATCTTTCACATGGTGGCAGGAACTCAACTATTTGAACCATCATGCTGCTTCCTGGGGTGTGCATTAGCAAGAAACTGGAATTGGGAGTGGAGCTTGGATTTAAACCTAGGAACTCTGATAGGGAAGGTAGGCATCCCAAGCCACATCTTAACCACTAAGTCAAATGCCTGCCCTGGGCAAAAGATTTGTATAGACAGTTAACCAAAGAAGGCATTCAGATAGCAAGAAATACCCATGAAATTGCATTCAAAATCTTCCATCAGGGATGTGCAAATTAAAACTGCAATGTGATACCACAATGCATAGATGAGAATGATAAAAAAAAAAAAAACAGCCTGACAATTGCAGGAGCACAGGAAGGTGTGAAACAGCTGCAACATTTCTGTGTGGCTGATGAGGATGCAAAATATTTTGGAAAAACAGTTTGGCGGTTACACATAAAGTTAAACATACACTTACATTACAATCCAACATCCTATTCATAGCCATTTGATTAAATGAAATAAAAAACTATGCTTACATAAAAACCTACTTGGGAATCTTTTCAGCAACTTTATTCCTAATCACCCAAACTGCAAATGATTTCCAAGTCCCTCAGCTGAGGAGCACATAAATAAATGGTGGCATATCTATACAAGGGCATAATACTCACCAATAAGAAGGAACATGGCTACAGACCTGTGAGGTTGGTTTCAAGCTCACTATGCCAACTGAAGAAGCCAGATTCAATAGCTTTTATAACAAAGGTTGTATATCTTGTGATCCCATTTATCTGATATTCTGGAAAAGCGTAACCATAGGGAATGAGAACAAATCAGTAGTAGAGAGGTAGGTGGTAAGGATGGGGGGAACTCCAAGAGAAAATTCAAGGGATTTGGGGAGAGGGCGTTGATGAACTATCTTGTACCTTGTCTGTGGTGGTGGTGAGACCACCTGTGATTTTGTCAGAACTCATGGAACTGTCTTCTGAAATGAAGGGATTTTACAATCTGTAAAATAAAGTAAGAAGAAGAAATACTATATGTCTCTGGATTTCTTTTTTTTTAAGTTGAACCATCCCCAGGTCCTTTTTGTGCAGACTAACTTTTTCATGCTGACTTTGAGATTCTTTCCTGGCTGACTCAGACTGGAACTTCTTGTAGGAGCACCTCACTTTACAGATTGCTTTGCCTTGATAGAAGCAAAAAGGACAACCAAATTTTGGATGTTAAGATTTATCTAAATTTAGTCATTCTTACTATAAGGTTGTATTTATTATTTTATTGAGCTGAATTACAAACTATAAAAAATAATACCAATCTGTGACTCTAACTGTACTTACCCTAAATAGTCCTAAAGGTAAAATAAAGGTATGGTATGATGTTTGGCTTTTCACAGATTAGAGCAACAGATGTAGCAGGGAGAATAGACATTCAGTTGGTAGCTTTCACTCCCAGGAAAAAGGGAAAAAGTGAGTCATTGAGTGACTGATGAGAGGAAAGAATGTCTTGATGTTCACAGGGTGTTTCTGAACAGGGCTGACCACCATACTCACTTTTCTTCTGGTCCTACATCAAATCTCTTATGGGACACAGACAGCAGAACAGTATGAATAAATAATTCCCATGGATCATCCAATGCCATCACTCCAACCTCTTTTCTCTAAGACATCTCTTCTCTGAACATGATTTCACACTGGAAAATTGAGTTTCTTAGTTTTCATTTTCCATTACATTCTGTAATGAGAAGTAGTCAAGAAAAGAAACTAGGATTAAATAAGGAAAAGAGCAATGTCAAAGTGCTGTTGAAATCTACAAAGAGGCAGCTGGGTGTCACAGCAAATCATGGGTATTAAGGTCAGAGATATTTAGTTCACATCCCAGCCTGCCACTTACTAGTTATTTAGGCAAATTATTTAACCTGTATGAGCCTCATTGACTTCACTTTTACATTGGAAAAGCAACATCTACAACAATAAATTTAGGTGAGAATTAATAAGATTATATAAGGGGCTAAGGTCATTGTTTGGCATGGTAAAGATATTCCACAAGTAAGAGCTGTCAGTATTACCTTTATTACGATTATTCCTATGTAAATCCACCTAGAATAACAAATTTGATTATATTTAAGTTTCTATTATACCTTCAATTTTGGCATTCACTAGCCATTTGACTTTGCACATACTGCATCATTTCTCTGGCCTTACTGGATAAGCATTCTAGTACCTATTTCATAATATTGTCATGAGGGTTAAATAAATACTTTCACTGCCTTTAGAACAGTGTCTGGAACACAGTAAAACCACAATAAATGTTAGCTGTATAATTTCTACCATGATTTTTACTGTGACTATTATTGTTATTGTTCTCAACCCTCAAGAATAATGGGTACTAACTGAACACTGTTATGGTTCCAACAGTGTGAGTATTAGAAAGATTTATGAGTTATATTGAACACTGATCTGTAAAATATTGTCTAGCACTAAATACTCAAAGTATCTGATTGAATATATGCGTTAGTATATATGAATATATATATATATATATATATGCGTTAGTAATTCAGAGAATGGACAGTGGCCTGGTCAGAAAGAATTTGAAATCAAAATAAAAAATGTTCTGGGAGAATTGAATTCAAAGGAAGAAAAAATGAGAGCCTCTAAAGCTGGGACAAGTGGAGGAAAGTGCACAGGGAGAAACACAGGTCCACCAGGAGCAGAACAGACACGAGAAACTGCAATATAAGAAAGTAATAGAATGGACAGATAGCTGAACCTATTAATTTTAACTATACATCAAAGTGGATGAATCTCACAAGCAGAATATAGAGTGAACTGAGTAAGTCACATAAGAAAATCTGGCATTCTTCCATTTATATAAAATTCTAAGAGGGACCAGACTACAGTCATGTGGTACATAGTGCCATTTCTATTAAATGTCTGCACATACAAGATGGGCTTGTACATACAAGTGGACTGCACATACAAGATATTCCAGTAAGATTATATCATCTAGTAATGTTGAAGCCATCTTAATTGATGTAAGAGCCTTGGGATGTTCCCACACTGAACA
This sequence comes from Oryctolagus cuniculus, assembly GCF_051225735.1. Lineage (NCBI taxonomy): Eukaryota > Metazoa > Chordata > Mammalia > Lagomorpha > Leporidae > Oryctolagus > Oryctolagus cuniculus. The sequence continues at coordinate 133,934,036 of NC_142872.1, read as the reverse complement.
AACACTCACCCAGGACGCTTTTCTCGGAACATATCTCCTACATTAAGCAACATGTGAGTGTGTGCTGTTAAGGGATAACATATTAATAATTATTAATAATGATTATATTAATGATTAATTAATAATGATTATCACAAAATTTAGGATGATGCCTAAATCTGGGAAAGAGCATTGAGATATAAGAGGTAATGTTTTATCATTACATAAATGTGGATGGAAAGAGAGGGAGAGAGAAGGAGAAAGAGAGGGATACAAACGTACCTGTTTACTTTGCAACTGCAGTTTTAAAAAGTAAAATCGCTTTAATGTGGGCTCCAGTAAGTCAGCAAGCTCAGCCAGAAGGTAGAGCATTTGTGGGGTGGCAGGAGTGAAAACACACAAGGTGCTTCAATGCATTTCTTTGTGTGGGCTGACAAATTCTTTGTGTGGGCATCCAGTTGGTTGCTTTCTCCCCCTGTAAGCTTCAAAATCTCACCTTCCTCAATATGCAGAGATAAATAGTGGAAGTCACCAAGCAGAGTCTTGGGGTCACCATGGAGGGTATTGAATCCTCCAAGAGGAATGTTACCTCTGACACCTAACTAGCTGGCCTGGGGTATCAGGCACAAGGCAAGAGGGAGGCGATGATAGCCAGGAGTTGCCTATCAATATTAAGGGTTTCTGCCTTACAATTGAGGCCCTTATTTCGGTTGACAAATGACACCCCACCAAAAAGGATGATGGAATTCATTCTGCTATTGAGAGTATGGATGAAGCCTGGTCAATCCTCAGCAGGGAAATGGAAGAGATCGAGTGAGGATAAACCGAAGGAATGCACTTCTACTATGAAGATCAGAACGAGATACAGGCTGATATATGTGCAAGTTTAGACCTGTGGAGTTTATCTCCCGTGTTCAAAATCTGTCCCAGACATTCCATTACTCATTGCTTGCTTGCTTTTAAGCCTGCTGTCAAGGAAATTAGGTGTAAGCTGAGCAGGTGGGAACTAGAATGAAAAAGTTTAATTTTCTATTTGATTGATTCTAGAATTTATTGAGCAAAGAAAATCTGAGCTCCTTGTCAGCTTTTAATGACCAATCAGAAGCTAGATTTGTGAAAAAAAATAATTATTTATGTATTTGAGAGGCAAGGAAAAAGAAAAGAGTGAGACAGCAAGATGGAGAGAGAGCTCTCATTTCCTGGTTCACTGCCCAAATGCTTGGGCTGAGGCCGGGCCAGAACCAGGATCCAGGAACTCAATCCAGGTCTTTCACATGGGTGGCAGGGACCCAACTGCTTGAGCCATCATCTGCTGTCTTCCAGTGTGTGCATTAGCAAGAAGCTGGAATTGGGAGTGGAGGCAGTTCCTAAAATCAGGCAGTCCAGTATGGGATGCAGGCATCTCAAGGGACATCTTAGCTGTAAGGCCAAACATCTGGCTCTGGGAATATTTTTGTGATATTTGGTTTGGATCACTGCCCCCACCAACCATCTCAAATTATTCTGAGAACAAGGTAAATAGAAGTAATACTGGAATATTACCGTGTTTTACCCTAGAAGATAATTTGGCTTTGTTATAATAATTATAACAATAATTATTGTTGCCATATATAAAGTGCTAGATACTTCACACAGCCCCTTAATGACCTTGCAGAAATGGAACTTTTTAGATAAATACACCAAGGCTAAGTAACTTGACCACATACTGTGAAGTGAGGCTGCCAGTTCAATATTAACTGAGAACAAAGAAGAAGTGGTGGGTGATGGCTATTTCCTTAAGAGGAGGAAGAGGAGACCATAAAAGGAATCTTATCCAAGGAGGTGGGTGGCCAGATCCCAGAGGGACTGTCTCAAAAATTTCTAAACTAATGAAAGATCAGAAGGTGGGGTTGCTTACTGGAGAGCACAGGATAGTAGCAGCCTCCTGAGGGAAAAGGTAAATAAAACCCCTGATAAACTGGAAGAAAGTGTGATAGTAGGCCCCCAAACTGCTAAGACTCAACCTAGTATATTTGGACTTTGTCATTGAAGACATTTATCTCTAAGTTGTCACTGGACCCTGGGCCCCCACTTCACCAACCTGACAAATGTCAGCTGCAACATATCATAATGTACTGAGGCTGAATACGTGAACGAGGGTACTCAGCCTGGCATGTGGAGGGAGTGGAGAGCCCCTGTCTAGCTATATGTTTAATATTTATAAATCTTGATTTGTTTCTTTTTATAAGATAAAAGTCCATCTAAACGGAAGTGCTCACATTTCTTCCCTGCATCCTGTCACTGTTTGCCTCACAGCCAAAGCTCTTGGCGTGTCCTGGCCAGGAGATGCTTCCTGGGAGGTGACCATGTGATTCTCAACTCAGAACAGTGATTCCCAAGGGTACAGTCTTGAATCGTCTACTGGGGGCAGTGTCTTCTCACATCGTGTGGATCATTGCAATGTGGGATTTAAGCCCAATGTCACTACATTTCTTAGTTTTCAAAAGAGATCAGAAATATAACTTTTAAGTAAAAATCTTCTGATTTAAAAAAAATACTATCTTGGGTCCAAGTCTTTGTAAAATATGATATGGTGCCAAACAAAGTATGCTTCCAGGCTGAATCTATGCTGGAGGCCACTGGTTTACAACCCCTAACTTTGTCCAAGGCCAGAAACCTGGGCAGGTGAATGTTTTTTACTTTACCCTTAGGGCAGTGACTAGCTGTGGCTTCACCAAGGAAGTGGTGAACCTGGCCAGACTGGCTCCCCAGGTGTACTCTGTGCCCCTGTGCATTCTGCTTCCTTTCCCTCTGCACCTGTTCACTGTAATTAGATGTTTGATGTTTTCATCGAGGGAGGGAGCTGCTTCCACTTTGGTCATTGTCAGTAGGTTCCCTGGAAGGAGACTCCAGCAGACTAGGTGCTATGCGGAGCAGGTGTACTGAGCAGTGTTCTTGGAAGCACTAAGAGGGGGAGAAAACAGGATGGTGCTGGCAGAGATGAAGGATGATGAGCACATTTTAGGGACCCAGCCTGGGACACATTCATGTATAACATACAATAAATAACTTACATGTGTTACTCCTTCAACGTAAGAATGTTAAAATTCATGCATGTTTGACATTATGTTAAATTCTGTATTATTTAGTTTTCTGTTACATAAATGCCATGATTTAATCTAAAACAACATAACTCCTCAGCAGTGGCAATTAGTAGTAATTAATAGCAGGGCTAAACAAACTATACCTATGAAGAAAATTTAGTGATACTATTTCTTTCTTTGTTACAGTGTTTTATCTAACTCTTGTCATCTCTTTATTGTACATTAAACAATTTTAGGCTATGTTCATGTCTATTTTGAGATCATACTAATTAAAAAGATATTACTTGGGCCGGCACTGTGGTGTAGTAGGTAAAGCCACTGCCTGCAGTGCAGGCATCCCATTTGGGCACTGGCTCGAGTCCTGGCTGCTCCATTTCTGATCCAGCTCTCTGCTATGGCCTGAGAAAGCAGTGGAAGATGGCCCAAGTCCTTGGGCCCATACACCCATGTGGGAGACCTGGAAGAAGCTCCTGGCTCCTGGCTTCAGATAGGTACAGCTTCAGCTATTGTAGCCATTGGGGAGTGAACCATTGGATGGAAGACCTCTCTCTCTCTGTCGCTCCCCGTCTTCGTGGAGGAACAACACAGGACCCTGCGCTGTTCTTTCGTCTGCTCGGCCCTCCCCGGGTTTGCTGCTGGTTCTTCCCGGGTTGGCTACCGTCCCTTCCACCTCCGTGGAAGGGCGGTTCGCCCTGCCACTTTCCCCACTTCCGCGGGGGAGCGGCACACCGCCGGCCGGCTCTCTCGGGGGCTGCTCACGTGTTCCTCTTAGATGTTCCTGGTGCATGTTGTCTCTCTCCTCCTTTATACTCCTCCTCTGCCAATCCCAACTCTGCTACCCACACCGAGTACACTGCTCTCCTCCAATCAGGAGCAGGTCCTGCTGTTTATTGGTTGAACTGGAGGCATCTGTGTAGAAGCTGTTTCCTCCTCTCCCAGAGCCATATTGTGGGAGAGCAGATGCATAGAATAAGTCTTAATTCCAGTAACTTAGTCTAGTCCGAGTTGCTCCCCACACTCTCTCTCTTTCTCTCTCTTCTGCCTCTCTGAAACTCTTTCAAAAAAATAAATAAATCTTAAAAAAAAAAGATATTACCTATATCTAATCAAAATAACAAGAAATTTCTCGCTCATAAAACATTAGGGCACTTTTACATATTCTATCTTTTTCAATAATACTCCTCTGAACTACCTCCAGTCTTTACTTCTAGTGCTGTTTTGCATTTATGTGTTGGTAAAAGTGACTGAAGTCAAATGTAAAATTTGGTGCTCTTATCAAGCCCATATTACATCATCAAGCGAATGAAATTATATCAATCTAAATATTTTCTCAACAAAAGAATTTTAGTCTTAATACTTTGGGGTTTTTCTAAAAACAGTCAGTTTTTAGACTTTTCGGGATTTTTAGTCTTGTCAGTTTTCCAAAACTATTCCTTTTGCGCCTACAGATTAGTGCTGGTAGAACAGCTGCTTATCAGCCAGGTTCTTTGCATCCAGAGGGTGTTATCCACATCTAAATTTTAGGCCATTTTGAAACACTCTTCAATGCACTGGATATCTTCCTAAGTTAAACCTCTCTTTCTCAGGGAAAAGGATTTAACTTGTGAAATTAAAGATGGGTTCCAAATAAGGTACAGTTTTAGTAAAGAAATGAGAAAGTCCTGTTTAACTTGGCTGCCCTTTTCCTGAGTTCTAAAGACATCTTATTTCCAAAAAGTGAGTCATCTCTTTCACTGTGTGAGTTTTGTTGTAATCTATACTTACCATTGAACAATTAATGTGCAGCCAGTTCAGCCTTTCCTAGGTTCTTCATGACCTTTTCAAAGAACTTCAGTTTTGGAGAAACAACATAGCAGTCATCTTTTTCCCCATTCTCTTTAAAATTAGAAAAGACATTCTTGCTTTCCCACATTCTGCAAATATGATTTGATGGCACGGTACCTTGTTAGTGTCTTTCCTAGGGCTTGCAGCAGTAATATCCATCCAGCAGGCCCATGTCTTAAGAGGCGATCTCCCTGTATTTCTGCAGCATTAGAAAGTCTCTCTAAGAGCCTCTGCATGTTTTGGAGAAATTGAAAAGTCACCTAGGTTTTCATTATGGAAACCTCAATATTCAAGGCAAGCCCATCACCACTCCCCCACCTTATTATTTTCCCTAGTCATGTTGTGTGTAAGGTGTACAGGACATTAAGCAGGGAAGGTTCTTTCATTTTCTTTGATAGCATGTTAAAGACTGAGTGGAATTTTCCAAAATTTACATTTGCAAAGTGCTGTATATGCAGATACGTGAGCAGAGCCAGGTTTTATTTGGCCCAGTTTTTGTATATTCTGTAGTTTCTCTAAAATCTTCAGAGAAATCCAGATGATTTGAAATTCCATTTTTCAGATGAAAATCCCTAAGACTCAGTGGGAACATTTCTTTGTTTACCATGATTCAGTTTACCACTTGTACTACAAAAGGTTTAACCGCCGCTAAGATCTGGCTGAATCAGTTCCACTTAAGGGGCCAACATAGCCTTTACCAAAATTCTCCCCCTCCCTTTTTTTAAAGATTTATTTTATTTATTTGAAAGGCATAATTACAGAGAGGTAGAGACAGAGAGGGAGAGGCCTTCCATTCTCTGGTTCACTCCCCAAATGGCTGCAATGACCGGGCCTGAGCCAGGCTGAAGTCAGGAGCTAGGAGCTTCTTCCGGGTCTCCCACGTGGGTACAGGGGCCCAAGCACTCAGGCCAACTTCTGCCATTTTCCCAGGACATTGGCAGGGAGCTGGATTGGAAGTGGAGCAGCTGGGACTTGAACTGGCACCCATATGAGAGGCTGGCACTGCAGGCCAGGGCTTTAACCGGCTATGCCACAGTGCTGGCCCCCAAAATTCTCCCTTTTATTTGCCTACAGGACATTTCAGCTGAAATCTTTAATTCGGGACATGTAACTTGACTTACCTCCCTAGAGCAATTTAAGGGAATGATATAATAATATGTGATTGTACTCTGTGTCCAAGACAACTCTGTGGCCACTGTTTTCGACTGTGTATTTGTCTTTCTGGAAGATGAAAAACATTTGATTGATCTTGAAGTGCTTGTCTGTTTCTTCCTGGACTTCTGAGATTAAGAATCCATATTTGCTTTTACCTCTCTCTACCATGACTGACCTCCAATTTTTTTCTGCATATTGTACCAATATGATCCCAACAGTGTGCTCTGTTTTAGTTATTTACTGCTCCCACACCAGATGTGTGTATGCTTGCATCTTCCATTTAAATTACACAGTTATTTAGCCTTATTTTTTCAGTGATGTCTGGATTATGCTGGAGAGGATATTGCACTCATTTTCATGTCCATTATCTGAAATTTCAGAAAACATAGTTACAGTATTCGCAATGTTAGAAACTAAAATATTCCTATGTTTATATAATGGACAATGTTCAATACACAAAATTGAAGTTAGATTGTTATCACTTACAATGACAACTCACTTAAGTTGCACTTCTTGGAGTGATGCAAATAACTATAGATTATCCATTACTGTGAATAGCAAATCATGGTTGCCAACAGCAGAGGTCAGGGAGGGAAAACAGCGACGGGACTACAGGAGCCAAGAGACCTGTGCTGCGGTCATTTCAGGATTGACAGCAGGGTTGCTCTCAGTCCTCACTCTGGGGCTGCTGTTTGTTTCGTACTTCTCCTCCAGCTTTCTATCTCCTTCAACCCTGATGTCCTCTAGGAGACTTGAGGCATTATTTTCTGTGCAGATTCTCTACTTGGGATCCTTAGTCTGTGGCACTCTGCCTGTTTTCCTGTCCTTGGATCTTTGGTGCTGTTGTTGGCATATTGATTCCTTCCCTCCTAGAAGGCTCTGGGCTCTGTCTCAGCATAGGTGCCTTCTAGTTAGCAAACTGCTGTGCATCCCAATGATGTCAAGAACCTCTCCCTGGGAGACGACAGAAGTTTCCATACTACTCTTACCTCAGGGCAGGGACTCCTTCCCAGACCTACCTACTCACACAGTTCTTCGGCGATTAAAAAAAAAAATCCTGAATGCTTTATGGTTCCTGCCTTTTCTTTTTTCTTATTTTTTAAGATTTATTTTATTTATTTGGAAGACAGAGTTACAGAGAGAGAGAGAGAGGTCTTGATCTGCTGGTTCACTCCCCAGATGGCTGCAACGACCGGAGCTGCACCGATCTGAAGCCAGGAGCCAGGAGCTTCTTCCAGGTCTCCCACGCGGGTGCAGGAGCCCAAAGATTGGGGCCATCTTCTACTGCTTTCCCAGGCCATAGCAGAGAGCTGGATCGGAAGAGGAGCAGCCGGGACTAGAACTGGTGCCCATATGGGATGCCGGCGCTTCAGGTCAGGGAGTTAACCCGCTGTGCCACAGCGCCGACCCCCATTCCTGCCTTTTCTTAGGGTCCTGGAAGGCAGGCATGATATCCTTTTGTCTTTGCATTTCTGTCACCTGCAAAGATAACAGAAGCTCATACTTATTTATTTGGTGAGAGAAGTCGACCCTTCATAGGGCTGGGAAAACAGTATAAAGGGACTTGATGTGCTACTACAGAGGAAAAGAACCTTTTTATCAATTTGTTTCTTAACTAAGAACCAAATTTCATAGTGCCCTTGGTACTTCTAGAAGTGTCTGAATGAAGGCACTATGGGAAAAACACTGAAAACAAGGACTATATAGAACAAAAGGAAGGTTAGTCTCAAGGGTACAGATGACTAAACACTTATTGTATACACTATATATGTATTAATTTTTTTAATTTTAAAAAATGTATTTGAAAGGCAGAGGGACAGAGAAAGCAAACTCCCATCTACTGGCCCATTCCTCAAATGTCTGCAGTGGCTAAGGCTGGGTCAGGCTAAGCCAGGAGTTGGGAATTCAATCTAGGCTCTCCTCTGGGTGGCAGAGACCCAAACACTTGAGCTATCATCTGCTGCCTCCCATCATGCACATTAGCAAGAAGCTGGAGTCAAGGTTTCAAACCCAGGCACTCAAATGCGGGAAGCAGGTATCTTAATCATGAGATCAAACACCTGCCCCACACATACATTTTATTTATTTATTTATTTTTAAAGTTAACATGCTTTTTATTGTCATTTATACATACAACAATTCTTTTTTTTTTATTTGACAGATAGAGTTATTGAGAGAGAGAGAGAGAGAGAGAGAGATCTTCCTTCCATTGGTTCACCTCCCAAATGGCCGCCACAGTTGGAACTGTGCTGATCCGAAGCCAGGAGCCAGGTGCTTCCTCCTGGTCTCCCACGTGGGTGCAGGGGCCCAAGCACTTGGGCCATCCTCCACTTCCTTCCCGGGCCACAGAAAAGAGCTGGACTGGAAGAGGAGCAACTGGATCTAGAACCCGGTGCCCATATGGGATGCCAGCACTGTAGACAGAGGATTAACCAAGTGAGCCACGGCGCCGGCCCCTCACATACATTTTAAAGGAGTTAAGATGGCTTGTTACCCATGTAGAGTAAACAAATTAAATAGATGACAGAATTCAGATGAATTCTAGAAGAACAAGGCACATAACATGTAATAATAGGTAAATTTTATGCTCTTGGAGAAGGAAGGGCAGCAAGGCACATATTATCTGAACGCTGAGATATGGACATGCAAGGGGACACTTACCTCTCTGCTACACAAATAATCACCGTCCAGGATGCTAACCAATGGGTAAACCCTCCAACATTCAGTTTCACTCATTAGACTCTAAGACCCTCCAAGGACAAATAACAAAACAGTGTTTTCTATTTATGACAGTCTTCATGGTGTTGAGTGCCATGCAGGACCTCAACTTAGGCTTACTGACTCAAGCAGATGGGAAAACTGCCTTCTTCTCTTGCAGGAAGTTGTCCCTAGAACCCCTTCCTTTTGCTCTGAGACATTGTCTGCTAGGACTAGATAGCACTCATTGGCACCCAGTATGTCCAGTATCTCATAAAGTTCTTCTAAGTCTGTTAAAGGCCGGGCCTTGAGGTGTATCTCATACTCGGAGACTGACTCAACATTTCATCTTCAACTGCTTAATGGAATTCACTCTAATTTTGAGAAAGTCTTCAGTTTTCCTAAATGCTGCATGATGAATAGGAAGCTATACAAGGGAAGCCCTAACGGGAAATCACTGTGAGTCCTGGAGTCACTTAGTTCAGCACAATGGGAATAAAAGCCATCTCCCGTCTGTTGTTCCATTTCCCCTTTTGGATGAGCAAATGAGAATCATCTTTAGGGCATTATGTATTCATTGAGGGGCTGTGACCTTAATCCATAAAGCCCTATACAGTTTATGCTTTGATTACCTTGAAGCCTGGCTCTCCCTATACAGTGTCCCAGACAATCAAAATTGCCCCCACAACGTGACGGCTAACAGTTCACAGCGCAGTGGGCCCAAGACTCAGCCATCTGGTCAACAGTGTTTGGCACTAGGATTCCCCTAAGGTGATCTGAATACACCACGTAGTTTGCCTGGAAATCTTCCTTCTCGCCATAATGCTGGGCAAGTTCTGTGAACTCTCCTTGTATTGTTGGGAAAATAGTAATTCACAAAACTAAACTGGAATTGTTGACCCACTGAAACATAATCTCCATAAAGAAGTTGCACATGCTTCTTAATGAAGGAATTTAGAGGTTTCTTGTTATTAAGAGTGGGTGAATAAAGTTTTCATTCAATTAGGGGCACAAAGAAATGAACAAATACTTTTGGAGAACCTGCTATGTGTCAAGAAATTGATGTTTTCTCATTTAACTCTCACAACTCTATGATGTAAATATCATTATTCCATTTTTTTTTTAAATGAGGACACTGGCTTAGAAAGGCTAACTCTTTGGAGAGGGTGTTTAAGACACTCTCATCCCATAACAGAGTACCTGGGATCAAGTCCCAGCTCCACTCCCAATTCCAGCTTCCTGCTAATGTGCACTTCGGGAGGCAGCAGTGATGGACCAAGTATTTGGGTCCCTGCCACACACATGGGAGACCTGGAGTGAGTTCCTAGACTCATTCATGGCCACTGGCCATTTAAGGGAGTGAGGCATGGATAGGAAATCTCTCTCAAATAAAAACATTTGTTTAAAAAATTAGAATAAAGGTTAATACTTCCAAAAGCACTCAGACAGTAATGTTAGATTCAAATTCAAGTGTATGGACTCCAGATTCCAGGCCTTTACCTTCTATTATCCAAATAATCTCTGAACTTTCTGTTTCTTATTTGAGTTCTAATTCATTTCTTCCTTATCCCTTTTACTTTGTTACCTTATCTTGTTTGCCATCTTGTCATAGCTCTCCACTGTTTCTCTTTTTGTATCTATTTTCTCCCTTTAATGATTACATGTTTAGTTTCCTTGTTTGTCTCCAGTAGTTTTTTTCTTTTTAAAAATATTTTTAAAAAATTTATTTGAGAGGTAGAGTTATAGAGAGAGAGGGAGGGAGAGACAGAGAGAAAGGTCTTCCATCCGCTGGTTCACTCCCCAAATGGCAGCAATGGTTGGAGCTGGGCTGATCTGGAACCTGGAGCAAGAGCTTTCTCCAGGTCTCCTATGTGGGTGTAGGGGTCCAGGCACTTGAGCCATCTTTTACTGCTTTCCCAAGCCGTAGCAGAGAACTGAATTGCAAGAGCAGCAGTTGTGAGTAGAACTGAAGCCCATATGGATGCGGCACTATGGGCGGAAGCTTAGCCCACTGCGCCATAGCGCCAGCCCCTGTCTCCAGTAGTTTAAACCATCATTGCTTTTCCTTGTCCTTTGCATTAGTCTCCAAACTGGTCTCATTTATTCTTGTACACCTCATAGTTTGCTCCTCAAACATGATCATTACAAAGGAAATAATTAGGCATCTCTCTTGCGCACAACCCTGCAATAGGCTCAAGTCACAGCTTGGAAGAAAATGAGCTCCTTTGATGGCCAAGAGGGTCTTGTGTGATACTTCCCCCCCCACCCCCACCCCTTACTTTGCCTCCTGCTGCTGCTTCACAGGCTCACTTCACTCTGGCCACACTGTCTTCCCTCAGGACCTTGCAGGTCAGCTTCTTGCTCGCTTTTGCACTTGCTCGTCCTTTACCTTTCCTCTTACCTTTTCTTGGCTCACTCTCTTACCACTCCCTCTGGCAAGGGGGTTCCTTGACTCTTTCTTTTTAAAAAGATTTATTGGGGCTGGTGCTGTTGTGACCATTTGGGGAGTGAAACAATGGATAGACCTCTCTCTCTGCCTCTGACACTCTGTAACTCTGCCTTTCAAATTAAGATTTATTTGAAAGGCAGAGTTACAGAGAGCCAAAGGCAGAGAGGGGGAGAGAGAGAGAGAGAGAGAGAGAGAGAGAGAGAGAGAGAGATGTTTTCCATCCTCTGGTTCACTCCCCAAATGGCTGCAATGGCCAAAGCTGGGCATATTGAAGCCAGGAGCCAGGAGCTTCTTCTGGGTCTCCCAGGGGATGCAGGGGCCCAAGGACTTAGACCATCTTCCTGTGCTTTCCCAGGAACATTAGCAGGTAGCTGGATTGGAAGTGAAGAAGCCAGGACTTGAACCAGTGCCCATATGGGATGCCGGCACTGCAGGCCGGGGCTTTACCTGCTATGCCACAGCACCGGCTCCCCTTGACTCTCTATTTCTAAAGCAACTGCCAACTAGTCCCACTCTCAATTCTTACCTTGATGTACTTTTCTTCAGAGAACTGACGATAAACTCCCTGAAACTATATGAATTTTGGACATGAATTTATTCCCATTTTGCTCTTCTTTCTGCTACTAACATATAGGCTCTATGGTAACAGGGATCTTTCTTTCTTTTTGTTGCATCTCAGTGTTAAGAACAGTGGCTGGTAGTAGTGGGCACTCAGGCAACATTTGTTAAGCGAATGTCAATATACTTTCACAAATCCCTCAGTAACACTCGAAGTGGTCTCCTGAAGGTATCCTTCTGGTCTCTGAGTTATTTCTTCCCTTCTGTTATTGATTACATCTTTTGTGATATCCTTACTCTAGCGATTGATCACATATGACTTCATTTTATATTGCTTGAATAACTTTTACACAATGTTACACCATGTGTATTTCAGTTTTTATCTTGTTCACAGGCACCTTAGTAGTGTGAGCATGATTTGTAATTTTCTTAGGATCTGGCCTGGCAACATAGTTCACTTACACCACATTGTATAAATCAAAGGAGTCTTTGCTTTCTGATGATTAAATTAATGGCATTATTAAATGTCTGCTATATACAAGACAGCATTCTAAGTGCCTTTTTGGCATTTATGACAACCATGTGAAGTGGCAACTCTTATTCTCATTTTGCAGTCAAGGAAACTGTGGTGACAACAGTGAAGTGAATTGCTGGGTAAAAGTCATACACCCAAGAAAAGATGAAGTCAGTCTTAAACCTAGATATGACTTGGAAACAAATGGTTTTTCTACTGGAGACTGCAGCTTTGCAGTTTCTCTGCCAATGTGCAGATTCATTCCTAAAGCATTGCTGACTGGTGTGCTATGGGGGAAGAAGAATGTGCAGAGTGTGTTGCTTTTCATTTTCACCTGTATGCCATGTGCCTACGTAAAGAAGGGCTGGACAGGCAACTGGATCTGTTACATAGGACGGTAACTAAAAATGCAAAGTAAGTGAGTGCAAAGAACAAAGTAGAACTTGATTCAGTTCTCATTGTTTGAGTTCCATACTGCTTGAGACCCAGGACAGACCACATTGTTTAACCTTTTCCTATCCATAACCATTTTTCCTCATCAAGCCTGAAGCCTAGGCAAGTGTAGCTCTAATTAGAATCAGGCAAACCAATGTGGACCCTAAGAAGAAAGGGAATCAATCACAAGTTAACCACATTTCAACTCTCTGCAGTTGCCCAAACCACACTATATTCTAAAACTCTTTTAAAGCATGGCATTATACACGGTGCTTGGCAAAAGCAAAGCTGAGGACCCCCCTACTTAAAAGGCACTTAATAGAGGCCCAGTGTTTGTTGCAGAAGTTGGGATGCCTCCTTCCCGTATAGCTGTGCCTGTGTTCCAGTCCCAGTGCCACCCCTGATTCTAGCTTTCTGCTAATGAACAGAAGCCAAAAGATAATGTCTCAAGGACTTGGCTCCCTGCAACCTGTGTGGGAGACACAGATTGAGTTCCTGGCTCCTGGTGTGGGTCTGGTCCGGTCCCAGCTGTTATGGGCATTTGGGGAGTGAAGCAGTGGATGGGAGCTCCCTATTTTTTAACTTTTAAATCAAATGAATAAAATATATTTTTAGATTTATTTATTTTACCTGAAAGTCACAGTTACACAGAGAGAGAAGAGGCAGAGAGAGAGAGAGACGGAGAGAGAGAGGTCTTCAATTGATGGTTCACTCCCCAGATGGCCACAATGGCCAGAGCTGTGCCGATCCGAAGCCAGGAGTCAGGAGCTTCTTCAGGGTCTCCCACACGGGTGCAGGGGCCCAAGAACTTGGGCCATCTTCTCCTGCTTTCCCAGGCCATAGCAGAGAGCTGGATCAGAAGTGGAGCAGCCAGGACTCTAACCGGCGCCCATATGGGATGCCGGCACCGCAGGCAGCAGCTTTACCTGCTATGCCACAGCGCCGGCCCCATAAATAAATATTTTTAAAGCACATAATTTGGGGAGAATCACATAGTAGGCATTTGGTGAATTGGTGAGACTTGTTATTCCATGAGATCCATACATTTGCTCTTCTTTCTTATTCAGGCTGCCTTCCTGAATGCTAATAGAAATCAGTGACTCTGCAGCTTCACACACTTAAGCCTCATCAAGGTGCTCTGTGTGAGAAAGCACGTTCTGCGGTCCTCATTTCCGAGCTTCTTATTTAGTCGTCCTGGGGTGGAGCCTAAATCTTAAACAAGTACCTCCAGATGATTCTGATAACATGTTATCCGTGGAGAAATCTAGGTCTAAATAACCTTTCCCCCTTCAAAATTTTAACTCTGTAATTGTGATCTATATATCTGAAGAATAGATTATTTCCCACATGAGCATAGAGGATACTTGAATATGCTGTTGTTTTAACATTTGAAACTCAAATCCAAAACAACAATCAGTTAAGAGATTCCTCTCATAATGGATTATTCAAGGCTTTCTATTTTTTTCTTCTTTTAGGGCTTTTAATGCATAGTCAATCTTTTAAATTAGACATTGGCCAAGCGTTAGCTCACAATCTATATTGCTAAGTACTAAAAGCTGGCCCAGCATTCTGGCAAGAAGGATGAGCTGTGAACAGCGAGGCTTGACAACCAAAATGGTGTGAAGTGCTTAGATCACCTTGGGAGGAATCTTGGCAGGAACACTAATCCCTGTTTCCCAGAAGGTTCCTCTGGTGTCACACAGTGGGGAAACCATTAGCAGACACGCTGTGAGAGGATTTTGATTGTTGCAATACAAACATACTACATCTTCTGGGGATTTTTGTACTGCTTTCATTACGCTAAAATCTCTAATTAGTGAAAAATTATGATATACTCTAAAAAAAGATATAAATCACAGTCCTTGCTCTACCTACCCCACAAAGGATAGATAGAAACAGACTGCCATATTATTAGTTACGAGAGAATATGAAAAGCCCTGCACAAGGGTGTGAGCAAAATGCTCAGAGCTCAGAGATAGTAATGGACACGGAGAGCATATCTGAGCTAAGTCTTAGAGTGTAAGTAGCCTTTCACCAGGCAGAGAGGGGAGCAAACTCCTCTCTCTGGAGAAGGATTGCCTTAGGGTCCAACAATAATAGCAACTAGTATTGATGAAATGTAGTATTTGCTGGGCATTATTACAAGTAATTGCCATTTGATTTTCCAACAGCCCTATGCAATGGGCGCTGTTACGGCCTTCAGCATATATACGAGGAGACCCAACTGTATGTATGTCTTCGTGTGGAACACTCTTGGGTAGCAAGTTCAGGCCATGGTGAATGGCACGGTGTGAACTGGGTCCACAGAGGAAATGTCGCAGGTAAATTGGAGCCAGGTAATACAGTGTGTTCAGTTCAGCAGAGGTTGGTAAGTGCTTTCATTACATGGAGTATTTTATTTTTTAAATTAGTATTTCTTATTACAAAAGTAGTATATACACAAAATATTAAAGTATACAAAGAGAACACAATAAAAAAAAAAGCAACCAGCCCAGACCTTCAGTTCCACGGCTTCCATCCAAGTAAGCAACGTAACCACTATGTGCTGTATCTTTACAGAAATCGTCTACCTCCCTTCTTCATCCTTGGCTCCTTGCATAGGAACACACTACATAAATCTGGCTTTGTATCTTGAGATTGTTTCATATCAGTATACTTGGCACGGTTAGAGATATCTCATTTTTTCCCCACAGCTCCATGATTTCCAATTATGTGGTTAAACCATGGTTTATTTAACCAATTCACTAATGCTAGACATTAAATGTGTAGCCAGTCAATAAACAATGATGGTTAGAATATTGCCTTTAAAAACATGGGTGGATATTATTTATGGAGAAGACTCTGCAAGGTTGAATTTCTGTGCCTTTAGGAAAGAATTTAAAGAGAAGTATGGTGTCAACAAGTTGACCTTATGGAGCTAGCAGTCTGGCAGCTGTGTGAAGGATAGGGCGGAGGGAGGAGCAATTAGAAGCAAGAGACTAGTCTCTCTTGATTTCTTCAGGAGAGAGGGAGGGTGGGAGAGAGAGAGTGAGTGAGAGATAGAGCCAGCGAGCTGACAGCACCAGCAATGGAACTGGGACTAGAAGGCAGATTGGAAGAACAGTGTGTGCAGAATCAACTGCAAAATGGTTTGTATGACTTTTCTGACTGCTTTCATTTCTCTTCCTAAGCCATTGTGATTTCTGCTAAGTTCTTTCTCGCAAATACCTAGAACCTGTGTTGAGACTGAAATTGTATGTGCTAACATTTCCCTTTGTCTTTGAGAGTAGGATATGTTTTTAGAACTTTGAAATTAATAACCAAAGCTCATTTAAGGAGCCAATAAACAGTGTGGAAAAGTAGAAGATAAAATTGTTGTTAAAAAACAGTTCCCTAAGTGGAGGCCCAGTTCTGTAAGTAGTCAGGTGCACTCCCAGCTCTACTAGGCATTGGTCGACAGAGGCCTGTAGCTGTGTTTGTTTTATTGTTGTCTTTTTATTTTTTCCTTTTCTTACAGCAATAAAAGCAAACTGTTGTCCTTTCCATTTGTGGGTAACTACGGTATCCTCATTAAGCCTGATGATTTCTTTCCTTCATTGTCTAGTCATAATCTTAATTACCCCTGCTTTAGAAAGCTTAACCTACTTAAAGGAGAAAAACTAATCCCAGTTTGACAACACATGTGCGTTGCATCTGGCATTAGGAGCAACAGGGTCTACAGAGCATGTATCACTGCATGCCTCCCAGGGGAAAGGCAGGGAGGGGAGGGCTCACAGTCACCGTCCTCTTTCCTCTCCTTCTCATGCCAAAATGTGGCTATGCAGCTTAGGGAACGGTCTCCCTCAGTCCAAGGCTAGGCTTCAGAGACCTCCACCTGCCATGTGTCCCTGGGCTACCCAGCCTTAGGAAACACAGCAATGAGGTGGGTATTTCTCCTGGTCTGGTTTCAAGTCAACTTGAAATTAAGATACACAAAACTAGAAGCCACGGCAGACTGGTTGCTAGTCACCAATGTACCCTTCTCCCAGGCATGCCTGTCCCTGTTCCTGATGATATGTTTAGCCTGTTCTTAAAAAACATGCCTCCAGTGGGGCAGGTCGACCTGGTTTTGCCCAGAGGGAAACTCAGCATGGCCACACTGCCTGAGAATGCCACATCAGGCAAGCAGATTTTGGTTCTGGCTTTGCAAGGATAGTAGATGCTGTTTGTTTGGAGAGAGAAGTGGATTCTATATCTTGGCAGGCTTTTAGTCAAACATATGCCATGGACCTCTTCATGCTTCGATTTTAATACCTATTGTGGGGGAAGAAGAAAGAAATAGGACAGTTGAAGCTGGGATCTTTTATGTGCTGTGCCATGTTTGATTTTAGTGTTGAATGGGACTTTATTCGGTATATTTCTTATTTCTGGGGCAATGAAATTCAGGGCAAGTGAGGAAGCAGAGAAATGGCGGATGTGGAAGGGGGCAGAAAATGGGGTGGTTCTCATTGCCTCCTTACGCCTGTGGCAGAAGTTGCAAAACAGAGTGGAGTACAGGTGTGCTCAATTAATGACCCTTTCCGCTCGCAGCAGGCAGGGCAGGGTCAGAAGGGGCTGCAGCTTCTTTTCTCTTGTAGCCCAAGTCATATTCAAATGTGATGCTATTCCATGTATACCAAGATAGGAAATTTTGGGAGTCACTAAGAAATATTCTTGTGGGGTCTAAGAGTCTCAAATTCCTTGGAGTCCTGCAGAGGTGGTGCAAAACTCAGTTCTACCACTTTCCCTGTGTGGCCTCAAGGCCGGTACTGAGCTCCTCAGAACCCTGGCTTCCTGGGGGAGAAATGCTCACCTTTCAGGGTTATGATCTTGGATAAGTCACAAACTCTTTGTCCTTCAGTTTCCTCATCTGTATCATGGGATAATAGTAGCGCCTACCTCATAGCTTTGTGGTAATGATGAATATGTTAATTCAAGTATTAATATGTGATGTTAGCTATCACTTAGAACATTGGCTGATACATGAAACTAGTTATTAGTAATCTCATTGCCATCATGTAAAATATTTAGTGCAGCATCTCATATAAATGGTAACTATCATCATTATTATATTTCTATAGCTAGCTTTGGGGAAGAGAAATATCTTTAAAGTGTTTAAAATTTACTTAACTAGAAAGATGGAAAGAGAGAGAGGGAAGGTGAGAGAGAGAGAGAGAGAGAAATCTTCTATCTGCTGGTTCACTTCCCAACTTCCCACAATAGCTGGGGCTGGGCTAGGCTGAAGCCAGAAGCCAGAACCCAATCTGTGTCTTCCACATGGGTGCAGGGACCTCAACTACTGGAGCCATCACTTGCTGCCTCCCACAGTGCATGTTAGCAGGAAGCTGGACTGGAAGCAGAGCTGCGACTGGAACCCAGGCACCCCGATGTGGAACACAGGCATCCCAGGTGACATCTTAACAACTGAGCCAAACACTTGCCCCCCAAGAAGTATTCTTTGTTATCACTACACAAAGCAACATAAGTGGAGTTCTGACAATGTGGTAGCAAGTAGCAGAAGGCAGGAGACAAGGTTCATGTCTGGATGAGTCTAAGCAAACCAGCTGGCAGCCTAGAGGGTAAACTCTAGGCAGGGTCTTTATCAGGTCAGAAGTCTCTCTTCTTCACCCCTTTCTTCTCAGCCTTCCTCTGTCATACTCCTGTTTTACTTCTTCATCAATTCTGCCAAAGAGAAAAATGGGAAGTTTTGTGTTCCTTGGAGCACTTGCATGTCTATTACCAAATTGAAAAGCTGCTGCCAAGGAAGCCCTGGCCCTGGGGCCTTCCCCCAGCACCGCCCCCCCCCCCCAGCACCTTCCTTCCCCCCAGTTCCCCCTCAGCTGCTGTCCACGTTGGCAGCTGAAGGAAGTCATATTCAAGGGAAGGCATGTGAGGAGTCAGCACAAGCTGAACTGGGCTAACGTGTGATTAGGAACAGAATCACTGACAAACTGTGCTTTCAGGCAGAAAAATAAAGCAGTTAAGGCTGAGTGCAGGTAGGTACGTGGCAAGTCCAGGGGCCTTAGCTGATCTTCTGGGCAGATAATGTGGCAAAGTGACTGTCTATGGACCTGACTTTGCTGTTGTTGTCCCCTTAGTAGGGGTCAACCTACTCCCTCTCTGGAACTAGAACAAAGCTGCTGTGCAAGGAGAGGAATAGAGGCCTCACCCCCAGGGTCGCCCTCCTTGGCCCCCATGCCTTTGCTCCTTGGGCACTGGCTGGGAAGGAGGGCCTGCATCCACATTTGAGAACTCCACCCAGCAGCACTTCCAGAACTTCAGTACAGCGGGGGCAAAGAGAGCTAAATGGCCCTTTTTGCAGCTAAATGACCACACAAACACTATTAACTCCCTATTTTGGGGGCCTCTGTTTGATGGATGGCATTAAGACGAATTGTACACATGGCAGTTGGTTCATGAAGGGAAAGAACTTGCCACTGTTGGAGCATGACAGGTACTTAGTGGATGGTAGATGTTATTCTTTATTTGCCATCCAACTTAAGCCACTCACATTGCATTCTTCAGTGGGTCTGTCTACTGCTACCAAGACTGATTCCTTTTCTTTGTTCACTCCTAACTGTTAGCAGCATCCTGCTGGCCTTCCTGGAGTCCGTTTCCCCCTGAATCCTGCAAATGATTTCACTTCTAATCTGGATTGTACTTTTATGCAAATTCTTGGTCTTTCTGGTATTCCCTGGACTCTGAGCCCTCCTTGGGCCACCCTCCTTGATCAGGACTGGGGCTGGCAGAGAATTCACAGACTTAGATGTGTGTCTCCTGCTCTGATCCCTCCAACGCCTTTTCCTGCCACATTCAATCTGACTGAGGAATCTTATGAACTACAGATGCATTCATGGGGCACTTGCTTGGGGCAGGAAAAGGGAAATGATCCCTCCCCATGGAATGATCTCTGTGAGGGAAGGTGGAAGGGAGACTGGGTTACACAATAGGGAAGAATGCAATGAAATCCTGCCATCAGTAGGCTCCTATTGGCAGTTTATTTTGGTTTCTGGTTTTGAAACTGCTGTGCAAAGTCATCTACTGACAGTTTTGGTTGCTGTTTGTTGATGCAAGAGGATCATAAACTCAACCAAGTTTTCCACAAATCTCCTCCTGGGATTGTTTCGAAGAAAAATAAAGGGGGGGGGGGGAAGCCATTGGTATCTTCTCCCTCCGAAGCTTCGATAGCTTCCCCAGTTATCATACTGGAGAGAGCCCTGACTCGGAATCTCATCAGAAGGCCCAGGGGAAGTGGGTAAAAATAGTCTGTTAGCCAGCAGGGGGCTGGCGTTAGATGCTGCAGACCGAAAGGCTGGCACAAAGGAACGGAAGCTTTGGTAACCACACTGCCTCCCTGATAGTTGTAGATGCAGGATGTCCACAGGTCACAATGGAAAATACGTGCTTTAGCCTCTTAACACACATGTAAAGAAGGCATCAGGCTGCATAATGAGTGTAATCAGAGGACCCTCAGCCTTACAAAGCTAAAAGATACCCTTGGTTGAAAATGTAGGTAGCTTTCAAAAGAATAAGGAAAAGAGCTTTAAGTCAGGGTGAGAACACAATCCCTGAAGGCTGATTAAGTCCATGCCTGCACGATACCAAAGTCTGTGTGTTTCAGAAGCCCCTCTTTCTTGACATTTTAAAAAAAGATGTATGTATCGCTTCTCGGCCTTTGGCTAAGATCAAGTGTAAAAAGATGTATGTATTTATTTGAAATGCAGAACTACAGAAAGAAAGAGGGAAAAACACAGAGAGAGGTCCTCCATCCACTGATCTACTCCCAAAATGGTTGCAAATGGCTGGAGCTGGACTGATCCAAAGCCAGGAGCCAGGAGCTTCAACCTGGTCTCCCACGTGAGTGCAGGGGTCCAAGCACTTGGGCCATCTTCCACTGCTTTCCCAGGCCATCAGCAGGGAGTTGGATTGGAAGTGGAGCAGCCAGGACATGAACTGGTGCCCATAAGAGATGCAGGAAGAGGCTTAACATACCTCACCACAGCACTGGCCTCTTTCTTGACTTTTGAATACAATTTCAAGTGATGTTATCTGAGAGTGTTTTGAATTGGCACAGGGAATAATAATATCTGTATTTCTGGCCCCATTTGAGTGACTCACTCTCTCGCCCTATAGCTAACAAATTCTTGTCATTAAGTTCAATTCCTAGAATTACATGATTACTAAAAAGTCCATGAACTTCAATGTGCATTGGACATATCTCATTTAAAAACCATAACTAAATTTGTATTTGGGATGTTGCAGAGTCATGCTAAGGCCTGCATTCCTTGACTCAATGGTGTAAAATGATGTGATATAAAGAGACTAAGGAATTCTTTTTTTCAAAGACAGTGTTCCATTCAGTTGAGGCATCTTTATTCTGATAGTTAAACTGAAGAAAATCTCTTTTTTCTTGTCTCTCCCTATACAGGATTTATTCATTCAACAAATGTTTATTGAGTCCCTGTTATTTGCTAGGAATTCACCCAGGTCTTGAGAATACAGTAGTGAACAAAACCAAGAATCTAGCAAGAAATTGACTAATAACCCAATGAATGTATGATAAGTGGTCTCTCAGTATCCACAAGAGATTTCTTTTCAGGATCCCTTAAAATTGTTAAAATCCACAGATGCTCCAGCTCCTTATTTAAATAGTGGAATTTTCAATACTTGGCTAACCTATGATCACCCTCCTATATATTTGAAATCATCTCTAGATTGCTTATTTTTTTTAATTTATTTGACAGATAGAGTTAGAGAGAGAGACAGAGAGAAAGGTCTTCCTCCTTTGGTTCACCCCCCCCCCCCCAATGGCTGCTACAGCTGGAGCTATGCCGATCCGAAGCCAGGAGCCAGGTGCTTCCTCCTGGTCTCCCATGCGGGTGCAGGGCCCAAGCACTTGGGCCATCCTCCACTGCCTTCCCGGGCCATAGCAGAGAGCTGGACTGGAAGAGGAGCAACCAGGATTAGAACCCAGTGCCCGTATGGGATGCTGGTGCCACAGGCTGAGGATTAACCAAGTGAGCCACAGCGCCGGCTCCTCTAGATTGCTTATAATACTTACTAAGTACTATGTCAATAGTTGCAGTGTGTATTATTTATGTAATAATGACAAGGAAAAAAAGAATTCTGTACATGTTCAGTATAGATGTGATTTAAAAAAAAACATTTATCTACTTATTTGAGAGGCAGAGTTACAGAAAAGCAGAGGGAGGGAGTGAGGGAGGGAGAGAGAGAGAGAGAGAGAGAGATTGATCGATCGATCGATTGATCTTCCATTTACTGGCTCACTCCACAAATGGCTGCAACATCTGGAGTTGGGTCAATTTGAAACTAGGAGCCTAGAGCTTCTTCCAGGTCTTTCACGTGGGTGCAGGGGCCCAAAGACTTGGACCATCTTCTGCTGTTTTCCCAGGCACATTAGCAGGGAGCTGGATCAGAAGTAGAGCATCCAGGACTTGAACCAGCGCCCATATGGGATGCCAGCACTGCAAAAGGCAGCAGCTTTACCCACTACGTCACAGCGCCAGCCCCTAGATGTAATTTTTCCCCCAAATATTCTCGATCCAGAGTTGGCTGGACCACGGATGCAGATTCCCTAACTGGATGTCAGGGGAGGTAAGCACTATGAACAATGAAGCAGGTTATAGAATAGGAGACTTGTTTGGAAAGCAGACTATTCCCTGGGTGGTGAATAAGTAAAGCTGTAAGACTTGGGAATCCTTCATTCTGTACAGTTTTTCCAAATTAAATGTCTCAGGAGTTTCAAATGATGTCTGTGGGAGCTCAACTAAAACAAACACTTTGGTTTAGACGGAAAGACCTAGGTTCATGTCAGAAAGTAGCAGCCATAGGTGAGTATCACTTTAAAATTGACTGCCCTGGCAAGACAGCACTTAATTCAGAGGTGGCAGTGGGCAGCAATACACTGTGGCGTTGAACTTAACACACATCCAATTTAGGTTTGCTTTTAGCTTTAACTTTATATTTAAAAATTGTGGCAATGAATACATACCATAGATTTACCCTATTAATATTTTTTAAAAGATTTATTTACTTATTCATTTATTTGACAGGCAGAGTGACAGAGAGAGCAGGAGAGAGAGAAAGATTTCCCATCTCCTTGTTCACTTCCCGAATGCCCACAACACCCAGGGCTGGGCCAGGCCAAAACCAGGAGCCCAGAACGTTTCTTTTTTCTTTTTTTTCAAAAACATATTTATTTATTTATTTGAGAGGTAGAGTTACAGACAGTGAGAGAGAAAGACTGAGAAAAAGGTCTTCCCTCCATTGGTTCACTCCCCAAGTGGCCGCAACGGCTGGAGCTACGCCAATCCGAAGCCAGGAGCCAAGTGCTTCCTCCTGGTCTCCCATGTGGGTGCAGGGCCCAAGCACTTGGGCCATCCTCCACTGCTTTCCCAGGCCACAGCAGAGAGCTGGATTGGAAGAGGAGCAGCTGGGACTTGAACTGGCTCCCATATGGGATGCTAGCACCACAGGCAGAGGATTAACCTACTGTGCCATGGCACCAGCCTCAGGAGCCCAGAACTTAATCTGGGTCTCCCATGTTGGTGACAGGGACACAAGTACTCGGGCCATCATCTGCTGCTTTCCCAGGTGCATTAGCAGAAAGCTGAATTGGAAGTGGAGTAGCTTGAGCCAGCACTCTGATATTGTATGCAGGCTTCCTAAGTAGTAGCTTAACCCACTGTCCACAGCAGCTACTTAGTAATTTTTAAGTGTATACTTTTTCAGTGAACATTGCAGTATTGTTAATGATATGCACAGTTATATGCCAAGGTCTAGAGCTGTTTTTTGTCTTATGTGACTGGAACTCTCTACTCTTTGAACAATTTTCCCTCTGCCTACCTGCTGGCAGCCACCATTCTACTCTCTTCTGTGAGTTTGATTACTTTAGCTGTTTCATATATGTGGAACCACATAGTATTTGAACTTTGTGATTGACTTGCTTCATTCATAATGCTCTCAAAGTTCATCATGTAGTGAATGACATATTTTATTATCAAGATAGAATAATGTTCCATTGCATGTGTATATTATCTGTTCATCTATTGGTAGATATTGAGTTTGCTTCCACATTTTGGCTGTTGCAAATAATGTTGCAATGAGCACTGGTGTGTAGGGATATCCCTTTAAGTTCCTATTTTCAGCCCTTTGGATACATTTAGCTACTCTTGAACCATTATATGATGAGTTACTCTTGAATCAGATGCATATTTCACTCTTCCTGAAATTTGCAGTCATTCCTCCAACTTATTTGTATCAAGTGCCTGCTGTCTCTCAGGCTTTAGGGAAGCAGAAGAGAATAATAAAATAAAAGCTAATACTTCTAAAGTGCCTACCACGTGCAGGGCATTCTTCTAATCTCATTTGGGGAGGTTGGTACTCTTATCATCATTCTCAGTTTCTGAGAGAACACTGAGGCACAGTAACTCTGTGTGCTGGAGGAGTATGGGACTTGATCCCAAACAATCTGGCTTCAGAGCCTGTGGCTATAACCAACACACTGAACAATCTCTCCATTGCCTTCCAAGTGTTCAGGGTATGGCAGGATAGGGCTGACAGACAAGGAAATGACTACATTCAGCACTAGGAATTGTGCAATGTGGATACTCAACTTGCTTTGGAAACATGAAGCAGGAAGCACTGACTTCTCTGAAATTGGAAAAAGATTTTTCTAGAAGCCAGAGGTTTGGGTTGAATTTTGGCAGATTCACTGGAGAGGACCAATTGAACAAAGGAACCTGCCAGAAAAGGTAACAGCATTTAAGGCACCTTCCAGCTATAATCAAAGCTGCAGTTTGCATACCTGCTGTGCTCATACCTGCAGCCAGTAGTTGCTGTTCAAGTATTTGGTGTATGCCAGATCTTACTGGGAGTGTTTAAGTGTTATCTTCATCTGTGGCAAAGCACTGAAGGGCAGTACTTGAAATTCACAGAAATGAGCCTCATTGTATAGAGGAGGCAGCTGAGATTCAGAGAGGTTAAGCACATTATCTACGAATACATGACCAAAGCCCACATTCAGTTTGTTGGGTCTCCCAAGCCGTAGCACTAAGGCTTTGCAAAGTCTAAAGAGAGGATAGATGATGTAGAAGTCAAGCTCTTCACCCTCAAAAAACCCCAAGGGTGCAATTGCCCAAGCAAAGGTGTGGCATGCGCTGATCCCCCTTGGCCCACCGACTGATAAACCTGAGTAGAGTACACAGCAGAAAAAGCAAGGTTAAGAAAAGGGGCCAAGAAGCAAGATCTTTCTCTGAAGAGAAGAAAGCTGGGCCGCCTCCTCCCCCAGCTTGGCGGTGTGCACCGTGGCAGCAGGGGTGTTGGGTTGCCTTGCAGCCACTGTTCTCCCAGTTCTAAGGTTGCAGTGCAAGACTCTGTTCACCTGACACTATTGAAAAGCAGAGTGAGTGAAACAGTGGCTTATCACAAGGCACCGGAGGTCTCTGTTTCTGGCTGGGTTCTACAGTTGGACTTGGCATTCAGAAAGCACTTGTGGACAGACTGCCAAAATACCAGCTTGAAAAAAAAAAAAAAGTAGAGTCAGATTTTCTCTCCATCTACCCTCCTCTCCCTCCCCCAAGGTAGTAATCACATCGCAAGGAAACCCGAGCTCACTTATTTTTTGCTGCCTGCTCCTATTTGCCTGGAAAATATGACATTTGCTGCAGAAGTCTCAGGGAGGAGTCGCTGCATCCTGATTTATTGCTCTTTGCCTGAGAGGAGTTTGCTTCTGAGAATTCTATTGTGTCAGAACTGGGGTGGGATGTAAGTCTTGCTCTGAAGGGGTTGAGGATGGGTAACGAGATTAATAGAAGGCATCTTCTGACCCCTCAAAGTACTGTGATGTGGCAACTTATGAAGGAGAATAGAGAAGTGGTGGCTTGTTAGATTGCTTGGGGGCCTTTAAGTGCCATCCTGATGCATAGGGATGGGTAAGTCCAGAGGTCCAGTCTGTCTCTGAGGTCTTCCCATAGCAAAGTGCCCAAGACAAGAGGAACTGAAGAGGGATCTACACATTTTCCCTTCAGTGACAAACATCCTTATTGTTGGGGGTGCCCAGGGATTGCATGTTAAAAGGATGATCTAGGGTTTGGGATGCAGTGGGTGGTGGTGACAATGGGGACAGAGGGCTGGGAGACAGGGGGGAAAAGAATGGGGAGCCCCACCTGGGGAGCCCCTGTGGTGTCATAACCTACTCTGCTTTCTTGACTTCCCAAAGACTTTGCCATCCTGGTTTCAGGGCTTAGAATATATTTCGTATGTTTACACAGAGGGTGTCTTTCCTCTGCTAAAATGCTTGAGAGTTTTACTAGTAGAACTTAACTGTTTTTGTACTTTTGTACAAATATGCACCAAATTTGGTACAAATATGTCTCTTCTGTGACATAGTTATGTAGTTCAGCCATTGTCAAAAATGATCTCAGCAGGAATTTCTTTTCATAACTGCTCTAAGGGCTCAAAGAGAAAGGCTTATCATTTCTTTGGTCCAGGAATTTTATATATATATATATATATATATATATATATATATATATATATATATATTACAGGCAGAGTGGACAGTGAGAGAGAAAGACAGAGAGAAAGGTCTTCCTTTTTTTGCCGTTGGTTCACCCTCCAATGGCCGCCGCGGCCGGTGTGCTGTGGCCGGCGCACCGCACTGATCCGAAGCCAGGAGCCAGGTGCTTCCTCCTGGTCTCCCATGCGGGTGCAGGGCCCAAGCACCTGGGCCATCCTCCACTGCACTCCCGGGCCATAGCAGAGAGCTGGCCTGGAAGAGGAGCAACCAGGACAGAATCCAGTGCCCCGACCAGGACTAGAACCTGGTGTGCTGGTGCCGCAAGGCGGAAGATTAGCCTATTGAGCCACGGCGCCGGCCGCAGGAATTATATTTTAATAGACAAGGTGAAAAAAACATTTTGTAAATATGTGGAAAGATGAAAAAGGAATACCTTGATTTCAAACTCATTTTAAAATATTTACATATTTGAGAGATAGGGAGAGAAAGAGAAAGAGTGAAAGCAAACTCCCATCCATTGGCTCATTCCTAAAGTGTTCACAACAGCCTAGGCTGGTCTGGGCTGAAGCTGGGAGCTGGGGACTCAATCCAGGTCTCCAATGTGGGTGACGGGACTCAAGTAGTTGAGCCATCACCTACTACTACTCCCGCCATCTGTACTAGCAGGAAGCTGGAGTCAAGGGCTGCGAATCAAACCCAGGCACTCTTATGTGGGACACAGGCGTCCCAGTCTGAACCATTGGACCAAGGGTCTGCCACTATCTTGATTTAAATGATTAAAAAAATGTAATTGCTTTAAATAACAAAATACAAAGTTATGGGGCAGCACTGTGGCATAGCAGGTAAGGCTGCCACCTGCAGTACCGGCATCCCATATGGACAGTGGTTTGAGCCCCAGCTGCTCCACTTCCCATCTAGCTCTCTGCTATGGCTTGGGAAAGCAGTAGAAGATGGCCCAAGTCCTTGAGCCTCTGCATCCATGCAGGAGACCGAGAGGAAGCTCCCAAATCCTGGCTTTGGAATGGCCCAGCTCTGGCCATTACAGCCATTTGGGTAGTGAACCAATGGATGGAAGATCTCCCCTCCCCCTCTCTCTAGCTTGCTCTCTCTCTGCCTCTGCCCCTTTTGTAACTCTGCCTTTCAAATAAGTAAATACATCTTTTTTTTTTTTTTAAAAAAAGATACAGTTATAAGCAGTTAGGATCATGATTTTCTGAATGGGTTGGGTAATTGGGTAATTGGTAATTATGTACAGTTTTAGCAAGGTTGGACTGGACTTCTGAATTCTTGTTTAACTGTTGTAAATGGAGTCATTTTCCAACACAAATTTGGGGATCAGAATAATTTGATACACAGTTGTATCTAATGATTCTAGAGTGAGAGAAAAATGATGGAAAAATGCTACCAGTTTTATTATTTTCACAAAGATATTTTGGAAAATACCATATCAATTATGAAGCTTTTCTCCACATTGCCAGTCATAACACTTGAGGTAGAGAAGGTGACTTGAGTCTTCCTTTGCTGAGATCTGAAGGAATGTAAAATGGAATTGGAGATCTAGTAGATTTCTCCAGGAATCAAAGCATGCCTGGAAGATTTCCCAGTGAGATCCTGAGATATGGTGAGAGCTTGGCAGTCAAGGGTAGGCGATAGCTTGTTCATAGCTCTGTCCAGCACACCTAGGGAAAACTTGTTAGCCACTGAGTTCTCAATAAATCATTCTTAAACAGGCTGTATAAAATAAAATGGAAAAGTGAGCCTGAGAACAAGACCAATCCTGGGTTAAGCACTGATGATTGAGCAGTCGATAAAACAAAGTCCCTATCTTTAAGATGATGCTTCTATTCTCACTGAAGTGCTAGTGTGTGGAGAATTTTATCAGTCATTTCACAGTGATACAGTGGTTTTTTTTGGGAGGGGGGCTCGGAAAATTATTTTTTTTCTGTAGTGAACTGCACTGAATCAATTTGATTTCTGATTAATTTTCTGTAGGATACAGTGAAACTATTTCTGGTATTTCCATTTTCATCCTTTTTTCTCCTATTTTTGTAGAGATCATTTTTCCTGTGTGTGAATACCTTGCAAAAAACTTTCTTTCACTGATTAATGTTTTGTCTATAACTAGTAATGCCATATATGGTTTCTTCCGGTTGCAATTTTTAACT
The DNA here is from genome assembly GCF_051225735.1 of Oryctolagus cuniculus. Taxonomy (NCBI): domain Eukaryota; kingdom Metazoa; phylum Chordata; class Mammalia; order Lagomorpha; family Leporidae; genus Oryctolagus; species Oryctolagus cuniculus. The sequence goes on along the minus strand of NC_142872.1, from coordinate 133,905,640 downwards.
CCTTTTGACACATATTTTTGCTAAGTCTAACTTTCCTAGGTCAGATTGAAGATCTCACAGCTGAATTGATGTCAATCTTATTTTAGAGGGCCTGATCCTGCCATGTGTTATCCATGGGATAAAAGACTGTTCTTTTGGGTTTATGTCCGATGTAACTCTTGACACAGTGCAGGTGGCTCTGCTGTAGGGAATTGGCCTTGCACATTGTGTGAACACAGTTCTAACCACTTTGCACACTCTGTTCACCCTCTCGGCAGAACAGAGCTCTGCATGTCCTGCTTCACTTCTTCCATTATCACTCCCCATGGCACTGTCGGCATGGGAACTTCCAGACAACTGAACTTCCCATGGAATGTTGCTTAAATATGGTAGTTGTTTCCCAGCTTGACTGTGTGCACCTGTGTAAGCTGTATCAGTTTATTGAAGCTGTTGCTGATCCAGGGGTAACTTTTTAAACATCTTTAATAACACAGATATTATGTTGTATTGTTACTGTGTTGTGTATTATATATATATTTATTTACATTGGTGACCTTGTCTTATTTTCTATATTTGTCTTGAAATTTCTCAAAGGTAGCGCCCATATTTAATTTTATTTATGTTCTCTGGAATTATATTAAAACATCAAGTTTAATCCTTTTTTTTTTAAGATTTATTTATTTGAAAGAGTTACAGAGACAGGGAGAGACAAAGACAGAGAGCTGCCATCTGCTGGTTCCTTCCCCAGATGGCCATTACAGCCAGGACTGGGTCAGACCCAAGTCAGGAGCTAGGAGCTTCTTCCAGGTTTCTTCCATGAGTGGAAGGGACCCAAACACGTGGGCCATATTCTGCTGCTATTCTGAGTCCATTAGCAGGGAGATGCATTAGAAATGGAACAGCCAGGATATGAACTGGCACCCATATGGGATGCTGGTGTTGCAGGCAGCAGCTTTGCCTGCTATGCCACAATGCCTGCCCCAAGCTGAGTTTCTTTAAAGAAAAATTTAAAATTTTATTTGAAATACAAGAAAAGAGAGACACAGAGGCAGATCCATCTGCTAATTCAGTCCCCAAATGCCTGCAATAGCCAGAGCTGGGCCAAGCCGAGGCAGGAGCTGTGAGCTTAGTCCAAGTCTCACACAGGGATGGCAGTTTCAGTTCTACAGCTGGGCCCCATCTGTCCACTTGGGGTGCACTACTTTAAGGCATTGGGGTTTCCTGATCTGGGGTTTCTTGGTAATTCATACAGTCACCCCTTAGTGGTCTTGTGAACTTGTAGGGATACTCCCTTGATGTGGGTCTGGGTCTCCATCCCTTTTACTTTGATAGAGTATGTACACATTTATTTCTTCTAATTTAGTTTCTTTAGTATAAACATTTCACTAAGATTTAAAACAAAACATAACATGTTTATAAGCAGCTTCTACTTTCTCAGTAAAATTCTCTAGGTCAAGGAAATGCTAAGTGCCTGGTCATCCATTTGGAATGATAGGGGAAAGAAAAATATAAAGAATAAAAATACATTAATATTTTGGTAAAAAATTAATCCTTCTGGGGCCAGTGTTGTGGCACACCAGGTTAAGCCACTGCCTGCTACTTCCACATTTTATATGAGCACTGAGGTTCCTATCCCAGCCGCTCTGCTTCTGATCCAGCTCCCTGCTAATGTGCTTGGAAAGGCAGCAGAAGATAGCCCAAGTGCTTGAGCCTCTTCCATTCATGTGGGAGATTTGGATGGAATTCCCAGGTTCTGGCCCGGACCTGGCTGTTGTAGCCATTTGGGGAGTGAACCTGCAGAACCATTTGGGTAGTTAACCTTCTCTTTCTCCTTCTCTCTCCCCTCCCCTTAACTCTGCCTTTCAAATAAATAAATAGATCTTTTAGAAAATCCTCCTGCAAACAAAATACTGATCGACTGGCCCTGCCATAAGAATACTTGTAAAAGCAAAAGAGAAGTCTGAATTAGGGTGTGGTCTATTTTCTCTCTGGCTTAACTCAGGAGACCACAGAACTGTGAGTGATATGAGGTCAGGAAATAAATTCTGGCAGGTGAGTTCCTTGGGATTCGGTAACCAGCAATAACTGGAACTGTCAACAGGAAATAGGAAGCATCAGGAAGACTTGGCAGAGGGTGCATGGGATGGGTCATGGGCCATGGCCAAGGATAGGTCATGGGTCTTCAGGAGCACTGGGTAAGGCCTCAGCTGCAAAGGAAGAAGTCACGGGGTTGGGTGTCACAACAGAGTATTCAACAAGGGCAGAGCAGAAGGGGAAGGGTTTCAAAGATGAACCCCTCTAGAAGCCAGGCTGACTTCATTCTGGGTTGCTGAGTCCCTGAGCTGCTTGATTAAGGTTTCAGAATTTCTCCCCTAATAGAAGGAAGGAAGATTGGTCCCCAAGCTGGGGGTGGGGCTAAATCCCAGCCTGCAGCAGAAATCCGAGTTGCCCCAGGGATGGGGAGTGGAAGGATGAGGGAAGAAGTGGCGGGTGAGTCAGACAGGCCATTACACCAGACCTTGGGTGCACAGTGTTTGAAAAGGACACTGGCATAAAAATTAGTCTTCACACACTTCTCCACACATGGATGATGTCAGCACTTTAACTCTGAACATGTTGACCAAAACAAAAATGGCCTACTTTTAAAAAACCACTAGTTCTACCTCCTTCTCACTAGCTCAGCTGCCATAATCTAAGGTAGAGAGCAACCTATACGTTGAAAACTGTAGTGACACTGTTCTTCTGATGGTAATTGTTAGTGAAGTCTCCAGAATGGACAGCACATTTTCTGGGAGGATCAGAGAGCATGTCATGGACGATTGCCAGCTTGTGAACCATTAGTCAGGAAATACTACATGAGGAAAACTCTGAGACCTATTGGGCAACAACTGTAATTGTTGCAGTGAAAGCACTTGAATGCTATTCAGTGACTTCATAAGGAAGTTTTAATCTATACCACGTTCTGGAACCATAGTAAGCCCTCTTAAACCATTAGCTAAGTACATTCTTCCTCTTGCTTCAAAGCTTCTAGTTGCTCCTAATGTGCTCTGTGTCAAGTATAAAGGCTTTCTGTCAAGAGGTTCTATTGCTTGGACTTAACTCCACTGGTTCAGTCTTCTTTCATTGCTCCCAGCATTGCCTCCACTTTAACCTGTTCTCTGAATAGGTCATGTTCATTATCCAAACCTACCTTCCACTGTGTCCATACTGTTAGAGTACTCTCCTTTTTCTGAATGTCTAACCCTTGCCATATTTTTAAAACTTTATTCTTTATTTATTTAAAAGGCAGAGTTACAGAGAGAGGAGAGAGAGAGAGAGAGAAAAAGAGAGAGAGAGGCGAGAGGCGAGAGAGAGAGAAACCTTCTGTTCGCTGGTTCACTGCCCAAATGGCGGCTATGGCCAGGACAAAGCTATCAGCCTGGAGTTTTTTCCAGGTCTCTAACACGGGTGCAGGGGCTCAAGGACTTGGGCTATCTTTTGCTGCTTTCCCAGGCACATTAGCAGGGTACAGAATTGGAAGTGGAGTAGCCAGCACCCTTATGGGATGCTGGCATTGCAGGTGGTGGTTTAACTTGCTATACCACAGTGCTGGCCCCAATCTTGCTGTTTTTTATGGAGTAGCTTTTGTTTTGTTTCTTCCATGAAGCCTCTTGAAATAACGCTGGCTGAGAATTTTCTCCCTTCTTTCAACGCTCAGTATTTTGGATACAAATGACTATCTACCAAACATCCACTCTTTCTTTTTTCTTCCGTTGAATTCCAGGTTTTTTGGGGGCAGCATTTTTGGAACAAGGATGGTAATCTATTAGCCTGTGAGACATGAATGAATTTCTATCTTTTCAAAAATGATTTATTGGGGGTGGTGCTGTGGTATAGTATGTTAAGGCTCCACCTGCAGTGTTGTTATCCCATATGGGTGCTGGTTTGTGTCCTGGCTGCTCCACTTCTGATCCAGTTCCCTACTAATGGCCTGGTAAAGCAGTGGAAGATGGCCTGAGAGCTTGGTGCACCCATGTGGGAGACTGGGAAGAAGCTCCTAGCTCCTGGATTTGTATTGGCCCAGCTCCAGCCGTTACAGCCATTTGGGGAGTGAACCAGTGGTTGGAAGACCTCTCTCTCTCTCTCTGTAACTGCCTGTCAAATACATAAATAAATCTTTAAAAAATTGTTTTCATTTACTTGAAAGAGAGAGAGAAAGGGAGGGAGGTAAGGAGGGAGGGAGAGACAGAGAGAGAGAGAGAGAAATATATCTTCCATCTGCTGGTTCACTCCCCAAATACTCGCAACAGCCAGGGCCAGACCAGGCTGAAGCCAGGAGTTTGGAACTCCCACATAGATGGCAGGGGCCCAAGCACTTAATTCATCATCTGCTACCTCCCAGGATGTATTAGCAGGAAGCTGGATTGGAAATAGAGTAGCTCGGACTCAAATGAGAACGTCCATGTAGGTTGTAGGTGTCCCAAGCAGGAACTTAATCTACTATGTCACAACACCTGCTCTACAAGAATTTCTTTTCTTTTTTTTTTTTTTTTTGAAGAAAAGTTTATTGTCAAATGGGAAAGAATTTACTTCTAGGAATTACTTTTCTGATACAGACATGACACTACATTTTACTCCTGGGTGCTTTTATTTTCTTTTTAGAATCTGGACCAGAAGTTGCAGGTAGAAGAGTCATCTCTGAAAAATTTTTATTCACTTATTTTAGAGGCAGAGAAATGTAAAAGAGATGGAGACAGGTAGAGAGAGAGAGAGAGAGAGAGAGAGAGAGAACACACTCCAATCCATCGGTTCACTCCCTGAATGCCTGAAATGGCAGAGACTGGGCCAGAGCCAAAGCCAGAAGCCAGAAACACAATCTCTGTCTCCCGCATGGGTGAAAAGAACCCAAATGCTTGAACTAGAATCGCTGCTTCCCAGGGTCTGTATTAGCGGGATGCTGGAGTCAGGAGCCAGAGCCAGGAATTGAACCTGGTCATTCCAATGTGGGTTGCAATTATCTTAATTACTAGACTAAATACCTGCTTTGCATAGAAAGTTTGTAGTGCATTTTAAATGATTGTTAAGAAACTTTTCAGTTACACTTCAGTATGTAATTCCATTATATTTCACTATTGAAAGAATACTTGTACCTTCAGCAGCTAGCACCAAAATAGAGTAATTAGAACGATGACAGAGTTAGGCACACTAATAAGACCTATTTTTTTTTTTTTTTTTTGACAGGCAGAGTGGACAGTGAGAGAGAGACAGAGAGAGAAAGGTCTTCCTTTGCCGCTGGTTCACCCTCCAATGGCCGCCGCTGCAGCCGGCGCACCGCGCTGATCCTGGCAGGAGCCAGGAGCCAGGTGCTTTTCCTGGTCTCCCATGGGGTGCAGGGCCCAAGCACCTGGGCCATCCTCCACTGCACTCCCTGGCCATAGCAGAGAGCTGGCCTGGAAGAGGGGCAACCGGGACAGAATCCGGCACCCCAACCGGGACTAGAACCCGGTGTGCCGGCGCCGCAAGGTGGAGGATTAGCCTATTGAGCCACGGTGCCGGCTCGAGACCTATTTAAACTATATTTTATGTTAAGTTGATTAACTTAATCATATGTGTATAAAGTTAATTGAAAATAGATCTTAGCACAAAATAAGAATGGGAATAGGAGAGGAAGGAAGAAGGGGGGTGGGAGTATGGTTGAGAGGGCAGGTTCATGGGCAGAATCACCATCTTCCTAAAGTTGTAATTATGAAATGTATGAAGTTTGTATTCCTTAAATAAAAGGTTTCTGGGGAAAATTATATTTTAGTAGAGCACTTTTACTATGAGATGAGTGATATAATACTATAAAGATACTCTAGTAATATATTTCCAATGAAAATTAATATGAATACTCCTTCTCTAGCTGTGGGAAAAGCCATCCTTGCAATTGAGGAAGTCAAGAAATTCATTAAGAAGGATGAGAAGAAGTGATAGAATGGGAAGTGGTGAGCCAGTTATTAAAGTGATTATGAATGCAGATGATTGGCCAAAAGTGGATGACTGCAACAGAGATTCAGTGAGGGATATTGTCAGTTATTATATATGGGTATCAAGTATTATTATTAAAATATTTTACAGTTTTCATTTTACATATTCATTTACATATTCATTCAGGAAAGTGTTTTTAAATCTCCAAATCAAGAGGTTTCTTCCATGCCTTCCTGTTATTCATTTTTGAGTTGTATTATATTCTCATTTTATAACATGGCCTGTTTAACTCTGCTCTGTAGAACTTATTGAAGTTTTTTTTAATGGCCTAATATAAAGTGGTCTTCAAAAAGTTCATGGAAAATATGTCGTACGAAAAAAACTATGCAGGGATTTCAAAATGTTTTACACCAAAATACACCTATCCCTTAATTCCAATTTTTTTCCTACAAAAATTTAAAGACCCTTCATACATAGTTTCTGTCCATGCCCAGCACTGCTTGAAAAGAGTCTGGCCTTTGATACATAGCTCTTGAGTTCATCTTATTATTACGGCATCAGGCGATGAGGAAACTGAGCCTATAGTTTAAATCATTTGTGCTGAACTCAGCATAACCTGTATGTTTGTTATATGAATAGTTTGCAATGTTGAAGAGAATTTCATAGAATTTGTAAGCTTAACCCTGGACTTCAGCTTTAAAAAGGTAATTGAAAAATTAATTGCGTGATTTTAACTTGAAGGTTGAAGTAGTGACTTTTCCCAAATTTGAAAAGACTACTGGAATACTTAAAAGAACTTGAAATTAACTTTCTCTTGCTCTCTCTCTCTTAAATGTTCCCTCTCTTCACACACGCAAGCACGTGCACACACAGCTTGTAAGACAGACTTTTATGAATGCTGAAGGATTTGCTCGTGGTGCTATGTGCTTGCCTGATCAAGCACTCAAAGTTCTTCAAAAGAAGTAAAGAACTAGAAGAGAGGAGCTCAAAAGTTCCCAACAGAAGAAACTAATAAATATTTAAGGAAATGGAAGTGTTGATTACCTCGAGTTGATCATTAGACATTCTGTTCATATACCATCTTATCACACTGAACCCCCAAATACATATACAAATATGTATAATTTCATGTGTCAAATATAGAAAGCTTAAAAGCATATACTTATCTAACAAATGTACTTTTAAATACTTACAGAAATTCATTAAGTATATAAGTTGAAGAATTTAAATGGGATTCAGTTTGTTCTACTGTGGTTGAGCAAACATTATTCTCCTGAAAATTGTCATTCTTATTTTACATAAAACTGGCTATATTTATAGATAAAATGATTTTATTTCATTTTTTGCATTTAAAGACTTGAGGAAAATCTGATTTTTTAAATTAGGAACTTGCAGATGGAGGATCTCTCTCTCTCTCTCTGCCTCTCCTTCTCTCTGTATAACTCTGACTTTCAAATAAATAAGTAAATCTTAAAAAAATAACTGCCATTGATGAAAGCTAGTATATACATAAAAAATCCAGAATAGGGGGAGGAGGGATAGGGCATTTGAAGAAGTCTTTGTGAAAGAGTTTGGGAGAAAATTGTGAAATTAACACAGACATCACAATCCTGCCATCTTCTGCTGCTTTCCCAGGCACATTAGCAGGGAGCTAGATGGGAAGTGGAGCAGCTGGGTTTCAAACCAGCACTCATATGCTGGCACTGCAGGTGGCTGCTTAACCTGCTAGGCCACAATGCTGGCCCTTCTATGTAGAGTTGAGAATCTGAGATGTTGGCGTCAATTGTCATCTTTGCATGCTCACTTGGATTCAAACTGACAGTAATGAAGTTTGCTGGGTGTTAAGCATATAGCAGACATTATATCACTACTTCAGTATATGTGTTCATTAATTCATATGCTATGGGTGGAGTAAACAGGCAGTGAGGCCAGTGAGGAGTTTGGGGAGCCTGAACAGTGATGATGCATTGGAGCTAATGTTAATAACAATCGATGACTTTTTATGTCTTTGCATTATAAAAGTAGATATATGTCAAATCTATTCTTCCTTAGTTTCAGTGAAGCCAGCCTACTCTTGCAATTAGTCACAAGAAAATAGCCAATATCATGCTATATTCGTATTTATTAACAGATCCTGCTTATTATTGGGAAGGCAAATTATGGGTAGATTTACCTTAGTTGCCATGATCATGACTGAAAATCAGACTGTCGCCTTGTGAAGAAAAATTGGGCAAGAGCAATTGTATTTGAAGTTGCTAACTGTTCTTTGGTTTTCTTTTAATTTTTTGGCTTAAAGATGCCTTAAAGATAAGGGATCTATGGATGCCAAATCATGATCAAGTGAGCAGGAATCTACCCAGTTTCCTTAACAATAACAGTGTGGTTCAGTGAGGGGAGCAAGGGGCGAGGTTAGACAGACCTACACTTGCATTCAGACTTCATCACTAACCAGTGTGTGATTTTTCAGGGACGACACCATTTTCTCAGGTCTGTTCCCTTACTCGAAAATGTGCTGATACTACCTAGTAATGATAAGGATTAAATTAGTGTTAACACTCTAACATAGTGCCTGAAACATGAAAGGTGCTCAATAACCATTTTTGAAATATAGCTCATAATTTATTTCAGTATGTCAACAGTTTCTATTTTCTGAGGCAAAAAAATTCTTTATTTGTTGATTTTCAGCTATATAGAGACTCTAAAACAAATGACACAGAGACCATGACTACAAAACACTGGACAACCTTCTATTCTAAATCCTTTTCTCAGTTCAGTATATTTGGATGACTATTTACATTTCAGAGTTTAAGGTGGAAAGACTCAGGGACAAATGATATACTTTTATTTTAGGGGGAGATAACGTTTAACTCCATTATCTTCTAATGGCTGACAGTCATGCCAGGTAATTTGCTATGTTGCACCTATGGTATAAGAGGTGAATATTAAGATTTAGGTATGTAGAGGATAAGGGAGAAATCAAGATGAGAAAGTAAAAGTAACAAGGAAACTTTATTTCTTTTCCATCTTGAATTATTTGTGAACACTCAAATGTACAGTGTCTGAGAAGGCAGTTTGTGTAACTAGGTTCTGGACATGAGTAATTTGGTGGAGTAATGGAGCTTAGTGAGTGCAAAGCAGCCAACAAACATACCCAACTCCTTTAGCACATGCTGAATAATGAGCATACGTCATGTGAAAGGAGGGTAGAGCTGAGTTCTGGAGATAGGGGAAGGCTTAGTGTATTGTAAGGATTTTTTTTTAAAGATGTATTTATTTGTTTGAAAGGCAGAGTGACAGAGAGAGGGAGAGACACAGAGAGAGAGAGGGAAAGATCTCTCATTTGCTGGCTCATTCCCTAAATGCCTACAACAGGCAGTCGTGGGCCAGGCTGAATCCAGCAGCCAGGAACTCTATCCAGGATTCCTACAGGGATGGCAGGAACCCAAGTACTTGGAACATCATCTGATGTTTTCCCAGGTGCATCAGCAGGAAGCTGGATTGGGAGCAGAACAGCCAGAACTTGAACAGGTACTCTGATATGGGCTGCTGACTCTGTGAGCTGCTGCTGCTTACCCCTCACTGAGCCACGGTGTCAGCATCAGCCTTGCAGGTTTTTTTTTTTTTTTTTTAAAGTTTCCACTTCTTTAAGATTTATTTATTTTTTTGAAAGTCAGAGTTACACACAGAGAGAGGGAAAGACAGAGAGAGGTAGAGAGAGACAGAGAGACACAGAGAGACAGAGAGACAGAGAGACAGATAGACATAGAGAGGTCTTCCATCTACTGTTTCACTTCCCAGATGACCACAATGGCTGGAGCTGGCCTGATCCTAATCCAGGAGCCAGGAGCTTCTTCCAAGTCTCCCACTTGGTGCAGGGGCCCAAAGACTTGCACCATATTCTACTGCTATCTCAGGCCATAGCAGAGAGTTGGCTCGGAAGTGGAGCAGCCGGGACTTGAACCGGTGCCCATATGGAATACCAGCACTGCAGGCAGTGGCTTTACCCACTGTGCCACAGCACTGGCCCTAACCTTGTAGTTTTTGAGATCTGATTTAAAAATGTTTCTATAATACTTGGTCTCTGTGCACTCAACATATTCCTATGATAGGCTGTTCATACCTATATTAATTTAGTTTATATATCAGACTCTATGGGTGGTTTGTATTGTAAAGTTCTTGAAGGCAGGTACCATGTCTTCTTTCTCTCCATCCACTCTACAAATGTTTGGCAAATGAATGAGTAAATAAATGAACTCTCACATAGTCAACTAGCCTGAAATTATGGAAATGAATGTATTCTGTGATTCAGAAAAGTTGAGATTGGAACTTCAGTAAAATATTTTAAGAGGCTCTCTCAGCATTTCAGGCATGGAAAGTCAAGACACTGTGACAAAAAAATGTCCCACAAGAAGGCAGGGGAGGTGGAAGGGAGTGGGCACACAAGGAGGAAGGGGATGTCTTCTCCTTTTCCAAAACAAACGAGGAGTCTAACTGGGTCTCCTGTGCATAGAGTGGGAGGGAATCCTCATCTACAGCATGCCTGCATTTGGTGGCAAAGCTGACGCAATTGTTTTACCCTGAGAAATGGAGAGAAAAGCACTGAAATTTCCAAATCCAGTTTCAATGTGATGCATAATGGTCCTTCACGGTAAACAAAGACCAGTCTTTTTGAAGCCAGGGCCTTGCCGTTAGAGGGCTCGGTTCCTGAAATGGAAGAGCATAGTGGGGGAGGGGTTAGATTGTCCTCAGTCCAAACTAGTGCCTCCTACCACTCTCTGGTCCTTAGAAGGCAGCCAATTCAATTTACTTACATTTGGCTTTCACTTTCAAAAATGCATACATTGCATGACACAATCTGTTATATTAGATTTACTAATATTTTACAGTGCTGCAGCCAAGTTCAGGCCAAGCACCTTAGATGCGCGAGATTTATGGCCAGTGATTAATCTTGGAAAAATAATGAATTGCCACCAAAAAGGGGGAAGGAACAGATTATTCCCCAAACAAGAAAGAAAATCTAGCCCATCATTTGATGGATGAATATATCTTAAAAAAAAAAAAAAAAAAGACAAATGGAAAACATTTGCAATCTAAAACATCTTTCTCTGAACAACCAACAGTGATCATCTTCCTAAACCGACGTGGCAGGTCCAAAGGGCAAACTGAATTTGCTCTGTAACATTCAGAATATCAGCCCATGGCAGCTGGGTGTGCTCCATTAGGAGCCTACTATTCCAGCACCAGGACTTTCAGGCAGGACAGTGGCTTCTGCCAGGCTCTTGCTGAGTCTCACAGCACGTCTAGTTTGAAAGAGGGTTCAGGACGCAGGGAGCAGCATATTCGTCTTCTTTTTTTCCATGTGTATTTAGCCTGTTGGAAAGAAAAAAAAAAAAAAAACAACCAAAAAATTGAAAAAACATCCCTGGAACTGGAGCTCAAATGAATTATAAAACCCATCCCTCCATGTTTTCTTTAGTTTTTACTTTTTTTTTTCCCTGTGCTTTGAAAAAAATAGGGGGAAATGAAATTTGCTCATTCTTAGGTTTAGGGAAGATAATTTTGATTTTTTTTAAGGAGTAGGAAGGACTATATATCAGGTTGGCTCATTTATACACACTCATACACACATTGCATTCTTGGTGGTGGTTCTCTGACTCAATATTATCACCTAAACTCCTCCTTTCCTGAGATGGTATTACCTTATATTCCTTGTATTACATTTTTTTTTTTTAGATTTATAGAAAAATCCAGAGGAGTCTTGCTTCATTGGTTTTTCATGAAAGAAAACATTTCCTTTGCAGCTTGGAATTAAAAAATGCAACCATTGGAGTTGTTTTCCTTTTCCTTCCTCTAAAACCAAGAAACATATTTTTCTTTCTGCACTGAGACCATTACTGAACTATCAGATGACCAGCTGGATCCTGAAACCAAGATATTTATAGTCTGTAAATATTTTTATGGTGGTAGTAGTGAAGAAAAGGGTGGTCTCCCCTATACATTCAGCCTGCCTCATGATTTTTCTTAACATTTAAAAGTAAAGTCTATTTTTCCTACATTGAGAATAAAGCAATCTAAATGTCTGGCTGGAGAAGTAATGGAGATTCTTTTTTATTGCATTCTCAGGCACAGTGGCTATGTGAAGCAGATTATGGATTGATTTTTGTGGTTATCCTTAATGTACAACACGGGTACTGAGAAAAAAGGTTTATACATTTTTCTTTCAAATATTGAATGTATTTTTCTGAATCAGTTTTATCTTAAAGTATATAATCCTAGAAAACAAACTCGGAAGTTTACTTTAAAAAATATCGGTGTTCATGCCTCAAAGGCAGTTTAATGATGTGTGAGCTTTGGTGTTGTAACAAATGATCCCTCAGTTGCAATAACTTAGATCAGCAAAGGTGTCTGAGGATCAACTGTGGTTCTGCTTCGCATGTCCTCTTATTCTAGGATCCAAACTAAAGAAGGAGCTCTTATCTGCAAATGTCATTCTCACATCTAAAGGGAACACACTGTATTTCCTGGAGCTTGTGTTTGGGTGTGGCATGGGTCAAGCACACATTGACCCAAGCAAATTGTTTCATGGCCAAGACTGCTGTCAATGAGCTAGGGAAGTATGTCTCTCCCACAGTAAGTCACTGTAGGTCCCATGGCAGTGAGTAAGATGAAAAATTATCCTAAGGAAAGGGGAGCAAAGAGCTGAGAACCACTGGGATGCTCAACAGGCACTCCCACAAGCCCATCACCAGCCCGGCTGGTGCATTTAACAGTCTCTTTAGTACCTTCGTGATTTAAATGAGGACTTGGGATAAGGAACACATCCAGATTTCCTTCCTCCTTTTGTTGTGTGTACTCAGGATACGTTAAAAAATAAAATATATTATTTGCATAAGTAGACAACAATGGGAGGGGTTAGTATTATGAAGGAAAACTATTCTAGTGCAGCCTACAGATGGAGACATGCACAATTTCCTTCTTCTTAAGCTTTCTTGCCTTCTCTGATTGTTTCTGTGTATCCTGACCTTTTTTCTTCCCTTCACATACATTTTCTTTATTGTGTTTCTCACTTTTAACTTTTCTTCTGTGCTATTCCCTTTTTACTTTTTCATTCTATTTACACATTTCTTCATTCAACATATATTACCCCACAGGATACCAAAATAAAACATGGTCCCTACCTCAATTTATAAAATAAGACAGTCCTACTAAATCTGTCCAAGGGATTTAATAATTCTGAAATCCTAATGACAAGGAGATTTTTAAAGAGACAGAGCTATACAAAATTAGCTGTAACACAATATAAAATCTTTTAAATGCCAGATAAGGGTAACTGACAAACTACTATGAGAATTCAATAGGATATTATTTTAGGGTAGATTGGAAATAGATCAGTGTCATTATTTGAAATTTTTGGTGTTTTCTCTTATTAACCTTTCTTTCCTCTTCATTCATAGACTTCTTCTCTCTTTCTGACATTTTGTATTTCATGCCTAGGTCAGGGCTGTAAATATAGTTCTTATATACCATACCACTTTGCTTGCAAGTTACCAAAACTTTGTTCAAACTGCTTAAGTAGGGAAGGAGAATGTATAGGCTCATAAACTGGAATCCTGTTAGGCATTTAGACATATGTCTTTTGTTTTCTGCTGCTATCACAGAATACCACAGACTGGTTAATTATAAACAATGGAATTTTATTTGGCTTGTAGTTCTGGAGGCTGGGAGGTCGGAGAGCATGGCACCTACATCTGGTGAGAACTTTCAAGCCGTGTTGTAATGCTGTAGAAGCAGAAGTGAGCGATGCAGAGAGAGGAAATCAGGCCAAACCCATTATTTTTATCAGGAACCCACTTCTGTGATAATGGTGTTAATTTCTGAATGAGGGCAGTGGCCACATGTGCCAATGACTTTTTAAAGTTCCCTCCTCTTAATAGTGTTGCAACGGCAACTAAACTTGAGTTTTGGAGGATACATTGAAAATCTAGCTGTATAGAATCTATGCTCCTATGTTTGTCTCACTCTTGAATCAATCACAGTGACCAGAGGAATGGAATGCTTCAACTGGTCAGGCGGGGATCATGTTACCCCTTTTCAAGTCTGCAGGAAGGTAAGCCTTACTTGAAAATGCACGGCAGTGAGGATGGGAGACAAGATTGCCATTTTAGAGGCTGGGGAAATGCAAAAACAATAAAAGCTGCTACATCGTAGGGGTCAATGCATTTTGTACACTCATTGTAGAGATATGTATACACAAGTACAAAAAAAATACCTTCTTTTCTACCCAAAATGTAATGTCCTTAACTTTATCTCACTCACTGGTTATCCTATTTCCTGCAGATATGAAAGAGATTCTTCAAAAAGTTCATGAAAATGTGTATTACAAAAAAAAGTTGTGTCTTTCAAAATTTTCCATCAAAATAAATTTACCTTTTGACTCCATTTTGTTCTACAAATTTTTGGAAGTACTGTCTTAATTACCAAACATCTTTTTTATTCCTTTAAATATGTTAAAATATGGTTGTTCTATAGGGTAGTTGATGGTACCAACATTTAGAGTCCTCCTAGATCTTTCTGGGTTGGCTATTGTTTCTTGTATTTATCTGGTTATTCTTTATTTTATGCCAGTCATTGTATTTGAAAAATTATTTCTAGGACTAATGGGAATCCAAGAATGAAGGTACTTTATTTTCAGACAGGTTTTGAATTCTCTTGCCAATGTCTGTGTACACTGCCAGCTAGGATCATGTAAACTCAAATTCAGTGCATTAGGGTCCCTAGACCACCCCGCTGATGTAAATCTGGGCTGCAATATGTGATGAAGTTTCCATTACTACTGTGTTCCCTAAACACGCAGGGGATGGTTGAGGTGTCACTTGACTGTGAAGAGGGTCTCCTAGTGGGCTTCTCAACTAGTGTGTGCCCTAGTTTATCTTTAATTTCTTTTTTCCTCCTCAAAAATCCTCCTCTTCCTAAGAAAATTCAAAATTTCGAAGCCAGATAAATATCCTCAAGATGAAAGTGCATTTTTGCCCATTCACCTTCCTAGGTTCTTGTTTGGCTTATTTAAAAAAAAATCCTATTTATATGAAAGGCAGAGGGACAGAGAGACACAGAGAGACGTCCCATCTGCTGGTTCACTTCCTAAATGCAGCAGCTTGGCCTGGACCAGGCCAAAGCCAGGAGCCAGGAACTCAAGCCAGGTCTCCCTTGTGGGTAGCAGCAATTTAACTAGTTGAGCCGCCTCCTAATGCCTCCCAAGATGTACCTTAGCAGGAAGCTGGTATTGGGAACAGAGCTTGAACTCAAATGCAGGTACTTCTATATAAGGGTGTCCTAAGCAGTGACTTAAACACGAGTTTAAATAGTATACTGTTATTTCCTCACTTTTTTTAGTAGCTCTTTGTCGTTACTAGAAAAATAGTTGTTATTATATTTAGCATTTTCAGTTATTTTCAGCAGAGGGTTGGTTAAAATAATTGAGCCTGTCACTCTGGGAATTAAAGTCTCTGAAAGCTCTGTTGTATGCTTCATATGCTTGATCTTGTCTTTCTGTTGTTTGCTCTCCTGGTTTCTGCTCCTGTTCTCTCATCATACTGTGTTTGTGAATAGGCCCTACTGGAATAGCTTAGTTCAATCTACTTTGCTCAGTGTGACATCATGCAACAACTTCTCGTGTTTGATCTATGTCTTTTTTGTAGTTGATGGTATGCGTTGCTTCTAATTTCTCCAGAATCTTCTTATCTTGGTTCCTTTGGACTCTGGTGTATGTATCATATTTATGTAAATGAAGCTGCTTGAAAAAGTTTATGGAAAAATGGAATTAAAAGATATGCTTATTTTGGTGCAAATATGCTTTGAAATTTTATGTGTGAGAGGGCCTCAAGGAAGTCACAGTGGGGTGAGTGCTCTGCCCAGCAGTTAAGATGTTAGGTTAGAACACTTGTGTCCATTTTGGAATACATGAGTTTGAGGCCCAGCTCCACTCTTGATTCCAGCTTCCCGCAAATGTGTAGCCTGGGAGGCAGCAGATGATGCTCCAAGTGGCTGGATCCCTGCCACCCAAATAGGAGATTTGGATTTGCATTCCTGACTCTTGGTTTTAGCCTGGCCCAGCTCTGGGGCAATCCTGGTATTTGAGTGACTGGGAGCTCACTCCCTTTGTCTTTCTTTCTGTTTCCTTGCTTCTCAAATAAATACAAAAATTTTTTAAAGGTCATGGAAAATGCATATGATAAAACTATGCATAGGTTTCAAAAATTTCCATTTTCTACAAACTTATTAAAGTACTAGTATGTGAGTGTGTTTACAATTTTTTTTTTTTTTTTGACAGGCAGAGTGGACGGTGAGAGAGAGAGACAGAGAGAAAGGTCTTCCTTTGCCATTGGTTCACCCTCCAATGGCCGCCACGGCCGGCACGCTGCGGCCGGCGCACCGCGCTGATCCGATGGCAGGAGCCAGGTGCTTATCCTGGTCTCCCATGGGGTGCAGGGCCCAAGTACTTGGGCCATCCTCCACTGCACTCCCTGGCCACAGCAGAGAGCTGGCCTGGAAGAGGGGCAACTGGGACAGAATCCGGCGCCCCGACCGGGACTAGAACCCGGTGTGCCGGCGCCACAAGGCGGAGGATTAGCCTGGTGAGTCGCGGCGCCGGCCACAATTTTTTGTAAATAACCTCTTAGCTGGTTTCCCTCCAACGAATTTTGAGTTTTGACAAAGTAGCTACCTTTCTAGCATAGAATTGAATGTGTTATACCTCCTACTCAAAAAAAGGAAGTCTAATGCCCTGAAGATGAAGTTCATGTTGGTCACCATGGAAGTCCAGGTCACTTATAATCTAGTGGCAATCTGCTTTGCCAATCCTCATCTTCCCTTCTTCTCTCTGCTCTATCCTATTAGCATGTTGGTGTACTACAGAATTATTTCGACTTTACATCCCTCTGTTTTTCTTCTATCACTTGACTTAAATGCCTTTTCTTGCTTCTCTAATAAAATCCTGCTTAGCCTTCAGGACCAATGTCATTTTATTTCGGTGAAGATTTTCCTGGTACTTACACAGTGGCGATAATTGCTTTTTGTATTTTTTTCTAATTCTCATTTTTCATTGTTGGCAGAGAGCGTTTGAAAGCCGGAAATACGAGCCACTAGAATAAGTTGAGTGTTGGGCTGGAACGTGCAGGGGATGCCTGGGGCAACTTCTCTACCATTTCCTGAGGAGAGAGAGATAGGAACGTCATGCCTGCATCTTCATTCCTTGGAAGGCCAAGGATGCTGGGAGCAGTCCTCTCATGCCTCAGGTCGTGGAAGGCTCATGTCACAGAGGCCTGGGGCCTCTTGTCCTAGGATAATGGACAAGGGTCCGTTTATTGCAGAAGTGTTCCTCTCCTCCTCGTGAGAGATCACCTAGTGCATGCGGGCGCGATGAAATCGCTTCTGCTGACGTCAACAAATACATACTCGCTGACACAGAGAAACTTGGTGTTATCTGCAGGAAATAAAAGCCGTGGCTCAAGGCACAGAGCTGTTCCTTCTTCACTCGTGGAAGGGTTCCCTCTGCCCTCCACCCCCAGCCCGATTTTCCATAATCTCTTGTCTTTGTCTTTATTCACTGCGCTCTGTCCCCTCTTCACCCTGGAAAGGTTGCTGTGCGCTTCGCGGCACATGGTGCCCCGGCAGGGAGCTGAGGAGGAAGGCTGGCCAGACTGAGTAAAGGTGAAAGTGTCATGGAAAACATGGCAGCCTGAGCACAGAACGTCAGGAGTCATGACGGTGAGTTTTGTGTGCGGTGTTTGTAGCAAAAGGTTTTCAAAACTTCTTCTCAGTGGTTATAGAGTACAGTCCAAGGTTTCCCAAGCAAGGAACCTCAGATCTCCAAGAATGGGACAAAGTAAGGGAGGCTTTAAGAAAGGTCCACTGGGAAGGGGCACAGTAGCTCAGGTCTCCTTTGCTCTGTGGTCCAGCATCAGGCTTGTCCTGGAACCCTTACAGACAAACACAAAACCAACCTGCCCGGCCGCTCAAGGTGATGACTGGCCTTTCCCACCACCACCTCTGCCTTGCAGCTGCCCCACAGTGCACCAGTCTCTCTGGTGGAGACACCAGTTGAAAAGGCAATTGGAGAAGGACTACAACGCATGAATGTAGAGGACAGGTTAGCCTTTCTGGTCACTGAGCAGCTGGATCCAAGTAATCCTAATCAATTTATAAGAAACCTCTCCAGTTTTGATCATAAAGATTTAAAGGCAATATGTGATAGTGTTGCTCAAAATGGAGCT
Source organism: Oryctolagus cuniculus (assembly GCF_051225735.1). NCBI lineage: Eukaryota > Metazoa > Chordata > Mammalia > Lagomorpha > Leporidae > Oryctolagus > Oryctolagus cuniculus. The sequence goes on along the minus strand of NC_142872.1, from coordinate 133,887,443 downwards.
AACACTCCTTCTACCATGTCCTTTTACCATGAGACCTGATTGTTCCTGTTGACTGGATGACTATAGGATGAGGTTATTTAGATGGACTGGATTATTTGATTTGGAAATTAGAATATTACGAACAGGCTGAAACTCAAGCTTGGATTAATCAGAGGCAAAGTGTTAATATTAATTTTGATAATGCTTACCAGACAGGGCACTGTTCAGATCTTGCCACTCAGTGCACCATGCCTGCTAATGCATATAACCAAATCTGACATTGTTCTTGGCATACTTGGACAGCAAGCCCAGGAAAAGGAGACCTGCCTGGGAGTTTTACTAAGTGCCTACAGGGACCTAATAAGTCGTTTATGGATTTCATGGACCGATTAATGAGACAGATCCGCAGATAGATTGGGCATGTGCCAGCTGCAGAAATCTTAATAAGGCAGTTATCTTACAAAAATGCCAATATAGACTGTAAAAAGGCAGTGGTGTACTTAAGAAAAAGTGGGACAATCGTTGAAATGATTCCCACCTGTCCTGATGTGGACAGTAGCACTCACAAGGCCCAGGCTTTTGCTGCCACTATGGCTCAAGCCAAAAGGGTCTGCTTTCATTGTGGTAACACAGGTCATTACTGCAAAGACTGCCAACAAATGCCAAGAAAGATTCCCAGCATCCATAGAGCCACCCCTTCCTCAGTTCTGAATGCTCCTGGCTCATGTACTTCCTGTAATAAGGGCAATCATTAGGCCAGTCAGTGTAGATCCAAATTTCATAAACACGGACAGCCTTTACAGAAGCTCTGCAGCAGGAAAACGAGTAGAGGGGCTTCCCCCAGCCCTGTCAACACCTGGGGGCAGAGTCCCGCCGCGGTCAGCACTGCAGGCTCATCTGGAAGTGCAAGCAAATCCACAGTGGATTCTCTCTTCCAGGAAAGAAGGGGGAGTGCAGGACTCGATCTAGTAGTACCATAGGTGCCATCCTTGTTCCTGGAATGAAGAGACAGCCCATCCCAACTGGGATTTATGGCCCTTTCCATTCCGACGTGGTTGGACTAATCATCAGCAAAAGCAGCTGTACTATGAAGGACCTCTCAGTATTACCTGGGGTTTTGATGCAGATCATACAGGGGAAAGCAAAGTGATGGCAGAACCAAGTCAAGGTTACCATCAGTTCCTCCCTGGGGATCATATAGTTCAAATTATGATCCTGCCTCTTGGGCCAATAGGAAGCATCAAATGAGGATCTCATGGGGATAAAGGGTTTGATGTTTATTGAGAACAGCAAATTATCATGGATTAACTCATTCTCTGCTTGCACGTGTAAGGGCAGCCATTTAAGGGTCTCCTAGACACTGGAGCTGATGTTAGTAGTGTTGCTTGGCATAACTGGCCCAGGTAGATGCCAGTAATAGAAGCAGATGGGAAGCTGAGAGGACTGGGAGTTCCAGGCAAGACCTTTCGAAGTGGTGCTGTCCTGCATTGGCAAGACCCAGATGGCCATCAGGGCCATTTTGAAGCATACACAGTAAGAGACATCGCAGTGAGTCTTCTGGGAAGGGATGTGTTTCCTGCCCTTGATGTGCATATGGTTAGTGGAAAAGGACAAACAACGTTAACCAAGAAGGAATATAAATCAGGTCAGGGTCTAGGAAAATATAATCAAGGATTAATACAGCCTATTCAATCAAAAGCAAACCAAGGAAAAACAGGCTTAAAATATCAGCCTTTTTAGGAGTGGCCATTGGTCATTTTCCTTGCCCACATGTGGATCCCATCATGTAGAAATCAGATAAACCTGTGTGGGTAGTGGCCATTGTTTAAGGAGAAGCTTGAACATGCCATACATTTTTTTTTAACTTTTATTTAATGAATATAAATTTCCAAAGTACAGCTTATGGATTACAATGGCTCCCCCTCCCCATAACTCTCCCCTCTCCCGCTCCTTCTCCCCTTCCATTCACATCAAGATTCATTTTCAATTATCTTTATATACAGAAGATCAGTTTAGCATATATTAAGTAAAAATTTCAACAGTTTTCAGCCACACAGAAACACAAAGTGTAAAATACTGTTTGAGTACTAGTTATAGCATTAAATCACAATGTACAGCACATTTAAGACAGAGATCCTACATAGGGAGTAAGTGCACAATGACTCCTGTTTTTTTTTTTTTTTTTTTTTTTTTTATTTTTGACAGGCAGAGTGGACAGTGAGAGAGAGAGACAGAGAGAAAGGTCTTCCTTTGCCGTTGGTTCACCCTCCAATGGCCGCCGCTGCCAGCGCGATGTGGCCGGCGCACCGCGCTGATCCGATGGCAGGAGCCAGGAGCCAGGTGCTTTTCCTGGTCTCCCATGGGGTGCAGGGCCCAAGCACCTGGGCCATCCTCCACTGCACTCCTGGGCCACAGCAGAGGGCTGGCCTGGAAGAGGGGCAACCGGGACAGAATCCGGCACCCCAACCGGGACTAGAACCCGGTGTGCCGGCGCCGCTAGGCGGAGGATTAGCCTAGTGAGCCGCGGCGCCGGCCGACTCCTGTTTTTGACTTAACAAATTGACACTCTTGTTTATGGCGTCAGTAATCACCCTAGGCTCTTGTCATGAGTTGCCAAGGCTATGGAGGCCTTTTAAGTTTGCCGACTCTGATCATATTTAGACAAAGTCATAGTCAAAGTGGAAGTTCTCTCCTCCCTTCAGAGAAAGGTACCTCTTTCTTTGATGACCTGTTCTTTCCACTGGGATCTCACTCGCAAAGATCTTTCATTTAGTTTTTTTTTTTTTTTCTGCCAGAGTGTCTTGGCTTTCCATGCCTAAAATACTCTCATGGGCTCTTCAGCCAGATCTGAATGCCTTAAGGGCTGATTCTGAATGCCATACAATTAGTGAATGATTCAACGGTAATATAGAACCATCCAACAGCTCTTGTAATACTCCAATATTTACCATTCCCCAAAAGAAGCAGGAGAATGGTGGCTTTTTCACAATCTATGAGCAGTTACTGCAACTATGACCACCACAGGAGCCTGGCAACCTGGTCTGCTTTCACCTCTGGAGATTCCATTCTCTTTGTCTTTAATAGTAATTGATCTAAAAAATTGTTTGTTCACCATTCCATTGGCTCCTCAAGATGAAAAATGCTGTACATTTTTTGGATGCTGTATCAATAATGTCGCAGAGATATCAATGGAAGGTTTTGCCTCAAGGCATGGCCAATAGTCCTACCTTGTGTCAGAAATTTATTGCCCAATCCTTACAGCCAAATTGTGACACCAGTTTCCAAAAGCTTATATTATTTGATGCATGGGATATTCTGATAACATACCCCGGCCTGGAAGAAGTTAGGTGTATCAACACCTTGTAAAAACAGCTGAGGTATGGGAATAAAAAAATCACTCCCGAAAAGATTGAGTACTTTTCAATATTTAGGAACCCTGGGGGAAGAACATTCCATTAGGCCACAAAAGGTCCAAGTTAGAAGGGATCATTTAAAAACATTGAGTGATTGGCAAATATTATTAGGAGATATCAACTGGATATGCCCATTTCTGAAGCTAACCATGGAAGATCACTCTAGGCTGTTTACAATGCTATGCGGAGATCCAAACTTAACGTCTTCCTGAGAATGCACCCCTGAAACACTTGAGAGCCGCCGGAGGATAGAACCAGTCCTGTAATCTGCTCAAGTTTCTTGAACAGAACAACCTATTTTTATCCCAAGTTAATTCCACACAAGGGATTCCTACAGGAGTGATATTCTAGGACTCCAATAAGATAAAGATTGTTAAATGGGTAAACATAAGCCATCAAAGTAAAAAAAAAAAACACTGACAACTTAAGTGGAACAAATGGCCAGTTTTATTAATCTGAGTAGGAGAAGGTATCTTCAGTTTAGAGGAATGGAGCCTGCATTGACTATGTTCTGTTAACTAAGGACAAATTTGTAACTCATTTGCTATCAACCATACTTGGTAAATTGCTTGTGCTACATTTCCTGGTCCATTTTCCTCTGCTTATTTACCTGATAAAATTTTTGCAATTCTCAAAATTGCTATCAAGTGTACAGCATAAGGTTACAGTACATCAGCCCATCTCTCATGCACTCACAGTCATCACGGATGCTTCCAAAACAGGGGTGGTAGGTTATGTTGCAGAAATGTGATCACAGAGATTTCAAATGTCATATTCTTCTGTTCAGAGACCAATTGTCCACTGTAGCTGAGGTGTTACAGCTTTTTTCAGAGTCTCTTAATATAGTGATGGACTCACAGTATTCTGAAGGTATCACCTACAGCTTAGAAATTGTTAGATTAAAATATGTAACATATCGAGAGTTGTTTGTTTGTTTATTTATTTATTTATTTTTGACAGGCAGAGTGGACAGTGAGAGAGAGAGAGACAGAGAGAAAGGTCTTCCTTCCGTTGGTTCACTTCCCAATGGCCGCTGCAGCCGGCGCATTGCGCTGATCTGAAGCCAGGAGCCAGGTGCTTCTCCTGGTCTCCCATGCGGGTGCAGGGCCCAAGCACTTGGGCCATCCTCCACTGCACTCCTGGGCCACAGCAGAGAGCTGGCCTGGAAGAGGGGCAACTGGGACAGAATCCGGCGCCCTGACCGGGACTAGAACCTGGTGTGCCAGCACCGCTAGGTGGAGGATTAGCCTAGTGAGCCCTGGTGCCGGCCTGTTTACTCTATTTAAAAAAGGACAGTAGGCCATATAAAAGCACTCTGCACTCTTTTAGATTATCCACATCAGCACTCATACTAATATTTGTGGTCCAGTGAGTGAAGGCAATGCCACTGTCAATGCCTTAGTAGGGTCCATGGAAGAAGCTACCCAATCCCATGATTTGCTGCATCAGCTTTCTGCTATGCTCTACTGATTGTTCAATCTCAGTCTCTTTCTCTCTCTCTCTCTCTCTTTTTAAAGATTTTATTTATTTATTTGAGAGGTAGAGTTACAGACAGTGAGAAGGAGAGATAGAGAGAGAGGTCCTCCATCTGGACCTCAACGGCCGGAGCTGCGCTGATCTGAAGCCAGGAGCCAGGTGCTGCTTCCCGGTCTCCCATGTGGGTGCAGGGGCCCAAGGACTTGGGCCATCTTCTACTGCTTTCCCAGACCATAGCAGAGAGCTGGACAGGAAGAGGAGCAGCCGGGACTAGAACCAGTGTCCACATGGAATGCCAGCGCCGAAGGCAGAGGATTAACCCTCTACGCTATTGCGCCAGCCTCCAATCTCAGTCTCACTCGGGCAAAGTTTATTTTTGCTTCATGTCTTCAGTGTGTCTTACACCAACTTCAAGGTCCTCAGACAGGAGTCAACCCTAGAGGACTGGTTTGTAATGTAATCTCACAAATGGAGACTACCCATTTCTTCCCGTTTGGGAAGATGGGAGCTATACATGTTACAGTAGATACCTCCTCACATGCCCTTTGGATTACTGCCACTGCTGATGAAAAAAATCTCCCAAGTTATTAACCATTGCCTTGCTTCCTTCACTGTACTGGGAGTTTCAAAACAAGTTAAAACAGATAGTGGTCCTGCATATTCCATTCAACTCTTTTCTTCATTCTGCAATACATGGAAGATTAAATATGTTACTGGTATTTCGAATAATTCTCAAGATCAAGCAATTGTTGAGTGCCAACATCAGTGATTAAAGTATCACTTAAAAAAAAACAAGGGAGGGACCAGCACTGTGGCATAGCTGGTAAAGCCACCACCTGAAGTACCAGCATCCTGTATGGGTGCTGGTTTGAGTCCCATCTGCCCCACTTCCGATCTAACTCTCTACTGTGGCCTGGGAAAGCAGAAGATGGCCCAAGTCCTTGGGACCCTGCACCTGTGTGGGAGACCTGGAAGAAGCCCCTGGCTCCTGGCTTTGGATCGGTTGGTGCAGTTCTGCCTGTTGCAGCCATCTGAGTGAACCAGTGGATGGAAGGCTCTCTCTCTGCCTCTCATTCTCTCTCTGTTTAACTCTGCCTTTCAAACAAATAACTAAATCTTTAAAAAAAATAAAATAAAACAATGGAGATAGCCCTATGCAGAGATTACTGATAGCTCTCTTAACTTTGAACTGTTTTATCTGCAGTGTTCAAGGACTCTTACCCATGGAGCTACATTGGAAAAAAACAGAGTCTAAAGGGCATGGACAATATATTAGAAAGACCCAGAGAGTGGGGTGTGGTTTGGGCCTAATCCGATATTAACATTTGGTCAAGACTTTTTGTTTTTCCAAAAAAACATCTTGGATATCTACACAAAACATCAAGAGTTTCCATGAGCAACACCAACTCAGACCTCACCACCTAATGTGTGGGATGGACGTTAGTTCCAGCGGAGGTCCTGCAGCAATGAGGTTGACATTCCTGATGCCCTCTGTAACTCCACCACCTCCTCTTGACATCAGTCGTTTACAGTGGCAAATCTTATACCTTCAAAACGTGCAGAAGGACACTTCGGCTATAGACACTTGGCAGGGTATAAAAAAACGCTTTCTCTTTTGCTAATCCTTTGACATGGATTAATACTCGTTTTTGGCTTACATGTGTTGCATTTGTTATCTTATTAACTATGTTTATTCTTTTATGCATGATCTGTCGACATGGAGGATTAACTGCCCAGAAGACACAAAAACTTCAGCTCCAGCTACTGTATTCTGACTTGATAAGAAAACAAAAAGGGAGAGATGCCAAGGACTGCCCAGGTCCCATCTTGGCGAGCTCTTGAGGAGATAGGAACATCATGCCTGCATTTCTTGGAAGGCCATGGATGCGGAACAGTCCTCTCATGCCTCAGGTCATGGGAAGGCTCCTGCCACAAAGCCTTGGACATCACATTCCAGGATAATGGACAAGGGTCTGTTTATTGCAAGGGGTGGGGGGCAGCTATGTCACAGAACTGGCTCATGGAGATTTCAAATGTCATATTCTTCTGTTCAGAGAGCCAGATTGTCCGCTGTAGCTGAGGGGTTGCAGCTTTTCTTCTTCTCTTTCTCCTCCTAGAGAGAGATCACCTGATGCATGCTGTCACCGAGGCGAATTTGTGGGTGCTGACGCGGCCGGAGATGGCGTTATCTGGAGGAAATAAAAGCTGCAGGCAAGGCAGAGAGCTCCTTCTCTGCTCATGGAAAGGTTCTCTCTGGCCCCCATAATCTCTTGTTTTTGGCTTTATTCATTGCACTGCATCCCCTCTTCACCCTGGAAAAGTTGCTGTGCAGGTTACGACAGAATGGAGGACATAAAAAGCTCATGGTTCTGCCTTGATAGTGAGATGGACTAGAACCTATGAATGCAGTAGAACATATACACATGACAACCAGATTTTCATTACAAATAGAATTCTCTAATAAAAGATCCAAAGCTGCTTGGAAAAAAGGCTCATGGCAATGCTGGAACAGGGAAAATGCAAGATGAGTGTGGAAGTTATGGTTGTGCCAAAAAGTAAAAATTTATGCAAAGTACGTTGGGAACATATCAAAAGGACAGAGAACACAGCACATACCAAATCAGGGATAAGTTGAGCATCAAAGTAAATACAGTAACACTGTAACTGACCGAACAGTCTACCTGACCACAGATTCACACTGATATCAATCACCCACACCCAGAGGACAAAGAGCTCTTCCTTCTTGTAGAATGGCAGTGAGTAAAAGTAGAAGAAATTATATTGTTATGTTTGTCAATCATTAGAGTGGTAACTGACTCAGATAAGAAACCCTAGCAATAAAAGTAGTGGATGCAAGTTTGATGAGAGAATATTTCCATAGTTCTCTAAGTGTTTCCCATATTATCAATATCAAAAGGAAATGTGGTTTTATCATGCAAAGTCTTAACAGCTTAATTAAACATTGAGTAATGGGTCAACATGGCATCCTTTTCCCTTTGATTATATGCTCTGCTCAGGACACAGGGTCACTTCTGTTGAATTCCTCCTTAAAAAGAGCATAACTTTAATTATGAGGAAATATTAAACAAAGTCAAATGTAGAAATGTTCAATGAGTTCTTCAAACATATCCAGGCAGGAGGGCAGGCATTTGGCGTAGAGATTAAGATTCCCCTTGAGAGACCTGCATCTCATTTCAGAGTGCCTGGGTTTGAGTCCTGGCTGTACTCCTAATCCCGGCTTCCAGCTAATGCACATTCTGGGAGGCATCAGGTGATGGCGCAAGTACTTGGGTTCCTGTCACCTATGTGGGAGAACCAGATCAAATTCCTGGCCCCTGGCTTTGACTTGCCCCAGCCCTAACAGTTATGGGCACTGGGAGAGTGAACCAGTGGATAAGTAATATCTGTTGGCCTCTCTGTCTCTCCCTAACTCTCTGCCTTTCAGATAAGTTTTAGAAAATTTCAAAAATGAAACCATGAATCACAAAGAAAACTAAGTAACAGTTGCAGAGCAAAGAGAGCACTGAGGCATGACCACTAAGTGTAGCTCAGGACTCTGGATTCTATCAGGATTTCAATAATAAGTAGTTTGTAACTTATTGGACTCGGTGGGCAACAGAGAAAGTTTGAATACATACTGTGGGTTACTTAGTATTGTACCAATGATAAATTTTCTAATCCTGATTATATCGAAGTTATATAAGTGGATGTTATTGCTTTCAGGATCTAAACACTCAAGAATTTAATGTGTTTAAAACTTACTCATCAGTGGTTTATAAAAAATTTACAGCTGTAGAGATAAAATGAATTATAAAGCAAATGAAGTAACATTTAAGCCATTGGTGATACTTGGAAATGATTATTTGGGAGTTTTGGAAATTGCATTGAAAGAAAATGTTCTAAAATAAAACAAAAACTTTGGAAAGCAAAGTCAATTTTTTTATTATTTATTTGCTCCCAGTTGGAATGTAAGTTCTCTGAGGGCGAAGATCTTGCCTTTCTTATTCACTGTGATATCCTCCATACCTATAACACTGTCAGTACAAAGGACTTCAATGCATATTTGTTGAATGTGTGAAGGAAAAACATGTGAAGACAAGTAACAATAGAATAGACTTCCATTCCTATAATTTTGCTCTCTCCTAACATGCCAGTATATCCAAAGCAAAATGATTTTTTTACGAAGGGGGAAATCTACAAGAAAAGAAGAACAAAAGAAAAGACAGGGAAAAATCCTCTTGGGCGGTAGCCTGCTTCCCACTTTGGAGTGTCTGGTTTCAGGTCCTATTTCTGCTTTTGAGTCCACCTTCTTGACACTGCACACACACACTGGAAAGCAGGGGTGATGGCCCAGGTCCTTAAGCACCTGCTAGCCGTATGAAAGACTCAGATTGAGTTCTGGCCTGGCCCAGTGCTGGCTGCTGTGGGCATTTGGAAAATGAACCAGGGGATGGGAGATCTCACAGTCTTTCTGTCTCTGTCTCTGTCTCTTTGTCTTCTTCCTACGTTTCAAATGAAATAAATAATAAATGAACATTTATAAAAAGACATTAACTGTCCACTGTCAACCCTCACTCTTCCCTCAGCAGTTATCTTCTTAGTGGAACATTGGCAAACTCTTCTCTGGGACGTATGACCAACTCTAGTAAAAATAAATGATCTTTGATTTCCTCAAGAAATGTCTCAATCAATTTACTTGTGGTCCATTTTTACCATATTCTAAAATCATAATTGACAAGCATAACCCAAGTGCTAAGAGTTTTAAATCAGCTTTTCACTTTTAACTGTAAGCAAATATTTAAGAATTACCAAATATCAGGAAAATCTGGGAAGGGCTTTTGGTACAGTGGAAAGGCACCTGCATCCCATATTGGAATGCCTGGTTTTGAGTTCTGGCTTCACGTCTGACCCAGCTTCCTGCTAATATGCAATCTGGGAGACAGCACATGATGGCTGAAGTACTTCTCCCAACCCCCACTACCTGTAACGCCGGAATTGAGTTTTGGGTTCCTGGCTGCAATCTGGCTCAGCTCTGGCTGCTTCAGGCATTTGGAGAAGTGAACCAGAGCATGGAAGATTTCTCTCTGTCTCTCTATCATTCAAATAAATAAAAAGAAAGAGAGTTGGCGGAGATGAAAGTTAAAGATGAAAACAACACAGAGAAAAGCAACTTGGAAGAAACAGACTATTTAGTAAAGAAGATTTCAAAAAGAGAAGTCTTAAAATTTAAAAAAAAATGAGAAGAGAGCAATGGAAAATTAGAAGACATGGAGGATAAATTGAAAGTATTCTAGAAACTAGAGAAAAAATACCCAAGAAGATGAAAAATAGAGAAAATATAAGAAAATTAGAGGACCACTCTAGACTGTCCAATACTTGAACAAAAGCTGCTCCAAGAAAGAGGAGAAAAAGTAGAAAATCATCCATAAAATAATATAAGGATATTTAGAGAACTGAAGGACATAAATTTGTAAATTTAAAGCCCATCAATCCCCCAGAAATACCTTGGAAAAAATTAAAATAGTTTTGGGGGGCAATTTTAGAATCTTAAGCTTCTGGGAGTGAGTCCCAGATGAGAATATAAAAAGTATCAGTAATTAGAGTGGGTTTAGTTTTTCCGTAGCAATACTGGAAGATAAAGGGCAATGAGCAGTGTCTTCAAAGTACCAAGTGAAAGTTACCTGAATCCAGAATTTCATACCCAATCAATCAGTTATGAGGGTAGAACAGGGACATTTTTAGATATGTAAACTTTCCAAAACAGTACTCCATGTGAAACTTTTTGGGAAACTCTAATAGAATGTAATTTATTTACAATGAAGAGTTAACCAGTAATGAGAAAGACATGAAACAGCAGAAAGGGAAAATCCACCAGAAGTGAGAGGGAAAGGGAATCTCTAGGAAGATGGCGAGGGGACATCTCGGAAGGACAGCTGAGTATCAGGCACAAAGGGTAACTGGTCTAATTGAAGCATGACAGAGGCTTCAAGAGAGACTTCAAGAAGATGAAATAAAGGGGCTGGTTGGTATGAATATATTACGAGAGGATTAAGGTGAACAGAGGAGAATTTGCGTTGAGTTTCTGGATAGTCACAGAAAAGTCTGCAGAGGACAAAACAAGATGCTGATCATTCCAGAGAGAACAAAAAGTTATTCAGAAAAGTAATTGTAGTCCTGTTTATCACATGTCTCAGCTCTGAGTAACACATTTAGTCATAGTAATTGAACCACTTAATATTGATTTAACCATATTTGAAGGATGGGGCATGGTATACAGGAAAGAAGCAGAAGGAAAGGGGGATGTGTTTCTATTTTTAGAGTACAAAATCAAAGATAACACCTGTATCATCATGGTCCAGTCAGGGGAACAGAATCACTGCTTTTATGGATCAAGGGGTTATTGTGGGAATTAGATCTTGCACAGTTCTTTGAGGAGTTGAGGAAATGAAGTTCTGGGAAACATGGGATATCAGAGGGGTCACTAAGACTTCTGAGATGACAAGCACACACAGCCCTCAGAGTGCGCGGCAACAGGGGAGTCTGTGGAGCGGGCTCTGGAAAGGCATCACCACTAAGTGTAGTCTCCAGTGGTGAGTCTGTGGTCTGCGGGGTCAGCCGGGCCACCTGCCAGGAAGAAGAGCAGGAGGTAGAGCAGAGGAGAGTGAACTTCAAGTGCTACTGGCTGTGGACCTTGGCTTCCATCCTTCATTGCATTTTATGGCTAAAAGACTTTCAGAAAGCCTTAACTACTGGTTTATTTCTGCCCCCTCAATTCTCATATAAATTCCTCTTTCAGCCAACTTGAACTCAAAATCATTACACAACAGCAGATTTGAGAAATACATTTCCCAATTTATCCCAGATGACATAATGAAAACCACAACAGTCCATCTCTTGACAGTCTGGTATCTAATATACACCTCTTAACCACATTTAATTTCCAAATAAAGACAAAAGCAAGTTCATGCTGACACACAACATGGAGGTCATGTCCACACACAAAAAGATACCAACCTTTTTCCCAAAAGTCTCATATACCCCTTTATTCATTTTGGGGCTAATATCCTTTTTTGGATGAGTCATGCTCACTATTTCATAAATGCTGATATATAAGCCTAAGGACAGATAATATGTCTTATGTCATACAGTAGAGGAACTGTATATGGAAAAGTTAATATTTGATATTCATGTCAAATCAAGGATGATATATCCTTGCTATAGTATGTGCTTTGCAAATAGAAATATGATTATAGCTGGTATTAATCATATAAGTAACCAAGGTATCTTACTTGCTTTTTTTTTTTTTTTGACAGGCAGAGTGGACAGTGAGAGAGAGAGACAGAGAGAAAGGTCCACCTTTGCCGTTGGTTCACTTCCCAATGGCCGCTGTGGCCGACGCATTGTGCTGATCCGAAGCCAGGAGCCAGGTGCTTCTCCTGGTCTCCCATGGGGTGCAGGGCCCAAGCACTTGGGCCATCCTCCACTGCACTCCTGGGCCACAGCAGAGAGCTGGCCTGGAAGAGGGGCAACCGGGGCAGAATCTGGCACCCTGACCGGAAGTGCTGGTGCTGCAAGGTGGAGGATTAGCCTATTGAGCCGCGGCGCCAGCCACTTACTTGCTTTTTCTAAGGGAAACACTTTCAGTCTGGCTTACAGCAGCACAATTGAGTCACCATGACACTCACAGATCCAGTCTGAGACGCAAGCCAGTTCATAGCCCGAGAGCTCCTTGAATGAAGCTTCCGGAGCAAGCCTTCTCAACCATAAACCATTTTTCTTGCCTTTCCCGCCCGCACAGCACTTTGGGGGCATCCATTCAGGTGACTGTGTTCTAAGAAAAATAACCAGACTGTTAGTACCTGGTGAACATTGACTCTTAACTGACAACCATTTCTTGGCACCTCAAAATCACGGTGATTCACTGGAGAGGGGACGTAGAAGATTGGGTGATTAATGAATCTTTGGCTTGAGTCTGTTTCCCCATGGGCCTAGTTGATCTCCATACCCACTCATGTTTGTTTCCCTGGTTCTGAAATACATGGTTAGAGAAGACACAGCCCCACATCTGTTCCCTGTCCTGTATGTATTTGTTTCTATTACCTTTAATATTTTTTCCATACCGTTCCAAGGTTAAAATGGCTTATAGAGATACACATAATACTGCAATGTATATACACTAAAAGTAAGTGAGACAACCATGGCAAAGGGTGGAAACGTAAAATGGAGAAAGAAATGAAATTAGTACCTAAAATGTTTGCTACATACTTTTTTTTTATTTGCTGAGGAAGCGGCACAAATTTTCTTCTGAGTAGAAATGTAATTCATTATGACTACAAACTAAAGACAAATCAAGGGCTTATGGGAGGAATAGTTGCTCTTAATTTGGATACTAATATCAAAAAAGTTCTGGGGAGGGTATTTCCTGCTCTAAGGAGTTACCTATTCTGTCCAGTGTTTATTAGCTATGCTAACTGAATGGACACAAATGCAGTGAAAACAGACATTCTATTGACGTTAGTGAGTGTTAAGCCTGATTCTTTAGAAGGCTGAGAACCTATATGTATCTCTTGTTAGTTGAGTGTAGTAACTCTTTTTTCCAGCAACCACATTCACACACGAAAAAGAATGGAAATGTCGCATATTCCGTTAGCTCAAAAGAGTTCAGGGCACACAAGTTTCAGTAAGGGAGTAAATTTAAAACTTCTGGTCAAGTCTTGACTTTTCTCCTTTCAGCTGCTCTGCGTTGGACTTCCTTTGAAGTCAACAACTCTGCCTCCTGGATTTCTTCCATGGGGATGGAGAGCAAAATGAGCCTTATCACATCAGTCTACAGAATAGTTCTCAAGTCACAGAACACAGTATTAATAGTTGGAGGAGGCAGATATTTACACATTTTTCAAATGTTAAATAAGTGATTATGATGTGGCTTTTAAAAATAACAAATTAGTCTGGATAAGGACTGGTCAGTGACCTTGTTGAAGATCTTTCATATTAAATTAGTTACTTCACTCAAAATATAATAAATGAAGATAGGCTATCACATGTAGCTGGGAAATGGATATGAAACTTGTAGGTAACAGGGAAAATTATACTATCAATATTGACACAATGGAAAATATGCCATAATTTATTTATCCAAATTAAAGGATGAATTCTAGAGTAGAAGAGTGCATGCAACCTCAATAAATATCAACAATGAATACAAAGATTGTGGGAAACTGGAAACTTGAGAATATGAATATCTGATAACATAAAAGATAAGAGAACTTTAAATTGATTAGCTAATGAAAACAAGAACCAGAACCAAGGTCAACCAAATCTGTGAACATAAATACTTTAGAAAGATTCAGAAAAGTTTGAATACAGTCATAAAACCTTTAAAATCCTTTGGTTTTAAATGTTGAAAATAAATATTAACAAGCTCCCAAATGAAAATTTAAAAATGATGGCATCAGGGACAGGAGAGCTTTATCAATTATGACACAGAGAAACTATAAAAGATAGACAAATTCTACTACATAAGAATATATTAAATTTTTCTACATATTAAAGTATTATGTAGAGTTAAAAGACACGATAAACTTGGGAAAGGATTTGCAACTCAAATCACAGAAGATGTATCAATATAAGCAAATTCTACAAAGCAAAAATAAAAAAAGTCACAAAACTAAAAGAAGCAAATGATATCAGAGACTTCATGGCAAAGGAAGACAGGAAAGGAAAATGATTCAAACATATTAAAGACATGCATAATTTCATTTAAGAGAAAAACACAAATTAAAATTTAATGAGATACCACTTTTTGCCTACAGGTATCAAAAACCAGTGTTGACTGGTACATAGGGAGTGAGGCATGTTCACACATTGTAATACAATAGAAGCATGTGTAGAAGGCAATTTGAAGAACACACACACACACAATTCTTTCATACAAATTAAAATGGGTTTATTTATTTATTTGGAAGAATACCAGAGAGAAGTGAGGGAGACAGAAAATTGAAAGATCTTCCATATGCTGGTTCACTTTCTAAATGCCCGTAATAGCTGGGGCTAGGACAGGTGGAAGTTGGGACTCAGGAACTCCATCCTGGTTTCCCATGTGAGTGGCAGGTATCCAAGTACTTGGATCATCATCTTCTGCCTCCCAAGCACATTAGCAAGGAGTTGGATTGGACATGGAGCAGCCTTAACAGCTGAGTATCAACTCTTGCCCCTTGATACAACTTTTCTGCTTTTTATTATTATTTTAATTTTTGTTTTATTTATTTCTTTGAAAGTCAGAGTTACAGAGAGGAAGAGACAGGGAGAAAGAGAGGGATAGGGATAGGGATAAGGATAGGCAGAGAGAGAGAGAGAAAGGGAGAGAGAGAGAGAGAGAGAGAGAGAGAGATGTTCCATCTGCTAATTCACTCCTCAATGGCCACAAAGACCAGGACTGGGCCAGGCTGAATCCAGGAGCCAGAAACCATCTTCCACTGCTTTCCCAGGCCATTGGCAGGGAGCCTGATAGGAAGTGGAGCAGCTGGGACTCGAACCAGTTGCCCATATGGGATGTCAGTGCTGCAGACAGTGGCTTAATCTGCTGTACAGCACTGCCCCAACTTTTCTGCATTTAAGAATACATAATGCAAAAATAAACTGTTTCATGAACAAATTAGAAATATTACTTATAACAGAAGAAGACTAACCTATAAATCAGTGGGGAGCTGGCTAAATATAACTATATAACAAGAGATTTATAACTGCATAAAAAGAATAGGAAAATTCTCTATGAACTGATGTCGAATGAACTCTAAGATAAGTTAACAAAATCTATTTGCAAATTAGTGAATATAGCCTGCCACTAGATGTACAAAAGAGAGAAGGGTGACCCATACTGTCTGTATGTATATCTTCACAACATATTTTCTTTTTTTTTAAGATTTATTTTATTTATTTGAAAGACAGAGCTATAGAGAGAGGTAGAAACAGAGAGAGAGAGAGAGAGAGAGGTCTTCCATCCGCTGGTTCACTCCCCAGATGGCCGCAACTGCCAGAGCTGTGCCGATCCGAAGCCAGGAGTCAGGAGCTTCTTCTAAGTCTCCCACGCAGGTGCAGGGGCCCAAGGATGCGGGCCATTCTCCACCACTATCCCAGACCATAGCAGACAGCTGGATCGGAAGTGGAGCAGCCGGGACTAGAACCAGTGCCCGTATGGGATGCTGGCGCTTCAGGCTAGGGCTTTAACTCGCTGCGCCACAGCGCTGGCCCCTTAATAAATATAAAATATCTCTGGAAGTATACTTAAAATTTGGAAGGATACATGAGAATAACTGATTGTTTCTAAGTCGGAGAACTGATTGCCTTAGGGAGGGAGGTTGGCGAGCCTTTTCCATGTGCACCTTTGTGTAAGGATTGACTTTTAAGTTGTACGAATGAATCACAAGTCGAGAAAGTAGAATACAAAAGTTGCCTCCTTAGTAGAACCCTTGCCATCAGTTAACTGCTCTATCACTTTTGAGTGAAATGCAGTCAACCTCATCAATATGCTGATGAGGCACCTGTCTATTCACAAAGTGAGTTTGATGAGCTCACCATGTTTACTTAAATTGAAGAAAATGTCCATTGAGTCTCCAAGAAGGAGAACCTGTGAACCTTAACAACAACACGTTCAGAGCTTAGAAAGGAAAGGAAGCAGAGGAAGGGGATTAAAGTTAATTACAGTTTAGGAACTGCTAGGGTGTATTTTTTTAGTAGCAAGAACAATCCTGGGCTCTCGAAATCAGGGAAAATATTCAGTAGATAACAAAAAGGTCTGCATTAGCAACAAATTAGCCACATGGATTATATGTGAGACTCGTAGGTATTCCAAAATCAAAGAATGACAGGTTTTTGAAATGCAGTGGGGTTCTTTAAAAAACAGAGACAGAAGAGAGCATAAGAAGAAAGAACTAGGAATCTTAATGTCCCCCATAACCTATTTTGTCCTATTAAACAAATTGACCAAGTTTTCACAAAGCTGGTGCTGTGAAAACATCTACTTGAGAGAGCAGCAGAGAAAGGGTGACACAGATCCTCCGTTCACTGGTTTACTCCCCAAATGCCCTCCGCAGTCAGGGCTGGCCCAGGCTGCAGCTAGGAACCAGCATCTCCATCCAGGTTTCCCGAGTTGGTAGCAGAGGCCCAAGTACTTGAGCCATCATCTGTTACTTCCCAGGATGCATTAACAGGAAGCTAGATCTGAAGCAAAGTATCCAGGACTCAAACCAGCACTCTGAAGTGGGATATGGCTGTCTGGAGGGCTGGCTTAAACCACTGTGCCAGAACACCCACCCCCAGCTGACATTTTATTAACCAGAGTTACTTTTCAGTTAACTGAACCCTGAGTTCAGCTCATTAAAAAGAATTTTTACAGCACCAGCTCTGTGAAAACTTGGTCAATTTGTTTAATAGATGTAAACATGAAAAAAGACAAGTGGGCAAATGGTTAAAATTATGGAGTGGCAGGCATTTAGCCTGGTGGTTAAGATACCTGTGTCCCACATAGGAATATTACATTGGAGTATCTGGGTTTGATCCTCGGCTCTAGTTCCTGACTTCAGCCTCGTGCCAGTGCAGACTCTGTGAGGCAGCAGTGATGGCTGAATTAATTGGGTTCCTGCTGCCCATGTGGGAGACCTGGATAGTGTTCCCTGACTTTGGTTTGGCCCAGAACTGGCCCTTTGTGGGCATTGGGGGAGTGAACTAGCAGAGGGGCTCAGTCTCTCTGTCTCTCAAATAAATACAATTATGGAGTGTTATCTTTGACGGGATAAGGTTGAAGGTGGCGTACAAAGTTAACTAAGACTGACAATGTTAATTCTCTTCTTTCCCCACAGAGAACCCCATCACTGATGAGTTTGTCCTTCAGTGGTTTGCCCTTCTCATCAAAATGACAAACTTGATTGTATACCAAAAACATGGCAGAGGTGAAAGAGACATTGGTCTGCTTTTCTAACAATACTGCCAAGGAGAGAGATCCAGAGAATTGCCTAAAATGAGCCAGGTGGTTCATGGTAGAGCTAGGTCTGCTTGGACTTGTGCTTATTTTTGTTTTTAAATGTAGGACACCGAAAACCATTGGTCTTTAAAAACATTTATTTATTTTTTCATTGCATTTGAAAGTCAGAGAGATACAGAGAAAAAGAGACAGACACATACACAGATTCAGCAAAAGATACAGAGACACCTTCCATCTGCTGGTTCACAACCCATATGCTGGCAACAGCCAGCACTGGGCCATGAGGAAGCCAGGAGCCCAGAACTCATTCCAGGTCTTCCACGTGGGTGGCAGGGACCCAAGTACTTGAGTTTTCATTTGTTGCCTCCCAGAATGTGCATCCACAGGAAGCTGAGTTGGAAGTAGACAAGCCAGGATATAAACCAAGCACTATTACGGCATGTAGACATTCCAAGAGGTGACGTAACTACTGTGCCAAACACGGACCTTTAACTATGGAACTTGAATGAGACTCAAAGGTATATAGGAAGGCAGGGGGCTTATTAGAAGAGACTGTTTTCTCCCATAGATTTACCTCCTTTCCAAGTGCAATGTATTTGTTGTGTACATGCAAGGATACTCTGGATAGTATGCATTTATGGTGTTGAAGAGCTATTCAGTAGTATATCAAGTCATTATGTCTAAAGCTGGTCCACTCCCAGGCTGAAGTGTTCTCAGTTTCTTCCAAATTCTGTGACAAAAATCAAGGACTCAGAAGGCCAGAAACAGATCAATTGTTTCTGTACTTTTCATCTTCTCATCTTTATTTGTGCCTTGTGGGCCCGTCTCAGGGCTGGATCTTCTTATCTATGAAGTGGTACCAGTGATCTCACCTCAGATTCCTGGGCTGTCCTTAGGCATAAAGGAAGTAACACTGACATCTTAAAAAAAGATTTAATTATTTGAAAGGCAGAGTGAGAGAGAGAGAGAGAGAGAGAGAGACTTCCATTTGCTGGTTTGCTCCCCAAATGGCCACAATAAGCCAGGAGCCTAGAACTCCATCTGGGTCTCCCACATGGATGGCAGGGACTCAAGTATTTGGGCCATCTTTCACTGCTTTTCCAGGTGCAAATAGCTGGGAACTGGATCGGAAGCAGAGCAGTCTGGACTTGAACCGCTGCTCCCATGTAGGATACCTGTGTTGTGGGCAGTGGCTTAACCCACTATGCATAACCCAGGTCCCTAACATTGAAATGTTTCACACACAAATATCGCTATATACTTGCAATGCATAAAATAGCCATATATACAATTGTGAAATACAGCAATCATTATTTTAACCTTCTATGGCTTCTATATAATTGTCTCGAGTCTTTAACTTTCTGAATGTCTTCTGAAACTGAAGGAATACAAAAGGGAATTTAAATGCCAAGAAATGTTACCATAATATGGTATCCGTGGGCATATCTATGGAGACACTCCCAGTGCCATGGTTTAGCAGAGGACTAAGCACATTCTTTCTCACAGCAGTGAATGCAGCAGAGCGGTTTACCAGAATGCAATCAGGTAGCATCAAGTGTATTTAACACAACACATTGTTAAATAGGGTATTTGTCCAAATCCAAGGCACCCGAAGTTTCATGCAGGAGACTTTGGGAGTGGGAAGAGTAGGAGGGAGAAGGATTAGGAATGAGAAACACTCCAGTGGGAAGCGAGATTTTCTTTAAAGAATCAAGGTCCCAATTTCTTGAATACTGCACAGGTTTTTGTAAGATTTCCAGGAGAGGACCAAAGTCAAGAGAACTTGTAGTTTTGAAGATGAGCAAAAGCTATTGGAACACTTCCGTCACCACCTAAACAGAGGGCACATTTTAATTTGAGTTGTGCTGACGCATCTGCCTACAAAACAAAGCTAGATGCAAACTAAAAAGTGACAGAGGTGTGGCATCTTCTGGGATGTGGCTCAAGGTGAAACTCTTTCGGTAAGAAACAGCGGTCTCGGCCTAGAGCTTGGAAAGAAAGCAAGATCCAGCCGGAGACATCAGTCGGTCAGTCGATCCCTCTGCAGAAATGTTGGCGATTTGCTCGGGACCGACCGCACAGCGCCTGAGAGGACGTCTCGAGGGCGAATGGCGGGGCTCCCAGGCAGGCTCAGCAAGGCCAGGGCGCTCTCTGTCACAAGCCACTCTTCATTTTCGCCACCTCCTCTGGGAAAGCCCGCACAGGGATTCGCCCGGGCAGAGGCTAGCTCTAAACCGTCCGCGCTCTTTAGGACCTCAGGGAAACCAGAGCGTTTCTGGCTTTAGGACCCAGGAACTCCGAGGCAGCCTGGACTTAGATGCCTTGGACCACAGCACCACCTACTTATAGAAGCATCCCGAGCCTCAGCCCTTCTGCATCTCCATCGGAAAGTGCGCTCGCCACATCTCTGTCTCCCACAGCTTGGAAACGACGAAGGCTTGGCTGTGAAGGGGCCGTGGAGAGAGCCCGGGAAGCTGCGCAATTGGACAGGGACGCAGTGGAAAGCGAGAGCGGGCGCACCCGTTGCCCAGGGGTAGCACTTGCGAGCGGGACGCAGCATCCCAGTGGCCGCGTACGTGCCTGTCCAGGGCAGCTCATACCGGGCGCCGCCCGCCCAGACGACCCTCGGCGCACGCCAGCCCTGCGGCGGCCGCTGGGACCCGGTAGCTGCCAGGCGCTCCCGGTGGCTCGCCGCAAACTTTCCCCTGGCCCACGTGCTAACGAAGCGGCCGGCTTCCCGACCTGGGATGGAGCGCCGTGCCTAGGCACGCCGCGCCCTCCGAGACCGACGTGCGCACGGTAGGCGCCCCATACCTGGCCGCCGCTGCTGCGGCGCCGGGAGACTCTGCCGTGGGGCGCAAAGAGCCCAAGAGCGTTCTTTGAACCCTGAGCTCTCGGTGCTATGGGGGTGGGGTGGGGTAGGGTGGGGGGCTCTGTCCGTTTTCCGCAGCGCCCGCACGACGCCCTTTGCGCGGGGTCGGAGCCTGGGGCTCCGCAGAGGTTGCTAATTCACTGATTGTAATCACGCTTCCCTGTTGTCCGCAGCTGTGCGCTCCACCGCTCGTGCCAGGCAGGGGCTTCGCTTCCTCCTCCCCTCCCGTCTTTAAATTGGGACGCGCGAAGGCGCAGCTGCCTCCCCGGGGCTGTCTCCATATCCACCCACTCTTTCTCGCTCCTCGTCTCAGGTTCACGGCGGAGAGATGCTGCTCGCGCCGAACTGACGCGTGCGGCCCCGGGCTAGCGGCGACTCGCCCTCCGAGTCCTCCCCAGCAGCGCGCCGGCGCCGGCTTCTTGGATGAGCCCTCCAGTTCCCCGACTCTGAGAGGCGCCTCTCCCCAGCCAACCGTCCAGATGCAGTTTCGCCTCTTCTCCTTTGCGCTCATCATTCTGAACTGTATGGATTACAGCCACTGCCAAGGCAACCGATGGAGACGCAATAAGCGAGGTGGGTCCCCCTCTGCCCCAAGAGCGCGGCGTCCCGCAGCGCTCACCCACGCCTGGGCTCGCCGGCTCATTTGGGCAGGACCTTGCTCTCCACCCCAGCTCTCGCGGGCCACACCTCCCACTCTGGGCGCCCGGAGACTCTGCGGGACGCTCTGTCGCTTCTGTCCCCAGTAGGCGCGGTGAGCGCGACGCGCAGGGGGCCCCTGAGCTCGCGTCTTGCGAGCGCTCCGCGCTAAGTCGTGCGCTGCGCACCCAAGTTCGCTGCCGCGCTTCTCTCTCGGTCGCTTTTCTTATCTGGCTCCATTTTCCTCTTTTTTTTTTTCCTTCTTTGTCTGCTTAGCCATCTAACCTGTGGTGCGTTTCTCTCTCTACCTTCCCCACCCACGTGCTCCCCAAATCCCGGCCCCAGAAAGCTGTGAACAAGACCTAGCACTGGGTTGGTGGGTGCTGGGGAGGAGCGCCTAGTAGAGCCGGAGGACCTGTTTTTTCCAGGAAAAGGGCAACAGTGATCTCTCTTGCTAGAACTTGAGACGAAATGAGTTCTTAGTTAATGAGCAGCTCGTGCGCTAATTTTCCTGGGGAGTGTACCTCTGCGGGTTTTTTTTTTTCCTAAGCAGCCCCCCACCCTCCGCGCTCCCATCCATTTGCTCTCCATGAAAGCTGCCATTCCGACGGGTTTCTGTTCTCAATGAAATTCACTTGCGGCTTTTTAACCACTTGGTGTGTCTCCATCACTTGTGTGCGCAGCGGGGAAAGCGAATGGAAGACTCCAGAAAGGTCTCAGAGAATTAGCTTTCCTGCAGATTGAGTGCGCGCGTGTTTCTAACTTCCAGTCCTGCCGGGGCTGTAGCTAATTCGACTGCATTTTAAGGCAAGTGCTGTTAGGCGCAATTAAGCCTTCTGGTGGACTTCAACATAAACCACACCAGACACACACACCTTCAATTACTCTCGCGGGGGAAGTGCGCAGCAGCCTCTTGCGGGAATCTGGTGAGAGCTGTTTGTCTTCGCCCAGCGCAGACTTTGTCGTGAGGTTGTTTCGTAGATCTTAATTTTGCTGGGATATAAATGTCTCACTTGGCCTGTGATGTGATTTGTTTAGAACTCATTTTATGGGATTCCTTGGCCTTCTGTCTAGAGGGTGGAGAGGGCTTTTTAGGGCGTTAAACTGTTCTCGCCCAGGGTTCGAGGTTGGTCCGTCTAGGGGAAAATTCAGGATAGCTGGTGACTTCTGGAGCCTCTGCTCGCCATTGTTACCGCCACCTGTCCCTACACCTCTTGCTATCTTTCATTTTTGTCTCTTAGAAAATACTTCTCATTTTCAGAAACTATCCCACATAAAAATACTAGGGAGAAATTTCTTCCCAGAGGCCATGGAAGTTTGATATTGTTGATGCTCACCTTGGAAAAGTCCTTTTCTGTCTCCTCTCCCCTCACAACCTGCTCCTGTACTCCGGAATTTGTTTTCCAGGTAAGGTTGGGCAGAGCTGGCAATATTTGGTTATCTTGGGTTCTAAAGTGTTTGGAGAGGTTTCGGCCCTTGGATAAGCCAAAGCTGCAATCTGTTTAGTTGAAAGGCCAAAGATCTTAAAGTTTGTAAAATATATAGAAATAACTGAAACCCTTTGCCAAAATCTTGTTTCGTAGAGGACTTCTTAATTTGGAGGTTATTTTCTCATCCACACTGCCTGTCCCATTGTGGTTGAATGCAGCGGAATTTTGCATGTTTTAGTAGAAACCAGCGCAAAGATGCTGTTTGCTGGAGAATGACATTACAGCACTCCTGCGGCCAGAAGTGATACTGCACGCTTTTCCCTGCAGATACCCTGCCTTCCTGGATATCCGAGGCAGAACCTGTTTATTTCAAAGCCTGCTTTAGTGAAAACTCTCTTGGAGCAGTTGCTCTCCACACCCCCATGTGCTGACATTTTATAAACCCAATTCTAAAGTGTGCATACTGAGTTTTGCCAAACCAACCTTTCGACTTAATAAAATTCAAATGCTTTCCAGTACATGTAAATTGGTAAGGTTGTTAAAAAAATCTATTAAGTTTTTTCTTTTTTTTTTTTCCTGAACAGATGTCCCTTCCAAAATCCCAAGTTTCTGGCTAAAATAACTGCTGTCTTTAAAAGTGACCACACTATCTGTGCCAACAAAGGGTGTACTGTGTTTTTAATTAAAAGTGGAACTACTTAAAGGCTGGCTAGACAGTGTAGGGTGATAGTAGCTTTTCTGCTTTGCAAGGAAGCTTAAGAATTGCATTGTGAGAGTATTGAAATGAATGGAGATCTAACTCAAGTTGTGTGAATTGTCCCTCGTCACAAACTTAAGCTGGTTTTAATTGATCTCATGTCCACTGATTGATCCTACATCAATTGTTGTGCATACCAAACAATTGGCTTTCCCAAAGGAGATTGATTTAAATTAGTTCCTTGGTGCATGCTGGACTACTGGCCAGATCATGTCAGCAGTGACAGTTGACATGCTAGAGCTTATTGTGGGACCAACATTTCCTTTTCCTCCTTTGTTTTGGATAGTGGCAGTTAAATATTACTTTCTAGGAAGAAATGTGATTAGTACTTTAAAAAAGAGGTGTTGTAGCTTAGATCAGTTATTTTCTTGGCTTTGTGCTGCGATGTAGGCGGCAGTGGTACCAGGATTGGTTAGGCTTACCCCTGGGACCTGATTCTTTTTCTTTTTTTCATATTCCATCTGCAAATAATCAAACCTTCACTGTGGAGCATTCTCAGAACTCCTTTGGCATTATGTTTAGTCTGCTCTATGATCTCAGATGCTCCATAATATCATTTTCTTAATGAAATAAAATTCTTGGCAGAGATCAGATAATTTAGTCAGTTAAAATCAATTGCATCCAGTCTGGAATAGAGAGCAAATGTATAATTTAACTCTATGTTTCATTTCAAAATATGCCGGAGGATTGAAAATAGAATGTTGCCCCCCCATCCCTCTACTTTTGGATAAAAGCTTGTATTATAACTGTAATAACCCATCACAGTTCTTTCCTCCTATTTTGAGAACTAGATCTTAAAATAAAAATGCATTTAATAATCACTAATGGCATCAGGCTGTGCTAATTTTTGTTATTAATTAGGCACACAAACACAATGCTGAGAATGAATAGCTTTGGAGAGTGGAGAGATTGCCAGTATTTAGAGAAGCTGATTGACAACTGATGCTTTGGACGATAACAGGGTTAAGATTTGCTGCCTCCTCACCCCCCTTTATGACAGTCATTATTAGCTACTGTTAACCCCTATTGCCTGTATCTGTCTTGGGACCTCATGATTTATTTATGTGGTAGATGGTCATTTGCCTAGCTTTACATTTTGGAATGATTGTAAGGCACATTTCAGGCAGAATTACAGAAAGGTGGATGGACAAATCGTAACTTTATTATGGTCTTCTGGAATTTCTCGAGCTTGGTACGTAGTGACTTACATCTCTTCTGTTTATGTGTCTAGTTATATTTTATGCAAGGATTATGAAAACGTCTTGATAGAGCCCTCCAGAAGCAGCAATGGATGCATGTTTCTGGTGGTCAGATTGTAGGGGGTGTGGTCTCACAAGTGTTTGCTGAAGATTTTTCTATCCTGCAGCTTCAGCTTCTTCCTCTAGCACATCGTATTTCCGTAAAACTGGATTTGGCTTCTTCCATGAAAATGAAGTATTTGTCACAAATAGTGTCGTGTGTTTCTAGCAACTGAGGTTGGAAAAAAACATTTTCTCTTTATAGTGCTAAATGAACTTGTGCTTGTATTCTTAAATGTAATGAAGATATTTGGAGACAGTTGTTTTTGACAAGTGCTTTTTAATAAGTTTACTTTACAGCATTTTCTTTCAAAAGACAAAGTGGCATATGGAACATATTAACCTACACTTAAATGAAAGGCTTCAAAATGCATTTTGTATGCTTGTTTACTTTCTCAACTTCCCAAGTATTTCAGAAAAGCTGATGAGATATTCAATTTTGCAACATAAACATATCCTTTCTTTTTTTAATCAGCTTCCTTTTCTTCCAGTATAATTGCATGAATCTTGTTTTTGTTTTCCTAGCTGATGTCTTACTAGTGCAGGGAGGCTAGAAAGTTGCTGTGTTCAGACCAACATCTTATTTTACCACTGAAATTTGGAGGTGATTCAAAATAGGTGATGTTCCCATAGGCCTCCATTTAATTCTGGCTTTGGTTATCCACTTTTGAAATCAAGCTTGAGTAGAACCGAATTATTTGCAGGAATCGTATGTTGGAAATGACACTTCTCATTCCTTAATGCAGAACCGCCTCTTGATTTGTTTAGAGACCGACCCTCCCGTTATGGAGCATGCCGGCTACTTTGGACTTCTTTCTTTCCAGTTGACTGCCTTTAAACCATTTTGTTTTCCTGGAGATAGGCACTCGTATCCAACCCAAGTCCAGGAAATAGATGGCAGGCAAATCTTTCAATAAAGTACTTGATAACCTCTCTGCTAAAAGGAGAGAGTCGGCTTTGGGATACTTAGTTTAAATTTTCTATAGTTTTTAAAATGTCGTAAGGTTTATCTTTGCACATTTTCTGAAGCAAGAAAGGATAAATTGCCAAGTGAAGGCAGTGTTGCATGTCCATCTTTATGAATTTTTCCAGCTGTAGTAAATATGGAGGTGCTAATGGCTATTAAAGAGCATATACAACACTGATAAATAATGGGAGGCTGTATATACATGTGTGTATCTATGTACCTACAGAGGGGAGTGTTTTTAGAGAGGGAGGTTTAAAAACTAGAAAGGATTCACTCACTTTTCCATTCTTTCATTTCTGTTCATCCTGGAACGAAAGGACGGGTAGGGGAAGAATGAGACAGAGTGCGCGTGGACTGTTTTCCTCTTTCCAAGGCCCACCTCCCACTCATGCTCTCATCTTTCCCCTGGGCTTTTCTCATGTTGGAGCCTGCTTTCTTTATTTTTATTAAGGGTTTTATTTTTAAAAGGCAAGGAGAGAGAGGCAGAGAGAGAGCCTCCATCTGTTAGTTCACTCCCCAAATGGTGGCAACGGCTGGAGTTGGGCCAAACTGAAGCCAGGAACCAGAAGTTTCTTCCAGGTCCCACACCTGGGTGAAGGGGCCCAAGGACTTGGGCCATCTTGTACTGCTTTCCCAGGCCATAGCAGAGAGTTGGACCGGTAGTGGAGCAGCCGGGTCTCAAACTGGCACCCATATGGGATATCGGCATGCAGGCGGCAGCTTCACCTGCTGTGCCACAGCGGGGGCCCTGCCTGCTTTCTAGTCCTGAAATTTCCAACTTCCTCCCTCTTTCCAGTACTTTGTAGTCTTCTTTCCCCTGTCTTCACTTCTGTCCTTGATTTCTCTTGCTTGATAATCCTGTTCACTCTTAAGTCTGTTATAGTGCCTGCAATGGCCGGAGCTGTACCGATCCAAAGCCAGGAGCCAGAAGCTTCTTCTGGGTCTCTCGTGGACTTGGGCCATCGTCTGCCTTCCCAGGCCATAAGCAGAGAGCTGGATTGGAAGTGGAGCAGCAGGGACACAAAGTGAACCGGCTCCCATATGGGATGCCAGTGCCACAGGCGGAGGCTTAGCCCACTATGCTTAAGCACCAGCCCCCAGGAGGAGTTTAATGATCGTGCATGCTCCGTACTTGCGTCATTGCCAACTCTAATGATGTCATCGTCCCCTTCCCCTGCCCATTACTCCTTTCTCTGGAGATATCATCCATTACCAAAGACATCCCCCTCTGGCTCATGACACTTCAGTCCAGTTTTGCTTCCTGTTTGCTGTCCATTTCTCTTTGGTCCTGTCTTTCAGAATAGACATAAACTAATATTTCTTCACCTTTAGTCTTTGCCCTGGAGGACTTTTTTAGCCCCTTCTTGTCTCTTTAAATGTCATTTCCTCTAGAGTCCTTCAACTGTACCCTCAACTCTTGTTTTGCAGCTTTAGATTTTACCGTCACATTGTGATTTTCTGGCTAGTGCTCCAGGAGAGGCACTGCACGCACGCCCCGCCTCCACAGCTCCGGGCTCCCTTTCTGCTCTGACAGCTGCACTTCTCTGCTTGGGTTCCTTGTCGCTGTCCATGGCGTTCCTGTGTGGAAGGTGGGGCGCCTCACTGGACTTTCTGACAGTTTGGTTCCCTCCTCTACAAGTTCATTGTAGCTGAAGCTACACAACCTTCGTGATTCTCCCTCAGCAATGCTACTTATCTCTGTCCTACCCTTTCCTGTCCCAGAGCTATTTCCCAGCTCGGGACCTCAGGGGCTCTTCATCTCTCAGTACCTACTCTCTCACTTCAGCCTTTAAAATGCTGCCTTGTTGAATTTTTTCAACCACAGAGCTGATCATGTTACTTCTCTGCCAACAACTTCCAAACCTTCCAGGCCTCTGTATATATTTTGATAGGTAAATATGATCTTGATTTGCAGAGCAGAGAGTCAAAGAGGTGGCAGTACAGGTCCCATCTGCTGGTTCACTTATGAAATGCCCAGAATGGCTGAGGCTGGGCCAGGGCTGAAGCCAAGAGTTGGGAGTTGAATCTGAGTCTGCCACACAGGTCATAGGAACCCAATTATTTGAGCTGTCACCTGATGATTCCCAGGGTCTGTATGAGCAGGAAGCTGGCATCAGGAGTCGGGCTGGGAATTAAACTCATGTACTCAGGTATGGGATGCGAGTATCTTAAGTGATGTCTTAACCACGAGGCCAAAGGGCTGCCCCATCCGTGCCTTCGTACTGACTGCAGAGGACACATCGGTCTCTTATATGACAGTCGAGACGCATTGGCAGCCTCTTTTCAGCTTTCCACCACCCTGAGAGCACTGTACACTTAAGCCACACCAGATTCTTCATATTCAAGTGTGGGACTGGTGCTGTTGTGTACCAGGTAAAGCACCTGCAGTGCCAGCATCCCATGTGGGTGCCGGTTTGAGTCCCAGCTGCTTCACTTCTGCTCCAGCTCTCTGCTATGATCTGGGAAAGCAGTAGCAGAAAGCCCAAGTTCTTGGGCCCCTGCAACCACATAGGAGATCTGGAGGAAGCTCCTGGTTTGGATCAGTGCAGTTCCAGTCATTGCTGCCATCTGGGGAGTGAACCAGCAGATGGAAGATCTTTCTGCTTCTCCGCAACTCTGCCTTTTAAATAAATCTTTAAAAAATGTATATTCAAGTGCACCAGGTATTTCCATGCTTTTGTGTTGTTGATCATGTGCTCAGCCAAATTGCCATTGCCTCCAGGAAGCCTCCCTGGAATTCTCCACTTTTTTAAAAAAAGCCAAAGTGAAGTATTTCCTCATAGTTACTTAGATACTTGTGTTGAAATTCTTGGAGGATGTTCTTTCT
The DNA here is from genome assembly GCF_051225735.1 of Oryctolagus cuniculus. Classification (NCBI taxonomy): domain Eukaryota; kingdom Metazoa; phylum Chordata; class Mammalia; order Lagomorpha; family Leporidae; genus Oryctolagus; species Oryctolagus cuniculus. The sequence continues at coordinate 133,858,809 of NC_142872.1, read as the reverse complement.
ACCTGTATTCTGATCCTTGCGCAACACGTCTTATCATAGTTTCTTTCTCTAGGGCAAGGTGTGGCATGTTCATCTTTGCTCTTCCAAATTAGGCCTACTCGAGTGCTTCTTCCACAAGTTGGAGTAAACGAAAAGTCATTGAGTATGAGAGTACGTTGGTTGCCCTCAAAATAATCCTAGTGATTCAATGAGAAGTGATTTTTAAATTCCCTAATCTTTGCACACAGTGGAAGTTTGAATGGTTAAATCCTAGGTGTAATCAGTTTGTTATTACTTATCATTTAGAGGAAGGAAAAACATGTTGAGCTATAAAAATCCCCACTCCAGCCTTTTACTCATTTTGAAGTCTCTTCTGATGAGTTCCAAAGTTCAGCATTTACCAGTGGCTATTTGTGAATCTGTACATTTGTTTGTTCTTTGAATGATAGAAAAAGGGACAGTAAGGGATTTTCATCCCTAAACTCTTAGCCCATGTGAAAAAATCATTTAAGGGAAAATAAAAGAAAATGGTATGTACTTTCTTAAGGGACTCATTTTAATAACATGGGTAACTTAGTAGAAGAAAAGCAGTTACATTGATGACTTTACTGTAATGATTGCTGTGTGGACAGAAGCAGCTGTGAGACAGGTGTGTGTGTGTGTGTGTGTTGCATGTGCAGTCCTGTGGGTGTAAAGAGATGAGGTGGTTGACCAGGGATGCTTTCCAGAACAGCGGTAACTTTCATGGCCCCTTTTAAGAAGGTGGGAGTCATCTGACTTAGTGAAGAGGAGCTGCTTACCAAAGTGAAGTGTGACTTGTAAAAATCAAGTGGAAGAGAGCTAGAATTCTAATTGGCTTTCCTGAATTTACTGCTTCTTTTATACACAGTAAATTCCCAACATAAATTTTTAGTTTAAAATAACATGAAGAAATTGCCCCGAACCATACAAAATATCCTCAATTCAGACTTTTACTGAGCCTCAGAACTTGTCACAACCCATGATTATGCTCATTAGGTAACAAATACATTAAATAACTGAAATATAAGGGTATGGAATGCTTGTTGGGTAAGACCATGACTATACTTGAGTAAAAACTGGCATACTTGATTTGCTAAACTTTTTGATTATTCTGGTAAAAGGAGGCTTTACCAAGTTCATGGGTGCGCTGGGTCAGTGGTGTGGTGCAGTGGGCTAAGCCACTGCCTGCAATGACCCCAACCCATGTGGGTGAAGGTTGAGGGCCCAGTTGCTCCACTTTTTGGTCCAGCTCCTTGCTAATGCACCTGGCAAAGCAACGGAAGATGGCCCAAGTGCTTGAGGCTGACACCCATGTGTGACCCAGATGGAGTTCTTGGCTCCTGGCTTCATCCTTGCCCAGCCCTGCTGTTATAGCCATTTGGGAAGTGAACCAGTAGATGGAAATCACTTTATCTTTCTCTGTCTCTAGCTCTGCCTTTCAAGTAAATAAATATGAAAACCCAAAAGTTCATGGAAATTGAAATTGTTTTGATGCAAAAGGTTTTTGAAATCCAGGCAGAAATTTTTTCATAATGTTTTTGTGATTTTTTTAACCTTTTATCTACTAGAACAGAAGCATGGCAGAGACACACACACACACACGTAGACACATACATACATACATACAGAGAAACAGGCAGAGAGATCTTCATCTGCTGGTTCACTAACCAGATAGCTGTGGCAGCCAGGGCTGGGCTGGGCTGAAGCCAGGAGCCTGGAACTCTATCTGGATCTCCCACATGCATACCAGGGACCCAAGCACTTGGGCTGTCATCTGTTGCCTTCTGAGGAGCATTAGCAGGAATCTGGATCAGAAACAGAGCAGTCAGGACTGGAACTGGTGCTCTGATACGGGATGCTGGTGTTGGAAGCGGTGTCTTGACCTGTTTAGTCCTAATGCTGACCATTCTGTGAAATTGTTGAAGCCCTCTGAAACACATTTATTTCTGACACTCCAATAGCCAGAAAAAGTGTGTGTGTGTGAGAGAGAATGTGTTCATGTCTGTGTATGTTTGTAGGTGTGCATGTATTTGATGTATGCACATTTCATAATAAAATCAGATGACCCACAGAGGATAGAAAACACTAAAAATTATTTCTTTACTCTGAAACGTAGAGAAAATATTTTTTCTTAAGTTATTTGGAAAACATTTCCAACCTACACAATCTTCTTTTATCACCTGCTGAAGGATATTAACCGCCTTCACACAGAAGTTATACCACTTAGCACATTTGTTTTGAGCAGGATTTCTTAACATTGGATCAGAGGTGGGGATGGGGGTTTTGTGAGTCTTCTGAAATTAGAAGCAAAATATTTTCTCTTCTTGGGGTATATGGAGATGTTCTAGAGTCTTTGCTAAAGTCTCAAAGTGGCCCAGTGTTTGTCTCTTTCCTTTAACAGTTTACAAGGCATTGGTTAAAGAGATAGGCAGTAGACTTTCCTAATTAGCATGATGCCAAATGGCCACTTCAAATTAATATATTTGTTTTAAGCCATTTGCTATTTGCATACATAATGATAGAAGACCATACTGGAAGTACCAACTCAAGATTAATTTCAATAAATAATTATGAGGCTAGAAATCCTTGAGGACAATTGTGAAATTCTTTCCTTCCCCTAAAGAGTTGATAAAAGTGCAGAACAAGTAGATAGTCTAAATGGTTTTGTTACAACCTCTCATATAGTCTAATCTTTAATCTCAACAACAATATGTAGTTTGAGACATACTTGTAATTTTATGATGGCTGACATGTGGGGATGGTATTGCTGTGACTTCACGTATCACACTGCCAGTTCACACGTGGTCAGAACTCTTCAGTTCCAGCCAGGGAGGTTTCTTCTAGATTCTTACCTCTGTTTCAGCACATCTTAGAATTTTTGTACTGTCATGGCCTTGGTCTCTCACCTTTTGCAGGCTACAACTGGCCAGCCAACCACAACAGCAGTTGAAACACAGGGACCGATAGAGGGCGCACTTTGCATTCTTTTCCTTGTGCTTTGTTCTTGGAACTTCTGTAGGATTTGTGCTTCCTTTGCTTTGCCCTGTTGGTTCAGGTGGCAAATGTGCTCCACTGTCTCCATCAATACTGTGATCATTTTACTGTTGTCATATAGAAGAAAAAAGGAACAAATAAAAGAAGCCTTCCACTTTATTTCTGGTTTTGGCTCCTAATCTTGTTTTGAGAAGACCTAGTCCAAAGGTAAACTTAACCAGTCTTAATATCGGCAAGAGATATTAAAACTAGAGATTGTGTTAACCTGTAGGGAAATTTACAACCACTTTGAAGAGCATCAGTTTTTGAAAAATGTAAACATTTCCCAGAAAGTGCATACCTAAAAACTTGTGAAGTTTGGAGTTGCCCAAATGACTCCAGAATAATACTTTGCAGTTGTTTAACAAATTCTTACATCTTTATGGAGAAAGAACCATTTCTTCTGACAGCTCTCATGTTTTAGCTCTTTGAGAAAGGTGAAAATTATCAAATTATTTTGAAATCTGAAGTTTTTTAAAAAATTCTTTCCTCATATGATAGTCTGACCTATGATTTAAAAATTCTGACATTTCACTGTTGTTCACTTACATGCCTCCTGTTAGTAAAAAATTGACTTAATGTTGAGAGATTTCTCCTGTGTCATAATTAATCTATACATTTAATGTTGAGAGATTTCTGCTGTGTCATCCTATACATTTAATTAGTCAATTACTTTTTCATGCCCAACACTTAGTAGGATAATGACACTTAGTGTCTTATGCTGTTAGTTGAGATGGCAATGCTCCCTGCTGTCTGCATGAAGGTTAGTTGAATCCTAGTGGGGTTAATGTCACTACCAGATGGCATATCCTATGCTCACTCTCCAAAATATATAACTCTTCAGGGTAACCATGGTATTTCTCTTCCACTGCCATCAGTGGTCTTTGAAGACTGTGCACTGAATGAGAGACCCTTGACACTTTAGTGAATCGGGGAGAATTGCTCCTGGGAATCTCTGGGCACCATAGCTAAGTAGACTTTAAGGCAATCCTGGTCTTTGATTTGTCATGTTGTCAGGGTAATTCTGGAGGGGTAAGGATACTTTGGTAGAATTAATGATTTTTTATACTTGATGTTTTAGAGGTTCTCTTATTCTGGAAGTTTCATGCACCTGTGTGTGTGTGTGCGTGCATGTGTGTTTACTGGTTAGGTTTAGTAGGGAATTTTGAGGGACTCCTGTGTATTAACTCTGGGATCTTCTATGTAGATATGAGGATGTGGGTGAGAATAGCTGTAGGTTGAGTGGAGAGAATGAGTAAACTGGCTCAAATTTTTCTATTTACCTAGGAATTTGGACATCTGTCTGATCTGAGAGAGCTCAGACTTGTCCTATCCACAGTGTTCCTTCCACTGATGAAAGATAGCTTGGTGCCACCCTCTTGCTTAGTGCAGTAGAGAAACTTTGTTAGGGCCAGGAGACTTGTAAGTTAAAGCTGCTGGTGTCAGGACCAGCGCCATGGCGCACTTGGTTAATCCTCTGCCTGCTGCGCCGGCATCCTATATGGGCACCGGGTTCTAATCCCAGTTGCTCCTCTTCCAGTCCAGCTCTCTGCTGTGGCCCGGGAGGGCAGTGGAGGATGGCCCAAGTGCTTGGGTGCCTGCACCCACCCATGGGAGACCAGGAGGAAGCACCCGGCTCCTGGCTTTGGATCGGTGCTGTGCCGGCTGTGGCAGCCATTAGGGGAGTGAACCAATGGAAGGAAGACCTTTCTGTCTATAACTCTACCTGTCAAATAAAAAAAAAAAAAGCTGCTGGTGTCTGATAACTGAACTGCTGTGGTTCCCAGAAGCACTCTTAGTGGGTTGGGTTTAGGGAAGACATTTGATCCAACTCCCGGAGGTCTATAAGCCATGAAGTGGCTGAAGGTGATTTTTGACTGAATCATGAAAGATTTTGTAGGAGGAAGGGATTTCCCTAATACCACGTACTTTCTAATAATGCAAAACCCTACCCAGCATCATCTATGTGAAGAAGAATGAAAGATTATAACTGTTAATTAACTAATTTAAACATTCCACAACATAAATATGTATTAAAACATCACATTGCACTCTCTGGATCTTCTGTCCCTTCCTTTAATATCCTGATAATTGATCTAGAGCTTGCAATAGATACTTGAAAGTTAATTGTCCAAAATTATGAACTTAGTGCCATTTACTTGTTTCCTTAAGCACAGTTCTTTGCAGCTATGATGAGTGATTTATGCATGACTTTGAAAGTGATTCAAGTGGATGACTCTCCTAATGATTCTGGCTAACTTCTACACATCAAGCAGTTGTCTTTGTGTTGAATTTAGATTTGAAGAAATGGCAGAGGCTGGACCTAGGGAAGGGAAGAAAGAGCAGGAACAAGATTACTGTTCCAGAGATTTGAGATCTATCATGTAGAAAATGATTTATTCTATGTCTTGGAATTAAGGCAAAATGAGTACATATTAAGAGACAGACAAAAGCTTGTATTTCGAAAACTGTCCATTCATGTGAGAGGTCCTTTCCTGGTGTTCCAAATATTTGATTCTTTCTAACAGCAGGGAGTATCTCTTGAGAGTGTGGTAAAGCAGGTGACTGCATTGAATGTGGATGACCGTTTATAGTCACAGAGCTATGATATGAACATGTGTAATGTTTGCAGCATCTAATAAATACTTAAATGTAAATTCCTGTTGACAACTATTTGACCTCAAAAGAATCCTGCCTTTCTAAGTAGAGGGCACTGAACAAAACTGCTTCTTCAGATTTTGCATCAAATATATCTGCATCATTCTAAATCCCAGTAATAAATAATAGATATTCAAGTTTGATCTCAATTCCTAGAAAAAAGGGAATGTTTCTGAATTCTTACATGATGACATCAATTTGTAGAACATTTCAGTATGAGAACACTTGAAATTTCAACCGAAGTACAAACAGTATGGGTTATACCATATATTTTTCTTTCTGTAGTGGAGTCACTAGATAGCAAAATGAAGAAGTATTTGACATACTAATAATGGAACCAAAGTGGATTGATGCCCACTTTGAGGCTATCCTCTGGTAGTGTGAAGGTCCTTATCTTCAGCCTTGACTGAAGCACTATTTACCTAGTGATTCAGTTGAATACTGATGCTCTGCAACCTACACCTTTGCATAATATGAAGGTGAACAGGACATTTAAAACCTTGGCTAACTGGTGACAAATTACTGATGGCTGGGAATGGCAGATTGACTTTACATCTTTCCGGTTAAAATTTCAATCAAAGTTTACTCATAAATAAAGATCCAACTTTAAAAACTTGCATCGAGATAACATTAACTTACATTATAATCAAAGACTTAATGCTCTACTAAATAATTCAACAAATGAACTAAAAAGACCATAATCCACAGAAATAGGAAAGGGCTATATTGTGGAAGAATTGGCTGTAGGAGATGAATTTGTTTAATTTTTGACTCATCCTGAGGTTAAGATGTTAGATGGTTGCCAGAAGAATGGGCTGCATTAAAAGAGGTATCTACCCAGGTTCGATAATAAAGTGGTTGAAGACCCTTCAACACACAAAAGTCTGGGGTTCTATTCTAGATAGCATTGCTTGTGAAAGTGCTGTGGCGGTGCTCGCTGTAATACGGTATCAGTTTCCTACAGCTGTTGTAATAAAGTGCCAAAAACTGGATGGCTTAAAACAAATATATTTCCTCACCGTTCTGGAGGTTCCAAGTCCAAAATCAAGGTATCAGCAAGTTCATGCTGTCTTGCATTCTTTAGGGAGGACCCTTCCTTGTCTCTTCCAGCTTCTGATAGCCCCAGGCATCCCTTGGCTTGTGTAGCATAACTGCAGCCTCTGCCTCCAGCTTTGTACAGCCGTCTTCCCTCTGTGTTTCTCTTTTCCTGTAAGAATGGCAGTTACATCAGATTAAGGCCCAGATTATTGACTTAATGGTAACCTGATAATATCTGCAGAGACCCTGTGGTTTGAGATTTTAATAGAACTCTGGAGTACATGATACAATGCATATCAAATGAAGTCTTCATTTTCACAACAACCCTGTAGAATAACAATTTTTGATATCAATTATATTACAATGAGAAGTAGTAGTAGAGGAAGAAGCAGTAGGAGTGGTAGGAGAAATGGGATGAGTTAGTAGTAGGGCCAGTGCACATAGCCTCACAGACTGTGTCCTTGCAAATCAAGAATGATGTTCATGGCACTTGCTGGGCTTGTGCACATAGTGGCCCTGAGGTGGCAGTGCTCTGAACATGATTTATCAGTGTGTGGTGTCTGGAGTAGGTGACGTCAAGATCCTCTCTGTCCCTGAAGTTGTTGGAAACTACTTGAATCTAGAGTATCATCTGAGTGTGTCATCTTAAAAAAAAATCCACACTTGAAATCAGCTTCTCATTTTTCTTTCGGCTACAGCTTAACATTGAGCCGAGCTGTTTTCTGTTGAAGTTTGCTGTCTCCTAAGAGCTGTTAGGACCCTTCAGGGCGTCACTGCAATCTCAAAATTGTCCACTGTACGTGGCTACGTGGTTTCGGCTGTTAGAGGTATTTTAGTTTGTTCTTGTGATGTATACGTGGTCAGCAAAAATACTTTTGAAACTTATGATGTCTTTTCAAATCTACAAAAGAGTAGCTTAATGAGCCCCCATGTAACTATAACCCAGATTGAATAAATGTTTTGCCACATGTGTTATCTGTTCTTATTTTACTTTTTATTGGTTGAAATGTTATAAAGCAAATTACAGCTATTTCAGCCACATATTTCTGAATACATTTCTTAAACATATAAATATCTTCTTAAACCACAATGTCATTAACTATCTAAGAATTCATTATTTTTTGGTAATACTGCTTAAAATCAGTATTAAATGGATTTGCCCAATCGCCTCAAAAATGTCGTTTTTTAAAGATTTATTTATTTGGAAGGAAGAGTTACAGAAGCAGAGGCAGAGAGACAGATCTTCATCTGCTGGTTTACTTCTCAAAAGGCTGCAATGGGTGGAGCTGACTGATCCAAAGTCAGGAGCTTCTTCCAGATCTTCCACATGGGTGCAGGGGCCCAGGCACTTGGACAGGCTTCTACTGCTTTCCCAGGTCACAGCAGAGAGCTGGATCAGAAGTGGAGCAATCAATTGCTTCTCGGCCTTTTGGCTAAAATCAAGTGCAGAAGTAGAGCAATCGAGTCTTGAACCGGCGTGCATATGGGATGCCTGCACAGCAGGCAGTGGTTTTACCCACTACGCCATGGCATCGGGCCCTCAAAAATGCCTTTAGACAGCTGGTGTAAGTGAATTAGCATTCAGATGACATGTAATCATTGCACTTGGTTGATAGAGCCCCAAGTTTGATGCTGGAGCAGTACTGCCTTCTCATTTCCTGTGCCTTTTACTTATTGTGTAACTCCTGGTTGGCTTCCTGCAGAATGTCTAACCTGACTTTTTCAGTTCTGTTCCCTTGTGGTGTTCACCTAATTTATGCTTCTGTCCTCTGTATTTTCTGAACTAGAAGTTCTTGAAGGCTTGATTGGATTCAGGTTCAACTCTTTGGGCAAGAGCACTTCACAGGTAATGCTGTGTGCCTGTTACCTCCCACCAGGAGGCACACAGTGTCTGTGCCATTCTTAGTGGTTGCTCCTGGGGTATCAGCCAAACCCTCCATCTTAAGGTTCCCATTAACCTTTCATCTAACGTTCCTTTCATTTGTGATGTTTATAAGAATTGTCAGTTTCATTAGTGATTGCAAAATAGTGATTTCTCCCCCACCCCCCCAATCCCCTCCACATTCTTGAGCTGAAAAGACCATTTCTCTTTGACTATAGATATCTGTTTACTACAAAACAAAGTTCTTACAGGAGAAGCAGACCATTGGCTTAATTCTTCTTTAGCTGCCAATCTTGAGAGTAATGAGTTGGGCTGGAGAGTCGATCAACTTCATTAGAAGTGCGTAAACCACTTTGATTTCTGTCGGGCTACTGCCCGTCTGGTGGAGGTGATGTCTTCAACAATTTCAGCTCACTCAAACAGCAGTGGTTGAAGGGCATCAAAAAAAGACTTTCTGGCTTCTGCTAATTGGAGTGAAATGCAAACCTTCTGCAAACCTGACTTTTATTAGACATCCTCTGATAATGTTTTGTGTTAACAGGTTTCAGAGGAGCTACTAAGTGAACAGAAAGCAGTAGCTTCAGCCCGGTGTAATCAGAGGCTCATTGGGTAGAAAAACAGTACTTTGTGCTACTTAAACACCCTTTGGAAGGCTTAGTGAGGAGAGGAAAGAAAATATTTGAGGAGATCAACTGGATGTTGTAGAATACAAGTAACGTCACCTTAGGTGGATTACCGTTTCTACAGATCTTGAGCTGAATGGCAGCTGGCTGCTGAGTGTGTTTTCTGCTGTGCAATCTTTTTATGTATAGACATAAAGAAGGGGTCCAGAGATTACATGCCTTCAGTGGTTAGGTGACAGGAAGGTTTTAAAGACTTAATGTTCCTCCTGCTTATTAGCTGCAGCAGGCTCTTCCTCGTTGCAAAAATCATTCCTTTACTCATTTAAAAACTTACCTCATTTTTAGGAATTAAGCTACCCTCAGTGTAGGCTTCGTCTGCCCCATAGAAAGATAGCTATGACAGGTACATTGAATAATTTTACTATCTAGTGAAGGTGAAAGTCACAAAATGATGAGTAAGAGGATTAAAATGCTTGTTAAAATTCTAAACATTAGCATTATGAATTACAGGGTGGGTGTGTGGCACAGCAGATAGGTAGCTGCTTGGGACTCCTGTATCCCATAGTAGTGTCTGCTTTGAGCCCTGGTTATTCTCCTGATTCAGCGTGTTAATGTGCACCTGGGAGGCAGCAGATGATGGCTCAAGCCCTTGGGTCCCTTTACCCATGCTGAGATCTGGATTGAGTTTTGGCCTCCTGCATTTGGCCTCACCCGGCCCCAGCTATTAGGAGGCATTAGGAGAGTGAACCAACAAATCGAAGAATCTTTGTCACTCTGCCACTGTATCCTTGACTTGTGATATAAAGTAAAAATAAATGATAAAAACATTATGAAAACAAAACATTTTATATATGGCCCATATGAGGGCACTAAACAAAGGGCAGGAAAACACATAATCTGAAAAAAATGATGCATGGATTTCACATTTTTTTTGCAGCCAATAAACTTGTCTTCAAACTCTAGTGTTTGTGAACTTTTAAGTACCCTTATGAAAACCCAATGCTGGGGAAACAGAACATGATAGGTGTGTGTGTTTGTTCAGTGCCTTCACAGTATTAAGAGCACTGAGTATGTGAACTGCACAAATAGATTACAAGGTGGAATATAGGAGTAGGAAAGCACACGCTGCTTTAATGAAAGGCTCTAGAAAATGAAGAATTATAAGATGTTCTGGAGGTAGACGGCACACGAGCTGTAGCCACTAATTGGGACCAGTTGCACATGTCCTTTAATCCCCCTTTTTTCATTTGGTTCTTGAAAGTTATTTTGCTAATAAACTCCCTGCATTGTTGGGCTATCTTGGTGTTTGGTCTTGGAAGCAAGTGGTAAAGACTACACTTTGCTTATATAAGATGTTGGTTTTAAAAAAACCAGTTACTGCTGTTTCTAAAAAGGGATATAATTTATAAAGCAAGAACAGTACTATGAAGAAACCCAGCTACTAATACTCCTTTCCTTGGTGATGACCAATGTTAACATTGTTGTTTTTCATGCTTGCAGCTGTTTCCCCCCTTCTACACAAACATAAGATCTTGAAATGCAATGAATGTATTGTTAGCATATATTCGACACTTTGAATATTTTGAATGTCTGTACCATAAGTTAGTATTCACCATGAAATCTTAATTTAAATTTCCTTATTTTTGGGCAGTTAAACATTTTGGCACTATTAAAACATTTTCATTATCAGTAGCATAGCTGTGAATGCCCTTATATCTTTTTCCACATCTTGTTTTCTTTTGGAGTCAATCACAGAACTAAATTTAACAACCTACTGTGGTCATTACATTTGAGCACATACTGTGTGGCAAACATAGTTCTTAAGGCTTCATATTACTTAATCCTCAAATGACCTTGTGAGATGGACCTATTCCTTGCTCCCCCCGCCCATTTTATAGGTAAGGAATCTGAGGCACAAGAGTGGACAATTTGCCCCAGGTCACAGAACTAGTAAGTGATAGAGCTAGAATTTCAATGTAGGTATTCTGGTCCAGCCACAGTCTTAACCGTCAAAGTAGGAATGTGAGGCTCTTTTGCCAATTGTTTTCTAGAATATTGATACTAATTCTATAGTTGGGAGAATCTTCTGGTTCAGAGGAGAAGGAGCTCTATATGAGTAGTAATCCTCTAGGAAAAGATTCCATGAAAATGAGAATGTGAGCTAACTCTTAAGAATACAGTATTCCATGTTTACCAGATGGTTCTGACCATTTTAACTGAAAATGTTTTCGAAACATCACAAAGGCACAGCATACTAATTTCACACCAAAATATAGGATTTAATAATGATTCATAGATTAGGCTATGCCAGATCTTTATGTATGTATCTTGTAAATACAACATTAGGAACATAGTAATTCTTCCCACTTCCCCAACTCCTCCCATCCACTCCTCCGCCCCAGTTTGGTCTGAGAAAGAAAAGGAAACGGGAAGCAACAAAGAAAAAAGAATGGAGTTAAAAAAACTAAGAAAACTGTCCTCAACAGTTGAAACAAGGGCTGTTTGTTGCTGCTGCTGCTGCTGCTTTTTTTTGAAAGGCAGAGTTAGAGAAAGGTCTTCCTTCCATTGGTTCACCCCCAAAATGGCCGCTACAGCCAGTGTGCTGTGCCAATGTGAAGCCAGAAGCCAGGTGGTGCTTCCTGGTCTCCCATGCAGGTGCAGGGCCCAAGCACTTGGGCCAAACTCCACTGCCCTCCTGGGCCACAGCAGAGAGCTGGACTGGAAGAGGAGCAACCAGGGTGGAATCTGGCACCCTGACCCCGAGTATTGGTGCCACAGGTGGAAGATTAGCCTAGTGAGCCGTGGCGCCAGCCTGTTACTGCTTCTTGAAAGTGTTTTTTGCTTGTTTCCTTCTTTCTTTCCTTTTTGAAACTTAATTGTCTTTAAAGAAGGAATCAAGGACGATACATCTTTTGTGAGCTCTTAGACGTGACTATAACTTGACATAATATCCTTCTTTAAATACACTAAAAGGAAGTGATTCTTGAACAAGTTTTACTATTAAGTCTCATAACTCTTTGTGGACAGAGGTACTGCATAGGAAGTTAGTGCACAGTGACTCTATTTTTTATTTTTTGACAGGCAGAGTGGACAGTGAGAGACAGAAATGTCTTCCTTTTGCCGTTGGTTCACCCTCCAATGGCCGCCACGGCCGGCGCACCACGCTGATCCGATGGCAGGAGACAGGTGCTTCTCCTGGTCTCCCATGCGGGTGCAGGGCCCAAGGACTTGGGCCATTCTCCACTGCACTCCCTGGCCACAGCAGAGAGCTGGCCTGGAAGAGGGGCAACCGGGACAGAATCCAATGCCCCAACCGGGACTAGAACCCGGTGTGCTGGCGCCGCAAGGTGGAGGATTAGCCTAGTGAGCTGCGGCGCCGGCCGAAGTGACTCTTGTTTATTTAACAAATGACACTCTTTTGTATGACTCCAGTGATCAGCAGAGGCTCTTGACTTGAGCTGCCAATGCTATGAAAGCCTTTTGAATCCACAAACTCCATCAGTATTTAGGCAAGGACATAAGCAAGGTAGAAGTTCTCTCCTCCCTTCAGAGAAAAATACCTCCTCCTTTGGTGGCCACTTCTTTCCACAGTGGTTTCACCTACAAGGGTTCTCTATGTAAGATATTTTTTCCCCACAGTTGTCGCTCCCCCTCTTCGTGGAGGAACGACACTAAACCCTGCCTAGGCTTCATATCCGAGTCACGGCACCATTATGTCGCTCCCCCTCTTCGTGGAGGAACGACACAGGACCCTGCGCTGTTCTTTTGTCTGCTCGGCCCTCCCCGGGTTTGCTGCTGGTTCTTCCCGGGTTGGCCCTCCGTGGAAGGGCGGCTCCCCCTAGCCACTTTCCCCACTTCCACGGGGGAGCGGCACACCGCCGGCCGGCTCTCTCAGGGGCTGCTCAGGTGTTCCTTCAGATAGATGTTCCTGGTGCATGTTGTCTCTCTCCTCCTTTATAGTCCTCTTCCACCAATCCCAACTCTGCTACCCACACACCGAGTACGCTGCTCTCCTCCAATCAGGAGCAGGTCCTGCTGTTTATTGGTTGAACTGGAGGCAGCTGTGTAGAAGCTGTTTCCTCCTCTCCCAGCGCCATATTGTGGGAGAGCAGATGCATAGAATAAGTCTTAATTCCAGTAACTTAGTCTAGTCCGAGCTGCTCCCCACACAGTTTCCTGACTTTCCATGCCTGAAATGCTCCCCTTGGACTTTCCAGCCAGACTGGAATGCCTTAAGGGCTGTTTCTGAGGTCAGAATGCTACTTAAAGAGATTGTCATTCTATGAGTCTGCTGTATGGACTGCTTCCCATGTTGGATATGCCAGATCTTAATGGTTGGGTGCCTATAGCTAGCAAATATTGAATTTCTCCCTTGTATTTCTTATTGATATTATCTAATATCCTTGAACACTTGATATTAGTTAAGACAACAGAAAGGTAATGTCTTATTCATGTAGTGAAGTTCCTTGATGTTCAAGAGATTGCAACTTTGCTTACCTAGTGATAGAAATATCATTTGGGGTTAGAATTGGTGACCTTTCTAGAAATTCCTTTGGGCTCTAAAAAGAGGGCAGTATGTGGAGATGTACTGCTGGTGATGAGAAGGTTCTTTAAAGATTTGAGAGGCTGCAATGAGGGAAGGGGCAAGGGAGATATCTTTAACCTGTTGTTTCATTTTCCCAAATGACCTCTATACCTGTGGCTGGACTAGGCCAAAGCCAGGAGCAAGGAACTCCATCTGAGTCTCCCACATGGTGGCAGGGACTCAAGTAGTTGGACTATAGTCTGCTGCCTCTCACCTGCATTATCAGGAAGCTGGATCGGAAGTGGAGTAGCTGGGACTGGAATGGGCCCTCTGATGGGGGATGCAGAAATCCTGAAGCAGCAGCTTAACCTACTGAGCTCCAATGCCTGCCCCAGTGAGAAAGATTTTGGATCCAGGGTAAAGATTTACAGCGTTTTAAGAATGGAATCTATTTTTAATTAATGGAAGTCTAGAGATTCTGGCCATAAAGGAAGGATAGTGTGTTGCCCTCTGCTAACCAAGTTTCTGAATGCCTTTTACACCTATAGGCCACCCCTGCACTGCAAGCGCCAACAGGATATGTTGTGGCAGCAGATGGCCCAGGTTTATGATTGGTTAGAAAATCAAGTATCTATGCTTAGAACCCTAGGTAAGACCTAGAATACAAACATTCTGATTACTTTTTTTCATCTTACATCCCAAAGTCACTGGTAAAGCTCTACCTATTAGTCCTAACAAATAACTGCAATGTGTGGAGGGCATGTGTGTGTGTGTGTGTGTGGGGGTACTTTTTGACTAGAAATCCTGCTTATTTAAAACATTTAGATTAAATGGTTACAACAGTATCTGTAAAAATATATAGTATTTGTCATTTGGTCCAGATTTTTTCCATCTCTTAATTACTGTATACTGTTGGTCAGATGATTTCATATCTGTGCCTCAGTTTTGCTATTTGTAAAATTGGAGTAATGGTGTTACCTAACTGATAATTTTGTTGAATTAACTAGATGCTCCATGTCAAGACCTGGAAGCAGTGTCTGGCACAGAGCAAGTGTGCAAAGACCTTTAGCTGCTGCTAATTAAATTTTCCACTTATCATAGATATTTTCTTGCTCATATTTGTTACCCACACCAAGTGTGTAAAAACAACAAAAAGTCTGTGTTCATGATTTGGAAAGATTCCCCTAAACAGTAACCTCTTAAAGTCCAGTTTAAGGGCTGGTGCTGTGGTGTAGTGGGTTAAGCCTCTGCCTGCTGTGCCGGCATTCCATCTGGGTGCCGGTTCAAGTGCTGGCTGCTCTACTTCCAGTCTAGCTCCCTGCTGATGGCCTGGGAAAGCAAAGGAAGATGGCCCAAGTGCTTGGACCCCTGCACCCTTGTAGGAGACCCAAAAGAAGATCCCAGCTTGAAATTGGTCCAGCTCCAGACGTTGTGACCATTTGGGGGAATGAATCGGTGAATGGAAGACCTCTCTCTCTCTTCTTCTTTCTGTAACTCTGCCTCTCAAATAAATACATCTTTAAAAATTGATTCTAATTCCAATGAATCACTAAGGTACTTCTAAAATACATCAAAATTGGGCCGGCGCCGTGGCTCACTAGGCTAATCCTCCGCCTAGCGGCGCCGGCACACCGGGTTCTAGTCCCGGTCGGGGCGCCGGATTCTGTCCCGGTTGCCCCTCTTCCAGGCCAGCCCTCTGCAGTGGCCAGGGAGTGCAGTGGAGGATGGCCCAGGTGCTTGGGCCCTGCACCCCATGGGAGACCAGGAAAAGCACCTGGCTCCTGGCTCCTGCCATCGGATCAGCGCGGTGCGCCGGCTGCAGCGCGCCGGCCGTGGCGGCCATTGGAGGGTGAACCAACGGCAAAAGGAAGACCTTTCTCTCTGTCTCTCTCTCTCACTGTCCACTCTGCCTGTCAAAAAAAAAAAAAAAAATCAAAATTGGGGGTCAGGCACAGCATAACTAGTCTGACACTCTCCATCATGGTGTTGAGGAATCCATCCCTGTTGGAAGTCTGGCAAAATCCTAGATAAGTTTGCATTTCTCGATGAAAGGAACATCTACTGTTTAGCTGCTGCTTCTGGTGAAGAGCAGAAAATGTGTGTGTGGAGAGATTCCAGAGGTCGCTAAAGTGCAATTTATGAAGACTAGTGTGGGTTTGGTGTTGGGTCTTGCTGTGAAGATGCTGGTTAAGGCGCCTGTGTCCCATATTGGAGTACCTGAGTTTGATTCCTGGCTCTGTCTCCTGCTAATGCACTGGGAGACAGTGATGATTGCTCAAATAATTCATTTCCCTGCCACCTACTTGAGAGACCGGATTGAGTCCCCAGTTCCTGGCTGGGGCCCTGCCCAGTACCGGCCACTGATGACATTTGTGGAGTAAATTAGCAGATGGGAGTAGTCTCATTCTCTGTAGATACTGAATAACTATTAGAAAAAAACAGTAATGAGTTTAGAAAACATGTAAATCTACAACTTCAAATCAGCATACTTTCAATTTCCTGGCTTGCTGTATGATCCAGTTCTTGTGTGATCTAGCTTTATATAAATAGGTTTATTTCACTGTGAAAATGAGTCACTTTAGAAATACTTCACCAGCTGAAAAAGCTTAAGTTTTCCTTTTAATATTTATCCTAGCATTTTTATTTTTTTTAAAAAAATATACAAACCAATATTTTAACATGTACATTGCTTAGTTTGGTATAAGTTACCGAAGAACTAGGATGGAAATCCCCAAAGAAAACACTTGATGAAACTTAGGTTTACTTAGCCCTGGTTGTGCGTGTTATTTGAGTTCTGTGGGCTATTTGAGTAGAAAACGTTGACTTAAGAGACCGGAGTCTTGGGCTGGCGTCCCAGATGGGTGTCAGCTGTCGCTGTGACTACAGTCTGAATCTTTCTGGGCCTCCTGCTAGAAGAATGAACTTGAGTACGATTGTTACCCCCCTTCTGTGTCTGAACACTGACTCACTGTCTTTGCTTTTCATTTCCTGGAATGGTATTCAGAACTGCCTTGGATGTTGCACTTGTCCTTTCAAAATGTCTTAAATCACAGCTCTGATAAGACCTGAGTCATTCGCCTTGCTGTCAAATCATTCATGTATTTGTGTCTACGCATGGCTATTTTTATTGACAGGGCTTTTCGGAACTAGATAGTGTTTTAAAGATTTCTTTTAAACTATCTGACATCTTTTACTCCTCACATCTTCTGTGTACTGCAAGTAGCAGCCAAACTACCAAAGAAAAGGAAGTTCTTTGCAGTGTGTGTGTGTGTGTGTTTTCCTCCCCTTCTGGTGGAAGTGCAAATACCAAACCTTAACTCTGCTGATTTGAAGTCTTGATTTCCATCCTCAGTCTACTTCTGGCATGCTCACTGTGGTACACTGTCTGGATTATTTTGTAGTCATAAGCATCCTATCTTGACATTTAAATGAACTTATGGCCGGCGTTGCGGCTCACTAGGCTAATGCTCCGCTTTGCGGCGCCGGCACACCGTGTTCTAGTCCTGGTTGGGGCTCCGGATTCTGTCCCGGTTGCCCCTCTTCCAGGCCAGCTCTCTGCTGTGGCCCGGGAGTGCAGTGGAGGATGGCCAAGTACTTGGGCCCTGCACCCGCATGGGAGACCAGGAGAAGCACCTGGCTCCTGCCTTCGGATTAGCTCGGTGCGCCGGCTGCAGCGTGCCAGCCGTGGTGGCCATTGGGGGGTGAACCAATGGCAAAGGAAGACCTTTCTCTCTGTCTCTCTCTCTCTCTCTCCACTCTGCCTGTCAAAAAAAAAAAAAACAAAAAAACAAAAAAACTTATGCTACCTCATTTATACCATCTATTTCAAACTACACATTAGCTTTCCCTTTTGTCACCAAATGTGCTATTGGTGGGGTTAAGGGTGCTGGGGGCCACAGGGAAGATGTTGCTCATTGCTAAAAGCCCATAGCATTCATTAGCTCTTGCATGTGGTTCTGATTTTGTGGTGGCGAGTGGGTTCCCCGTTTCTTGATTTTCTTGTGGTATGTTGCTGTAGCCATCACTGGAATTAATCTCCCAAATAAGAGATCTCAAGATTCAAGTCAGTGAAAGGGAACCCAGGGAAAAGCTGTCGAGCAACATTTTTCCCTTGGCGGACGCTTCTGTCTCTTGAGAGTAGATCCGTTTCTCTGTTGGCCTTCCTAGAGTGTATCCTGCTGCCTTCCCTTTCCACACCACAGTGGAGGGTGGTGAGTGGGGGGACAGACTTCCGGTCAGTAGTGACAGTGATTTCCTTTGTTCATTTCTTCATTGCAAATGGGATTTTATTAATGCCACATTGCTTACTTTTGTTACTTTGTTACTCCTTGAGATTTATTTGAAAGAATTAGAATATATACTATCTGCTGATACACTCCCCAGATGGACACAATGACTTGGAGCTGTGCCAGGTCAAAGCCAGGCGCTTAATCTGGGTCTCCTACTTGGGTGGTGGGGTCCCAAGTGCTTGGGCCATCCTCTGCTGCTTTCCCAGGTACATTAGCAGGGAGCTGGATCAGAAATGGAGTACCTGGGACATGAATCGACATCCACATGGGGTGCCTGAATTGCAGGCAGTGGCTTTACCTGCTATGCTACAACACTGGCCCCTTTGAATTACTCTAAAGTTTTTAAACTTTTTTGAACCTTCAATTTTGGTTCAGCTGAAAGCAACCAGAAACACAGAACGAAGAGTAAGTTAGATATCTAGTTTAGAATAAAAATTAACATCTTGCTAAATTTGCTTTACCAGTCTGTATTGAAGGGTGCTTAAACAATTATGGAAAATGGAATTAAAAGATGTTTTATTTTGATCCCCCAAATTTCTGAAATCCATGTATAGTTTTTCATAATAGATATAACCCATGAACTTTTTGGAGACTCATAAATTACATTGTTGTTTATAATTTTAAAGATGTATGTTGCTGTTTGAGATTGAGAGAAATCTTCCAGCCACTGGTTCACTCTCCAAAGGCTCACAGTAGCTAAAGCAGGGTCAGGTTGAAAATGGGAACTAGGAACTCAATCTGGATCTCCCATGTGGGTGGCAGAGACCCAAATATTCAAGCCATCACCTGCTGTCAGCAAGGATACACATTTGCAGGAAGCTGGAATTAGAAGCAGAGCCAGACTTGAACTTGGGCATTGCAATAGGGGATGCAGATGCTTCAAGCGGTGTCTTAATTGCAATGGCAAGTGCCTGCTCCTGTTACTAATTTTGTAACTGATAAACTTAGTGGTATTTAGTATGACTCTGTAAAAGAAATGATTTATCCAGAAGGATGAATTTCACTCTCATGAGTTCTTTTTAAAATTACGCACTATTAAAAAGCCAGTAGTTAGGAATGTAAGCCCTTTATTGTAATATAAATTAAAAATGTACTCAAAAATAGGATGGGAGAGAGGGAAGAATGGAATCACTGTATTGTTAGAAGTGTATCTATGAACTATATTGAATGTGAGAAACTAAAAAAAAACTTTAAAAAATAAATGAAAAAAATAGTGCAAATGTATTCCAGGCATGTATTAGATTAACTAAGATTGTTCAATTAAAAAGAATTAGCTTCCACAAAAATTAACTCTTCCATACCTTCAGTCCAAAACCCTATGAATATCATACTGTAGCCAAAAAAAAAAAAAGAAAAAAAGAAAAAAAAAAAGAAATCCCTAATAATTAACTCATTTTCATTGCAAGGTTTTTCCTGAGGCTGTGGGACTTGTGTTTGAGGAAGCAGCAAGTAAAGAACATGTCCTGGAGACACAAGTGGCTTGGAGTATATTGAAAATTTCCTAGTGGTGACAGAAAAAGTAGAACAGTGAGTGGGCTAATATTTTGTTTTCCCTGAGATTATAGAATTATGTACATGTTAGAAAAATATTTTAAAGTGTTGTAATCCTTAGCTTGGAGTAAAAAAATTAATGAAAGAATTTTGTGTTCTTTCTAAATGTTAGTGTTTCAAAGGAACAGTCAAGTCAGCTGCTGATGACTCTAGGAAGCCAAGGTTCCAGGGAGAGGAAAATGAAGACAGTGTCGGACCTTTATGAAACAAATGTATAGCTTTTAAATCTTGTTTTCCTGACTTGAATAGATTTTCTGTAACTGCACCATTACTTTGACTTTCTTTTATTTTTGGTGGCAACTGTTATGCTATGGTGCAGCCTTCTGAAGGCTACAGAGGTGAATGGACGTTGGTAGGTTGGTTCTGTTCTCCTTTGCCAGTACTCCTGGGATTTGCTTTTTAAAAGTCCCTGAATTTTTCTCACAGATGATGGAACCATATAATGAGGTGCAAGTTGCTTAATGGATAGCATCAAGGTCTAAGCTGTGTGTGTGTGTGTGTGTGTGTGTGTTTTGTGTGTCTTCAAGTTGTTCAACCTCTTTTGGCCTTAGCTTTTCCATCTCCTAAGTGGATTCTAGTACCTGTCGCCTTAAAGTACTTGTTTAGATTAAATAGCAGTCCCTACAAAGTGCCAATGTAGTAGCTTATACTTGTTAGGTACTAAAAATATTTTATGTCATTAATTTTCTACATAAGTACTTTTTGAATACACAAAAGCAGAACCTTTGTATGTAGATAAATTCTTTAAAGAATGAAGAAAGATCTTTTTATAAAGACCTATTTATTTATTTGAATGTCAGAGTTACAGAGACAGAGGGACAGATATGAGAGAGATTGCATCCACTGGTTCACTCCTGAAATGTCTGCAACAGCCAGGACTGGGCCAGGCTAAAGCCAGGATCCAGGAGCTTCATGTGGGTCTCCTACATGGATGCAGGACCCAACCACTTGGAGCATCTTCTGCTTTTTTCAGGCTCATTAGCAGGGCACTGGATTAGAAGTGGAGCAGCCAGGACTCGGGACCATCAGCATTGCAGGTGGCAGCTTAACCCACTGTGCCACAGTGCTGCCCCCCCCCCCAAAAAAAATCTTCACTGTGTCAATTCCTTAACTTGCCCCAATACCTTGGGTGAATAGTATAAACACAGAAGCCCACAGGCTTCCTTTTAAGTGGAGGTTACTCAGGGAGTGGAAGCACTGCCCACCAACCTTGCAAGAAATTCCCAGAGTCCATTTACAGACCATTCTTAATTTTCCTATTAAAATACAAGAATTTTCCTGAGGGCTCCTAAGGAGGAAGGGGTAAAGCATGCAAGCTCTGTCACAATCAGAAGGTAGCACTTCCACTGACAAGACATGAAGTCACAGATTTCCCAGAGTTCCTTAATATCTTGGCAGTTAAATATTTATAGTAAAACTGGAAGTTTAATTTTTTTGGGGTGCATGATTACATTTCACATGCATGAGTAATAGTTCATATCCTGGATAATGTCTGAGTTATATAAGTAATACTGACCAGGAAGGAAGGTGATAAACTACTACCAGTAGGTAGTCTTGCTTAGTGGGGTGAGCCCTTGGCAGGAAGCTGGGTGTTCAGGTCTTAGTGGGTCTTCTGCTGTGACCCAAGGCAGCTTCTAGTTCCTGTCTTGGCTGTTTTCTCCTCTTTATCATTGAGAGCAGGGAGTACCTTTTCTGACTTCTTCTCTCCATACTTGGAATCAACAATTTGTCTTTTGGAATGATGAAGACTTTTCTCAATGACATTTCTGAACATTTTGCCTGTGCAATGGAATGGTTTATTTCACTTATAAAAAGGCCTATAATGTGAATTGCCTGTAACAGTAGTGCTGGGATAGGAAATTCACAGGCTAAATACTTAAATTCTTGTCTGTTTTATGTGTCATTATGCAGAATCACATCAATATTCCAAGTAAGACATGAATTATGAACTTGACGTATACAGTGTTTCAGACCATCGGTACACCTGTGCCGTTAACATAGCAGGTATTATTACTATTTTGGCAAATGATACTACTTATTTTCTCAAGGTATCCATTTTTAACCCAAAGAAAAACATTGATATTGCTGGATATCAGATTGTTCCTTCCCCAGATTGTTTAAAAAATGATCAGTGGCCATTTTCATTGTTAGTTTAATTTCTCTGTATTTCTTCCCCTTTACATCATTTCACATTTACATCTTAATGGCTTTGTCTACCACAGAATAGATAATCTTCCTCCTTTCTAATCATTTGAATAGTCTAAAAGAAGTATTTAAGTGTTTCCTGGTGTAATGTAGTGTGAGAAAAATCCATGATTGTTCTTGATTTGGACATTTCACAAGGCAATCAAACTGCAGATATTTTAATCCGAGAGATAACACATTTTATGTCTGCATTTGTGAAACCTTACTACACTGCTGTGTAAATGTATAAATGTTCTCTTTTCATAAGGCCCTCAGCCTGAATTATGACTGCTCATTAGCGAATGGTTTCCATACTTGGAGGAACCCGTACAGGGCAAGCCTTACTCCAGCGCTCACTGCCATCATTTGCATTGTTAGAATAAAAGTGGGCCATTTAGCATTCGACTGTGCCTGTCTTGTCCTTTGCCTTTCCAGTAAGAAGTGTTTCAGATTTTAGGGAATATTGACTCATGTGAACCCAAGATGCAAGGATCCTTCACTTCAGTGAAAAAGGATGGCAAGGTAGGAAGGAGGGACTGAAAATGTAGCTGTGTTTTACATTACACAGTTTAATTCCAACCATATACCTACCCTGGAGTGCCGACTCGATGGCAGCTCGAATGCAGTAAGCAGTTAGCAAATTGTTCACATGTTTCCTCCTGCAACTCACTTAGGTTCATGTAGGAAGCATCTTTGACTGTTTAGGGTGTATATATCAGTGTAACACACAGACAAGATGGCTATCTTTTAATGTCTAGAAAAGGTGAACATGGTTCAACCAACCTTGTGCTAACAGCAACATGGGGATCAGACATTTCTGCCCCCCACTCCTCCCAAAAAGGTTTTGTATTTGAAGTTTCAGTATTTATGCATAGTGAGTGACACATGCTTCTGTGTAGTCTTTATTGTGTTGTATAGTAAAGGGAGACAGGAATTAATGTTTTCAGGATGTTTTGTGTTTCCAAGTGTCTAAACATGGGCTTTGTAACAAAAAATAGTGTTTCTAAAATCAGAATTTTTCTCTTTCATCATTTCTTAAATGTGTATTGCTTTTTTTCTGGATCATAGAATCGCTGGCATTTGGTGACTGCTTGTAAGCTCATGTTAGAATCGTGGCAAAACCCTCACAGCAGTGAGCCCTTCATAGGTGTGTTCACAGAGCAGAGGTCTCTCGAACACCCCACCTATGAGGTGTTGGGCTTTGTGCTGAAAATGGCTGTGATCTATACACAAGTGAACATGTTGCCTTGGATTGATTGCCACCCTCCCCTGCCAATGGATAACTGATTTTTTTCCTCCCCCTTAAACTTGATTTTGATAACTCAAATGCAGCTATAGCCATGTAACATCCCTTAAAATTCTTGATCATCAAAACAGTATTTCAGCACAAGGGGCTCCTTGATTGAGCTTTTCTCGGGAGTGTCCTTGGCCCTCAGACTGAACAGCTACACCAGGCTGCAGAACTTTTGCATTCCTTTGCTGCTTGCCTATCAATGGTGAGGCTCAGCCAAGGTGTCAGAGGCATCTCTGATTTTCTTTCCAACAGAATGTGGGATGAAAGAATGTTGGTATGCCTTAGAATGAGAGGTGCCAAAGTTATTGTTCAGTGTTTTTCCAAGATGCTGCTTCCCCCTCCCCCCAAATATATTAGTAAAAATATAACCAAATGAATCATCATTCTCCTGTAGCAATTTAGCAACAGTAAGAAGATATTTGAGATAAACAGCTTCAGAATATTTCTTAAAAATGTGTTTATGTGAAAAAGGGCAAGAGAGACAGGGAAGAAGAAGCAGAGGGAGAAAGATGGAAACAGGCAGGCAGAGACAGACATCAAGGAGAAGGATGAGAGACACAGGCAAGTGGGAGATACACCAGCAAGATGAGACACAGAGAGGAGGGGGAAACACTAGGAGGGGGAGAGAGAGGGGGAGGAGTGTGGAGGGAGTCGGAGGGAGGGGGATGTGAGAGAGGGAGGGAGAAAGGCAGATACAAAGACACACAGGGACAGCCAGGGGAGACCGAGAAAAAGTTGAGAAAGACAGATGGGAGATGAGAGAGGAGAGAAGAGGTAGACAGGGAGTAGATAGGTAGATGGAGGGAGAGATAGACATCCAGGTAAAGAGGGACAGAGGAGAGAGTGAGCTGCTGTCTGCTGTTTCGTTACCCAAATGTCTACAACAGCCAGTGTTGGGTCAGCTCAAAGCCAGGAGCCAGAAAATCAATCCAGGTCTCCCACATGGGTGACAAGGACCCAAGTGCTTTCTGCCATCACCTGCTACCTCCCAGGATGTACATTGGCAGGAAGCTGGAATTGGGAGCAAAGCTGGGACTTAAACCCAGGCTCCTATATGGAATGTACATATCCCAAGTCACATCTTAACTGCTACACCAAATACCTGCCTCATAATCTATCTTTCGTTCCTTGGTCTGAACAAAATGTTTCTTGCACTGTGAGAGACAAAAAGCTGATGAAAAGTGGTCCTTCCCTTGCCAGAGTCAAAGCCACCACAATGGAAGTCTCTAAGTGGTCAGACCAGTGTTCACTGTACTTTTCTCTTAGGCCCTCTAGAGCTTTCTACCAAAAAAAAATAAGTAGGTTTTAAAGTGGTAAGACACTAACATTACATGTAAACAGAGCAAGCATTTTCATCAAAACAAACTTCCCACTACAAATTGAGTACACTTACCCTTAAGGTTTAAAAGCCCCATTTATCAAGGCACTTGCTGTTCTGTAATTACTCTTATCTTCCTCCCTCACTGGCTGCCTGAGGCTGTTTTCACTTTTCCTTCCTCTAAGACAATTCAGTGTCTCTTCTCTAGTAACAATAGCTACCATTTATTTTCGACCTGTTTTTGCATACCTAGTGCGATTCAGCTGTGTGCTTTACAAGTATTTATTATTGGGTTTGAAAGCTTTTAGGTCAGGGGTTTAAGGGAGCAAAGAGGTGGGCTGAGCAGCTGTCATGTGATGGGACCAGGATCTGAGGCTGGGACAGACTCCAACAAAGCCTTGGATCCCTCAATTTCCCGGTTTTGTGCTGCCTGCCAGCCTGCCACTCCCATGCCTCCTTCATCTGTTAACTGTAACTGCTGCTCAAGACTTACAGCTTATCCTCACCTACCACTATGCTATCCCCAAGAACTCTGCTGCCTGCTCCCTCCTGCTGCTCGCTTTGTTACCTACCTATGTTAATGACAAAGTTATTTCAATTTCTTGATGACTCCATCCATCTTCTCATCAGTTGTTAAGTCAGCTTTCACGGGCACCAGTACTGAGTCTTAATCGGGGTTACAGGCAACAATGCCTCTTTTTTTTTTTTGGCATTTCCCCTTTGTGGAGAACCCTCCTCTAATTTCTCCAGGTTTCCTTGGAAAAGGAAGTGCTGCTTCTCATTACCTTGTGCCCTTTCTTGGCCCTTATTTCCCACTACTGGTACTTAATGGTCTCCTTTGTAGTATACTGCATTCATTTATGTTGCTTTCCCCAGATTATCACCCATCACAGTCCCACAAAACCTTGCTTCACAATCCTCCTCTGATGTCTTCATGGGTGGTTCATGGGATTCCGCTGAACTCCACCCCACTAGGTACTGTGTGGGTGGCTCAGAGCTCTCCTCCGTCTCATTGTCTCCGCAATGACTCAATGAAGTGACTACATCCTTGATAATTTCACTCCTGCTTTCTCCAGTTCGTACCTCCTCTCGGATGTATTTGTAGTGCTCACCTCTTCCTTAGCTGAACTTGTTCTTCGGATTTGTTGTAATCACAGGTCCCTTGATTTCATTCCGATTATTTAAAAAAAAAAAAAAATTAACCCCATCAGCACTGGCAGACTTAGGATTCTGATAGGACACATGGTCGTTTTCCAGGCTGGCGTATTTCTTAACCCTTCCCCTTTGACCTTTTACCATGCCAGTCTCATGCCAATGAGTGATTTTTGGGTGTCATCTTGCTTCCAACAGGCTTTACTTCTTGGAGACCCTGTATATAAACAGTTTGGGATTCTTGCATTTCCTCTGTAGTCGCTCTTCCAGATGGATTTCTGCAATTTTGATCTTTCTGCCGTGTTGTTTCTTAGCACTCAAATAGCAGCCTTGGCACCTCATTTATGAGACTATCAAAGATATTCCCTGACGGCTCATGAACATTTTCTCTCATTCTTACCACCTTTTTTTTTTTTTTTTTTTTTTTTTTTTTTTTTTTTTTTTGACGGAGTGGACAGTGAGAGAGACAGAGAGAAAGGTCTTCCTTTGCTGTTGGTTCACCCTCCAATGGCTGCTGCGGCCGGCGCACTGCAGCCGGCGCACCACGCTGATCCGAAGGCAGGAGCCAGGTGCTTCTCCTGGTCTCCCATGGGGTGCAGGGCCCAAGGACTTGGGCCATCCTCCACTGCACTCCCGGGCCACAGCAGAGAGCTGGCCTGGAAGAGGGGCAACCAGGACAGAATCCGGTGCCCCGACTGGGACTAGAACCCGGTGTGCCGGCACCGCAAGGCGGAGGATTAGCTTACTGAGCTGCCGCGCAGGCCTAACCACTCTTGTACTTTTGTGTTGTCAAACCCCACTTTCTTCTTGAACTTCTTTATGGATTCACCCAGTCATTTTATTCACTCCCATGTCCGGTGAAGTGGGGCCTGTTGCTTTTACTTGGACTTTTGGTCCCATTTGTGGTTCTGCTCAGATATGAGCTATTCCACCTGTGTCTTCTGTCGCCTACCCCCGGCCCCGTCTGCTCTGCCTTTCACAGGTTTTGGGGTATCCTCCATATTACAAGAATAGCTGTTTGTGCAAACATTTAGGATGTGATTTAATCAGTCTTCTGCAGTCTCACAGGACTCTGCTTTCTTGCCACTTATTCATTCTTTATCTCCTAAAACGTCGTTAAGAAGAAACTTGATTTCAGTTCGTATTTTGGATCTCTCTTCCTAAATTGTGGGGTAACTTTAACATTGTGCTGTAGACAAGCTCTGCACTTCCATCTGTATGCTGGAATGCTTTGCTTTCTTGGCCAACTTTTAACTTGTTCTAAACTCTTATCTTCTCTGTTCATCCTCCTTCAGCCAAGGCTGAACAAATGTAAGAACTGACATCTACATAGGGCTGTCTTCTCAACACTGACTTTGTTGTTGATTTGTTGTTGTCTTCGCCAGGTTGGAAATTTTGACTGTATCTTCAAATACTCTTTTTCAGATCTCTACACTCAATCTGTTGCCAACACTTGCTAGTTTTTGGTTCATGATGAATCAAATCTACTCTGCCAAATTGCCTCTTGCCAACACTCTTTTGAGGTCAATATTTTAGTTGTGATTATTGCAAAAATCTCTTACCTGATTTTACTGCCTATTCATCACTCTCTTCCTTCTATAATTTTTACACGTCTGACCAGATTAGTCTTCCTGCTCTAACTCTTTGGCCATGCCATGTTTTCTGAGGTTTTGGGAGGCTTTCAGGGGCTGTAGGCAAGTTTTCATGCTGGGCGTCATGTTTGTGTTCTGTTTTGTCTGGACCCAACCTACATTTTCAATCTTGTGAGACCATCAAACATTTATTCTGTACTCCAGCTAAACTGTGGCACTTACTGTCCCCAGGCATAAGGAAGAACACATAAGGTGTGCCTTTTGCTCATGTGGGTTTTCTCCCTGCCTGAAGTGTTTTTCATCCCCTTTATCTTCTTTCTGCTTTTCAAAATTTAGCCCAGAACACCTAGCCCAGATACCTTCCCTGGTAACCCTCCATTGAGAAGTTAATAGAATAAAAGAGGAAATTTCAGTATTTATAATACTTGTGCTGCCTACTGAAGTAGCTGTTTTAATGTTGATAGTCTTCTGATTAATGCCTTTCAAACACTTCAATCTTACCTTCTATTTTCCTGTGCTCCATGTCGTTTAGCTATAGATACTTAGTGTTTACTTTTTTAATTAACCCCCTGTTTGTTATTTGATCCATAGTTAGAAAAGGTGTCTGAGTTCAAGTTGTTATAACGAAGTATCCTTGACTGGGAAGATGATAAGCAACAGCAATTGATTTCTCATAGTTCCAGAGTCAGGAGTCCAAGATCAGGGGCCAGAGTTGCCTGGTTCTGGACACACCCCTCTCTGGGTTGGAGATGGCTGACTTCTCACGGTGTCCTCAGATGGCAGACAGAGTGATCCAACTACTTTTTTTTGCCTCTTAGAACAGCCCGAATACTGCTTAAAAGGGTTCCACCCTCATGGCCTGATCATCTCCTGAAGGCTCCACCCCTTAACACCATCACATTGAGGGTCAGGACTTCAACTGAAGAACTTCGGGTTGGGGGAGACGTAAGCATCCAGTCCACTATGAAGGATAGACACCAGGTGTGACTAGACCCTTGTAAGACTGATTTGGAGGAGAAAATAGCAGGGCTAGCCTAGTGTGGAGACTGGGTGAACTTGGGCTCAGGTTTGAATCCTGCCTTACTTTGCAATAGCCAAGTGGCTTTGGACAAGACATAGAACTCTATGTACTTCACTTTTGCTCACAATATAACTGGAATAAAACCAGCACCTCATAAGATTTTTTAAATTCACATTAGATGACTCAATCTGTGTTAAGCATATTAATCAGCATGACATTCGGCACATTCTCAAATGCTGGCAATTAATGTTGCTATTACAAAGCAATGAGGAACTACTGCAAGTAAAAGCAGAAGTATTAGAACTTGTATCTTCTGATTTACCTGCCAGATTAGTAATGTGCTATGGCTTTCATGCAGAAAACCAAGAACCACTAAGATCTTCCTTAAAATACAGAGCACAGCGAGAGAATTAATGAAAATATTAGGAAAATCATAGAATCTAACCTCATAGTTGTTTTGTTATTGGATATACCTGGGGACTAAATAACCAGCTTACTACTTTAAGCCATTCACAAATATAGAAAATAATTTACATGACAATTAGTAGATATGAAGTGAAATACTTATCAAATGCTTGTTAGATGAGGGTAATATAAAGATGATATGAGGATAAGTGAGGGTAATAACACATGGTCTTTGGGGATTAAATCTGCAGGGGAAAGTGGTAATGAGAGCCCAGCACTGACAAGTGCTGTCAACACAAGGATATGTGGTGTGCTACAGCTTCTCTACTTGGCCGTGAAGGTGGTCTGATGGAGAATGTCCCAGGCACCGTGTCCTGAAAGATGGCTGGAGTTCTGTGGAGGGGGCAGAATGCATCGTTCACTGTAGATGTGAACACTGTGAGGTGGATTTTTGTTGGTGCTTTGGTTTGCTTTGCTAAGGTCTACGGATGGCAAAGCATCAGCAAGGCTTATTGTGGTATGAAAGACATGACAGTTGTTAACTTTGCAAAGTTTTTCTCTTCATAGTTTGGATTTTGATATAAAATTTTAAAAATTGCTTTAATACTTGGAGGATGATATACATGGATTCACAGGATGCCTCTGTGTGTCTATCATTAGAATGTATTTAGCAAAATCAAGAACAATATTTATATTATCCGGCACAGGAGATTTTTATGATTCCTAAGCCTGATAATAGTAAGATTAACCTAGGAGGCATTTAGTGATACAGAGCCCAGGCTCCAGTCCAGATAAATGGAAACCAGCTCTAGGGGTCAAACTTACATTCTGTGTCCAGCAGTCGCAAGCTGAAAAGAAACCATTAATTGTGTCTACGATTTTTATCAATTCATGCTCAAATGTTAGACTGTACACAGAAAACACAAAATAATTGAACCTTTATGAGATGTATGATTGTATTTCCCATTATCTGTCAATCAGTGAAAGATTGTGTCTATAACATGGGCCTATAAGATTATATCAGATGGGGCTGGTACTATGGCATAGCAGATAAAGCCTCCGCCTGCAGGGCCAGCATCCCACATAGGCAGCCGGTTCATGTCCCGGCTACTCCACTTCTGATCCAGCTCTCTGCTATGGCCTGGGAAAGCAGTACAAGATGGCCCAAGTCCTTGGGCTCCTGAACCTACGTGGGAGACCTGGAGGGAGTTCCTGGCTCCTGGCTATGGATTGGCGCAGCTCTGACCGTTGTGTTCAGTTGAGGAGTGAACCAGCAGATAGACACCTCTCTCTCGGCCCCTCTCTCTCGGCCCCTCTCTCTCGGCCCCTCTCTCTCGGCCCCTCTCTCTCGGCCCCTCCTTCTCTCTGTAACTCTGACTTTCAAATAAGAAATGTTTGATCTCTGACAATCTTTTTTAAAGTTTTATCAGTGACATTGTCACTTACCACAATGTATTACATTTGTGTTAATTGTGAGGTGTAGAACTGTACTGCCATTCCTATAAAAGAATAGCAAATTCTATTAAATACAGTATATAATGTTGGATAATAAATGACACTAGTGGGTTTTGTATTTATTATACATTTTATCTTAGAATGTACTCCTACTTATGAAAAAAAAGTTGACAGTAAGAGGACATGCCATGTTACCTTGGTAGCATCCTTCTATGTCTGGTTTAGTGTATCTCAGGCCAGTACCAAGAAGCCACATTGAGTGACTGACCTATACACACCATCTAGATTTGTGTAGGTACACCATGTGATATTTGCATGATGAAATTGCCAGGGCCGGCACTGTGGCATAGTGGGTAAAGGACGCTGCCTGCAGTGCCAGCATCCCAGATGGGCGCAGGTTTGAGACCTGGCTGCTCCACTTCTGATCCAGCTCTCTGCTGTGACCTGGTAAAGCAGTTAAAGATGGGCCCAAGTCCTTGGGCCCCTGCAGCCATGTGGGAGACCCACAAGAAGCTCCTGGCTTCAGATCAGCTCAGCTCGGGCAGTTGTGGCCATTTGGGGAATGAACCAGTGGATGGAAGACCTTTCTCTCTTGCTCTGAGAAAACTGCCTAATAATGAATTTTTCAGAATGTAATCCCATTGTTAAGTGACATGTGATTCCATTACGAAGTCTTTGCTTTGAACTTACTTGGTACATTACCTGTACCTACCAAGAAGGAGCTATGGAAGGCAGCAATTTGAACACAATATAAACCAGAAAAAATGCGTAGGTTTCTAAGGTTCAGTTGCTGCTTCTATAAACTTAGGTAATCATTTGCTCTTTTGTTTCCATTATATTTTCTTGAAAAAGGTTCCAGTCTCCTTGTTCTCAGTTTCTTTTTCTCCCTCAAGATCAAGATTTAGAAGATGTGTTTCCTTGGAGAGACCTTTCAACAGATTTCCATTATTTGAGGGAAGATTTTGTGCTTATGATGGGTGTACAGCAAAGCAACCTATCATAGAAGTCGATTTCTGTCAAAACCTGAAAAACACAACTTTGCTTCTGTGCTGGTATAGGCCACGTGAGGTTGCCAGGAGAGTACGTGTTCTGTGCACACAGGTGCATCTTCTCTAGAGGTCATGTCTGTATCTTTGCAGATTGGCCACTTCCAGATTGGATTTTCACGTAGCTTTGACCACAACTTTGGTGCAGCAAAATCTTCCTCCACTTTGCTACTGTGTCCTTATACCTTCTTGATTGGGCCTCTGCATTTGCTATTCTGTGTACTAAATAAAGGAGTGAAAGCAGAATTTTAAGGCTTTTTTAATGAAAATTTTCAATTAAACCACAAATAGAGGATACCCCATACCTGTCGCTCTGATTCAACATTTGTCCTTTATCTTTCATCTCTGTGAAAGCATTTTAAAGTGAGTCTTCTATATAGTACTTTATCTCCACTACTTACCTATAAAGTATTTTTCTCTAACCATGATGTTGTCCTATTTACCAAAATTAGCAGTAATTATTTATTAGATATCCACAAGTAAATTTTTAGGTTGCCTTAAAAATGCTTTCTTAGATGAGTTGTTTGTTTGAATGAGGATCCTTCTTTAAGTATGGCTTTAAGATGTCTTTACTAAAGAACACTTCATTCCTGATGTAGTTAGAACAGATGAGGAAGGGAAAAAACTTGGACTCTCATGTGATTTTTTTTTTAAAGTATTTTGTGGAAGGAACTAATACTTTCTCTCAATTTTCTGTCCTTAAGGAGCACTATGATCTATGCCTTGAGAATGAGCGATCCCATGCACTTTTTAAACAATGTAAACCACAGTGTCTGGTTTAATGAGAGATTACTCTTCATATTACATTCCATGTCAGTGCAGATGGAATGATTTCATGTTCTAAAGTTAGTCCTGCAATTACTGTTTTGATTGCTCTTAGAAAAATGCACACAAAGAATACAGTGACTCAGCGAAGGGTGTTGCCAGTGGGTTGTAGTTTTTAGCTTTCCAGATATGATGGAATTGCATAAAGAATGTGCAACTTGCTGTTCCGTTTTTCTCTTCCCCCATGCCTTTGTTTCCATACATCACACCAACTCTAAGCATAACCAGCCTTTCTCTCTCTCTTTAACACTGACCATTGACAAGAGTCTGAGAAGCACAATATATAGGTGAATTATAAAACTCTGTTGCAAGAGTTTCTTCTTGACAAGTAAGCTAACAATTCCCTTGTGATCAATAAGATTTTATAAGTCTGTTCTTTTTCTTAAAATAATCCAGTGATTCCAGAAAGGTCTTATTTTAAACATGATGAATAAGCAACAACTGAGTCTTTAGGGAAATTGAATGTTTTTATTGAATATGTGAAAGTACACTCTGAATTGAATGAGACATGGCACCTGCCTTCAAGGCATGCCAGTCTTTGGGGAAATGACAGACAGCAAGGCATGGGTAAGTGTTTTGGGAGGGGAGGAAGCCAGAATCAGTGAAGATGTCTATAAGTTCTTGCAGTAATCCATGCACAAATTCATTAGTTGAACTAGGGTCAGGAAAATGGGTGCAAAGAAGAAGTGCTAAAAATCTTAGAAATTGCAAGATGAAAGAAAAGATGATCAAAAATTTGTACTACAGTACATAGGTGGTGTTTATTATGCTTCTGTAAAGACATGAAGATTGGTAACAGGAGGCTTTTTTAAAATTGCAATATCTTTGCAATCATACATGGCCAAGGGGAAATATTCAGCAAATAGTGAGAACATGTGACTACATGCAAAATAGAAGGGAGAATTACTACCTTGAAAAATGAATAACTTATTCACTTACATAAACTAAATTAACCTGCATGTACCATAAACTGTGTTAAGGTGACAATGATAAAAGTATAAGAAGGTCTGATTTTATGGAGCCCCTCACTTAATGGGAGTGAAGATTAATGAGTGTATTTTTAGATGATGGACCATATAGGAATTACCTGTGTTATTAAATATTTATGCTTATAATAAGACCTAAACTTTGTATATTCAATAGATGTGTTTTCCTATAACATGATCTCTTCTTATTTGCTTCCCTTTTTTTAGAATCAAAATCTTAATTTTAGAACTAAAGCAAGAATTTGCAAGATAACTGAATATGTTAAGTTTCAGAGGCAGTATGTGGTCGGGTTTCGTGCTTGGCCTATGCTTATAGCATATGCTTCAGGCTACAACCTGTACAAACTGTGTT
This sequence comes from Oryctolagus cuniculus, assembly GCF_051225735.1. NCBI lineage: Eukaryota > Metazoa > Chordata > Mammalia > Lagomorpha > Leporidae > Oryctolagus > Oryctolagus cuniculus. The sequence continues at coordinate 133,825,580 of NC_142872.1, read as the reverse complement.
GGTATGTGGACAACCTCCTTCCTTCTCCCTCCTCTTAACTGTTCTCTGCCAATGTAAGCATAGTTGTAGCTACTAGGTCAATTGCGTTATAGATAAGGTGTGGGGCACTATTTTTGTCCTATTCCATCATGTTTCTTTTTCTTTTAAGATTTAATTTATTTTAAAGTCAGTTACACACACACACACACAGATCGAGAGAGATCGAGATAGAGATCTTCCATCCGCTGGATCACTCCTTAATTGGCCACAATGGCCAGAGCTATGGTGATCTGAAGCCAGGAGCCAGCGGCTTCCTCCAGGGTCTCCCACGTGGGTGCAGAGGCCCAAGAATTTGGACCATCTTCTGCTTTCCCAGGCCATAGCAGAGAGCTGAATCAGAAGTGGAGCAACTGGGTCTCGAGCTGGCGCCCATGTGGGATGGGCACTTTACCTGCTACACCACAGCACCAGCCCCTTTCCTTTTTCACTTGTGCCAGAAAGAGAGGAAGCTGGTCAATGCCTCCAAAAGATTACAAGTAACTTTCAAAGATGAATGTATTCTGGGTTCAACGTCATTTTTTTCCCTCCTCCGTTTACAGAGAGAATAAAAAACAAAGTCCACTAACAAAATCTTCAATCTTTACCATTCTTACTACTAGTAAATACTGTTTCTACATTTTCACTGATGGCTTAGTTGTCAATGTATGAAGTATGGTATTGTTCCTGGACTTTCTAGGTCCTTTCTTTTCACCCAGTCAACATCATACTGTATTTTTCTTATCCTGAAAGAGTTTTCAAACGTAAGGTTGGTTTCTTTTATAAAAATATGGATTGACAGTCTACTTTGTGATTCTTTTTCAAAGTACGTGGGATACATAGTGTTTTTAATAATCAGTAATGAACATTGCAATTTTTTAAAGTTGGTAGCATTTAGTTACACCACAAGAGAGGAAAACTCATAATGGACTCCATCTGTTTACTCATAAAACTTCCTGAGTCAAGTTCTCTGCACCATGTAATGGTGATCCATTAGTGATGCAAGATCTTTGGGATCTTTTAAGTGCCCTCTTTATAGCCATTATTTGAGGGAACATTAATCTGGTGGTAGGTTCAAGCCTATAACACCATGACTTATAAATAGACTGGTTCAAGTTATGGTTGTTCCAGTTTGGAAATGTAGCTTAGATACATATCCTGTGAGATACAAGAATCATTTAACAATGGAACTAGCTGAACCTGAAAGAAATATAATGGGAGATGCTGTTTTGCTCTCTAGTCACATAAAATGTTCATCTTTGTCCTTAATGCATATTAACACAGGAGCATAATCATTGCTGGCAAAATGCTTGTCACTTTTTCAGGGACCTTGGCCACCAGGCATGATTTCATTGAATGTTAGATATACTCAATAAAAATGGATCCTATTATGGTAGTATACCTCCAGGAGCAGGAAAACTGAAAAATTAACTGTCTGAAAGAATTATAATGGGCTCTTCAGCGTTCTTTTCTGACTTGTTCCAACTGTCAGATGAGGAGCCCTCTTCTGATTTCCACAGATGGGTTTGTGTGTCCTGCATCACAGCATTTTGTAATAATCGTTCATTTTTGTAAGTGCCCTAAATAGCTATTAGATATTTAAACCAGTAGATGAATGAATGAAAGACTGTGGGTTCTACTGTCAATTTCTCCAGTAATTTCTGGGCATCATATGGTCATTATGTAGCATCCATTGTTTCCTCTCTTCCTTGGACACCCACCAGTCAAGTCAATGTCTGTGGCTCATGGAATCATCTGGTGGAGCTTTTCCAGGGACACTGCTGCTCAAGATACTAATGCCTGGGCCCTACTAGCTTCCAAGAAGTAGAGACCCTGGCAACTTCTCAACTCTATGCTGCACCTTGGTCATATGAAGGAATACTGCTGGGGTCTCTCTGACAGACTGTGTTCTTGACCAGGTCATCTAGCTACAATTCCTTACCCTTAAAACCTCAAGAACTGAAATCCAGCCCAAAGAACTGGCCAACATTACATGCCTAGTTGTTTTACCCTCTTTCCTGTCTTGGGACCCTACCTAACATAACTCATCCCTCATCCCTGGTAACCAAACACAACTGACTGAGAAAGAGAGTGATGATTTTTCAGTATCTGAACTCCATGTGGTAGAATTGTGATAGCCCTGTTAAGTGTGTGCTTGTGTTCCTCACTAGAGTCTGAACTCTGCAAGGACAGGAACTGTTGTTGTCATTGATCCCTGGCACTTCACAATGTTGTTAAAGCAGGGAAAGTTAATTGGAAGAAGAATTATTGCACTGTGTCAACTAGACTTAATAGTTTTCACAACTCATTTCAAGGTGGAATAACTCCCATCGTCGGCATCTTCTGCTTCCCATCCATTAAAGAGTATTAAATATGTAAATATACTTACTGTTGTTGCTCGAGTTCTATTTCAGGATTCCTTTTAGTGGAAAAAATGTTTTGTATATCTTATTTCCCTTGAGTCATCTTTGTTCTCAGGAACAGTGTGGTAAATGTTGTCTTGCAGATGCTCTGCAGTCAGTTTTGCGGTAGTGTGATGCTTCCTGAGCCTCCAAGTTCATGGCAAATTAAACTTGGTGATTTTTGTAAGATTTCCCCACTCTATTTTAGGTGTGGGATGTTTAAGGAGAAGATGCATTACTCATTTTGTATATCTACAGGAATTTTCTCAAGATGATTACCTTGAATATGCCTCTGGGAGTTAAGCTGAGAACAGCCATTTCCTCCTAGCACCTACCATGAAAGTGGCATCTTCTCTGTGTTCCTTACCACAATGCTTAGAGTAAGGGTTGGCAAACTGTATACAAGGGCTGGAGAATCAACCATGCAGCTCTGGAGGTCACATAATCTCTGTAGCAGCTCCTCACTTCTGTTGTGGTGCAGAAGCACAGAATATGAAGAACTGTGCATGACCATAAACTGACAGATGACTTTTACAAATGTGCTGGCTTGATTTTGCTGGTGGACCATAGTTTGCCAACTCCTGATGAAGAGAGTCTCCTTTTTAGATGGAAAAAATGGGACTGTAATATTAAGAGGCTTGCCCGTGATCTTGGTCTGTTAAGTATCAGCACCAGGATTAGAACTGACTCCATTATGTTGTGATTTAAACAAACAAAAAACATAGCAAGACATTTATTTGCTCACTCAGTTACAAGTGTCTGCTGTCTGCAAGGAACTGAACAGTTGTGCTTTGGAGGTGATAGGCCACTATGGATACTATAGTTTAGAGAGTGAGATAGTCATTAAAAGGCATTTCTCTTATCTGCCCAAGTTAAGAGTGATGAAAGGCATCAGGATTTTCAGATGACAAATATCATTTTTGTTACTAGTAAAGCTGTTAATAGAGAACATAGCTTTGGAGTACAAGAAAAATGAGTTTTCTAGCTCATATTTTGATTCAGACAAGCTGGGCTAGCCAAGCATAGAAAATGTAGATGAGGGGCTGGCTCCACGGTGCAGTAGGTTAATCCTTCACCTGTGGTGCCAGCAACCCATATGGGTGTCAGTTCTAGTCCCAGCTGCCCCTCTTTCAATCCAGCTCTCTGCTGTGTCCTGGGAAAGCAGAAGATGGCCCAAGCCATTGGGCCCCTGTACCCGCTAGGGAAACCAGGAAGAAGCACCTGGCTCCTGGCTTTGGATCTGTACAGCTCCAGCCGTTGTGGCCATCTGGGGAGTGAATCAATGAAAGGAAGACCTTTCTGTCTCTCCCTCTCACTGTCTGTAACTCTACCTCTCAAATAAATAAAATCTTAAATGTGGATCATCACAGGGTTCCACATGGAGGCCTGCTTCTGAAGCACTTTAGGAGAGGTGGACAAATTCTAGAGACTAGTTGACGGGAAGTGGGGGTGGGAGTAGGGGTGGTCAGCAATGTGGTTCCTTGCCCCCAAATCCCCATTTAGGGAATTCTTTCCCCTTTCTTTGGTCAGAGTTAATGAGAGGGAAGAGAAGGCAAACACTATTAGTTAAATAGAAGTCCCATGGGGGGAAGGAAACATCAGGAATGGGAGCCAGTGGCCTTCCCACCTCTTGTTCAACGAACAGCAAGTGGCACAAGGGGTAGAACAGGTTAAGTTGCTTTACAATTTATGGTGAAGACGACGAATTGCTTCTAGGATTGGAGAAAAGGAAATGTTTGGCAGAGAAGCTGGTACAATGGCTTTCTCTTGGCAATGTGAGATGATGGGGGAAAGATAAGACAAAGTGATAATCAGAAGCAAAGGGCCGGCTGGGTTCTAGTCCCGGTCGGGGCGCCGGATTCTGTCCCGGTTGCCCCTCTTCCAGTCCAGCTCTCTGCTGTGGCCAGGGAGTGCAGTGGAGGATGGCCCAAGTTCTTGGAGAAGCACCTGGCTCCTGCCATCGGATCAGCGTGGTGCGCCGGCCACAATGCGCCAGCCGCGGCGGCCATTGGAGGGTGAACTAACGGCAAAGGAAGACCTTTCTGTCTCTCTCTCACTGTCCACTCTGCCTGTCAATAAATAAATAAATAAATAAATAAAGCAAAAGGCCAATTGGGAGGTCAGGTAGGTTGGTTTTTAGGTCACAGGGGAAAGGTGATCAAATGTGATTTGCCTGAGAATTTCTGGGTTTCAGCATTAAAACCCTTGCATCTCAAGTCATAATGCAGGATGTACATCCTTTAAATTCCTTAACATTTTTGTTTAAGAATTGTTTTCATTACCATGACAGTATTGAATGTTAAGCCTGCAGGTATTAATTCTACTGGGTTGGTCAGGTCAGTGATTCAATTGGCAGAGTACCCTGGGCAGGTCTTGTACAGTGGTTTGTTGGGGGCAGTGAACTAGTAAACTGGGGAAACCAGATGTCCATGCTATCTCTTTAAGTATCTAGACAGTGTCCTTCATTCAAAAACTATTTGACAATGAGTTTAAACAGTTGGATACATGTCTCTATTAGAAGCCTAACAGGGAAAATATGATACATTTTTGGTATCTATCTTTAAAGTAATGAGCTTTGTTATCTAAGAAAATAAGAGGTTGATCTCATGATACACTCAGATGATCCAGGAAGTATGGAAGTGATGTGGATATTTGGTTATTTCTTTTCTTTTTTCTTCATACTATTTGTTAATCTTTTACTTAGTGTAGGGTTAACTATATGATCATTAAGTAAACTGAAAATGGATCCTCATAAAAATTAAGAGTGGAAATGTGAGAGGGAGGAGAAGCCAGGATTGGAGGGTGGGTGGGTGGGTGGGAGGAGGTGGAATATCACTGTATTCCTAAATCTGAATCCTATATATGAAATAAATGAAGCCTGTATACCTGAAACAGCCATAAGAAATTTCATAAAACTACTTTACACTAATTGCATTTCTTATAGGTAACTACTGCATTAGTTATTTTTAAATAGGTTGATTGGTTAGGCATCTCATGAATAAACTTGATTAGATTTCAAGTTTATCTTACATTTATAAAGAAGTTAAATTGTACAAGGAATTCTTGTATACCCTTTATTTATATTCTTCAAATGTTTTATCACCATTCACACCTACAATATCATCTATTTTTCCTGAAATTTTACAAGTTGGAGATATAATGCTCTTTAACTTTCTAAGTACTAGTATTTCCTAAAAGCAAAACTCTTGTTTATATGTGTTAAGAAAATTCACATTTGTATAATGTCATGCAGTCTGTAGAACTTACTTAAATCTTGCCAGTTGTTTCACTTATGTTTCATAGTACAAGAAAAGTCAACTTCAGATCCAATCCATGATCATATAATGCATTTAGTTGACATGTTTCTTTAATCTGGACCAATTCTTTGGTATTCTTTACTTTTTATGTCCTTGACATTTGAAGAATGCTGTCCAGTTGCTGTGTTTAGAAGTCCTCAGCTGGGTTTGTCTGATGCTTCTTCATGGTTAGATTGAGGCTCTTAAGTTTTGCCAGAGGCAGGACAAAAGTGAAAGGATGCACCGAGAAGAAAATACGATCAGGAAACACCTTGTATTGACCTGTTTCACTTCTGGTTGTAGTAGCTTCAATTACTACCTTAAGATTTCTTACTTTCAAAGTTGTTAGATTCCTCTTGAAAATCCCTAAGTATCTTGTGGGAGACATTTTAATGTTACATAAAATCTTATTTCTCATCATGCATTTTTCAATAGTTTCACCTAAAACTGAACTAATCTGAGAATCCAAAATCTGAAAATCCAAAATCTGAAATGCTTCAATTCCAGAACTTTGAGTGGCAACATGATGCCACAAATGGAATATTCCATACTTGACCTCATGTGATGGATTGTAGTCAACATTCAGGCAGACTGAAAATACTGTATAAAATAACCTTCAGGCTATAAGTGTAAAGTATGTATAAAACAAATGAATTTCATGCTTTAAACTTGGGTTCCCTTCCTAAGATACCTCTTTATGTGTATTCAGATAGTCTAAAACCTGAAAAAATCTGAAAGCTCAAACATTCTTTGGGATTTCAGGAATACTCAACTTACATGGTGATCTCCAAGTAATGATCTTCTGATTTCTTCCTGGGTCTGGATTCAGTAATCTGAATTCTCCTATAAGGAATAACTTTTCCTTCTTTGCAATTCACTTGTCCATTTATTTGTATCATGGTTTGTTATTTTCTTTGAATTATATAGATGATCACAGCTCATACTGCCATTATTTGTTGAAATAGTTCCAGATTGGACTTGGGACACTAGGAGCCCTTAAGTTGTATTCTTTTGATATGTTCCCATTCTCCTTTGAACACCACTCTGCTCCCTGGCAAAAGATATCTCAGGCTGGTGTTGTTTTTTTTTTTTTAAGTTTATTTAAAAGGCAGAGTTACAGAGAGGGGAGAGACAGAGCTCATCCATCCACAGGTTGGCTCCCCAAATGGCTGAAAAGACCAGGGCTGGGCCAGGCTGAAGTCGGGAGCTTCATCTACCGCTTGGGTGGCAGGAGCCCAAATACTTGGGCCATCTTTCCTCTGCCTCACCAGGAACATCAATATGGAGCTGGGTTGGAAGTGGAGGAGCTGAGACTCGAACCAGTGCTAATATGGGTTGCAGGCATTGTAGGCGGCAGCTTAACCCAGTGAGCCACAACAGACGGCCTCTTGGACTGCTTTTGTACTTCTCATGACCCATATTTGAATCGGCATTTCTCCAAGGAGTTCCTTTAGGTTTTGAGAATGGTATTTAGAGGGAAAAAATTGCATGCTAGGTATGCTCATGGTCATTGATGTTATACTTCTAGGCCTTCTTAGCAAACAAAGCTGGGAATTATGCATGTGTGTTTGTGCACACGTGAATACAAATCTACACTTGGACTTGTTTTTGCTTTTAATTAATATGCATTCCCTTTTACCATATTGGTTGCTTTTATTTGTTGAGCATGTCAACTATTAAAGTGATTCTGAAGGTTGGAACAATACGAAAAAGATGTGCTCAGACTTCGTATGCCCCATCACATATGTCTTCTCCATTCCATCTGCACCTGTCTAAGGAGCCTGTCTCACTAGTTTCTGGTTCATTTACCTTTACCGTGTTTTTGTACAAATGAGCATTGTGTTTATTATTTCTTTTGTTCCACTATCAAAGGTAAGATACATGAGATATTTACACATTTCTTTAAAAAATTTTTATTAATATAAAGAGAATGGATTTCATGTGTTTCATAGATAAAATTCTAAGAAGATAACAGTATATCCTGGAAATAACTTCAGAGAAGTTGACAGATTTTCCTAAATTCTTTTTGAATGGCTGCATTGTACCATGTGGCATGAATGTTCCATAATTTATCCAATTACTCTGCTGTGGATGGGTGCTTAGGTGAGTTCCAGGATCTTGCAGGCTCAAACAGCAAAGAATTTTGCTGCAGAAATAACCTTGGGTAGATCTTATTTTTAGAGTAGCATAATTTTTATTTCATCTAGATGATTTAATCCAACTTTTAAAAAAGTTGTCTTGGATGCAGAGAGGTTTAGAGTTATTTATGTGTTAACTTGTTTTTCTTCCATGGAAAGTATCCTTAGTATATAAGATTGTTAAATTCTGACTTTTAAACACAGAAACATACCAGATTGGAACTACACACCATGAAATTTCAGTAATTTAATTCATGTTTAATGTGTAGTCAAAAGATCCCTTATGCTTCCTGGCTTTTTATTATCTTAGGTAATCTGAGTAGCTTCTAATGAGAGGTTCTAAAAGAATTTGGGTAACTGGTTTTATAGCCGTAATTGAGACACAACTCTGCATAACTCCTTCCATCCACTGCTTCCTTCTCCCCCTCGTGTAGGACACAGACCTTACAGACCACAAGCATGGCCTTGTGATTTCCAAATTAACTGTTATTTTCTTATTAGTTTCTTAGAGAAAATTTTCTAAGCACTTGATTATCTAATATCTATTATCTGTAATCATAAGTGGAGGGTCTCACTCAAGAGAACTGTATATTGTGGATTTACACACGAAGATGTTTACAGCACTGTTCTGTAATTCCTTCAGCATTACCACTTTTCAACTGTCACCACCTAAGAGGAAGCCAATCCTAATTTTATTTGTACATCCTTTCTTTAAAGTGTTCACATTCCGCTGGGTTCTTAACTTTTAATCTAAAATCAAAGCACATCATTGTAGTTCAGATGCCATGTGTTGGGTTTTATCTGATCCTCCTGCACTTGAACTCAGGTTTCCACGACAAAGACTCTGTTGTTTTTGGGCTGATTGACTTTAACCAGAAGCTGGTGCTGTCCGAGCTTCATTTTCCCGTGTGCGGGGAGGGCGATGTGGTGAGCTCCTCAGGGGGGCTTGCTTGCTGCAGTATTTTGCTCAGCTCTCACTTTCCACCATTTGATTAGAGTGACATAATTTTATTCCCTTGCAGTAACCATGAAGAGGAGTTGGTAACAGCTTTTCTGAAGAGTAAATTAATAAGCAGGAATGTGAATAGTAGGCTAGTTTAATTTGAAAACTTGATTACTGAGTCATGTCATTATGAGGAATGAATAAGTCTCCCTCTCCCCTTTCTCATTTTGGTTACACTGGGGAAGAAAGTAAAAAACCTGTCTCTCATGTTCCCTTTTACTGCTCTTCTCTAGATGAATTATTGCTTTCATGTATTGGTTTACAAGTTCTTAAAAATTTGTGGATAATGATTAAAAGATGTTTACATTGGTGCAAAAAATTTGAAATCCATGTGTAGTTTTTTTAAATGATATATTTCCCATGAAATATTGGAAGACTCTTTGAAATGTGTAGATTAGTCTTTTACCAATAAACTTTTTAATTCCATTTCCACACATTTTTTGAAATAACCTCATATAAGGTATACAAAATATTCCAATATGCATGTACATGATGGAATTATTACTAGTCAAATTTACATGTTCATCACCTTCTATAATTACCGTGTCTGTGTGGGGGGTGGTGGTGGTGGTGGTGGTGGTGGTGAGGTACATTAACAGCACTGTAAAAAGTCAGTTTCTGGTGTTTCATATGTATTCATACCCACACTCCCATGTAAACTCTCATCTGCGTTTTGGGCTTAGGAATGAAGGGGAAATGTATCTCCTCTGCCAAGGAAATCATCAAGGGTGGGGACTCTAAGAAAATCACTTGTTAAGTTTTGATGCTCTTGACAGAAAGGGGGATTAGCCTTTCCTTCCATTGTTAAACTGCTTAGTTTGCTAACTTGCTCACTCTCACTCACTCTGAAGGCGATTAGGAGACCTGTAGGAGGGGACTGCATGTAGACTGTACTAAAACTGGAGCTTGCGTGTTTTGACTAAAAGGTGGAATGAGGTCGGGGTTGTGGGTAAGACTGTAAAGTGGTGGGGAGGCAGCTAGCTAAAGTGCGTATCAGAAGGATAAATCTGAATAGGGCAGCTGGGTGTTCAGTTGGAATTTGTGGTGAGATTTCAGTTAACAGACTGTCGATGCCTGAGGATGTTTGTGTGGCTGGTAGCCCCTCCTTGAGGAGGCTGGGTTTTCCTTGCCTGAGCCCATGGCAATGAAACTGTTAAGGCCACCTGAGCCTCTAAGTGGAAGACAGGACCGTTTTTCTGCTCTAGCAAACTGGAAAAGTTAGCACGTCCTTATGATGCTCTAGTACTCAGAAATTAGACTTCGACCTGTGTTGCAGGAAGGGGACGAAAACCTTATGTTCGATTTAAATGGCCGTTTTGAACTAAAAGGAATGGGCCTTAAGTACGAAAGAATTATAATACATTTCTCCATGGGGCTGACACTGTGGCATAGTGGGTAAAGCCACCGCCTGCAGTGCTGGTATCCCATATGGGTGCCGGTTTGTGTACCGGCTGCTCCACTTCTGATCCCGCTCTCTGCTATGGCCTGGAAAAACAGTGGAAGACGGCCTAAGCTCTTGGGCCCCTGCACCCCTGTGGGAGACCTGGAAGAAGATCCTGGCTCCTGGCTTCGAATCAGCACAGCTCCGACCATTGTGGCCAACTGGGGAGTGAACCAGTGGATGGAAGACTCTCTCTCTCTCTCTGCCTCTGCCTCTCCTTCTCTGTGTAGCTCTTTCAATAAATAAATGAATCTTTTAAAAAATACATTTCCCCTTTTTCCATTTATGGAATTTGCCTGATTAACCTAGGGAACTGGAACCCAATTGGAAAATAGGAGTCCAGAGTAGAGAAGGAAGGGGAGGTTTTGGGAGAAAAAAATAACCTTTTTTTTTTTTTTAAACACATATTACAGTGACTCTATCTCAGACTAGTTAATGATTGGTTTGGCAAAAAGGTGCAATTGACTTACTAGTCAATGATCTATACAACATTGTCATAAGATTGTTCAAAAATGGTTGAATATATCTTAGGGTTTTTTTTTTTTTTGTTATTGAATGTTAGGCTAAATTTGGCATGTCACATGCACATATCTTGTTAAATTAGCCCATATGTTCCTGGAGACAAAAAGACTTATTTTCCTGAGGATCCAAGTAAAAGGAGTATGCATAAAACTTGTTAATTGAAAGTCACCTAATCTTAGGAACGTGTTCTTGTGCAATTGCAAATGGCCATGTTAGATGTAAAGCACTGTGGTGGACTCTGGACGCACTGAGATGTCTAGGAGGTGATCTACGGTCTACTGAGGAGGGCATGCAGAAATCTGAGTAGTGTGACAAATGTAGTAACAAGACAGTTCAGTGTGACCGAGTAGTACCCCATAGTGGCCCTTAGCCCTTAAAAGTGGGTGGAGTATCAGGGAAGGCTTCCTGGAGGGGACAGTATGTTAAGTTAGGAGCACAATGACAATTTCCTATGTATTGGACGCAGAAAGTAGTCCTGCTTGTTGGATGAATAAATGAATGAAGAGCCTGATAGGAGTCCTAAGTTAGGAGCAGAAAGTAGCTAGAAAGGTACGGACTCTAGGGGTAAGGCATTATGGAAATGGAGAGTGAAGAGCAGAAATAGGATCTCTAAGGTTTGGGGCTGGTGTTTGTATCCTAATCAGACATATGTCAGAGGTGAGACTAGAGAGTGGGGAACATAGATGTGTGAAAGGGGTGTGGGAGAGTAATGGGGATTTAGATAATTTAAAAATAAATCCCTCCGGCAGTTTAGGCAGAACGGATGAGATGGGTAAGTGAGCTGGGAACATGAACATGTGTGTGCTTTGGAGTAGCCGGAGTCCTGGAATGACAAATAGGGGGATAGAGAGTCAGAAGAGTGAGTGGGGTGAAGGATCCTCGGGAGAACGCAGGTCGGCAGGAGCTGGTGATTGAATGGAGGTGAAGAGAGTCTAGGGTGGCTGTGAAGTCTTCAGTTGCTGAGATGTAAGCAGAGGTCTCATGGATAGGCCTTCTGGAAAAGCTGTTGGTTTCTTAGGCCAACTGGGTCTCTTGATTTTTCTATGTACTGTCCCTGCCTAGGGCACCGTGCAGCAGATGTCTCCTAATTACAAGCGTGTCTTCAGTTTTTTGAGGAAGCATAGAAAACTAGGGATGTCTGACACATGGCAAATTGTTAGTCTTACTATCACTGGTATTAAAAGCACAAAGTCTATTTAAGACTATTCTTAGAAAAAATTACATATCGATATGTATATGGGTAAACAGCATTTTATTTGATGGGTATATATCTGGGGTAGGTATTGTGGTTTAATGGGCTAAACTGCCACTTGGGATACCTGCATCCCATATTGGAGGGACTGGTTTTAGTCCTGGCTCTGCTTCTGATCTAGCTTCTTGCTAGTGGTAGCAGATAGTGGCTCAGGTATTGGATCCCCACTTCCCATTTAGGAGACTCAGATGGTGTTCCTGTCTCCTGGTTTCTGCCTGTTGCAGGCTTTTAGGCAGTGACCCAGTGGATGGAAGATTCTCTCTCCCCTCCTCCCTGCCTTTCTCTCCCCCTCTCCTCTCCCCCTCCCCCTCAGCAGTTATGGCTGAATCAAGCTGAAGCCAGGAGCCTGGAAATTAATTCAGATCTCCTGTGTGGGTGGCAGAGACTCAACTCCTTGAGTTATCACCTGTTGTCTCCTATCATTTACATTAGCAGGAAGCTGGAATCAGGAGCAGAGCTCAGACTTGAACTCACATATTGTGACAGGGGACACAGGCATCCCAAATGGCTTAAAATGTACGCCAAATACACAGCTTTACAAGTATTTTAAACTTACATGCGGTCACATATATGCAATTCTTGGGCTTGCATGAAATCTGTTTCCTTAAAATGTGAATCATTAAATAAAAAAGCCAAGTTCACAAAAAGGTCTTGGAAGAATGAAATTCAGAATACTGGCATTCTTAGATTCTGAGTGGTTTACAAAAGAAATATTAGCATGGGATGATAGAATGAATTTATTTTAATCCTGTCCCTACCCCCTTTCTATTACTATTGAAGATTTTGAGACATTTGGCAAAGAGTAGCCAAGAGTTTTAATTATATTGAAAATGAAACTCCTTAGGTCTGAAGAATGTCTATATTTTTGCTAAGTCTGGAAAGATGAAATTTTCGCCAACACTGGAACAGCCTAAACTGTGGAAGTCATACATGTATTGTCTTATCTCCAATGTAAAGAAGCACTTCTGTGTGGCCTGCTTTTACTTGATGTGGTCCTGGTTAAGCTGGTTGGTCTCTTATGTTGCCCTCAGGGAGATTTGGGAATTACTGGTTAATATACCGTGGTGTGAGAGAGATTTCATTACAAATGCCATAGATCATTAATACAGGCATTCTTCCCTTGTAAACCCAATGCTTTCTAGAAGAATGTATCAGGAGTGCTTGGATTGATTCCTTTGTTTTCCCTGAGTGAAGCAAGAGACTCACTCCCAGCCCTTTTCCCCTCCCCTCCACTGGCCCTACCCCAAAGGCCGCACTTTGGAGTGAGGTGAGCCGTGTGTGTGTGTGTGTGTGTGTGTGTGTGTGTGTGTGTTGAAAGTCCGATTCTTGTTTTCTGCCAATGTTTAAGTGAAGTTCCCTTTTAGCAAGGACATGTGAGTAGGAATAAAGGGTACACTTTTATCCATAGTCAAACTAAACATGCCAAGTAATGGTTTGTTTTCTATCAAACAATACATTTTGATCAATTGCTTCATGATGCAAGGTACTGTATCATGAGACTTCAGATTCTAGAAAGGATTTTTGTTGGTGACAACTTGAAAAAAGAAATCCGGGAATTCAAAGATAGTGATATTAACTCCTGACAGCCCACAGAATAGTAACAGAATAGTAACACTCTACTGTACATCTCCTTCCATTTGACATTTGTAGCTTCCATGAAATTGAAACTTGAGTTTAGAATTTCTTTAATCCTCTAAAATTGAAAATTTTCTTAGATAAATCATCCATTACTAATATTACTATGAAATAAGCAATCCTTTGTTTGAAATTTTTTTATTAGATAGTTAATAGGCTTGTTAGGAAACACTGTCCTGTCTCCATGGCCTCCTGCCTCTCCCCACTTTGCTTACTTCAATTCTTTTAGAATGTTGAGGTCCTTATTGCATAACTTTTCAAAACATTCCTTCATTGTTCCTTCTCTGCTTCTGGGCTTGGAGTATTATCTACGCAGTTTCCACTATGAGAGACAAGGTTTGAGCTCATTTTCACTCCTCCCCTTCCTCACTACACACAGCCATGCTTCTCTTCTACGTTCTCCCGGTGAATGTATGTTGTAGTTTTGGGAGGATGAGTAGTTGGTGCTTATCTTCCTATAACCCTGCAGACATGAGCCACAGAGAACCACCTAATGTGTGTGCCACCTAATGGATTTGCTATATTTCCCATCCTGGATAAAGCAGCAATTTCATCTTCTGTAGTTTAGTTTCAGTTATCCATGATCCAAGAGTATTTTAGTTCAATGAGGAATTGAGATATTTCAAAAGACACCATGTTTGCATAATTTTTATTAAAATGTTAAAATTGTTCTATTAGCTATTAATATCTTAATTTATAAATTAAACTGTGTAATAGGTATATATAAAAACATAGTATGTATAAGCATTTGTACATACAGGCATCCACTGGGGGTCATGGAACATAACCCTTGCAGATAAGGGGGAGGAGGCTGTAACTGCTTTTTATCTGGAGACACTTTCTTTTTTATTCATCGCTAATTCAAATCTCAACATTTCTTTGCCTAAATCTCTCCCTAATAAATTAGACTTTAATTGTCTTACTTCCCTTTTGGAGAACTGTCATTCAGTGTCTGGGCTCTGTCAGTCTCGGTTGGTTGCTCTAGAGAGCCTGCTGTACAGGCATCATTTTGGAATTCTCCCTCCGCAACATCTTGGCAGTTCTTCCTGCCTCTGCCTCGTGTTGCACACCTGTGGCCCGGACTCCAGCTCCTGCTTTTGTCACGGTGGTTATCTGACTTCTTGTTTGTGCGGAGTCTGTTCTTCAGTAGGTTTGAGAGAAAGGACAGATGGATAATATTTCTTTGAGGGGTCTTCATCTGCTGGTTCACTCCCCAGATGGCCGCAATGGTCAGAGATGAGCTGATCCAAAGCCAGGAGCCAGGAGCTTCCTCCAGGTCTCCATGTGGGTACAGGGGCCCAAGGACTTGGGCCATCTTCATCTGCTTTCCCAGACACATTAGCAAGGAGCTAGATCAAAGTGGAGCAGCCAGGACTCGAACCTGCGCCCATATGGGATGTTGGTGCTGTAGGCAGCGGCTCTAACCCGCTGTGCCACAGTGCCGGCCCCCTCTGTTTCCTTTCTAGATCTTCAGTCCCTCAGTGGGCGGTAGAAGGCAGCATCTTGTGTATTAGGAAAGCATCTTTCCTCATCTGAGTTCTCACAGCCCCACCTACAAAAGTTACATCATACATGCCGGTAGTTTTCTTAGTGGTTTTCTTAGTTAGTTTTCTTTGTGGTTCTCTAAGGGAACCAGATCCAGATAGTAGTTAAAATGGAAACATCAGCTTTTATTCAGGAATTACTGAAATAGAAGACAGACCTCAGTCTAGAAATGGGCTCAATACTGAATAAGGAAAAGTGGGGATTTATAAACAGGGGGTTTGGGGCTGGGAGGTTGTATATAGGTGGATGCAAAATTGCTAAGAACATACATCAAGGGCATGGCAGTGCTTGCTAAACTGCTGTCACAGGATCTTTCTGAAAGCAGGCCAACATGATCGGCTATCAAGGCTGGGGCATGTTGAATCTGATCAGATATCCAGGGCAGTCTTAAAGGGTAGGTAATCTTTCTAGACAACTGGGGTATGCAAGCCCAGCAAGGACAGGGGCCAAGCTTGAGGCCCAGGGAAAGACTCAGAGGGACATGACTGAAGTTTGTTCAGGGAGAATCTGTCACAGTTCAAGGTCTTGTGACTGTACCACATGGGCTCAGTTATTGGCGAGCAAAAATTCTTGAGGGAATTCTTGGAATACTTCCTATGAGTAATGTCTTCACGTGTATGTGTGTGTGAGAGAGATATTATTGGAATGTGAAATAAAGGATACATTTAAATAACCTGCTGGAGAGAATAGTGAATAAGGGTTTTACTCCAAGGCGAGTCAATGTCACTTTGGGGAATCTAATACAACTATATAGATCAGAAGAAAGTGATGTCATAATGTTGCAAATGAATTTGTCACCATAGAATTGGAGGATTGGAGTGTATACTTATGTTGCTTCTACAGTGGTTAGCAAATTATTTCAGGAATCAGGTGTAACTGGGTGTTTTTCTACAAAGGAAAAATGTAGTGAGCCAGGCACCTCAAGGATTGTGTTAATTCACCACTTTGAAAGCATGCACAGGTTCCATTTTTAGCCCCCAACACTGCTGTCTGCCAGGTAGCAGAAGTGAAATCTGGTGGGGGGAGAAATTGTAGGGCTCTGTGCTTGCTTGAGTGTGCAGAAACTGAAACCGGCAGATCAACTTAAGTTAACCATGGTGGAAAAGTATAAAAATGGAAGCAAAAATGAACCGAATGAAAAGAGAAACAGAAAAAGCAAATTATGATTATGAGAAGGGTTTTTTCTCACTTATGCTTAAGCTACTAGTATTGATGAAGAGTTACAGGATTCCTGTAGATTTTGATTGAGGTCTTGAATAATCAGGAACACTCATCTTGAAATCAAAGAATAATATATATATATATATATATATATATACACACATATATATACTAAAGATTCACCCATTCACTTAAAAGGCAGAAATGGGGTGGGTTGGGGAGAGGGAGAGAGGGAAAGAAATATCTTCGATCAACTGGTCCAGTCCCCACATGGCTGCAATGGCAGGTGCTGGGCCAAAGCCAGGAGCCTCCTCCAGATCTCCCATGTGGGTACAGGATCCCAAGCCTCCGAGACATCTTCTTGTGGATTTCCAGGCACACCAGCAGGGAGCTGGGTTGGAAGTGGAGCAGCTGAGACACAAACTGGTGCCCAGGATGCAGGCACTACAGGCGGAGGCCCAGCCCTCTATGCTCCAGGGCTGCCCCTCTACTAGTCTGTAAGAAAATTAATAGTATATTCACTTCTTGTAATAGATAATATCTCAAAGACAAATAATGAAATGGAAAGAGATGGAGGGATTCTAAAACATTCAAAATAGGAGGTACCTGGGGGAGGGGCATTTGGTGCAGTGGTTATACTGCTTGGGATGCCTGCATCCCCCATCTAAGTGTCTGGATTCCAGCCCCTTCTCGACTCCTAATCCAGTTCCTGTTAATGCACACTCTGCGAGGGAGCAGGTGATGACCCAAGTAATTGGGTCCCTGCCATCTATGTTGGAGACCCAGGTAGAATTCTGGGCTTTTGACTCTTGCCTTAGCCCAGCCCAGGCCATTGTAGACTTTTGCAAGGAAGATCTCTCTTGATCTGTCACTCTCACTGTTGCTCTGCCTTTCACATAACTAAAAATAGATAAATAGAACTATAGAAAGAGATACCTGCCCATAGAGTAAGGAAAAACAACTGGAATCCATATAGAAACACAAGAACACTGAGTAGATGGGGCCGTTCTTCTCTCCCCCTTTTTTGGGACATGATGGGTGATACGAATGGTATTGATCATAAGAACTCACTATCTATTCCATGTGTGGTGAGCAGCATGTGCCACCATACTCAACAAGCTGTAACTTATGGAACGGATTACTCTAAGAGGAAGGAGGGGTGGAATATAAATAACCTCAAAAATGACTTAACTAAATTTGTGGATGACAGCGCCACAATGGGTTGTTAGAAAGGAAGTAGGATGTTTTGGGTATACTCCTAACCTCTGAGGCTAACATCAAAGAACAGCCGTTCTTCCCACATTGCGACCCGTGCTGCTGTCGTCAGAATCCTGGGGAGGAAGGATCGTGAATCCGATCCGCTGTGGCAAGCACTGGGTAGACTCTGATTTGTGCCAGCTTTGTATGACTTGTAAAGTTAGGGTAAACTCCAGTGCGAGGGTTGTAAAGCTCAATGAGTGAGAACTTGGAAAGCTTAACTTTTATATTTCCTAATCTTTGTTAATTCTCCTTTATGCAATGTACTCTTAAAACTCGTTTTTGAACTCCCTTGGAAGATCTCTTTGTTACGTAGCTTGGACTTGACCATGATGGGACTTGGTGACTTGTAGTTTGCCATACTGTACGCTGGATAGGGTCAAATATTTCCCTTTGGAACAGAGCTTCTGCACTTGAATTTCTCTTGTCTTGTACCTCACTCCATTTTCAACTTACAGTTTAAGATTGAGATAAGAAATTTCTACTTCAGTTATGATTCTTGGTTTTTCTGATGTTTGCAATTCCTGTTTGAATTTTTAAAAAATTTATATAGAGGAAGTACAAAAGTAATCTTAAGGTTTTCAGGAAGAGATTAGTTCTCTTCATTTTTTAGGGGGAGTCTTGGATTTAGCCTTCCTCCCCTCCCATGAATGCCTTGAGGCACTGTGGAGGAATGGGCTGGGAGTCTTATTTGAATGCGGATTTGGATTCATTAGGTTGAGGTAGGGCCCAAGATGCAGGTTCCAGGTGATGCTGGCACTGCAGGTCTGAGGACAGCCAGGTCTGTTCATTTAGTGCAATAGTAGAAAAAGGAAATCTTGGTCTTTTTAGAAAGGCAAATGAATATTGTAAACAAATTTATGTGAATGGGACCCACATACTATATTTATTTGGTTGTTGAACTAAGCCAGAAGTTTTTTCCTTTTCCCTTATTAATTCTTCACATCTTTTTGTCCTTAAGTGTTTTCATTGTGTTGAAAAAACAGGGATCTAAATGACACAAATGTTTCTTGATGCTATTAAATTTAAACACACACACTTTTAGCTCTGAACTTTGCCTAATTACTGGCAATACAACCGAGTAAAGGGATTTAAGGTTTATGAATGTTCTACTTGGAGGAAATTGTGATTAAGGTTATTAAGGCCTTTGGGTTCCTATGTGTAGTTTAAGCAGATTAGGATTTTATGTGTTTTTTTTTTTTTTAAGAGAAACTCTTCTCTGCCCAGTGATCACTTCTTTGTGAATGAGTCTGTGGTTCAGATGCACATGTGCTACTTTGTTCTTGCAGGTGAATCATGGATTTAAGTTAAGGAATTTTTTCTCAATTTTTTTTTTTACACAAAATTCTGGACAATTTAAAACTAGAAATGAGAGAAATGTCTGCTATGCTTTGGTAATAAAATTATTTAAAAACCAAGTTATTCTTTAAATTTTTAAACATTTTAAAGACAGAATAAATGTCACTTTAATTTGCAAGAAAACTGTTTTCCAAAAAAGTTATGTGAATTCCTTGTAAGATGCTAAAGAAGTACCAGATACTATAATGAAAGGAAGCATTCTACCACCTCCCAGGCAGCCCTGTTAACAGATTTGTATCTATTTGTGTAAGGCATTTTTCCGGGCAAATGTAACAGGTGAACATTTCCCAAGATGCATACTCAGGTGTGCAGGAAAGGCATGTTATTTCCAAAACTTGAATTTAGTTTCTATCTTGATGCCTGGATCCTCTTAGTAGAGGACCAGGGTCTCTAGCAAGTTCATGTACTCTTGTCAATTAAGTTTTTGTGGAATTTTTATCTCGGGATGTGCTCTGCCCTTCCGTTCCTTCTTCTCTGCAAGGATTGTGTGTTGCCTTCTGTGTTCCTCTGCCAGGGCACTGAGACCATCTCTATTCTCTGGTCTCTGTCACTTCTGAGCTCTTGTGCGGTGGCCTTGTCCACTGCTCCATGCTTGGAGGGGAAGTTTTGGGTCCTCTCTGCCCTAAGTATCTTGTTACCATGCGGCTCTTTGTGCCAGGGTAAGGGCCTGGGGAGGAGGAGCGCACTATTATGCTAGTATTTTCTTAGGCTCCGTGGAGATCTCTGGACTGATTCCTAGGCTTGTGAGGGCACATAGAGGTCAATTGGTGTTCTGCCACTCAAGGTTAGGGTGCAGGTACTTTATGCAGATCAGTGTTCTGTCCTCTCCCTCTATTGGCCTCACCCATGGGATTCTTCTCTTTTCTAAGGCAGGAATTGGCCCTGATAGGTGATGTAGCTGCCTGTCTTATTTATGACAAACTTTCTGCTCCCAATCCTTTGTGTTTCTAGTATCTGATACTCAAAATTCAGTGTCTTCTAACTCGATAAAATTCAAGGAAAGGGAAGAAAACTCTTCCAAGATTTTGAAAATTCTATTTGGAGATTCATAATTTGAGCAATTTTTTGTTTGAGAAAACTTCTCTTGGGCCAGTGGATTCTACTTGTGTAATTCAGTGATAAAAGTAACTGTACGCTAAAAATGAATTCTAGAGAAAAAAAATCTGTTAATATGCCCAAACACTATACCATCACATGTAGTTATATTTTAAAAAAAGATACTGATTTTGTAGCCTGCTCCCTCACATTCTGCATAGACCAAACCTTTTATATATGTCAATTAACAATGTTGTGTGTTGCAGCAAATTTTTATACCTAACATTATTCATTATTTTGCTGTTGGCCATTTTGACTGTTTAATATCTTTTTACTGTTTATTTTTATATTTGTTTTTTTTTTTTTTTTTGAAAGGGAAAATTAGGGAGGAATGGAGGGAGGGGACAGAGTTCATCACCTGGTTCACTCCTCAAATGGCCACAATGACCCGGGACTAGGTCAGACCAAAGCCAGGAGCTTCACCCAGGTTTTCCACGTGGGTGGCAGGAACCTGAGGACTTGGGCTATCTTCCACTGCTTTACCAGATGCATTAGCAGGGGGCTGGATTGACTGGAAGTAGAGCAGCTGGGAATCAATATGGCACTCACATGGCATGCTGGATTGCAGGAGATAGCTTAACCTGCTGTTCTGTAGCGTTAGCCTCTGCTTAATATTTAAAACAATGTTTTGAGAGTTGCATGCACACCCACACACAGATACCTTACCTACTGGTTCAATCTATAAATCCAAGCCCAAGACTGGGCCAGGCTGAAAAAGGGAGCTGGGAACTCATTCTGGTTCTTGCACATGGTTGGCAGGGACTCAACTACTTGAGCATGTCTTTTGCTGCCATCTCCTAGTGTATGTGTCAGCAGGAAGCAGGCATCAGAGTAGAGCTGGAACTTGAGCCTAGGTACCCTGATAGGGGATTTAGGCATGTTAACTATTAGGACAAATGCCTTTTTAGTGAAATGTTTCAATCATCCATCAATCTCTTAAATCTTAATATGTGGTAGGGTGACTTATTTTGGTTAGTACTTGTGAGGTTGATTATGCTTTCATATACATCTTTTTCTGCCTGATTTCTACTTATTTTTCTACAACTGTTTTCTATGAGTTTGCTTTATATTGATTTGCAAACATACTTTATACAAAAAGTTTATCCTTTGTTGTATGTTGCAATAATCTTTTCCAGTTTGTTGATGATATATTATGCCTGAAAGACGTTTGCTGTTGTAGTCAAATATATCTTTGCTTATGCAGTTTATGATTTTGTCACATAATCTTTCAAGAGATTTTATTTAATTGGCCAAAGACTTTAAATTGTACAAACTGTTGTCCAACATATTTGTATGATTTAACTGTGGAATCAGATACATTTTGAAACGTTTATAATAGCTTAATATAGGAATCTAGTTTCATTTTTAATTAATTTACTTATGTGGTATCATCTATTTGAGACAAACTCTACCAGGCTACAGTTAAAAGTTAATACTGCATGATTAATAAGTCCTCGTGAGAAAATCTGTAGTGGTTTGTAAATTGACTTGAA
Organism: Oryctolagus cuniculus; assembly: GCF_051225735.1. Taxonomy (NCBI): domain Eukaryota; kingdom Metazoa; phylum Chordata; class Mammalia; order Lagomorpha; family Leporidae; genus Oryctolagus; species Oryctolagus cuniculus. Next base: position 133,803,966 of record NC_142872.1, on the reverse strand, counting down.
CCATCCCATGAGTGAGTTGAGGGTTGGTATGAGGTTGGCAGCATGAACTCTGGTGTGTTAGCTCCTTTTGTGGAAGGTGGTCCTTAGAGCTAGGCAGTTGGTTCCTTCTGTGAGTGAAGAAGGCCACGCAATAAGTGATGAACATGGCAACAGTTAGATGCACTAATGGGGCTGCTGCTGCTCAGCTCCAGCCAGTGGCTTTCAAGGCTCAATGTGGAGGCCAGGTCATCTGATGTTTAAGAAAAAGCAAGAAATCTGGATTCTCATATAAAAGAACTTTTTTTCTTTTTCTTTTTCTTTTTTTTTTTTTGACAGGCAGAGTTAGAGGAAAAAGGTCTTCTTTCCGTTGGTTCACTCCCCTAATGGCCGCTACGGCCTGCGCGCTGTGCTGATCGGAAGCCAGGAGCCAGGTGCTTCTCCTGGTCTCCCATGTGGGTGCAGGGCCCAAGCACTTGAGCCATCCTCCACTGCCTTCCAGGGCCACAGCAGAGAGCTGGCCTGGAAGAGGGGTAACCAGGACAGAATCCAGCACCCTGACTGGGATTAGAACCCGGAGTGCTGGTGTCGCAGGCAGAGGATTAGCCAAGTAAGCCGTGGCACCAGCCAAAAGCACTTTCTAAAAAGTCAATAACACAAGCTAGAGCTATGTGGTGCACATCCATATGTGGTGGCCTTAGAAATGTTTTCACACCATGGCAATGAGCTGATTGTCTCTGAAAATAGCTGATTTTCCCTTTTATTCCACTCTGGGGTGTATGTATACATGTGCATGCACACAAGCATACCTATGTGTAGGTGTCTAGTGCAACCAGACTCCTCATACTCTCTATTTACTGGCTCCTTTTTAAAAGATTGATTTGTTTGAAAGTCGGGGCGGGGGCAGCTAGAAGAGAGGGAGGGAGACAGATATCTTCTACTGGTTCAATGCCCAGATGGCTGCCATGACCAGGGCTGGACTAGGCCAGAGCCGGGAGCTTCTCCCAGGTCTCCCACATGAGTAGCAGGGGCCCAAACACTTGGGTCATCTGCTTTTTCCCAGGCCATTAGCAGGGGGCTGGATCAGACATGAACTGTTGTGCATATGGGATGCTGTTGTTGCCAGTGGCAGTTTTACCTGCAGTGCCACAGTCCTGGCCTCAATTTCTGGCTCTTTTCTCCTTTTGCTGTGTGCTTTTTTTGTAATATATTGATCTTATAGTACTGTGACTCAAAAAGGATAAAGAGAAACAAATTTCCACAATATCAAGGTCTGGATCCCTGACAATGAAATTGGAGACTTGATGATTGCAAAGTACTGCAGGAATGTTTCTAACACAGGACTTCCATGCAGAGTGCACTCCTGATAGTCACACCAGGAGGAATGCAATGCAGTTTCTCTCATTGGTGATGCTCACTTGGATTCCTTGGGCAATATGGGTTTGGTCAAACCTCTCCATTGTAAAGGCAACTTTCCCCCTTTGGTATTGAATAAGTAATCTCTTGGGTGATATATTTTTTTCCCAGTAAACTTTGACCCAGTGGTGTTAGAATGGTCATGATCCTTGCTTGAATTAAGTTATGTTAATGGCAGCAAAATGGTGACTCCTGTTATGTGGCCACCATCATTTCCATGTGAATTGTAGGATGCTCTACAAGAGGATCAACCTATACTCTAAGAATTGCAGTGTGAAGAAAGACAAAAAATAATGGGACATCTGAATTTAATGAGAATAAAAGATACCAAATGCAATGCATAGTCCTTGACTTTTTTCTGGATAGGTAAAAAACCATTTTTAGAACTGCTGGAGGAAATATGTAAATAGCATATTGCTAATATTTTCTCCATGTTAGACTTCTGAGGTCTGACAATGATACTGTGATTACATAAGACAGTATCCTTCCTCTTAAAACGTACATGCTAAAGATTAGCAGGTGAAGCAGTATTGTGATTCTTACAAATAGTATAACAAAAAAATTGGGTATTTTATTTTTATCTTTCTCCATATCTGAGCATATGTAGACAGATACATTTGTAGATATTAATACAGGAATTTAAAAAAATGAGGTTAGGTTTTTTCTTTTAAGGTTATTTCTAAGGTAGAGTAACAGAGAAAGATCTTTCATCCCCTAGTTTACTCTTTTTATAGAAAACTTTAATAAATATAATCTAAAACTTGTACTTTTGAAATTTATAACAGTTCTTCCTCACATAACTACCCTCCCACCTGCAAACCATCCCATCTCCCACTCCCATCCCATTCTTCATTAAGATTCACTTTTAATTATCTTTATATACTGATCACCTCTATACTAAGTAAAGATTTCAGCAGTTTGCACCCACAGACATACAAAGTATAAAGTACTGTTTGAAGACTAGTTTTACCATTACTTCTCATAGTACAGCTCATTAAGGACAGGGGTCCTACATGTGGAGCAAGTGCAGTGACTCCTGTTGACTTAACAATTCACACTCTTATTTATAATGTCAGTGATCACCCGAGACTCTAGTCATGAGCTGCCTCATTGGAAGCCTCTTGAGTTCACAAACTGTGACCTCATTTAGACAAGGCCATCATCAAAGTGGAAGCTGTCTCCTCTCTTCAGAGAAAAATACTTCCTCCTTTGATGCCTCCTTCTTTCCACCAGGATCTCTTTCAGAGATCTTTCATTTAGGTCATTTTTTTGCCACAGTATTTTGGCTTTCCATGCCTGAAATACTCTCATGGGCTTTTTAAACAAATCTGGATGTCTTAAGGGCTGATTCTGAGGCCAGAGTGTTGTTTAAGGCATTTGTCATTCTGAGTCTGCTGTGTATCCTACTTCCCATGTTGGATCATCCTTTCCTTTTTAATTCTGTCAGTTATTAGCAGACACCCTAGTTCACAATTAAAATGGGCCAGAGTTGGGCCAGGCAGAAGCCAAGAGTCAGGAAATCCATCCAGGTCTCCAGGGTTAGGTAGCAGGTCACTAGGTACTTGGACCGTCTTCTGTTTTCCCAGGCACATTAGCAAGGGCTAGACTGGAAGTGGAGCAGCCAGGGCTCAAACCAGAGCTCCAATATGGGATGTCAGTGTTGCAAGCAGTGGCTTAGTCTGTTGTTCCCAAATACTAGCTCCATGAGGTTAGTTCTAATATGACTTATTCTTAGGTAATTACCTAAACATCAGGTTAGGTGTTTATGAAAATTGCTTTAAAGTGTGAGTACTTATAATTCTGGTATCCTAAAGCTGCTTTCAGAATTCGGAGTTTGCAAAGTTCACTTTTCTCGACATTGGAAATAAGGTATTCTTACCTCCTTTCCTTAAATTTTTTATTTTTTAAGGAATAAATTTCTCTATTTTTAAAATCAAACAAGTTTCAATTTTACTTGTTTATTAAATTTGAAGATTACAGTGTTTGAGAAGCACTTGAGCTGTTTATATTTGGTTTGATTGGAAATGCAGACTTGGGATATTAAATGTAGTGAAGGTTACTTTATATACAGAGTACAGGCTTTGAAGTAAAATGATTACAGCCTGGGAATCAATTGCAAATTTATATGACTTTGGATAATTAACACTACATGGATGCTCTGTGCCTCAGCTACAGGATCTGATAAATAACCCTTTTCACCGTGTTGGTTGTGACTGGGTAGCATACTTCAGAAAGTTTGTTGAAACAATAGAGTTAAAAAGCCTTTAGTGAGTTTATTTTGGTGCCCCAAAATTTTGAAATACTTAGTTTTTGAATAATGTGTATTCTGTGTATATTCTTAAAGCAACTTTTCACTAAAGTAGTCTCAAGCATTTGATTCCATTTCCGCAAACTTTTTGAAGTACCTTCAAACAGTACCAGTGTGACTATATTGGACAATGGATGATTCAAGTCTTGGTAGGACAGAGTTACATGGTGTAAGGTTTCATTGCAGTGCTCAGAATGGCCTGCAATTGAAACCTTATGCATTACTCATTTCTGGAATTTCCCATTTCCTATTTTTTAGACTGTAATTGACTGAAGGTATCTGAAGCCATGGAGAAGGGGTAACTCCTATAATGTAGCTGTAGCAGCTCACAGGTATTCTGATCTTATGATGCATTTGCATTCAAAGATTATTGAGGAGTCCAAAGAGCTTTTACTGGTGTGGATGGCACATCAGCTACTATAGCAGACATAAACTGATCACTTAAGAGTACTACTCTACTAGCTCCTTAAAATTAAGGACAAATCCATGTCATGCTAATGGAAATAACATTTTAATGAAAAATAATCAGACTTCTAAACCAAAACATTATAGTTATATTTTTTCTCCCCATAGAAACCTTTTTATTTAATGGGTACAAATTTATTAGGAACAGCTTTAGGAATATAGTGATTTTTTTTCCCACCAAACCCACCCTTCCAACCCCACGACCTCACCACCTCTTCCTCCTTCTCCCATTCCCAGTCCAGTTCTCCATTAACATTCATTTTCAATTAACTTTATACACAAAAGACCAACTCTGTACTAAGTACAGATTTCAACAATTTGTGCACACACACACACACAAACACTAAAACCAAGGACAAGTTTTACAGTTAATTCTCATAATAAAACTCATTGAGGACAGAATTAATGCATGGGAAGTAAGTGCACAGTGACTCCGATTTATTTAACAACTAACACTCTTATATATGATGTCAGTGATCACCTGAGGCTCTTGATATGAGCTGCTAAGGCTATGGAAGCCTTTTGAGTTCACAATCTTGATCAGTATTTAGACAAGGCCATAAGCAAAGTGGAAGTTCTTTCCTCCCTTCAGAGAAAAGTACATCCTCCTTTGAAGGCCCCTTCTTTCCATAGGGGTCTCACTCAACAGAGATCCTTCATGTAGGACACTTCTTTGCCACTGTGTCTTGGATTTCCATGCCTGAAAGGCTCTCATTGGCTTTTCAGCCAGAGCAGAATGCCTGATTCTGAGGTCAGAGGGCTATTTAAAGTGATTGTCAATCCTTGAGTCTACTGTGTGGGCTGCCTTCTATGTTGGAAAGTTCTCTCCTTTTTAATTCTATTACCAGACATTTGATATTATTTATAGGATCCCTTTAACACTTAATCCTATCTGATCACTTTTAACACTTAATATGATGAATTTAACATTTAAAATGGCATTTTTACCACACAACTTAATGGGATTTGGGGGTCCCATGGCAAGTTTTTTAAACTGTACCCTTGGAAGTAAGCCTGTAGGAATGTATGCAGAACTATACAGCTTTACAGTTACAAACTTCCTCTTCCTCCTCCCATTCCCACTCTTATTATTCTTTTTTTTTCTGAGATCTATTTTCAATTGACTTTACTTAACACAGAGTTAATAATATCTGTAAAAAGAGTTCTACAAATTGTATGAAGAAAAAAACTGTTCCTTGACTGTGGGGAGCAATCCGGACTAGACTAAGTTACTCGAATTAAGACTTATTCTATGCATCTGCTCTCCCACAATGTGGCGTTGGGAGAGAAGTAAACAGCTTCCGCACAGCTGCCTCCAGTTCAACTGATAAACTGTAGGACTTGCTCCTGATTGGAGGAGAGCAGCGTACTCGGCGTGTGGGCAGCCGAGTTGGGATTGGCGGAGGAGGACTATAAAGGAGGAGAGAGACGGCATTCACGAGGAACATCTATGGGGAACATCTAAGGGAACCCGTGCAGCCCCCGAGAAAGCCGGCCGGCGGTGTGCCGCTCCCCTGCGGAAGTGGGGAATGCGGCCAGGGGGAACTGCCCTTCCACGGAGGTGGAAGGGATAGTAGCCAACCCGGGAAGAACCAGCAGCAAACCCGGGGAGGGCCGAGCAGACGAAAGAACAGCGCAGGGTCCTGTGTCGTTCCTCCACGAAGACGGGGAGCGACATAATGGTGCCGTGACTCGGATAGGAAACTTAGGAGGGAAGAAATGACTCGGATAGGAAACCTAGCTCGGATTAGGAAACCTAGGACGGATAGCAAACTTAGGAGGGAAGAAACGGGAAGAAATGGGAAATTACCGGAGAGAGAGACTAGCAAACAGCCTAGGGAAAAGCCGGACGAAAAGGGTGCCGGAAGAAGCTATTGAAAGCCTAGGCATAGATTCGGATACGGACTACGGGGGGAAGCTGGGAGAAATCTCTAAGGTCGAAAGCGAAAGTGAAAGCTAGAACAAACAGACTCGGATGCGGACTGTGGGGAGAGGCCAGGAGAAATGAGGGAGGAGTATTGTTGGAGGAAAGCTTGGGGAAACATACCGGGTAGAGAAAAATGTTAGGGAAATTGAAGCCGTGGGGGGCAGGCCAAGGCGGATACGAAAGCCACTTTGGGATTCTCAAGTTAGCCCGGGAATAGGGGGCGAAAAGTTGAAACCAGAAGCTGAAACGTGAGCCAGATTGGGATCCGTCTGATTAGCCCGGGGAGCAAAGGACGGGAAGCCAGATCGTGGGGCGGAGACGTACGCTGGGTTGAATTCGCCAGGCTAGCCCGGGGAACTTAGATTGAATGCTAGTGGCGGACACGTAAGCTACGCTGTGTTACTCGCGGAAGCCGCCGCGTGCAGAGAGCACGGGGCGTGAATAGATAGGGAACGGGGCTGGCGAGGCCGTGGTTCAGACGCGAAAGGGTTAAGTGCGAGACCTCGGAGCGCGCGAAGCCGAGCCGCGCAGATGAGGCGCGGGCTGAAGCTGCGCGGAGCCGTGAAGCTGCCGGCAGCGCGAGGCGCCGGGAAGCTGCAGGGATAAGAGAAATAAAGTTTAGAAATAAAATGAGAGAAATAAGAATGCTGGGAGATAGAAGTAAAATGGGAGAAATAGGAATGCCCGGAGATAGAGAAATAGAGAAAAAGAAAGGCCTCCCCTCAACATGGCAATGAGAAAGTTTGGATTCGGTCTGCCTGATTAAGTGAGGCGATGAGCACGATGAGCACCTGCGGCGGCTAGCAGCTTATGCGCCGCAGGTCACCGAAGACAGGCACGAATTAACATCAGTAAGGCTTCCCCACAATACCGCAATTAGAAGGCTTGGATTCGGTCTGCCTGATTAAGGCGGTAAGCGCCAGCAAGCAGCTCGACCAGAGTATGAGCTGCAGGTCACCGAAGATAGGCACGAACCAACACTAATAAGTCTCCCCCACAAAAAGGCAATGAGAAGGCTTGGATTCGGTTTGCCTGATAGGTTTTGTAAGCCCCTGCGGGCAGAGCAGAGCATGCGCTGCAGGGCACCGAACACAGGCACGCATCAGCGCCTAAAAACCTCCTCACAACATGGCGAAGAGAGGACCCGGATTCGGTTTGCCTGATTGATAGGACTTGTAAGAGCCTGTGGCAACTCTAGCAAGTAGAGCAGAGTGTGTGCCGCGGGACACCAAAGACAGGCGCGTATCAACGCCAAAAATAAAAAGAAAGGGGGATCTGTGGGGAGCAATCCGGACTAGACTAAGTTACTCGAATTAAGACTTATTCTATGCATCTGCTCTCCCACAATGTGGCATTGGGAGAGAAGTAAACAGCTTCCGCACAGCTGCCTCCAGTTCAACTGATAAACTGTAGGACTTGCTCCTGATTGGAGGAGAGCAGCGTACTCGGCGTGTGGGCAGCCGAGTTGGGATTGGCGGAGGAGGACTATAAAGGAGGAGAGAGACGGCATTCACGAGGAACATCTATGGGGAACATCTAAGGGAACCCGTGCAGCCCCCGAGAAAGCCGGCCGGCGGTGTGCCGCTCCCCTGCGGAAGTGGGGAATGTGGCCAGGGGGAACTGCCCTTCCACGGAGGTGGAAGGGATAGTAGCCAACCCGGGAAGAACCAGCAGCAAACCCGGGGAGGGCCGAGCAGACGAAAGAACAGCGCAGGGTCCTGTGTCGTTCCTCCACGAAGAGGGGGAGCGACACTTGACAGTCAAGACAAGGGCTGTTCAAGCCCTTGCTTCTCAGTGATAGTTTCACTTCTACAGATTACCTTTTAGGTGGCTATTAGCACAGATCAGGGAGAACACATGGCTCTTGTCCTTTTGGGAATGGCTTATTTCACTCAGTATGATGTTCTCCAGATTCATCCATTTTGTTGCAAATGACCAGATTTCATTTTTTTTTACCACTGTGTAGTATTCCATAGAGTATATATCCCATAGTTTCTTTATCGATTCTTCCGTTGACAAGCATTTAGTTTGATTACATATCTTAGCTATTGTGAATTGAGTTGCAATAAATGTGGAGGTGCAGATAGTTTTTTTTTTTCTTATTTCATTTCCCTTGGGTAAATTTTGAGGCGTGGGATGGCTGGGTAATATGGTAGGATTATATTCAGATTTCTGAGATACCTCCAAATGGTCTTCCATAGTGGCTTTACCAGTTTGTATTCCCACCAGCAGTGATTAGGGTACCTTTTCCTGCACATTCTCACCAGCATTTGTTGTTTGTTGATTTCTGTATGAGAGCCATTCTAACTGGGGTGAGGTGAACCTCATTGTGGTTTTGATTTGCCTTTGGTTAATGGCTAGTGATCTTGAACATTTTTTGATGTGCTTATTGGCCATTTGGATTTCCTCTTTTGAAAAATGACTATTCTTGGTCCATCTCTTAACTGGGTTGTTTGTTTCGTTGTTCTGGAGTTTCTTTCTCTTTCTAGATTCTGGTTATTAATCCTTTATCAGTTGCATAGTTTGCAAATAATTTCCCCTGTTCTGTTGGTTGTCTCTTCACTTTCCTGAGTTTCTTTTGCAGTACAGAAGCTTCTCAATTTGATGTAATCCCATCTGTTAATTTTGGCTTGGATTGCTTGTGCCTTTGGGATCTTTTCCAAGAACTCTGCCTATGCCAATGTCTTGCAGGGTTTTTCCAATGTTCTAATAATTTGATGGTATCAACTCATTTAGGTCTTTAATCCATTTTAAATGGATTTTTGTGTAAGGTATAAGGTAGGGGTTCTCCCTCATACTTCTGCATGTGGAAATCTAGTATCCCAGCACACCATTTGTTGAAGAGGCTGTCCTTGCTCTAGGAATTGGTTTTAGCTCCTTGGTCAAATGTAAGTTGGCTGTAGATACTTGGATTGATTTCTGGCATTTCTATTCTATTCCATTGGTCTATCCACCTGTTTTGTACCAGTAACAGGCTGTTTTGATTATAAATGCCTTGTAGTATGTCTTGAAATCTAGTATTGTGATGCCTCTGGCTTTGTTTTTGCTCTATAAGATTTCTTTACCTATTGGTGGTTTCCTGTGCCTCCATATGAATTTCAGCATCATTTTGTTCTATATATGAGAAGAATATCTTTGGTATTTTGATTGGTATTGCATTGAATCTGTAAATTGTTTTTGGAAGAAGGGATATTTTGATGTTTCTTCCAGTCCATGAACATGGATGATTTATTCATTCTTTTTGTATATTCTTCTGTTTCTTTAATGTCTTATAATTGCCATCATAAAGATCTTTGGAATAAATTTAGTCGAGGATTACAAGGTATTTGATTTTTTTGGTAGCTATTGTGAATGGGATTGATCTTAAAAGTTCTTTCTCAGCTTTGGCATTGCTTGTGTATACAAAGGCTAGATTTTTGTGTATTTTATATCCTGCTACCTTACCAAACTCTTCTATGAGTTCTAATAATCTCTTGGTGGAGTCTTTTGGATCCCCTAATATAGAATCATGTCATCTCCAAAAAAGGATATTTTGACTTCCTCTTTCCCAATTTAAATCCCTTTGATTTCTTTTTCTTGCCTAGTGGCTCTGGCTAATACTTGCAGGGCTATATTGAATAGCAAAGGTGAGAATGAGCATCCTTGTCTGGTTTTGGATCTCAGTGGGAATGTTTCCAACTTTTCCCCCTTCAATAGGATGCTGGCCATCGGTTTGTCATAACTTGGCTTGATTATGTTGAGGAATATTCCTTCTATACCTAATTTGCTTAGTTTTCATCATGAAAGGATGTTATATTTTATCAAATGCTTTCTCTGCATCCCTATGGTTTTTTTCAGTTTGTTAATGTGATGTATCACAATGATTACTTTGTGAATGTTGAACCATCTCTGCATATGAGGGATAAATTGCACGTGGTCCTGGTGAATGATCTTTCTGATGTGTTGTTGGATTTGATTGGCCAGAATTTTGTTGAGGATTTTTGCTATGTTCATCAAGGAAATTGGTCTGTAGGTCTCTTTCTCTGTTGCATCTTTTCTGGGTTTAGAAATGAAGGTGATGCTGGATTCATAGAATTTGGGAGGAATCCCTCCATTTCAATTGCTTTCAATAACTTCAGAAGAATTGGAGTTAGTTCTCCTTTAAATGTATGGTAAAATTCAGCGGTAAAGCCATCCAGTCCTGGGCTTTTCTTTGTTGGTAGAGTCTCTATTACTGATTCAATTTCTGTCTTGGTAATGGGTCTGTTTAGGTTTTCTATGTCTTCATTTCTCAATTTAGGTAGGTTCTATTGGTCCAGAAGTCTATCCATTTCTTCTAGATTTCCCAGTTTGTTGGTGTGTAGCTCTTCGTAGTAATTTCTGATGATTCTTTTTATTTCTGTGCTGTTTGTTGTTACATTGCCCTTTTCATCTCTAATTTTATTGATTTGGGTCTTCGCTCCTTTTTTTGGTTAGTTGGGCCAATGGTGTGTCAATTTTTTTTTTTTTTCAAAAAAAAAAAACCAAGCTCTTTGTTTTGCTGATTTTGTATTTTTTATTTCAATTTTGTTTTCTTTAATTTTAATTCTTTTCTCCTCCTAGTTTTGGGTTTGGTTTGCTGCTGTTTTCCTAGATCCTTGAGATGCATTGATAGCTCATCTATTTGGTGCCTTTCCAATTTCTTGATGTAGGCACCAATTGCTATAAACTTTTAACACTGCTTTTGCTATATTCCATAAGCTTTATTTGAAAGGCAGAGTTAGAGAGGCAGAGGTGGAGAGAGAGTGAGAGGTCTTGCATTCTTGTTTCTTGAATTGATGGATTTGTTATTTGGCATTTGTGGAGATAATCATTGTGTGTGTGTGTGTGTGTTTTTTTATGTGGCATCTTTTACCTTTGGACTATGAGTGGATTGGTGGAGTGTTTGCTTTCAGGGAATACCTAAAGGTGTGTGCTGAGTGTGGCCAGGAGCTCTGTTCAGTGCTCCAGGGTGAAGCGTGCATCTGAAATGCATCTGAGGTGGCAAACCCAAGTTTGGTGTGGTAAATATATTTTTTTTTTAATCAGAGGGGAGGTTTGTTCTTATCTGTTGGCATAGACTCAGATGAGCTCCTGCCCTCAAAGGTGACCAGTGTCTAGGTGCTAGCCCAGGTGGGTGTATGATTTGTCTGCTTTGCCATAAGGACTGCACAAAGGATCTGTGCAGTCCTCAGTGTAAGCTCAGATTCCCCAGCAATGTCCCTCACCAGGTAACCAGGGAGCTGATTGTGTGGAACCTCCCACATTGACTTCCCACTGTCCCAGACACACTCTGAGTCCTCCCTTGCAGCCTCAGTGTTTTCATTGTGCTGGCACACAAGCCTCCCACAGTCATGAGCACCCAGCCCCCTGTTTATTCTCCCCACCAGACTTGGGGTTCTCCACTCTGGGGGTTGCTAGACGTGAGCACCAGCTGGCACAGCTGTTACGTATGTCTAAAATGGTGCCTGCTCTCTATCAGCTTGTTACAGGATGCTGTTGGAGTGTGATCAGGGTGAGAGCAAACATGCCTCCCCTTTGTTTTTTCTCCTAGTTTAGCAGGTACATTAATTGCCCACAGGGCTCCAAGCTGGATTCCCTCTAGGCTCTTTTTTTTTTTTTTTTTAGAAAGCTATTTTTAATAAATAGAAATTTCATAGGTACAGCTTTTGGATTTTTTTAAAGATTTATTTTAATTGAAAGTCACAGAGAGAGGTCTTCCATCTGCTGGTTCACTCCCCAGTTGGCCTCAACAGCCAGGGCTAAGCCCATCTGAAGCCAGGAGCCAGGAGCTTCTTCTGGGTCTCCTAGGTGGGTGCAGGGGCCCAAAACTTGGGCCATCTTCTGCTTTCCCAGGCTGTAGCAGAGAGCTGGATGGGAAGTGGAGCAGCCGGGTTTCAAACCGGCACCCATATGGGATGACAGCACCGCAGGCGGTGGCTTTACCTGTTATGCCACAGAGCCAGCCCCTAGGTACAACTTTCTTCCCCCCATACCTGCCGTCCCACCTGCAATCGTCCCACCTCCTACTCCCTCTCCCATTCCATTCTTCATATGGTTCATTTTTAATTATCTTTATATGCAGATCAACTTTATACTAAGTAAAGATTTCAACAGTTTGTACCCACACAGACACACAAAGTATAAAGTACTATTTGAAGACAAGTTTTACTATTCTCATAGGACAGCTTATTAAGGACAGAGGTCCTACCTGGCGAGGAAGTGCACAGTGACTCCTGTTGATTTAATAATTGATACTCTTATGTATGACATCAGTGATCACCCGAGGCTCTTGTCATGAGCTGCCAAGGCTATGGAAGCCATTTAAGTCCACAAACTCCATCAGTATTTAGACAGGGCCATAATCAAAGTAGAAGTTCTTCTCCCTTCAGAGAAAGTACCTCTTTCTTTGACCCCTTCGTTCCACTGGGATCTCGCAGAAATCCTTTGTGTAGATTATTTTTTGCCACAGTGTCTTGACTTTCCATGCCTGAAATGCTCTCATGGGCTTTTCAGCCAGATCTGAATGTCTTAAGGGCTGATTCTGAGGGCAGAGTGCTAATCGGGCATTTGTCATTCTGTGAGTCTGCTGTGTGGCCTGCTTCCCATGTTGGATCATTCTCTTTTTTATTCTATCTATTGTTGTTAGCAGACACTTGGTCTTATTTATATGATCCTTTTGACACTTAATCCTATCTATATGATCAGTTATACACTTAATATGATCACTTTAATGTGTAATATCGCATTAGTATCTGCCAACTTAATGAAATCTGGAGCCCCATGGCAATATTTTAGCTTTATCCTTAGGTGTAAGTCTGTGTGAATGTATGCCAAAGTGTACATCTCCTTCTCTTATTCCCACTCTTAGTTTTTACAGGAAATAATTTTCAATTGGATTTAAATACCTAAGAATAATTCTGTGTTAAAGAGTTCACTCAATGATATTAAGTAGAAAAATAAAATACTAAAAACAGTAAGCTGTTCCTGGACAGGACAAAGGCTGATGAAGTTATTGCTTCTCATAGTGTCAGTTTCACTTCTACAGGTTTCCTTTTAGATGCTCAGTTAGTTGTCAGAGATCTGGAAGAACATATATTTGTCCCTTTGGGACTGGCTTTTTTCACTCACCTGCACATTTTTTTGCCAGTGGCTTGGGCTGCTGAAGCCTGTCTGGTCTCACCTCACTCTACAACGGCTGGTACCAAGGCTCTTGGCTGCTGGGGTCCTGTGTTGTTCACGTCCACGCCCTCCACATAGGTCCAGTGTGTCCCTTCAATTTGCATAGTTTCCTCTGCTGTTTTCTACTGAACTCTTCCCTGAGACTGCACTCTTTCCACTTTTTAAAACTATCTTTTTCTAGACTAGAGCAGCAAGCTCCCTCTCTACTGTCATCTTAATGCAAACTCCTTAATATTTAAAAAATTAATACAGATGTCATTAGTATATCTAATATTTTAATAACTTAAACTATGCTTGGTTTTCATTTTTTGTTGAAAGGTATTTATTGTAGTTTAGTTTTTTAAAGATTTATTTTTTGAAAGTCAGATATAGAAGAGAGAGGGAGATACAGATCTTCCATCTGTTGGTTCACTCCCTAGATCACCACAATAGCAGGGCCTGAGCCAGGCCAAAGCCAGGAGTTTCATCCAGGTCTTCTCTGTGGGTGGTGGAGGTCCAAACTCTTGGGCCATCTTCTGCTTTCCCAGGCCATTAGCAGGGAGCTGGATCAGAAATAGAGCATTCAGAACTCTGTTGCCCATATGGGATGGCAGCGTTGCTGGCAGTAGCTTTACCTGCTACTGCACAATGCCAGTCCCTGAAGGTTTTTATTTTTAATAGATTAAAAAAAGGCAAGTAAAAAATAGAATCACTTTTTTATATTTCTTTTATCTAATATGTTAATAGATGAATTTAACCTTTTATTCTTGTTAAATTCTAAAAATTTTCCTTAAGTCTAAGGACACTTTAGCCTTCTTCCCATTTCTCACGAGATTGTTATTTTTCTCTTGAATCCTTTTGTACATGTTCCTCAAAATGTTCGAATGCATCAGAGAGCTTCCTATGGAATCATACTGAATTTTCAAAACTATAACTTTTTATCTTTTCCCATTGGAATTATGTTACGAGATTCTTGTTTTATAAATATCCGCCTAATTCCCATTCTAATTTAGAAATTTTGGCTGCAAACTCAAACTTGTTTTCTTCCCAAGTTTTAAAATTATATATTCTCAAAGTCTAGGATTATACTTTTAGGGTCAAAGTTTCTGTGTTCTTTGAAGTCCTTTTGTAATATTGTAACTTTGCGTATTACAAACAATTTTTCCTTGTATCCAAGTTAAGTATTGAATGATTGCTTTGTTTTTTTTCTATTTATCTGAAAGATAATGGTGACCAAGATAGGCCAAGCTGTATCAAACTGAACTTTCTGCCTGCATTCCTCAGTCCTATGCACATATCTGTCCATTCGTGTACATGCTGTTCCCTCTGCTTGGGAATCCTGCTCCAGCTGGCAACCTCCTGCTTGGTCTACAAACCAACTCGCACTACCACACGTTTTAGCTCTTCCATCCCAAAACTCTTGGTAGATTGAAGGTACTTCAAATGCATCATGATAAATGGAGGTAAAAGACAAATTTATTTTGAAAAAAATTGAAAACCAGGCATACGTGATGTCTTCAAAAAGTTCGTGGAACATTCCAATTATAAAGACTTTATGCATGGATTTCAAACATTTTTGCACTACAATTCTTGTTTTAATAACATTTTCCTTATATGTACATAAAACATAGTCAATGCTTTCAGGGACTCTTGTCAAAACAATCTAGGATACCTTGAGTGTTAAATGAAGACAATAAGAAATTACCATCCATTGGATGTAATCTATGAATTAGAGAAATGGAGGAGAAAGGAAAACCCTTGCTAGTACTGGAATGCCTGCTTATAGAGAAGGAATGGTGGAGCTAAAAAGTCACCTTGGTTGCCCAGTGTTGTGCTCTAGCAAGTAACGCTGCCACCTATGGCATGGGCATCACATATGAGCGCTGTTTTGTGTTCTAGCTCCTTGCTAATGGCCTGGGAAAAGCAGCAAAAGATGGCCCAAGTGTTTGGGCTCTTGCAGTCCTTATGAGAGACCCAACTGAAGCTCCTGGCCTTGGCCTGGCCCAGCACTGGCTATTGGGGTCATCTGCAGAGGGAATCAGCAGACGGAGGGTCTCTTTCTCTTTATCTCTCTTTCTCTCTCCCTCTCTCCTTCTCTGTCTCCTTCGCTCTCTGTAACAATAACTTCAAAGTAAGTAAATCTTTAAAAGTCACTTTGGGCAACCATCACAATAATAATATTTAGGTAAAAATTGTCATCATATATTAAAACTGGCATGTGGAAATTTGACAAGATTATTTAAGTTTTATTGCATCTGTTCAAAAAATACTTTCTGATTGCAAAGTACGAAAGAACTTTATAGTGTAGAAAACTAGCAGACAGGACTTTAACCAAGTGATTGGTTAACATCACCAGTGATGCTGCCAGATTTGCCATGTGCCTCTTGACAAGGTGCACAGCAAAGGACACAATACCACTTCATGTGTTATCCCCCTCATGAAAAGACTAGTCATAGGGAATATCAGATAAATCCAAATAGACAAGTTGCAGGTAACAAACTCAAAAAATGTGAAGCTAACGAAAGAGGAACTGTCTCAGATTAAAATGATTTAAAATGATGTGAAAACCTAATGCAAGATATAATTTTGGATGTGATTCTAGGAAAAATACATTTAAAGCACATTTAAAGGATGCTGTTAGAATAATGGAATGTGGACTCGTGGACTAAACATAGTGTTGCATCAAGTAGAGCTGATGTAGGAGAATGTATTTGTATTTGGAAACACATAATGAATGCTGAAAAAGAGGTAAAAGGGCGTGATATCTGCAAAGTATATTGAAATGACTCAAATAGTATGTTTGTAGATGCACGTACTGTAAATATGTGTGTATACCTATGGCTGTGTCTATGTACGTATCAGAGTTTTACCACTTTTTGAGAGTGATCAGATAGGATTTACAATTTTCCACTAATGCTATATGCAGGTTGAATTTTTGGCTCTCAGGAGTTGGAGAGAATAGAGAAGCATTATGGATCGTAAGCAGTGGAAAATCCTTTCCAAATCTGTTCAGTCCATACCTCCTACTTTAGTGCATCTATAAATTCTAGTTTTGGTCACTTGAATGGTATTTTGAGGCTTTTTAATTACGTAGGTATGCTAGCTGTGTTACTTCAAAGGCCCCTCTGCCAGGACAAGAAATGTCTTCAAAGACAATGAGAGTGGCCCATTTGCAGGAAATTGCATGGTTTGGGGTGATTTTTGTTTTCTTTGAACTTGTCAAGTGAGGATCCCTGCTCAAAAAGTGCTGGCCTTTTATTGTATGTCCAACAGCTAAAGACTTTGCGTTTGTAACTCTAAAATTTCTCTTTAACCTCTGCCACAAGAGGCCTGTAACTCAGTTTCCCCTGATTAACTTGTTTTTGCTGTATCAGCTGCTTTATTCTGAAGTGTTTTTGTGGGTGACATCCTGATTTTGTTGGTTTCTAGGACTTACATAATTCTTGCTTTGTTAAGGAAGAAGTAGTTTATTACTCTAGGTCCTCCAAAGGAACTTTGATTATTTTCCTGTTGCTAAAAATGGTATCAAAGACCTTTCTCTCTCTCTCTCTCTCTCCCTCTCTGTAACTCCACCTTTCAAATAAAATCTTAAAAAAGTGTAGATCATTGATTTAAAAATTGAAGTAAATCCTAGCTAAGTATAGACAATGTATTAGTGAATAATTCGTTTTTTCATGTAAGATAATGTAACTTTTTAGCATTTTGTATTTTTAGTTTTTAACAGATTAATATAGTTTGTAAATACAATTCTAAGAATACAATGACATGCCCTTTCTCCCTCTCTTCTCTCTCTGTTTCACTCTCTCTCCTTCTCCCTTTTTCTTTTCTTTCTTTCCTCTTTTCTTTCTTTGGTTTTTTGAGAGAATTTTAAAATTATATTACAGTAATACAGCTTAATGCTTCACCAAATAAGAAATTTAACAAGTAAAAAGCAAGAAGAGCCTAGTTTAGTGAGACTATATGCAAGGGTTATACACAGTAATTGAATGGGAAAGTGACCATTTCACCCATATGCAGTAAATTTTAAAGTAATCACAGATCATTAAAACTATAGTAGTATTGAACATTAACCATTGGTTTGATAAAAGTATAAAGCTGAGTGTTACATAACTATTTGCAACGATACTGAAACATGCACTTTTTTTTAAATATTCTTTTTACTTAACATAGCTAATGATATATGTATAAAGTCAATTGAAAATAGAACTCAGTAAAAAATAAGAGTGGGAATTAAGAGGGAAGAAGCTTGTAACTCTAATGCTGTATAGTTCTGCATGCATTCCTACGGACTTAATATTAAGTGTACAATTTAAAAACTTGACATGGAACCCGAAATCCCTTTAAGCTAGGTGGTAAAAATGCCATCTTAAGTGTTAAAGTGATCATATAGATAGAATTGAGTGTTAAAGGGATCATATAAATAAGATCAAGTGTCTGGTAATAGTAATAGATGGAACATTTTCTCCTTTTTAATTCTAACATGGGATGCAGTCCACAAGCAGACTTACAGAATGATAACTGCTTTAAACAGCACTCTGACCTCAAAATCAGCCCATTAGGCATTCTGGTCTGGCTGAAAAGCCCATGAGAGCATTTCAAGCATGGAAAGCCAAGACACTGTGGCGAAAAAATGTCAAAAATGTCCTACATGAAAGATCTCTGTGAGAGAGACCCCAGGGGAAAGAAAGAGCCATCAAAGGAAGAAGTACTTTTCTCTGAAGAGAGGAGAGAACTTCCACTTTGCTTATGGCCCTGTCTAAATACTGAAAATACCGACAGAGATTGTGGATTCAAAAGGCATCCATAGCTTTGCAGCTCTTGTCAAGAGCCTCAGGTGATCACTGACATCGTACACAACAGTGTTAATTGTTAAATAAACAACAGGAGTCACTGTGCACTTGCCATTTGGGGTTTCTGTCCTCAATGAATTGTATTGTGAGAATTGACTATAAAACTTGTTCTCAGTATCTTTGTGTGTGTGTGTGCAAATTGTTAATCTTCATACAGAGTTGGTCTTCTGTGTATAAAGTTAATTGAAAATGAATCTTAATGGAGAATAGGAATGGGAGAGGGAGGAGGAGGAGGGATGGGTGTGGGGGTGGGAAGAATCTCTATATTCCTAAAGTTGTATTTATGAAATTTGTACTCATTCAATAAAATATTTCTTTGGGGAAAAAATAAGACAGGAAATGGGGTGTGGGGTATATGGAAACTTGTATTTGTAACTTAAATCTATTTCAAAATAAGTTACTTTTCAAAAAATTCTTAAATTTCGGCTCCCACATGTGAGGGATAACATGCAGTATATGTCTGTGTCCTGCTTATTTCACTCAATATTATGTCCTCTACTTGCATCCATTTTGATGCAAATGGTAGAATTTTATCCTTTTTATAGCTGAATAATATTCCTTTGTATATGGATGTGTCTATGTATACATACACATACATACACACACCATATTTTCTTTATCCATTCATCTGATGGACACCTTTGTTGATTCCATATTTGGGCTATTGTGAATAGTGCTGCCGTAAACATGGTGCTACAGGTATCTTTGATACAATGTGCTCATGTCTTTTGGGTGTTTACCCAGTAGTGGGATTACTAGATCAAAGGAAAAATCTATTTCTAGTTTTCTGAGAAATCTCCATATGTCTTCCCTAGTAACTGCACTAAGCTACATTCCCACCAACAGCGTATAAGTGTTCCCTTTTCGCCACATCTTCTCCAGTATTTGTTAATCCTTGCCTTTTGGATTTTAGCCATTCTGACAGGGGTGAGGTGATGTCTCATGGTGGTTTTCACTTGCATTTCCCTCTTAGCTAGTGATGCTGAGCATTCTTCTATATATTTGTTGGCATTTGTATTGCTTTTTTGGAGAATGTCTACTTAAATCCTTTGTCCATCATGTAACTGGATTGCTTGTTTTTGTTTTTTAAACTTGCTGATATATTCTGGTTATTAATCCTTTGTCAGGTTGTGAATATTTTTTTCCAATTCTGTTGTTGGATGTCTCTTCACTCTGATTGCTTTACTGTGCAGAAGCAAGATAATATAACTTGTTTTACTGTTGCATAATAATGCCTGTCAACACTTAAGTGTTTTTTTATTAAGGCAGCTTCTTAAAGTTTTTTAAAAATTATCTTTGTTTAAAGAAATCTCCCTAGAACAGTGTAGCTAATAAGTGTTCTTCCCCAATTTTAAAATGGTGATGAAGACCTAGGGAAGTTTCCACATCTCTAACACATGGAGACTTTAATCTGGTTAGTTATGACACTGATTCTTCATGGGGACTATGTTTAAGACACCAGATAAGCTGTTCAGTTTGCTTTCCAAGGATTGTTTTAGAATTATGACAGTGTGTAAAAAGCAGGAGTTAGCAACCACTTTGTATTATAAGATGCAGGTGGCGTTTGAGGGATAGTTGAATCATTTGTACACAGTGAGTACCCATTTAATAGACAATTAAAAATAATTTAATTTGGGCTAGGTAGGCGGCGAAGATTTTCCTACAGGCAGTTGGCAGAGTCGGACACTATGGCGCTTATGTTTCAGTACCCAGCAAAATTGCAAAACTGTTTTTGAAACAGTGTTAGTGTAAGAAGTAGTTAAGCACTTTATGGAACAAGTACCTGGCTCTGTGTGTGAGCAGTTTGTTTTTTTCCATTTAAATGATTGGATTATCTCCTTGTATAAACATGGCACCAAGTGAGAGGTGGTTTTACAGTCTTTAGAAATGTATATATTTAGATCTACTCTTGTTGGGGTTGCCATTAGCACCGACAGTCTGTCAACATTTCCATGGGTCTTTTAAGTACATTGTGGAAGGGTAAGCCAACACTCAGCGTGAGTGATCTCTATTACAGAGTACTTTCTCACCATGGCGTACAGGGCTGCATGAATGCTAACTTTAAACAGACTTTGCTTTTGGCATTAGGACGGTTTTACAGAGTAAATGTTCTTCTCTCACAGATTCAAGCAGGTGGCTTATTTTATAGATCTAGGATATGATTCTTTGTTTCAACAACTCCTTGGAAAAATAAGCACTACCCAACCATCCTATATTGTTCTCCAGGTTGATCAGCTAATTGCTGTTACTGATGTTGCCAGTTGTGCAAGCTGAGGAGCTTGTGCTTATGGTGTTGTGTTTTTATGGTGTTGTGTTTTGCCCATTGAATAGCATAATGAGCATGTGCTCATCCTTAACGGTATGTTTTTCCCCCACAACCTGTTAGAATTAACATAGTATAGGGATATGCATGGAGGTTTTTGCATGAAGAATGGCTGTAATAGTGCTTGGTTTCCCAAAGTGAGTGTTAATTGTAGGAAATAGTCCATTTGGAGAACTGCATGTGCTAGATTGAGGGCTCCTTATTTCCTTGCTGGGGTTGATTCATTGCTGCTTGTTTTGTGTGTCCTGTCTTTCTGCATGCCTTTGGGTATTAACGACTATTTTGGAAATGTGTTTCTGGAAAATTCCTAAATCCCACTTCATTCATTTCAATTGTGTTCTATTTGAACTTCAAGCTCTGGCATAGGCTGGAGTATGACTGGCTCTCAGTGGTGCAGAGAACTGACATATCAAAGTGCTAATTTTAGCTTTCCTTTTCCTCTATGGAGCTGGCTCATAAGGATCAAGATCTGCTGGGTGCTTAACAAAGAGGCACCCAAAGTACCTTGCGTTTCCATTGAGTTTCCATTGATGTAGAATCAAACTCTTTGGAAATATCTGTGGCTCTGTCACTGGGTGTGTGGCATTGCCTTGAGCTGCTTACATTTGGAGTGAAATATGGTGAAGGGAAACTGCTTTGTCTCAAGGTAAAATATGTTGAGACAAAGTTGTTTTCTTCCGGTGATTGTTTCAGTGAGTCCTTTCATTCTCTTCCAGTTGAGCAGGTGGTCTTGAAGATGAGTGATGTTGTCCCTTGTTGGATTAGAATGAGAAGTTCTTTGTCATGTTCTGGAAAGAACATGTTCCATTGTGCCCTCAAACAGAACCACGTAAGACTCCAATCCACATGTATTTTGCAGTCGTGTCTTGGTCCATTAACTTTCCTTGACTTGCATTTATTGTGTGTTCTCAGCTGCCCTGTGAGAACTTGGTTCAATGGGACTTGGAAGATTCAGGACATGTGCCTTGTGGAGACTTACTGCTTCACCGTGCTGTGGAAAAATTATATGGGATAGGCATTTGGCTATGCAGCTGATGTTTGGGATGCCTGCACCCCATGTTGGAGTGCTTGGGTTCAAGTCCTAGCTGTACACATGATTGCAACTTTTGCTAATGCAAATCCTAGGAGTCAGGTGCTCTTAACTCTGCCACCTATGTTGGAGACATGGATTGGCTTTCTGGTTTCTGGTCCATTCCTTGATGTTGGGGGCATTTGGGGATTAAACCAGTGGATGGGGGCTCACTCTGTTTCTCTTTCTCTCTTTCTCCAATAAATACAAATAAAAAGATTCCTGCCAATGGCCATGGTTAATCATGGTTTAAATGTGCTTGCACTTTTAAGGGGCTGGCGTTGTGGGATAGCAGGTAAGAGCTGCTTCCTTCCATGCCAGCATCCCATATGGGTGCCAGTTTGAGTCCTGGCTGCTATGCTTCAGATCCAGCTCTCTGCTAATGTGCCTGGGAAAGCGGCAGAGGATGGCCTAAGTGCTTGGGCCCCTGCACCCCCATGGAAGACCTGGAAGAAGCTCTTGGCACCTGACTGGTGCAGCCCTGGTGGTTGCGGCCCACTGGGGAGTGAATCCGTGGATGGAAGGTCTTGGCCTCTCCCTCCCTTTCTCTCTCATTAACTGCCTTTCAGATAAAATAAATAAGTAACAACAAAAACAAAATGTACTTTTCAGGCACGGATCCAGGAGCATTACAGATACGTGATATGGTGCTGGCCCTGGAGAGTAATTAGGGATTTATAATTGTGGTAATTGTCTTCATTATTTGGGAAGATTATAACATTTTATGTGTTTAATCTATAGCTGGTGCTGTTAAATCTATAGCTAGTGCTGTGGCATAGCAGATAAAGCTATCACCTGCAGTGCTGGTACCCCATATGGGTGCCCATTCAATTCCTGGTTGCTCCACTTCCAATCTAGCTCTCAGCTAAGGCCTGGGAAAGCAGTAGAAGATAGGCCCCTGCACCTGCCTGGGAGATCTGGAAGAAGCTCCTGGCTCCTGGCTTTGGATCGGCCCACCTCCAGCAATTGTGGCCATTTAGGGAGTGAACCAACAGATGGAAGTTCGAAGATCACTCTCTCTCTCTCTGCCTGTGCCTCTCTGTAACTCTGCCTTTCAAATAAATCTTTTTTTTTTTTTTAAAAAAACTGATCCTACTTAATTTTCTTCTGCCATATTTTAAATTATCCAAGCTCTCTAGTTCTGAATTTTTGTACAGTACTTATATTTTGATAGAAGCAAAATAATCTGTTTAAAGACCTATAATC
Organism: Oryctolagus cuniculus; assembly: GCF_051225735.1. Classification (NCBI taxonomy): domain Eukaryota; kingdom Metazoa; phylum Chordata; class Mammalia; order Lagomorpha; family Leporidae; genus Oryctolagus; species Oryctolagus cuniculus. The sequence goes on along the minus strand of NC_142872.1, from coordinate 133,781,268 downwards.
CTGATTTCATTAGTGAAATTCAGAACAAACTCCTGGCCTGGTGGTAATGACCATCGTGTCCCATGTTGGAAGGCCTGTGACTGATGCATGCCTGGGATTGCTGACTCCAGTTTTCTGCCAATGCAGATCCTGGGATCCAGCAGTTATGGCTCAAGTGATTGGGTTCTTGGCACCCACATGGGAGACCTGGTTTAGGTTTCTCTCTTCTGACTTGGGCCTTTGTCCATTCTTGGCCATTGAGGACATTTGAGAAGTAAATGAGCTGATGAAAGCTCTCAGCCTTTGTCTCTAGAGTGTAAAAAAAAAATCAAGAGTTGACTTTCATATTTTTGGGAGATTATAATTTTTAGAAATGGGGCTGGCGCTGTGGTGCAGCAGGTTAACGCCCTAGCCTGAAGTGCTGGCATCCAGCTCTCTGCTATGGCCTGGGGAAGCAGTGGAAGATGGCCCAAGTCCTTGGGCCCCTGCACCCACATGGGAGACCCAGAAGAAGCTCCTGGCTTCGGATCGGCACAGCTCCGGCTGTTGCGGCCAATTGGGAAGTGAACCATTGGATGGAAGACCTCTCTCTTCCTCTCCTCTCTCTGTGTAACTGACTTTCAAACAAATAAACCTTTAAAAATTTTTTTAGAAATTTTTTAAGAAATACATTTAAAGAATATCTCCAGTATTTCATCCCTGTCATCTTTTTAAAAAAGATTTATTTACTTGAAAGGCAGAGAGATAGAGAGGAGAGAGAGAAAGATTTTCCACGTGCTGGTTCATTCCCCAAATGGCCAGAATGGATGTGGGCTGGGCCAGGCTGAAGCCAGGAGCCAGGATCATCTTCTGGGTCTCCTAGATGAGTAAAGGAGCCCAAGCATGTGGGCCATCATCTGCAGATTTCCAGGTGCATTAGCAGGGAGCTGGATTGGTAGTGGAGCAGCCAGCACTTGAACCAGTGCCCACATGGGATGCCGGCACTGCAGGCAGAGGCTTAACATTCTATACCACATTGCTGGACTCCTGACATCATTTAGATGAATAAAATAGTATTATTTAGCAAATACCATTGCAATAACATTTTATCTTTTGTAGTGATTTACTAGAGAACAATATTATTAGGCATAGAGCTTATAAGGCTTTAACTTCCCGAAGAAATACTAACCTTGAGAAAATCATATTCATTGCCTTGCAATGTTATACTTTTATATAAAATTAAGCAAAGTATACTATGAAAGGCACTTCTCACTTTGGTTAAATCTTGAGTGGAACATTAATTCATGATCTTGGTTGCTTAATTGAGTTTTCACATGGTCGTATACATGAACACAGGAGTTCACCCCAGAGTTGCCGTGCTCTGGTAGGGAATCTCTGCCTACCTTGATTCATGCAGGATCTGACATGCATGTTACCTTTTATTGGTGCCACAGTTTGTTGCTGCAGTGTTCATATATGTATCTTGAATTTGGGGTTAGCAGGCATGTATTAGCAGTTTTACTATAAAATTGATAACATTAATACTAATGGTTCATTTAAAAAATCTACTCAACTTGCAACATTATTTAACCAGCAAATATGGAGTAGGGCTGAGATGCCAACAGCCCATTGTTCAGTCCCATTATTTTCAGAATTAGAAATCTGTAATTTTGTCAGGAATAGATGCCTTCACCTAGAAAGAATTTAGATTTCTTCTTGCTTGGCAAGGGCTAACTGCAGAAATCGGGGAACACTTACAAAAAAGTGTCAGGAGCATATTGGAAACAGATGGGCATTCAACACCTATATAAAAGGCTTGATGAGATATACTGTGGATAACTGGTTCTGATTTAACATAGGATAAAACTTGAAATATCAGTATTCAGAAGATGCCCAAGCTTACTTTGCAATTTAAGAACACTAATAAAATAATTAGAATTAAGGGTATAGAGTTCTACTTGTCTTATTTTTCTCTCCTGATGTAATTGTTACTGATGTAGATATTGTTATCTCATTTCTGCTTCATGGTTCTTGTTTTCTGGCCCCATATGTTCCTTTTCCTGTCAGTGAGATATGTGTGGGTTTGTGCTAGAATCACTGTCTATCACTCCTTACAGGATTTTTAATGTTTGCTGTGATGTATTTCATCTTTAGAATTTTGGGTGGGTCTAGATTTAGAAAAGTGTTTTGGTTGGAAGGATGAGGCTCTGGATCTCAGCAGGCTTCAGGGTTGGAAAAGTTGAAGCTTACAGAGAAAGAGCAAATAAACATGCTCATCAAAGTTGGGAATTAGGATCTGTTTATTCACCTGCAAACTAGAATTAAATCTCGTAGCTGTGGACAGAGCCATTTGACTTATTAATATCTTGATAAAATAAATTACTGTAGTCATGTTGAAATGTCTTTTTGCCTCTGTTTAAACTGAAAGGATGGTGTAGTTACCATACAGCAATGGAAATGTTCTTTTAAAATTAGTGTCAAGCTATTGATTTACAACATAGAAAAAAGGCCATAGGGATAGTTGTTGACACTGGACAATGGCTGATTAAACTGAAAAGTTTTGGATTTTGGACAAGAGGATTCAAATTGCAAGAATATCCTATACCCTTGTCCTTCAGCAATTAGCAGTGTTAAGAGCGACTGAAGACTGGAGCAAGGGGGAGGGAGCATTTCGGCTGGGTGTGGCTCCCATCTCTTTGCTTTAAGAGAATTCCTCGTGTGGGGTTATAAAGATATCTAAGATACAGACTTTTTGGTAAGTATTCTCAATTGATTTTCAGTGTTTAACTCTGTCAAGGTTCAAATAAACAGAGCAATGCTTTTAAGAATACCTTCTTAAAAATAAATGTCAGGCACAACTTGTTGACTCTGAAATCTTTGTGGTCAAGATGAAAGTTGGCTTCTGATACATAAAAACAAAACAAAAAGCCTTTAATTTGTGCTGATTCTCTTGGTTCTGTAATTTTTCCTCTATATTCCTTCTGTGAGTGTGATTTATGGTGATGAAGAGCTTTTGGTTTAACCTTTGAACTGAAAGTATAGTTTCAATTTTAGTTTATGATGGTGACTGCAGGATGGAGAACCATCTCCTTGAATTCTCTGCTCACTGACAAAACTAGCTTTTTGGATTTGGATAACTTTGATGTTTATTAAAATCTGTAGTTAAAGTCAGGAGCAGAGGGAGGCAGCAGAATTCTCAAGACATGTTGCAGAGGGCTCTCTCGTGGGGGCTGCTTTTCATGCCACTCCAGCCAACAAGCCCTGCCTTACTTTGGCATAGATAAAGGGATGTCTTTCACAAGAGACTTACACATTACTTCTGTAAATGTCATGCTATTGGATCTCTGTGTTTAAGGTTAGTTGTGTTCTTGGACAACCCTGAGAATAAAAGAGGTGAATTCTCCCAGGTCACCTCCAGGTCACCTCCCTCTTCCTCACATCACTTCTGAGTAGTCCCAGTTTCTATTCCTTTCCAGCTTCCTGTGTTCCTGTCTCCCTACCTCACATTTTTACCATTTTTCTTAAAAAAGCTGAGCTCTCTGGTTTTTGAAACTCAATCACTGACACCCTGCTCAGGACACCTAAGACAATCCCAGAAGAAAACGTCTCCAGAAAGCTGCTGGGGGTAGTTTGGGGTTATTTTTGGTTATCTATGTGAAAGTGCTTTCTGCATCAAAATCATCTAGTCAAAGTAAGGCACTAACAGAAATATTGCAATGAGTGAAAAAAGCAGGAAAGTTGAACTCAACAGTAAAATGTAGAGTGAAGTAGCAGAGACAGGCCTGGAGCTTGGTGCTATAAATAGGAAAGAAATAATAAGGGCCTGAATTATGAGAGGATTAGAGGAAGTCACGGAATTGAGGGATGGAATCTAATATTTAGGAGGGAGTATGGTATTACAATGAAAGCTAGAGGAAGAACACTTCCAGTAGTGCAGGTTACTGGTGTTACAAGGGCCATAAATTGAGAATTATGTCTTCAAGTGAAGATTAGAAAACTGATTGATTGTCATCTGCAAAAATGTAGTCTTAGAGATAATTGGTGGGTGGACATGGTAAGTAAAGGCATAGGTAAAACTGACACTTAACAGTATATAGGATAGTGATATTGTTCTGGACATTGCTCTAGAAAGATCCTTACAATTTGACTGAAACTCAGCAAGTTATGACACTATATCCAGAATGATCACATTCATAAAAAGAAAATTATGTATTACATACATGCATACACCTCAAAGGGGATATAGGGACATTCAATTTCTAAGATGTTATTAGTAATTGTATCTAAGGGAGCCCTTTTTTTTTGTTTGAATTAGTTCCTCAGCCCTGTGATGGGCAGTTGCAAATTTAAGGAACTCAAGTATTAAATAAGAAGTTACTTAGAACGCCTGTGTAGGCTTAGAAGCAACAGAATGTCCATGAAATCTACTGAAAGTGCAGATAAAAGCAGCTGAACAATCATTAGAACAGTCTTGACTGGTTACATTGGCTCTGGTTCTTGGACTTTGAAGGGCCTTTGTTCTTTCATGACCTCCTACCTAAAGGTACATTCAGCCCTGGTTTGGGGATATCTCTGGAAGAAAGATTATAAGATCTAATTGAGGCTATGGGACCAGGAAGATGGAAGGAAACTGTCTTGTGGTGCTGAAACCTATGGAGTTCTGCAACAAGTGTCTACAAACACATTGGCTGTTGAGTTGTCATAAGCGAAGAGATGTGGTGTGCCATGTTTGCTATTTAGATGTCTGAACACCTCTTGCTTGATATTTTTCACGAAATAATGATTCTACATGGGACTAACAGGATGCTGTCTCAAAGCTCAAAGTTTTAATAATTGATGAATTTCTGCTCTTTACCTCTTGTTTCTTCCTTTATTGGATTAATTCAATAAAATGAAGTCATTGTGGCCTCTCGTATCCTGTTATATTTATCTCTGTTTGCAAAAATCAAGTTACATGAATTTTTTATATTTTAGAAATTATATTGGGATTTCAGTTCTAAATTTTATACCAGATCTAGAAAGAGTATTTTGTTCCTTTTAAGTTACCTTTTTTTTCTTTAACCATTATATGTACTGAACTTCAAAAGGTTCTTATTGATTTTTTTTTCAGGTGCTATTTTGACTTTATGTAGTACTAGCTTTCCCTACTTTGTCCCTCTAATAGATATTCATGTTTTAAAAAGGCTAAAAACTGAAAAATGCCTTATGAATGAGTACCTAATATAATTTAGTCATCAAAATAGATGGAATTACAAGTAACTACATTCTTAAGTTAGACTATAGCTTTCCTATTCATTTATCTTTTTAAAAATGTGTTACAATTTATAACTATGCACGTGCATTCTATAAATGCACAGTTTTTACAAGTACATGAATTTGTGTAACCAATATCTAATTGAGATACAGAACATTTTCATTACTCTCCTTAGTGGGTTGACTAGTGTCCTCCCCAAATACATGTCCACTTGGAACATTAGAATGTCACCTTATTTGGAAATAGGGTCTTTACAGATGTTATTAGAATGTGGATAAAGATGAAATCATATAGAAGTAAGATGGATGCTAAAGCTAATTAACATGTCTGTGTAAAGACAGATACAGGAGAGGAAGACAGAAAACAGGAAGATTGGATTTATGCCGCCATAAATCAAGGAATGTCTGGGGTCCCAAAAGCTGGAAGAAGCAAGAAAGGATTCTCCCCTATGGTTTTCAAAGGAAATATGGTCCTACAGATAGCTTGAATTCAGGCTTCTAGGCTCCAGGATTGAGAGTGTAAATTCCTCTCATTCAAGTAATCAAATTGTTGGACTTGGTTATATTAATTCCCATGATACTATAACATTCCCAGAATTCCACAGTGCTGCTTTCCAGTTGGTCCTCAAAGGCATTTAGCGTTTTTATTTTTATCTCCACATGTTATCTTTACCTGTCCCTTCACTATCAATGAAATTATATTGAGCATACTGTGTGTGTGTGTGTGTGTATGTGTGTCTGAATTCTTTTGACAAACAGAATTGTGTGGATTTCATTCCTGTGTGTATGTATATTTTGATAATTTCTAATATTGAGTACAATTCATAGCATGAATATACCAGTATTCCTACATTTTGTTCATAGACTTTTGAGTGGTTTCTTTTTACTCATTTTGTACATTATATCTACTTTTATCTATCTTTTGTTTAAAAGTTGTTTGGCCTATTTTTGCAGTCAATATCTTAACATTATAGCAAGTACATTTTACTTAAAGTTGAATTTATATTGGATTTCTTCACTGGTATGTATAGTGCTTGAATGTTTGAATGTTGGCTGTCCCTAATGTGATACATGTTACTGATTTTGAATATAAAATACTTGAAAAATGCTACCTTTAAAACTCTATACTTTTATGGATAGACCCACATATTTCTCAGTTGGTGGGATCACTATTGCTAGTTGCATACTTTTAATTTTCCAACATACACATTATTTTCTTTGAGTGCTATTTTGGTGAACAAATACCTAGTCTTATTCTAGCTGAAATATATTTTGTTCTCATTCTTGGACTATAATTTAGCAGATTATAGAATTATTATTTGGTAGTCAGTATCCTACATGTGTTCTTTAGCATGTAGGATATTTACATGTAATATTTACTGTTTCTGTTAAGATGTATGCTCCCAAAGATCTATTCTTTTGTAACCTGCTGTTCTTCTCTGGTTTGACTTTATTCTTGAGTATAGATAAACTCTGTTCAGATACAGGCTTGGTTTCTAACTCTCCCCAGGTTTGCCAATTTTTTATCCAAGAACTGTGTGTCCCTCAATTCTGGGAATGAGTTGGTCATGATCTGTTAGAATAGTATGTCTTATTCATTCTCTCTGTACTTACCTTTTATAGTACTTACTACTCATGCCCTGAGACTTTGCATTTTTCTTTATATGCTGCTTCTCATTTTATCTTGTTTGATGCTATAGCTATTTTTGTAAAAATTTATTAACGTAAACAGAACAGATTTCATAGGTATAGTTCTAAGAAGATGACCATACTTCCTTCCCTCCTCTTCTCCCTCCCTCAAGACCTTTCCTTCCTTCCCTCCTTTTCTTTTTTAATTTTTGCAAAGACATAATTTCAGTGCACTCTAGTCATAGGCTTAATTCAGCACTAGCCATAATATTCAACAAATAAAAAGTAGGAAGACCATAGTTCCACAAGAGTATAAATGAGCTCAAACAACAAACAATCATAAGACAAGATGTCCAATTCATTCCTATGTCTTTGTAGTCTATGTTGAATACCACATACTAGAGAAAATATACAATATCTGTTTAGATAATTGGATTATTTCACTAAGCATAATGGTTTCCAGTTGCATCCATTTTGTTGCAAATGACAAGATTTCATTCTTACAGCTGAATAGCATTCCATAGTGTATATATATTACATTTTGGTTACTCAGTCATCAGTTGATGGACATCTGGGTTGATTCTATATATCAGCTATTGTGAATTGAGTTGCAGTAAACATGGGGGTATAAATCACTCTTTAGTATGCTGATTTCATTTCATCTGGGTAAATTCCCAGGATTGGGATGGCTAGGTCATATGATAGATCTGTTTTTGGATTTCTGAAGAATCTCCGTATTGTCTTCCAAGATGGTTGCACTAGTTTACATTCCAACCAGCAGTGTGTTATGGTACGTTTCCGTCCATATCCTCACCAGCATTTGTTTTTTGATATTTGAGTTATAGCCATTCTAACTGAGGTGAAGTGAGACTTCATTGCAGTTTTGATTTGCAGTTCCATGATGACTGGTGATCCTGAGCATCTTCTCCTGTGTCTATTGATGCTACAGCATCAATGCTGTAGCTCTTTAAATCTGCCTTTTGGTTATGTCACTCTTTTCAAGTCTACAATTCGACTTGTCCATAGAATATTTTTTTTTGGTTTTTAAGTTTTCATTTTATCCTAACTTCTGCATTTTCTTTTCCTCATGATTTCTAGCCTTAATCTTTTCAAATATTTCATAGATACTCATTTAAAATTCTTCTAGAATGTTCAGTTATTCCTGATTCCTTAGGTATGCATGTTCCTTCTTGGTGATACTGATGACTCGTTTTCATGGTGTTTTGGTTTGTAGTTTATTCATCTTGAGGTTAAAGTAGTTTTTGCATGAAAGTCCCAGGTTGCAGGATTATAGAAAATTTAGAGAGTAGTTTTATGTATTTTTGTTTGTGACTTGTTCTGGATCTGGATAACTTCTACATAAAGTTGTTGAATTGGGGACCTAAGCAGGGGTGGGAAACCTTTTTTCTGCCAGGGTCATTTGGATATTTATAACATCATCTGCAGGCTATACAAAATTATCAACGTAAAACTTATCCTGCTAGACTCACAGAGGGACAATCACTTTAAGACTCAGCCCCTAAGGCATTCTAATCTAACTGAAAAGCCCAGGGGAGCATTTCAGGCATGGAAAGCCAAGACACACTGGCAAAAAATGCTCTTCATAAAGGCCCTCTGTGGGTGAGATGCCAGTGGAAAGAAGCAGCCACCAAAGAAGGTTGTACTTTTCTCTGAAGGGAGGAGAGAACTTCTGCTTTGCTTATGGCCTTGTCAAGCTAGTGGATCCTAAAGGCTTCCATAGCTGAGGCAGCTCATGTCAAGAGCCTTGGGTAGAGGGGGTGAACCAATGGAAGGAAGACCTCCCTCTCACTCTCCCCCCTCCCCCTCCCCCTCCCTCACTCTCTCACTCTCTCTCACTCTCTCTCACTCTCTCTCACTCTCTCTCACTCTCTCACTCTCTCAAATAAATTAATTTAAAAAAGAGCCTTGGGTGATCACTGATGTCATACATAAGAGTGTTATTTGCTAAATAGATCACAAGAGTCACTGTACACTAACTTGCCCTGCAGGACCTCTGTCCCCAAACAGTTGTATCATGATATTTAATAGTGGCCGGTGCCACGGCTCACTAGGCTAATCCTCCACCTGTGGCGCTGGCACACTGGGTTTTAGTCCCAGTCGGGGTGCCGGATTCTGTCCCAGTTGCCCCTCTTCCAGCCCAGCTCTCTGCTGTGGGCCGGGAGGGTAGTGGAGGATGGCCCAAGTGCGTGGGCCCAGTACCCGCATGGGAGACCAGGAGAAGCACCTGGCTCCTGGCTTTGGATCAGCGCGGTGCGGCGGCCATTGAGGGGTGAACCAACAGAAAAGGAAGACCTTTCTCTCTGTCTCTCTCACTGTCCACTCTGCCTGTCAAAAAAAAAAAAAAAAAAAGACTTAGTAGTAAAACTGATTTTCAAGAATCATTTCCTTTTAGTGTATTAAATGGAAGATATTATTGTGTCTCAGAAATTATGTCTAAGCTCACAAAAGATGTATCATTCTTGGGTTCTTCTTTAAAGATAATTAAGTTTTTAAAAGGAAAATGGGGGAAGAAGGAAGGGAAAAGAGGAAGGAGGAAAAATGAAATTGCCATCAAGAAGCAACAAAACTGAACAGCCCTTGTCTAGACTGTTGAGGAAGAGGCTTTTTTTTTTTTTTTTTTTGACAGAGTGGACAGTGAGAGAGAGAGACAGAGAAAGGTCTTCATTGGTTCATCCTCCAATGGCCGCCGCATCGATTGCGCTGCAGCTGGCGCACCGCGCCAATCCGATGGCAGAAGCCAGGTACTTCTCCTGGTCTCCCATGGGGTGCAGGGCCCAAGGACTTGGGCCATCCTCCACTGCACTCCCTATCCATAGCAGAGAGCTGGCCTGGAAGAGGGGCAACCAGGACAGAATCCGGCGCCCTGACCGGGACTAGAACCCGGTGTGCCGGCACTGCAAGGTGGAGGATTAACCTATTGAGCCGCGGCGCCGGCGAGGAAGAGTTTTCTTAGTTCCCCTCTCCCCTCCCCTGGGATCTCACTCGCAGAGATGTTTCATTTTAGATTTTTTTTTTTTCTTTCTTTGCCAGAATGTCTTGGCTTTCCATGTCTAAAATACTCTGACAGGCTCTTCAGCCAGATCCGACTGCCTTAAGAGCTGATTCTGAGGCCAGGGTGCTGTTCACGACATCTGCCATTCTATGAGTCTGCTGTGTATGCCGCTTCCCATGTTGGATTGTTCTCTCCTTTTTGATTCCACCAGTTAGTATTAGCAGACACTAGTCTTGTTTATGTGATCCCTTTGACTCTTAGACTTATCAGTATGATCAGTTGTGAACTGAAATTGATCACTGGGACTAGTGAGATGGCATTGGTACATGCCACCTCGATGGGATTGAATTCGAATCCCCTCGTATGTTTCTAACTCTACCGTTTGGGGCAAGTCCAATTGAACATGTCCCAAATGTTATATTTATGAGATACATACAAATAGAAAAACTTATCCTGTGTTGAATTTTGAGTCCTGCCTGCTGTTGAGTTTGCAGGGCCAGACCAAATGATTGTGGGCCTTCTATGATCCATAATTTGATTCTGGATCCCACACTTAGCTGTCATGCGGGCATGGAATAGGGATGGGGTTTCCTCTCTACTGCGCTCTTCCCTTCTGTGCCATCAGCCCAGGGTTGGAATCCTGTTCTTTGGCCAGTTGGGATGGGGGTTGGTGGTACTTGTCATGGACAAACAGCTTTCATGACTTCTGACTAAGGGAGCTAAGGCTCAACTCTTCACATGGGTGTTTCTTGGCCTGGATCCAGTACTCCAGAGGAAGCTCTGTCAGTGGCCTTATATCCCCACGAACCATTTGGTTTCAGCTTCTGGCCTCAACTTTGCATCTGCTGTGTTTCTTCTTTGTTTCTAACTTTGGTTGTATTTTAACCTTTTTGTATGTGTGAGGGCGGGGGATGGCATTTTACTTAGTATTTCTAGGTCAATTGAACAGAAAGAGACATTTGTCCTTTCGTCATGATGTATTGACCAGAATGTTTAAACACATTTTTGTTTCTTTTCTTTTGCAGCTAGTTATGTATCAAATCCTATTTGCAAAGGTTGCTTGTCTTGTTCTAAGGACAATGGGTGTAGCCGATGTCAACAGAAACTGTTCTTCTTCCTTCGAAGAGAAGGGATGCGCCAATATGGAGAGTGCCTGCATTCCTGCCCATCAGGGTACTACGGACACCGAGCCCCAGATATGAACAGATGTGCAAGTGAGCATTTGACTTTAATCTGTCCTGTTTTACTAGAACTTAGGTTATCCTCTAAGTTGAAAATGTTTAATTTCTAACTGGCTATAGAACTAGTCTAAGCTCAAACTTAAAAAAATAAGTAGGGTGGGAGAAGAGAGCTTTTACTTTATATAAGTACATCACACAGTTACACACACTTTTTGATTACCTACTTATCTTTTTATCACAAGGATCCAAACACAAGCTTGCTAGGCAGATCATTGTAAAGAGTACTTAGGGATTGCCAACAACAAAAACCAAAAAACCAAATATCAAACCATGGACAACTTAAATTCTGTGTACTGAGAACTTATCAGTGAACATAACAGTTTCTTAAGCTTTTCTCTTACCTGAACTTGTAATATATGGCTTTAGTATGACCTATAATTATGCATATGCATTTTAGGTTCTTTGAAGCACCATTACTGGTGAAGATGTAAGTAAAATATTTAACTTAATTCAAAGTATCCAGACTCCTGATTTTAATGCTGATTTAAAAAAAAAAGGTTAATAAGAAATAACATCCTATATCTGGGCATGAGGGTACAACTTTTCATTTTTAATGCAAAAATGACTGATGGAATGATTCTCAACAGTAGAATTTGAGGTTGAAAGAAAGAATAAAGTAGTTACCAAAGGGACTTCTTAAAGGAGCCAAGGAAAGGAGAATGAAATAACAAATGGTAAGCTTTAAATAATTTAATACATTAGGTGCTACATCAGTAGGCATTAAATCTCTTGTATGAGAGTGATTTAATTCTCTAATATATACCGTGTACATGACTCTTCAGCCCAGTTGGTCTTCAGATAAGGAGGGAGTTTGAATTGCATCATCCAAGGACAATGTTATTTTAGAAGGACACAGAACTACTGGGAAGTATTTAAATAAATTCTGGAAAGAAGGAATCATTTATGTGTGAAAATAGTATTTTTAAAATTTTTATTTCATTTTATTTTATTTTGACAGGTAGAGTTATAGACAGTGCGAGAGACAGAAAGAAAGGTCTTCCTTCCGTTGGTTCACTCCCCAAATGGCTGCTACGGCTGGCCCGAAGCCAGGAGCCAGGTGCTTCTTCCTGGTCTCCCATGCGGGTGCAGGGGCCTGAGCGCTTGGGTCATCCTCCACTATCCACCTGGGCCACAGCAGAGAGCTGGACTGGAAGAGGGGCAACCGGGACTAGTATCCGGGGCCTATATGGGATGCCGGCACTCCAGGCAGAGGATTAGCCAAGTGAGCCACGGCGCCGGCCCCGAAAATAGTATGTTTAGAGCACAAGTCTCCGCTAGGATGCAATTTGGCATTTTAGCAAAATTGTTGGACATTTTGTGTCCTTGGTCCCTGTCTACTGAATACTTGTGCCCTCAAATTACAGTCCCCTGACATTTCAAAACACCTCCTAGGAGAGCATAACCATCCCTGGATGAGAGCCATTGAATTAACTTGTGCTTAGTGAGAGGTGTGGTAAAAGTGAGTTTGGAAACGAAGACCTGAGTGCAATTGAAAAAGGACTTGGTGACAGGCTAAGTATGGATATTATCTAGGGTATTGAACCTGCAGTGGATTAAAGTGATTATTTGGGATAATTCTAATAAATTGAAGGAAATGAATTGAATGGGACAAAAAGTAGAAGAAGCCAATCAGACTAGAAATTTTGTTCTAATGAAAGGTTTGTCAATAATGAATTTGAGGGGGCCGGCGCCGTGGCTCACTTGGTTAATCCTCCGCCTGAGGCACCGGCATCCCAAATGGGCACCAGGTTCCAGTCCCAGTTGCTCCTCTTCCAGTCCAGCTCTCTGCTGTGGCCTGGGAGGGCAGTGGAGGATGACCCAAGTGCTTGGGCCCCTGCACCTGCATGGGAGACCAGGAGGAAGCACCTGGCTACTGGCTTCGGATCAGCATAGCTCTGCCATGGCGGCCATTTGGGGAGTGAACCAACGGAAGGAGGACCTTTCTCTCTGTTTCTCTCTTGATGTCTAACTCTGTCAAATTAAAAAAAAAATGAATTTGAAAGGCTTTTCCCGTAGAATCAACTGGACTTGGTAGCTAATTGTATAGAGGAGAATCGGCAATCAGATTTGATCCTAAGATTTTCAGCTAAGGAATAGTTTTGCTGTGATTTACTGCCATTTCATGGAATTGTTGGAAGTTGTATCCCTCAAGTAATTAATTCAAAGTATCAATGGATTGCCTAACTCTTACACATCTGCGTTGCTTTGTTCTTAAGCTATATGGCTTAGGTGAACTACTAATTTGTCTCTCATGGTTTATGAACTTGCATAGGAACAAAGGGTCTATCTGGAAGCAGTTTTTTCTTCAGATTTAGACAGTTCACGGAGGGGTTTCAAGTCCTGGCTATTCAGTGCATTTGCCTTCCTAGACTATTGGTGTGCACGGGAGACAGAGCAAGAGTGGAGGGGGATCTGAGCTATTTATTTCAATTTATAGAGCTAGCATTATATATACCATGTATGGACAACTGGCTGGCTATGTGATGTGTTACTCAAATGTGGACATTAGAAATGCAGGAGGCTGCTATCAATAACTATGTAGAGAAGGTAAGTGCAAACCAGGATGATCCTGGGCAAACTGGTATGGATGGTCACCTCAGCAATGAGGTCATAGTGTTTCAACAGAATCTTCCTTAGATAATTCCCAAGCACATTTTGGCTAAGTAGATCCCTGTTCTCAGAAGTGGAAAACAGAGCAGTGACTGTAAATCAGCCTTGGAAAGAGATTGTACTTGTGATATGGATTGGCTATATAATTATACTTATTTTAAGTGACTGTAATCAATGTTGGAGTTACCGATCTAGATCAAATCACTACTTTTCTAGTATAGATGGGAAGTGCTCAATAGCAAGATTGCTGTGAAGCAAAGGGGAAGTGAGAAATTTCTTTATTCTTGGTACATGACTTTGGATGACCTTGGTTCTTCTACAATGATTTGCTTTTTTCATAGATATTGCATCTATTGCATTAATATTTGCATTTCATTGAAATGATGAGATTAAACTGGAAAAACTCACAAACTGAGAAATTTAAGTCATAACCACTTTTAAGATATTATTGCTCAACGGCAGAGAAGCAAGGTATACTTCAGGCAATAATAGCTTACATCTTAAAAGTGAAGCTTGGTCATCCCTTTCCTAATCACCAGTGTAAGATTCCGAGTGTAAACTGATATTTCTTCTGAAGGAAGACTTGCTCTAAGAAAAATTGGCTGGCGATGGCTTCTTGGTTCATGCAGTGTTCAGCTTATAAAATTCAAATATGCTTAAGAAAACCCATTCAATAAGCATTTGAAGCATGCTCCAAGTATATTTACTAACAAACACAGAAGCCAGTATTGTCCTTGATACTATGATAGGTGATAGTCATCTCTTACTTTCTTTCTCATTGATAAATTAACTTACATAAAAGCTTTATATTTAAAATGCATGTTTCTTATAGAATGCTTACAAAATGCATACACCTTTAAAGAAAAGCAAAAGAAACAACACATGAATTACTACTCAAAGATAATAAAACTTAATATTTTGGCTTCTATCTTGACATTTTGTCTGAAGATTTCTGTCTTTGGCTTCTTATAAAGGAGTTCTGTTTTATATTGTTTAACTTGATGCATTTTGAACACTTTCTCTTGTAATTAGGACTGTAGTCTCTGGATATATCTTATGCATGGCTGATAAACTTTTGGAAAATTTGCTTTCAGTTTTTCATTATAAGCAGTTTCATGAATATCCTTTATGTATAAATTCTTGCTCTTTCTCACATAAATTTTTATACAGTTGTCTGATTTAGTTTCGTAAGATAAACTTTTTTAAAGATTTATTTGTTTATTGGAAGAGTTACAGAGAGAGGAGAGACACAGAGAAATATTGCATCTATTGGTTCACTCCCTAGATGGCCTCAATGGTCAGGACTGGGCCAGGAGCCAGGAACTTCTTTCAGATCTCCCATGTGGGTGGTAGGACCTCAACACTGGGGCCGTCTTCTATTATTTTTCCCAGGCCATTAGCAGGCAGCTGGATTTGGAAGTAGGGGAGCAAAGATGTGAACCGATATGCATATGATATGCCAGCACTGCAAGGTGCAGTTTTACCTGCTAGGCACAATGCCAGCCGCTAAGCTAAGCTTTTAAACATAGTACAAGTCCTTTTCAGAACTTTTGGTATACATTGCCAGATGGCCTTCTGGCAAAGTGTATGTAGCAGTTCACATCTTGATTGACAAAACAATTTTCCCTTGCTGAATATGAATGGCAAAAATTATTAAAGTAGATTTTTTTGTTTAATGTGCTTTTCTTTGATACAAAGTTAAATATTGGCATTGTAGGGTGTTTGCCAGAATTCCTACCCCCTCTTTCATTGTGCAATTGTATTGCTTTTAGTAATTAAAATAAAATCCTTTCAATTAAGTGGATTTAGCCTTCTGTACCCACGAGTCCTGCTTCCGTGGGTTGAACCAACCACAGCTCAAAAATATTGAGGGGATGTCATTATGGCTTAGTGGGTAAAGCTAATTCCTGCAATGCCGGCATCCCATTCAGGTACTGTTTTGTGTACTGGCTGCTTCACTTCCAATCCAACTCCTTGCTAATGGCTCAGGAAAAGTAGCAGAAGATGGCCCAAATACTTGGTCCCCTGCTACATATGTGGGAGACCCAGTTGGAGTTCCAGGTTCCTGGTTTCAGTCTGGCTCAGCCCTGGGTGTTTGTGGCCATCTGGGTAGTGAACCAGCAGATGAAGGATTTCTGTCTCTCCCTCTCTAACTCTGACATTCAAATAAATCTCTTCAAAAATTGATAATTACATCTGTACTGAACATGTACGTACTTTTTCTTGTCATTTGTTAAATGTTATGTAAATAGTTGTTTGTGTTTTTGTACAGGCAGAGTGGACAGTGAGACAGAGAAAGGTCTTCCTTTGCTGTTGGTTCACCCTCCAATGGCCACCGCGGCCAGCATGCTGAGGCCGGCGCACCGCCAGGTGCTTCTCCTGGTCTACCATGGGGTGCAGGGCCCAAGCACTTGGGCCATCCTCCACTGCACTCCCAGGCCACAGCAGAGAGCTGGCCTGGAAGAGGGGCAACCGGGACAGAATCCGGCGCCCCGACCGGGACTAGAACCCAGTGTGCCGGCGCTGCTAGGCGGAGGGTTAACCTATTGAGCCGCAGTGCCGGCCGTATTGTGTTTATATTAGATAATCTAGAGATGATTTAAAGTATATAGATGTTACATAACTCCATTGAAGATGGGGGTTTGAGCATTTGTGGATTTTTCTATCTGCAGGGGAGTCCTAGAACCAATTCTTCATGGATACTTGGGGATTATTGTGTCACTAGAATTCTATATTCATAAATAGTGGGAGGTTTATTAACTTTTAAAAAGTGGATATACTGTGTATTCATAACTATTCCTACTAATCACAAATTGGAAACAAATATCCAAACAATAGAATATGTTAGCACAGTGTATTAATAAAAAGAATACAGAAGTAGAAATAAATGAATTAGAGCAATATGCAGCAGCATGGATGTATACGAAACATAATGTTGAGTGACAGGGTTCATAAATGATAGGTACATTTAGGTCAATTTATTTTTTAAATGATTTAATATTTATTTGAAAGGCAGAGTTACAGGGAGGGAAGGAGGGGAGAGTGAGTCCTTGGGCTATCCTCTACTGCTTTCCCAGGTATATATTTTTTTTTGACAGGCAGAATTACAGAGACAGAGTTATAAACAGTGAGAGACAGAAAGATCTTCCTTCCATTGGTTTGCTCCCCTAATGGCCACTACTGCTGGTGCTGTGTTGATTCAAAGCCAGGAGCCAGGTGCTTCCTCCTGGTATCCCATGCAGGTGCAGGGACCCAAGCACTTGGGCCATCCTCTGCTGCCCTCCCAGGCCACAGCAGAGAGCTGGACTGGAAGAGGAGCAACTGGGGCTAGTACCCAGCACCCCAACTGGGACTAGAACCTGGGGTGCCAGCGCTGCAGGCGGAGGATTAGCCAAGTGAGCCACAGTGCTGGCCCTCCCAGGTGTACTATCAGGGAGCTAGATCAGAAGTGGGGCAGCCTGGACTTGAACCGGTGGCTATATAGGTTGCTGGTGTTAAGTGGTGGCTTAATCTGCTACAGAACAATGCCAGCCCCAAGGATTAATTTCAAAAACTGCCAAAGTTGGTAACGATTTAAGTGCCTACTGTATAGTGGCTCTGGTGCTAGATGCGTCTAGATACAATAATGAGTAACAGTTTCTGCCCTTGAGTTGTGTATGGTCTCAAGTGGTAGTCTCTAGTCAGAGATGATTTTTCTCTTAGGAGGAGTTTGGTAATGAGACATTTTTGGTTATTAAAACTGAAGGGGTACTACTGGTATCTAATTGGTAGAGGTTAAAGATGTTGCTAAATACTCTGCAGTGCACAGGACACCCCCTTGCAACAAAGAATCATCCAGCTCAAGATGTTTCTAGTACCTAGGTTGACTAAATCCTGATCCAGTGGGAAAAATAATCAATTCAGTATAATATGAGGGAGGTCCAAAAAGTTCACAGAAAATTGTTTAGTAAAAAACTATGCACACATTTTTGAAAAATTTGTACTGAAAATAACCACCGCTTAACTTGATTTTCCTTGAACTTTCAAAAGTGGTCTCATTTGTCATATAGACTGAATTATTGGACTTCTGTTCCAAGCTAGCTAGTTTATTAGATGTACTTTCTCTTTTTTTTTTAAGTGTACAAAGTAGGTTATATATTTCTTGGATGAAGTTATTTGACGGTGGGTAAATCAGACTTTCTAAAGTTAGGGGTAGATCGTAGCATTGAAGACAATGATATTTATGAAGAAGTGGGTGCTTTTAGAATTTAGGATTAAATGTTATAAGTAGAATAAAAGTATGAGAGGCTGGAGACACAAAACATCCAGGGAGCTAATGTTGTGGCATAGCAGGTAAAGCTGCAGCCTACAATGCCAGCATCCCATATGGGCACTGATTTGTGTCCTGCCTGTTCTATTTCTGATCCGGCTACCCACTAATGTGCTAGAAAAAGTGGCAAAAGATGACCCAAATCCTTGTGCTTCTGCCACCCATATAAGATCTGGAAGAAGTTCTTGGTTTCAATCTGGCCCAGCCATGACCTTGTGGCTATTTGGGGAGTAAACCAGCTGATGTAAGATCTGTCTGTCTCGTCCTTTTTCTAACTTGGGCTTTATTCACATAACTCTTGAGGGAGGGAGGAAAGGAATATCATTATATCTTTAGGTTTGTATCCATAAG
Source organism: Oryctolagus cuniculus (assembly GCF_051225735.1). Taxonomy (NCBI): domain Eukaryota; kingdom Metazoa; phylum Chordata; class Mammalia; order Lagomorpha; family Leporidae; genus Oryctolagus; species Oryctolagus cuniculus. The sequence goes on along the minus strand of NC_142872.1, from coordinate 133,762,904 downwards.
CTACATTGAATCAGTTAAAAACTAAAAATTTAAAAATCCATTGTTAAATACCATGTAGGTTGTTGAGTACAATTCCACTATATTAATTGAATAGTAGTTAGGATGGTGAGTGACTAGATCATGATAAATTTTAGCAATTTAAATGTCCTCTGGAAAACCACAAGTAGTCAATGAAGGATTTTAAGTAAGGAAATGAGAAGATTATGTGTTTTAGAAATATTTTTCTTTTGGCATCAAAGAAAACGTTGAGTTTAAAGGGGAATCAGAAATGATGGCAGTTAAGGTCAGTAATCTAGATTTTTAAATAAAAGTGAGAACATGGATCTCCTCAGTTTGACCCACACAGGCCCATTTATCTAAAATTTTAATCTTCCCCATCTCAATATATCTTTCTCCCTTTCCTTTATTTTTCATCTCTATTTCTCAATGCCCCTCTGATTCCTATTCTTAGCACTCCTCATCTAACTCACATTCTCTGTCCTTATTTTACTCTTTGACCCTTCTGTTAGAATGTTAGGTACTAAGGGGGAAGGAATTTGGGTCTGTTTGGTTCAGGCTCCTGATATGCAGAATAAAATCTGACACAGTAGGAGCCCACAAATATCTGTTGAATGAATAAATAGATGAAAGTAGTTAAAGTCGAGTTAAAGTTGGGGAAAGGGGAGATTTATTGAGGAAGGATCGGTAGTACTTGTTGAATTGAAAAATGTTGGATGGAGGTAATGGTGAAATGAAGATGACTCTTAGATTCCTCTCTTTAGCTCCAAAACCATAATCCTGTCAAGGTAGCACATAACAGAGAAAGCATATTTGCTACACAGAATGGCAATTGATTTGGGGCATGCTGAGCTTAAGGTGATAGACATCTTGATGGAGATACCACTGAACAGTTGGATGTAAGATCTGGAGCTACCGGCGCCGCAGCTCACTAGGCTAGTCCTCCGCCTTGTGGTGCTGGCACACCGGGTTCTAGTCCCGGTCGGGGCGCCGGATTCTGTCCCGGTTGCCCCTCTTCCAGGCCAGCTCTCTGCTGTGGCCAGGAAGTGCAGTGGAGGATGGCCCAAGTGCTTGGGCCCTGCACCCCATGGGAGACCAGGATAAGTACCTGGCTCCTGCCATTGGATCAGCGCAGTGCACTGGCCACTGCGGCCATTGGAGGGTGAACCAATGGCAAAGGAAGACCTTTCTCTCTGTCTCTCACTGTCCACTCTGCCTGTCCAAAAAAAAAAAAAAAAAATCTGGAGCTCTCAGTGACAGTCTGAACTGAACCATTGGTATGAAGAAGAAAATACAGACTAAAAGAGAATGTTAAAGATTAAACCCTGGAGAATGTTGACATTTAACAACAAGCAAAGAAAAGCCTGTGACTGAGTCACTGGGGAAGTAGAAAATGAGTGGGTGATGTTTCACAGCCCCAGAAGTAGGAAGGCTTGAGAAGGAGCAAATGGTTAATGTCAAAGTTGCATTGTGTAAATAATAGAGGTTATGACCTTAATTGGGGGTCATTCTGTTGTGGTATTCTGATGGCTATGATTTTGAGGGAATACATGGAGTCCTATGAAAGCAGCCATAGTGATTGTGTTCAATTTTCTTCTTTCTGCTAAGCTTATTGAAAAGGAGCATGTGTTGATAGCTGGAAAGCCATGAATTAGGAGGCTGATATTGGATATGTGATGGAAGGAGACACGAACAAGGAAGAACCAGTTGAGGTGGAGAGGGAAGGCAATAATTAAGGAAGCGAGATAATTGAAGTTACAAAAGAGAATAGGATTTAAGACTAAGTGGGGAAATCTGCCTTGGACAGTAACACTTGTTAGTCAGTTTGGAAAATGTATTCTTGGAGGATAAAGTTGGAGGATAAAGATGGAGGTGTCATCATGTGGTAAGATGCATCATTTTCTTGATTTAGTCTCATCAGGTGGCATTAAGGAGATATTTGGGTGTGTGGGCTAGAGAGGAGGCATGGAGATCAATTAGGAGGCTGTCGCTTCAATCCTGAGGCAGACATACAGACTTCTGCCTACGTGATGGAGGTCAAGAGGGACAGAGATTTTGTAGAAATTAGACAGAATTGCCAGAAGTTTATTTGTTGGACACAGAGGTGATGAGGAAGAGACCATTATGCCTCACAGGTTTCTGTTTGCAAGGATTGTGGAACCTGGTGATATCTACTGAGAGGGCATGTAAATGTGAAGCATTTTGGTTTTGATGGGCAGTGAAAGAAGTTCAAGTTTAGGAACAGTGTATGAAAGGTGACACACTTGTGTAGGGTGTGCTTTGTAGAGTTGGATACCTGGATCTATTTTAGATAAAGTCCAGTTAGTATCTGTTTGTTATCAATCACATCTTGTATCTCCTTGTAATACTGATGACAGAAGTAGATGTTACCAGGAATATTTATTCTACTTCAGAACTTACTAGCGTTCTGTATGGTTAAAACTGATTATGCTGGGAATGAATGACTATATCATATACTTATGGCAAACTAGCAACCTTGTAGCAACCTTGAAGAGCCCTTCAAGCAGAAGCATTTTTGTTGGCAAAGTTTTCGTTATGCAAGTGCATGGTAAAAGGACCAGCCTGCACAAATTTGCAGTTTCATACTTGTATAGATGTCTGCCCAGCTCATCACCTTCCCACCCATTATTCTTCTTGATCATGGCCTTCCTCATACATTCATGTCTGTCATCTCATCTCTGTCATTCCATAGGAAAGGAATTGTTTATTGTTGACACAGACTGCTTGAAACCTTTTCATACTAGAGGGAAGTACTTCTCAACTTGAAGTGTGCATCCCATCACCTGTTAGAACATTGTTAGAGTTTCTGTTTCAGTAGATCTCAGCTGGAATCCAAGAACTTATTAAAAACACCAATTCCTGGGTGATGCTGGTAGGACTGACACAGAGACTACACTTTGAGAAAATCTGCTACAGTGTTAAGTGTCACAAGTTATGGAATTGAAGACTTTGTATTTAGTCAAAGACAAGTTTGGTACCTTCTAAACATGGAGGATATTCTTTTCCACTTACCTTGTTAATGTATATCTGGTTATGGATTCTTTTGCACTGGTTTCTTTCCCAAAAACATACCATGTCCTGTGGCCAGTCTATAGGAGACCCTCACTTGGTTATCACATTCCTGATGGCTGGAGGAAATTCATTGCCCTGAAGTGGTTTTGTGTCACTAAGTGAAGAGTTGCTACCAGCTGGTTATCACACTGGCCGTGACTGGGTATGGTTAGAGGGATTATAAGGACAGTCCTACTGTCCTCTTACTAGAAGCTAATTGAGATTTCATTACGTGCTTAGTCTCTTGATCTATTCACTCTTTGTTCTGAAGGAAACCCATCTATGCACATGAGATGGCTATGGTTTGACGTATCTGTGTCTGGGATAAAACAAAACATCATTTGTTTTAGTTTCAGAGGGACCTGCTGTCACCAGTTCCACAGTTTAATTGGCTGGGCCAGCCAGTCCAGGGCTTGACATCACATAGCTGCTAATTACATATTTTTTTTTTTTTTTTTTTTTTTGACAGGCAGAGTGGACAGTGAGAGAGAGAGAGACAGAGAGAAAGGTCTTCCTTTGCCGTTGGTTCACCCTCCAATGGCCGCCGCGGCCAGCGCGATGTGGCCGGCGCACCGCGCTGATCCGATGGCAGGAGCCAGGAGCCAGGTGCTTTTCCTGGTCTCCCATGGGGTGCAGGGCCCAAGCACCTGGGCCATCCTCCACTGCACTCCCGGGCCACAGCAGAGGGCTGGCCTGGAAGAGGGGCAACCGGGAAAGAATCCGGCGCCCCGACCGGGACTAGAACCCGGTGTGCCGGCGCCGCTAGGCGGAGGATTAGCCTAGTGAGCCGCGGCGCCGGCCGCTGCTAATTACATATTAACTGAGAGAAATATCCCATGACTCGGGCCCTGAGAATAGGAGGGGAGACTCTATAATGCTCACTGCTCTTCCATGTCGGATGCTGTTTGTTTACCAGTAGTGAATGTTTATTTCTCACTTGCTGAGCCAAAATCCTTTCAGCAGCCTGTGCAGTAGATGTTTGAGTATGACAAGCAAGCAAACTGAGGCCTGGAAGAGATCAATTGTTGCACACTGGGTAGCAGATCTGATAACTGGCGAGTGTTTCTCAGTGAGGTCATCCTATGTTCTTTGTTATTAGACTAGTGTTTCACAGGCTGTTTCTCAGTTTGGCTTTAAAAATTGATCACTCTATAAATTTGTAAGACAGATAATCTATAAACTGAAGCTATTTTAACATTTAATGAAAACATTTGTATTTGTCACTTATAGTACTTCAAATCATGTGGTGATAAATGGATTTCTTGCTAAGATACTAAATATGTATTATCCAAGAAGGTACTACCTGGTAGGCCCTGTTGGTCACATGTCTGCCCTTTTCAGTGTCTTCATTATTCTTTTTTATTTTTTTTTTTGGACAGGCAGAGTGGACAGTGAGAGAGACAGAGAGAAAGGTCTTCCCTTTTCTCCCTTTTCTTCCCCTTTTTTTTTTTTTTTTTTTTTTTTTTCCAGTTGGTTCACCCCCCAATGGCCGCTGTGGTCGGCACACTGCACTGATCCGAAGTCAGGAGCCAGGTGCTTCTCCTGGTCTCCCATGCGGGTGCAGGGCCCAAGCACTTGGGCCATCCTCCACTGCACTCCCTGGCCACAGCAGAGAGCTGGCCTGGAAAAGGAGCAACCGGGACAGAATCTGGCGCCCCAAGTGGGACTAGAACCCGGAGCGCCGTCACCGCAGGCTAGTGAGCCGTGGTGCTGGCCCTTCATTATTCTTAGAATGGGCAAGCATAGACTGCGATAACCAGGTGATTGTTTTATATTTCCAATGAACTAGTTCACAGCATAACAAATCTCTTCATTTTGTGGATCCAGTTCAGATAAAGATAAGCAGTAGCCTGTTACATTGTGCTGAAGAAAACAAGCAGTAATCTTGTATCTCATTCTCCTTGAAGGTTTTCATATGCTGAATAAACACATTTATACACCTGTGTGAGTATAGCTCTAACCCTGCATGGCCTCTGCTAGGCATGTAGAGATTCTCTTAAATTAATTAGAAATTACAGACTTAGATCTGGAAGAGACTGAGTTGATTCTGTGTTTCCTTTTCTGCCTCTTTGCTATCCACTCTTTCTCCTTTTCCTTGTTTACCTTCCTCTCACTGTCATGTCCCCAACATGTGTGGATCCTGAGGTTTATAGGGGAAGTATTTCTCAAAATCATACAGTTAGCAAGGTGGCCTCAATATCTGAGAAAATGGACTCCAGTGAAATACTCTTTTCATTATATTCTTTAAATAAAGCATGTGATTTAGACAAAATTATGCATAATTAGAAACCAGAATATTAGAAAGATCTTTTATTGAATGAATTATCAGATTAAATGTTTCAAACCCTATTAAGGAATTCAAGGCACTCAATTTTATCTTCTAAAGGGAGAATTCCATCGTTAAAGGAACAAGGACTATGGGCTCTCACTTGGTTCTGATGGTAACCAGCTTTGCAAGTGTAGAGAAAGTACATAACATACTCTGGAATAATGCCCTCCTAATAACACTCATGTGTCTACCAAAAACCATCCCAGGAAACACTGAAATCTATTGACAGTTCCTTCTTATAGTATTGATCTTGTGATTTTTGTACGTATTATATTTAAGCGCTTTGTGGGCTAGGCAGTTCTCTTGAATATGCCTCATGTAAATATAGAACCAAGTTAGGCAACATCATTCTATTGTAAAGGCACACATTACTTTGTTCTCTGTTTTCCATTAGGCAATTAAGGCATCTACTTAGCACTTTATTTTTTTTTTAAAGATTTATTTATTTGTTTGAAAGGCAGAGTTAAAGAAACAGAAGGAGAGACAGATCTTCTATCTGCTGGTTCACTTCTCAAATGGCCCCATCGGCTGGGGCTGTGCAAGGCGGAAGCCAGGACTAGGAGCTTCATATTGATCTCCCATGTGGGTGACAGGGGCCCAAGTGCTTGAACCATCTTCGGCTGCCTTCCCAGGCACATTACCAAGGAGCTGGATAAAAAATGGAGCAGTTGGCACTGGAACCTAAACCCCTATGGGATGCTGGCATTGCAGGTAGCAGCTTAATCTGTGTTACAGAACTGACCCCAGAACTTTATTTTTAAGGTGCTTTCACCTGGATTCTTTGGGGGGACCAAGTATTTTAATTTATGTATTACAATGCTGTGAAGGCAGTATTGGTGTCCATTTCACACAGCAGGTAACATGTTCTGAGAAACCTACTGAGTAGCCCAAGGATTGGCTGGCACTACATGGCACAACTGAGGCTATATCTACTTTTATCGTTAAAGCAGATGGGCAGACATGACAAAGCTACCTTCTCAAACAGAGCTGATAAGATATATTAAGCCCTAGGACTAGGCATGTATTTTACATTGGTTACATCTATTTGTTTTGTAAAATTCTCTTCTCTAACCAGCTCCTTCATTCACAAGTCAATAATATAGAGCAAGAAATTAGAAACTTAGTAAATGAGATGAAATTTTAACCTATTTACAATTGATCAGGAGTCTTATTTCTTATTTACTTGAAAGGCAGAGTTACAGAGAGTCAGAGGCAGAGAGAGAGGTCTTCCATCCACTGGTTCACTTCCCAGATGGCTGCAATAGTTGGAGCTCTGCCCATCCAAAGTCAGGAGCCAGGAGCTTCTTCCAGGTCTCCCACTTTGGTGCAGGGCCCCAAGGACTTGGGCCATCTTCTGCTGCTTTCCCAGGCTAAAGCAGAGACCTGGTTTGGAAGTGGAGCAGCCGGGACTCGAACCAGTGCTCATATGGGATGCCGGCACTGCAGGCAGCAGCCTTACCCTCTATGCCACAGCGCTGGTCCCAGGAATCTTATTTCTTTATCTTAGTGTATATATAGAATAAAAATGTTGAAGTAAAAATATTGCTATGCCAAGATAGCTAAATTCCAGCATCCTTGTACTCATCTGATAAGCACAACCAGATGGTGAATGTAAGATACCACCATGTTTACCCAAACTTCAATACTACCATTTGGTACTTTGAAATGAAACCCTTATCTTTTTTCCTTCTCCCTTCATGGTGCCCCAAGGGTGAAATCTGGCAGACCATATTTTCAGTGGGGCGCTTTTAGATGTTTCAGTTGTGGAGGGAAAACATAAAAAGCAGAATATTTTGTGACAAATGAGAATTAAGTTCAAATTTCAATGTTCATAAATAAAGTGTGATTGGAAATTGGCCACATGTAGTCATTCATGTGTTGTCTTTGTGCTATGGAAGAGTAGAGTAGTTTAGACCTTATGATTTGTAACACCTAAAATGTTTACTATTGGGTCGTTTACAGAAAAGTCTGCCCACCCCAGCTCTGGCCGATCTGGAGCATGAAGGGATTAAGAGATTGTTCTTGTTTTCCTTGGATGGGGGTTTAGTGGAGGACGAGATGGACATTAGCTTACATACACTTTGCCATTTAGTTGGGTGGCAATATCTGCCTTTCCCAACACTTGAACATCCAACAAAGACTGCGAGCTGAAGTTTATTAAACTGCTCTGGTCCCACCTTTATATGAAAGTGTGACAAGTTAGCAAGAAAGGAAAAGCACAAGGAGTAATCAAGACGATAGATCTGCTACTGGGAAGAATTTAAAATCTGATAGGAGACTCTGTTTATAATTTTTAGGACTTGTTTTCATTGTTAGCAAATTCCTTTCCTATTTTATTTTGAGGTAGTGGTCTTCCTCCCATTCCCCTTAAATGGAAATTAAAATCACTTTGAACACTTAACAATTGTGTTCCCAGCCAATGTGTTGAAGTTTTAATTTTAAATGTTTTGAGAATGATTTCAAGTATGCATCACTTGAACATATGAGAAATGAAGCCAACATTTTTATAGTTCCTCATTATTTGACCACATAATTTTACACAAGCCACAGTGTTTCTTCTTTGGGGTGTGTATGTGGGTGGGCAAGATAGAATATTTAAACATTCAAATATTCCAGTGAAGCTACCAATATATTTCACAAGTTTCAGTTTGGGATTTTTTGAAGATGAACTCTTAAGAAAATTTATGTTAAAAGGAGCTGGGCAAAAAGTTACTTTTGAGAGAGAGAGAGAGAGAGAGAGAGAAAATATCTTCTGTCCAGTGGTTCACTCCCCAAGTGGTCGTAATGACTAGGGCTGAGCAAGGCTGAAGTCAGGAGCCAGGAACTTCTCAAATGTTTCCCACTGGGTGCAAGAGCCCAAATACTTAAGCTATCCTCTGCTTTCCCAGGACATTAGCAGGGAGCTGAATTGAAAGTGGAGTTGAATCAGTGCCTGCATGGGATGCTGGCACTGTAGGTGGTAGCTTAATCTGCTATACTGGCAGTGCTGGCCTCCATTTTATCTATTAAGAACTTGAGGTCTAAAATAAGTAACCTAGGTCCAGGCTTTACTGTTTTGATATAGGTAAGTTGAGTATTTTTTCTTCCTGTCTGTCGGTAAAGGGTGTAAACCCCCTTCCCCACCAGGGTCATAATTGTCTCTAGATTTTAATTTCCTAATGCTTGTATTGTGATGTTTGAACCAGATGACTTGCCATGTAGGTACTCAACAAATTAATATAATTAGTTTGTTTAGATGTAAGACCTAAACATGGCAGAGTCACTAAGTTTACTGATAGTGGTCTTTGTATAATGTCCTTCATTTGAGAAGTGTGTTTGTGCAAACACATCCATAGATATTTAAATTATGTTTTTCTTTTAAAAAAGATTGTTTATTTAAGGCAGAGTTAGAGAGGCAGAGAGAGAGGTCTTCCATCCACTGATTCACTCCCCAGATGGTCACAATGACTGGAGCTGTGCTGATCTGAAGCCAGGAGTTTCCTCCAGGTTTCCCAAGTGGGGGCCCAAGAACTTGGGCCATCTTCTACTGTTTTTTCCAGGCCATAGCCGAGCACTGGATCGGGAGTGGAGCAGCTGGGACTTGAACCAGTGCCCATATGGGATGCCAGCACTACAGGCTTTACCCGCTATGCCACAGAGCCGGCCCCTAATTTGCATGTTTTTCTATGTTGAGTATCTTACTTGAGTTCTTTTCCACCAACTTGTGCTGCCATCTTTTTGTCGTGACTAGTAGGTTTTTACACAGGTAATAGCTCACATACCCGGATCACTAATTGCTCAGCGGATACTGTGCTGAAATGTTTGTGTTTATGTATCCTCTGAATCCTCTCAACAGCTCTCTGAGATAGACTGATGTTAACTTCCTTTCACAGATCAGGACATTGCAAAAAAAAAAAAAAATAGAGCTTTATTGATTTGCTAGTGGTCACACACCAGTAAGTGAGCCAAGATTTCTAACCTCAGATCTGCGCACTGTCCTATTAGAGTGGCTACTGTGTGCTCCAGGTAGTTCTTATTTCCTCCCTCTTTTATTATAGTGTTCTATGTTGCCTTTGACAGAGTTGTATTTCACCTATCCTAAACATCCTAATATAAGCCAGTCTTGACCCGAATCCATTCCAGTGGATCTGACATAGACTTCAACATGGGCTCTTCTGTTAAATTAGTTGTGCTAGTCTTGTGCATTATCATTGCATTTAGTTGGCAATATGAAATGCCAAGTTCTGAAACCTCTGGATCTGTCATTTGTTTCTTGAAGTTGAAATACAGTGAATCTTCTAATGAGCTATGTGTAGTGAGACTGTATTACCGACATGGCCATTGTAGCTTTTAGGTCATATTTCAACCAGTCCATACTCTAGTGGGATTCCTTTCCTAGTACCTTTTTAGAAATGCATGGTTTTGGTAACATAAAAGCTTAAAAACCTTATAAAGCATTTCAAGTTTGCAGAAGGAATGATTAATGGTAATATTTAAAGTTAGAGAAGCCTAAAACTATTCAAACAATTTTAAGAAGCCTCATATTAAGTTACACAATTGAGTAACTTCCATGAGAAAAATGGCTAAAAGTCTAATTAGGAATGCTTTTTTGGAACCACCATCCTTTCAATTTCTGTTCAAATTTTAGTATGCAATGAGCAGGGAAACTTCTAGGAGTTCCAGTTGGGTTAGACTGATGTTCTTTCACACTTGCAATTAGAAGCTGAAGAAAATGCTACTCATAGGTGTCAGTGACTGTCACATTCTGTATGAAGATGTTGGCTGGAAAAAAGCAGTTGAACAGCAACAAGTACTCAGATTACCTGGCATGCTTATCATAGAGCAGCCCTGATGAGCACTGAGAAATAGAGAAAACGGACCACCAGTGTGTCTGAGGGCTTCCACCTTGCTGAGTTTCTCTGTACCTTCAATAATTGTAACATATTGAATTACATTTTCACAGTTTGACTTAACAAAAGTTGACCTATTTCTGCTTCTAAACTCAGGTTTTTGTTTCTTGTTTATATGATTTGCCATGCTGATGTATTTAATGAAGAGATGGGGAGGGGAGTCCCTAGAACATATGCAAATACATGGAGACTGAACAACATGCTCTGGAACAAACAGTGGGTCATTAAATAAAACAGAAATAAAAAATTTACTGAAATAAATGAAATGACAGTATAGCATATCAAAACTTATGGGATACAGCAAAAACAGTACTAAGAGGAAAGTCTGTAGCAACTGGAGCCTATATCAACAAATTAGAAAGGCACCAAATAAGTATAAATACATATCAAGGATCTAATAACAGCAAAGCAAACCCAAAACGAGTAGGAGAAAATAAAATTAGAGAAGAACACAACAAAATTGAAACCAAAAAAATACAAAAGATCAGCAGAATGAAGAGCTGTTTTTTTTTTTTTTTGAAAAAATAAAATTGACACACCATAGACCCAACTAATCAAAAGAGGAAGGAGAAGACCCAAATTAATAAAATCGGAGATGAAACAAGAAATGTAACAGACACAGAAATAAAAAGAATCATGAGAAATTACTAAGAGCTGTACATCAACAAAATGGAAAACCTAGAAGAAATGAGATTCCTTGACACACATGACCTACCTAAATTGAACCAGGAAGACATAGGAAACCTAAACAGACGTATAACCAAGATGGAAATTGAGTCAGTGATAAAGACCTTCCCAACCTAAAAAAGCCCAGGACTGGATGGCTTCACTGCTGAATTCTACCAGATATTTAAAGTAGTAACTCCAATTCTTAAGTTATTCAAAACAATTGAAAGGGAGGGAATCCTCCCAAACTTTATGAAGCCAGGATCACCTTAATTCCTTAACCTGAAAAGATGCAACAGAGAAAAAGAACTACAGACCAGTTTCCCTGATGAACATAGACACAAAAATCTTCAACAAAAACCAGCCAATTGAATCAAACAACACATCAGAAAGATTGTCTACCAGGACCAAGGGGGATTTATTCCCGTTATGCAGGAATGGTTCAACATTTGCAAAGCAGTGTAATACATCACATTAACAAACTGAAAAACAATCATATGATTATCTCAATGGACCCAGAGAAAGCATTTCACAAAATACAGTACCCCTTTATGATGAAAACCTTAAGCAAATTGGGAATAGAAGTAACATTTCTCAACACAATCAAAGCAATATGACAAAGCCATGGCCAGTGTCCTATTGAATGGGGAAAAGTTGGAAGCATTCCCACTGAGATCTGGAACCAGACAAGGGTGCCACTCTAACCACTGCTTTTCAATATAGTCCTGAAAGTTATAGCCAGAGCCATTAGAAAAGAAAAAGAAATCAAAAGGATACAAACTGGGAAAGAGGAAGTCAAGTTAACCTTATTTGCAGATGACAAGATCCTATACATAGGGGATCCAAAGACTCAGAGACCATTGGAACTCATAGAGATTGGTAAAGAAGCAGGATATAAGTACATAAAAATCAACAGCCTTTGTATACACAAACAATGCCAAGGCTGAGAATGAACTTCTAAGATCAATCCAATTTACAATAGCCACCGAAAAAAATCAAGTATCTTGGAATAAATCTAACAAAAGAATGCAGATCAAAACCACAATGAGGTTTCACCTCACCTCAGTTAGAATGACTTTGATGCATAAATCAACAACAAATGCTGGTGAGGATGTGGGGGAAAAAGGTACCCAAGGTACCCTAATCCATTGTTGGTAGGAATGTAAACTGGTATAACCACTATGGAAGACAGTATGAAGATAACTCAGAAATTGGAATACAGTCCTAGCATATGACCCAGCCATCCTGCTCCTGGGAATTTACCCAAGGGAAATGAAATCAGCATATGAAAGTGTTATCTGTACCCCGATGTTTATTGCATCTCAATTCACAATAGCTAAGACATGGAATCAACCTAGATACCTGTCAGTCAATTACTGGATAAAGAAATTATGGGATATGTACACTAGGGACTACTACACAACAGTCAAAAAAATGAAATCTGGTCATTTGCAACAAGATGGGTTAATCTGGAAAATATCATACTGAGTGAAAAAAGCCAGTCCCAAAGAGACAAATACTATATGTTCTCCCTGATCTGTGATAACTAATATAGCACCTAAAAGGAAATCTGTAGAAGTGAATTTGACACATTAAGAAGCAGTGGCGCCAGCGCCGTGGCTCACTAGGCTAATCTTCCGCTTTGCGGCGCCAGCACACTGGATTCTAGTCCCGGTCTGGGCGCCGGATTCTTTCCCAGTTGCCCCTCTTCCAGGCCAGCTCTCTGCTGTGGCCAGGGAGTGCAGTGGAGGATGGCCCGAGTACTTGGCCCCTGCACCCCATGGGAGACCAGGAGAAGTACCTGGCTCCTGCCATCGGATCAGCGTGGTGCGCAGGCCGCAGCGGCCATTGGAGGGTGAACCAACGGCAAAGGAAGACCTTTCTCTCTGTCTCTCTGTCTCACTGTCCACTCTGCCTGTCCAAAAAAAAAAAAAAAAAAAAAAAAGCAATGGCTTGAATAGCCCTTGTCTTGACTGTTGGAACAGTTTTCTTTTTTTTTATTCTATTTGTTAAACTCTTATCATAGTTAATCATGTGTATAAAGTCAACTGAAAATAGATTTCAGTAAAATGTGAGTGGGAATAAAAGGGAGGAAGAAATTTGTAACTGCAAAGCTGTATAGTCTGCATACATTCCTGTGGACTTACTTATAAGAGTACAGTTAAAAACTTGCCAGGGGACCCCAAATCCCATTAAGCTGAGTGGTAAAAATGCCATATGTTACAATGATTTTATTAAATATTAGAAGTGAATATGTAGGTAGGATTAACTGTTAAAGTGATCATGTACATAGAATCAAGTTTCTGGTAGCAATAATAGAATTATAAAGGAGAAAATGTTCTAGCATGTCAAGTAGTCCACACAGCAGATTCATAGAGTGACAATCCCTGTAAGCAGCACTCTGACCTCAGTATCAGCTCTTAAGGCATCCTGGTTTAGCTGAAGAGCCTGTGAGAGCATTTCGGGCATGGAAAACCAAGACACTGTGGCAAAAAATGTTCTGCATGTAGGATCTTTGTGAGTGAGACCCCCAGGAAAGAAGTGGCCATCAAAGAAAGATGTACTTTTTTTCTGAAGGGAGGAGAGAACTTCCACTTTGGGTACATCCTTGTCTAAATACTGATGGAATTTGTGGATTCAAAAGACTTCCATAGCCTAGGCAGCTCATGTCAAAAGCCTCAGGTAGTTACTGACGTCATACATAAGAGTATTGTTAAATTAACAACAGGAGTCATTGTGCACTAACTTTCCATGCAGAACCTCTGTCCTCAATGAGTTGAATTATCAGATTTAACTGTAAAACTTGTTATCAGTTTTTTTGTGTGCATGCAAATTGTTGAAATCTATACTTAGTATAGAGTTGGTATTCTGTGTATAAAGTTAATTGAAAATGAAATGAAATTGTACAGATGGTTTTGCCATCTAAACTTAGCTGCGAAGAGAAAACAAACTGTGTGCCTGGTGCCTTGTAAGCACCAATGGGACCAAAGGAAGAGAGGGTATTTCTGTGGTCTGTGTCATCTTTGTTCATCTTTTCCCCCTTTAGATTCCTTTGCACCGGCACACCGGGTTCTAGTCCTGGTCAGGGCACTGGATTCTGTCCCAGTTGCCCCTCTTCCAGTCCAGCTCTCTGCTGTGGCCCGGGAGTGCAGTGGAGGGTGGCCCGAGTCCTTGGACCCTGCATCTGCATGGGAGACCAGGAGAAGCACCTGGCTCCTGGCTTCGGATCGGCGCAATGCGCTGGCCATGGCAGCCACTTGGGGGGTGAACCAACAGAAAAGGAAGACCTTTCTCTCTGTTTCTCTCTCACTGTCTAACTCTGCCTGTCAAAAAAAAAAAAATTGTCTTCAGGTGTTGGACTGTTGGTTTCTCCCGTATGATTTGCCGCTCTTCACAGTAACCCTGGCTTTTTTACTATTAGAGATATTTACAATGAATATGAAAGAGATCTCATAGGAAACATTCAAATAGTAAAGAAATTGAGTTTTCATGATGTTCATGCCCATTCACTTGGAAAGCATTAAAACTTTCCTGTGTTTCCTGTACTGTGTTAGGAATACAGAATCCATTGATGAGAAAAAATGAAGAAAACTTGGATGACATAACAGAATTGGATCCCTTCTCTATGTCTCTAACATATGCAGTAGAAGCATCTAATACAGACTTTGCTCTACTCTGATGCCTTGTGTGTGCCTCATGACCCTCTCTCTCCAGGACAGGGAATGTTTACTGTTTCATGTTTGCAGGGTCTGGCACAATACTGAACACATACTGGATTCCTGCAGAATGCTTGGAATGAGTTATTGAACTGGACTGCAGTGATATTTTTAAAAGGTTATATTAAAGCCTGTAGTGGGAGCGGTGGGAGGGTGGGAAAAGGGTACCAGCCTGTTCTGTTTCTTGGCCAGGGTAAGCCCCCTTGTCAGATGACAGCCCCATTGGCCTGCATTTGGACGCAGTTGAACTTGGACAGCTGTTTTACTTAAACCCACATTGGCAGTCTTCCTCTGGTGGGTTGCATTTTTGAGGAGGCACTATATAATTCAGCAGCATGAAAGTTTGCTATGGTAGGGTCTTACACTTCTGAACAAAGACTTAAAGCACACAGTTTTATGGAAAAGGCCAATGTTTAGTGAATTCTGCTATATCCCGTACCCATTGTCTTATACAGTGTAAGGTTTTCTAAGGTTTAACTACTGTGTAATTCCACTGGTGTTTTAATGGTTGCTGACTCATTTGTTGATAAGGTTATGTAGATATTTTCCTAAAGTGTATGTAAGAAACTGAAATGGTGGTGCTTTCTGGGGGTGGGTCTAATAGAGGATTTCTATATTTATATATCGATGTGTGTGTATACATACATATGTATATACAGTACCTCTGGAATTGTTACTTATAATGAGAACATTGTACTTTGATATTTAAAATTAATTATAAATTATATCATTAACTTGATTATATATGGGTTAATAGTGTTGATAATCAAATTCGAGGCAATGAGCCAGTTTTTGTTGTTGTTGTTGCTGTTGTTTGGTTTTGGTTTTTCGTTTTCTTTAGAAGTGGCTGCAGGCCTGGGGAGAAAGTGTAGGATTATGAGCCCCTACAAAGACCTTTTTCCCAAAGCAGAGTCTTTATTTCCTAGAGAAGTGGCTGAACAGGGCAGGGGGTCGTACGTAGATGGGTCTGGAGCTGGTGAGAAAAGGCTTCCAGGGACTGAAACACAGCATGAAAGGGGGCTGCTGGGGTGAGTGGTTTATGCAGTCGCTAGCTTTTCAAGGCTTTGGGTTCATAGGCATTTGTGATTAGATGAGTTCTGTCAGTGCAGACTGCTGAATGCATGAGTCACCTGCTTTGGTTCGAAGTTGGCAAAGAGCGACCAAAACCAGGAAGGCCAGCCGAGCTTCAGATGTTAGGACTTGGCACCAATCAGAACTTTCTAAAAAATATTTTATTGCATAAACAATATTTTATTTAGTTTTTTTTTCATGATTTCCATGAAGGAAAAGCACCATTGAGCATATGAAAACATATAGAATACTGGCAGGAGATGGTTAAATGGATGTGTGTTTTGAGGGTTACAGCAGGTTCAGCATTATTAAGAACAGGATATAATTTCATGCACCCAAGTCTGAACAGTTTGGGATAGGATAATAGGTCTTTGTTTATTCTTGCCTGTTAAAATCAAGAGGGTTTTATTTCATAATGTTACTGGGGTGACTTCTTAAAATAAACTTAAGTGGATCACAATGTATATTATAATAACCCTTTCTGTTACACTTCATTACATAAATATGGTATACTATAAAAGGTTCATGTTTCAGAAATACAATTTTAACATATTTAAAAATTCTACCATCCTCTCCCAAGATTAACATCTCTAAGCTACTTTATACAAATGCACATTTATAATTTTATTGTCTCATTCTCTAAATATCTTCAACTTAACCTTTTTACTTAACAATAGGTTTTTAAGATTTCTGGATCATTACTTAAAATTAACCTGCTTTTTAATGGCTGGGGTAGTCTACAATTTGAGTGGATCATATTTTCATTCTGCTTAAATTTGAGAACACATAATTGAACTTTTTTTTTTGACAGGCAGAGTGGATAGTGAGAGAGAGAGAGAGAGACAGACAGAAAGGTCTTTCTTTGCCATTGGTTCACCCTCCAATGGCCGCTGCTGCTGGCACGCTGCGGCGGGCGCACCGCGCTGATCCGAAGGCAGGAGCCAGGTGCTTCTCCTGGTCTCCCATGGGGTACACGGCCCAAAGCACTTGGACCATCTTCCACTGCCTTCCCTGGCCACAGCAGAGAGCTGGCCTGGAAGAGGGGCAACCGGGACAGAATCCGGCGCCCCGACCAGGACTAGAACCCAGTGTGCCGGCGCCGCTAGGTAGAGGATTAGCCTATTGAGCCGCGGCGCCGGCCCCACATAATTGAACTTTATTCTAGTGGGATTTATAGCCAAAGAAGTCCTGAGGGACTGTGCAGTGAATGACAAGTATTTCAGAAGTTCCACGTTCTAGGAACCAAGAATGGGGAATGAAATGAAGAAAGGGAGCTACAAGTAACAAATATCAGTGAAGGCATTTATAAAACTCCAAATCTTTATTTTCTAAACCTTTTTGGACAAAAAGCTTATTTATCCATGCAAGTGAAATTTAAAAGATAAATCATACATAAATACATACTTCATAATAGCCAATTTGTGAAGTATAGAGCCCCCTCAATAGGAATGGTTTATACCTGTTGCCCTTTAGTTCCATTTTTTTTTGTTGTTGTTGGAATGCTTATTTCTTAGAATTTTGCAACAAGAAGGGCTGCTTGCTTCAGGAAAAAAAAGAGCAAGAAAATCCAACAACTTGTGGACATAATGGTCATGTATTTTGACCATGATTCAGAGGCTGCTGACCAGCTATATCCCACTGGTTTATTAAAATACAGGTTTTGGCATTTAAGACATCTCAACCTTTTTGTGGGATAATAAACTCTACTTCTGTGCCCACCAGTTCTCTTCCCGAAATAGAGCAATGGTGTAATTGGTCTGCGGACTTTAATCCACATATTGTTGTGTTCTGATTATGAAGTTGATTTAGCTGCTTCATGGGTGTTTTTTAACACAAAATCTGTTGTTGACATGCAGAGAGTTACCATCTTCTTAAGTCTAGCAACTGTCATCATTTATAGTGTAATATACTTAATGAGTAAGTTTTAGCCTTTAAATCTACCTTCTGGTATTTTCTCGATGTTCCAAAAAATTTAATATCCAGGGATTTCACACTTTGCATTTTCTACCATATTGCAGGAAGATATGTATATTACTTTTTCCAGAATCCTTAAAGCATCAAATACCGGGCTGGAGACTTGTTGAATGAATAAATGTGGTGGCACAGTTTTCCTAGTGCTTTACATGCTGTTAATTACCGTTAGTAAAAATCTTTACAAGTGATAATACACTACAATGCACTGTTGAAAACTTGACCATCCAGTTAACCTATCCTACAACCTACTCTGCTTTCCTCTTCTTGAAATACAGTTTGGAGTGTGCTTATTTTCACCTGTGCATGCCAGTGATTTCTGGCCCAGATGTTTCTAGTATACCAGAGAAGCTGACCTAGAATTCAAGCTTATGAATTATTGCTGCCCTTTATACTTTGTTGTAATATATGTGGTTTGGTGGAAAAATACATGTTTCTAATTCACTGTTGCTTCTATCTGCAGACTACCTATTATGAGCCACTGAGTTTACAAATATTGTTAGAAATGCTCACAACAGTCTCTTAAGATCAGTGACATCCCACTTTTAGACATGAGGGTATAGCTGCTCAGAGAGGTGTATAATCACCCACAAGCATCGAGCTGGTGAGGGCAGAGATGGTGCCCAAATCCAGATCTCCTAGACCTGAAAGCACTTCTAGTGAGTGAGCTACAGAGAAGAGAATGGATTTGGGAGGAATACATTTTGGGGGGCCTTAAGGACCAACTCAGTATTAGCAAAGTGAGTCTCTTTCTTAGTGTAAGGTTCCTCATTGTTAAAATGGAGATATTGTTACCCATCTGGTTGGATTGTTGTGAAGAGATAATGGAAATGTGTGTAAAGCCTTTGATAACATCGCAGGTTCTTAACACAATGTCTTAGTCTGAATTCTGTTGCTGTGACAAAATACCCAAAGTGTAGGTACTTTATAAACAAAAGGAGTTTATTTTGCTCACAGTTTGGAGGCTGAAACTCCAAGACCAGGCAGCCTGATTTGTTCAGCCTCTGCTGAGAGCGTAATGGTGCAAATGTGAGAGAGATCACCCAGCAAGACAGGAAGGCAGAGAGAGAGGGTAGGGGCCAATCTTGGTCTCTTGTAATAACTGTCTCTCTGTCGAGCTAACTAGGATCCTGTGAGAACTATGTTGATTTGCTCCAAGAGCAATGATCCTGGTGACCTAATTACCTTCTCATCACTTGGCTACAGCCACACTCAGGACCAAGCCTCCAACATGGCTGAAATCTCTGGGAGACAAATCATATCTAAATCGCAGCAAAGACCTAACCTCCCACCACTTGCCTAAGTCAAATTCACCTCTGATGAAAGTAGATGCCAGCCTTGACTATTTGCCCTAGGTCATCGATCATGCATTTAAAAATATAATTCTTAACTCATTTACCATGTCCAAACAGAAGATAGTGTTTCCATTGTGTTATTTTTAAAAAAGATTTTTTTGAAAGGCAGAGTTGGAGAGGGAGAAAGAGTGAGCGCGAGAGAGCTTCCATCCACTAGTTCACTCCACAAATGGCAGCAACTACTGAGGCTGGGGGGTTCAATCCAAAGCCAAGAGACAGGAGCTGCTTCTGAGTCTCCCATGTGGGTGCAGGGGCCATCTTTCACTGCTTTCCCAGGCACATTAACAGGGAGTTGGATTGGAAGTAGAACAACCGGGACTCCAACAGGCACCCATGTGGGATTCTGGCGCCACAGGCAGAAGCTTTACAGGCTGGCCCCTCCGTTGTGTTTTTCATTGTCAATCTTTTAAAGGGTGGAACTGATTTCGGTCCTGGCAGCACTGTAATTTGTAGTGGGGGGTGTGTTTGCTTTTTGTTTTTAATCCTTTGTTGTAATCCCGTTTGGAGTTGCAAACACTTCTGAAGCATCTCATGCTGCCTAGGGCCCTGGGTTGGCATTCTGTCTTAGCTTATTGATGTGGTGAGCTGTTGGAGGAGATAGGAATGATGTAGAATGAGACACCATTGGGAAACAAATGCATTGAACTCATTTCTCTGACCACTAGAATTTCAGTTTGGCTAACTGATGAGTTTTTGAAAGTTCTATTTGCCAAACCAGTAAATTTCTTTGACTGAAATTTCCTTTTTCTCTTTAAAATTGTTTTTAGGATGCAGAATAGAAAACTGTGATTCTTGCTTTAGCAAAGACTTTTGTACCAAGTGCAAAGTAGGCTTCTATTTGCATAGAGGCCGCTGCTTTGATGAATGTCCAGATGGTTTTGCACCATTAGATGAAACCATGGAGTGCGTGGGTAAGTAGTTTTTAATGTAACTCTCATACTGCAATTTTTATTTTAACACCTGTTTCTGGAAATCATGCATGCCAGATAGATTCTTCCTAGAAATGAATTGGTTCTCTTATTATAAATGAATGTCACTCAAGTTATTTGACTACCTAAACATAGTTTGATGCCTACTGAGATCTAGAATAGTAAAATATTAATTGTGTGTGGACCCTGGTCCTGAGTTATGCTCATTATATACAGGAGCCCTTTAATGGAGAAGTTGACAGGGAAGTTTAACTGCTTATTTTCTTCCTTTTCCTCCCTTCTCCACTTCTCCAGGAGAGTGGGAGGGTGGCCTACTTTTCTACTAATGGACTTACCAAAGGGATGGAAAGCTTTTACCTATCTAGGCAAAACATGCATTTTCAACTACCTGATGATGCTCACCTACTTTTTAAACTGTTGCATTGTGCAACTCCAATACGGGGAATACTAAATACATGCTGTAATTTCTAGACACCTGTTGAAAGACGAGTGAGAATGGGGAAATGCAATACAGACTTCTCCTTCCTATTCACCAAGTGCTTCAAGATGGCACATATGTGGATTTGTAGGGGCAGAAGGCACTCAGAATTAACCTGTAAAATTTTGCCCTGATAGTGTCTTCTATTTTAGGCTTTAGCTGTTGCATCTTTTAAAGATAATACATTTCAGTGTCATTAGAACTGACCAGTAGCAGCTCTTCCAAAAAATGAAGACAATGGAAAGTAATAGTTTTTAAATTACTTATGTGGCCGGCGCCGTGGCTCAATAGGCTAATCCTCCACCTTGCGGCGCCGGCACACCGGGTTCTAGTCCCGGTTGGGGCGCCGGATTCTGTCCCGGTTGCCCCTCTTCCAGGCCAGCTCTCTGCTATGGCCAGGGAGTGCAGTGGAGGATGGCCCAGGTGCTTGGGCCCTGCACCCCGTGGGAGACCAGGAAAAGCACCTGGCTCCTGGCTCCTGCCAGGATCAGCGCGGTGCGCCGGCTGCAGCGGCGGCCATTGGAGGGTGAACCAGCGGCAAAGGAAGACCTTTCTCTCTCTGTCTCTCTCTCTCACTGTCCACTCTGCCTATCAAAAAAAAAAAAAAAAAAAAAAAATTACTTATGTGGAATTTGTTGTTGGGAGAAGTGTCTAATGGTTCAAAGAATTAAATTCCCCAAAGGCAAATGTAGGTCTTTGTAGGCTTCCAGAACTCAATCTTTGGTATGGAAAGGTGGGGGGAAGGGAGAAACAGTGCTATGTAAATCTGACAGTGTAGCAAATGGGTACCAAAGTGTCACTTGTGTTTGTATTTTTTTCTTAATCTGCATTAGAAGGATGTGAAGTTGGTCATTGGAGTGAATGGGGAACTTGTAGCAGAAATAATCGCACATGTGGATTTAAATGGGGCCTGGAAACCAGAACACGGCAAATTGTTAAAAAGCCTGCAAAGGACACAATACCCTGTCCAACCATTGCTGAATCCCGGAGATGTAAGATGGCCATGAGGCACTGTCCAGGAGGTAGGTGTGAATGACCACTAAATTCTCCCCACCCGAACTGGTTTTTTCCCAATACAAATTACTTATCCATGAAGGAAAGCTTATAACATGGGTGAGGGGTGAAATTCTATGTTATATTTACCTAGAAAGAAATGCTTGTGTTGTGAAGACTCTGAAGGGACTATTTCACTTTCATATTTCAAAATAATTTAGAAGAGAAAGTAACAGATGCGCTTACTAAAGTGAGATTTCTAAAAGTGTGTATCTTTTTTTTTTTTTTTTTTTTTTGGAATGTACCATAAAAGTGGGTTCTCGTGAAATCAGGCCTTTGCAGATGTTGCTGCAAATGATGCTGCCGAGTTTCAGTGGGGAAGAGTTTAGATGAGGAAGGTTCATGCAATCTGTAAAGTCATCTGCATGGTTACTAGTTGAAGTTGACAACTTAAAATAAACTTGCCCAAACACTGGGAGGAATAAATGTTGTCTTAATGTTACCACAATTAGTGCTCTTTGTTTTGATAATAATTTGTAGAAAACAGCTACTGGTATGTGTGTTTATTGAAGTCCTTGTAGTAATTGTGCTGATTTGCAGTAATTATTCTGTAATAACAGGATTAGGCCCATTTTAGAAATTAGGAGAAGAGGACAGAACTAAAGTGCCGGCTGCAGCAGTCGGTCTATTGACAAGCAGTTCTTAGCACTGTCACTGTGACACTTAAGGCCATGATGGCTTGTCACCATTTACTGGGTCACTAGCTGATGCCCAAGCCAGAGATGAAGCGGGGATTTTCTGGAGCATAAGAGAAAAAAACAAGACAGACGGTTGTGCTTGGAAAACTGCAACAATCAAAACTTAACCATGATCGCTGGATAATCCAGATGTTTGTTGGCTTTTATCTTTCAGTTGGTTCATAGTTTCTCAGAATCATCCCTAAAGCTCAGAGAATACATATCTGCTTAAAATGGGTTTATATCCACATTGCACTGCCTCATAGAGAATGTCTGTGACCCGTGGACAAAGACACGCTTTAAAGACTTGAAGCCTCCACTTGGCCTTTGAGAACTATTAGATCCAGGTTCAGAAGCTCCTAGTAGGGAAAGCAGCTTTTCCCCTTGAATTGGTTTTGCTTTTCTTTACTGAGTCTTTGAAATACAGTTTTTTTGGGTCTGCTTTTCACTAACAAGGATGGTTTTGTTCCCTTAAACTGGGTATTTCTCAGTCAAAATATAAGAAAATATTTTCTTACAAAACTAATAAGCCACTTCTTGGATAGCTGAGAGCATTTAACCTGCAACCTTCTGCCTAAAAACAAACCTGATGTATTCAGGTGTTGGAAATAAAGACTTCCTTTGTTGTATATTGTTTATATAACTAGCCTCTCCCTGGTTCCTCTAACAGCAGCTTGGTCCTCCCAATTGTGGTTTACATTAATAGCAAAAATTAAACTGAAAATGCTCCAGTAACAAACATGCTTATGTACAAGCGGAGCCAACACAGTCCCCTCCCTCCAAATCTATTTTAACCTAGCCTCTATCTTACTTGAGAGTTTTCTAGATGACGCCTGTGTTTTGAAGCATAATGTTCATTCTACTTGTATTTTAAATGCTACCATTAACAGTATGCTGTCTCAGTTGAATATGACTGGGCAGCATCAGCACTTTAAGTTATGCCAATCACAAATATTTATGTATTATCTGCTAATGTTTGGCAAGTCAACCAGTAATGGACCCTGGTTTGGGTTTTACCCATGTAATTCATTAGGAAGCCCAGCTATCACTTTGTTTCTACATTTTTCAGTTGAATAAGTCAATTTTACATAAGCTTTACCTTAAGTATATTTTCAAAGTTACAATTTCTGTTATGTTTTATTAAAGTAAATAGGATTAATTATTGGTTAACGGTAAATCACTCTGCAGTAAAACAAGTTCTATTTGGGAATGTAGGAAATGAAACTAGAAAATTAATTTTGGAGTTGGAGCACCAGTTGATAAAAGTGGCCTAACTGCTGGGGTAGTCTCCTACCTTGCCTCAGGTGAGAGAGAAAGAACTCCTTTCTTCAGTAGGTCATGGTGATTAATGGAAGAATGGCGAAGAAAACCACTTTATCCCAGTATACATCTTGATTTGATTTCAGTGATCTGCTTTGACAAACCATGCAAAAATGCAAGTCGTAATCAGGTTGAGAAAACAGGCATTTTTTTCAGATCTTTTCAACATATGCATGGATTTTTCTCCCGTTGGAGCCAGTCTTAACCTGATTGCACACAAATGCAGCCTTAACCTCCTTCACACTACAGCAGCGTCACATTAAAATCAGCTGCTTTCCATTACGGAAAGGCATAAGTTAGAGGTCAGTGTAATGGAATAGTCACTACGTGTGTAAGAAATTACATCGAAAACTATTAAATATGAGAAAATAAATGGCTGTAAGAACCTTTTTAAAAATAGCGTAACACCGTAGCTTATTTTTTCTTCAATTGTCACATGCTTATTCACTTAAACTATCTGGAGATACCTTAGGCAGTAGATAACTTGCACTTGAAATCAGTGTTCATTCCCAAACTTTTCTTATGCATTGGTTATCTTTTCTTTGATTTTGGTGAAACCTCCTACACTCATTCTTGAGGGACTGGTCTGGCACTTAAGATGTGGATCCCTACATCCTGTCAACTCATTAATTCTGTGACCCCTTGCCAAGTCACTTAACCTCTCTTGGCCTCCATTTCCTCTTTTGTAAATTGAGGGTATTGCAGTAGGTGATCTCTAAGGTCCAGGCTACTCCTAAAATCTGATGATTCTAGGATTCATTGACAAAAGAATCTGGCAAGTTCTGTTTTTGCACATGAAGGCATGAAGGATAAGGAAGACATTAATAAGCCTGAGTTGTTGTTGTTGTTGTTGTTGTTTTTTTTTTTTTTTTTAAATGACCAGTGAGCTGAACACTTTCTCTGTAGTTGCCCTGTGCATTTGCTAAACCTACATCTGGTCGTTTTCACCTTCTGACTTCAAGAAGGACTCTCTGGAGTCATCAAAGATTAAACAAGCTTTTTATATTTGCTTATGAACTGTGAATTACCTACCAGAGTGGCAAATTATGGAAAAGGGGCGGGGGGAGGAATAGGAAGCATAAAAGACCATAGGGAAAAGAGAAAGATGGACAGTAAGAGAAAAAAGTATCGAAGAGCAAATGCAGGAAGCAAGGAACAAAACATGAGGCATAGCCATCTCCACTCTCCGCTCTGCCTCCCTGAATATACTCATGTATAGAATTAACACCATTAGGACTGTTTTATTAATATACAACTTAAGGCTTAAAATAGAATTTTGTATCTGGACCATGTTTTACATTACATTATTTTTTAGATTTATGTATTTGCTTGAAAGTCATAGAGACTGAGAGATCTTCTATCCATGGGTACAGTCCCTGTAACAGCAAGGGCTATGCCCGTCCTAAGCTGGGAGCCAGGAGCTTCATCCAGCTCTCATACATGGGTGTAGGGGCCCAAACACTTGGACCGCCTTTCCCTGGTCTTTCCGAGACAGGCCAATAGCAGGGAGCTGGATTGGAAGTAGAGCAGTTGGAACATGAGCAGATGCCCGTGTGGCATACCAATGCTGTAAGTGGTGGCTTTACCCATAATAGTGCTGGCCCCGACATTAAGGATTTCTTTTTTAAAGATTTATTTTATTTATTTGAAAGAGTGACAGAAGTAGAGACAGAGGACTTTGATCTGTTGGTTCACTCCCCAAATGGCCACAATGGCTAGAGCTGAGCCAATCCAAAGCCAGGAGCTTCTTCAGGGGTCTTCTACATAGGTGCAGGGGGACCAAGGACTTGGGCTATTCTATGCTGCTTTTCCAGGCACATGAGCAGGGAGCTGGTTCAGAAGTGGGGCAGCCAGAACTTGAAATGGTGCCCATATGGGATGCAGGTGCCATAGTCTGGGATGTTAACCTGCTGTGCCACATCAGCGCCCCCATGCCCAGTCTTAATAGAAAAAATATAAGCTTGCTATTTTCATATAGTTAAATTACAAATGGAAGAACGAAGTCATTGCCAAGGTATGATATTGGAGGATAAAAATGTATAGGAGAAGATGTCATTTGTAGGTGTTTTTCACAGAAGTGGCCAACATCATGACCTCAACCTGGAATATCTGTTAAATCCATATGAAACATCTCAATGTTTTATCAAGACTTAGGACTACCAATTTCATTAATTTATTCCATTAGATAATGTTTGAGCAGTACTATGTACCATCATTAATCTAGCCATCGAATGGTTCAAAGAGTCCTTATTAGGGCTGGCACTGTGGCGAAGTGGGCTAAGCCTTTGCCTGCAATGCCAACATCCCATAGGAGAGCTGGTTCCAATCTCAGCTGCTTTACTTCCAGTCCAGCTCCCTGCTCATGTGCCTGGGAAAGCACAGGAAGACAGCCCAAGAACTTGGGCACCTGCACCCATGTGGGAGACCCTGTAGAAGCTCCTGGCTTCAGCGTGGCCCAGTCCCAGTTGTTCTGGCCATTTAGGGAGTGAACCAGTAGGTGGAAGATAGTCCTTCTCCCTCTCCTCCCCCTCCCTCCTTCCCTTTTCTCTGTCTCTGTCTCTCTCTGTCTCTGTCTCTGTCTCCCTCCTCCTCCCTCTCTCCCTCCCTCCCTTTCTCCTCTCTCCTTCCCTCTTTGTCCCTTCTCTCTCCCTCCTCTTCTCCACCCTTATCTTCTCTGCCTTTGAAATAAATGAATAAATCTTTTTTTAAAAAAAGAGTCCTTAGAGAATTTTTTCTAATGAGAGTCATCCATTCACTTTGTTAGAGAAATGAGAAGGCAGGGTAGTGAACTAGTAAATGGGATGGGGGTATTCTATTTTATAAATAATGCTAAGGGTAGTTGAGGAAATTATATTTGATCAGAGATTTTAATGAAGGTCAGCTTTTGAAGATCTAGGGGAAATGTTTTTAGCTACTAACTCAATGACTACTTTGTTGTTGTCATTGCAAATATTCCCGATTTCCCCACCATATCTTAGACAAAGGTAATATGCTTCAGGGAGGCTTTGACCCAAGGTGACATGTAACATTACCTCTAGGTAGAGCCAAAGATAGGACCAACATCTTTCTGCTTAGCAAGTGTGTTTTCTTGTGCCTTGTTATCGTTTTGACTAAGATCAAAGGTAAAACCATAATTGTACAACAGCAAAGTAGCCTTTTCTCCCTCTACCCAAAATATCAGTTTTAAATGCTTTTAGAAAACGTAATACCCTGCCATTACAACCCCCTTTTGACAACTTTCAGCTTGCAGTAGGTAATGAAATGTATCCCAAAGATCTTCTCATGAATGACCAAGCATTGAGCCATTGGCTTTGTGCTCCATTTCCCTGTTAAGGACTTCTTGTCCTTTAATTTTTAGTGTTGTTGGTCTTCAGTTTGTTGGTTAAAAAATGTGACTTCCAGATTTTTCTTTCAAGATTTGAAAGGGGGAGTTGCAGAGAGAGAGAAAGAGAAAGAGAGAGAAAGATAGTTCTTACTACACACGTTGATATTCACCAAAAGGCCAAGAAGCAGTGATGAATCTTACATCTGCTGGTTTGCTCCTCAAATGGAAACAATGGCCAAGGGAGGGCCTAAGCCAGGAATTCCATCTGGGTCTCCCATGGGGGTGGCAGGGACTCAATACTTGGGCAATCTTCTGCTGTTTTCCCAGGCACATTAGTAGGGAGCTGGATAGGAAGCAGAATAGCTGAGCCTTGAACCAGCACCCATATGAGATGCCAGCATCACAGGTGGCAGTTTAACTTGCTATGAAACAATGCCTGCTCAAAGATTGTTCTTTATTTTTTTTAAAAAAATTTTTTTTAGTTATTTATTTGAGAGGTAAAGTTACAGAGAGAGGGAGAGAGAGGGAGAGAGAAAGGTCTTCCTTCCATTGGTTCATTCCCCAAATGGCCTCCACGGCTGGTGCTGCACCGATTGGAAGCCAGGAGCCAGGTGCTTCTTCAGTCTCCCATGCAGGTGCAGGGGCCCAAGGACTTGGGCCATCTTCTACTGCTTTCCCAGGCCATAGCAGAGAGCTGGAACAGAAGAGGAGCAGCCGAGACTCGAAACGGCACCCACATGGGATGCCGCAGGCGGAGGATTAACCTTCTGTGCCACAGTGCCAGCCCCTGTTCTTTCTGTGCTTAGTTCATCAAAGTCAGTCTCAATCTGGGTGCCTGGTGTTGAGCCACGTCCAGGACACATCTCTGACCAGATACTCGGTGTACTCTATACCAAGAACTGGGCTGAGCTGAGCCCAAACCCCACACCTTATAGCTATGTGTCTAGCATTGTTTTCTTTGTGATAAATTTCAGCCATAAGACTTCTAAAGTAATTCAGATGACTCTTTTTATATGCTAGTATAGTTTTTTGCCACTTTTGAGTGTGACTACCTCAACTCATCGTAGTGCAGTTGGTAGTGATCATATTGCACAATTCTTTAGGCCCTAGTCACATTTTTCTCAGCACTATACTAAAATTTAAATATGAAATCTGTATATTTCAATTTGCAAATAACTCACTTTGCTTATGAAATACTACCTGATCGGCCTGCACCATGGCTCACTAGGCTAATCCTCCGCCTGTGGCGTCGGCACCCTGGGTTCTAGTCCCGGTCAGGGCGCCAGATTCTGTCCCGGTTGCCCCTCTTCCAGGCCAGCTCTCTGCTATGGCCCGGGAGTGCAGTGGAGGATGGCCCAAGTGCTTGGGCCCTGCACCCCATGGGAGACCAGGAGAAGCACCTGGCTCCTGGCTTCCGATCAGCACAGATGCTGGCCGTAGCGGCCATTTGGGGGGTAAACCAATGGAAGGAAGACCTTTCTCTCTCTCTCACTGTCTATTATTATTTTTTTTTTGACAGGCAGAGTTAAAGTTTAAAAAAAAAAGAGATACCACTTGATCATTTTCTATATTTTTTCCAAAAGTGGTTTTTAACTTGGTAAGAGACCAAACTATTACTTAGCAACTTAGAACTTCCATCTCTGCAAACATGACTATTTAAAAGATCATAGTAATTAGACCTCTCTAATTTGTTTTCTGAATACAGACTAACATGGGAGTAGGTATTGAACAATACAACTGAAAGTGGTTGTAGATTGTGATGGATTAAATGAGAGCAGGAAATAAGCACATTTTCAGTAGGATAGGGTCAAGAAAATATGCTTAAGACATATGTTCTTTATTTTTGTACATTTTGTTTACATTGGAATTCCAATTTATGTGGTCTGCTTTATACATGCCAACCTCAACAGTAGTTTGGAAGGGAAGGGATAAGAGAAAATCTAGTTTCTTTTGAAACTTCAGTTTGTCAGGAATGTTGATATTGAAAATTTTATATGAAAGGAACATCAGAAGGAGAATGTTTGTTGCCTTTCTGTTTACTATGCTAAATTCTTCATTATAGTTCTTTGAAAAATCAGTGGTTTGTGTTAGCCATTTTAAGCAGATTACACTATTTGCCAGGTACTTTGAATATATGGATGGTACTTACAATTTTTTTTAAAAAAAGCATTTGAAAGGCAGAAATAGCTCTTTTATCAGCTGGTTGGCTCCCCAAATGGCCGCAGTAGCTGGCTCTGAGCCAGGCCGAAGTTAGGAGCCTAATCTGGGTCTTCCACCTGGGTTCAGGGGTCCAAGCACTTGGGCCATTCTCTGCTGCTTTCCTAGGCACATTAGCAAGGAGCTGGAGCAACAAGAACTTGAACTTGCTGGCCCATATGGGATGCCAATGCTGCAGGCAGCGGCCTAGCCTTCTATACCACAGTGTCGGCCCTTAAGTATCATTTTTTAAGTGATTAAAAATAATCCATAAGTAACTTTAATTTAATGAAGATTATTTTTTGAGAGAGAGGTTGAGAAATTATTCTCCCATTCACTGGTTCACTCTCTAAATTCCCACAACAGCTCCTAGCTGGGCATGAATCTAGGAGATAGAAACTTAATCCAGATTTCCCATGTGGGTAGCAGGTAGCAGGAACCCATTACTTGAGCCATCACTCCTGCTTCCCAGGGTTTGCATTATCAGGAAGCTAGGGTCACAAGCTGGAGCCAGGACTCAAACCCAGATACTGATATGGCATGTGGCCTCTTGATCTGCATCTGTTAGTCCAAACACCCACCACAGTTGCTACTTCTATTTTTTAATTAAAATTTATTTATTTGAAAGAAAGATAGACACTGAGAGAGAAAGCTTCCACCTGCCAGTTGACTTTCCAAATACGTGCAACTGCTGGGGTTGGGCCAGGCCAAAACCAGGAGCCAGGAACTGAATCTGGTCCTCCCACGTGGGTGACAGGCACTCAGATACTTAAATCACTATCTGTTGTCTCTCAGGGTGTAAATTAGCAGTGTTGCAATTTGGGAGCAGAGTTAGGACTTGAACCTAAGTACTCTGATCTGAGATCCAGATACAGTGGTATCTTAATTACGAGGCCAAAAGTTGGCTTCACCAGACACTTTTTAGATGCTAATGTAAAATGTTTTGCATGAAGTTGATATTTACCAAAGATTCATCTATCTGCAAACTTTTCCCTGAGGCAAAGTACTTGACATTCCTCTTTCATAGCTCTTAAACATCTCCTCACTCTCTCCAATCATCTCACTTTTAAATATTTTATATCAAATGTATATACTTACCTTATTGCAAGCAGACAGAGAATAACTGTTAGAACCTGATT
The DNA here is from genome assembly GCF_051225735.1 of Oryctolagus cuniculus. Classification (NCBI taxonomy): domain Eukaryota; kingdom Metazoa; phylum Chordata; class Mammalia; order Lagomorpha; family Leporidae; genus Oryctolagus; species Oryctolagus cuniculus. The sequence continues at coordinate 133,732,721 of NC_142872.1, read as the reverse complement.
TTGTTGCTGGTAACTTGTTCTGTTTAATTTGAAAGAGAAGTTTTCCATTTACTGGTCCATGCCCCCAAATTACCGATACAGCCAGAAAAGAGCCAGGCTAAAGCCAGGAGCCAGACACTCCATTCAGGTCTCCTACATGAGTGACAAGCACCGGAGCCATCATCTGCTGCCTCCAAGGTTGCACACCAACAGGAAGCTGGATGGGCAGCAGAGAGCCTGTCCTAGAACCAGGCACTCCGGGATTAAATGTGAGCTTCCCAAGTACAGACAACCACTGAGTGAAACGCCCACTCTTCTATTTTTCAAACAATCATTGCTTTCGAATGTACTAATTCTCACCTATCAGACCTGCGGGTCTGAGGAAATGAGAAAGCAGAGGAGTGGACTCCAGGGGTGTGCATGGAAGATCATGAAAACACCAGAGAAAGGAAAATCAAGTGCAGCCCTGGGTGTAGACGCAGACACAAACAGAAGTCTGAGGCAAAGCACTCACAACATGGACGCTGGGGTGCAGATACAAGACAACTGATGTTCCCAATTTCATTTTGCACCTGTCCTTGGGCCAGCCTTGCTTACCACAGGGAACAGGGAGGGAGTGAAAGCAGCCACACCTTTGTGCCCTCCTCTGCAGTGCTCATCTGGAAGCTCTGCTAGTCCCACTGAATTGTAGTCTAGGGCAGCGTGTCCTCGTCTCTTTTATGGATACTTGTAAAAAGGATTTCTTGTATGTATTGCCACTGAAAGCCTGAAGTTCCATGTGTAACAAGGCAAGGACGGGAACATGCCAAAGGGGCTTTCTTTTATGAATTTTTCACAGCAGGAAGCTACTGTGTTTTTTAATGTGAAATACATAAAACAATGTTTACAACACTAAAATAAAAACAATTTTAATAGGATGCACATGGTGTCCATGGTAGATTCTTTTTCTTTCCTTACAAAGGAGACATTTTTTTTTCCTGCTCATAAGATAAGAAAGCCTTAAGTATAAATCCCCTGGTGGGTTTTTAGAACAACTTACTCTCCTCATCAGACACCTCTCTGAGATCTTCAAACAGTGTTGATGAAAGCGAGCAGGCGTTTGGCTCGCTCAGAGTTCCTATAATTCTTCTCCAGCTTCTGACTTGACCGAGAGCTGTACTTGGGGCTATCCCACAGGACTAGGAGGCCAGAAGAGAACATGTTAATGGAAAGAATGACAGAGTTGCGCTAAAATCCCAGCATGATTCATGTTGTCATCATACAGAAGTGTTTAAGATGATAGAATTACTTTGTGTATCAGAAGTAGCGAAAATTATTACCATTAATTTAACCTAAAAATGTAGACAGTTGAAGACAGTTGTTTCTGCCTAAAACTGATCTGTTGGTGTGAAACTTGGACCTAATATTTCTTTGTGTTGATATTATTTTCTTATACATGAGGGCATTGGACACCAGAAATAAAGCATTTGATGTTGTCTGGTTGAGAGAGACTTAAAATCGATAATGTGCCCTTATGTCCTGCCTATTACTTAAAGTACTTAGGGTTAACTTAAAAAATATAGCTACATGGCAAAACGAAATTAAAGAATGTAAAAAAAATCAGAACTAGAAAAAAGTTAGAATAAGCACTTAAGACCAATAAAAAGGTCATATATATCAATGTTGGTTGAGATAATTCAGCCAAAATATGACTGTGGGTTTTTATCAGGCAAAAGGAAAATGTAGATACAGTTCTTCATATGTATTAACTTAAAATAAATGACCTAGTTATAAACTACAATACCAATTTAATAACAGGTTTCAAAGGGAAACTCATCACATGTATGTATAGACATGTACAGATATCAGTATCCACATATATCTATATGCATATTAATTTCAGATACATGGAAGCATGCCTATGGAAGAGGTAGGACTTGGGTCACAGAATAAAGGAAACTAGAGTTCTCACAGAAAAGTGTTCTAGTTCTGTAGGGAGTCAAACAAATCATGTTTCTGCAGTATTAAACAGGACGATGAGTAGGAGTCTCAACAGTATCTTTATCACATCCATATTTTGAGAAGGCTGAGGACAGCATGCTCTTTATTGCTCAATGAATGTTGGAGGTATAATCATAGCATGATTCAACAGAGGGCATGAGTAAAAGGGATCGGGACTTCTTGACTTGTTATATTTGACTGGAATTACTAGTAGATTCTTTTAGTGAGTATTAAGTTCATTTGGATAGCTAAAGAATCTAGAAAATGTGCACATTTTCTAGACTCTTGAAAAGTTGGCTTTCATACTTGTCAATAAACATGTCTTGTAGATGGTAAGGTATTCTTAAAGAAGATCAGGAGTTACATATTTAGATGCAGAGTTACTTCTGATGATTATCTCTGCACTAGTATTTTAAATAACCTTTTGTGATTTTTGTTTCTTCTCCAAGTCTGGTCTTTGATCATCTTAATCTGTTTCAAAACTTTATTATGAGAAAATCATGGGGATTTGGAATGAATGTGTACCGAGTTGAATTGACTTTATTAAAGTTTGTCTCAAGGTGCCTTATTTCTCTTTTCAACCTATTTCCTCAAGATAATCCAGTGTTGGAGCTGGGATTTCAAGTGGTCTGTGGCTTTCTATTGCCAAGTCTGTAGGTTTTTCAAACCGGTTATTTAAACATCTATTACTTCCCATGTTCTAAAGAAATGGGTGTGTTGGGAGTGGTACAAATCTAAGAACATATAGTATAATTAGGGAAGAAGAGAATGTATATTGCAGAATAACAAGCCAAGTTGAAGTTTTAAATGCAAAATATTGTTACAGTTTCTGATACTATAGAAATACTGGTAAAAATGTTTAGCTGTTGTAGGCAGGAAATAATTTCCCAGAGAGCAAAACTTAAGCTCTATGAAGAGAGGTGTGTGAAAAGAGATGAATTTAGACAGAAACTGTGGGGAAAGATAGACACAAGCTTGTGCCTCACATATCCAAAGGAGTCTGACTGTAGCTCAGAGTTGGAAAATGGTAAAATTGGCAAAAAACAAAACAAAACAAAACAAAAAAATGCAGCTGTGTTCATGGAGAGGACCAGGATTTTGAATTTAACGTTGTGCACAGTGGGGAGCCGTCAGAGATGTCTGAGCATGGGGGCCTTTGGGGGCCAAGCTGACTGAAGACGGGAGTGACTGAATGTTGTGTTGCTGAAGTGTGAGGAAGAGGACAAGCTATGCATCTCGGCTTTGGGGCCGAGCATTGAGCACAGTCTGAGTTTAATGGGAGAATTATCAGAGGATACTTCTGAGTTCTAGTGTTTATGCATTTTTCTGTCATGCTTGCTTTTCTAATGAGTGCAGGATTTTGCCTTGGCTTGTAGTCTACTGTGACCCCTATATCACTTTCTGCCAACTTTCTAAGCCAGGCCATTCCCTAGTTTATGCAATTTTTCCTTTTCTATCTTTTTTTCTAATCTATGCACATTTTGCTTTCACCCTAAGTGAACTATATTTGTTCCTGACTACTATTTCCATTTTCCATCCCAGAATCCTTGAATACAGTATTCTCTTTTAGCTTATAATATTGACCTTTTCATGGGCTTCCTTTACCAGCAAACTTGGTACACAAATTAAATAGGATTCAAATCAAGAAGGAAAATATTCCTTAAAGATCCAACTTGAATTGTCTGAGCTAAGATGATTTTCTCTAGCATGTTAGTTACTAGTAACTGACTGGAACGTTGTGTTGGGAAGGATTCTGAGTTCAGTGCTGTGTTTAGGAGAACACTATGCAGTGGCATGGAGTGGGAAGCAATGTAACCTGTGTTTGTTCTCCCCTAATTCCAATCCTTTAACCCATTATGATCAGAGCTATCCATAATGCTTTCTCTTCAGGCATCCAACACACAGTTGAACATGTTTAACAAGTGGTTGTCTAACATAATTTTTATTATTTTTTTTAATTTGACAGGCAGAGTTAGACAGAAAGGTCTTCCTTCCATTGGTTTACCACCCCCCCCCAAATGGCTGCTACAGACAGCACGCTGCGCTGATCCAAAGCCAGGTGCCAGGTGCCGGGTGTTTATTCCTGGTCTCCCATGCGGGTGCAGGGGCCCAAGTATCTGGGCTATCCTCCACTCCCAGGCCACAGCAGAGAGCTGGACTGGAAGAGGAGCAACTGGGACTAGAACCCAGTGCCCATATGGGATGCCGACACCTCAGGCGGAGGATTAACCAAGTGAGCCACGGTGCCGGCCCTCTAACATAATTTTTAAAAAATGTTTGTTTTCATTTTGAAAGACAGCGAGAGAAAGAGAGAGAGCGTCTATCCTCTAGTTCATATCCCAAATTCCTACCACAGGCAGGGCCAGGTCAGGAACTCAGTTGAAAGATAACTTATTGAAAGATAACTTATTGAAAGATAACTGGCCAGATTATTTCTTAATTTCTTAAAGCCTAGTTCTATATTAAAAGGAGATAGTATGTCATAGGATTATTGTGAGTAGAAAGGGAGCAGGTTGCAACTGGGTGGGTTTTTGGGCTTTTTCTGCTGCATTTTGTTGGAATTGTGTTACTAACCTTGCAGTATTTTCCTACTTCCTTGTGGCCAGCTTACTATTCTTGCTTCTTCAGTCTGCTTTGATTTCATCCTATCTAACAGCTGCAAGTTTCATTCAGATATGAATCATTTTCCTTTCAAAATGTATTTACTGTGGCTGGTGCTGTGGTGTAGCAGGTAAGGCCGTCGCCTGTAGTGCCGGCATCCCATGTGGGCACCGGTTCGAGTCCCAGCCGCTCCATTTCCGATCCAACTCTCTGCTATGGCCTGGGAAAGCAGTAGAGGATGGCCCAAGTCCTTGGGCCCCTGTACCCGAGTGGGAGTCCTGGAAGAAGCTCCTGGCTTCAGATCATTGCAGCTCTGGCCGTTGCGGCCAACTGGGGAGTGAACACTTGATGAAGACCTCTCTGTCTCTCTCTGCCTTGACTTCTCTCTCTGTAACTCTTTCAAGTAAACAAAAATAAATAAAATGTATTTACTTTTATTTATTTGAAAAGCAGAGAGAGGGAAAAATAATCTCTCATCCACTGGTTTGCTCCCCAAATGTATGCAGCAGATGGGACTGTGTGGAGGCAAAGCTGGTAGCTGGGGACTCGATCCAGGTCGCCTGTCTGCGTGGCAGGGATGCAAGTACTTGAGCCATCATCTGCCTCACAGGGAGCTGGAATTGGGGCTGGTGTTGGCCTTAAATCCAGGCACTCCATGTGGGTGTCCCAGGCTGTGTCTTAATATTTGCATCAGATACTCAGCCCAATCGTCTTTGTCCATTGATTGGCATCTCTCCCTTAACATCTTGCTGTCATACCCAACTAAGCATAGCTAAACCTTACTTCTACCAGGAAGACCATCTTTCTGAAGGCATTTTAGCCTTCGAGTTACCCAGACGTTCCTCCCTGCCTGGGAATCTGTTCCTCACATTCAGAAAATCAGAATCCCATATTTACTCTAACTGGAGACATTCACTTGATCTGGCTGAAGTCGGGTGTCAGTGTCTGTGGTCTGGGGATAATTACACATGCTTGCTTCGTAGGTTGTAGGATTCATTAATGCCATTTATACTTTGTCTTCTAGAGTGAAGGAACAGGAAGTGCGAGTCATTACTGGTCCTGCTTCTCCACTGTCCGTTCATCTTCATTCCTGTTGTCTTTACTTAAAGCCTTTTTATTTTCTTAGATGATCGCTATAACTTTTGTTAGGCAGAAAGAGGAAGGGTAAATTGGCATCACAGCCTACAGATGTGTAGGTATCTACAGCGCTAAACTCATTTCGCCTCATTTACAGTATAATCTAGGTGTAAAATTGCAACACTGTGCTCTAAAAATGGTGAGAACAGCCACTGAGTATCCTGATTGGGGCTCAGCAAAGAGCAAAGCTCAAATGCTTAGAGGGATGAAGATTGGGGCTGATATGGTGGCAACACAGGTAAAGGGACCGCCTGTGACACCAGCATCCCAAACGAGCACTGGTTGGTGTGCCGGCTGTTCCACTTCCAATCCAGCTCCTTGCTAATGGCCCAAGTGTTCGCACCCCTGCTACCAATGTGGGAGACCTGGAAGAAGCTCTTGGATTTGGCCTGGCACAACCCTGGCTATTGCATCTATCTGGGGAGTAAACCAGCAAATGGAAGATCTCTCGATCATGCACGCGGTCTGTCTTCTTCCTGTATCTCCTTCAAATCTTTTTTTTTTTTTTTTGAAGTATTAAAGATTGTAGGGTGAATAGTATAGGTTAATCATGGTTTAGGAGACAACATTAGAGTATAGACCTGGAACCTATAATCCAGGGAGCACTGGACAAATGGACATGAATAAAGAGTGAAGGGAGAAGACAGACTTAGCAAAAGTATGAAACAATGTGAGTATAGCTTATCAGTTATGTAAATCTGAAGAGTCTGCTTAAAATACTTCATATGTCATATAGCAAGAAGAGTAGAAGTAGGGAGAAGGAATGACCTTAGGAAATCATTCAAAATAATTAATAGTTGATTACCAAATTAAGTCTTATGGGTTGATTTGATGTTGCTAGATGTTTTTTGGTGGGGGGGGCGGGCAGAAGAATTTGGGGAGGATTGGAGGATTATCATGGGAAGAGCAGGTATCTGTTCATTTGTGGTGATTCTTTTACAAACCTCCGGCCTGGGGGTGTGAATATTTGATAAAGCACAGGTATGACATTGATAGAGTTTGTAACAAGTAAAGCAGCCACCCAAATCAATGGGGATGTAATGAGCCTAAAGTTAGAAGGTGAGTACAGATGTATACAAAAACGTCATAATGTGTTTCCTCTGTGTGTACCTAAAGATGATTTTTCTTTGGAAATTTGGTTCCTTAAACCTATCATTATATGTTGGTCATTAAATCTTGAAGGGATATGACTCCTAGGAGGGAAGGAAACTCTAGCTCTCTATTCAGGGTATGCAAACTTGATTCTATGCAGGATATCATGGTGTATGGAATTTCTCAGGGCTTGGGGAGAGGCCTAGCAGGCAGGGATCTGAACTCTTATCCTGGATGCAACTAGGTACCTTTATTTTTTTTTCTCTTTCATATGTTGAGTTTTCAGCATGCATGAATTTTCCTCTGGGAAAATAAGTGTGCCTTCCTAGAAAAATCTTATTTCATTTGTTGAACTATGGTGAGAGGCTGGGTGAATTCCCTGGGATAATAATAGTAGATTGGAAAGGCAATACTTGATTCTTGTTTAGACATCAAACCTATAAACCTATACAGCCTGCTGTCTGACACAGGTTTTTTTTAACCTTTTTTTTATTATTATTATTTGTAAGTCAGAGTTACAGAGACAGAGAGGTATAAAGGTCTTCCATCCTCTGGTTCACTCCCCAGATGGCCACAACAGCCAGGGCTAGGCTGGGCTGAAGCCTGGAGCCAGGAGTTTCTTCCTGGCTTCCCACATGGGGGCAGGGGTTCAAGCACTTGAGCCATCTTCCACTGCTTTCCCAGGACGTTAGCAGGGACCTGGATTGGAAATGGAGCAGCCAGGAGTTGACATGATGCCCATATGGGATGTTGGCATTGCAGTCAACAGTTTTATTTGCTATGCCACAGGACCAGCCCAACCTTTCTATCTTTCAACCCATGGTAACCCTTGCAAGTTTCTCAGGTAATGCAAGTAGGATTTTTCATGTTATTGTGTGTATCTTCTCTGGAAATTGGCCTTTCATTTCTTTACAGTATTTCTTCTCAAAACACTGGTATGAAACTCAGTGTGGATTGAATTTAGTAATATAGGTCCTATTTGTGCCTGATACTGTGAGAGTCCATGGTGGACCCATAATTTTTATAACATTTTCTGAGTCTCAAACTTAATGAGTCTCTTATTTGAATACACAAAGTATAGATAGTTAAATATGATATAAGGTATACAAGTACATATGCTCCAAACAAAATTTTATTTAATCTTGAATTGCCTCTTCAATCGTTTATTCAATCGTTACTATCTTTCCTTGTTTCCAGGAGAAAATTCTTGCAGGTCTCAACTGTTTTCTGCTTAATTTTTGAGGATACTGTCCTATGATGACTTTTATTCATTGGCATAATTTTAAGGTAGTTTTTAGAATATCCCTTCTGGGACCAATGCTGTGGTGTAGAAGGTTAATCTGCAGCCTGCAGTGCTGGCATCCCAAGTGGGCACCACTTTGGGTCCTGGCTGCTTCAATTCAGATGCGGTTCCCTGCTGAAATGCCTGGAAAAGCAGCAGAAGAGGGCCCAAGTATTTGGGCCCTTGCACCCACGTGGGAGACTTGGAAGAAGCTTCTGGCTTTGGCCTGGCCCAGCCCTGGCCATTGCAGCCATTTGGGGAGTGAACCAGCAGATGGAAGATCATCTATCTATGACTTTCACATAAATGAATAAATACATCTTAAATATCTATTCCAAGATAGTAACCAAAACTAGGAGCTTGAATTAGTCATACACTTGTGATCATCTTGGACTTAAAACTAGAAAATGGACAATAGACTTTGGCTAATATAAAGAGTTTATTTTTCAAAATACCGGTGCTTATCACTTTTTTCTTGATAATACAAAAGGAAATGAACCTTTGATAAATGGTAAAATACCACTGAGTGCTAATCCGGGGAAAGATATTGTGTGGACTCCTATCCCCCTGTCCCTCTCTTTTCATCCCATGTTAAAACCTGTAGAAGGAAACCACATGCCTCTGTCTTGCATCTGTGCAAAGATTTCTTGTAGTATTCTTGTATTTTACATGTGGAGAATGGCATTGCTAACTTGAGTAATTTAAAATAATTTTTGCCTCAAATGTCAAATGTCTTGCATTTCAGATCTTCCTCTTTGGTATAATTGTCAGTTCTAAGTGCATGGATTGACTTAATACAGTCATCAAATATGCTTTGAATTAAGAGTTATTTGGCGAGCTTCTGCAGCACTGTTTGAAGCAGTGTGCTCTGTATTGCCGTTACCAGTTTGCTTCTCCTTTATCAAAAACATAAGACCTATATATCCAAAGAACTGCTATGTGAAATCTTTCCACCAGGTGGATGACATGTCAGCGTATCTGGTTGCAAAACTATAACATGGGTAGTAGCCTAATTTGAACCATTCCTTTTTATAATAGCTTACATTTATTAAGAACCTGGTTAAAGGAGTTCAAGCAAGGGTGGTGACCTCTTAAGCACCCATATTTTACAAGTTTTTCTTACTATACAGTTTTTAAATTGCTGACACTTGATGCAACTTTAAGTAGTGACAAATTGGTCCACAGTATTATGCAGTGAATGCATAATTTGAAAATTCAAAATATGTGGTCATTTATTTGTACATTTGTGTGTGCACACGTGTGTAAGAAGACAGAAGAGAATTAGTGGTTTCAGCACTGAATTCAGGGCTGTGCTCAATGTTGTACTTGGTATTTTGTTTGACAGTTGTCACATTGTTTTCATTGTCTCTCCACTTTTGTTTATTTCCTTGCTTCTTAAGCAGCCTGATGAAATCTCATCAGCTCACTGGTATTGAATTTTGATGAGTGCCAAGTTGCTTTGATGAAATCTAGTGTAATTATCTTAAACTCAACTTTATTTGGCTTTAATGCTGGCATTTTCCATATTGAGAAAATTAGTGCATTTGTCCGCTACTGGGGACGGAAGCCTGCTAAGAAACAAAGCCCGAATACAAAAAGTAACCACAATTTAAGTTCATTTTATACCTTTGTTTCAAGACCAGCTTGTCCATGCATTCAAACTTTTCTTTAATGTTTAGCATCTGTTCTTTTTGACAGCAACAAAATCAGAAGTTTTTAGTCAAAAATATCTTCATCCCTGAACTTGGAAAAGCAACAGTGTAGTTCCCGTTGATCAGAAAAAAAGATTGTGCTCCTCTGGTATCTGAATTTTCCTGAGAGGGGCCAAAAAAGACTTTAGTGTTTTAAATACAAGTTATTTCATTTTATCAACAAAAGGGGGAAAATGAGTTTAGAAAGTTTGCTCCCTAGTGCTGTTCTAGGCTACAAAGCAAGTGTTAAAAGGGAGTCAAAGTATCTGATTTTTAAAAAGATTTATTTATTTGTGTGTGGGGGGGGGAGAGAGGGAGACGAGGAAGAGCAGGGAGCTTCCATCCATCACGAGGGCTGGGCCAGGCAGAAGCCAGGAGCTTCATCAGGTCTCTCAAGAGGGTTCTGGGGCCCAAATATTTGGGCATCTTTCTGTGTTGTTCCCAGGCATTAGTAAAGAGCTGGGTGAGAAGTGGAATGGCCCAAACATGACCTGGGGGCCTATGTGGGATGCTGGCATTGCAAGGCTTTACCTGCTAAACTACAATGCCAGCCCCAGTATCTCAAATTTACATCTCAATTTCTGATTCTTATGGTATAAAGAAAATCAAGCTTACTGAAATTTTATATAATTGTATGTTGACATTGTATTAATAACGTGACACATTATTATTGTTAGATTGCAGCCCTGCAAATACGCTTTTCAGAATGTGAACATGGGCTGAAATAATACATTTAGCCCCTCAGCCAGTACGTTTCCCCCTTCTAACAGAGGAGACCAGCTCCTGTTGTCTCTAGGGCTTAGTAAATGTAATTTGAATTGGAAGCAATACCCTGCTTCTGATGGGAATCTGGACTTGGAAGGGATATCTTTTCCTGCTTTCGGAGTAACCATGGGCAGCCCCGTCACCTTGAGAGATTCTTAGGGGAGATCAGGGCTGTTCTTTGGATACTTACAGATTATTCTCTCAGATCTCTGGTCCAAGTTGCTTCCCTAAAGTTAAAATAGAGTTTTTACCCCTCAAAAGCTGGCCCAGACCACCCTGACTCCAAAACTATTACGGATGGTGGCAGATAATTGAAGGCAGCACTGTGGTCCTGTGAGAAAGTTCTACATTCATGTTTCTTCAAAATCATGTGCCTTTGTGTAACTTACTTCAAATGTCTGTCCTTTTTTATGGTTTTTTTTTTTTTTTCCCTTGGTATGTTTTCAAAGGGTAAACCTGGTATACTAATCACTAATTATAAAGAATCCACCTACACTATTCTGGAGTGTTCACTCAAGGTTTACTTGAGAATTACACTATTACTGAGTTCTGCTAACTGTGGGACCACATAACTTACTGGGTGTGCTGATTCCTCATTGGTGAGATTCACTACTCACAGTCCAAGTGGCCCCCATACCCAATAGAAGCAAATATTTATCCGAGTGGTTTTAATATACATTTCATCTAACTTCATATTTCATGTTGATTCAGATTTCTTTATATTAAAATAATTGTGATAGGTTTTAAAATTTGTGTAAAGATTTGCCTATGGCTGTTTATCTTAATGGATTGTATAGATGAAGCCTAAAAACACAAAATGAAAAATGGTCCACATTTTTATGTATAGCATGTGTGAATTGCCTATCTAGAAGTGACTTCCGAATCTACTACTTGTTGTGATGATCTTTATTCCCAACTCACTTATTAGGCTGCAGTTGGTCTAGTCATCATCGTGTAGACCTAGGATCTAATGGGGCCATCATAATGGAGGCCAGTGTCATCCCCAAGTTCTTAGATTCTCCTGTGGTTTTTGAGCAAGGCCATGACAGAAGGCACTTTCTATATGAAGAAGGTAAGAGAGTGACTTCCAAGAGCCTCCTCTTTGGATTCCTACTGTGATCTGTGTCACAGTCCCGGGTGAATCTCAAGTAGCTACTGTAGAGTCTGGAAATAATTTCTGTTTTTGGAATTGGGGTTCCCTGGTCGATGGGCTTGAGAGAAATCAGTAAAATACACATTTTTTTTTTTCTTGCACAATACATAGTTTTTGATTAAAATAAGTATTTCAAAAACCATGAGCTGTGATAATGAAGTGATTAATGTTTGAAAAGTTAACAAATCTGCTATTGCTGAAATTAAAGCAAAAATCAAATGCTGACAGCAGGGAATACAGATACCACAGCAAAATGCTGATGCCAATTGCTTGAATTTCATAGAAGAGCTATATTAAGATTTTTCTTCTTGAACAAAAACCACACAAAACAACTATCAGAAGGGAGTTGTGAGTGGTGTTTTCATTAATGGGCTTCAATGTGTTTGCTTGTTACTCATTCATCTATTGGCTAAAATTTTTCAAATAGTCTTGAAAGAAAATTTATTTTATAGAAATGGCTATGCTTGGAGAAAGGCTTTATATTTCCAATTTCTTTCTTCTTTAACATCCTGAATCTCCATTTCCTGATAGACCCTACCCCAGGAAGAGCTTGGTTGGGGCAGATGCTGATGGCCTGGGGCCAAGAAGCCATGAGCGAAGCCTTCACTGGGAGTTGAGCTTTTCTAAGAGAAACAGACCATCTGACTTTTTAATTAGAAAACTGCTCAAGTCCACACCTCAGTGTCTTCTCTTGGGACACCTAAACCACAATCTAGGGTAGCTTTACTAGTGTTTTTCTTTTTTAAAACATGCAATAAAAATGTAGAGCTGCAGCCACAGGAGGGAAGAAGGGTGAGGGGTGTGCCTCAAGGGACTGATAACAGGATTAGAACATTGTAGAAATGACTTGCATTTCTGGCTAGTGTCTGTTATGAAACACACATACTTAACTTGGCTCCAGTTATGAAAACTGGTGTTTTCCATTTCAAGCTCCTTTAAAGGCAAAATCCAACACTTTATCTGCTAAGCAGAAATGGCCACCTCTGGAAATTTAAGGACTAGCCCTAAACTCAGGAAGAACAGGAAATCCACTTGGGACCAAGCTCTTTCTTCAGCCAGTTCAGTGGCAAGCAAAGGGACTCCCTTCAGATTGTTGGTAGGTGGGACTAACAATAGTGCAGTAAGAGCAGAATCGAAAGGTTTGAGGGTAGCTGTAACTGAAAAAGCTGCGTTTGCTGTGTTGACTTAAAAGGCTTCAGTTTGGCTGTGTTGGTGTTAGATTTTCTAAAGGTTCAGAGATGATACTCAGCAATTTTTAGGAAAGATATTGTTTTTTTTTAAAGACACATTTATCCAAAGTAGACATTTTATTTGTAAAACAGCCCCAGAAAAATGGACTAATTTTATTAGCAAGCTAGCAGTAAATGCTAGACTTAGCATTTTAGATAATTTTCTGTTAAATCAATATGATGTTGGCATCATGTTTGGCAGTTAACTTACTGGATCTTCTGTCTTCTGTTACTGCTCAGTGGAGAAGGTTCATGTTGTCAGTATCACAAAGAAAATCGGCTTATAGCAAATTTTGAAATGTTACTTCTTTGGGGTAGGCATTTGGTGCAGCAGTTAAGATGCTGCGTGGAGTACCGACATCCTGTGTCTGAGTGCCTGGGTTTGAGTTCTGGCTCCTTTGTGACTCCTGACCCCTGCTGATGCAAACACTGAGAGGTGTCAGGTGATGGCTCAAGTCATTGGTTCCCTGCCAACCTCTCAGGAGACCTGGGTTGATGTCCAGTCTTCAGGCTTCAGCCTGACCCACCCCTAGCAGGGCATTTGAGAAGCGAACCAATGGATAGGAGATCCTCTCTCTGTTTCTCTGTCTCTTCATCTCCCCCTCCTCCTTTCTATCTTTCAAATGCATAAATAACGAATGACAATGTAGTAAAGGAAATGCTATCCCTTTTTCTTGGAGTTCTTCATTTTGAGTTACTGAACAGAAAAGTACAGGCAAAGGCACAAGGTTGATACTCTTAACGCTAATTTAACTCATTTAAATGGCAGTTCTCTATAACTGCCCCGTAAAAACTTGGTCATCACTGTGCCCTTTAGCCTAGTAACTTTAGTGTTTTTTCTTCCCACTCTTCCTGCTGAAAAGTTTGGAATGGGCCAGCTGTACTACGGGGCTGTTGAGTATATTCAGTTTTGGATTCAAACACTTAATGGTTGTTTAAAAATTGAGAGCATTCACATGGGGAAAGTGTGGGAGGTTTCAAGTTTCTGAAACATTCTGCATAAAATGAAGTGATAACAGTTCCTGCCAGTGACCATGTGACTCAGTAATAACTGGAAGTAAAAAAGTGTTTGTTTAGACTTGGCCAGCGTTGATAACAAGCAAGAATGATTATCTCATTTTTGCTCACAAACATTTCCTCCATGATCCCTTTCCTCCTTGTGTGTAGATTTGTTAGGCTCTCCTGACACCTGACATGGTTCATGGAGAGCGGTTCAGAATGCGTCTTGTGCTGATTCAAAGCTCTGATTTGATTCCCACCACTCATTAAAAACTAACAGAAAAATCTGTTGCCTTGGTACAGTGTGAGTGTGCTGTGGCGAGAGGTGGGTAGCAGTTCTGGCAGACAACTGGAGGTGGATGTTTGTTTCGATTCAGTTCCAGAACTTCTGCCTCAGTTCATGGAAATGCCTTACTCTTAAAAGTTGCAGAATGTATTTGGCGCCAACGTGTGCTAACATGAGCTTTTGGTGCATTTAAAGTCCCAGCTTGGTTGGCCATATCTTTGTTTTATTTTGGTCCATGGGCACATCTGTCACCTGTCTCCTCAGAGGTTATTTGCGTCTTGGGAGTGACTTGTTTTTGCTGAACTTACACTTTGTGTTTCGCTTACAAATACTTTACATGTTTCTATAGCTACCATCATGTGAGCAGCACAAATTTTAGTCGAGTTGGTTGATGGTCCGTGGAGTGAGTTTTTTATTGTACTTATTTATTTTCACTAAGTGGGTGGGATATTACAGCTTTAACAAATGATCTTTTGTGCTGATAGTGTTGTAGACAGAGAATGTGTATTTTGAAAAGAAAGACCTTTCATGTCAATGTGGTAGGGGATTCTGCGAGAATCCTAAGTGAAAGAGGGTGCATTTTAAAGCATGTACCTAGAGAAATTTCCTAGGAGAAGTGCGGGTACTTAGAAACTCAGAAGATTAGAAAGCATGTGAATATTGCTGGGTTGTCACTTCTTCTGAATAATTTTTAGGCTTTATATTTATGAACAATTTACTGAACAGAAGCAAAATATTTGATTTAATAAATGTATCAAGAAATGTAGCAAAGCTAAAAGTTTTAAAGGTTTTCAGTTTTTAATGTGGCAATAAAAGTTCTTTTAAGAGTTATCTTCTGTTACTTGAAATTGCAACTCTAAGGACACAAAAATTTGTTAGAAGGCTGTTTGGTATAGAACTATTCTATTGCAATTTCATTTCAAGGATCCTAGTGTGGAGATATTCAGAATTTTAAGTAGATACACAAGAAAAATCTTTATATACCATATTGGTATTTCCTCCATATGTGTGTATATAAGCAAAATGTATATTTTCTTAACTGGTCTACTGAAATTAGTGAAGGGAGTACTCTCTGTGATATGCATCAATCCATTTGGTGAAGCACCTAGCTTCTAAGTCTTGGCGAGAATAACTATAGAAAATTCATAATGTAGAATTGCATGTTTGGGTATTTAGGGGTAAGTACTTTAGTGTATCTCCTGTGATTTACCTTTAGCTCCTTGATAATGTGACATCTCCCAGTTGAATCATGCCCACCTGTGTAAATCTTAACACTACTACATCTTGGGGCTCCACTGCTGCCCACTTGCTCCATCTGTTTGTTTGGTTATTCCACAGAAACCCGAATAGCAAGGGAGTAGAAAGAGCAAAGGTAAAGCAGTAAAGAGAGTAGAAGTCCTGAACTCGTCTCCCCATGGCTGTCACTTGTTAATTACATGGACTTGAATACATCTCTGAAATTCTTTCCTGTAAAGTGGGGAGCAGGCCATGGAATCTAAATTGCAGGCTTATGAGATTTTAAGGAGAATGCTCAGTGTCGGCACATGGCTAACATGTGCGAGGTGCTAGTGGTTACTTCCATTGGTGTACCTGTGACAGCTCTTTCAGCTGACACAGGATGGGTAAGACACTAGAGTTCTTCAAGCTCCAGAAAGTAGTAATCTTGTTCTGGATTCCTTGCTACCCTTCATTAGGCCATTTATCACACGGTAAGAAGGGCAGCGTTCTACCACTCAGTGGAGAGCTCTGCATCCCTGATGTGTCCGTTGTAAGCCTTTGTGTCTGCTGAATATGCCCATGCACTGGTATATTGTCCCCCTGGCCTGGACAGTGGTCTCTAATCTCTGTATGTGAAGACCTGGTCGTGGTCTGACCAACTCTGCTCAGTCCTTTCAGGAGTTCAAGTTTATCTCTCATGAATCCAGAACCCAGTATAGGAGATTATAAAAGTCTAAGGTGATTATTACATCCATTTTGATCTGTGAAATAGAACACTTTGGGGTTATTAATGCATTTTTTTCTAAAACAAGTTTCTAAATTATTAGTTTAAAGATTTACAGCAGAACATAATATTTATGTCTTCCTGGATGTTTTATATTTAAATCTGAGTATTCTGTAAAATGTACATTGAATGTAAGTATAACCCTTTGACAATGAGAGATGTTGTGTATCTAATAAGCCTATATTATGCATGTAATTTAATCATACTTACCCAAGTTTTAAAGTTGAACACTTAAGACCTTTCATTTTGGGAGAGTGTTCTTTTATTTGAAAAGAGAAAAATCCTGGAAATACTAGTACTGGTTATTTCTTGGTAGTGGAATTATGTTTTCTGATGGGAAGTCCTGCCGCACTCAAAACTCAACCTGCAGTGTCTAATGATTCCTAGCATGCAAGTTTGTAGTCAGTAAAAACTTGAATGAATAGGTATATATAAAGTTGCCTTTCCTTTATTCCTGTGGTTCTTATATTTTGTGCCATTGGTATTGTCTCAGTATTACCATTAGGAAAAAGACCAAGGTTTATTTTCCAAGAGAATATTTTTGTAATTATCATTTTGATCATAACATTCTCTATTTTGGATTATTCTCTTGGAATAGGTTGAGTAGTAGAATTACTGGCTGAAATGATATGAATATATTTTGCCCATATATTCAGAGTGCCCAATTGCTTTCGAAAGGACTTATATTTGTTATGGTGCTTCAAGCAAAGCATGCATACCAGCCTTATCACATCATGCAAGAACTGTTTTGTTAACCAGTAGAATACAAAAAAGTAATGTATATAAGTGAAATTCTCATTTTGATTATTATATATAGCCCTGGGCTGTGTTGTTGAGGAACAATGTTTTTTACTTCTGTTTGTTGAATTCTTTACTTAGTGGAGGTTAAGCTTATGATTATAACATAAACCGAAATGATGTCATTGTAAAAATTAAAAGAATAAGAAAGGAAGGAGGAAGGAGAATTAGGGTGGGAAGTCTCACCATGGTCCTAAATCTATATATATGAAATACATGACATTTGTTGTCTTATATATATAAAACATTGAAAGAAGAACCATAATTTTATTATTTGTTTAAAATACTTCTGTTTTCAATTATATTCATTTATTTATTAATAAAGGATAACTCTTTTCCTTTGTTTATAAATTGGACTCCTCCTTTGTGAATTGTAACTTTGCCATTATAGACACAGAGCTTATGCCTTCCTTAATGAACTCGGGAAAAAGGAACAATTTTAAAAATGAAATTTTATGTTTTAAGATGAGGGTCCAAGATTTTCACAACAGCAAAGACTTTTGAAATATTCACAGTTGGGTATTTAAGGCCAGCTCCTCAGGTCCAAGTACTTCAAGGTCTTTAATTTTTAGATGGATTGAAATGAATCCAAAGTTGTACTCAAATGTTGAATTTATAACCTTTTGTATTTTACAATGATAGTTATAGCTTCTGTTCTTCTAAGCTTTCTGTCTTGAGTGGCGCCAGCCAAGGCAAATAGAATTAAGGACATGTCAACCTCTCTTTGAAAAACTGCTTTATGAATATGAATTTTAAGCTAGTCATCAGAGGTAAAACTTGGCATATGTGCTCCCCCAGAAATCTGTTTGTGGATTTCAGAATTTTAAAAAGTTTTAATATGGTGATATTAAAAATATTTTTATACACATTTTAAGTGGGTGGCAAATTTAAGACCACCATTTATAGAAATCAATGAAAGAGAATGATTAATTTAAATTCATCTGTTAGGACACACACACACTCTGATTTATGGTTTCCTTCTTTTCCTTACCAGTTCTTTCTTGGTACCTGATCCAGTTCCTGATGTTCACCTTTTGACCTGGTTATCCCACATGTACTTCAAGTTCAAAGTCCATACCAAAAATCACATCTAATTCTCCTTTCAAATAGGCTCTGCCGCCTACTATGTTCTAGTAGACAGTGGCATGGGCTCCCTATCTCACAATAGCCATGATTGAGAAGTCATCCACGATCTTTATTATCCTTTCCTACCGTACCCACATGTCCAGTCCCCACACCCCAACTTGATCCCTGCCCCTCAACCAGTCCTCGCTCTTTGCTTACTCCCATGACTTCAGTGGTTTCTTATACTCCTTTTTCTTACTGAGATCAACTCGAGAAAGTGGACATATTTATCATGTTTGATTATCTTTCATTTGGGTGTTACCTTGAAACAAAGGTAAACGTACCTATATTTCTGAAGTTCCTAGGCATTAACAATTTTTTAATGATAGGGTCGCTTTTTAAAAACACACTGCATTTTTCTATTAGCATGGTCACCTCACTTAAATTTTCAGCCAACTTTTTAGTATTTTGTTAATGAAGTAAGCCAAAGTGGTGGCAGCTGCTGATCTGCATCCCCCCCATTAAACACACATGTACACCCCCCCCACACACACATACACACCAGCTTATGTTTGTGTATACAAACCCTCTTTTAGTACTTAAGGAATGTCAACATTGGACTTCAAATTTAATATCTGGCTGTATGGGAATTTCTCTGCTGGAATGATAAAAAGAAAATGAGGTAAATGTGTCTTGTGGGACGTTTTCCCCCCCTAGCAGTTCCCTGCTGTGTTGTGTAGAGCTATTATGTAGTGAGGGACGTGAAATACTCTGAAATTTCCTTCAGTTGCTTGCTTGTTTCATGTTAGTTGTAATTCGTTAGCTTTGTGTAAACTGGATTTCTGCAATTTTTTACTCTATTTTACTTGGATTTATTTTCTAGTTTTGGCATAGTGTGTGTGTGTGACGTGATCCAAGTGATCGCGTTAATTTTGTGAGCGTCAAGCACCCAAACATAGAGTAATGCAGAGTGATAACATTCATGTGTTCAGATGGCATTTAAAGGGAAAATAAAGAAGGCTTGTGTCAAATGTGGGCTGTGTATCTCAAATTACCAAGGGCATTACTGGATTTTGGCTATCTTGGAGCCAGAAATACTGCAAAGCTATGACTTGAAGGATAAGTGAAGAATAAAGACACACTTCATATTAAAACTTCTTTCCACTATGAAGGAAGTAGCATTAATTTGAGGAGACCCAGTGTACACAAAGTAACTCTTGTTCATTGTTGGTATCAATTTTTAGTGCAAGATTAAAAAGAATTATTAAGTGGTTTAAACCTTAAATTTTGTCTTATAATTAGCTTAATTCAATGTCAAAGGTTTTTATGTGAGGAATCTAAACTTTCTTATTTGCTGGCAAAGTGCTCTTATTTTTCCATGCTGAATTTTATGTATGGCCTGAAACAAATTAGCACAATTTGGTTAAACCAGCTGCCTAAATGATGAGAAACAAATCGGATTATAAAATCCTACTTGGTAGTTTAGCATGTCAATTAGTTAAGTAAGGATTTGAACCATAGCATACAGTCATGGGATGAAAAATGACACATGGTGCTCAAGCCAAGTGCCTGGTAATGGGGCCAACCTCAGTGCTTGGCTCTGCTGTGTATCTGGGAGGGTGGTTTTGTGCCTATTTTGACGATAATCCAGTTTCTCCAAATGTGAGGTCATAGTTGTGTATTTAATAAGGCTTTATTGAGTACTCATCATGAGTTAGATGACTTATTTAGGGATGAAGCAACACATTTTGAAATCGTTACAAAACCAAAACTATATAAGGTTAATGCCCTGTGTTCTTACTCAACTTTGCGGTTCAGAATGCATCCACATATCATGAAAAATCCTAGTGACAATATGGTCTAATGAAAGATGCTTACTAGGTCAGATGAATGAATGGACCTATAGTGTTAATAGTTACTTAGCAGATGGAGGGGGACTGCTGCTTCAGAACTGGGGGGCATTGAAAAACAAGTACAATTAGAGTGACGGAGAACTGGATTATGCAGCCTGCAAAGTTTAATTCCTCCTCCTTTATCTCCATCCTTCTTGAAAGCCTACTTTATTTCTAACCCTTGATGCTCTTAGAAAACCAGCGAGACAACCTGTTAAAGACTAAAAGCAGTGGAGTTCATTCTTGGCTGCTTTACTTAAGTAGCTTTGTGACCTTTGTGGTTATGTAACATGACAAACCCTTTGTTTCTCCATTTGTAAAATAATTCCTACCTCAGAAGTTGTAATGAATACTTAGTCATGGTCAATGTGTGTGAAATGTTTGGCATAGTACCTGGTACATGTTGATGTTAGCTAACAATGACATTGATGACAGTAGTGCATGTAAAGAACACATATAAAACAGTCTTAACGGTATTGATCTAGAGAAGAGTTTTTCCAAACCCAAAGAGCAGCAGAATCACTTACAGGGCTGAAAATAACTGGACAACTAGATACACAGATTGTTATAAGATTTTAAAAATGTTCATTTTATTTGAAAGGCAGAACAAGACAAGGTGGAGCAAGGAGGAGTGTGGGAGGTTCAGAGATCTTCCATCTACTGGTTCACTCCTCAAATGCCTGGACCAGGCTGAAGCCAGGAGCCTAGAACTCCACCTAGGCCCCCGATGTAGGTGGCAGGGACTCAGTACTTGAGCCATCATTTGTTGTCTCCCATGGTGCTCAGCTGCAAAAGGAGTGGAGTCCGGACACCCACCAGACACTTTGCACTGAACATCTGCTCAAATACATAAATTCCTTCTATGAATACCTCCATATCTGCACTGGGAGCAGGTAATCCTACCCGACAGTGCTTTTCCTCTCCAGGAGACTTTGTGCCTTGGAGCTTCTTTATAAACCAGTGAATGGTTACAGATAGAATTGCACCTCACAAGCCTATTTGGGTCGGTGGGAAAAGACAGGCAACTGTTGGAAAGGTGCAATGTCCATCTGCTCTAGGTTCCCTACAACCTATCCCAGACAGTGTTAAAGTGAGACGGGCCCTGGGGAGTGCGATCATGTTTTAAAGTAGCCTTCAGAGATTTTTGAAGATTTAATGAAATGTTTTCTACCTTAGCAAGAACTGAACTCATTTGTCTGTGTAATCCCTTCAAGCTTGCAGTTATTGGAAAAGTTCACTGTGTCCCCTCTCAGTTCTTAGCCGACAGCAGTGTGCATATTATTTGCTTACTTGGGTGCCGTTCTGCAAGTTAGTGTATTTAAAGCTTGTGAGGGAGCCAAGCCACAGGATCTGGCTGGCTTTCAGCTGCTACACGGGGGGCATGTAACTTGCCATTCGCCCCCAGCTGAGAGAATTGTGGATGTAATTCTTTTTTGGTAAACATCCATCCTGAAGGGAATTTATCTCCTCCACACATTTGTTTTCCTTTGGGTGTTCTCCCTTGGCTGCATGATCCTCACTTTGTTGGACATGAGTCCTTCCACAGTGTTATCTTCTCCAAACAGTGAAAAATTACTTCTGCAAAGATGTCAAAGTCAGACAATGTGCAGTGAACCTCACCTTTGTCACTCATCAGCATCCATAGGAGGTAGGAAGAAAGGCTTCTAACACACCATGGTGTGACTGAGTTGACACACATGGCCATGATAGTGGACTGAAACCACTCTCAGGGCAGGTGGTCTAACCATGCCTCTGGTTTGACTCTGGATTGGATTATTTCATGTGATTGGCTTGAGGAAGGCTGAGATCTTCTCTCACTGACATTCATGATTGCTATCATATTATCAGTACCACCATTACCACTGGTAACATGTATTGAGTGTATCTGTGCCTGGAGCTGGGCTAAATGTTCCTTCATTTTCTTGTTTAACATACCACCAACTTCACCTGGTAAGTAACTTTTTTTTTCTTTTTCTTTTTACTTTTATTTAATGAATATAAATTTCCAAAGGCTTCCCCCACCCCATAACTTCCCTCCCATCCGCAACCCTCCCCTTTCCCACTCCCTCTCCCCTTCCATTCATATCAAGATTAATTTTCAATTTTCTTTATATACAGAAGATCAGTTTAGTATATATTAAGTAAAGATTTCAACAGTTTGCACCCACATAGAAACACAAAGTGAAAAATACTGTTTGAGTACTAGTTATAGCATTAAATCACAATGTACAGCACATTAAGGACAGAGATCCTACATGAGGAGTAAGTGCACAGTGATTCCTGTTGTTGCCATAAACAAGAGTGTCAATTTGTTAAGTCATCAGTATCACCCTAGGCTCTTGTCATGAGTTGCCAAGGCTATGGAAGCCTTTTGAGTTCACTGACAAGGTCGTAGTCAGAGTGGAAGTTCTCTCCTCCCTTCAGAGAAAGGTACCTCCTTCTTTGATGACCTGTTCTTTCCACTGGGATCTCACTCACAGAGATCTTTCATTTAGTGTTGTTTGTTTATTTGTTTGTTTTTTGCCAGAGTGTCTTGGCTTTCCATGCCTGAAATACTCTCATGGGCTCTTCAGCCGGATCCGCATGCCTTAAGGGCTGATTCTGAGGCCAGAGTGCTGTTTAGGACATCTGCCATTCTATGAGTCTGCTGTGTATCTAGCTTCCCATGTTGGATCGTTCTCTCCCTTTTTTATTCTATCAGTTAGTATTAGCAGACACTAGTCTTGTTTATGTGATCCCTTTGGCTCTTAGTCCTATTATGATCAATTGTGAACAGAAATTGATCACTTGGACTAGTGAGATGGCATTGGTACATGCCACCTTGATGGGATTGAATTGGAATCCCCTGGTATGTTTTTAACTCTACCATTTGAGGTAAGTTAGCTTGAGCATGTCCCAAATTGTACATCTCATCCCTCTCTTATATTTAACAGGGATCACTTTTCAGTTAAGTTTCAACACTTAAGAATAACTGTGTATTGATTACAGTATTCAAACAAAAGTATTAAGTAGAACAAACAAAAAAATACTAAGGGATAACGTATTAAGTTGTTCATCAACAGTCAGGGTGAGGGCTGATCAAGTCACCGTTTCTCATAGTGTTCATTTCACTTTAACAGGTTTCCTTTTTGGTGCTCAGTTGTCACCAATCAGGGAGAACATATGATATTTGTCCCTTTGGGACTGGCTTATTTCACTCAGCATAATGTTTTCCAAATTCCTAACAGGGATCACTTTTCAGTTAAAATTTAAACACCTAAGAATAATTGTGTGTTAATTACAGAGTTCAACCAATGGTACTAGAACAACAACAAAAAAAAGATACTAAAATGGATAAAGTATTACATTGTACATCAACAGTCAGGACAAGAGCTGATCAAGTCATTGTTTCTCATAGTGTCCATTTCACTTCAACAAGTAACTTTTTAAAAAATATTTCTTTATTTGAAAGGTAGAGTTACACAGAGACAGAAGCAGAGAGAAAGAGAAAAGTCTTCTATCTGCTGATTCACTCCCCAGGCAACCTCATCAGCCAGAGCTGGGCCAATCCTAAGCCAGCAGCTTTTCTTCCAGGTCTCCCATGTGGGTGCAGGGGCCCAAGCCTTGTGGGCATCCTGTACTGCTTTCCCAGGGCCTTAGCAGAGAGCTGGCTTGGAGGTGGAGCACCCGGGACTCGAACCGGCTCCCTTATAGGATGCTGGTGCTGCAGGCTGGGGCTCTACCTGCTATGCCACAGCACCAGCCCTGGTAGGTAACTTGTTTCTCTCACTTCACAGACTAAAGACAGAAGCTTCGGGAAGATCCCAGCTATGAAATCTTGGAGACGTTACAGTGGCACAATGAAAGATTAAAACACTCTCCAGAGGGCCTGTTCCTAACATCTACCCTAGATTGCTCTCCTGAACTAAGATGATTGCTGGAAAGTATCCACTTAAGGAACTCACTACTTTTAAATATTTCTTGCAAAAATTTTAGAATGGCATGTGTCCCAGTTCCATTACTTTAATATAATCCAAGTACCTTTGGTAAAAGGGAATCAAAAGGTTAAGCTAGAGCAGCGTTGGGAGAAATCTTTACAGTGTAATTTGGAATACTTTGGCAAGACTAAATTTTTGGTCTCTAAAATATATGACCTTTTAAAAGAATAGGTAGTATGTATTTATATAAAGGTAAGTATTCAAAGTTTGTCAGCTAAGCAGTATACCTGTTAACTATATAGGTTTAAAAAGGGTGAAGGATGACCTAATAAGATGTAAGAACATAAAGATTATATGGAACCTGGCGGCCAACTATTACTCTCTGAGAAACTGTACTTAAGTACCCACAGAAAGGTGCTTGGAGTTTGAATAATCAAAAGCTCCTTCATCCTTCAGGTTACTGAGAATACCTAAGTATTCTCTTGGGTCACTAAAATACTCTTTCAAGGATAAATGCATGTAGATAAAAATTGATAAAGTAGATGAGCCATCAGGTCCTGTTTTGCACCGCAATATTTCAGATGCTCATTTAACATTTCTGATTAGTCAGGAATTTTAGTATTTGTTTTTGCCATTGGTGCAAGCAAAACAGATTTGGACATGTGAGTTCTCAGTCAAAAAAAAAACCCCAAAAAACAAAAAACCTTAGTTGCACATTTTCTGTGTAATGTAAAGTGCTTGAATATATTTAAGATTAGTAGTCACTGGTCTCTGATTTAGACTGGTATGTGGATGGATTCCCCTTGCTACCGCCCCTCCTGGTTTCTCCCTAAAATACTTAAAATGATGGAATAGGTAACACGGTAAACTACAAGAGTAGACCTGCTGTCAGAATCCAGAAGTATCATAAGCTAAAGACCAAGGGGACTGCATTGGAAGCATAAGTGGAGGGTAATTTATACTATGCTGTCGATGATTGTGCCCACAGAAAGCTAGGAAATAGCTTTGTTTGCTCCTGGCCAACTAGCCTGTGAGTCAAAAATGAATCAATTAGAAAACTGGACAGAAAAGATTTTATTACATGACCTCTGCTTTATAACAGGATAAGTACAGCTGTTAGTGACTACTTACTACAGACATTGTATTAAATATATTCAGTCATTTAATCACTGCAATAATTGTACAGGATAGGTATGATTATGTCTCATGACTTACAGGTGAGGAAGTAGGGACACAGAGATGACCAATATTAGCTGTGCAGTTTGGGAAAGTAAAGGAATGGAGCCAGGATTTGAATCCACACAATGTGGCTTCAGGGCTAAAGCTCCTAATGACAAGGATAAACTGTCTATGAAGCCAGATCCCTCTTTATTACATTTTACTCTCTAAGCCTACAAATATTCACCATATCCCCAGAGACAAGCACATAAGTGGGTGGCACACTGTATCCTGGATAATGTCCTCTTGAGTTTGGTAAGTCAGGGGGATGATGGAAAAGACTCCAAAGAGGATGAAATACTAATGATTTTATCTCAGCATTTCCCTTGAGCATGATAGAGATCCAGACAGTAGCTAAGGCAGTGTTCCATTTTGGTTCAGCATAGCTGCATAGAGCAAAGCCATCTAAACACCAGGTTAGGTTGGAAGAAGGGCAGGCCAAGTGCTATTCATTTGTTGGGATGAAAATGGAATTTAATCAACATGAGGATAAACAGTGAGGTGGGAGTCAAAACATATGATCAGACTTTGTTTTTGAGGGAAGAAGAAAATGAATTTACAGAGTAATTATAGAATGAGAAATCATTCTTAAATTTAGCAGAATTCAGACTTCTGGGGTGTATATAAAATTCAGGGGGAAAAGTTTGTTCTCAATAGGATGCAGGGAAATGCACTTCTCAGAAAATGCCTTAGAAAGCAGCAGTGAATAGTGAATTAAAAGGGAATTCAGGTCAGCTGAGATAAAGAAGAGACCTAAAAGAGCAGTCAAGTTATAATTTGGGGAATTTCAAGTATAATATAGGTAATTTGAAAAAATAGAGCAATGATATGGAAGAAAATGCTAACATTTTAGAAAATGAACTCATGAAAATGCTGACAGAAAGGATGATAAAATGAGTTGAAAAATTCTCTGGGTTTATTGAGCCAAAGAAACTGATATGTGAAAGGGGGATCTACAGACACAGCCTGGCAACAACATTTGAATGCAAAGCAAAGAGAAAATCCCCACAAGCATCTGTACAGAAAGCACTTTATATCCAGAGAACAAAAATGAAATTCAGACTCTCCTCAGACACTGCTAGTATTAAGGTCAAAAGAAAAATAAAAGTAGTAGAGTAACATCTAAGTGCTGAAAGATGAATGTAACTATGTGATCTTGTACCCTGTTATCTGTACTGATGTTCCATGCTACCTGAAATGGTGCTATTGCAATATTTGCTTTAACAACTTCAAAAATCTTAACCTATAATTGAGTGACATGTACTTGCCAGTAAAAACATTCAAATAGAGTATAAGTCCAAGAAAAGGAACATGTAATGCATTTCTGTCCCAGCTCAGCAGTTCTCTATTAGTAGAGTGTCTATTCTGGTCATCGGTTACTACAGGACAAACACCCCTGGAGTTAGTAGATGGAAATCAACAGTCCCA
Source organism: Oryctolagus cuniculus (assembly GCF_051225735.1). Classification (NCBI taxonomy): domain Eukaryota; kingdom Metazoa; phylum Chordata; class Mammalia; order Lagomorpha; family Leporidae; genus Oryctolagus; species Oryctolagus cuniculus. The sequence continues at coordinate 133,706,207 of NC_142872.1, read as the reverse complement.
TCAGTTTTGCATGGCTCTCAGAGTTGATGGGCTGAAGCCGGGAGGTTCTTGCTTGAGGCACCCATCCTGTTGTGTCATTTAACTGCTGAAGGTGGATCCCTGTGAAGCTTCTTAGTCCTGCCTTTCACTCTTGAGCTGGCATGGATGGACCAGCTAGGTTTTGTTGAGCAATTCTCTGTGCGTATGGGTTCTCCTTGTCTTTACCTTGGGTTTCCGCACAGTTGGGTGGAGACTTGTTCTAATCTTTCTGCCAGAAATTTCCTTTCTTTTTTGCATTTTTAAAGATATTTCATATGTGTAAACAATGTTATTTAGTTACCTATGAGGGGACTTCAAAAAGTTAATGGAAAAATTGGATTATAAGATCTTATTTTGGTGCCAAAAATTTGAAATCTGAGTCATTTTTTAATGCATATTTTATGGAGTATTTGAAGAACCCCCCCCCCCCCGTAAATATTACTATTGTATAAACAGAGTAATATGGTGATAGGAAGTTTTAAATAAAATACAAGTTTGATTTTTCTGTTTCCAGTACCTTTCCATAATTTACACCTTGCTTTCACATTTTATACTGTTACCTTTTTCTGAATGTAGGGTATTATAATTATTTGCATGAATCTTCTATGGAACCTTAAGGAACACTTCTCTACTTCTATATTCTCCTACATTTTGTTCCAGAAGTTTTACATTTTTTTACATTCATATAAACCATTTATTTTCCTTTGGTGTGTGGTGTGATCTGGAAATAGATTTTAGAATTTCTTTTTCTTTGTTTTAAATAACCATTCATGCTGGCATAATTAAAGGAGCCCATTGTTTTTTCCATGGCTCTGTCATATCAGTTTGTCTATATGTGCATGGGTATGATATTCATTAGCCTCTTTGTCAATCTGTTTATCATGCGGTCTCAATTACTTCACACGTATAATTTAAAATATGGTGGGGTGAAGTTCTTTACCTTGTTTCTATTTGAATATGTTTTGGCTATTTCAGTTCTTTTCAAAATACTTTAGGAAGTTTTATTGGAATTTCATGCAGCCATCCAAACAACATCGGGACTTTCAAGTAGTTTAATACACACCACCATTCTCCTCCCTTTCAATGAGTATGTTAATGTTGTGCAGTATTTAGTACTACCTAGTTGCTTAGCTCCATAATTAGATATCATTGCTTGATATATTCAGTGCTTTTTCAAATTTACTCTTGTAGCAAATCACTTTCTCCTTGCCCTTAGCATTGCTTTTTGTCTCCCACATTACTCCTGAGGTCCATTTCCTTCTTCTTGAAACACAACTTTCAGAAGTTCCCTTTAGTGAGGGTTTGTTTTTAGTTAACTCAGTGGCTGTGTGTTAAAATGTTATTAGCTTCATTTTGAAAAGAGTTTTGCTGGATGTAAAAATCTAAGCTTACAGTAACTTTCTGTCATCACTTACCTCTTGGATCTCTGCCGTTCCTGTTGATTTAGCAATCCACGCGAGAATCATTTCTTTATTGATGATGGGAAAAAGGCTGGGAAGTACAGAAACTTGCAAAGGAAAACTACTTACCTATTATCTCATTAGTTAAGAAAATATATTTTTCTTCTAAAGATATTTAACTTTTGGCTGGCGCCGTGGCTCACTAGGCTAATCCTCCGCCTAGCGGCGCCGGCACACCGGGTTCTAGTCCCGGTTGCCCCTCTTCCAGGCCAGCCCTCTGCTGTGGCCAGGGAATGCAGCGGAGGATGGCCCAGGTGCTTGGGCCCTGCACCCCATGGGAGACCAGGAAAAGCACCTGGCTCCTGGCTCCTGCCATCGGATCAGCGCGGTGCGCCGGCAGCAGCGCGCCGGCCGCAGCGGCCATTGGAGGGTGAACCAACGGCAAAGGAAGACCTTTCTCTCTCTCTCTCTCACTGTCCACTCTGCCTGTCAAAAAAAAAAAATTTTAACTTTTACTGTTTAAAATCAGTTCCTGTAGTCTTAGAAACATTTTTGCAGACTTATTTTAGATTGAAAGTGGTTTTTGGGCCTGGTGCTGTGGTGTAGCGGGTAAAGCTGCTGCCTGCAGTGCAGGTATCCCATATGGCCACCGGTTTGAGTCCTAGCTGCACCACTTCCGATCCAGCTCTCTGTTATGACCTGGGAAAGCAGTGGAAGATGGCTCAAATCCTTGGGCCCCTGCACCAGTGTGGGAGACCTGTAAGTCAATCCTGGCTCCTGGCTTCAAATCTGCCTGGCTCTGGCCATTGTGGCCATTTGGGTAGTGAACTGGTGAATGGAAGACCTCTCTGCCTCTGCCTCTCTAATTCTGCCTTTCAAATAATAAATAAAAACCACGTCTTTTAAGATTTAAAAGTCATTAAAAAGTCACTACAGACATAACTTTATGGCTATGTCAAAGGTTTTTTTTTGAATAAAGATTTTATTTATTTGAGGAGCAGAGTTACAGAGAGAGAAAGAGACACAGAAGCCGGCGCTGTGGCTCAATAGGCTAATCCTCCGCCTGTGGTGCCGGCAACCTGGGTTCTAGTCCCAGTCGGGGCACTGGATTCTGTCCCAGTTGCCCCTCTTCCAGGCCAGCTCTCTGCTCTGGCCCGGGAGTGCAGTGGAAGATGGCCCAGGTCCTTGGGCCCTGCACCCCATGGGAGACCAGGAGAAGCACCTGGCTCCTGGCTTCAGATCAGCATGGTGTGCCAGCTGTGGCGGCCATTGGAGGGTGAACCAACAGTAAAAGGAAGACCTTCCTCTCTCTCTCTCACTGTCCACTCTGCCTGTCAAAAAAAAAAAGGGTGGGGGGCACACACACACAGAGACAGAAAAGGTTTCCCATCCGCTAGTTCACTCCCCAGACAGCCGCAATGGCCGGAGCTGGGCCAGTCTGAAGCCAGGAGCCAGGAACTCTTTCAGGTCTCCCACTTGGGAACAGGGGCCCAAGCATTAGGGTCATCCTCTACTGCTCTCCCAGGCCATAGCAGAGAACTGGATTGGAAGTGGAGCAGCCAGGACTCCAACCGGGGCCCATATAGGACTTTGGTGTTGCAGGCAGAGGCTTAGCTTACTAGGTCACAATGCTGGCCCCAACTATGTAAAAGATTTTAGGGCATAATGTATTCAGCAAGAAATATTCTGAGTTGGATTTCTAGGTTGAGTTCATGGACATGTAATATAATTCTCAGGAAACTGCTGAAATCATTTTCTGTATTTTGAATATTTTCTCAAGATAGAGTCCTCTTCACAATAAATGAGTCAAAGTGAATACACTTTTTGAAGAAGTTTGAAACAGCTGTTTATTGTGTGCCTATTGCATAATTCTTTTTATACCTATACCGGAGGTATATGTGAATACTTGATTGCTTCTTCATCTGCTTTGTTTTACTCATTGTACTTAATTTTGAATATATACATATACAGGTGCATATACCAATTGTATTTGATTATAGAATTTCCAGAGTGGTATTTGAGGAAGAAACTTCTTACTTGCATAACATTATGCATTCAAATAACCCTTAATGGGGACTGATCTGGTTTCTACCACTATAACAAAATTTTTCTGGTACTGGGAAAAAACTCATTATCTCAAAGGAAAACCAATTTGTAGGGTTACATGGAATAAATATGGAATAAAATTTATACTTGAATCCTCCTTTTTGTCCTAACTTTAATAATAGGAAAAGCTGGCATATGATGCAAATATTACATTTTTAGAACTATGTCTCCAGTGGAGACTTTCCTAGAGTAGCATTTTACAACCCCCATAGGGTTTAGGTTTTTTGGTGGTTTTGTGTGTGTGTGTGTGTGTGTGTGTTTTCATCGGGAGCCCTTCAGATAGGATTTGTGACAAAGTTAGTCCTTATGCAACTTAAGACCTTTCACAGGTAGCTTTGAAAATCACATCCTATTGTGGATGAAATATTAGCCTACCATTTTGGCAACTTCAGTGAATGCATTTCTTTTAATGTGTTCTATTTTAATATACATTTTAAGTGATATATAATGACTGTACCTACTTCGATACAGTGTGGAATTTCAATAGCACAATGTGTAATGATCATAGCAGGATAACTGTCACCTCAGACATAAGTCATGGCTTTGATTTGGGAACTTTCAGAATCCTCGTGCAATCGTGTGTGTGTGTGTGTGTGTGTGTTTCTAGACAGGTAGAGTGGACAGAGAGACAGACAGAAAGGTCTTCCTTTTTCATTGTTTTACCCCCCAATGGCTGCTGCAGCCAGCGTGCTGTGGCCGGCGCACTGCGCTGATCCGAAGCCAGGAGCCAGGTGCTTCTCCTGGTCTCCCATGCGGGCGCAGGGCCCAGGGACTTGGGCCATCCTCCACTGCACTCCCTGGCCACAGCAGAGAGCTAGACTGGAAGAGGGGCAACCGGGACAGAATCCAGTGCCCTGACCGGGACTAGAACCTGGTGTGCTGGCGCCACAGGCGGAGGATTAGGCTATTGAGCCACGGCGCCGGCCTATTAGCAATCTTTTAATACTCAGTTACTTGTCAACTATACTTGGCTTTCTAGAGAAAGTTAGTTATTCTTCTTTGCCAACTATGCAACTGCACTGTTGTACACATGGAACATCCTCTCTCCGTCCCTCCCTCCCTCACACCATTCCCAGCTCTAGTTAGCACTATTCTGTTCTCTTTTAGATCAACTTTCACTTCCACATTGTGATAACCTGTGATATGTCTTTTTATGCCTGTCTTATTTCATTTAACATACTGTTGCCTCCAGTACCATTCATGTCACTACAAATAACAGATTTTTGTTTTTATGGCTGAAAACATTTTATTATATATGTATTTTTTATCCACTATCTCTTGGTGGACATGTAGGTTGTTTGCATATCTCAGCTTTGTGAATAGTGCTGCAATAAACATGGTGAGAACAGATGTGTCTTTGTGATGTTTTCAATTTCTTTGGACATATACCGAGTAGTGCTGATTGCTGTATCATGGCAGTTCTATTTCTAGTTTTTTGAAGAACTTCCTTGGTGAATAATTTCCAGAACATATCTATATATTGAAGATTTATTTATTTGAAGGAGCTTAGAGAGGGAGAGACCAAGGGATCTTCCATATACTGGTTCATTCTGCAGATGGCCACAACACCCAGTTGTGAGCCAGAATGAAGCCAGGAACCAAGAGCTTCAACTGGATCTCCCACATGTGTGGCAGGGGCCCAGACACTTGGGCCATCTTCTTCTACTTTCTCAGACCCATTAATAGGGTGCTGGATTGGAAGCAGAGCAGCTGAGAAATGAACCAGCACCCAAATTGGGATACTGGTGCCACAGGTGGTGGCTTTACCCACTGCACCTTGATGCCCCTCCATATGCATTTTTAAAAAAATATTTGGTTGAGAGGGAGTGAGAGAAACTCTCTCCTGAGCTAGTTCATCCCTCACATGCCTACAACAACTGGGGCTGGGTCAGGGTGGAAGCCAGAGAACGCAATTCAGGTCTGGTCTTTGGGTGGTAGGAATCCAATTACTTGAGCCATCTTTTACTGCTTCCCAGTCTGCATTTTCAGGAAGGTGGAGTCAGGAGCCAGGTATTCTGGTGTGTCTTAACTGCTAGGCGAAATGCCAGGTGTGGACAGTGAATGATCTGTCAATGACAGGGTATTTATAAAATAGTCCCTTAAGCCAGTGTGTATTTGAAATGAACAATAGCCATGGTATCTAATCATTTCTAAGTTCTATACCTTTCTGATGTCTGATGCTTAAATAAAAAGCTAACTTTACCTCCAGCAGGCACCTGCCTGCCCTCCCCGCCCCATCACTTCCCTACAAACTGTCTTATCCAGATTTTGGTTGTTTCCTTGTTTTGTTTGTAAATAGGAGAGAGATTTCATGTCATGCTCTGTCCTTCATAAGAGTTACTACACCTTATGTAATAGAAACAACTGGGCCCATAAAGAAGCTTTGCCATTCTGTGAAACCCATTTTTTTTCTTAGAGCCAGAAAAACAGATTTTACTACAGGAATTTTGCAATTCATCTTGAATTTATAATTTTTAATTCACCACAGTTTTTAAAGAAACTTGTAATTTGTTGGTCAGAATCCTAAAATTATATATATTTTTTGCTAAAAAAAATGAACATATACACTTATCTGTATATAAATTGTTCACTTACTGGTATGCCCATGCATTCTGTGGAGTATATTTTAGATACATGTGAACATATGAACATGCATTCATCTCAGAAATTGTGCATTCTCCACTATTTTTAAGATAGCCTATCTGCCATCGCCGTGGCTCACTAGGCTAATCCTCCGCCTGCGGCGCCAGCACCCTGGGTTCTAGTCCCGGTTGGGGCACCGGATTCTGTCCTGGTTGCCCCTCTTCCAGTCTAGCTCTCTGCTGTGGCCAGGGAGTGCAGTGGAGGATGGCCCAAGTCCCTGGGCCCTGCGCCCGCATGGGAGACCAGGAGAAGCACCTGGCTCCTGGCTTCAGATCAGCGCAGTGCGCCGACCGCAGTGTGCCAGCTGCAGCACCCCAGCCGCAGTGGCCATTGGAGGGTGAACCAACGGCAAAGGAAGACCTTTCTCTCTGTCTCTCTCTCTCACTGTCCACTCTGCCTGTCAAAAAAAAAAAAAAAAAAAAGCCTACCTTATTACTACTGAAACTGTTAGTGACCCACAATTTATGATTAAATTGGGGGTCACTGAAAGACTTGCAATTGTCTTTCAAATAAATAAATCTTTTAAAAAGTTACACACAGAGAGAGGTGTTTTCCATCTGCAGGTTCATTCCCCAGATGGCCACAACAGCCGGAGCTGTGCCCATCCAAAGCCAGGAACCAGGAGCTTCTTCTGGGTTTTCCACATGGGTGCAGGAGCCCAAGGACTTGGGCCATCTTGTACTGCTTTCCCAGGCCATAGCAGAGAGGCGGATTGGAAGTGGAGCAGCTGGGATTCGAACTGGCACCTGCATGGGATGCTGGCACTGCAGGTGGCGGCTTCACTTGCTCTGCCATAGTGCCGGCCCAGCATCGGCCCCACAATTGTCTTTCAAAGATTTGATTTTGATTTATATTAGAACCTATTGAAGTTTCATAACACTTGTCTATGTAACAGCCTATAAGTTAGGCTTCCCAAGTTCTCTGTGACAAAGGATTTGTTACTTTGTTCGCTTGTTTTAGGATCTCTGTTTTTTTTTTTTCTTTTACAAAATAAAATGAAATAAAATGGGTCTTAAAAAAAAGAACCTATAGAGGATTTTTTGGTTTTTGCTTTTGTTAAAAAAAAAAAAAATCTTCCATCTGCTGATTCACCGTCCAAATGGCTGCAGTGGTCAAGGAGGGGCCAGGCTGAAGCCAGGAATCAGAAACTGTATCTGGGTCTCCCTGTTGGTTGGCAGGAGTCCAAGCACATGGACCATCTGTTGCTGCCTTCCCAGGCATAGTAGCAGGGAGCTGGATTGGAGGTGGCACAGCCAGGACGCTAACCAGTGTTCCAATATGTTTAACCTGCTGCACCATAGCACCAGCTTCCCAGCTGAGCTTTAAATAGATAGAGATCATGAGTTCTGGGCATTATTTTGGTGAAATTAAAAATTTTTGTATAGAAAGACTTGGAAAACACAAAAATACAAGAATATATAAGTAGTAATCTTCATTTATCACCCACATTTATCATGTTTTGTATTAGAATCAAACTCATTGGAAGCAGTTTTCCAGAAATTTCTTTATTAATTCATTTAGATTGCTAAGCTGTCAGGAAAATGGTTGCCTAACTCTTGAAAAGGATGAATCAGGAGTCCCTTTTCACATCTTAGTAGTTCCATTTTATCCATTTATCAGAAAGTGGTTCTGTTTTCAAAAGAACTTTTGCCATTCCTGTTAATATTCTGTTGTCTTTTCTCAGAATCTCTATATTTTCTCTTGTACCCTTAATTGGATCCACCGGCTTAAATGGTTAGAAGCCACTTAGGGTGTGGTGAATGTGCAGGAGTCATCTCACTTCTACCCCAGAACCCACAACTGGTTCTTTTCACTCTTAGAGTCAGGGACTTCAGACTAGTCTATTTCAGACTGTGTATATTTATAGGGTGAAGTGTGTTGTTTTATTCTATCTATACATTGTAGAAAGATTTGATAACTTTGATAGGTTAATAAGATTTATCAACTTTTTGTGGTGAGGATGTTGAAAATCTAGTCTTATAACAAAATTGAAGCATGCATACAATGCAGTACTACTAACTATGGTTGCCATGCAGTGCAATAGATCACTGAGAATTATTCCACCGATCTAACACGTTATTCCCTTTAAGCAACAATTCCCCTTTTCACTTCTTGTCCAGTCTGCCTTCCCAGCCTCTGGTAACCACCTTTCTTCCCTCTGCTTCTATGTGATGGTTTTTTTTTTTTTTTTTTTTTTTTTAATTTCAGGTATAAGCAAGATCATGTATAACTTGTCTTTTGGTATCTGGCTTATTTCACTTACCATATTTTTCTCTAGTGTCATGTATGTTGAAAGTGTTAGAATTTCCTTTTTAAAGGCTGTGTAGTATTTTGAGTATATATATACCATTTGTTTTGTGTATATACCATTTATGGACACTTAATTTGCTTCCATATTTGGCTATTGTTAAAAATGTTGAAATGAACATGGAACTGACAGATATCTAATTTCAATTCTTTGGGGTTATAAGGGTACTTCAAAAAGTTCAAAGAAAATGCAAATTTTTTGTGTATAAACATTTTGAAATACATGTGTAATTTTTCATAATATGCATTTTCATGAACTGTTTGAATGACTTGTATATACCCAGCAGTGGGGTTGCTGGATTATATTGCAACTCAATTTTTAGTTTGAGAAACCTTCGTGGTATTTTTCAAAATGGCTGCACTGATTTATATTCCCAACACCAGTCTACAGGCATCCATTTTCTGTACACCTTCATGCTTGTTATCATTCATCTTTGTAATAACATTGGGAGGTGATGTCTCATTGTGGTTTTAACTTATATTTTCTTGATCATGTTAAGTTTTTTTTATATACTCATTGGCTATTTCTATCTCTTGGATAAAATGGATCAGACCCTTTGCCTGTTCTTACATAAGATTGTATTCTTGTTTCATTGAGTTCTATGGATTTTTAATTTGATTACACTGTTTCATTTACTTTGAATTTTAGTACAGGGCTTCGGCCTGCCTCACTTAGACCATGAAGAGTTTGTTTTGTATCATATAATAGCTCCCCAATATGTTACATATAAATGCAAATGTATATATATAAAATTTTTCTTGTCAAACTCTGGTAACCTTTTTTTTTTTTTTTTTACTGAAATCATAGTAGTTTGGAATGCAGATCTCTTAGATACCTTTAATTTATTTTAAATCATTTCTATTACATCTTAAATCTTTTCATATTACTTACAAAATTTTGGTTTCACATGTTTCCCTCAGTATGTAAGTTATCCAAAACCAAGAAGAACATCATGAAAGAAACATGATAGGCAACATCTGGGAAACATTGCAGATGTTTATTGCATATCTGTGTATGTACACAGATAGAAACATCCTTTGATTTTAATTTGTTAAATGTTTAACAGTCTCTACACCTTCTCTGGAGCAGGAACTGCCTTTTTCAATAGTGGAGAAATAAATCAATTTTGTTAGATATTAGGATGTTTACAAAAATAGCCATATTCTGTTTTAACATCTGGATAGTCATAGACAAAGATACTGAGATCCAAGATCAGCCGGAAAAGTTGTAGGTTTTTTTAAACTTTAAAAATGTGATATCACTAATAATCATGAGGTGTCCCGAACATGTTATTTGGATTTCTTGTCCAATAATCTCCCCCTACTTGATATCCATTGGTGCTACTTGGGTAGTTGGCAAAGCTCTACAGTGACCCAAATGTTCAGCCTTTTCTTGTAGATAGAGACTGTTTACTTTAGCAAATGTTAATATATTTCCCCTGTCTTATAAGAATAACAAAGAAAATATGCTGTTGATCATCCTGGTCTTATATCAAACCAACTATGGCCCCAGGCTCCCTTTTATGAGATTGATGGCCCAGGCATTTAACTGAAGGACCAGTTCTTGAGACTTGCAGGAGTTCACGATAGTAGGGTAATGCTGGCCTCCTCCCCCTTCCTCTTTCTCTACCCTCAGAAGATCATACTTCTGCCACAAGGTGATGAGAGAAATAGCTAATGTGTTGTAAGCTTTGCAACCAGACTGCCGAAGTTCAAATCCCAACTCAAACTCTTACTGCATAGGGCATCTTAGGGTGCCTAACCGCTCTGCTTCTCAGTTTCCTCCTTTGAAAAATGTGGATAAAAGTAACTATTTCATAAGATTTTTAATATGAAAAAATTCATGTAAAGTGCATAGTACCTGGCACACAGCTTATACCTTTGTGATGATGGTAGTGATGATGGGTGAATATTTTGGGGAAAAAATGTAATAATGTAATAGACTTCTTTTCTTCTGTCTGTAATCCAACTAATAACACCTTGATACCAATGGTGTGTCACCTGGTCTGAGGTATGCAAATTTTAAGTGCGAACTCTGCATCCTACTTGGGAAGAAGCCTCAAACTTGATTATGGTTTTAACTTTTTCTAATGCATTTTTTTGGGGATCTAACTTGAGAATTTTTACAAATCAACTAGATTCCATTTCAAAACAGAACCTGTGTATTGAATAAATTGAGATATTTTGTAATATAGGTCAAGTTTCTGGAACATAACCATGGAGAAATGAACCTGTGGCAACATGAGTGACCTACAGCAGGGAGTGGAAGGCTAATGGCTGTTTTCCTGGCCATGCATTCCTTGTGACATTAACAACTAGATTAATGCATGCTTCCTCCTTGGGGCATCATCCACTCAGATCTTAGGGAAGAGAGTGCAGCGAGGAAGAGTTTTATCTCACTTTAAAGTATGGGACGTGGATTCTCAGCACTACCGGGAAAGGAGGGGGCCATTGATCCTGAAATGCTCAGGGCTATCTCCTTTATCTTGTTCCAAAGCCCCCATTTCTGCAGCTGCAGACTTGCATCCAATCTTCACTTCACATTCAATCACATCTAAAGCTTTAAAATCTGGACTTTGCTTCAGGAGTTGGTGCATGGGGAGGGAAACAACACTTGAAAAAATTCTGAGAATTTTGAGAACTGGCCTTTGGAATCAGATGTCTAAACCTCTTGCAACTTCCAGCTGCAAAATAAGACTCCTGTGTTTCTTTTCCCTTGGTTTTACCATGGGCACCCTGTTGATAGGAAGCTAAAGCTGTTAAATGTGTTGCTTGACCCCCAGAAAACTGAAGCCTTGGATGCTTTAGCCCTGAAGAATATTGTGAGAAATACAGGTTATAGGCCAGGCCCATCGGGAAGCTAATGAGACCCAAGGGAATCCCGGTACTGTAGGGAGTTGGGCAGGGAGCTTGATGGTTTTGCCAGCCCTGTGTTTACTTATTAATTTGTTTGTTCAGCATCCATTTGAATGATTATGAGATCAAAGGCATTTTGCTGGGCACACGGGATCCGAAAAGTACAGTGGACATGGTGCAGGTTTTGCAATCTGCCAGATGTTGGTTTGAATCACTGCTGAGCTATGTGTCTGAGAGCTATCTACTTCTCTAAACCTATTTCTTCATCACCAGAATGGAAATAACGCCTACTTTCAGGTGGTTTTGAGAATTAGAAATAATACATGTAGGACACTTTACATGGTACTAGAATTTTTTTTAGCATTTATGTACCAGGGATGGTATTTAGGACTGTGTATTCTCTCTTACTCCTCACATCAATGCTGAGGCAGGCATCATTTTGACTATAGGCTCAGAACATGTGAATCATTGGTCCAAGATCACTGGCATCTAAGCAGCATGGCTCTGCTCTGGATCTAAGGCTGCATGTCCCCCAAATCCAGGTTCCCACTCCTGTGTTCCAGGTGCCTTCCCAATCCGGCATCATGTGACTGCACCCCCGCTGCTCCAGGCTGGATCAGGGAGTGCCTACCCTAGGGTTGTCCAGGCAGCAATGACACTGTGGATTAACTTGTAGGGTGACCAAAACATGTTGAATTCCCATCTTGGGAATATGTAACTGAAGCAAAGGAGACTTTGGCCACTGAAAGAGGGAAGTAATAAGCTGGAGAGATCTAAGGTTTATCCAGGGCCAGGGTAGCCTACAGTGACCATTAGTAGAGCTGAAGTTGAGGGCAGAAGCCACATGGAGCCCAGGAAGAGCAGACAATTTTGTTGATAGATTCTGTGTACAGATCTAACCCATAGTTCTTGGTCCTCTTAATTGAGATAAGTTTAAATGACTACTGTAACTTGGTGTTTGGAAAGACTCTAAGTAGGACTCTAAGTAGACTCTAAGACTCTAAGTAGGCACATTAGCAGTACGTTGTAGCTATTTTTACTTATTTAAATATGAGCAGCCATGATACACAGCCAAACAAACCACAAGAGAAGTGGGCAGGTTTCACAACGATGGAGGTTCCAAGTGCTAGAGGGACACGGAGGAAGGACTGCATTTATGATCCTGTGTGGAGTCTGCTTTCCCTCAGGTTGTGCTGTGTTCACTGTCTTCAGGTAAGACCTGCCCATAGGTGAGCTGTAGGCTTGAGGGGTAACTCAAGTTCTTCTACAGCTACGAGGAGACACCTGACTTTCTTTTCATTCATGTGTCTTCAAACTCCATAGAAATTGTGTTGAATCCAAATCAAATAAATGTTTGCCATATGATGGTAATCTTAAATATCTCTTCTTGGACTTTTTTTTTTTTTCATTTAGTTAATGGTTATTGATTTAAGACCAAGAAGAAGGTATTAAATCCTCATTCTAATGGAATTATCTTAAAAGGTATGTTCTGTTATAAATGTGAAGTCATCTATGAAGGAACTGGAAATTCTTCTCTGATTATCTCATAGCCCGTAATCAAATGAAAACAGCAGTATCACTTTCTCTGTAAAACCTGATGCTTTCCCTGACTTGATTTAAGAATGTCAAATATGCCTGATAATTTTCTGAATATTTTACTTATTTTGAATAAATTTAGGACAAGAAGCTGCACAACATTTGGCAGCATAGTTTGAGTATGTACTTTCCTTTTCTAGTATTCAATTACATGAGAATGTGTATGAAGCACTTGCAGTGCAGGGCACCCAGTAAGAATGTCTGCCATCTCACCCCTCCCAGGCAGCGTTACAGATGGCATCTTGCTAAAAGGTAAGAAGAATAATAAGCAACAAATCAATGCAGGACAAATTTACAGAAAGTCTAAGTTACAGGTTAGGTTGTCATTTATGTAGTACTCGACAGTTTGGAAAGGATTCTCACATTTACAATGAGGCCATTGATTTTTCTCATAGAACCTACAGCAATATCAGTGGCCTTTCTAATGCTTCTCTACTTTTCTTGAAAAATAGCCCTATCCTTGTCCAGTGACTTTCCAAGCCAGAGAAGCTTGTATTAAGGAGATAAATTGAAATATGTGCCCCAGGCCCAGCTCTGCTGCTAATTAGCTACAGGAACCTTGGAGGGGCTCTCTAGATTTTTTTATACCTCCCTTGATTCATTGCTCAATCACTTGACACAGTTGGACTACAGCAGGACACAGCAAATACCTAATACGTATCACTATCTCTGCACTCACTCCAATATGGCCCACCTGACTGTGGTGCGGGGAGGTCGACATCAGAATCCTTCATCAGGAATCACCAGCAGAGGATCAGCATTCATTCCTGATGTCAAATTTATGTGTACTTTCTGCGGCAAAAGACTGAAGATTTTTTTTTTCTTAGTTTTGTAACATTCTTCTCAAGGGATCCAGGAAAAGGACTTGCTGACTTCACTGTAAGGAAATGGCACTGTGGGCTTATGGATAATGTTTCCCCTGTGTCTCTGTATGAATAGCAACCCCATCTTACTCTTCTCTTATTAGTCCTCTTGACCCTTAAACATCTTTTCACAGCAGTGCAACGTTATTCCTAGTGTGCTGTTTGGCTCTTGTTACTTCCTCTTTAGTCAGCTATAGAGCTTACCTATAAGCGAGGAAGGAGAAGACAAGCCTCCAGTTGGAGCTCAGATAAACAATTTAAGAAGTTAGAGCTGCAAAGGTCTCTTGTACATTTTCATCTTAAAAATAAATAAATAAATAAAACCTATAATGCTCAACCAATACCCTTACAATAAAAGTGAATTATTGCCCCCTTGTGGTAGAATCAGATACCATATTTAAATTATTCCAGTTTGTAAAAGTATTCCTTGTTTCCACTACCAAAACTTTGTCCTTTATAGTGAACCTGAAATATTTATGAAAATAATTTTAGGTTAAAACCACTTCTTGTTCTCACTCATTTTCAAGTCTATAGAATTCTGTGTTTGAACCACTTTGCTTTTTCTGTTTTAAGTATCCAATATCCAAGATCTATGTTCTGTGGAATAAACCTTAATCTCATCCAGGTTTCTCTGCTGTGGTCCTTAATGTTGCAAGTGAGGTGGTACAGGCTTTCAAATATCTTATTGGACCCTTAAAGATCATGTTATTTATCTGAAGAACTAAGATTTTCCTCAGAGCTCTAAAATTAGGAACTTAAGAACTATCTTACACAGGTAATGTTACTGGTAATTTAATTTTCAGGATTAATTTTATTTTTTTCATTTTGAAAATGAAATTTAAAAATCAAACGGGATTTGCACCTAAGGAGATGTCCTTAGACAAGGGACAAAAAGTTCATGGAAAATGAATATTCTGATATGCATACTATGCATGGGCACACTGCCCATGTGCCCTCAGCAACAGGTGCTCATTGATTCTTAAGGTAGCATAGTCCATTCATACCATCAAATTAGGAAACTATCTTCATGCACCATAACAAACTTTTTTTGAACCATCAAAAATGGCTGAGAGAGAAAGCTGCACCGATTCAAAGCCAGAAGCTTCTTCTAGGTCTCCCATGCGGGTGCAGGGGCCCAAGCACTCTGGCCATCTTCCATGCTTTCCCAGGTGTGTTAGCAGGGAGCTGGATCAGAAATGGAACAGCTAGGACTTGAACCGGTGCCCATATGGGATGCTGATGCTGCAGGCGGAGGCTTAACTTACTATGCCATGGTGCCAGCCCCAGTTTTTATAAATTACTATAAATCCAGGTAAGTCACAAATATTTTGAATTCTGGCATTCTGAATGATCCTCATGTTTATATGTTCAGAAAAGTCTACTTTCCTTTTTTTGGACCATAATCACCCCCTACTTTTTCTTTTGTTCGTTCATTCGTTCTTTTGTTCATTCATTCATTCTTTTTCTTGGACAGGCAGAGTTAGACAGTGAGAGAGACAGAGAAAGGTGTTCCTTTTCCATTGGTTCACCCCCAAAATGGCCGCTACAGAGCCAGGTGCTTCCTCCTGGTCTCCCATGCGGGTGCAGGGCCCAAGGACCTGGGCCATCCTCCACTGCACTCCCGGGCCACAGCAGAGAGCTGGACTGGAAGAGGAGCAACTGGGACAGAATCCGGTGCCCCAACCAGGACTAGAACCCGGGGTCCCGGTGCCGCAGGCGGAGGATTAGCCAAGTGAGCCACGGCGCCGGCCTATAATCACTCCCTACTAATACCTTCCAAGAACACCTATCTGTACATGATCTCTGGATTATAGCTTTTAAAACACATGCTCTTTCATAATGATGTGATGATGAAGCTACCACTTGGAAGTTTCTTAATTGATTAATTGAAATTCAAGATGCGCTCTTCAGTAGTGGCTTGTTAGTTTTCAACACGTCAACATTTATTGGTTTGTCTCCCAGTTTTTTTCTCCAAGCAAACTGGATTAAAGAAAATAAACGTTAAAGGATTAACCGTTGCTGGTCCTCTCAAAACATACTTATCTATCAGTGAAATACTTTTAGTGAAAAGAGGTGTTTATAACAAACCAGATGGATGCTACTAACAGAAGTTTATATTTATTAATATATAATAATTATATATTAAGAAGTTCTTATTTACGATAAGTGAAAATGGATTTATTTGCTTTTTTTCCTCTTTATCCTCACATCTGACTCCTGATATGATACAAGTAACCTGTATAGCTTGAAATTGAAAAGAAATTTTAAATGTTATAATCACAAAAAAGCAAGATGATTGATATGCTAATTATCTTGATGAAATTATTTTACAGTGTAAGGTGAAGGCCTCAAAAACTTTGGAAAAATGGAATGAAAGAAGTGGAATGTCACTTGGTTAATCCTCCTCCTGTGGTGCCGGTATCCCATATGGGTGCCGGGTTCTAGTCCTGGTTGCTCCTCTTCTGGTCCTGGTTGTTCCTCTTCCAGTCCAGCTCTCTGCTGTGGCCTGGGAGGGCAGTGGAGGATGGCCCAAGTGCTTGGGCCCCTGCACCTGCATGGAGACCAGAAAGAAGCACCTGGCTCCTGGATTTGGATTGGCACAGCGCCAGCCGTAGGTGGTCATTTGGAGAGTGAACCAATGAAAGGAAGACCTTTCTCTCTCTCTCTCTCTCTCTGTCAAATAAAAAAAAAGTGAAATGTTAATGTTTTTTTTGAAGTCTATTGGTATATACATATAAACATTGTTATATACCATAAACAGTTTTTTTTCAATTAGAAGTGTTATTCTGAACTATTACGGAGGGTTGGAAGATTTTTTATGTTAAGTAACTTAGATGCAAGGCATCATCATACTTGCTAGTTTGGACCTTCTTCTAGAATAAAAACTTTTTGAACTAACTGAAAGACATGGGCCAGTAGTTCCTAAGCTTTTCCATCTTAGCTTCAACTACAAGTGACATTCTGTAGGAACCTGTGTACCATTGCAGTAGGCAGGCTCTTATAGTACAGCCTTTTTCTTACACCCATTTATGATACATTTTTGGGATGTTCAATAGTTGTACTCTGAAAAATAATTTCTGTACCCTTAAAATATAGAATGCCTAAATTTATAGTTGAAAACATCTTATTGCTTTAGCAATCATAAAACAAAGAGCTCATGAAAAATTACAGTCAGATGTTTAGGTAATTTATAATTTTTTCAGTGTTATATGAGTAATAAATATCTCTATGTATAAATCTTTACACAAGTTTATTTTCCTAGGATAGATTCCTAGATCTGAGTCAAAAGTTATGAATACTTTTAATGCTTTTGTAAATGTTGCCAGATGGCTTTTAAGAAAGGTGGTATCAATTTTATATTCTCAATACATTCTAATGCCTGTCTCACTACATTCTTACCAACATTAGGTCTTTTTACTTTTAAGAATCTTTGCAGTGGCATCTTATTTTATTTGGCAGTTTTAATTGTTCAAATATATTAGCCATTTTTATTTCCTTTATGAGTTGTATTTAGGTCTTTTGTCTATTTTTATGAGCCTTTAAAATATTTTAGGAACCAGCTGGCATTTTCCCAGAGAATCATTAATCACTCTTAAATAAATAAATCTCTGTTGCTACTCCTTCTTAGACAAACTTAAGTTGCCCATGTGAGAAAAAGAAATAGCTTGATTGCTAGTCATTGTCTACAACTCAAATTTTATGTTGTGCCTCCAAAGCATCCTCTGAAATTGGCCAAATTTGTAGGAGTGATGGTTACATTGGCTTCTTGTCCATCTGTTTGAGCTGCTTTGAAGGGTGCCTTTGAGGTGACTCCCAAGTCTCCATGGTAGAGGCTGGCATTGTAGCACAGCAGGCTAAGCTGCTGTTTGTGATGTCTGCATCCCATATTGGAGTACTTGTTCAAGTCCTGGGTGCTCCACTTCCAATCAAGCTCCGGGCTAATGTGCTTAGAAAACAGTCTGTGATCTTTCAACTGGATGAGGCCCTGCAACCCATATGGGAGACCCAGACCCAGACCTGGCTGTTTTGGCCATTTGGGAGAATGAACAGCTGATGGAAGATGTCTCTCTGTCTCCTCTTTCTCTGTTGCTTTGCCTTTCAAATAAATAAATCATAAGAGTCTCCATAGTGAAGTTCATAGATGCAGTGAAGCCCAGGTTTCTAGTCAGGGCATCACAAATATATCAGAATTTAGTAAAAATCAGTCCTGATTGTAAGTCCTTATTTTTGTCACAATTGTGGCTATAACAATGGTTAACTACAGCTGCCATATGGGTCCTGCTTTCTCCAATTTACATGTATGTATGTGAGGTAGCTTCAAAAAGTTCTTGGAAAAAACAGGATGCGGATTTTCCATGAATTTTTGGAAGCTCCTTCATATATGTTTCATAAATATGTATATATTAGAGAAGCTCTTTTTTATAGTCACAGCTACTTTTTTTCAATTTCTTGCATTAAGCCTTACACTATTTTCATCCAAACACTTAATAGTCATTATGGAAACTCCAGACAGCTTCCACCCCTTACTGATGGATGTACAAGAACCACTGTTCTAATGATGTAAAGATTTTTACCTGAACCTAGTGAGGGAAAAAGCCACCTGAGGGCCTTTCTTGAATTTGGGAACTTACGAAAGATGAAATCAGTGTCTGACTGGCAGTGGAGTCCGTATTTTCACAGCTTCATGTAATTTGTGAGTCTGTCTGATAGCTTGATGCAAAATAATGTACCCCATTTCTGATTCTAATAGCAGTAATCAACAGCTGAATGTTAGTATTTCCATAAGGGACTGTTCAACTTTCTCTGTAGAAGAATTGATAGGTTATCCTGTTGGACCATTTCCACATGTGTGCCAGTCAATGTAATTTTGTTGGTAAGAGTGGCTTTGATAGTATCTAACTTTGTTCAATTGTATTATCTTGCTTTGCTGGTGATTTTCTACATCTTCCTTTCATTATAGGAACACATGTTTTTACATGGCATCATAACTTTGTAGTGAAAGGTGAACGTAGCATCTTTATTCTGTGTATGTAGAAACTGGAAGGCAGTCATCCTAGTTACATGACCGTGCCAAGATAGCAGGTTCCTGTTCCTTTTCTGCCATTGGTAGCCTTGCTCTGTTAAACCACATTGCCTTCCTTAAAATGAAAAAAAAAAAGAATGATATCTGGACCAGTTCTTACATCCACATATCAGTACTGAAAATGCCCTGTAGAGTTGATTCTGCCTGATCTTGAAGAGATTTACATAAATAGTGAGCTCTGAAGGGTACTTGTACATTCTCAAAGTCCTCAGGGTGATGAGCAGAATTTGTTCTTAAATATGCTGGAGGTTGATAGTTGCCTCATCAAATGTAAGCGGTTTCTTATCCTGGATTTTATATATTCCATGTTTTTACTTGTGAATGTACAGTCAAGTCCATGAGTTGAGTTGTTCTTTGGGTGACTGGTATCCTACTTCCTGTAGGTATGAATGTGTAGCAATCTGAACTCTTGAAGTCATTCTTGGACTCAAATCTTAAGTCCAAGAGGACTTCTTTTCACTTCTATAGATAACAGAGGCACATACTTTGGTTAGCTTTAATCTTAGTGATTTATTTTCTGTTTGAGAGTCTTAGTAAGATTCAGAAGAAAATGTATTTGAGATCCTTGCTATAGCTGATGTTTTAATATCCTTTGAGTTGAGCTTAAAGTCTGAACAGCCTATCATGGGCCACAACATATTTTCAATTAGTTTAGGCCTCTCTGTGGTCAAATCTGGGTAACCATCTTTACTATCTAATATTTACAATCTACCCTAGATGAGTAATGGGACTGGCTGACAACAAAACCAACAACCAAGCAGTAGCAAAGAGATGCCATTTAGAAAACACTTGTGGAAAATGTTTAGATTTGTAGTTAGAGACCCCAAAACATGGCTCATTAGAATCAGTATCATGTAGCTAATTACCAATAAGGAAATATAATAATTATTATTATTAAAGTAACATAACATACTATAACTTTAAATATTTTATAGGAATGAGTTTTCAGAAGCATTGCTAAATATTTAGCCAAAATACAAACTTTTTGTGAATTAGAGAAATCACTCAATATTTTCATAATATGGTATCAGCCAGCAAACCTAAAGACCCTTTGATATTGAAAGTTACATCAGAAAAAAAGTACTTCAGAATAATCTATTAGGTAAATGACATGAAATTGGCATTTAAAAAAATGAGTTTCCTGGTATTTGTGCATAGATTTACTGTTAAAGTAGTACTCTTAAATTTCAATGACATGATTTATTTGAAAAATAAAAATTTGAAAAATAAAAATTGGTGAAAAATAAAATGAACTTTTAACATATCTCTGTATTTTTATTATAGCAGAGTACACTCAGAATCTAGTAATATTAGATTATTTTTAAAAGAAATTCCAGGTTTTGTATAAATTAAGCATAAACCAAATAATTTTTAAATGATTTTTATAAATTAAGGAGTTTTGATTTCTTGGTTCCCTGTTTTCTCTATATAAACCATTTCCTAAGACTTTATAATTGAATCTTCTTTTTAAATATACTATTTCAAGTGTTTCATCTCCCTGCCCTCATTAGGTGTATCTCATTAGAGATAATGTTACTAAATAGTTATAGCTTTACAGCTGCTTTGATTAATGATGGCTTGGACTACAGTTTCATCAGCTAGGATTAACTTCGTTTAAAGATGGCAAAATGCCATCATAACATTAATGCCAGAATTTAATGAGAACCAGAAGTTAACTTCAAGGACCTTTATAATTTAATATGGGGGCATGATCATGCTCTCATTATTT
The DNA here is from genome assembly GCF_051225735.1 of Oryctolagus cuniculus. NCBI lineage: Eukaryota > Metazoa > Chordata > Mammalia > Lagomorpha > Leporidae > Oryctolagus > Oryctolagus cuniculus. Next base: position 133,685,606 of record NC_142872.1, on the reverse strand, counting down.
TAATGTTGCATCCTATTCAAAAGTGTATTTTTTTCTTATGATAAAAAATTTCACTCAGCAAACACTTACTGAATATTGACTAAGTGCCAGTCATTGTGGTAGAGTCTTCAAGAGTGAGACTGTTTTCCTTCCTCAATCAAAACAGATCTTTTCTGATCAGAGTAGAAATGAGAAACTGCTCCCTTATTTGGGAATCTCATGGCCTCCCTTAATCTTGTATGACCTTGGTTTCCTAAGGTACTTATCTCCATAATTTCTAGTCAATTTCTTTTTCATTTTTACATCAGCCACTTTCTCCATTGTCTGGACTGAAAAGTTGGCCAGCTATGTCCTATAATGAAAAAGTCTGGGGCATTGAATTTTCTAAGTTAGATATATTAGAACTAAATATTCTCTTTGTATATACTGGTTCCCCATCATGTTGAACGGCTATATTTTATAGGAGGAGAATACTTAAGTGTTATAGAACTACACGGTAAAATCAGAAGAAAAGGAGGTAGGAGAGGAAGAATAGTCAATAGGATTCTTTCTAGTCCATTGAGGAAAAATCTTCCTGTACAGAGGGTAGACAGTATTATCTTCTCACAAATGTAGACTTTTAATACCTTCTCTGTCCTAAAAATCTCATGAGTTGTATGTCTTTAAACCTAGAAGGCCATGTTACACATCCTTGAAAACTTATATAGCCATACTTGGAAAGAATGTTGAGACCTGCTAAAGTCAGACTATAATCCACAACCTAAAATTAGAGCCCCGGCAAAGAGAAAACTGCATCTGAAATTTCCCCATAGAGGAAAACCTCAACTGTGGAGCTTATGGCCTGGGCTTCCTAGTGGCTAAGACCAAGAGGGGAAATAGGATAACTTGGTAGGATGCCTACCACCTCTTCACTAGAACAAACAGGTATTCTTGTTCTCCATTTGTAACAAGAACAACAGGTCCCGGGGATTTGGGTAAAGAAGCCATTAAGCTCATAATGAATAATGTCCTCATGACTTTTTGTAGAAAATGAAAAAATGTTCTCTATGTGTCATTTCATATATTGGCATGTAGAGAGCATGGAGGGAAAACTGTTAAAAGCAATATTTTTTTTTCTCCCATGGGGCAGAGAGAGGGGAGTTTGAAACTTCTGGTATATTTACTGTAGATACATGCTTATTTTCTTTTGAGCCACTGACATGTGGAGCAGTAGAAAGATGTAAAGATGTCTAGTAAAGGGTAGCATTGTTAAAAGTAGGAGGGGATAAATAGAATTTTTGTGGCAGGATGATATTTGAAAGACTGATCAGGCCACTGGGAGGTTTTTAAATATGCCAGTTCCCTGTAACAGGAAGATCAGTCTCTGTTTTAGACAGCATATCCAATTTAGTAAATTATTATTATTCCATCAAAATTAATGTGAACAATTTTCTCTTTGAGGCTGCTTTTTCCATAGGTGATGTTTTCCAGATGGGCCTTGTGCACTCACCATGTTTTGTGTTTTCTTTTCTAGAGAAAGAGGCTTTTCTGACATCTTTGCATTTCTCTCTTCCCCCATTATAGGGAAGAGAACACCCAAAGCAAAGGAGAAGAGGAACAAGAAGAAGAAGAGGAAGCTGATTGAAAGGGCCCAGGAGCAACACAGTGTCTTCCTCGCCACAGACAGAGCTAGTCAGTAAGGGACAAGGCCCGGATGGTGGATTTGGGTTTCTGTGGGTTTTGTTTTTTGTTTTTTTTTTTTTTTTTTTTTTGTTTTTTTTGCAAAGGTGCACAAAGCTACTCTCCACTCCTGCACACTGGTACACAGCCTGCCTCCGTGCTGCTGTGACCGGTGCCTGTTTCCAGTAACATTGTGAAAGGAAGAGCCACGGGTGTGGTGTCCGAGTTATTTATGCTTTGACCTGAACCTGGAGACTGTTGATGCGGGAGCTTGTTAGCCTGACTCAGTGGAAGCAGGCACGTGATGGGCTCGCTGTGTGCTGAGAGACTCTCCCTGGCTCCACGGGTGCTTGCGAGGTGTGAGGCTGCCAGCCACCACCAGAGAAGGGACTTGTGCCTATTTATGTGAAGGATGCTCGGCAGGCGAAGCATGGTTCACCTTGATCTCTGCTTCTCCCATCATGCATTTTCAAGGATAAGTGTATGTGGCTATCTGCTTAGTGTTACCCCACGGTGTCCCAGCGTCTGTGACCTTCAGACTGTTGAGTGATGAAACTGCTTTTAGCTGGGGATGTGCTACGGAAATGCCTGCTCAGTTTCACAGCAGCTCTAATATGTACGTATTCTGCTGGGGCTACATATAAAGCTCTTATTTACTGTATATTTATGCTTCCCTGTATGTAACAAGTCAGACCTGATTAATATGATGTCACTTTGTTTCTAGTGGTTCCTAACCATTGCCTGGTAAATAACTGTTCTAGGTTTGCAAATGGAAAAGTGTCTTGTTGCCTCTTGAAACTTTTTTTTTGGGGGGGCGGGGGTGGGTGGGCTTATTTCTAAGACTAGGATAAGCTAGTTTGTACATAGTCAGTGCCCAGTGTCAAAGCTTATTGACAGACCTTCCCCACTCCATGTGTCACCCACACCAATAAAGCAGCATGTGGCAACTGGCCCTCAGAAGCGACAGTTCCCTTTGAGGTGAAGAAGTGCTGAGTCTACGAAACACGACTGAAACTGGAGGAATTGCGTGCAGTTACTTGAAGGTACCCATGAGGCCCTTTCGTGGGCCAGCTAGAGAATTGTTCAAATTTTTATTTGACTTTAAAAAATGTATAACATTCCCCAAGTCTCAGTGATAGGACATCTACCAGTATTCTTGAGTCCCTGAAGTTGGCTTCATTAAACTATGCATGGAATTTGGCCACAAACCAGGATGAATTCCTAAAACTGCTGGTCAGTTCTTAACAGAATCTCCTTCCTATCCGCAATGGGAACCTTCCCAGGTGACTTTCAGAACAATAGTTTGAAAAACAGCTGCTTGGGGCAACTGGTTCTTAGAGGGTCATGGATTGGCTTCTTCAAAAGATATCTTTCTCTTCCTGACTGATGAAGGGAAGAGTTAGAAAAAAGCAATGTTTGCTGATTTTTGAGGAAATAACCAAAGCAAGGTAAAGCTTTTCTCCCACCTTGCATTGGCAAAACTACCTCTTTAGCGTTTTTGTTAGACGTTTGAGTCAAAAGCATCTTACCAGTAAATGTAACTGTCATATACATCACAGTGGAAATACTGTCCCTAGGAGATAATAAGCCATATGTGAATGTAGTATACAACTGCAGGGCTGGCATTTAGTCCTGAAGTGTTCACCTCTTTCATGTCTATTTACAGTGTATTCCTATTGACTGAGTGGGGAGGGCTCTGCTTTATAGAGTGCTTCATTGTTAAGTCAGCACCTGTTCTGTTTCTGGGATGTTCTTTTTGTGCATTAAAAAATTTCAAAATTACATTTTGTGAAGATTTTCTTTTTACCAAAGACATACATACGGGGACAAAAATGAGAATTTTAATAATTTTACCCCCAAATAATGGTTCTTTAAAAAAATTTGAAAACTGACCTTAGTAGCAATATCTAGGATACTAACTAGTTTAGAGTCAGTTTGCCTAGGGCAAGTAATTTAATCTCTCCAGTCTCAATTTCCTTATCTGTAAAATGGGGCTCACAGTGTTATCTGCCTATAGGGATGTGTTTTGACTAAATTGAACAGTGAATATATAGGGTGGTGTTTTAAGGTCTAAATTTCGTAAAATATTTAAAGAACAGTAAAGCAGCAATAGTACATACTGAAAACCACAAGTAGTTATCACCTTTTTTTTTTTTTATTTTTTACAGGCAGAGTGGACAGTGAGAGAGAGAGACAGAGAGAAAGGTCTTCCTTTGCCGTTGGTTCACCCTCCAATGGCCGCCATTGCTGGCGCGCTGCGGCTGGCACACCGCGCTGATCTGAAGCCAGGAGCCAGCTGCTTCTCCTGGTCTCCCATGGGGTGCAGGGCCCAGGACTTGGGCCATCCTCCACTGCACTCCCTGGCCACAGCAGAGAGCTGGAATGGAAGAGGGGCAACCGGGACAGAATCCGGCGCCCCGGCAGGGACTAGAACCCGGTGTGCCGGTGCCGCAAGGCGGAGGATTAGCTTAGTGAGCCGCGGCGCTGGCCACATATTGATTCTTTAACAAAGTAGAATATTAGGAGAGTATTGGTACCCTTCAATCCATTGCTTGATTTCTAGACATTATTTAAACTTTTATTCTTAAAGGAATTTATTTACATCTGCTGGATTTGAGTTTTCCCCAAAACTCAGTTTATAAGCAACATATGCACAGATATGCATTCACTGCTGAATCAGTTGGGACACAGTCAATGACATAAGCAAGCCTGGGCGTTCCTAACAAGGAATCGAACACCAGGAATTGGTTGCCGAGGTGATGAAAGAGTAAAAGCAAAAATAGGTCAGCAACACAACCCAGAGAAGCCACTGCTGCCCCGAGAGTTAGAGGCGAACAGGAAGAAATGGAATTTCCAGAAGCCAGACACAAAGGCCACCGCATTAGAGTTAGAACCAATGCTGGGACTAGAACAGTAACTGCAGAAGGAGCTGGAACCAAGGACAAAAAATGTCAGGAACTGTGATCTCCTCACTATTAGAAAGATTGCCTGAGTCCAAGTGAGGAGAAAATACTCTAGGTGTCTCAGCCTCCCCGCTTCAGTCTTCCACCAGCGTCTGCTACTGTCCGAGTGAGCCCAGTAGCCAGTGGGCAAGGCAGTCTGGGTGTTGTGCTAGAGTTTCCTGGGAAACAAGGGGTAGATATGAGTAAACTAGCAAAGAGCAGCATAATCGCCAACACTTGGCCTCCAAATGAGCTGCTTGCCTTCCTTGTTCAGTAGTCAATATCCTTACCTCATTAAACCAAAACCTTTGTATTTATCATTTACTTCCATCGCTCTTTTCCACCAATTAGACCCTAAACTCTGAGTGTACTGGGAACGATCGCCTGCATTTCTCTGCACTCTGTCACTTTACTCTAGGAGCTAGTCCTCTTTGTCTCTCTTCTAGACTCATCCATTATGCCTAAATATTTTTGTTCCCAGCTTTACTTGCCCCACTGACTCATTTCCTATTTCTTACAGAATACAGCTTGCTTTTTCACATAAGAGTGTCCTTTAAACACCCTCTTTACCCAGATAATGTATGGAGATTAAGAAAAGACTGAAGGAATGAGATAATTGTTATAAAATTTTCAAGGTTTCTTTTCTGGTAAACTTGGGGGGGGGGCATGTTCACCATAGTGGTTGATGCCCTTTAAATCATGGAGTCATAATTGACTGCAAGGGTGAATAGTTAGTTGGGGCAAGCATTGTAATACAGTGAGTTAAACCACTGCTAGGCACACCTGTACCCCATTCTGGAGTGCTAGCTTGAGTCCTGTTCTGTTCTTGATTCGGTTTTCTGCTAATGCATCCTGAGTGACAACAGACTATGGGTCAAGTGATCAGCCCCCTGTCATCCATGTGGGAGTCCTGCTTGGAGTTCAACTATTGGCCTGGTCCAGTCCTGGCTGTTGTGAGTGTTTAGGAGTGAACCAGTGAATGGACGATATCTCAGAGTGCCTGTCTGCTAGTTCACTCCCCTAAATACTCCAAGAGGCCATGGCTGGGTCAGGTTGAAGATGAGAGCCATGAACCCAATCCGTGTCTTCCGTGTGTATAGTAGGGGCCCAGTTACCTGTGTCATCAACACTGTCTCCCAGAGTGGCATAGCAGGAAACTGGAATTGGGAGCTGGTTATGTAGGCATCATAACTGCTAACGTCTAACGTCTATGCCCACATTACCTTTTAATTCCATGTTAAAAAAAAATTTGAGTGACATAGAGGGAGAGACACAGAACTTCCATCTGCTAGTTCACTCCCCAAATGATCACAATGGCTGGGTTGGGCCAGGCCAAAGCCAGAAGTCAAACACCATCTGGGTCTCCTACATGGGTGTGAGGTGCCCAAGAACTTGGGCCATCTTCTATGTCTTCCCAGGTGCATTAGCCGGGAGCTGGATCAGAAGCAGAGCAGCTGGGACTCAAACTGGTATTCTGATATGGAATGCTGGGATTGCAGGTGGCAGATAACCTGCTTCATCATGACACCAGCCCCCTTAATTCCATTTTTCCATGAACCCTTGAAAGTCCCCTTATTGAACAGTCTGAAAAGTGTATATTGTATAAAGATTGAGTCAAATTCCCCATATTAATATAGGATGAATTATTAGAGCAAACTGCCATGTCACCTCTGCCAGCTCTACCAGACATTGTTAATCATGCTTTTTTGACTTCTGAACAAAACACACAGATTCAGAATCCTTCCCAGCAAGGGCATTCCAAGCAAACAACTACCAACAGATTGAAGTTGACAGAGAAGTTACAACACTTTGCTTCCCAGGTTCAAGTTAATGCTCCAGAGAGCGACAGTGTTCTTTACCCAGAACTACTCTTCAGAGTGTTCCCTCCAGTGTTTTCATAACCTTTCCACTGAAGTGCATTTAAAGGCAGAGAAGCAAATTCATAACCCTGGATTTATAAACCGAATTGGCATTATTTTAACCTCCATATTAATATACAAATTTATGCAGAATTTGCATTCTCAGTAAAAATGGCTGCTAATTTTTAAATGCATAATTACTGCCCCCCTCCCCGCCCCTAGTGTTCAGCATCCTCTGGGAAAAAAACCTTAGGGTGAAATCGGTCTAGGAAGATGTGCTGTTTATTTGGCCTGGGTTTCCACACATCAGACATAGTCACACTGGAACAGTCACTTATCCCTGGGAGAAAGGAGCACGGTATCTGCTGGTAAGGTTCGCTAATGGCATTGCCAACTGACTGCCCCTTGGGTTTTACAGCGTCAGCTGCTGTGGTGGCATGCTGTCCAGGACATATTCAACTTTGATGTGATTCTCGTCTACCAACCGGCTGCCCCTTCTCCTTGTTAACTTATAACCTTTCTACATGTTATGAGAAGAGGGTCAGCAAATGTTTTCTGTAAAGGGCAGGGAGTCAACATTTTAGGCCTTGGGGGCTAGCTACATGGTCTCAATCACACTCAGCTCCACTATTGCAGCGTCAAAGTAGTCACACTCAGTACCTAAATGAATGGGCATGGCTATGTTGAAATAAAATTCCATTTATGGACATTTAAATGTAAATGTCATACTTTCAATGTATTATGACTTTTTTAAACCATTAAAAATGTAGAATTACCAGCTTATTAGCTATACCAAAATAAATGGCTCTGCAGATTGAGCTTGCAACTGGATTTGCTGGTGCCTAGAAGATATCTATTTGAACAGCAGAGAGAGAGAGAGAGAGAGATCTGCCATCTATTAGTTCATTCTCCAAATACCATGACAGGGCCTGGGCCAGGCAGAAACCAGGAGCCCAGAACTTCTACCAGGAGCCCAGAACTTCTACCAGGTCCAGGGGCCCAAGCACTTGGACCATCTTCTGTTTCTTTCCCAGGCCATTAGCAGGGAGCTGGATTGGAAGTGAAGCAGCTGGGACTCAAACCAGCATTGGCCTGAGATGATACCTTGCTGGTTTATGCACTATCTTTGTAACAGCTGGGCCACGCCCTAGCTGTTATGGGCATTTGGGGAGTAAACTAGTAGATGGAAGATCAGTTACCCCCTCCCTCCCTCTCATCTGCCCCCTCACTTTGTATTTCAAGAAAATGAAAAATAAGAAACCCAAAAAGCAAAATTTTTTTTGCATAAATTTTCTTCTAAAACTTAAGGGATATAAACATCTTCACTACCTTCTAGCGTATCCTAGTCCCTGCGTTCTAATCAGAGAACCACATGCTTCATCTTCTAGCTTTACAAATCAGTACTTGTGTTTTTTCTGCAGTATGTTTCAGTGGTATACTATACCCCCCCCTTTTTTTTTCTTTTTTACAGGCAGAGTTAGAGAGAAAGGTCTTCCTCCCATTGGTTCACTCCCCTAATGGCCGCTACAGCCTGCACACTGTGCCAATCCAAAGCCAGGAGCCAAGTGCTTCCTCCTGGTCTCCCATGTGGGTGCAGGGCCCAAGGACCTGGGCCATCCTCCAGTGCCTTCCAGGACCACAGCAGAGAGCTGGACTGGAAGAGGAGCAACCAGGACAGAACCAGCACCCCAATAAGGACTAGAACCCGGGGTGCCGGCGCCGCAGGTGGAGGATTAGCCTAGTGAGCTGCAGCGCCAGCCTATACCCTAGTTCTTGAAGCCTTCATCTACATGAATTAATGTCCTGGACTCATTTTAAATACAGACAGGAAAACTACTCTTTAAAATATTTTGAATACCAGCTCCTTCACTGCATTCCAGGATCCATAATTCCTTAACTGTGTCCCCTATTACCTTTGTGCCTTTCCTTAATAGAGTTTGACTCCCATTTTCTGTCATAGTCTATGAAAACGTGGTATTCATTGAGTATCTTTTAAAAGCAAAGCCTTTTAAATAGTGACTGCACTATGCTAATTGTCTGGCTTGTTCATTTTGGCTGCTGGGCGAATTTTAGACTAATGTTTTCTGTTTTCTTGAGCCCTTCTACAACAAAGACAGAACATGTGATAATGGCAGGAACATCAAGGCAGGCATCTCTGGGTATATTCTTTGGCATGAAGTCTGAATTATAGGTATTCAGAAATCCAGGAAAAAAAATCCGTCACAGGAAATAAGTACTAAGGTACACATGGGGTTAGGATGACCAAAATCCCACCTGAAAGGGGGAGTGACGAGAGTGTAGTCAGGAGGAGCTTGAGATCAGTGAGTGAGCAGGAATAATCAAAGGTGAGGTTGTGAAGGGCCACAAGACTGCAATGGCAGCCCAGAGGTTAGTCTGTGAGCTTGGAGAATCTCTGGAGTGTTTCTAAGCAGGGCGTGATGTGCTCTGACTCCTATGCACTATTACTTGGGCTGCTGTGTAGAAGGTGGGTTTTCAGAGAGAAAGCAGAGAGACAAGTTATCAAGTTAGTATACTGATCAGATGAGATCCATGTGGTGTGGGTTGGTGGATGGTAATAACGGAGATACATGGGTAGATTCAGGACATATTTTGGTAGAAGAAATCATAAGATTTGCCTGTGAGTTCCACATGGGGTAAAGGAAGAAAGGAAACCGAAGATATCCCATAAGTTTCTTGTTCTAAGGAACAGGGTAGGGGACATAGAGAAAATTAGAAAATGCTGGAAAATAAAGTCCTTTTTTACTTGCTAAATTTAATGTATCTGTTAGATATCTGTGTGTAGAAATCAGGAAGGCAGTTGCATATAAATCTGAGGTTGAGGGAAAGGTTCAGGGCTAAAGATATAATTTTGTAAGAGGTATGAGTGTATCGATGCACTTAAACTTTGGAACTTAAGAGGATGATCAGGGGAAGAATATTCAAGGGGAGAGAACAGACTTAGGGGCTCTCGAACCTTAGCCACCAACCAGAGGATGAGAAATCATCAAAGTGGCGAGTAAAATGTTTACAGGGGGTGGGGGGCGGCACTGTGGCTTAGGGAGTAAAGCCGCCACCTGCAGTGCCAGCATCCCATATGGGTGCCCGTTCAAGTCCTGGCTGCTCCACTTCTGATCCAGCTCTCTGCTATGGCCTGGGAAAGCAGAAGAAGATGGCCCAAGAGTGAACCAGTGAATGGAAGACCTTTGTCTCTCTGCCTCTCCTTCTCTCCCTGTGTAACTCTGACTTTCAAATAAATAAATATTTTAAAAAAATAAAAAGTTTACATGTAGGGGAGGAATCCTGGAGCTGGTAGACACTTTGAGTGGCCAAGGACTAGGAATCGAGACGTGCAAAGTCCTCTTGCCCTTTGTCTTAGGACTAAAATATCATTGACAGTTTACTCTTCTCAAATCCATTTACTTACTGTATACTCTCCAAGAAAAAAACTGACCAACAGTTTATAATCTTCTTGAAAATGGTTTCATTGTAGAAAGAACTTAAAATAAGTCAATGCTTAAAAACTTTGGAAACCACTCTTGCCATAAATGTGATAATGATACTTAATTTCAGGTTACCATATCACCTACCAATTTCATCTACATTTATGATGAAATAATTATCTCAATGACTGTACAAAGAATTTTCCTTTATTTCTTTCAAATTTAATAAACTATATCAAGTGAACAACAAACCATTCTGTGAATTAAAGGTCCTTGGGTTTGTAATTTTCAACAGTGAGGATTTTTTTAAACTTGTAATTATTGAGGTCCTCTGGTAGTAGCTCTCTGATGTGAGAGCATACATGTTTGAACAGAGTGAGGTCTTGCACATGCACAAACAATCATGGCATTTAACTGGAAAGTAAAAGAGTGGCAAAAGTACTTTCTAAAAGGTCTACTGTATAAAATAAGACAACTAAAGTTTGAAGAACCTGCATTCTAGTTTTATTTTTATTCAATAAATATGTCCCTGATCCTTTTCCCCATCACATATGCTTCTCCTGAGTTTGTGCTCTCTTGTGTGGCGGAGACTTCCAGGACTTATCACATCCGGTTCTCTCCCTTCTGGCCATTGAGAAGAATTCCATTTCTCAATCTTCTTGAAGTTTTATGGTTTCTTGGGACTGATTTTAATCAATGGAATTTTGGATAGGATTTACGTGTGTCACTTCAGGGCTGGGGCACTTGAGTGCTGGTGTATATTTTACCATGATTTCTTTTCTCTCTTGGCTGTGACCACAAAGGCAGAGCCACAAGGTGAAAGCAACGTGAGTCTCTGAGTCACTGTATGGAAAACAGTTGCCTTGAGTGGTTGCCCAAGCTAAATCAGACTTTGCCTGAGCAAAAAATATTTATTGTAGTAAGTCATGGAGATTCTGGGTTATTAATTACCTTGATGTAGACTTACATCCTGTGGAATGCCGCTTTTCAGTGTGTTTTTACTTGGGATAAACAACTATGTTATATAATTATATTTCATATTAACTGAAACCTGATCAATAGTTACAGAAAAGCAGAAAAAGTCAAAAGGATATTTGCCTGCAAACTTAGAATTAGAACCATAACCTCTTCTTTTAATGAAGTGTCTCATTTGGACAAGAGATGGACAGGTATTCTGAAAGTGGTAATACAATAATTTATTGTCAAACTTTCTCAATTTCACATGTATAATATTATATGGCCCAAGAAGCACATGATCGCCATAGGTTTTTTCCTTATGACTACTCTGCAAAAGATATAGGCAAGCTTTGAAATGGGAATAGTGATGATAATGAATCTGCTACTGCGTTTTCTCATGTCATATCATGGATCATCCTGCTCACAGAACAGCCTAGTCCAAATGCCATCTATCATGGGCTGAATTTGACCCTCCCAAAGCCCTAATTCATAATGTGATTATCTTTGGAGATGGAGCCTTTGAAATAGCACTTGGGGATAAATGACATCATAAGGTGAGCACGTAAGAGAAGGAAGAGAGGGTGGGTGCCCAGGAGAAATGCCATGTGAGAATGCAACAAGAAGATGGCTACCCACAAAGGGAGGGGAAAGGCTTCTGCTGATACCTTGACCTTGGTTTTGCAGCCTACAGAAGCATGATAAACAGATTCCTGTGTTTGCAGCTTCCCAGCTTATGGTCTTCTGTGATGGCAGCTCCAGCAAAGTTAATACATAAGGATGAACCATCACCTCCTCTAGGTGTGGCCTGCCTTCTCTGACGTACCACTGATACCTCCCTCTGAATTTCTACAGTGAATACAATGTTTTACCTAATAACCCTTTTAAATAAAGTTACAACTTATATTTCCTGCTTCACTAACTAGACTGAAACCATTTGAAGTGATCACTCGTACTCTGTATAATATCTTTTTCTTCCACAAAATTATGGATTCAGTAGCTGGTCAGTAAATGGCTAACTGAAAGGATTATGTTAATGGTCCAATATGTTCTTCCCAATTTTTATGATTACTAGAATCTGACTCAACCCAGAAACTGGAGAAAAAAGTTTTTGTGTCAAGGGGGAGAATTTTTATATTACTAGTAAGATTCTTCAATTACATTAGATTTCTCTAAAAGATATGATTGTTATGTCATAAATTGCTCCCTCTTATTTTTCCAAGATAATTGTGCTTCTGTGTTTTTTGCTCAATGTTTAAAAGGGGTAGTAAAAACTAATCAAGCCAATTTATCTGTTTTAATGGACTTCATAATTTATCACATCAGCTCTCAATTCCAGGTAGTTTGCAAAGTGACACAGGGTCAGCTAAAGTTTTAATTAGGGAAGTAAAACATATGTTTTAAAGGTGATGCCTTAATTCTATGATGAACTAAGTGACGTAGGTGGAAGAGCTATAGATTGCCATCCTGAATCACAGTCAGAATCAGGTTGAATGCCCTGAACTCTTTCATATGCCTATTCATGCAGCAACATGTACAGAACCCTATGTGATTCTGTGTCTGTTGTGTAGCCCTGTCTTTTTCTCCTCTCTCCTCTCACTGTTCCCTGACACAGATGATTTTCTTCTGGACTTAGAGATAAAATATTCCTGAAAGTCCTTTGTGTTCTTTAGTTTCTTGTTCTGCAGTTACATTATTAAGAGCTTACTGAGAAAATCTTGATCAAATGGGAAAAGGAAGCACCACCAAGTCACAGCTCCAAGCAAAACCACTTTATGAGTGTGCGGCTGGAGTGCACGTTAATGACACCAGTGCCCAGGTGGCCAAATTTATGTCCACCCTCTTGATCTGATAATACAGAGCAGGGGCATGAATTGGTAATGAACCAGCCTGAAAACAGATGGTGACTCCATGTGTGTATGCTGCTGAAAACCTACAAAGGGGAAACATTAAATATGTGTCTTTAAATTTAAATTAGTGCATTTCCAAAACACAGACTGTTGAGCTTTTGAAAATAGGCTGGCTGAATGTGTTTCATCTTATAGTTTTGAACTCTGATGTGTTTTGTGGAATAACAACAGACAAAATGGATGGTATGCTAGTTACCCTCTCTTTAACTTCTCAGTATCAGTGGTACTCCACTGTAATTAGGTGCCTGTGTGTAGTTCTTTGTCATTAAATTTTCTGTACCCTAATTAGGAAATTTAGAAAATTCAAAAGACCACCATCTAAAAATTGGCACCAATTATTAAATATACTTTCTCAGATTATATAATTTTTTTGTTTTTCAATACTGATTGAGTTTAGTGATGAAACAGTTTGCTTTAAAACATCTTCTAGATGTTTAAACAGTATTTTGTCAAAATGAACTAAAATATATGACATTCTGCCTGCTGGATATATACTTAGGCTGTACTGAAGGTATTTGGGCCTGAATCTATTTAGAAATGATTATTTCTTTGATTTACAGTCAGAGAAAAAAACTGGTGCTCAAATGCCAATCCAAACACATCCCAGAATAATTTTGGGGAAAAACTCACCCTGTGATTCCATGTGGACCTTGGATGATTTAATAGAAAACTGCAGAGAAATGAGTGTAGCTGAAGGTTGAACAAAGTTTAAGCTTTGTTGAATTTAGTCTAGACTCTATAAACAATGGTTGGTCACTCTTCTTGCTACACTGAAGCATTCACGTTTGTAATTAGGTTACAAATTCTCTGAAGATAGGGCTCTTGGGTTTAAATGATTGTTTTTCTAGATCACTTAGCATAGTGGTTTGCATATGCTAACTAATATTTCTGCAGTGAGTTATGGTGATATATATATATTTATTTATGCATAGGCTGAGTGACTGAATTTATCTGAGTTCCACAATTCTCTTTATACCCATAATTAATATTGTTCAATAATAACTGAATCTGAAATTGTGATCAGTGGTTTGTGAAAAAGTCTGATGGATATGTTTTCTCCAGGACTCACTGGCTATCCTAATTAAATTGAAATCATGTCTCTTTCATCTGCTTAATTTATACATTTATAAAGCCTATTTAACAATAAATGTCAAATAATGTGATGCACATTAAGTAAGTCCTGACTTGGCACATTTTTTATGCATTCTTAAAACACTCATGTAACATCACTAATATGCCAGATTTTATGTTATATGCCGGGAGGGAGGGCACAGGGAAAACACAAGGCCCTTGCCTTCAAGCAGCACAAGATTTAGTGATGGAAACAGAGCTGCCCAGGCACTTGTGCACTTGGGATACAAAGTGCTACAATAGAGTTGTGAAGAAAACATTCTGCCAAAGTGCTGGAAGTCAATTCATCACTCATTATCGCATATTTATTTTGGGATTTGCCTCTCAAAAGGCCCCCTCCAGGGAAGATTTGTTGTTTGCTAACACCCCCAGGTGGCGCAATGTGATTTGCAGGGTTGGATGAACTGTGTTTGCCCCAAAGCTATCCCCAAGTTATATTTCTTGAATGACTTGTCTTTATGTTCAACCATCATCGGTTTTCAGAATTCACTGAATTTTACGTCTTTTCTTAGAAATTTAAAACATAATTTACCTCTCCCTTCAGAATGGCTAAAATCCAAAAGAGAGAAAAACAAATGATGGCGAGGATATGGAGAAAGGAGAACACTTACTCAACAATTAAAGTGAATGTAACTTTGTGTAGCCACTGTGGAAAACAGTATAGAGATTTCTTAAAAAAACTAGAAACAGACTTTCCATATCCTCCAGTAATCTCACTACTGGTATATACCCAAAAGACTTGAACACAGTGTATCAAAGGGGATATCTGCAGCACTGTTCACAACAGCCAAAATTTGGAACCAACCAAGGTGTCCATCAGATGAATGGATAAAGAAAATGTAGTGTGTTTACACAATGGATTATTCAGTTATAAAAAGAATGAAATTCTACAATTTGCAGCAAAATGGACACAATTGGAAGACATATTGATTGAAATAAGCCAGACCTACAAAGACAAATACCCCATATTCTCCTTTATATGTGGAAGATAAAGTTTTAAAAATAAATAATAAAAAGATAAAGAAATGCCCATGTGTATCAATATAGCCACAAGTACAGTTTTGTAAAACTTTGTTTTATACGTTTGTCAAACCAATGGTTAAGAATGTTGTACTAGGGGCCAGCACTGTGGCATAGCAGGTAAAGCTGCCACCTGCACTGCCAGCCTCCCATATGGGTGCTGGTTGGAGTCCTAGCTTTTCCAGTTCTAATCTAGCTCCCTGCTAATGAGCCTGGGAAAGCAGTGGAAGATGGCCCAAGTACTTGGGTCCCCGTGCCACGTGGGAGACCAGGAAGAAGCTCCTAGCTCCTGGCTCTGGCCTGGTGCAGACCTGTCCATTGCAACCATTTAGGGAGCGAACCAGCAGATGAAAGATCTCTCTCTCTCTATTTCTTTGCCTCTCCTTCTCTATAACTCTGACTTTCAAATAAATAAATCTTTAAAAATAAAATAATGTTATATTACTATAGATTTAATGACCTGTGATTATTTTAAAATTTACTGTATGCTGATGAAATGGTCATTTTTCCATTCAATTACTGTTTACAACCATTGCCTGTATTCCCAAAAAACTAGGGTCTTTTTGCCTTTTTTTTTTTGACAGGCAGAGTGGACAGTGAGAGAGAGAGACAGAGAGAAAGGTCTTCCTTTGCTGTTGGTTCACCCTCCAACGGCCACCATGGCCGGCGCGCTTCTGCCGGCGCATTGCACTGATCTGAAGCCAGGAGCCAGGTGCTTCTCCTGGTCTCCCATGGGGTGCAGGGCCCAAGGACCTGGGCCATCCTCCACTGTACTCCCGGGCCATAGCAGAGAGCTGGCCTGGAAGAGGAGCAACCGGGACAGAATCCGGCGCCCCGACTGGGACTAGAACCCGGGGTGTCGTGCTGGTGTCGCAGGCAGAGGATTAGCCTATTGAGCCGAGGTGCCAGCCCTTTTTGCTTTTTACTTGTTAAACATCTTATTTGATGAAGCACTAGGCCTTTTTACCATAATGTAAATTGAAAATGTATTATCTCAAAAACTAAAGAAAGAAAGGGAGAGGGAAAGAGAATGGGAGGGAGGGAGAGATGGAGGGGATGAGAGGAAGGAATTATAATATTCTTAAAATTTTATGTACAAAGTATATTGAATGTTAAAATTAATGAAAAACTAAATAAAAAGTAAAATATAACTTAAAAGGTTTTATAGTCTAAATACAATCTGTGATAGACATTCATGTAATTTTATGTTACTGTCATCAATAAAGATGGAGGCATTCTTAAAATTATCAAAAACAAATATTTAAAGACTATTTTACTATTTTAAAATTTAGAGAGTTGATTATTTGTACAGTGTTTAAACCATTGCTTGAGATGCCTACGTTCCATTCCATATAGGAGTACCTAATTTAGAGTCTTGGTTCCACTTCCAATTTCAACTTCTAGCTAATGCACACTTGGTGGCAAGAGAAAATGACTCAAGAACTTGGGTTCCTACCACCTACATGAGAACCCATGTTGCATTTCAGGCACATTTAAACTGATTCTAATGTTTTGCTAATCCATGTACCAAACTGGACATGAAAATACCATTCTTTCTCTCAGACAGTTCATCTCTGGAGAATGTAGATTGAACAAGTAGGATCACCTATGTATCTTGTGGGGCCAGTATAAACGAACAAGCCCCTCTTTCAAACACTGGCAGTTTCAAGAGAACTGCAGCACACATTAAAACTAAGAGTGGGGTCCTGTGCAACCACAGAGGTCACACCCACAAAGCTAGTCCCAGATGTAAGCAAAGTTGTAAGTCAGGATGGTGAGTGACTTAAAGGAGATGAGTATCAATGCACAGTAGGAACATAATGCAAGTGCTACTTCCATCTGCAAATCTTGGTAGCTCTACCAATTCGATATACCTGACTGCTCCCCCCCCCCCAAAAAAAATGCAATCAATCAATCGTGGCTCCAGAAAAAGAGCCTTGTTTGGGGCTGCTTTCTACACTGACCAGATATTAGAAAGCATATATTATTCTAAAGACCAAATCCAACATTTGGAGCAAATAAGAACCCTTCTTACGTATGAAGAACAGGGAGGTGGATCCGTGGGATGAACACCAAAGATGCTTGTGATTTTGTTCCCTAGTCTATGGAAACCCAGGGAATGCACACTGTACTCTTTTTTCTTTCACTCGGTCAAGACAATATGGTTCTAAGAAAGCAAATGAGAAATATTACCGCACAGAACATCAGTAGGGTTTTTTTTTACAATAAGAGTGAACAGACCAACAGACGTTTTGGCTTCTTTTATTTGGATTAACTTCAATGTCTAAAAGTTGCTAAGTAACACTTTTAATAATAAGAGATTTCGAGGCCAGGAAATTAATGATCCATGACCCTATTTAAGAGAAATATTAGTGCATCGTAAGGCGAGATGGCTGAACATAGTAATGGGAACTTTGGGTAATACTCTTAACCACTTTCATGTGCTACTTGCTCATTGCCGCTCACAGTCAATTTGGCACAATTTTTTATGAGGCCATGTATTCAGATCATTTCATCAGTATCTTAACTTAGCTAATAATTCCATGGGAAAATAAAGGTATAAAGAGAATAACCATTGTATAGTCATTATTATTTTGAAATGTGGTCTTTTCTAGATCTGATGTATCTAGATGTTTAGAACACTTAGAGTATATATAAGTTTTTCAGATTTCATGGGCTCATTTCAGCAAAACCAAACTAAACTGTCTGTGTCTGTCTGTCTGTCTGTCTCATTCACACACACACTCCTTCCCAGTGCTGGAAATAGTTATTCACAACGCCTTGGACTTGGGCAACTAGGTCCTCCCTGTGAAATTTAAGACAACCACTCCACAAAGAGGACACAACCTGGACAGAAAACAATCTCTGAAGGTCTCCTGAAGCCAAACTTGGCAAAACCTACAGTCTACTTGAAGTATAAAGCAACTTCAAAGGAGAAAACAGCTTCTATGGATTAGTGGCCATGAGAGTTTTAAGGCTGAGTAAAAAACACTCGATTGGAATAAAAAACAAAATTGGCTGGGGCTCATTCTGCCAAAAACACAGAACTTCAGGGGGAACATATCACCTTTTAAAACAAATGACTAATTTCTTTGTAAAAGACATTGAGTTTTTCATCAGAGAAACTTGTTCAAAAGGTAGCTTATTGTCTAGCGACTGCAGTTAGACCCCTGAGCTCACATTTGACTACTTCTCATAGTCCCAGAGAGTGGAGACCCTGAGAGAGTTGAGAACATTTTAGAGAAGAAAATTCTGGAGACCTTCATTTTGGCTAGCATATGAAAGGCTGGGATCCTAGATCTAGCTTGGTATTTGTTCGGAAATGAAACTTGCTCACAACTTACCTAAATCTGGGGCTTTATTATTTCTATGGTAAACCCAGAGGGTTGCTACTTAGAAGTGGCTTTTTCTCCCTGTCAATTTCTGGGGGAGCCTTGTTGAGGATGACAGGAAGGAGGATTATGACTATGACTATGCCCGTACAAACCTCAGGTTCTTCATCTGTGAAATGATTTAGCAACCCGCAGGGAGTGTTGATAAGTCCAATGAACTAATGCATAAAGTATTTCCTATGTAGCAAACATGAACACAAATAGTTAACAAATACAGTATACTATTCAGCACAGTGTCAGAGAACCCTAAAGCAATGTGCGGCACATTGCATGACTGAACAGGTTTCATAAAGAACAACTGGAAAGCATGTGCTGGCTCCCTCATCTCTATACAGATCAAGTATTCGTTACCCTTATGACAGACAGGTGCAACCCACCAACCTAAGGATCCTGGGACTGCTGTACTGGACAGGTCTAGTCTGAGCCCAGACACTTATCATCCTCAATTTTCTATACACACCATCAATTAACATTGCCTCTCTGCTCAAGGGTTATAGAAGCCTTCAAAAATTGCCATAATATTCTAAATTTTACTATACCTACCATACCACTTCTCAATGAATAGCAAGAATTAAAGAAGCATTACTCTATGTGTTGATCCCACTTTTCAAATTTGAAAAAAGTTAATTACTAAGAGGAAAACTGAGTGGTTAGAGACAGTGGTGGTAAGGAGAATTTTACTAATTTAGGATTTCAGAAAGTTCAAATATATTCTATAAAAATTTTAATAAATTTATAAATGGAGAAGATAAAATGAGCTATTCCAATGTACTGCTTTGAGGAAATAGGAAAAATTTTTCATACAAGAGGAAACCCAAGTGACAAACATGTGAAAAGATGCTCAACTCCACTAATCGTAAGAAAAATGAAAACTCAAGCCATATTGAAGTACTATTTCACACCCTTTTATTTGAAAACATTTTTATATATGACTATGCCAGGAATTAGTGAGAATGTGGAAAACAGGAATTTATATACTGCTGGTGGGAATTTATATTGCTAAAAACATTTGGGGGGTATTTGGTAACATCTATAAAGTGGCAGCTTTGTGTATTTGATGATCCAATGATTCAATTTCCAAGTATACCCCTGGGAAATTCTCACACATGTGCACATGGCACCCAGTGTAGCAATGTTTATGGGAGTGTTGTTGAAACAGCATTGTTGAAAGTCTGTCAACCCCAGCAGAAATAAATCATGGAATGTTCACATAATGGAAGAATATAAGCAGAGAAGTAACTGAACTAGCTTCATACATATCAACAAGAATTAATCTTAGACATTTGTAGGAAAACTCAGTTTCCAGAATACTTAGAATGTGATGTCATTTACAAGTATGTAAAGTTTTAAAACACACAGTCAACACTGTATACAAGTGTAGTATGTATGTATCCAGTAAAAATAGAAAGAAATGTATGGGGTTGATAGATACCAAATTCAAGATGGGAGTTACTTCTTTTAAGAGTTGTGGCTAGGAGGGAGATAAAGGAGTCAGGGACATATGAGATGTCAAAAGTGTTAGGCATATTAAATTTCAGAAGTTTTTCTTTATTATTTTTAAAAAAACTTTTATATTTTAAATGTTTTATACTATCTTTTTAAAGGATGTATAGGAGGTATAGTGATTTTGGCCAAGGCTAGCTGGTTCCAAAGAATAAGATCCAGGACATTCCAAGAAGAGGGTGGGGAGAGTGGCTGGAGCTCCAGCTCACAGAAAGATCAGAGGACATGCCCTAACAGGACGTGACAAGCCATATTACTCTTTCTGCTTTACTGGTAAATCAATGCTACCTAAAATTAGTTTTCTTCCTTATTTGCTCACCTGATCTATCTCTGGTCGATAGTAAGCAATTCAGGTTCAAGGACTACGTCAGATTCATTGTCATAACCTCATGCTCCAGTCAGTGCTTAGCATATAGTGAATACTTAGTATGGTCTGGATGGGTGGATGAATAGATAACACCAAGGACAATTGTGATAATACAGAGGAGATGACCTCATCATTCATTGCTATGCATATATTGATTCCAGCATGTAAAAATCAGTACAGACAACAAAATGTAAATCAAAAGCAGGATACATGGGCTTAGCTGCAAAATGAAAGGGAACTAGATGTTCTGTTATGGGGGGGCAAGATAATTCCCTTCACAGTGGTAATTATGGGAGATGATTCTAATTTGAAACTGGTTTCCTAATTGGTGTTTGGCTTTTGGAAATCTCACAGGCCTTTCATTTATATATTTTTTGCTAAAGTCTCTGTAACTCACCCCTGCCACCAACAAACTCTCCAAATTCTTTAAGATCCAGGAGGTGAATCACATGAAGGGTCAAAGAACTACTAGTGACCACAAAGAAGTTTGCTAACTCAAAACTTTTAAAACAATTGAAATTCTGGAAAATATGCCATAAATGTATTGACATTATAAAGAGTTTTCTGCACAAATTTCACCTCCAAGGCCTTTCCTGACCACCCAAACTAAAATAGGAACCCCTTTCCCATCATTCCTAATGGTCTCCTTTCTCTGTTTTACTATTCCTGGCAATGACACAGGATCCATTTGTCCATGTGGTAAGCATGTCTTCCCCTCTCTCCACAGAAGTTAATCTCCAAGACAGTGGAGCTATACCTGCATTGTTCATGGATCTATCCCTAGTGCCCAGGATGGTGCTTAAAGATCAGAAGTCCTTATGTATGTTAAATGAATTAATGAATGATTGGGTCTTCTACTGGCAGCAATATCCTTAGCCAGATTTTCATTTTGAAAATGAAAGTCTTCCTCTCTGATTATGTTAATCCAGATGATCAGTCTTTTCAAATACAATGAATACAAGGGGCTGCTTCTTCCTCTCTGAATTCTTGTCCTTCTCTTTTTAAAACATATGTGGGAATATTTTATGTAGCAGCACAGCATATATTTAAAGCATACAGCTTGATAAGATTCAACATGTAAACACCCATGAAGTCATCACTATAATCAAGATAGCCAAACCTTTCCATAACTTCCAATAGTTTCCATGTGGCTCTTTGTAATATCTTTTTTTAAAGATTTTATTTATTTATTTCAGAGAGAGAGTTACAGACAGTGAGAAGGACAGAGAGGAAGGTCTTCCTTCCGTTGGTTCACTCCCGAAATGGCCACAATGGCCAGAGCTGCGCCGATCCAGAGGCCCAAGCACTTGGGCCATTCTCTACTGCTTTCCCATGCCATAGCAGAGAGCTGGATTGGAAGAGGGGCAGCCAGGACTAGAACTGGTGCCCATACGGGATGCTGGCACTGCATGTGGAGGATTAACCTAATGTGCCATGGCGCTGGCCCCTCTTTGTAATATCTTTGTATGTATCTCATCCTCAGGCAAATGCTCATCTGCTTTCTGTCTCTCTAAATTAGTTTACATTTTTTAGAATTTTATTTAAATGTAATTCTATAGAATATACTCTTTGCATCTGGCTTCTTTGGCTCTGCATAATTATCTTAAGATATCTATAAGTTGTATGTATCATTAGCTCAATCCTTTTTACTGCAGTATTCTACGTATGAATAGACAACAACGTGTTGCAAGGCATTTGAGTCATTTCCAATGTTGGGCTATTACAAAAGACCTACTATGAACATGTGGGTAGAAGTCTTTGTGAGCATGTATGCCTTCCTTTCCTTCATGTAGATTTCTAGTAGAATGGCTGGGTCATAAGATATAAAATTTCTACAAATGGACACATTATTTTCCAAAGTGGTTGGCAATTTTACATCCCTACAATTGATCCACATCCTCAACAAATCAGGATATGGTCAGCCTTCCTAGTTTTAGCCATTCTAATAGGTGGATAGTAGTTTATTATGTTTTAATTTGTATGTTGTTAGCATATTTTTGTTTGGTTGGTTGGCATCATATCTTCTTAGGTGGGATAGTCTGTCCACTTTAAAATTTTGTATTGTTAGTTTTCCTCTTAGTAAATTATAAGAGTTATTTATATGTTCTGGATATAGTTGCTTTATGAGCTATGCCATTTGCTGTATCTTCTCACAGGTTGCAGTTGTACTTCCCATCTTTTAGCAATGCCCTCAAGGGACAGAAGATCAGGGTTTCTTTACTGAACAAATTTACTAAATGCAATACTCCCTTCTAGGATTTAAGAATTCAGACTTTAGGGGCTGGCGCTATGGTGTAGCAGGTAAAGCCACTACCTGCAATGCCGGCATCCCATATAGGCACCAGTTCAAGACCCAGCTGCTCTACTTCCTATCCAGCTCTCTGCTATGGCCTGGGAAATCAGTGGAAGATGGCCCAAGTCCTTGGGCCCCTGCACTCACGTGGGAGACCTGGAAGAAGCTCCTGGCTCCTGGCTTCAGATCGGCGCAGCTTCAGCCATTGCGGCCAATTGGGGAGTGAACCAATGAACAGAAGACCTCTCTCTCTCTCTTTCTCTCTGCATCTCCTCTCTCTGTGTAACTCTTTCAAATAAATAAATAAATCTTAAAAAAAAAAGATTTTGTGGTAAAGTTACTGAAAGAATCATAAGGTGCTGTCTATAGAAATGTAGGTTACAGGAAGAGTACTTAGTTTTGAGTTAAGGATGTATTTAATCAAATGCTTTAATTTGGGCCAAGAACAGGACTTCAAATGGAAATTTCCACTAGGCATGGCTAAGTATGACTTGCTTAGAGGGATCACTAGGACTAGAGAAAACCACTTCCGAGTCACTAACAAAGAGATGAATCTGTAGGTAGACACATTTTTTATTTGAGAGACAGACAGACAGACAGACATTGGAATACTCCCCAAATACCTGGAGCTAGGCTGCTCCCACAGTACACATTAGCTGGAAGCTGGAATCAGAAAGAGAGGACAAATGCTTATCCAGAGTAGGTACAATTAGAAAGGGGATATGCAAGGATGTGCTGAGAAGAAAATGAATACTGGGAAAAGGACCTAGAAGTGTCACTCAGAGGAACATTAAGTTTAAAGTAATTCAACCATTTCAATCTTTTCCTTAATGGGATAGCACACTTTTTATAATATATGATGTGGTCATTTGCTCTTTGGTTAACAAATAGAGTATTCAAGGGTTTTCAAAACAGCCTATTTCCATTGTCTGAGAATCCAAAGTGGAAAAAAATAAAAACTTTCTTTCACTGAGCCTGGGATGACCACACTGTTATCTTCACCCTTGGTTTCAATTCCTGGCACAGAGTAGGCACTCAAGCAATGCTTGTTAGCTGACCAGATGGTTCTTCTTGTGGTCTCAGCCAATTCGGTTAGTTTACTCTCTTCCATGTGTGAGCCAGATGGCTGAACACTCACAAGATTCCTTAGCTACACAAACCAAAGTCACTTAAATCATTATAACTACCAACTGGGTGCCCCACTTGTCTTATTTTTTAAGGTAAATATTCTGGGTATATGAAGCAATTTTCTAATGATAAGATATTCAGAGAGAGGCATTTTTGAGGAGGACAAGAGAATAAATATATCCCATGCTTCCTTCTCAGTAAAATAGAGTGAGTCACTTATTCTGTGTGAAATATTCAAGGAGACTCAAGGTTTGATACAGTGTCCAGGAGAGGGGTATTTAAAAACCAGGTAAAGCAATGTAAGAACTTGTATACATATCAGAGATTTTCCCCCGACCATGGTGATTCTGTCGTTTTCCCTAGAAAACCTCTGTCATTTCGGGAATCATAGAGGACAGTAAATGTGTTGTCCACTTTGGCAGACAGTATTGAGCTGGTCTGAGGTGTGACACTGAAGTTTTAGACCATGAGAGCTCTCTCTTCTCAGGCTCCTTTATCCTTTCAGTCCATCAACAGACTGTGTTAGCCTTGTATGGGCTACTATACAGCGGAAAGCCAGGAACCACATCTCCAGTGAATAGTAAGTCCAGGTCCGTGGTTTTGTTTCTGAATATGTGCCTTGATTCACCGTATCTGTAAAGATATGGCCATGTCCATTCATTTAAGTGTTGACTGTGGCTGCTTTCACCCCACCACAGCAGTCATCATGACAAACTAACACACAAAGCCACTCATACAGAAAGTGGTATTTGTCCCTTTACAGAAAAAGTTTGTAGACCCCAATCTGGATCCAGGAAGCACTGGTACCATTGTTGCTCCTGTTTGTAAAGCAGCATACAAAGCTCCAAGTAGCAAGAAGCCAATCCTGGCTTCCAATCTAGTGCAAAAGTTGCTATGGGGGCCAGCGTTGTGGTAGAGCTGAATAAGCTGCCACCTGCATGGCTGGCATCCCACATGGATGTCAGCTCAAGTCCCAGACTCCACTTCTGTTTCAGCTCTCTGCTAATGTGCCTGGGAAAGCAGCAAAGGATGGCCCACATGCTTGGGCCCCTGCACCCATGTAGGAGACCTGGAAGAAGCTCCTGGCTCCTGCCTTTAGCCTGGCCCAGCCTGGTTGTTGTGGCCATTTGGGGAATGAACCAGCGCATGGAAGACCTCTCTCTCTCTCCCTCTCTCCTCTCTCTGTGTAACTCTTTCAAATAAATAAGATTTATTTATTATTGAAACTCATTCAAATAAATAAACCTTATTTATTGAAACTCATTCAAATAAATAAACCTTATTTATTGAAAGTCATTCAAATAAATAAACTTTATTTATTTGAAAGTCAGAGTTACACAGAGAGAGAAGGAGGGAGAGAGGGGTCTTCCATGTGCTGGTTCACTCCAACTGGCTGCAATGGCCAGAGTTGTGTCGATCTGAAGCCATGAGTCAGGAGCTTCTTCTGGGTCTCCCACATGGGTGCAGGGGCCCAAGCACTTGGGCCATTTTCTACTTCTTTCCCAGGCCATAGCAGAGAGCTGGATTGGAAGTGGAGCAGCCCAGACATGAACCAGCCCATATGGGATGCCAAGCACTACAGGCAGCGGTTTACTGGCTATGCCACAGCGCCAGTCCTATCAAATAAATAAAATAAATCTTTAAAAAAATGTTACTATGTCCCATGAGTAAGCCTTTCTCTCTTGAGTGCTACCTTCTCTGACCAGCAAGACCAGGAGTTTTGTTGTTGGTGGTTTTTTTTTTTTTTTTGGACAGGGAGAAAATTTTTTGCAAATGGTTGATGAAGGATAATAATGGGAGATGACATAAATACTAGCATCTACTTCTTGGTTTTCAGACCCATGTATTCCAATTATGGAAGGAAGATTATCGCCTATCAATCACTGGTCAGAGTGTGTGCTCCATCTCAATTTTGTAAGGCTTTAACTGCCAAGTGGTACTATAATCAATCTTTAAAAATCCTTGTTTTATATAGGTAATAGGAAGTACAGAGTAATAGTAATAAACTCACTGAGGAACAATCCTGTAGCTCACTTCTGCTGAAAGATTTCTTGCTTGAAGAATATCATGCAGAAACCTCATAGAGGAAAAACTATGGATGTTAACTTTTAGAAGATGGTGGGCAGGGGAGGCAAATCCAAATCCAGAAGTACCTACTTGTATTTTGCTAAGACAAATGGAAGTCTCTTTTTATGATGACAGATTGTAATATAGTCACCATTCTGCCAGAGAGCTGGTTGGTTCTCTGGGAAGCCATGTTGGTTTCTTCTGAATTTTGCATACCGAGAAATGGGGATAATCTGAGCAGCCTTGTTGAGAGCAGTCTGTGTTATAGATCTTGCATAAAATACACCCTTGCCATTTTAACACATTGTTCATGAGTTCACTAATCAAGCTATAAGGGGACCAAGAATGAGACTGACTTCATATACACAGGAGAGTATCTTGTTTTTATTTTATTGAGAACATTTTCTGTAGAAGGGATCTTTAATGAGTATTCACATATAATTCACATATAATGAGCACTCGCATGAAATAGGCTCACATTCTGGGCCTATCCTTGACCCACTCCCTAAATCTCTGTCACTAATCTGTGAAAGTCCTTCCTTTCCAAGATTCTGTTTATATGTCCAAATAATGCCTGCTGCTCAGTATAGACCCTTAGATCATTTGTCATCCAAGGCAAAGTGGACAACCAAAGTACTGTGGCTCCTCACCTCACATAGAGGTGATATGCATGGATTTCAGTTATAACAATTTAGGGGCCGGCACTGTGGTGCAGCAGGTTAAAGCCCTGGCCTGAAGCGCCGGCATCCCATATGGGTGCCAGTTCTAGACCCGGCTGCTCCTCTTCTGATCCAGCTCTCTGCTGTGGCCTGGGATAGCAGTGGAAGATGGCCCAAGTCCTTGGGCCCCTGCACCCATGCGGGAGATGCAGAAGAAGCTTCTGGCTCCTGGTTTCAGATTAGGGAATCTCTGGTTGTTGCGGCCAATTGGGGAGTAAACCATCAGATGGAAGACCTCTCTCTCTCTCTCTGCCTCTCCTCTCTCTGTGTGTAATTCTGACTTTCAAATAAATAAGTCTTTAAAAAAATAAAAAAAAATTTAAATAACACCAGTCCCTCAAGAACACAGAGCAAATTTATTTACCATGGCATACTCATGGAGAGGGATTGCACAAAGCATACTTTACTGTAAGGTTGTTAATCTACAAATTACCTCGCTAACAGCAGACTCACATAATGATCAATGATCAGTCATGTAATTTCTTTTGAAGTCTAACAGGGATTGGTCATTGCTTATTGGTTACTCAGCAAAAAGTATCATTTTATTGCCTCCTTGTCACCCAGGGATAAATCCATGTGACTTTCAGAAAAATTGATCATTTAAATATGGAATTGGCCCACAAAGGTGGAATTGCAGCAAACAGGTTAAAAGTGACAACACTGCAAGTGAAACTTAAAATCAAATGAACACAGAGTTGTAGAAAAATACCCATTCTTAGGAATATTGACACTTTCAACTGGAGATGTGCAGC
The DNA here is from genome assembly GCF_051225735.1 of Oryctolagus cuniculus. Classification (NCBI taxonomy): domain Eukaryota; kingdom Metazoa; phylum Chordata; class Mammalia; order Lagomorpha; family Leporidae; genus Oryctolagus; species Oryctolagus cuniculus. The sequence goes on along the minus strand of NC_142872.1, from coordinate 133,658,491 downwards.
CAGAGAAACTTAGTGAAGGAACACTTATTGACATAAATGTGGAAAGCAATGGTGGACATAGATGAAGCTATTCCAGAGGAAGGGATGTTGACCAACAAGAAATACATTAAGGGAAATCTGAAGGAAGTTTCATGGTACTGAAAGTGCAAAGGATAAAGTGTTTGAAATTCCCCCAAATTTAGAATAGGGTATAATTCAGGAAGGTGTAGAAAAGATACTCTCTCTAAATGGTAAATTATGTAATAATAAAGAAATTCAAGCTACTTTTGGTAAATTTTTGTTTGTTTACCAAAAAAGAAACACTTTAATTCTCAATATGTCCAATGTTTTAAATTATAAAGTATTTAATACTAGTTTTAGTTTTTATTTCCCTATGTACTCATGATTGAGGATTTTTCAGTGTTTGACAAACTTTAAAATCTCAGAAATTCTAGATTTTTCTATCAGTTATTACAATTATTTTTCCAAATTACTGACCTAAATTGTGCAAAGAGACACACATTAGGAAGATTCTGCCTACTACAAAGATAGATATTTCTAAGTCTCAGTCAAAGTTACTCCTGCTCATCAAGAAGATGCCAGCATATTATGAACACTATTTAAAACAGGCTCAAATCTTTTTCCTGATTTGTCTTATGTCATAAAGAACACCCCATGAGTCTATATAGAGATAGCAATGTTATAAAACTAGTCTTCAAACAGTACTTTATACTTTGTGTGTCTGTGAGGGTACAAACCGTTGATCTTCTGTATCTAGAGATAATTAAAACTGAATATTTTTTTGACAGGCAGAGTGGACAGTGAGAGAGAGAGAGACAGACAGAAAGGTCTTCCTTTTGCCGTTGGTTCACCCTCCAATGGCCGCCACGGCTGGTGCGCTGCGGCTGGCGCACCATGCTGATCTGAAGCCAGGAGCCAGGTGCTTCTCCTGGTCTCCCATGGGGTGCAGGGCCCAGGACTTGGGCCATCCTCCACTGTACTCCCTGGCCACAGCAGAGAGCTGGAATGGAAGAGGGGCAACCGGGACAGAATCCAGTGCCCCGACAGGGACTAGAACCCGGTGTGCCGGCGCCGCAAGGCGGAGGATTAGCCTAGTGAGCTGCGGTGCCGGCCTTAAAAATGAATCTTAATGATAGGTGGCAGGCCTATTAAAGCTGTTCTGTACAGTGATCTGCCATCAAGGAGACCCAACAGACCAGTCCAGTGCGTTGGTTTTTGACGTGGAAATCCAAGGCTTCAGCAGAAGTCAGCTTATGAAGAGCCCTGGCAGCTCTGCCAGCCAAGAGTTGGATCACTGGAAATGGACCTGCCCTGGAGTTGAAGGACTTCAGGTCAGAGCCACAGATCTTGCTGGCTGCAAGCTGAAAAGCCCTTCACTCGGCCCAGCTTCCAAAGTAACCACTTCTGCAGAGGGGATGGCCAAGTAGGGTCAGCAACATTGCAGGCAGAACTGTAAATTTCTTGTTATAGATGCCACCCTGCCTTTACCTGGCCAGCTCTCCTCCCAGGCCAGCTAGGTAATGGAAGTCAACAGGGTGCCTTCCCCAAGGAGGTTCACACCTCCCTTAGGATGTACCCCATGTGAAAGCCATATATAGGTCTGGGCCTCATAACTGAGAAGGCCTTAAAGCCCACCTGATTATTATCAGGCTCCTTCTGGCAGTTTCTATTTGGCTTAGACAGTACCTTTCTTAGGTCCTTTAATAATGACTCTGTCCTTCGTTCTAGACCCTGTCTAGCCCACTTGGGTCTCATTTCTTTGTAATCATAGCCTCTACTCTAACATCAATGGCTCTACTCCCAACCTGTGTGTTCTGATGGTCCTCTCCCCCACTTAATGTTGTATGATTTTCAGAATTTCTCTACAGACAAACCCCTCTACCTGCAAAAGATGAGTGGCTTTTCTCCTGGTCTTGGTTGATGGATGTGGTTTAAAGCTGATCCCAAACAGTTCTCACAAGGGTCCAGAGACACCCCCCCTCATTTCCTCTCCTCTATGAAATCCTCTCATTACCTGGTTAATGCCACTCTTAGGGTCATTGGTTGTGATTCTCACCCTGTCTTTTATACTACAGTGTCTGTTTAAGAGTTTATAACAGCTGATAATGGAATGAACCAAGGCCTTCAGCAATCAGGCGGCCAGCCAAATGCTGCTACCAGGATATACTTGGCTCCCCACCCAGGAGACAGTGGCTTGAGACATCACCCCATGCAGTGAAGAGTACCTTATCGCCCCATGTCGGCAGGAAGTAGCTCTAAAGACAGATCATCGTCCCTCTACCCCTCCTGGACTTTTGGAACTAATGTAATCCCCATACAACTCCTGCTTTATAAAAAACAAAAGGGGGGAATGTTAGCAAAATGGCACAGTCTTATCTATGGCACAATTTACACCCTGACACTATCCTAGGCTCTAGCCCCAACCCCCATTGCTGGAAGCCAGGCATCCACATGGCCCACCCACCAATGTCAGCCCCACCCCCATCCTAATGGGATTCACTGCTCCTGCTTCCTTGCCTGCCCCCCACCCCGCGAAGTTTCAAAAGGACCTGCTCCTGAACATGTGTCTCTCTCTTTCTCTCTGTCTCCTGACCCCCCCCCCCCGCCCCGTTATGCTCTCCTTCTCCCTCTTTTTTCTTCTTTGCCCCTTCCTTCCAGTCTGTTAGGTTTCCCCCAATAAACTCTTTCCCTTTAAAAAAATGAATCTTAATGAAGAATGGGGTGGGAGAGGGAGTAGGAGATGGGATGGTTTGTGGGTGGGAATGCGGTTATGGGAGGAAGAACTGCTATAATCCAAAACTTGTACTTTTGAAATTTATATTTATTAAATAAGTTTTCTATAAAAATAAAAAAAATGTGTTTTCAGTGGAAATGTAAGCCATCTGTTTAAAAATGTATGCTTTCAGATCCCTGCTCAATTATACTTCCAGTTTGTACTCAAAACCAGCACTCTTTTGGGCTACATAATAAGTGACTCAAAATAGTAAACCCAAATAAGTTATATGTTGCTTTAAAATTCTGAAGAGGTCTAACAAGTTATGTCATTAATTTTTAACAAGCAGATGCTAGCTATAATATTTTTATTTTTAAAAATAATTTCTTTACACATCAGATAATTGTGAGAAATACTACATGATTTGTTACAACACTGTTCTCATCAAGTCTTGTGTAAATGTGATATTACTACAAAGAGAACGGATTCAATACAGTTCACAGATGCCTCCTTTCCTTCTTCCCTCCTCTTCTCTTCCATCCACCCCTTCTCATCCTCTCTCCCTCCCTCCCTCCCTCCATCCCTTCCTTCTTTCTCTCTGTCTCTTATTGTTGAGTCTTTTGTTTCACTTTAGAGAAAAGATACCCATATACATCACACTACTAGATCCCCACTTAAAGATAGAAAATCTCTACTTTAAAAAATTTTATTTTGGCCAGCGCTGCGGCTCACTAGGCTAATCCTCCGCCTTGCGGCGCCGGCATACCGGATTCTGTCCCGGTTGCCCCTCCTGCAGGCCAGCTCTCTGCTGTGGCCCGGGAGTGCAGTGGAGGATGGCCCAAGTACTTGGGCCCTGCACCCCATGGGAGACCAGGAAAAGCACCTGGCTCCTGCCTTCGGATCAGTGCGGTGCGCCGGCCGCAGCGCACCAGCCGCGGCGGCCATTGGAGGGTGAACCAACGGCAAAAGGAAGACCTTTCTGTCTGTCTCTCTCTCTCTCACGGTCCACTCTGCCTGTCAAAAAAAAAATTTTTTTTAAAGTTAGAGTTATATATAGAGGATGAGACAGAACCAGAGAGAGAGAGAGAGAGAGCGAGAGAGCTCCCATCCACTGGTTCACTGGTTTACTCCTCAGATGGCTGCAATAGCCAGTGCTGGGCCAGGCCAAAGCCAGGATCAGGGGCTTTACCTGGGTTTCCCATGTCAGTGGCGGGGTCCCAATGTACTTGAGTCACCTTCTGCTGCTTTTCCTAGGCCATTAGCAGGGATCTGGATAGAAAGCGGAGCAGCCAGGACACAAACTGGCACCCACATGGGACATTGGAGTTGCACGCTCTGACTTTACCTACTATGCCACAATTCTAACCCCCACTTAATTTTTTTTGGATTTGCTTCACACCTTCTGTCCTACCAAGACATCAGTAATACCTAGATCATATCAAAATGGTGTTAAACATTGTGGATTAGTGTGTTAGTTTCTCTGCAGAGAAACAGAATCAATGGAAAATATATACACTCACCTGGGGACTTTAAAAGCTCATGGAAAATGAAATTAAAATTTTAAAATCCATGCATAATTTTCTTCATAGCATTTATTTTCTATGAACTTTTTGAGCCCCTTCATATATAGGTCTAAGTATGAGTAGATAGATCTTCATTCCTATCCATCAATATAGGAAGATCTATGATAAGATATTGATTCAAGTAATTATAGAGGCTTAGAAGGCCCGTGATTTGATCTCTGCAAGTCAGAGACACAGGAAAACTACAGGTAGTTCAAATGCCTGAGAGAGAGCTAACGATAGATTCAGTCAAGATAGGATGGCATGAGAACCAGAAGCGCTGAGGATAACAGCATATTAATGCTTCAGCTAGTGAGGCAGGCAGTTAATTCTAATTTCCTCTACCCTTTTGTTTGTTTATATCCTCAACAAACTTGGAAGATGGCAATCCATACTGGGGAGCACCATCTGCTTTACCTAATTCACCATTTCAAATGCTACTGTCTTCCTGAAACAATCTCACAGACACACACCGAAATGATGCTTAACCAGCTACCTGGGCATCCTGTGGTCAAGTTGAAACATGAAATTAACCAGCCTAGATGCTAAAACAGTCAAGTCTCCTAAGAATTCAATTATGGATCAGACTTGGAGAGTTGTCATATGCCTAGGCAAAAGGAGAAAGTTTACTGCTATCCCTGCTAAGTGGAAGCAGACTTCTTTTGGTGCTTTCTGTTTGTTGAATTAACTTTTCCCATGCCTAATACCAGACACTAGAATGCTGGTTTGTTCCATCAGAAACCTCAGAATCAGCAGGTGCAGTTGGACTTGCTGCTCACATTAATTATATTTTCTTTGACTCTTGCCCAGTTGCAGAAATGGAGGGTGGGAATCCATGAAAAAATGACTATGATTGGATTTCCCAGGAGTTGTGCAGAACTGAAGTAGATTACAATTGATTTGAAAAAATAAAGACATTGTCATCAATAAGTTATTGCAAATTATCTCCTATCCCACCCTAGTGGGCTTGATGATTCACACGGGTGCATTCTGCTATTGGGGAACCAGGAGGTAAAGGGTGAAAGGACAGGATGGAAGACTGGCTGCCAAGGAGCAGACTCATGCCACAGCTTTCTAGGAAATGGTTCCTGACCAGATAAGTCATGTTGGGCAGGAAGGATCCGGGCCAGGCCCACCTCATGTTCCCAGCCATCCGTTCAGCCTCTCATTTGTGGTCTTGTGGGTGAGAGAACTGGAATGGGAGTAAAACAGCTCCTTAGTGGCTATCTTTTACCTTGAATGTCATGGAGAAAATTCATCCTGTGATAAATTTTTTTTCTGTTTCTGCTTCTTGTTTACTATTTTTGAACTTCTAGCTCTCCTCAACTTCTAGTTCTCCTAGGAGAACCTAAAGAGTTTACAAATAAAGTACCCTAAGTTTCTGAGTGGCTCACACTGCTACTTGTGCCTGCCAATGATTTGTCCCAACTATGGCTCCCACCAAGATCCTATAGCCATTGGCCCACTCTTCATTTAAATGCTTCCAAATCACATTAAGCTGGTAATAGCATGGATTTAATATTCTTGTTGTTAATAATCACAAAATTAATATCAGCAAAAGCTGTGCCAAAGCCATTCTGTTAAGGCAAGAATCAGATTCTTTTTTTGTGACCTTTTGGTTTTCTTGGTTCCAGAGCAACTTTGTTGTCCAAATGGATCCTGAGGTTTTCATATTTTTACACCCAACAGTCACTAATCATCTTTGGAGGAAAGTGTAAGTGATAGAAATGGAAACCAGGGGCCTGGGACAAGTATCAACATGATCTACTAAACCATATCCTGTCCACTATCATCATCACTACCACCACCACCACCACCACTCATCATCATCGTCATTCATTGTCATTGTATCACTGCTAAAATTTATTCAGCACCATGTACTAGAGATAATACTGACATTGCATGTATTCCCTCATTTAGCCTTCATAACTACCTCCACTTTACAGACAAGGAATATTGTGATTCCACAGCTAAGAAACTTGATCAAGATCATGTGGTGAGTCTCCAGCATATTCCACCATGCAAGGATCCTGGTGGCAAAACTGCCATACCAGAGACAGTGGAGTGGGAGCGGTTATGGCAGATGTCTCAAAGGCCTTGGTCACAATTAGGTGAGATTGTGGATCCCTTTAGATATAGCTACTTGCATTAAACAATTCCTATTAAGAGTGGGAACAAAAAGCAACCAGATGATAGGTCTTTTATTTGACCTCTGCGTAGTCCTACGTATCTAGATCCTGCCTATGGATGTTTGTGAGCCAGACTCTGAGTGTAATTAGCTTAGAGAGTCAGGGAGGAGATGAACTGTAAAAACTAAGCGGTGCTGATGGTCAGTAGCTGCAGATATTTAGATAGCTCGTCCAACACAGCCCTCATCATTAGAGAAAACGATGCTTGAACTGTTTTATATGCTCAGAGGTGAGACAGCTTAAGTTAGGTATTTTCAACCTTTCAACAATAGAACTTATCCAGTGAGGAAATCAATGGTGTAATGAGAAAGACAATACTTCTGTACATAGAATTTTATTTGAAAACTGGCAGGAAGAGATTTCATCATAGCGTTTCTCAAACTATGCAGCCCACCCAGGGATGCCATTTAGTCAGACATTTAATGGGCAGTTGAAGCAGAGACCTAGGGGTCATGATAGGATTAATCTGCTTTCCCTGCGAGCCAAGGAACAGGTCTTCTACCACTAGCCCCCTCCCCCTGCCAAGAAGCATGGAGTTGTGCTGCAGAAGCCAGTAGACAATTGAGCATCTGTCTGGTATTCTAGTTTGTAATTGGAGCCTTTAAGAGCATGGCTTGTTGACCCTTGAAATTCTACCCATTGACCTGACATGATGGGCTATTATATTTGCCTCTTGGAGTCTAAGTGGCCTGGTGTGTAAGAATAGTGGAATGACCCAGTGTGCAGGAGCAGCATGTTCAAGAGGGCATTTTTCCTTTTGATTACCTCTCACATACTCCACTGGTCCCCAGTTTTTCTCCTAGTAAACCTGGGGTTTCACTCCTGGACTAATCTGGAAATAGTTTTGCACTGTGTATCATGGCTACTCCGAGCATTCCAATTTGCTTGTGAAAACACCCAGGTTGTTCCACATCAGTTACAGAGATACCCAAACCCATTGCAATTTTCCCAGTGGGCTCTTACCTGTAGGTAAGTGAGGGATATTAGGCTGTCCTGTCCTTAGGCTCCACTGCTCTCCCTGGGAAGTCATGGTTCTCCTCTTCCGGGTCTGGCAGAATGTTGCTGGAGCTGTTTCCTCATGTGAAAGCAGGATGTGACGAAGCACCTTTGAGCCCTGAAAGTGATTGTAGACTTGTGATTCTACAAAATGCAACACGTACCTGGTGGGTTAGCTTTAGCACAGACTGCTGGCGTCAGCCTCACTGTTTCTGATTCAGCAGGTCTTGAACGGACCCCAGGATCTGCATGTCTAACAAGTTCCTGTGTAGTACTGATGTTGTTAGATTAACAACTGCACTGTGGGAAAGCCCAAATGAGAAAAGCTTAGACACGGTGGCAGGATATAACAATGCAGCATGTTGAAATTGCATATTGATTACCCAGATGGTCAGGGAAGGGATCATCAAGTGCCGGGGAAGTGTGTGGAAGAGGAGAATGAGAAAAGTCTGCGGATTCTAGCTCTGTTTTGTTCTCTGGATCTGGAGAATGACATAAGTCTTAATCATTCCTAAAATAGAAATGTGAGCATCATCCTAGACTTCTAGCTGAGGCATGACGTCCAAGCAATTCTGCTCCCAAATATTTCTCAAATCTAGTTTTCTTTATTCAACTGCTACTTCCTAGCTCGTCCTAATATAACCATCTCTTAACTAATCTCCTGTCTCTAATTATTTCAGTCAATTCTCCACACAGATATAAAAGCCAGTATCTTAAATACAACTTTGATCACCAGTTTATAATATTTTTAAATTAATTATCACTTTATATAGATCAAACTAAGTTTTTTTTTTAATGTTTTATTATTTAATTGAGAGAGAGAGAGAGAGAATGCCATGAAACAGTTCACTCCCCAAATACCCACAACAACTCCCCACCTTGGAATGTGGAATTCAACCCTGGTCTCCACACAGGTGGCAAGATCTGACTATTTGACCCATCACTGCTCTCTCCCATGGTTTTCATTAGCAGGAAACTGGAATCAGGAGGTGCAGGCAAGCACTGAACCCAGGAACTCTGATGTTGGACATGGGCATCTTAACTGATGATGTAACTGGTAGGCTAACTTAAGTTTTAAAATCAGTGCTCCTCACATATCCTATGCATTTCCTTTTCTCAGCAAACTACAGGCTTGAATATTGTTCAACTACATGTTGAGTATTTCAAGAGCAGGGGCAATGTCTCATTCTCTTTGTGTTGTTGGCACACATTCAGAAATCACACTCAAAGTAATAATGTGCCAAGAACTTTATACTGACTATATTTTAACTTTAAACTACATGAAAATTAACCATCATTAATTCATATTTTCAGACAAGGAAATGGGGGTTTAGGACAAGTTAAGTAATTTACTCAAGATCACACAGACAATGAGGGGCCAAGTTGAGATTTGAAGGCATGTCCATTGAGTCAAAGCGGTATCCTGCCATACATTTTCACATAGTGTCCAGAGAAGACAAAAATCATTCCTTGTTGCCTACACAGACCTGCTGATAATCTCCACTAGCCTGGCAGAGAGGACGGGGTTTTTGCAGAGTCCTGTTGGTCACACTCTGTCACAAGCTTGCCTGTGCTTTTGCACAGGTCAATTATTGCCCCTGAATTCCCTACTCATCCATTTTGTTAGCTCACTCTGCAGTAGCTGGTTTAGACTCCCCACTCCTCATGTTTTTCTCTCCCCCACTCCATGTTTCCATAGCATCTTGAATACCTTTCTGTTTTGAAGCTTATCACAACTTTACTTGTTTCAGATCCTTTCTTCCTGCCATGAGCTCTTGAGCCTTTTGGGGAAACTCATTTTTGAATCTCAGCGGCTGGCATAGAATATGTGAATTAGTTAAGGTATTTTGGGGGTCAAGGAACCAAAATCCCAACTCAATATGGCTTAAATAAAAAGGAAATTAACAGCCTCACGTAACTTGAAGACCAGCTCAAAAACATTCACAGGGATTTTTGTGAAGACCAGATATTTTATATACATACATCTAAAAATAAATAATATTTTCTGCATGTGTAGCATAGAGAATGCATTCAGTAAATAGGATCCATCATTATCTTTGGATATTATCTTTCGTTTAAACATATCTGGATCACATATATAAGGATTATGTGTAGAAACTGCCAAATTCTAAACTGGTTTCTTTCTTTCTTTATTTTTTTGACAGGCAGAGTGGACAGTGAGAGAGAGAGAGAGAGAGAGAGAGAGAGGAAGGTCTTCCTTTACCGTTGGCTCACCCTCCAATGGCTGCTGTGGCTGGCGCACTACGGCCAGTGCACCGTGCTGATCTGAAGCCAGGAGCCAGGTGCTTCTCCTGGTCTCCCATGGGGTGCAGGGCCCAAGCACTTGGGCCATCCTCCACTGCCTTCCCTGGCCACAGCAGAGAGCTGGCCTGGAAGAGGGGCAACCGGGACAGAATCCAGTGCCCCGACCGGGACTAGAACCCAGTGTGCCGGCGCCACAGGCAGAGGATTAGCCTATTGAGCCGTGGCGACGGCCTAAACTGGCTTCTTTATTACTTAGGGTAGTATTTTTCCAAGGGTGGGGACCAGAAATATCAGTGTCAAGAGAGGTATTGTTAAAAATGCAAATTTCTACATCCCTTCTTATCCTTACTACATTGCTAAGGGCTTGGGAATCTGGAGAGTGAGACCCAACAGCTTACTCAAAGCTCTTCATGCAATTCTCATTTGAGTCCCCCCTCCATTTTCCATCTCATAACAGAGTCATAGAGTCTTACTCTACTATATCTGGGAGGAATGACTGAAATTATACAGTTCATTTAGTACTCTATTTAGTAGGTAAGGAGACGGAGGCCCTGGGCTTAAGTACTGACTCCACTATTTTATTGGCTCCATGGCATTGATCAATTTGTTGAGTCTTGATGAGCCTTAGGATTCTCTGGCATGTTCTCCACCACATTTTAGTTTATTGAAATGCTTACTGTTCCTGCAAGTTCTTGCTATTCAAAGTGTGGTTCGAGGGTCAGCAGCATGAGCTCCCTACGGCCACCATGCCTGGAGCTTGTTAGGAACTCAGAAATCCAAAGCCCACCCATGACTCAAATCCATTACATTAGGATCTACAGTTTTTCTGGATTACCAGGCAGTTCCTACAGACTTTAGAGTTTGGGAAGCACCTCTTTAAGGTGTGCTTAAAGTCTCTGTGACTTTACAGGTTTAAATCACAAGTCTGCAACTTGCCACCTCTACCCATGGGAATTATTTACGCTCACTTTTAGCTCCCTTAGTTGCAAAATGAAGATGTTTCACATTTTAGAATTCTTGTGAGTATTCAATGAGATACAGAACAGAGAGTGTCTGGCATGCAGTTAATAAACAATACTGACTATTCTCTGTCTACCAATAGTGGTTGCACTTTGCCTGTTTGGGATTTTGTGCTTTGGTTTTCATGTTCTCGTCCTCCATTCCAGTCTCTGACAGCACTGCATTTTATCCTGATGATGAATAGATGATGAATAGCCTAGTGTCCCTTCTAAGTTATTCAACATATTAATCTATTGAATTTAATAATTGTCCATGGATTCAGATTATTTTCTACATGGTCAAAGACCTCTTATGCCAGAGACAGATTCATTCTTTTTATTTTAATAAAATTCCTACCTTGGGCAGAATCTTCAAAAGAACACAGCATATGGGCAAGGGCCCTAATTAAACACTTGTTGAAAGTAAATTAGTTAATTAGAGTTGACCGCTACTTCCCACAGAGGATAATCAACACAAGGTCTGTGGAGAGCACCAACATCCTGTGGGGGCACGAATAGAGTTTGCTTTCAGGCAAAATTATGTCCTTTAATAAATGCTTTTATGTGCCTCATCCTGTCCATATTGGGGGAAAGAAAGGTCACTAAGTTTACCCAAAACTAAAATGGTAGTAACCTAGAGCATTTCAGACATGGTTCCTTCTGACATTAAGGTCCTATTCACAAAAGGTGCTACCATTGCTTTTCTCCAAGCATGAATGATTTTGAGTGTCAGAGATACAAGATTCCCCTTTGTTGGATAATGAAAGCTTGATTCCTTGCTGAACCCCTTACCAGGAATAACTGAAGAAATAACTGGAATGTGTCATCAATCATTGGAATTTGCCTAACATTTAATGGAGTAGGCTGAATTTCTGGATATTTCTTGTTGGGGGAGGTATTTTATTTTACAATAACAATTTTATTTGCATAAAATTCAAAGATCTAGTTCAGGGTAACTGAAGCCATCATTCATTCAGTCTTCACACTGCACTCAGACCATTTCTGAGGTTTCCTGATTTATGTTTATTTTCATCTGGGTATGTAGTTTGGGTTTTGGCTAGCACTGGCAATGGAACTATCATGAGAAAAAAAGTTACTCTCAAAGCATTTTGGCCTTGACCAAACTCGTTGTTTCATGGAATTGAAGTTCTGACATTAAACTTTTTGGAGAGCAAGTGCCAAATAATACTGGTTTCAGTCATAATAGAGCAATAAATAAACACATTGCCTCTTCTGTGTGACCTAGTGGGAGATGGCTGGGAGCAAGAGGAGCCCAGAGCTGAGCCTTGGGAATCTGAATTTTGGTTTAATCTCAGTCACACTGAATTAGTCTGCCTTTAACACAAAATACCCTAGAGGCAGTTATGGGGGATTCTAAAGGGTACCTCTAACATTTATCTTGACTGTCCTATTGAAGATCCCATATATTTTCTTCCCTCCTCTCTCTTCCTCTCCCTTCTCTTTCTTCCCTCCAATCCTTCTTCCTTTCATCCGTTCTTCCCTCCCTTGCTACTTCCTCTCTCTCTCTCTCTCTCCTTCCCTCCTTTCATTCCATTTCCTTCTTATCTTCCTTCTTTTGCTCTTTTATTCTTTCTGTTTTCAGAAGGATGTTTCAGTAAACCCATAAGGTCAAGGCAAAACAATATCTCAAATTAGAGATAACTCGTCTTAAAGCTTGTAGTGTGTGATTTGTTAGGTTTTGCATAAAATGTCAAGTTAAGGTTAGTTCCAGCATGAATGATGACTACATTCTGAATTGAGGAGAGGGGCTAGGTGAACAAGGAGCAGAAAGGGGGACAAGACAGGGCAGGAGCATGGCAGTCCCCCTACCTGACAGTTGGGTGGCTATGAAACCACTTACACATTTCCTGTTGGTCAAGACAGCCACATGAAGTTGAGTTTGAGTTGCTGTTCACTTAGCCCAGCCACAGAGACTCCCTGTTTGAAACCACAAATGCTATTTGTATGGAGAAAGCATCCCATGGCTTATGAAACCCAGCTATTTCATTGGCACCTTTTCAGCTTCTTGTTCTTCCATTAGAATCTGGCTCCTCAATTAGGGGTGAAAAATGCAAATGCAAATGTGTCTGTTTTTTTTTTTTTTTTTTAAACTCAAATGTAGAGAACTTCAGGAGTGGAATAAAAGCGCAATGTGTGCCTTGTGTTTCACATCTACTTCCTTGTCCCTTTAAATACCTAACTGTCCACAGCCAATTCAGAGAAGAATGAATGCATTCCAACAGGAGAAGGAAATCTCTTCTTTTTGAGTAAAAATCGTTTAATATGTGTAGGATCAAAATGTTTGTATTTCACTCAGTTAAAATGTTGTGATTTTCTAGGACAACTTAGCATGGAGAATTCTTGTTTATTCTTTTAGCTGTGCCTTCTTTCGCATCTCCTCCTGCACATCACTCTGGCCTCTGGAACGCTGACTCAGGAATTTGCTGAGCTTTGTGAGTAATCAGTAGGGACCATGCTGTACAAGGGCCCTGTGATAGCATCTCGCAGGTTCTAGAGGAACGTAAGTTTTATGAACATGTAAGAGAGGTATTTTACTTATGGTGGATTTCCCTACAATGTACTGTTAGATGCTAGCTGCAATCTTAATGTAAGAGATTGTAGGAGGCTTTGAATGATGTTAGACACAGGCTTCATACCCACACACAGGAGCATCCTCATCCCCAGAGAAAACTACAGGTATCCACAGGATAAATATGGCTTCCTACAGCACCACGTGCTTAGTTTTGCCTAGCCCAGGGTCCTGGGACATGACACTCTGGTTTATATAGCGTCGGTAATCTTGGTTCCACATCTGAGATACTTTCTCTTCTTGCCTTAAAGTTTATCAAAATACTCTTATGTGCTTTTACACACATATTATCCGTATTTGTTGGTTAGCTGATGGGTTTTTCACTCTCTGATTGTATATTTTGTAGAGTTCCCATCCTACATAATAGAATCACTAGATGTGAACGAGTTACATGACAGAGTTTTTAGGAACATTTTGAGGAGAAGATGGCCTTTGAGACTGGGCTCTAAGCAGTGTCACTGAAAAGTAAACTTCTCCAGGGCAGAATCATTCTCAACCTTGAAAATTTCAGTTCACAGTATCTGGCACACACAGTTACTCAAAATGTGTTTATTGACCTTTGTTTTTGTAAAGTAAGCTACCATTGCATTTTTCTGCTATTACTACAGCAAAATGTATTATGGCATTTTTACGAGCAGGTTATCATGATGTGAAAGTAATAAATTCATTCTATTATAGCTATTTTCAGATTTTAATATGTGTAGAGATTGCTTAATGAATTTGTTTGGAGTGATTAATCTCGCACCATACACTCAGATTTTCATTCACTACGGCTGGGTCATTGAGCCAAAGCTTCTGCCTCTTTGAAAGCACACAAGGTTTTAGCACTAAGGGGGTTAGTGCACTCAGTTGGAGAACCTCCAGTCTATGGACGACTGAGGGCTATTTCTGTGCATTCGTGAGATTTTTAAAGTCTTGGTCTTCACTGACATGGAAGTTTGAAAATAACTTCAATATGCCCTCTGGGCAAAATGAACCAACATGGTAATATTTTCAGAAAAAGTCATCTTAAGCAGTAATTATTGTTCATGTTTCTAGAAGATTTCGTATATGGTGTGTATGTGACCCTTCTACTCAGGCCAATTAAAGTAGCCAATGTTTATTAAATTCTTACGAGGTGCCAGACACTTTCAATGTGCTTCACATGAATTAACTCACTCAATGCTCAAAACAACCTTAAATATTTATTGGTCTTATTATTCCCATGTAACAGTTAAGGAAACTAAGGTACAAAGAAAGAAGTTAAGTAATTTCCTTAAAGTCATAAACTTTATAAGATGTTAACAGTTCAAAATGTTGTTGATTTTGGATAAAGGATAGACTTGTACACAAAAAAGGAGGCACAAAGTACCCCTCAAAATAAATCAGGGAGATCAAAAGTGAAACAAAGTTTGTGAATTCCTGAGCGTGGTATTAGGTAAACTTTCCAGAATTAATTTAGCAAGTAGTCAATATACCAATATATTATTTCACATGTACTTTCTAGAATCATTTGGAGTCTGATTTTTAAAAAAAGTAATCAGAGCAAAATTAGGGGAAATAGAAATTTCAGATTATATGATATTGTTGTAGAGGAAAAATTAATTCAAATGACTCCAGATCTGTGATGTGACTCCAGAAACCACAGGTGGAGTAGAAGTTACCGCTGCAGGAGCTGCGGCTCAAGGACCCAGGGAGCCGAGTCTCGAGGAACAAGGCTGTCCAAGCCTTCTCCACCTTGAAACAGCCTGTTTGACCTGGGAAAACTTCCATCCAAAATTGTCATTTTTTTCTCAAATTCAGATTCAACAAGCATTAATTGAGGATTTATTCTGGGCTAGAAATTTTGGTAGCTTTTAAATTATATATTATCCTGTTCCATTCTTACAACCATGGTCTGTGGTATGCTGTTCATTATTGTTATTATGGCTGGACATTTTATGTATGTGAAAACTGAGGCTTTGTGTGATTAGGTACATTGCCAGCAAGTGGCAGATTCAAGATTTGATTCCAAGTTTAAGGTTTCAGCCTGTCTATAACTACCTAAGATGTGGTTTTTGATTTTGTAATGATGGCATAAGGTTTGAGAAGTTTATAGGTTTTATAAAGCAGGACTTAAGGAGTTCTCAAAGGTTTTAATATGAGTATACCCCCAACTACTCTTTTGGCCAGTCCTTAACCAATGTGTATGGTGGGCATGTGGTGGTGCTGGTAAGAGTGAATGATGTGTTCATTCAACAAAATGTACTGAACAGTACTATATGCCAGGCAGTGTAATAGTACTGTGGTGCTGGAAATAGAATAAGATAGACATGAAACTCACACGACAGCAGGGAAAATGCAGTAAGCAGAGTCATGAGAAGTGCTATGCAGAATAGGTTTCTTTTAAAATATATAATGCAAGACAAAGATCCAAACTGCCCTGAACGATGGTATTGGAGATGAGACTTAATGAGAAGTCTGAGATAGTCAGGCTAACCAAGACACGATGAGTGGAATTTTTCAGAGAATATTTTCTTCCTCAGAATCTTCTGCTCTGGTAGATTACACAATTTTGCTTGTGATGTGATCAAATTCGTCCCACTCATTATTGTACACCTAAGACTAGTTCAGAGTGAGTTCTACACAAGGGAGGTCTAGGAATCAATATCTTGAATACAAACAAAATAAAGGAAGCCTTGGAAAGTTTGAATGCTTTTCCCCCAAACGAAACATTGGCAAGCACATCAAATATACCACCTCTACCTTTAAGAAAACGTCAACATTTAGCTTAATTTTTATTATGTTCTTGAAGTCTATAAATCTCCATGGTACATTTTCCACAGAATGCACTTTAATTCCATTGATATTAAAAGAAAAAAAAAAAACACATGAAGCGCTCTGGCCCAGGGAATGGGGAAATCAGAATGTGACCGAAGAGTGGCCAAGACTCAGAGTTCCCGTTCTCTTCCAAGGGAAACCAAATGAGAAAAATAATACATCACACAGGCCAGAGTTCTGATTACAATTCTGGAAGAAGGGATGAAATAGGATATTTCATAAAAAATTTTCTTGAGCCCTGAATTCCAAGATGAATCTAAAAGGTTATGCAGAGTCCACCCTATCACCCTTCCATTCAGGCTGATCCATTGGGTTTCCCTGGAGGTTCACCCAACCACCCATGTAGATGTTTAGAGTCTAAATCTGATATCTTCATATATATGATGAGCTTGGCTTATTAGTCATATGCTCAATGTGCAACTCCTTCTAATTTCAATTTAATTTTCACAAAATGTATTCATCTAAGTTCTCCAAAACCCATGTTTCCTCTGCAATGTGGCTGCCGATATAATTGTGAGGCAGTCTTGTGGATACTGGCTTAGGGACAGAGTGCTCTCTTCTCCACTAATAGGTTCTATCAAAAAACTTAATCAAGCCCTGCATGTTAGAAAGCTATGGCCAGCGGCCAGCTTATTACAAACCCCTAAGCCCATGCTGCAGCACCACAGACAGTGATTTAATTCATCTACAGTAGCATCTAGACATTGAGTTTTCAAAACTCTCCCGTGTGATTCTAAGTGCAACTAGTTCTCAGAATCATTGAGTTGTAGGACTTTTGGCAAGTCCTTGTAAAGTTCTAGGTCTTAGTTTTCCCACTGGTAAAGTAAAAAAGATTCCTAAAGCATTCTATTCTTTTTAAAAAGATAAATGGATGAAGCTTATACACGTGGTCATGGTTTAGTTTCCTGTCAATTCCGCCTTTAAAGAATACATATCATTGACTGATGACACTGTGCTTGAGTTCATGTGCACACTACCTGATCTTCACTCTTTATCTTCCTTTATTTATTTATTTATTATTATTATTATTTTTGACAGGCAGAGTTAGACAGTGAGAGAGAGACAGAGAGAAAGGTCTTCCTTTTCCGTTGGTTCACCCCCCCAAGTGGCCGCTATGGCCGGCACTTTGCGGCAGGCGCGCTACACTGATCTGAAGCCAGGAGCCAGGTGCTTCTCCTGGTCTCCCATGTGGGTGCAGGGCCCAAGGACCTGGGCCATCTTCCACTGCACTCCCGGGCCACAGCAGAGAGCTGGACTGGAAGATGAGCAACCAGGACAGAATCCAGCACCCTGACCGGGACTAAAACCCTGTGTGCTGGCGCCTCAGGCAGAGGATTAGCCTAGTGAGCCTGGTGCTGGCCTCTTTATCTTCCTACTGGGATTCAATAAGAATAAGAATAGCTAACATTTGGAGTGTTGGTTTGTGGAGACATTGTGTAGTGTTACTAAATAAAGGGTGGGCAGTGGACCAGGGCATGCAAATTGTTCCTGGTGGCAAGGGGATGCAGAAAAGAAAGTGAAAAAAAAATATGGTTAGAAACTTCTATAGTAACTTGTGGGCTTCTGTTGTAGATACATGTGCTTTTTTGTTATTTAATTTCTAATAATTCATTTTAGTCTATTTTACAAAAGTGTTTGTGCAAAGCTGTTTGGGAAATTTTTAACTCCCGAAAATGAGTCCTTTATCATAGACAGCGTGAAAGGCGGTGGTGTCAAAGCCTTTTATGGGTGCTATCTAATGTAATCCTTGCCACTAATTCCTATGAAGCAGTTGTCCACTTTACAACTGAGGATTAACATGATTTGCTTCAGTTTGCACCATCAGCAAGATTTATAAGTCAGAAGGATTTGAAACCAGAAAGTCTAAATGCAGAGCCCAGAGCCACGGGAGTGAAGCCCTGAAGTTGCTTCCATTTGGCTTGGGTCAGAAAAGGACACCCATCAGGGAGGCCATCTTCGCATGGCGTGACCCAAAATGTTCTGTACTGTTTTTATCCTTTCCGCATAATTACAATTGGCTCCGGCCTCGTGGACATCAGTTAAGTTCTTCTTTAAAGAGTTCAACATTTGAGTTGTCTGGACATTTGTAAAAGTGAGCTGGAGTTCACTGAAAAGAGATCATTCTAAATTGTGAGCGTGGCCTTGAAGAGGAAAGTGTGAATTTTTTTATCTGCCATCAACAAGATGAAGCTAAAGAAAATAAAGGAGTTACTTTTCTATGAATTTTAGTCATCTATATGTTAAATTTTAGGTCTACTACAGAGGTGGGATGTGTCCTTTTTCCTACTCTTCTTGGAGACAGACTAGGAAAAAATGGCTTCTTGAAAAGCTGCTGAGACTCACATTCCAGGAAAATCAGAATTTTTACCCTAAAATGTTTTCCTCTTCCCCCTCCAGAGGCTTACTTTTCATCCAAACAATGTAAGACAAAAATGGCTGGACGGGCTGGGACTGTGGTACGGTGGATTAAAGCCCCAACCTTGAGTGCCAGCATCCCATTTGGGCACCAGTTCAAGTTCCGGCTGCTCTGCTTCTAATCCAGCTCCCTGCTAATGGCCTGGGAAAGCAGTGGAGAAGGATGGCTCAAGCCCTTGGGTCCCTGCACCCACGTGGGAGACCTGGAAGAAGCTCCTGGCTCCTGGCTTCGGATCGGCACAGTTCCGGCCGTTGTGGCCATTTGGGGAGTGAACCAGTGGATGGAAGACCTCTTTCTCTCTCTGTCTCTACCTCCCTCTATAACTGTATTTCAGATAAATAAAATAAATTTTTAAAATAAAAACTGCTGGATATGTTCTTCAATTTATTTTAGTATTTTAGATTTCACATTAATTATATTTAGTTTGTTTAATATATATAATATTTAAAGAACAACATGTTTGCTTTCATAAGTGGTAATTCCTCCTAAGCAAGGAAAATTAAACCCAATTATTTTTATCTTGCATAGTTTGTTTCAAATCAAGTACTGTTCCCTAGAGCATCAAATATTTTAGATTTGGTTTCCATATACATTTTCAGAAATGTTCCTGTTATATAAAGTGAGAGGTAATTATCTTGTCAAGAGCATTGAAAGAGTTCAGAAGGTGATGAAACATTGAGTGGCATTTGGCTGGGCATTATAATGCAAGTAGAATCCATGTGGACTATCAGAACCAGGGAGTTCACTTGGCTTCTCTGCTAGGCATGGACACAGCAGTTTGTAAAAAGCACCTGTCATGGTATCTAGGCTGCCATGGAGCTTCTTCCAGCAGAGACGTCACAGGCAGCACACCTGGAATCTATGCAAGTCACTGCTTTAGGCTTAGGTTATTATCTCTCTAAAAAATCGAACAACAGAAAGTCAATTTATTTTATATTAAATATTTGAAAATGCATCGCTGTGTTAAGCATTAAAACATAGCGATCTCTCATCCATGTGGGAACCATTCCAATAACCTACTGGGACGCCTGGAACAGCAGATAGTACTGAATCCTATATATTCTGCTTTTTAATATATACATGAATGTATAACAAAGTTCGATTTACGTTAGACACAGTAAGAGAAAAACAATAATAAACAGAATGGCTATAACAATATCCCATAGTAGACATTGCGTGAATACGGTCACACGCTGTTTCTCCAAATATCTTCTTGTATTTTCAGACTGCGGTTGACTATGGGTACCTGAAACTGCAGAGAGTGACATTCTGGGTAAGCCAGGGAGCACTGTGAACCAGTGTTGGGAAACAGCATTTGGCTGAGGTGCAGAGGAAAGAGCATGTGCATAGATCAGGAGCAGTCGAGTATGGCCTCTGTTTAGGGTATATTCCTTTAGGAAAACAATGGCGAAAGTATGAGATGTTGAGTGAAGAAACCTAGTTGTTCTTGCTGAATTATTTACAAATTGTCTTCTGTACCTGTCATAGAATTCAGTACTGATGACAGAAGGGGCCTAAGGAGTGGTCTTGCCACTGTGGCAAAAAAATATGCTACATGAAGGATCTCTGTGAGTGAGACCCCAGCGGAAAGAAGTGGGCATTAAAGAAGGATGTACTTTTCTCTGAAGGGAGGAGAGAATTCTACTTTGCTTATGGCCTTGTCCAAATACTGACAGAGTCTGTGGACTCAAAAGGCTTCCATAACCTAGGCAGCTCATGTCAGAGCCTTGAGTGTTCACTGACGTCATAGATAAGGGTGTTAATTGTTAAATTAACAATAGGAGTCACTGTGCACTTATGGGGAGCAACTGAGACTAGACTAAATTACTGGAACTAGGACTAATTCTATGCATCTGCTCCCGCACAATATGGTGCTGGGGAGGAGTAAACAACTTCTACGCAGCTGCCTCACCAATTTGACTGATAAGCTGCAGGAGCTGATCCTGCTCCTGATCGGAGGAGAGCAGTGTGCTCGGCGTGTGGGTAGCAGAGTTGGGATTGGTGGAAGAGGACTATAAAGGAGGAGAGAGACAACATGCACCAGGAACATCTGGGGAACATATGAGGAACATCTGAGCAGCCCCTGAGAGAGCCAGCCGGTGGTGTGCCGCTCCTCCGCGGAAGCGGGGAAAGTGGCAGGGGTGCCGCCCCTCCGTGGAGGCGGGGGGGCCGGCAGCTAACCTGGGACGGCATCGTTCCTCCGCGAGTGAGGGAACGGCAGCAAACCCGGGAAGGGCCGAGCAGACAAAAGAACAACGCAGGGTCTTGTGTTGTTCCTCCGTGAATGGGGGAGCGACATGCACTAACTCCCCATGTAGGACCTCTGTCCTCAATGAATTGTATTATGAGAGTTATCTGTAAAACTAGTTCTCAAACACTTGTGTGTGTACAAATTATTGAAATCTTTACTTAGTATAAAGTTGGTCTTCTCTGTACGAAGTTAATTGAAAATGAATCTTAAAAAAAAAAGAAAATGAATCTTAATGGAGAATGGGATGGGAATGGGAGAGGGAGGAGGTGGGGTGGGAGTGTGGGTAGGAGGGCTGATATGTGGGAAGAATAATTATATTCCTAGGCTTGTTCTTAGGAAATTTGTATTTCTTAAAAAATAAATTAAAAAACAAGGAAAATCAATGAGACCTTAAAAAAAAAAAAAGGAGTGGTCTTGCCTGCCAGCAAGGCAGCCTTTGCTTTGTGAAGGAAGCCCTCTGCAGAGGATACTGCCCGAGTGTTCTCAGTGGGGCACAGCCTTCTGCATATGGAACATGGCTGCAGCCCTGTCTCTGCTAAAGCAGGTCTTGTGAAGGCATACCTTCCTAAACGCAATGTGGCAACAGTAGGCACAGGGGGTATCTTTTGCAGGGGTGTTCTATAGAAGCATGCTAGTTTCAGGAACCTGTGTTAGCAATGGAGATGTGCTAGGCGATTATGATAATGTTGCTGTTCCTGGTTATGGAACATGGAGCCCTAGCTCGCCTGCATCCCTTTTCATGTGATGTATGCTTGTTAAAGTTTTACTCGGCTTATGTGCTCTTAGTTTGGTACACCTCTTTGTCTCATTCAATAGGAAGATGTGGCTGGAGCTATCCAGCTGCGCTCTCCTGAGGAAGCCTCCCATGTCCCTTCTCATCATATTGAAACCCTTCAAGTGGCGCCTGAACAGAGCCCCTTGGCACAGCATGCAAAGGACAGCTCACCTCACCCGGCAACGTTTACAAAAGCGTCCTTCATTGTGGGGAGCAGGGCCCGTCTCCCGCAACATGGCGGGGCGCCCGGGAGACAAATAAGTACTGAGACTATGGACAAATAAGTACTGAGACTACCGAGACTGGACTAGACCACTGAGACTATTAAGACTAACTCTATGCATCTGATCTCCCATCATATGGCGCTGAGAGAGAGTAAACAAATCTTACACAGCTGCTTAGTTAATTAGCTGATTCCTGGCCCAACCCCTTAAAAGGGGGAGAGAGACAACATGCGCGGCCGCACCCCCCTGAGAGAGTCAGTCTGAGTGCTCGCTGGTGCCGCTCCTCCGCGGAGGCGGGGGAGCAGCAGAAAACCGGGGAAGGGCCGGGGAAAGAGAACAGTACAGGGTCTGGTGTCCCTCTGCGGGTGGAGGAGCGACACTTCATCTCTTCTAGAACCCAGTGAGTCATTAAGGTGGGGAATTCTCTGTCTCCTGCCCAACGGAAGCATAGGGCAGAATTGTATTAATTGCTTAAACAGGTGGAACACTCCATCCCCCCAAAAATTATTGGGAAATGACTTCAAGAAATAGACAGCTATTGTCCTTGGTATCCTCATGAAAGTACCTTAAAGTTGATGGATTCGGAGAAAGATAGGACAGAAACTACATCAGGAGCCAGGAGCTCCTGTTCCTGTGCTTCATGCATGGTATTGCTGTTGGGATGCAAACAATAAGGTTGCAAGCCCATTGGTGGCTCTCCCTGGCCATCAGAGCCACCCAACCACTCCAACTTTGTCACAGGAGACTGAATCATCTGATTCTCCCACGGCTGTTGCAGCTGTAGAAACACCCCTGGTACAATCATCCTTACAGGGAATGTTAAAAGAAGCCTAAGAGCAAGGGGATCCCTTAGCAGCTGTTTGCTCTATTATAAGTCCGCAGAATGCCCCAGCCCAGCATGAATCTCTCTACCTTATAATGTTTTTAAAGAAGTAAAAAGAGAGGGCTGGCTCTGTGGCACAGTAGGTTAACGCCCTGGCCTGAAGTGCCGGGATCCCATATGGGCACCAGTTTGAGATCTGGCTGCTCCACTTCCTTTCCAGCTCCCTGCTATGGCCTGGGAAAGCAGTAGAAGATGGTCCAAGTCCTTGGGCCCCTGCACCCATATGGGAGACCTGGAAGAAGCTCCTGGCTCCTGGCTTTGGATAGGCACAGCTCTGGCTGTTGCGGCCAACTGGGGAGTGAACCAGTGGATGGAAGACCTCTCTCTCTCTCTGCCTCTCCTCTCTCTGTGTAACTCTGACTTTCAAATAAATAAATAAATCTTTAAAAAAAAAAGGCAAAAAAAGAGTCTCACAGAATATGGCATACAGAGTTCTTATACTGTAAGACTATTGGAAAGCATTGGAGGAGGTTATGAGATGGTGCCATGGGACAGGTGAACTTTGATAAAAGTGCTTGTGACTCCAGCACAATGTTCTATTTAGGCCCAGGAGTATGGAGACCTTGCTCACGTGGAGGCCATGGATAATTTGACCCACAATGTACCTATTGGAGCTGACCAATTACTAGGGGAAGGGGTATTTGCTAATCCAAATCAACAAGTTAATTACCCTCAGTGAGAGGCTTACACTCAAATTTCTAATATTGCTTTAAGGGCGTGGAAAAAGATACCTGACACTTGTGACCCCTCCACCTCCTTTTCAGCCCTTAAGCAGGGACCCACGGAAAACTACATGTCTTTTACTGACCAGTTACAAAAGGCCACAGGGTTTCAGGTGGAAAATCAGGGGGCAGCACAAGTATTACTAAAATAATTGGCTTTTGGAAATGCTAATCGGGATTGTAAAGATGTGCTAAAGCCTGTTGCTAAGAAACCTGAAATACTTTGGGGAAAATGATTAAATAGTGTCAAATGGTAGGCAACAAAACATACAAAACTAATTGCACTTGAAGTGTGCAAAACTAACTTATTAGCCCTGGCCCTTTAAATCCTGAGAAAAAATGTTTTGCTTGTTATGATCCTGGAGGCCAGCACCTCATTGCTTATATTCACCCTTATCTTTTTCCTATTCCTTTTCCTATTTGGGGTTGAGATTTATTACAACAAATTCAATCTACTATTCATACAGGTTTATAATAGGGGCCTCCACCAAATCAACCCATCCCCATATAGTGCTGCCTTTAAGTTGGCTGCCTGGAGAACCAGTATGGGTTGAACAATGACCCCTTCCTAAAGAAAAATTACTTGCAGTGGAGGCCCTAGTACCAGGACAATTACAATTAGGTGCTACTGAACATTCTACCAGCCCCTGAAACACACCTATTTTTACTATAAAAAAGAAACCTGGTGAGGGGAGACTACTCCAAGACTTGCGGGAAGTTGACAAATGCATTTAGCCCATAGCCCCTTCAGTGTGGATTACCTAATCCTAATTTAATTCCTTTAGAATATTCTTTATTTGTTATTGATTTAAAGGATTGGTTTTTTACATCCCTTTATATTATTATTATTAAATTATTATTTATTTTTATTATAAATTATTATTAAATTATTAAAACAGAGAAAAATTTTCATTTACAGTGCCAATTTTAAACCATGCTCAGCCCACAATGCACTATCAATGGAAAATATTTTCTCAAGAAATACTAACTAGTCCTACATCATGTCAATATTATGTTCATCAAGCTTTAACTCCTTTCAGATCTAAATTTCTAGACCTTATGGTAATTCATTATGTGGCTGATATTTTAATAGCAGGCCCGGCTGCCTGTTCATTCTGCATATTTACAACATTTTAGTGCTGATTTGTTGCAATGTGGTTTACACATTGCACCAGAAAAAATTCTAACACAACCTCCACACTCTTATTTAGATCATAAGTTACCTACTACCAACTCTATTCCTTCCCTTCCCCAATTGCATTTGCCTCAGCCTTTAACCTTGGTATAATTCCAACAATATTTAAGTCACCTTAATTGGGCTTGTCTTTATTTTAAATTAACTATACCACAGCTACAACTGCTTTGTGAAGCATTAAAGGGAAAAACATATCCAGCTGACAGTATTAAAATTTCTCCTCAAATTCAACAATCTCTAAAAGATATTAATCTAACTCAATGACAAAGTTTTGTTGATCATATTCCGAAAAATGCTCCTTTATAATTAGCTATGCTTCCCACTCCTTTTAATCCCACCAGAGTATTGCTTACAAGGTTTCTAAAAAATTTATATAGTTAAATGGTTTTATTTACCTTATACCCCTTCTTGCAATATTTATCCTTATAAGTTATTGCTGATTTAATTACCAAAGGATATCATGGATCTCTCACTTCAATTGGACTTAATTTAATTTTTATCTTTTTCCAAACAGGAACATGAAAACTTATTATAATTCCAACTTGCTTATCAAATTGCTTTCATTGATTATGTAGAATTCTCCTATAATCTCCCTAAAGATCCCTAATTGGCTCTTTTTACTACTTTGCCATTTTCCTTGCATTCTATCATTTCTAAGGTCACTATTACTCAAGCTCTTACTACTTTTTTTCAGATGGACCCTCTACAAGAGGAGTTATTACCTACCAACAGGATTCATGCTGAATAATAAAATATATTTTGCCTCAAAAAACAGCTCATTGTAGTGAGTTAGCAGCAAGTTACTTTGGCCTTACAGCTGTTTGAAGATCAACCTTTTAATCTTATTGTTGATTCTCAATATATCTCTAATTTATTATTTAATTTACCAAATGCCCAAATTAGTCCTTCTATTGATTCTAATTTACTTAGTCTTTTTCTAACTTTACAAACTTTGTTATCCCAACATCAATTTCCTTTATATGTTACTCATAGTCACAGTCACACCCCTTTACCTGGTTTTCTTTCAAAAGGCAATAAATGCATGGATGAAGCTTTAGATGTCAGTGCTCTCTTTACTGATCCTCTTCAAAGTCATGCATTTTTCCATCAATCAGCTAAATCTCTTCATGAACAGTTTAAAATCCCTCTTTCTGATGCTTGTGCTATTATCTCTAATTGTTCCCAATGTTCTCAAACCCCTCATTATTTTCCTTTTGCTGCTGTCAATGGACGTCACTCACTGCCCTTTATTACAATCCCTCTCTTATTTACATGTTGTTATTGATACCTATTTGGGCTACATATGGGTGACCCCACTTAAGGGAGAATCCACTCGCCATGTCATTAAACATCTATTAATGGCTGTGGTTGTCGCGGTCAAACTTACTCAATTAAAAACTGATAATGGCCTGCTTATACCTCTTCTGCTTTCAATCATTTTTGTCAATTATGTGACATCAAGCTTACTCATGGCATTCTCCATAATCCTACAGGTCAAGCCATTGTTGAACAGGCCCATCGTAGTCTTAAAAGCCTTCTCCAAAAACAAATAAAAATGGTGGGAACCCCCTGGGGAAATTAATCAAAACATGGCATTATTTTATTCATTCTTAATCACCTAACTTATTTTTCAAAATTCAATTCTACCTTCCTGGATTGTGAAACCCTGTCACAAAAGCACTTTCATCCAATGCGTGAAGAACTGCTACCATCAGTGTATTACAAGGAACCCTCTGATTCTAATTGGAAATGCCCTGAACCATTTAATTTTTTATTATTATTTTTAATTACAGCAATGAGTTTTTTGGTCAACTGAGGCATTATGGCTATCCAAAGAATCTCAGGAGTTTCTTCTTGGTGTTTTTGTTGAAGTAATTGTTGAGCTAAGACTATTAATGACTTGATGTCTTCCCAAGTAACTGATGATCTCTCAGGGTGAGGACATCTCTGATGCTAAGGTGTCATCTCTCCTTCCTCAAACCTTAGATGGAACTGAGGGATTGGGTCCTGAAGGCCTTGGAGCCAACTCGTGATGTGCAGGATAAGTGCAATGTGCAGGAAGGCACACAGGTCCGGGATCTCAAAGAGATGCACGGTGCTTCTGTAACCCCTGCCAGGTGTGGTGAACCATCCCTTGCACGCTGTGCCAAGGGTCCCTGTTCAGGCACCAGATGTTGGGGTGCACAAGCCAAAGGAGAGACAGGACATAAAAACTCTTCCTCTGAAAAGTGCTGCCAGACTAACCCAGTGCATTTTCTTTATTGGTAAGGATTACGACAGCCTATTGTACAGCTCGTGCATGTGCTCATATAACTCTAAGGTTTCTCTGAAACATGTTTAGCAAGACATATTAGATAAGCATGCCTAGGAGAGCAGCTGCATATCCTTGTGAAGCCAATGTTCCCACAAGGGCTCAATGCTCTTCTTGTTAGTAGGTCATAAACTATCCTTAGTCAGTCGCTGCAGCCACACGCTGAGATGTACCAGGAAGAAAATATCTTCCCTAGGAGTGCTTTGGCAGAAATCTTATCCTCCACAGTCACATTTTACCATCTTTACGAACCTGCCTGGGAACAACCAGGTTAACAATGGTAACTCCTGAAGCTAAGATACATTTAGGAAGTCCTATGTAAAGCATCATGTTGGGTATCAACAATTCCCTGAGTTATGTTGCTTTAACTTTATAGATAATGGGACCAGTGCTGTGGTGCAGTGGGTTAAAGCCCTGGCCTGCAGTGCTAGCATCCCATATGAGTCCCAGCTGCTCCACTTCTGATCCAGCTCTCTGCTATGGCCTGGGAAAGCAGTAGAAGATGGCCCAAGTCCTTGGGCCTGCACCCACATGGGAGACTGGGAAGGGGCTCCTGGCTCCTGGCTTTTGATTAGCTCAGCTTGGCTGTTGCAGCCATTTGGGAGTGAACCAGCAGATGGAAGACCTCTCTCTCTGGCTCTACCTCTCTCTGTAACTCTTTCAAATGAATAAAATAAATCTTAAAAAAATAATATTACAGATAATTCTAATTTGATTCAAAAGGAAATTGATAATATTGAACAAGAAGGTTTTTTTTAAGATTTTATTTATTTATTTGAGAGGTAGAATTACAGACATTGAGAGGGAGAGACAGAGAGAAAGGTCTTCCATCTGCTGGTTCACTCCCCAAATGGCCACAATGGTCAGAGCTGAAGCCAGGAGCTTCTCTCAGGTCTCTCATACAGATGCAGGGGCTCAAGTACTTGGGCCATCTTCAGCTGCTTTCCCAGGCCATAAATAGAGAGCTGGAATGAAAGAGGAGCAACCAGGACCAGAACTGGTGCCCGTATGGAGTGTCGGCATTGCAGGTAGAGGATTAACCTACTGTGCCACAGTGACAGCCTCCCAAACAAGAGGTTTTTAATCTTCATCTTCATCCAGAGTGATGGCAGCTAGGCTCACGGTTAAATTGGTTATTGCCTTTTGCTCTTCCTGTGTTGATTATTTTGGCATTGTGCCTTTTTGAGCCCTGTATTATTCTGTGCATTTCTGCATTGGTTTCCCAAAACCTTAGATGGTTGCTTAAAACAAAGAAGGAGGAAAGGGGGTGTTGAGGATACTGCCTAAGTGTTTTCAGTAGGGCACAGCCTTCTGGATATGTAACATGGCTGCAGCCCTATCTCTGCTAATGCAGGCCTTGTGAAGGCATACCTACCTAAATGCAATGTGGCAACAGTAGGCAGAAAGGGAATCACTTACAGGGGTATTCTATGGAAGAATGCTGGACTCTGGCCTCAGAATCAGCCCTTAAGGCATTTGGATTGGACTAAAAAGCCCATGAGAGTTTCTTAGGCATGGAAAGCCAAGGCACTCTGGCAAAAAATTACCTAAATCTCTGTAAGTGAGATCCCAGTGGAAAGAATGACCCATCAAAGAAGGAGATGGCCAGAGCTGCGCCGATCTGAAGCCAGGAGCCAGGAGCTTCTTCCGGGTCTCCTACGTGGATGCAGACCCAAGGACTTGGGCCATCTTCTACTGCTTTCCCAGGCCATAGCAGAGAGCTGGATCGGAAGAGGGGCAGCCGGGACTGGAACCGGCACCCTTATGGGATGCCGGCGCTTTAGGCCAGGGCTTTAACCCACTGCGCTACAGTGCCGGCCCCAGCCATAATAACTTTTAATGATAGGATTGGGAGAAAAGTCCTGGAAAGTTTTCCTGACAGTCTACAGTCTTGGAAATGTATCAGGAAAAGTCCTGTCAGGTAATGTCAGAATGGTATCTGGGTCAACCATGTCTTCAGAATGAGAAACCTGAGTATAGTTAGCCAGAGTTTGAACAGGAATGCAAATTGCCTTTCGGTACTAGATGCTCTTGCTAAATAATGAGTGTGGAGTTTTATTTTAAATTCCAAAAGGGGCTAGATTTGGAGGCATTTTGATTCACCAGGTGTTCAATTTACAAATACCACAATGAGTGGCTTGCTAACTTTGCCCAAGTTGCTGTTTGTGTTTCTCCGCCTGCAATTTGTATAATCGAAATAAATATTACCAACAATTGGAGTTCTGTTTGGTGCTGTCCCAGAGTGTAAGTAGCAGGGCCTTCTTGGGTTGTCTAGAATTCAACCCTTTTTACTGGCAGCTAAAGCTACCTCTTACCCACACTTTTATCACTCTTTCACCCTTTCCAACAAGCTGCCTGCTGTAACAGTTGGGTCCTGGAAAAGGAAAACATTGCAACTTATCCAAGCCACCTGATGAAGAAGTGAGTAATGTTGTGTGAGATGTAAAATGGACAATGTCTCAGAACTTGAGATGAGAGAGACCAAGCCAAGAGGAGATTTTGGCAATGGGGAAGTTGGCCTCTTAGAAATGTTAGAATTTCCAGGAAAATAATTCAATGTGATTTTTAGAAAATGGAGACATAAAGGGAAAGTTGCATCCAGGGTTAAATGCTGTGGATGTTTCTCTTTGTGGATGACACATAAATCATAGCTTTTCTGATAAAATATCACAGAACGTCATTCCAATGATTTGTTTGTTTCAGTGTGTTATTTTTATTTATTTATTTATTTTGCTTCATAGCTGGAGAGACTTTTCAGGATATGCGTTGACTTCCAGGTGCAGAAGTCAGGGGGCATGGACAGAATTTATCATTTCTCTGAACTTTTTGGTGTCACCATCAGACTGACCTTGACCCCACTCAAGACTTGTGCTAAGTGACCCTGCCATGATCCTCACCCCTTACTCTAGCCTGTGTAATGTGTTAATAAATCTGCCTTCCAAATTTCTGCTCTCCCACAATTTGGAACACATGACCTATAGATTCAGTCTGACTTTGGGCAGTGGAACACACTCTTCCTTGCTAGGAAGGATAAAAAGTGCTAAGTTTCAGGAAACTCAGCATGAATCAACCTTTTGTTGTGCTCTGCTTAATGTAACTGAGCCCTCACCCCTCTCTTTGACTTTCTAATTAGCCAAAGTGGTACCTCCTCCAGCGCCTTATTTTTGTGGCTCTGTTCCCCTGCCCATAGCACACCACTCAGTGCCAATCTCCCATGACCCTGATTTCCTGGCACCACTCACCCCACTTTGGTTGATCACGGATATTGTGTGCCATCTGTTGTCACCAGCACCTCTCAACAGCCTGTTCTGCCTGAGGAACCTCTCTACAGTTCCTACTCGCATTCTCTTGGGGTCACTCCTCAAAGGAGCAGCTTCTCCCTGATTGTGGAAACTATTTGGGGGGCCTGCCTTCAGACGTTTTTGCTCATCAGCCCCTACGTGCTCTTTTGGAAACACTGGGAAAGGCAGGAAGAAGAAAATTGATCTCTCACTGTCTATATGGGCTACTGGTCCATAATGGAGTATTGATCAGAAACAGACTTGGAGAGTCTAGCTCTATGTCATATATGAGAAGAACTTGCATGAACCAGGTAGAGAAAAGGTTATATGGAAGCCCTTCAGTGTAGAATGAATTCTGCATCCTTAAATTTAAAGAGAAGAAATTTCATGGTTTATTTAAAGGCATGGCAAATCAAGAAGACCTGTGGGCTAGTGTTATCAACAAGAGGCAGAGGTACTTACTGACCTAGAAAAAAAAATCAAAGCTAAAATTCCATGAGTCTATGTTTAGCCTCACAATGATATCACATGGGTCCCCTACCAATTTTATTAGTATTACTGCCATTTCTTAAAAAAAGAAATACATGTTCATGGCGCAGAATCAAAGTGGAAGAATATAAATCAAAAAACTAGAAATTTTTCTCCTACCTAGGACCTTCCAAAAATGTGCTTTTTTTGGACTTTTTCATGAATAGGTATCATTTTGATAGATATAAATGTTACTGTAAATAAGACAAAAATACATAGACTATTCTCTAACTTCTTTTCATTAACTTAAAACATATCAGGCATTTTTCTGTATGGGTCCACATCCTCTTGACCAAACATACTCTTTTTTTTAATTTGAGCTTTTTCTATTTTTGATTCTTTCTCTGTCCACACCCCTGTCTGTGCCTCTCATCACTATTGTCTCATGGATACTTTTTAAATTAAAAGTTTGATCACACAGTGCTGCTTAACTTTGCTTCTTGGAGCAACCTCACCAGCATCACCTGTTCAGCTGCTCAGAAGTGAAAATCCTGTCTTAGCCCAGAATGATTAATCAGAATCTCAGGGCAGGCCTTGAGGTGTATATTCAGAAATCTGTGTTGTGACCAAGCCCACTATGAGCTTGCTTTCTTTCTTTCTTTCTTTCTTTCTTTCTTTCTTTCTTTCTTTCTTTTTTGGACAGGCAGAGTTAGACAGCAAGAGAGAGAGAGAGAGAGAGAGAGAGAGAGAGAAAGGTCTTCCTTATCCATTGGTTCACCCCGCAAATGGCTGCTATGGCCAACGTGCTGTGCCAATCCGAAGCCAGGAGCCAAGTGCTTCCTCCTGGTCTCCCATGAGGGTGCAGGGCCCAAGGACCTGCGCCATCCTCCACTGCCTTCCTGGGCCACAGCAGAGAGCTGGCCTGGAAGAACAGCAACCGGGATAGAATCCGGCGCTCTAAATGGGACTAGAACCCAGGGTGCCAGCTCTGCAGGCAGAGGATTAGCCTAGTGAGCTGCAGCGCCAGCCCAAACATACTCTTTTTAACAACTGCATTGCATTTCAATATTTGGATAATCCAGTTCTCCGGCATACTTTAGACTCTAAATTCAGGAAATTACAGAAGAAAATAGAAAATGTAAGTTTCTTGGAGATGAATTGTGCCAAAGACCAGAATTCCTGAGTCAACTTGCAGCCTTAGCCTGTTCCTGAGAGGAGTAAATTTTCGAATCATGAATCAAAAAAGAGCTGACATCTTTTAATAAAACCAGGGAAAAGAGAGGGAGAGTACCTTTGAATTAAGAACAGAGGGAGTGGGTGATTGATTCAAATGGGACATTTGTTCATGAAGAAAAAATCCAAGTCCTTTGTGAGTGGCTTAAAGGTAGGAATAGAATTCAGCCTCCCAGAGGTAAAGAACAGTTTTCAATTTACAATCAGGAGAGGATCAGAAATGAATTGGTCAGCCTTTCTTACTACACCTAAAGTACCTGGGAGGAGCTACAGAGGAAAGAAGATTTATTTTAGCTTACAGTTTTGGAGGTTCACAGTTCAAGGCTGAATGACCACATTAGGTTGGTATCTGATGAGAAAGGAGGCAGAGAATGTTGGAGGAACATCACATGGTGAGGGAGGGAGAGAGGGAGAGAGGGAAAGAGAGAGTGAGGGAGAGAGAGAACGTATCTCTTTTCATAAGGCCACCAGGATCATGAGAACTCCAACAACATAATCCCATATAATCACATCCCAAAGGCCCAACCTTCAGACACCAATATTGGATTAACTCACCACCCTTAATCGAATACCATCACACTAATTCATTAACCATTAGCATAAGACTCTGTGGACCTTTAACACCTGGGCCTTTGGAAGACACCTAAACCAATATCCAAACCATAGCAAGGAAGATGCGAAGTTCCATGGGATTTTAAGTCATAAATGAAACAATGCCATGCTTTATGAGAAAAAAGAAGACTAACATGGTTTTAGAGATGTATCAGCAAAGCAATATCACTTCTGGAGACATCCAAACATTGGCATTTTCTATTAAGCAAGATCTTTTAATAGCTCAGCATAACATTTTTTGTTTGGACTTCAGAAAGAAGAGCTCTGTATTGAAAGAGGCGGAGAGCAGGTAGAACCTCTTGTTTTTTGCAGCCATCCTGCATTAGTGGAAGTGTGACAGGTGTTACAAAACACCAAAGAACCGGAAGGCTTGGAGGAAGTGGGAGAGTGCTCTGGAAAATGCCCTGTTTGCCATCAGCATAGATGGGGTTTGTAGATACAGAGCAGCTAGTTGTGGTAGGGAGGTG
This sequence comes from Oryctolagus cuniculus, assembly GCF_051225735.1. Classification (NCBI taxonomy): domain Eukaryota; kingdom Metazoa; phylum Chordata; class Mammalia; order Lagomorpha; family Leporidae; genus Oryctolagus; species Oryctolagus cuniculus. The sequence continues at coordinate 133,625,541 of NC_142872.1, read as the reverse complement.
ACCAACGGCATCGAGCAAACCCTCTTTCCAGGCTTCAGATCCGAGGTTTGTTTGATGTCTGTTGTCCCAAGTAACCTTCTGGCTGGAACAGTGTGTCTAAATGTGTCTTCTAAAGTAAGAGAGAAAGGCTGCCAGTGGAGCACTTGCAGGGAGGTAGTTTCATTTGGAAATCTTTGTGGTTTCCAAAGAATTTAAATTCATAATGAACAGTTTGCCAAGAGACAGGTGTAGCGCATGAAGTAAAAACATTTTTCCCGTAAGGATGGGAGAATGACTGCTTCATCACGAAATGAGATGTTACTGACTTGATGAGATGCTGTCAGCTGCAAGCAGTTTCCCTTTATCCCACCCTACTTCTTATGCTAACAGTTCTGAGGAAGAGCATTGAAATGCCTCTCACCTCTGTGAGCCCTGGTTCCATGAGAAGCCAGAGCGCTGCCGAGGCCAATTGTGTTCAGGTGTGTTTAAATTTAGAGACCTCTTCATTGAGAATCCTGAGAAACCAGAAAAGTGGGTGTTTCCTCAGGTAGGATTTTCCTTCATGTCAACTTCAAGTTTAGATGGCTCTTGGCTGACACCTGTGTGTTGTTTCTTGCTCCACATTCCATGAAGGCGGGAGAAACATCAAATCTGAACTTTAATTAAATGTAATTAAAAAGTGAATTAAAAGTAGTGCGACTGACATCCAGTTGCCACATATAATGTGACTTTATTTAATTTTGCGTAACTTTCTGTTATTACAGTATAGGAGGGAAGTCAGATTGTTAATAAAAAACATATTCTGGGAATATTCAAGTACCGGCACAAGAAGAAATGTAGGTGGTATTAGCCTAGTGAGCCACGGTGCCGGCCCAGTTCTTTTGAAGTGAAATGGACACTATGGGAAACGGTGACTTGATCAGCATAGCCCTGACTGTTAATGAACAACTTAATACATTATCCCTCTTAGTAGTTTTTTTTTTGTCTGTTCTACTTAATATAACTGGTTTAATTCTGTAATTAATACACAGTTATTCTTAAGTGTTGAAATTTAACTGAAATGTGATCCCTGTTAAACATAAGAGTAGGAATAAGAGAGGGAAGAGATGTACAATTTGGGACATGCTCAAGCTGACTTGCCCCAAATGGTAGAGTTAGAAACATACCAGGGGACTCCAATTTAATCCCATCAAGGTGGCATGTACCAATGCCATCTCACCAGTCCAAGTGATCAATTTCAGTTCACAATTGATCATAATGAAAGGACTAAGAGTCAAAGGGAGCACATAAACAAGTCTAGTACCTGCTAATACTAACTGATAGAATAAATAAAGGGGAGAGTGATCCAACATGGGAAGCGAGATACTCAGCAGACTCATAGAATGGTGGATTTCCTAAACAGCACTCTGGCCTCAGAATCAGCCCTAAAGGCATTCCGATCTGGCTGAAAAGCCCATGAGAGTATTTCAGGCATGGAAAGCCAAGACACTCTGGCAAAAAAAAAAAAAAAAACACAAACCCTAAATGAAAGATCTCTGTGAGTGAGATCCCAGTGGAAAGAACAGGTCATCAAAGAAGGAGGTACCTTTCTCTGAAGGGAGGAGAGAACCTCCACTTTGAATATGACCTTGTCTAAACAAGATAAGAGTCGGTGAACTCAAAAGGCTTCCATAGCCTTGGAAACTCATGACTGGTGCATAGGGAGATTACTGATGCCATAAACAGGAGTGTCAATTTGTAAAGTCAACAACAGGAGTCACTGTGCACTTACTCCTCATGTAGGATCTCTGTCCTTAATGTGCTGTACATTGAGACTTAATGCTATAATGAGTACTCAAACAGTATATTTCGCTTTGTGTTTCTATGGGGGTGCAAACTGTTGAAATCTTTACTTAATGTATACTAAACTGATCTTCTGTAAAAAAAAAAAAAAGAAGAAATTATCAATTCCCAACTTGACTCTCACTGGGATTAAACATGACAATAGGTCTGATCTGATTTCATCATCATTTAAAAAATCATCTATTATTTTTCACTTTATGTTTGTGTGGGAGCAAACTGTTGAAATCTTTGCTTAATATATGCTAAACTGATCTTCTGTATATAAAGAGAATCGAAAATGAATCCTCATGTGAATGGAAGGGGAGAGGGAGTGGGAAAGGGGAGGGATGCGGGTGGGAGAGACGATATGGGGGGGAAGCCATGGTAATCCATAAGCCGTACTTTGGAAATTTATATTCATTAAATAAAAGTTAAAAAAAATGTAAAAAAAAGAAAAAAAAAGAAATGTAGGTGGTATTAATAGGAAAAGTCTTCACATTTTACTCTTAAAGAATGCTGTTGCTACTCCCTGAGTCCATGGTGTTGTGGAAAATTCAGACTTTGAATTCACCAGAAAAGTATACATCTTCTGCTATTACCAAGGTGTGCAACCTCAAGTGTATTTCTCAACTCTTCTAGTCTCCCTGTCTTCATCTGTGCAGTGGTGTTTGTAGTAAGTAGGTATTAATGATCATAACCCTTACAAGACACTTCACAATTGGCCAGGAGTCATGTTCTTTCCTTGTCTGTCTTCCTTCCCTGGCAGATTAACCTTAATAAAACCAAAACTCTATGACAATCTATAATACATAGGTCCTCTCCTTTTCAGACTCAAGATAGAAGAAGGGAGTAAACTATCTTCCTTTTTGTACACATTTATCTAATTGCTTCATTATTGAAAAGAGGTTGAGGTAGATTTCTGTGAGTTTTATACATAATAGAAGCATAAACTCCATATATTGGGTAGCATAAATGTTAGTCATGGGATTTGGTATCAGGAACCCCAACCCCTGAATTCACACTAGGTTTAAGTGACTTGCCTAAGTTCAAACTCATTATTTGTGTGATGTTGGAGAAATTACTTGGCACAAGTATTACCTTCATGATCTGGCTGAAAATACCACCAAGCTGTTCATTTGGTCAAAAATTACTATCTTAGGCATACAGAACAAAGCTTATAGGAGAGATACCAATCCTTCAGATTAACATTTGAGTGGAGATGGACAAAGCATGGAAACAAATGAATACAGATGATAAACCTAGATAATTCCAGCTTCCATGAAGAACACAGAGTGATGAGATAGAGGGAGACTGAGGAGCAGGCAGGCAAGCAGGCACCAGCTTTGGTGGTCCAGGAAAGCTTCTCTAGAGAGATATAGTAGAGCTAGGATCTAAATGAAGCAAAGAGGCAGTCTTGGGAGAAATATGGTGGAGAGAGTCCTGGGGTGATGGGAAACTAGGTGAAAAGGTGGTGATTTGTGAATGAGGTTGAGGGTTGAAGGGAAAGACAACAATGCAGTGTGAGCGAGGGAGACAGTTAAGGCAGGGGAGCTGGCCAAAGGGAGATCATGGAGGACTCTGTAGGCCTTGGAAGAAAGGCCAGATTTTACTCTAAGAAAAATATTTTAAGCAGGTTGTGTAGATTGTCACATTTACACTTTTGAAAGGTAACCTTAGATGGTGAGGGGAGGCTAAACTGTAGATTTGGTACATAAATCAATTAGCTAATGCACCATAAAGCTCTTAACACAATGTGGGGCTCACAGTAGACTCTCAACAAACGTTTCCTGTTGCTAACTATTGGCCCTGATCGATTGCATATATGAATGTGATCATTTTTATCTAGAATGAACATGAAATAGTTAAAAAACAATCCTCCAATGATGAATTACCACCTTAAACCTGCACCAAAGGCAGCTTGGGGAGAGGTTGATTATGTGCTTAGAGGGCCCCAGAGTAAATAACTAGGAGGCAGCTGACTTCTAAATACTACGTCAGAGAAGATGATGTGAGAGGAACTTTTGAAGTCAGCAGTCCCAGGCAAGCTCTTGTGGGCCCTTGTAGCTTAAATAGAGTGAGGCCCATCAGCCATCCCTTGCTACGGTGAGGGTGTATCGTGGCAGCCTGTTCAGGGTGTACATTCTACACAGCAGGCTCATCTGTAGAAATGAATGGATCCCACATTTCCAGCGCATCTAGTTGAGACACAGAAGAGGAGAGAGTGAGCACCATAAATCTATGTGATGTATATTCTATGCTATTTGAATGTGTGAACAATGTGGCTGAGAATTCCTTCATGTAGTCTTGCCTATGTACAGCCCATCTACAAGGACATGAAAATACCTTATGAACAAGTATGAAAAATCTTGAGAGAGAGAGAGGAGAGAGAGGGGAGGGGGGAGAGAGAGAGAGAGAGAATGAATTACCAAATAATCACAAAGGGCTTAACCCAGGAGCCAGGAAATCAAATCTCTCACACGGATGGCAGATATTCATCAAGCCAACACTGCTGCCTCCTAGGGTGCACATTAGCAGGAAGCTGACGTCAGCAGCTGGAGGCAGGTATTGAACCCATGTTCTCCAATATGGGACACAGGTGTCTTAACCATTAGGCTAAATATATCAAGTACATTTTTGTCTTATTTCATTTTTATCTTATTGAAATCTGGGATTAAAAGAGACTGTATATAAAGAAATCTACATGAGTCAGTTGGACCCAATCAAAATTTGTACCCATGTTTTTGTTGCACAGAAATAGCAAATAGGCAACATCTTTTGGATAATGAATTTGGTTAAGGATGTCATATGGGTTGAGTCTTTTTGAAAAAATCTATCTAGGGGCTCACTTTGTGTTGTACCAGGTTAAGCCTCTGCCTGCAATGCAGGCATCCCATGTCAAAGCACTGGTTCCAGTCCTAGCAACCTAGTTTCTGATACAGCTCCTTGCTAATGCACCTGGGAAAGCACAGGAAGATGATCCAAATGCTTGGGCTCCTGCTACTCATGTAAGAGACTTGAATGAAGTTCCAGGCTCCTGGCTTTGGCCTGGCCTACATTTGGCTGTTGTTGCCATTTTGGAAGTGAACCAGGGTATGGAAGATCTTTCTCTATCTCTCGCTTGCTCTCTCTCCATCACTTTCCCTTTCCAATAAATGAAGCAAATCTTTAAAAAGTAAAAAAAAATTTAAAAAACCTGCATGGATATCCCCAAAGCAGTCACTCACCAAACATTTGTTGAATTTCTTGGCTGCATGGGTGCTGGAGGCATGTATATCTTTTATCATTTGTTTTTAATCTTCTGAGGCTGTTGTAACCTGATACCCATGTTTAGAAATGGGGCTGGGCTTCTGTCTGATATACCCTAATCCCTTTCCCTGTTACTTCTCTCTCTCTTTTTTTTTTTTAAGATTTATTTATTTATTTGAGAGGAAGAGTTACAGAGAGGCAGAAGCAAGGAGAGAGAGAAAGAGAGGGACAGAGTTTTCCTTCCATTGGTTCATTCCCCAATTGGCTGCAACAGCTGGAGCTGGGCCAATTCAAAGCTAAGAGACAGAAGCTTCTTCTGGGTCTCCCATGCAGATGCAGGGGCCCAAGGACTTGGACCATCTTCTATCTTTCCCAGGCCATAGAAGAGAGCTGGATTGGAAGTGGAGCAGCCGAGACTTGAACCAGTGCCCATATGGGATGCCTGCACTGCAGGCGGCAGCTTTATCTGCTATACCACTGTGCCATTCACCCCTGTTACTTCTACTTCTTAGTCCTATGAAAAGGGGAGAAAGAGAAAGAGAAGTGGTGGGGTGGGGGAGGGAGAGGAAAGGAGAGAATGGAAGAGGAGGGGAGAAGCTAAGGGAAGGAAAGCAGGAATTTTTTCCATGGTCAAATAAACCAGATGCACATCACAACCCAGGTTAACTTTTTGAAGATTCAAAATAGTTATCTTTCAGTTGGTCTCAGAATGTCCCTCATGAGACAACTAACATTGGCTCCCTAGTCCATTCTGTGACTTATGGAAAGCTTAATATTTGCCAAAGGTCTTTGGTGACTTCACAGATAACTTCATGGTTACTCTTGGCTCGGAGATTCTCATTCTACTTAATTGCTCCAGTTTTCTGAGCACATTGTCATTCTACACAGCATTAAGCAAAGTCCTTTAACTAGATTTCCATGAGAAAATGACTCATGTAGAGTGGGGAGCAACTGGGAGCAACTCGGACTAGACTAAGTTACTGGAATTAAGACTTATTCTATGCATCTGCTCTCCCACAATATGGTGCTGGGAGAGGAGGAAACAGCTTCTACACAGCTGCCTCCAGTTCAACCAATAAACTGTAGGACCTGCTCCTGATTGGAGGAGAGCAGCGTACTCGGCATGTGGGTAGCAGAGTTGGGATTGGTGGAAGAGGACTATAAAGGAGGAGAGAGACAACATGCACCAGGAACATCTATCTGAAGGAACACCTGAGCAGCCCCCGAGAGAGCCGGCCGGCGGTGTGCTGCTCCTCCGCGGAAGTGGGGAAAGTGGCAGGGGGAACCGCCCTTCCACGGAGGTGGAAGGGACGGTAGCCAACCTGGGAAGAACCAGCAGCAAACCCGGGGAGGGCCGAGCAGACGAAAGAACAGCGCAGGGTCCTGTGTCGTTCCTCCACGAAGAGGGGGAGCGACAATGTAGGGTATGGTATATTGCACAAATGTCCACAACATTTCCCTCTCTCCATGCACAACTCTGTGATGTGACATGTTAGCTACTCCTTGTGCTAGGCTTGTGGCTCACTTTGGCCAACAGGAAGTAGGGAAGTGACAATGAGCCAAGTCAATCTAAGACTTCACAAGACTTTGAGTGTTTTTGCTTTTCATTGGGGCTTGTCAAATACCATTTGAGTGCATGAGTCTAGTCTAATTAGGTGGAGAATGAGAGCACATATGGAACCCACCAACTTGAAGTCATCCTCAACCAGCGTTTCCAGGTGGATCTAGCAGCTGACTGATACACAGGCCCTTTATGGGAGAGCTCTCATTCTATTCTCAAGAATGCATGCTACCCAATTCATGAATTTCAAATAAAAGGAAATTAGAAAAAGAAATAAATAAGGCTTGTGTTGCATAGATTTTACTCAAATTTTACGCATTGCCTTAACTCAAATACTTAAAAGCATATTGTTATTCTTTGCTATTTTCATATTGCTATTCATAATTTTGCTATGGGTGCTGACACTATGGCATAGATGGAAAAGCCACCACCTGTAGTGCCAGAATCCCACATGGGCATCAGTTCAAGACCTGGCTGCTCCATTTCTGATCCAGCTCTCTGCTAATGTACCTCAGAAAGCAGAAGATGGGCCAAGTGCTTGGGTCCTTGCACCCACATGGGACACCCGGAAGAAACTCCAGGCTCCTGGCTCAGCCTGGCTCAGCCTGGGCTATTGCAGACATTTGGTGAGTGAATCAGCAAATCAATCTCTCTGTCTCCTTCTGTAACTCTGCCTTTCAAATAAATAAAGAAATCATAAAAAAATAAAACTTTGCTTTGCTTCTTATTTATATCAACATTCCCTCACCATCTGCTCATCAAAAGGGGAATTTCCCACTCCCTCTTCCCTCCAAAAGTCTTGCAGCTTTGAATGCAACATAATCCAGCCTTGTCTGAACTCCATCATCAAATTCAAAGCAAAACTTCAATCTTCACATCTGAGGAGTCATTTCTTAATTGGATTCACTTTTGTTCATCTATTCTGAGTCTCACCATTCCCCCTTTATTTTTGAGGGAAGAGAGGTGTATATAACCACATATGGCTGGCCCATGGATACCATGGTGGTTGGGTTCCAGGGAACACCAAAGCCCACAGATGCTCAGTTCCTTATATAAAATGGCATAGTGTTTGCATGTAGCTTGTGAATATCCCTCCACATACTTTTTTTTTTTTTTTTTGACAGGCAGAGTGGACAGTGAGAGAGAGAGACAGAGAGAAAGGTCTTCCTTTGCCGTTGGTTCACCCTCCAATGGCTGCCGCGGCCGGCGTGCTGCGGCCGGCGCACCGCGCTGATCCGATGGCAGGAGCCAGGAGCCAGGTGCTTTTCCTGGTCTCCCATGGGGTGCAGGGCCCAAGCACCTGGGCCATCCTCCACTGCACTCCCGGGCCACAGCAGAGAGCTGGCCTGGAAGAGGGGCAACCGGGACAGAATCCGGCGCCCCAACTGGGACTAGAACCCGGTGTGCTGGCGCCGCAAGGCAGAGGATTAGCCTAGTGAGCCGCGGCGCCGGCCCCCCTCCACATACTTTTAATCATCTCTAGAAGACTTTCAAACCTAATACCATGTGAATGCTATGTAATAGTTGTTATACTGTAGGGCTTAGACAATAATGACAAGAAAACAAGTCTGTACGTGTTCAGCACAGACTCAATTTTTCCCCCAATATTTTTGATACATGAGTGATTGAATTCATGAATATAGAACTTTTGGATAGAGAAGACTGACTATAAGGGAAGGTCAAAATGTTCATGAAAAATAGAATTAAAGGATCAGTTTATCTTGGTGCAAAAGAATTCTAAAACTTGTGTACTGGGGCCAGCACTGTGTTGCAGCAGGTTAAGCTGCTGTCTGCAGCCCTGACATCCCATACGGGTGCCAGTTTGCATCCTGGCTGCTCTACTTCCAGCCCAGCCCCCTGCTGATGCGCCTGGGAGAGCAGAAGATGGCCCCAGTGCTTGGGCCCTGCTCCCACATGGGAGACTGGGTTGAAGCTCCTGATTCCTGGCTTCAGCCTGGCTCAGCCCCGGCTGTTGCAGCCATTCTGGAAGTGAACCATCGGATGGGAGATCTCGCTCGCTCGCTCGCTCGCTCTCTAACTCTGCCTTTCAAATAAATGAAATAAATCTTTAAAAAGACCAAAAAAACCCCACCTTGGGTATTAAGGGGTCTTCAAAAAGTTCATGAAGATACATACTATTTAAAAACGATACACAGGTTTAAAAAATGTTTTTGCTCCAGAAAAACTTATTTTTCAATTCCATTTTTCATGACCCTTTTGAAGTACCCTATTTCATCACGATGGGAATTATGACATTCAGAACATAATTATATACTTTGTAATTAAACACTAAAATCAGTTACGTTTCTATTATGCATATTAGCGTTATAAGGTCTCTGAAGTTTGACAATGAAGACACGTGTTTTGCTTTCACTCAGCCAACATCTTAGAATCATTTAACCAAAAAAGGAACGCTTCCGTTTGCCTGTCTCTCCTCCACTGTCCTCTTCTCCCTCTTCCTCTCCCCCTGTCCATGTGTTTGTGCGAATGTGAGATGCCCTTTCTCACTTTGGGAAAAGCTGCCGCTTCCAGCACGACCTGGTCCTCCCTTATTCCGCAGCACAAGGTTTGCTGTAGTAAAGTTCCCTATTCCTCACACAGGCCAGGTGTGTGACCATCCCTTTCACTCACTCCATTAAGGCTCCATTGCAACTCCCACTTCTGCCTAGAAGTCTTTCACCACCATTTCAACCATGCCAGCCTCTTCTCTCTTATCCCTTACTGCTCTTCTCCTCCCCTGAGCTCACGCAGAGTAACACATTGCACTTTCCAGGCACTGTAGCTCCTTTGCATAATTAAAACTAACAACTAGATTATAAGCTTCTTGAAGACAGAGGCCCTATTTCATATGTGTTTTCTGTATTCCTCAGAGCTGAGCAATTTGAAGGGCCATGCAAATCTACTTACTCAGTGGTAGTAATAATAAAATAATGGGAATAATTATTCTGTTAAACACTTTCAATGCACTTGACTTTACCCTAAGCATGTAATAAACATGGTCGTATTTCACTTTCAAAACAACCTTACGAAATACAATTATCTTTACTTTACAAATGAGAAAATTAAAAGTCAAAGAAATGAAATTTCCTGTAAAATGCTTGTGCCATAACTCGAACCCAGATCGGATTCCACAGTCATCTTAACCACTAGACCATATTGGCCCGTGTTACCCAGATTCAAAAGCGTTGCTCCTAGCCCTTCCTTTAACAGCCATGAGAAGTGTGTGTACTATTTAATGAATGATCAAGAAGTCCAGGCTCAAGGCTTTGCTGACTCCCTCCCCCCTCACAGTGGGAACGCTCTATCTCAGGAGACTTGCAGAACAGCAAGGTCACTGGGAGATAACAGGGGAAGGAACAACTAGCGGGACAGCATTAGAGTAATCATTAAAATCATTAAAAGAAGCATTAAGAGCTTATTATGAGTCATATCAAGGAGATTCACAGCCCACAAACTTAGCAGACAGAGCTATATTCAGTATAATTATACTAGGGATGGTTATGGTCTGCACATTCGTTGTATTATACTTTGAGTTCATATACATCATTTAAGTAAGAAAAGCATTTTTAGGAATATTAGTTTCAGTCTAAATTTGATTTCTTTAAAAGTAAACAATGCACAATACATCTAAGCCGCAGTTAAAGTGAACGTCTTAGCTATTTACCTAACTACATATCTTCTTTGGAAACTTAAAAATCCAACCTCCCACCACCCCCACCTCAAACACTGATCTTGATTCAACTGTGTCTCTCACACTCAGCTCTTTAATTTGGCTTGTGCTGCCAGCTGACTTCAATTTTTGCCTGTTTATGGAAGTAAATTAAAAGAACACACTGTCTGTGATCCAGTGGCTCTTTGTGGTAGAGTCTTATTCGGTTCCTAAATCAAAACCCAGATAGTTGTCAGGAGAACTAATCCTTATGTAAACACAATTGCATTCACAGGGCAGAGCAGAGAGAGGCTTGGAGAGACCAGGAGGAAGTGTGTCACTTTCCCAGGCACTTCAAGGATCAATGTCTTTGTTATTTCAGTTTCCAAAATATGAGTTTAGAACAATTCACATTGGATTTGGAAGTGTCAGATGGTTGGTGTTCGGGCTGTAGGTTTATGTACCCATCAGAGCTTTAGTTATTTAGTGATTGTCAGAGTATCCCCCTTGCATCAGAACTTAGAAAATGTGGAGGACAAATAGCTAAAAAGAAGCCTCCAATGGTCTTTGAATTTTATAGTTTCCCTCACAGTTAAGATTGCTTTGGCAAGAGTGTCAAATTGGTAAGTCAACAACAGGAGTCACTGTGTATTTACTTCTCATGTGGGATCTGTCCTTAATGTGTTGTCCAATGTGAAGTAATGCTATAACTAGTACTGAAACAGTATTTTTACACCTTGTGTTTCTGTGTGGGTGCAAACTGATGAAATCTTTACTTAATATATACTGAATCGATCTTCTGTATATAAAGATAATTGAAAATGAATCTTGATGTGAATGGAATGGGAGAGGGAACGGGAGATGGGAGGGGTGTGAGTGGGAGGGAAATTATGGGGGGGAAAGCCAATGTAATCCATAAAGTGTACTTTAGAAATTTATATTTACTAAATAAAAAAAAAAGAAAAAAAAGATTGCTTTGGTAAAATATAGGATGAACTTTCATGAAAGAAGACTTGATTTTAAGTATAAATGAGCTGACAGTACTGTATTAGCTATTTCTAGACTTTCTAAGCCAATGAACAACATAAAAAATATGACTTCACTGGCCATGGAAGGAACTTATTGAAGATACGTGATTTCTTGTATGTTCGTGAAATCTTCAACTCTGGGAAACACCAGGTCATGGTGATTGTTTCTTTTCTTGAGATGCTATCTTCTTGGAAGTATTTGAAATACACACCCTCAAAGTAGTTGTGTTACTTTCTGGGGGATGAATCCACTGGCATTTTATGCTCTTGCGAGCCGCATATAGGGCTAAAAGGACAGTCTGTTATTTTTACAAAGAAGAGCACTAACGTAAGTGATAACCTTAGGGTATTCTTTGTGAATAATCATGATCCCTGTGGGTTGTATAATCAAATGTTTCAGCATTGTGATAGTTCCCCCAGCAGTGGTTGCATTTCAGCATAAGTGGATGATAAATATGCTTTACACGTGAGCAGTTTTAGATATTCCACTTAGTGAACTGCAGACAAAAATACTGCTGAAGGCAAAATAGGAATTTCATATCCTTTTTAGAAAAGCAACTGTGCTTGATCGGTTTGAGAAGGGGTTAATGTGCAACTTCTGAAGACAATTTCATGCAATAATGACTAAGGTATATCATATGCTTTTTTCTAGCAGGTAATTCCTGTGGCTCTCAGAGACGACAGCGTGATCAAAGGTCCTGAGACAGGGAAGAGCAACTGGAGAGAGCTTGGTGTGTCTGGCACAGCAGCATGAGGGTGAGAGCGGCGCAAGCTAAGATTGTAAAGGCAGGCAGTGGTCAGATGTGAGTTCAGGGCTTGTTTGAAGGGCCATGGGTTGTGCAGAATCAGGCCCCAGGAAGACTGGGATGGGATGAGTCAGGGAGGTGAAGGGGAAATAGCTAAGGAGGATTTCTTAGGCATTCCAGAAGAATGAGGGCAGTTTATGCTAGGGTGGTCTCTACGAATGTATTCAAACCTATTTTTGAGGTTTCATGTAATAGGAATTATACATGGAGGGGAAGCTAAAGCAATAAAGGTTACAGCCTCCATGTATGAATTGTGATTTTGAGAAATCATAGTGCCCAATAGAAATATGGTTAATAAGCAGAAAGCTGTGTTTGAGAATGGTAAGTGCTGCCACGAAATCAAACACAGGACACTTTGGAAAGCATGCTGGATAGGAAACCAACCCAGATAGGTACAAAGTGTTGGCAACTCACCGCTCATTGGGAAAGCATTGTGGGAATGCAGTTACAATACTGTAGACAAGAACCTTGGAATTACAGTTAAAGTCCCTATCTCTGAATTTATTGATGTAGCAACAGGAATTTTGAAATGCTGAGTGTCTTGCCTAAGAGACAGAGATGGATAATCACAGACTCCAATGTTTAGTGAGGACTTGTGTTTCTGGTAGCATACAGGAAATATGGTTCTGGGCCAGGCGTGGTGGTATAGTGGGTTAAGCTGCCCCCTGCAGCACTAGCATCCCATATGGGTGCCAGTTCTAGTCCCGGCTGCTCCATTTCATATCCAGCTCCCTGTTGATGTGCCTGGGAAAACAGTGGAGGATTGCCCAAGTGCTTGGGCCCCTGCCACCCACGTGGGAGACCTGGAAGAAGCTCCTGGATCCTGGCTTAACGGCTCAGGCCATTGCAGCCATTTGGGGAGTGAACCAATGAGTAGAAGACCTCTCTCTCTCCATCTCTCTCTCTCTCTCTCTCTCTCTCTCTTTTTCTAACTCTGCCTTTCAAATGAATAAACAAATCTTTAAAAAAATAAATATGGTTCTTCAACTCACCAATATTTGCTAATTGATACACAGAGGTTGCTAGGTACTTGGTTTTTGTTTGTGTGCCTAGGAGGCTACAGCATCTTGGATTAAAAGAAGGGACACTATGAGAGGAACAGGTTTCCGGGAGTAGGGAGTGCCCAGAAAGAGCAGAACAGATTCAATTTGGAGGTGTCTGTGACATGTTCTATACAAATATTAACAATACAAACATTTGAATAAAATTCTAGGAGCCATCTAATAAACCAGTTTAATGACATCATCTTATTTGAGAATCCTGATGCCAATTAGAGCTGGAAACTGTTTCCAGTCAAAAGTTATTTTAAACAGGGGTATCATAGTAGAAAGATGTGTTACATCCTGAGAAGTGTTAACCACTCCCCCAAATAGGCATGATGTTCTTTCTCCTAGGAGCTTAAAGAGAATTTTGTTTGTCTGTTTTGAATACATTGATGATATAGATTTCAGAAGCAGGTACCATATATTATTTTAATCACCCATGGAGAAACATACATAACAGAATGTATTTTGGTGGAAAAAGGCTTTACTTACTCCTTCTTCTAGGATTGTTCTAGTATTGGAATTGTTTAACATGACAGATTTTTAGATCTGCTCAGTGCAGCTCATTCAACACTCACACAATGTGTTCCTGGAAAAGGATGGTGTTGGTGACAGGGGTAGAGAAAAGAGTGACATCAATCCCAGTGCAAGAGTTAAAAATCAAGTCCCAGGAAATTCATCTCTCAATTTATAATTTCAGTTCATTGGTTCAGTTTATGTTTGATTAAATAAAACAGTAAAGGAACCTGAATCCCACAATCAGAATCTCTGCATTCAAATTTTAGTTTTCTTAAAAGTGAGGCAAATTGTAATGAAATAAATTCATAGCAGATATTTGTCAAGTGAACCTACACAAGAACCGCCTTGATAGTAATCCCTGTTTTGGAGCTGGGATAATTCGGGTGCTCTTGATTTAAAGCATGCCATTTATAAATGTCTCTCACATGCAAACAAGGGGGAGTAGCTTCTCAGAGAGGGTGGAGCTTTTGCAAAGTCACAGTGCTTCATTCTAATTGGAGAGGACAGTGCAGGAAAGAGGAGGGGCTCCACTTACTAGAAGCAGCAGCAGGGCACACATGAGCAATATGAGGACTTCTGTCCAAGCAGAGATTCCGATGAAAATCAGTTTGTTTCCCACAGTAGAGTTTAGAGAGAGGGACTGACTTCTGAAGGTGTTCCTTTGCCTTTAGTTTCCTGAAATCTGGTGGAGAGATGCAGATGACCCATGGGGACGGGAACTGTGAGCAAACAGGGCAGGAGGTAGGCCAGGCAGTTGAGGTGGGGGCTGGAAGTCACCACTCCATTATCTTCTTTGACATTTCAAGTAAACATATCAATCATATCACAGAAGGGGTTTAGGTCCAACACTCTGAAACACATCTGGTTATGATTCCCAAGGGAGATTAGCCCTTGCTGTGTCATTATCCTGTCAAGAAATCAAAGGCCTCTTCCTGCAGCAGAGGCTGGGGTTTGCCTTGTTTGTCCACTTTCTGTGGCCCTCACCTATGATTGGACACTTTCCTGGAAGCACAATTCTTGCTGCAGCCCTACTCTGCAGGCTGGCACATTCTATTGACTGCCCATTTTGGGGGTGGGTAGTTCCCAACATGCATTTGAAATTAACTTTGGAATTTTGTAATAATTTCTAACTTTGTTGATGGGGGGGAAATATGTCCTAGTTTCCAAACACCTCAACCTATTTGTGAATCAATAATGTTTGTACCTGCAGCCTGACTTCCTGTATCTTCTTTATCTACAGTTCAGTACTCTTATGAGAGTAGTATAGATATTAAAGATGACATGAATTAACACTGAGATTTCTTCTACTGAGTCTGTAAGCTCTGAAGCCCTATAGGCAGATTGTCTCATATTGGTCAAATTGTGGTCCAGGAATTCATAGTTGGAAGATCATACAATTTATTGTTCAATGTGAATACCTTTGGAGTGCTCTAGCTAGAGGTGTAAAATGGGGCCATACTGGACACACTGAGACACAGAATCCACTGATGGCCAAATTACCCTAACGTGGTGAGTTAATGACAGAGATAACAACCTAAGCCTTGAAAGTGTGAAACTTTTGTTTTTATATCACACTGAATGAAAAGAAACATTCACGTAGCTTAGTTGTTTCATCAATAGATCTCTCCTTCATTCATTTTTTTCCATGCTAATTCAGCTTTATAGCTACATTAATTTCCAAAAAATTCTTCTTAATATTTTACTAATTATAAAATTCACACTGATGATTAGTAACATTAAGTTTTATGTAACAGTAAGTTTACATTGAATTGACATGCACAATATATTCATTTTCACCCCCTGAGTAGTTGTGAGAATCAAATGGATCTGAAAGTTCTTGGTGAAGTGTATACCTCTATGAGAACTAAATATCAAACCTTTTATGGAATATAAAATAAAAGTCAATATGCTCAAGGAAAACTATCATAGAGGAACATTTAGTAAGTCATATTCATGGGACTTTCAAATTACCAAATATAGTTTTATGAGGAAAAATATATTCAAGTAAAAAAAGTTGATGAAACAAATTTATTTTAATAATTTATCAATATATCTGGGTGTTATAACCTATCACATGATTGCAATCACAAAAAATTCCAAGCATCACATATTTTCAACACGTCATATGTAAGGCAGATAAACCTGAAGTGATATGACTGGTGGAGAATGGAGCATTAAGAATACCAGGACCATAGTCCTCTGTTTGGGATGCCATTTCTTGGACTCAAACCATTGACTCTTAGCATTCAGAGCTCAGCATTATTTTCCCTTTATTCCAACCATCTGGCGATTGAAATAAACATTCTCATTACCTAATCAAAAAGACAATGTCTTATATTAGATTTCACTATACGGAAGAAATCAAACACTGCACTGTGAGGTACACACTTGATACTTGGCCAAGTAAGTAAATTATGAAAGAGATTGTAGGATTTATCTTACATGGATACCTAAAAATAAGAGTTAGTATCTGGAAGATCAAAGCACTTTACAAGTTCCTAGAAGCACAAGCAAATTCTCTCTGCACAACAATCAGTTATGAAACAGATGAAGAGTCTGATTTAGGGATGGTAGAAGTACTACTTCTCACATTTTTATTGTCAGTGCTTAAATGTTAACTTAAAAAAATCATTGTGCTTCTAAAAGCAAAGGAGGAGAAAAAAAAACCAAAGGACTGATCTACCAAGTTAAAAGGTCAATGCTGACATGAGTATCCCTTGAAATTGAACTACTCTTAAGAAGTATCTGGGGAATCTGCCAATTTTCTAGAGCCCCCCCCCCCCCCCCCGAGATTCTAATTCCGCACGACTGGAAGTGGAAGGAGTCCAGGAGTCAGCACTTTGTGAAGCGCTGCTCGAGGCATCCTGTGAGGTGAGCCTGTTGCTGGTGCACGCAGCTGACTCAGAAACAGGGCAACTCTTCAACTCTACTTGTCTGTTCCAACAGCACCTGTCAACGAGCTTTCGGAATTTTTATATTTTTGAAAGGAGTTTTTGGTACATTCTCTGAACTTATTGCAAAAGTATTTTAATTTTTTTCATTTAATATTATAATCATGGTAAATATGAGAATTAGCATGAACTATTTTCCTATTAGAGGAAGGTTATGTGTGTGTGCGTGTGAGTGTGAATGTATATATGTGTATATATTGGAGTACTGAAAAGTTTGGGCGCAATAACAATCTACCTTATCCCTTTAAAAGACTAAATTCCTGTTAAAATTGTTTTGCATGTAAAAACGTCTTTGTTACCATCTTCTAGTCTTCAATATATGCGGGTACTTTTAAAATTTCATAAAAAATTTATTTAAAAGATAATCATATTTTGGTCCAAAAAGTTTGAAATCAATGCATTTTTTTTCCATAATACACATCTTCCAGGCACTTTTGGAATACTCCTGGGTCTTCAAAATATGGTTTTCCTTTAAAATAAAAAAAATCCATCTTTTTTTTTTTTCTTTTAACCATATATTCACTTCCTGGAAAGAGGATAACATGGAAAAGGATAATGAAAAACATTTGAATACAATCTCAACTGATTTAAACTTTAAAAATAATCAAAATTGGTGCAGATAAGAACAGCAACAACAAAAACCTTGTGAAAGTTCTGCGGAAAGTTTCAGGAGCTGGAATTGTTTAGTCTAGAGGAGGAAGGGCTAGGGAATGTTTTGTATAGTGGCCAAGCCTAAAACAGGTTATATTGGGATGAGAACTAACATTTGTTCATCTCGACTGAGCAAATGAATGATGCTTCTTGCTGTTTTTACAAGTATTATGTCTTTTTGTTGAAAATGTAGTTATCTGTATTTACTTCAAAGGCAGAGCAACAGAAAAAGAGACAAAGAGAGAAAGAGACCAAGTATAATACAGAGAGAGGCCTTTCATCTGCTAGTTCACTCCCCAAATGTCTGCAACAGCCAGGCTGGGCCAAACTGAAGCCAGAAGACTGGAACCTCATTCTGGTCTCCCACGTGGGGCCACAGACCCAAATACTTGAGTCATTACCTGCTGCCTCCCAGGGTGTACCTTAGCAGGAAGCTGGATCATAAGTGGGCAGGGACTGGAACTTAGTCACTCCAGTATGGGAAGCAGGCATCCTAAGCAGTATATTACCCATTGAGCTGAGAGCCTGCCTTATTTTATTTTATTTTATTTTATTTTATTATTTTTTGAGAAGTAGAGTTACAGAGAGAAGGGCAGCAGAGAGAAAGATCTTCCATCTGCTGGCTCACTCCCCAAAATGGCTGCAATGCCAGAACTGGGCCGATCTGAAGCCAGGAGCCAGGAACTAGCTCCAGGTCTCCCACATGGGTACAGGGGCCCAAGAGCTTGGGCCATCTTCCACTGCTTTCCCAGGCCATAGCAGAGAGCTGGATCAGAAGAGTAGCCAGGACTAGACTTGACACCCATACAGGTGCCATTATGTCACAGCGCCCTGCCCCCTGCTCTTATATACTAATAGTGATTTATTCTCTCATTTCACTCCCACTTCCTCCTCCCTTTCTCTCCTTCTTTCCTTTCTGTAAATACTGAGTCTCTATTATGTATCTGGCAAAGAGGAATGGAGGTTCACTCCAGCTGTGCACATTTGGTTAGTGAATGTTCTGTGCAGAACATGGCTTAGGTGTTTCCACTTTTTGTAAGAGATCTGTGTACAAAGTGATATAAGGTCTCTACCTATTGTTCAGTATTCTCACAAAGCCCATCTGCTTTAGGAAACCTCATCTCCCCTTCACTTTCCTCATCTTTAATGAAAGATTCCAATAACACAATTCATGTTCAGGAGGTACAGCATTGTAGAAATGAATAAGTCCAGAACATCAGAGAGGGTGGCAGGAAAAAAAAAATTTCTGTCATTGCTTTTACTGATAGCACTTGGAAAAGATTATTAAGCCCATTTGGCAGGATTTTCTCCCCTCAATTGCTACTCTGTTCTTTGATTTTATGATCAAAGAAAGATACTATTGACTAAGTGGAATGCCAAATCAGGTGTCAGGGGTATCGGGCTCTATTTTTAGCATTTATTGATGAGGAACTTTGAATGAGCTGCTTATCTGGTTTGACTTTCATCCCTTTCCTCTCCTCTCCATCAGCCTTCCTGTAACATTTACATGGCCTATTGCATTGGGGTTCTCCAGACAAAGAAGTAAAGATACACAAGAAGAGATTTATTGTGGGAATCAGCTTAGGTGATTATGGAGGCCACAATGTGCTGTGTGTAAACTGGAGAACCAGGAAAACCAGTCATGGGATTCATTCCGTGTCCAAAGGTCCAAGAACCAGGGAGAGAATGGTGCAAAGTCCTGTCCAAGGTGGAAGGCCTGAACCAGGAGCTCCAGTGCACAAGGGAAGAGGAAAATGGATGGGAGTTCCAGCAAAAGAAGAGAAAGCGAATTTGCACTTCTGTGGCCTTTCCATTCTACCCAATCCCTCTGTAATCTGAATGATGCCTGCCCATGTTGGTTAGGGCTGATCTTATTCAGTCTGCTGATTCAAATGATAACCTCTTTTCTAAAGACCCTTAGAGACACACGCAGAAATGAAGTCTTTTCCAGCTCTCTGGGTATCCCTCAACCTAGAAAGTTGACACACAAGATCAACCATTACACCCATTTTGAAAGAAATATTCCTTGTGTATCACGGAGCTCATTTTGACTCATATTAAGACCTCGAATTCAGTTTGCTGCTGAGGAAGGAGTTCATTAAGTTAGCTAAGTACTCTGTTCAACATGAGTGACAACCACAGGGTTCCATCTAAGGATAAGTAGTGCAGAATCCTGAAAAGAGGAGGAGAGGAATGATGGGGGAAGTGACAGAAAATATCATTAATCAGGACCCAGGCCAATTGGTGGGCGGCACTGAGAAACATTGTTAAGTGACACTCAGGAATTAAGCCCCACAGTCAACTAGGTCTGTCTTTGGGCTTCTGGATAAGAATAGAGTGAATCAGCAAAGAAATTTAGAAGTAATGTGTACATGGTAAGAATGACCATATTCCATCTTTTTGTGCTAATGTAGGTTTTCACCAACTCAAATAGCTCTGCTTTCACTTCACCAGATTTTTAACTGCTACAGCAGCCCACATTTTATGTCACATTTTGCCATCTAGTGGCTGATCATGATATAAGGCAAACCTGACATACCCAGATTCTGAAAACTTGAGGCCTTCAACTTTGCAAATGTTGGCTACTCTATTTGTTTTCTTTATATGCTGTCTCCATCCAAAGAGAATACATGGTGGCTGAGATTTGGGGTTGAAATTTCAGATCATGACAGGGCTGGGCAAGTTTGAGAAAGTAAAATCAAACAAAATTATAAATTTTCACTCACTATATTTCTTAGCATTAAAAAAATCCCTTTTCTTGGCTTTTCTCTCCCATTTGAAGTTTATATAAACTGAAATCCAATAGGTTTCCCCAATCTAGTCATTCTGGTTGGTTCTTTTTATTATTGGCTGCTAAAACCAATGGAGTTTTCATTTAATTATGTCAAATGTCATATATCATTCCCCCCACATTTTACCCAGCATTTCTTTTCCTTTCACACTCCTTGTTTGTGAAGGAGGTGTCTCTTGACATGTTTGCATCATTAAAAGCAGTCTAGGGTTCAAGTTCTTGTTGTCTCCTGTGAGACATGACCCTGACCATTATTACATTAGCTTACAATTTAAATGAAGTACTCTGGAAACTTTCATGCTTTGTTCTATCCAGCTCAAGTCCCTTCAGGACTGCTTATTGCAATGTTTGTACTGTGGGGAATGTGTGAATGACAACCCACATTTAGCATTCAGCCTATGTAGATGGTCAAACAAACAAAAGAGAAGCTCTTGTCACGAACAGTTTAAGTGACAATCTGAGCAGAGCAAGCATCCCCCAAAACCACATTTGGAGAAACTGTTGAATACACAGGAATTTAGTTTAGTTTAGTGGTTAAGAATGTGCTTTGAAGGGAATGGATGCATTGCATTCTAGTTCTGATTCTTACTAGCTGTGTTGCCTTGTTTGAGTTAGTTAACTTTCTTAAACTTCAGTTTCTTTCCCTGTCAAATAAGGACAAAAACCGCACTTGCATCATAATAAAATTGAGAGGATTAAGTGAAATAATTTACATAAGCTTAGTTTACTACAGTGTCTGGTGCATAGCAAACACTCAATAAATAGGCATTGTTATACTGATAATGCTGTTGATTGGCAGGAAGTCTATGCTTTCCATTCATTTCTAATTCTGCCTAAATAACATTGTATAATGTAACCTATTGGATTCATGTCAGGCAAGTATGAGATCCTCTTTAGCATAGTTTCTACAATAAGCACTGTAGACTGAAGAATGATTCCTGTTTGATGGTTAAGGACATTTTACTCCAAGAAAGAGGAAAGAGTCTGAATAAAGAGGAGAGCCCAATGCCATGGGCTCCTTCATTCCAGCATTGGAGGTACCAGCTATGCCAGTGGGAATGCTCCATGGCCAGTGCCGGGCACCAGGAGAGTACGAAGTCCACGATTAAATATTCAAATTGGCTTTTCGATATCTGCAAAGGTTAGAGCTGGAACAGGGACTACAGTAACAAATCTGGTTTAGACAATGGAGAAGTTAGGGGCCAGCGCTGTGGCGTACTGGGTAAAGCCACTGCCTGCAGGGCAGGCATTCTATATGGGCGCCAGTTTGAGTCCTGGCTGCTCCACTTCTGATCCAGCTCTCTGCTATGACCTGGGAAAGCAGTAGAAGATGGCCCAAGTTCTTGGGCCCCTGTACCCGTGTGGAAGACCCGGAAGAAGCTCCTGGCCCCAGGCTTCGGATTGTTTCAGCTCTGGCCATTGCAGCTATCTGGAGAGTGAACCAGCAGATGGAAAACCTCTCTCTCTCTTTCTCTCTGCTATACCTTTCTGTAACTCTGCCTTTCAAATAAATAAATAAATCCATTTAAAAAAAAAAGAAAATTAAGAAGTCCCTCTGGATTCCTACAGGAAATGAGAAGGGGGAAGCAGCGTTGAAAACTAAAGGAGCTACCGAAAGGCAGAGGAGAGCTTTTACTCAACCATTTCCTGGCTAATTTCATTTGGGGCCCAATCACTGAACACTGCGGTGTCTGTTCCTTTGACATCTTCAGCAAATAATGTGGCCCCCAGGACCCCTCACAGTACACAGTGAAGTCTGTCTCTTTGACATGTACAAGGAATGCTCTTCTGATTGCCCTGTTCTGTGAATGTGGAAATTCCAAGACAGCGTGTACCAACCACCCTGTCAATAACTCCACTCCCTGTGTGCACGGCTGGATGGTCCAAGCCTTGTAAGACTGTAAAGAAAGAATGAGTCAATGCACTTATTGCACCTCTCCATCCTGGATCCCAGACTGCACCTAGAACTTCCTAAATGAGTTCTCAATCGAATGCGTAGTATATTGCCCAATATCAGTGTGCGAAATTGGTCTCCTGATTTTCACTGGAGAGTATGATTCTTTGGCACGGCTAACACCCTTGCTTCTGACCTCAGACACCTCACTCTAACTTTTCTGATAACCCTTAACCAAAGAAGGAATACGTGTAGCTCTATCTCTTCTACATTCTTCTGTTTCAGAACTGTTAATGCCTGAATCACTATAATAACCTTTAAGATTGCTTCTCCTACATCTACTCTTGTTCCTCCCCCATTCATTCATGTGAACAATAGACCTCTGGGAAACGAGGCATGTCAGCAGATGATCAAAGCTGAAGAACGGATGCCGTGTGTGCTGGTGGGCAAAGTGCTGAGTGGAAAAGAAAAGATCCAAGCTCTAGATCTGCTTCTATAAGTGCCCTCAAGTGAACTTGGGTGTCTCTCTTGCTATTTGCTTTTCATTATAAAATAACAACCTTGAATCATGATTTCTAAGGCTATCTCAAACTTTAAAAGTTATTGATTTTGTTAAGGATTTTTCTAATTGTGGAGTGCATGCCTTTTGTGATGCTTTCAATTGATTTTAATCATAGATGGAGTCAACATCATTTTAAAAAAATCAAAACAAGAAATGCCTATAGTTACAGTGTTGCTGCAAATATGGTTTTGTTGTACTTTGTTTTGTATCTTTGTCAAACAGATTGTTAGTGATATGCTACTACAGTTTTAATGATCTGTAATTATTTTAAAATTTATGGCATATAAGTAAAATTGAGGTCTTTTCATTTGATTACTGTTTATAGCCCTTGCCTATATTCCTGGTGAACTATGGTCTTTTTATTTGTTGAACTCTTTTATTTAGTTGAGCATTAAGCCTTTGGCTAAAATACAAATTAAAAATATGTTACCTCAAAAATTTTTTAAAAATGAGAAAAAGATGTGTCTTACACATAGGTTTTTCCCTTAATATTGAATAAAATTAAAATTTTAGACTTCAAATGACATTTTAAATATGCATCTCAGTTCTTCTGTTTGTTTTTGATGATAATAGAAGCCTTCAACACATGTAGTTGTGCTTATCAAATAATATAATACTGTTGGGTCCAACGACTGTGGCACAGTCATTAATCCTCTGCCTGCAGTGCCAGTATCCCATATGGGCATCAATTCTAGTCCTGGCTGCTCCTCTTGTCCAGCTCTCTGCTGTGGCCTGGGAAAGCAGTAGAAGATGGCACAAACACTTGGGCCTCTGCATTCATGTGGGAGACCCGGAAGAAGCTCCTGGCTTTGGATCGGCTCAGCTCCAGCCATTAAGGCCGTTTGGGGAGAGAACCAGCAGATGGAATACCTTTCTCTCTGTCTCTCCCTCTCACTGTCTGTAACTCTACCTCTCAAATAAATAAAAATCTTAAAAAAAGATATTACTCTTACATATTCATTTAGTTCAGTGGATAGTGTGCATTCAATAAATGCTAGCTATTATGATCATATTTTTTTTGACAGGCAGAGTTAGTGAGAAAGAGAGAGACAGAGAGAAAGGTCTTCCTTTTTCGTTGGTTCACCCCCCAAATGGCCGCTATGGCTGGCGCGCTATGGCCGGCGTGCTATGGCCGGAGCGCTGAGGCCAGCGCACTGCGCCGATCTGAAGATAGGAGCCAAGGGCTTCCTCCTGGTCTCCTGTGTGGGTGCAGGGTCCAAGCACTTGGGCCATCCTCCACTGCCTTCCCAGGCCACAGCAGAAAGCTGTACTGGAAGAGGAGCAATCGGGACAGAAGCCAGTGCCCCAACCGGGACTAGAACCCGGGGTGCTGGTGCCACCAAAATTACTTGTTAAATCAGTCAAAGCACATAAGGTGTTGGCTATTATTTTGCTTTGTCAGCTGTCTAACAAAGTTGTGGCCACAGTCAGGGTCACAGTGGCCCCGGTGCTGGTGATCAATGCAATTCTCCACCTCCCATCTCTTCCCTGAAACATGACATTGAAGCTTCTCCTTTGAACAAGTGGAGTCTATTTCCCACTCCTTGGGTCTGGGCTGGCTATGTGATGTGTTTTGGCTAACAGAGTGCGGCAAAGTGATGGCATTCCATTTTAAAGGACAGGCCTCAGAAGGACTTGCAGCCTCCCCTCTCTCTTTTGGGTATCTGCCTCCATCCTGAGAACAAATGTGGGCTGGTCTGCTGGAAGGTGAGAGTAGAGGGGAGCTGCTCCAGCAGGTTATCCTAGCAATCTGCCACTGAGAGCAGACGAACAAACAGCCCAGTGGAGAAAGGCAAGAGTGGCTCATCTCAGCCGAACTGGCTCTCCAACTCACAGAGTCATAAGCATTAATAGTCATTTTAATGGCCAGGCCAAAACCAGTAATCTAGAACTCCAGCCACATGTCCTAAGTGAGTGGCAGGGGCCCAAGTATTTGAGCCATTATCTGCTGATTCCCAACATATATTAGCAGGAAGATGGATCAGAAGCAGAGCAGCCAGGATTTGAATCACCACTTCACCAATGTGGGAGACCTGGAAGAAGCTCCTGACTCCTTGCTTCAGAGCAGCACAGCTCCGGCCATTGCGACCAACTGGGGAGTGAACCATCGAATGGCAGACCTCTCTCTGTCTACCTCTCCTCTCTCTGTGTAACTCTTGACTTTAAATAAATAAATAAACCTTTTAAAAAAATCTGGACTGCAGAGATGGAGGAGGTCCTTAGACTCCCCATGTAAGACCTCCATCCTTAATGAGCTGTACTATGAGAATTAACTGCAAAACTTGTTTTCAAGCTGTACTCTATATGTTGTGTGTGTGGGGGGGTGCAAACTGTTAAAATTTGTACTTAACATAGAGTTGGTACTCTGTATATAAAATTAAACTAAAAATGAACCATAATGAAGAAGGGGATGGGAGAGGGAGTAGGAGATGAAATGAGAGTCAGTGTGGGAGGGTGGGTATGAGGGAAGAATCACTATATTCCTAAAGTTGTACCTATGAAAAATACATTAATTAAATAAAAGCTTAAAAATTAAAAAAAAAGTCATTTTAAGCCGTGAGGTTTTGGAGCAGTTTCTGGTAATACATAGCTGATAGACAGTGAAGAGGGGCCCAAGCCCAGTCATGGTCCTCTTGCTACTCTAGGACGCCTACTGTGGATATTCACCTGCTAAGAGGAAGATTGCTTCATTTCTAAATAGCAGTTGAGCTAGCAATAGCCTTGACCAGTAGTAATGGTAGCTGCTGGAATACAGAATAATTTCCCCTAAAGTAGAGCATTTAAAAATTTGATAAGATTAACTAATTACTGCTTTTACAAAAACAACCTCATGTTTTTATCAACCAGGTGTGGCATTTAATGGTCCATTATGAAATAAAGGTGTGTGCAGCTGTTACTTAAAAGCTTCTCACCATGAACTGTGTGCGTAGGTCAGGCACCTTTAGCAGGCAGCTGCAGTGCCTTGGAATGAGAATTGAAGCTTCCCACAGGAGAAATCGGCATACATTATACTTATTGATAATTCTAAAAATATAACATGCTCTTTACTGAAACAGTTGAGCTGAACATTGAAGAATGAAGTGGATAGTTTTGATGATCTCATTATTATGGGAAACAAATACCCAGGAGCAATTTGGCAACTTTCCAAATCAATCTAGCTGCTATTGATCTGCTTAAATAAGCCATGGTTTCTGCCCAACCATGAGTGGCATGGCACATCTTGTTCTGCGTTTTTAAAACCAGGAATTAAAAGAAAAGAAGAAACCAAACTTCTAGGGCTTATATATATAGATGTTTCCTGCTACAAGTGACTGCAGATGGCTTGTACGTCTGAGTTCCTTAAAGGCTTCTCTCCTTGCAGGCTACAAGCAGACTAATCCTTTACTGGGAAGATCACTCTGGTCACAATCTGGTCATTTGTTCAAGTTAAGCTCCATTTTCTTATCTCATCTGGCATGCACAAAAATTGAGTGAGATCCACTCACTCAATCACACTCAAAGTGTGTCACTTTGCCTGTAGTGTGTAAAGACCTGCCAGGAGTCGTGAATCATCTCAGCAGAAAAGTGTCTGCATATTTCTCGCACAAAATGACATTTTAATAGAAATTGTGAGCCAGCACTATGGCACAGCAGGTTAATGCCCTAGCCTGAAGTGCCGGCATCCCATATGGGCGCCGGTTCAAGACCCAGCTGCTCCACTTCTGATTCAGATCTCTGCTATGGCCTGGGAAAGCAGAAGATAGCCCAAGTCCTTGGGCCCCTGCTCCCATGTGGGAGACCTGGGTGAAGCTCCTGGCTCCTGGTTTCGGATTGGTGCAGCTCTGGCCATTGCGGCCAACTGGGGAGTGAGCCATCGAATGGAAGACCTCTCTCTCTCTCCCTCTCTCTGCCTCTCCTCTCTGTGTAACTCTTTCAAATAAATAAGTAAATCTAAAAAATAAATAAATAGAAATTGACTGAGAGTTCCATGTATCAGTTGATTTTATGTGATCCGACAATTCCACATCTCTGTATATATCCAAAGGAAACAAAGTCATTCTGTCAAAAAGATTTCTGAATTCTTAGTTTATTGCAGCACTACTCACAATAGCCAAGAAATGAAGTAATCTGTTTCCATAAACAGGTGAGTAGATGAAGGAACTATGCTACATATACATAATGGAATACTATTCATCCAAGAAAATGATGAAATACTGTCATTTGGATGTAACTGGAGGCTGCCAGGGTAGGGCAAATAGGCCAGGCACAGAAAGACAAGTGTCATATGATCTCACTCATAAGTGGAAACCAAAAACACTTATTTCATCCATTGGGAGTTAATGGCAGTTATCAGAGGCTGGGGAGTATAGAGGGCTGGGAGGGATGGGAGATGCTTGATTAAAAGGAACAAAGTTACAGTTGGATAGGAGTAAGAAGTCCTTGGGTTCTATTGCACATCAGGGTGACCATGGATGATGATAATGTAATATATATTTTTCAAACAAATGTAGTAGAAGAGATTTGGAGTGTTTTAATCAAGAAGAAATAATGCATGTTTGAGGGGATAGACATACACCCTGATTTGAACAATACATAATGTATTCACGTACTGAGACATCACAAAACACCTCGTAAATATATAAATTTTTTGCATATAGTTTAAAAATAAGATGAAAAATTTAAAAAAGTCAATAGGACAACATGGTTGCCTAAAATGGGACTGAAGATTTAAACTTTACCAACAGGGATAGAGAAGACAGAATAAAGAGAGTATTCTCAAAGTATTATCCATTGTTTGGGAAAATCTCCAAAGTTACTGTGTTCAGCCTGAGAGTTATATTTTAGAAGACAAAACAAACTAGGTGGTCAGTGTTGTGATGTAGCAGGTAAAGCACCTGTCTGCCATGCCTGCATCCCATGTGGCTGCCAGTTGTTCCACTTTGGATCCAGCTTCCCTGCTAATTCTGTGCTTGGGAAAGCAGCGGAGGAGGGCACAAGTACTTCAGCCTCTGCTTCCACATGGGATGTGTGGAGGAAGCTCTGGGCTCCTGGTTTTGGTCTGGCCCATCCTGGGGCGGCCGGAGCCACTTGCGAAGTGAACCACTAGATAGAAGATCTCCCTCCCCCACCCCCCTCCCCCCATCCTCCCCCTCCCTCTCCTTGTGTATGTGTTTGTGTGTATGTATGTGACTCTGCCTTTCAAATAAATGATTTAAAAAAAAAAACTAGAACAAGTCAAGAAGAAGACACCATGTTGTTGTAGAGACTGATAACTTTGAAATACAAAGCATGTTTGAAGAAGTAAGTGATATTTGTGTTGCAGGAGAGGAAAATTGTGGAAGGCACTAAAGACTTCAACTTTCTAAAGGAATGTCAGGTGGCATAAAGATTTGGCTTCCTCTAGTGCCCCACTGGATAAAATTCGGAATCTTTGAAACATTGTAATGCAGATTCCTTTATTTATCTGTTAACACACTCCCTAGGCTTCTTGTTCTTAGAACAAATTCCAGTTTGCTTGTGTCTTCACCCCATTGAACATCACACGTGCCATGATACTCCTCACTCACATTGTTTTTCTGCCTTTAGTTCTCTGTTCATTCAAGATACAAAATTTGAACTCACCTTAAGACTCTTTTTTTTCCGTATTTTATTTTATTTGTTTATTTATTTATTTTTATTTAATGAGCATAAATTTCCAAAGTACAGCTTATGGATTACAATAGCTTCCTCCCCCCCATAACTTCCCTCCCACCCACAACGCTCCCCTCTCCCACTCCCTCTCCCCTACCCTTCACATCAAGATTAATTTTCAATTATCTTTATATACAGAAGATCAATTTAGCATATATTAAGTAAAGATTTCCACATTTTGCTCCCACACAGAAACACAAAGTGTAAAATACTATTTGAGTACTAGTTATAGCATTAATTAAACACCTAAGAGTAATTGTATATTAATTATGGAGTTCAACCAATAGTTTTAAGTAGAATATAAAATACAACTTTTGTATTGTTGTGGCTCCCCCCCCCAACCTCCCTCCCTCCCGTGGCCCTCCCCTCTCCTACTCCCTCTCCCATCCCGCCCTTCATCACGTTTCATTTTCAATTACCTTCATATATTGAAGATCAACTTAGTATATACTAAGCAGGGATTTCAACAGGCTGCACTCACACAACCAAACCAGGGTATTGTTCGACTAGTAGTGTTGTTTTTGAGTTTCATAGTTAAACACATTAAGGACAGAGATCCTACGTGAGGAGCATGAACCCAGTGACTCCCGTTGTTGATTTAACAATTGGCACTCTTATTTATGATGTCCGCAATCACCCGAGACTCTTGCTATGAGCTGTCTAGGCTATGGAAGCCCCTTGAGTTCACCAACTCTGAATTTGTTTAGTCAAGGCCGTATCACAGTGGACGTTCCTTCCTCCCTTCAGAGAAAGGCGCCTCCCTCCTTGATGGCCTGTTCCTTTTGCTGGGGTCTTGTTCACCAGGATCCTTCATTTAGATTGTTTTTTGCCACCGTGTCATGCCTTTCCATGCCTGTGAGACTCTCATGGACCTTTTAGTCAGATCCGAATGTCCCAAGGGTTGATTCTGAGGCCGGAGTGCTGTTTAGGGTGTTTGCCATTCTATGAGTCTGCTGTGTGTCCTGCTTCCCCCGCAGGATCATTCTCTCCCTTTTGATTCTATCCTTCATTATTTGCTTACACTGGTCTTATTTGTGTAATCTCTTCGACACTTACCCTATCTTTTTGATCGGTTGTGTATTTATACTTATCACTTTACCAAGTGTGCGGGCATTGGTACCTGCCTCCTTCTCACCTTAAGACTCTTGTACTTGCTATTCCCTAAGTAAACAAGGAAGAAAATGAAGAAATGAGTGATGCATCAACAGTGCTCTCACTCAATGCAAAGAAGAACTGAGCGTCAGGGCCCCAAATTCAGAGCCCTGGTGGAAAACGGAGGTTTGTTCATCTGGAATGATTCAAGTGAGCAGTAAAACCTCCCACCAGAAAAGCTGTAGAAGGTGAATTGGTTGCTTTGGGTTGCATTGGAGAGAAATGCATTGTCAATTGCCTTAGGCCCAAAGGGGAATATCTGGTTTATTTAACTTAAAAGCCCCAGCATGGCTAAATCCAGGTAATCAAATAATATCCACGGGAACAATATTTGTTCCAACCACAACCTCTGCTTCTCTCTGGGTCGGCCTCGTTCTCAGGCAGGCTGACTCCAAGAGGAAGCAGTGTGGCCTCCAGGAGTTGGAGGATTATATCCTGCCTGATTAGCAACCCCAAGAAAAAAGAGAGTTTCTATTTTCTAAAAATTCCAGCCATAGTCTCTGGATTAACTCTGTTTGCTTTGGCCTGGGCCTGAGGAACACTCTGAGCCAATCGCTGTGGCCTGGTGATGAGATACTTTCAGATACTTTCAACTTCCACTTCTGAGGCTGGTGAAAATCACATCCATCACTAAAGCCAGCGGTAGAATGAGCTCCATTGGAAGAACATGAAATGAAACTGTGGGAGGGTTGGATCCCCAAGATAAAACAAGGGAGCAACTAACAAAAGACAAGCAATGGTGGAAAGGCAAAAACAGGAGATCCCTTTAGAGAAGATGTCCTATAAATAATAAGCAGGGCTTTTACAATTAGTACAAATGTTGGATTGCTGACATCTAAGAATGGCTGACTCAGCATTCTATGACAGCAGGAGCTGTTCTTTGTCCTCACTGTTCTGGTCCACGTCTGCGCAAGACTTCCTCGCATCTGGTGACTTGAGTTGAAGACAAAATAATCGGCTCATGGCAAATACTGAGCAGGTGTTAGGCAAGGGGAGAGAATGGGAGCTTGAGCTGACACCAGAATAGGTAGGAGTTGGGGGACCCAAGCCAGCTGCAGAGACTGCTTTGGAGGTACCACTGTGTGGGCCAATGAGAACCAAGTGCACTCCAACACCTCCGTCTTCATGTTGGTCCTCGGGAGACGGGCCTCGCTCACTCGTGCCTCCTCTGAGCACTGCCCCCAATCAAGGGTTTGTGGATTTTCTGCTCCCATAAAAACCTGTCCAAGTTCCACTCAGTGAGGCCCTGGCTCTCTGTCAGTTAGTCTCCGTGTTAAACGGATGACAGCATTTTGATTCCTGGTCTTCTTGGGTTAATGCCATGGCATTTTAAGACAACACTCTGTTAGAAGGTTTCCAGCTGAGTCTCTCCTGGAATTCATGGCTTTGCCATAAAGGGTGGAAGACCTTTACTTCACTTTGCCACTTCCACATCAAGTATGCCAGGTTGGGGCAAGAAGGAAACTTGAGGTTCTCCTTTGGGGAGAGTCATCAGGTTGAAGGGGGAAGGGAGAGGCCCTCAGGGACTCTGGCCCTGCCTGACTCCAGGGACTGAGTCTGACCTGGCAGAGACAAAGGCTGCAAGTAAAGTCTATGAGGACCTTTGTGAGTTACAGGGTAATTACCCATGGCATTGCTGAGCCCCTGGGACCAAGTAAGATGACCTGTTGGAATGAGGAACAGTTTCCACTTTCTGAAGGGATTCAGTATGGCATTGGGGCACTGTAAGCAGTTGTGATGTGTTGGCTTTTCTGAATGCATGCAAGAGCATCTTTTCAGCTTTTATGACATACTAATTACTTAAAATGGTAGTTCGTGCATTTGAAAGGCAGAGATGCACACACACATGTGCACACACACAAATAGAGAGGTCTTCTACCTACTGGTTCACTCCCCAAATGCCTGCAACAGCCAAGCTGAAGCCATGAGCCAGGAAGACCACTCTGGTCTCCCGTGTGGGTAGCAGATGCCCAAGTTCTTGAGCCTTCACCCACTGTTTCCCAGGGGGTGTATTAGCAGGGAGTGGGAGTCAGAAGCAGAGCCAAGACTCAATCCATGCACCTTGATATGGGTTGCATGTATTCTACATGGTATTTTAACCACTACACCAAACACCCACCTAAATGTTGTGAATTGATTTTCTATTGTGTTCACTTCTGATAAGCTATTGAGAGTTGAGAGTACAGGAACAGGCTGGGTGCCCTTCTGCTGTCTTCCCGTTATTTTTGGTGGCCACACTGTTTAGTTTCTTGTGAGGAAATGTAGCTCCAGTTTCTTAGCACAGTCTCATTCATATCTAGGCTGATTCCTGAAGGTCAAAATGACTTTCAGTACCTCCCTCCAGTGATAAACACTAATGGTATTAGTGAAGGTTTCTGTCCTTGGTGTAGAATGAAGTGTCCGGGGAAGGCTGGGTAGAGAGGGTGAGGCCTCAGGTGGGAAAACTGAGGAAGAGGGAGGACCAGGTTTATGTGCAAGGGTCTGGGCAGCTGGAAATGATGGGTGCCATTTACCAAGTTGGGGGCTCTAGGGGGCATTTAAGGTAAAATCTCATTCATTGAAAATGTTGATTGGTAAAGACTTCCATGAAATGTCAGTCAGTTCTGTGGGGAGCAACTCGGACTAGACTAAGTTACTGGAATTAAGACTTATTCTATGCATCTGCTCTCCCACAATATGGCACTGAGAAGGGAGTAACAACTTCTACGCAGCTGCCTCTCGCCAATTTGATTGACTGAGCTGCAGGAGCTGATCTTGCTCCTGATTGGAGGAGAGCAGCGTGCTCGGCGTGTGGGTAGCAGAGTTGGGATTGGTGGAAGAGGACTATAAAGGAGGAGAGAGACAACATGCACCAGGAACATCTATCTGAAGGAACACCTGAGCAGCCCCCGAGAGAGCCGGCCGGCAGTGTGCCGCTCCCCCGCGGAAGTGGGGAAGGTGGCAGGGGGAACCGCCCTTCCACGGAGGTGGGAGGGACGGTAGCCAACCTGGGAAGAACCAGCAGCAAACCCGGGGAGGGCCGAGCAGACAAAAGAACAGCGCAGGGTCCTGTGTCGTTCCTCCATGAAGAGGGGGAGCGACAAGTTCTGAGCTGTAACTAATGTTTCTATCTAAGAATTGTGTGCATATTTATGTGTCTGTGTCAATTTGTGTGTCTGGGTGGGGCGGGGGGGGGTCTCCATGGGCAGGGCCGATGGGATCTACAATGAAGGAAGGGTGGAGAAGGCCTGACACTGGGCAGTCAAATGACAGGGCTCTGATAGCTAAATAAGCCTGCCCCACTCCCCCCGGGAAGTAAATGTTCTCAATGAGGTGCTAAGAGATTTATGAAGTCAGGACTATGAAATAAATAGTTAAGTACTTCCTAAGATTATGCTTTAGTCCACTGCATTTTTACCATGTTCAGAAAAATGCTCAGTGCTGGCATATGTGGACATGTCGTTTTTCCAAGACTGGTGCTGGCTTTGGCTTTCTCTTTTTATTTTTATTTTGTATTTATAGGCAGAGTGGACAGGCAGAGTGGACAGCAGGAGAGAGAGACAGAAAGGTTTTCCTTTTCCATTGGTTCACCCCCCAATGGCCGCTGCGGCTGGCACGCTGCGGCAGGTGCACCGCGCTGATCCGAAGCCAGGACCCAGGTACTTCTTTCTCCTGGTCTCCCATGCAGGTGCAGGGCCCAAAGACCTGGACCATCCTCCACTGCACTCCCAGGCCACAGCAGAGAGCTGGACTGGAAGAGGAGCAACCGGCACAGAATCCGGCACCCCAACCAGGACTAGAACCCAGGGTGCCGGCGCCGCAGGCGGAGGATTAGCCTAGTGAGCTGCAGCGCCAGCCTGGCTTTCTTTGTGACCACTTCATTTATGGCACATTCTTTCCATAAACTACACATAGGAGCCCCCTCTTTGGAGCAGACATCATTAGCTCAAAATTGTGCTTTATATTGGACAGCATTATTAATCTAATGCTAACATTCTCTGAATGTCTCCCACATGCCAGGTGCTATTCTGGATTTTTTTTTCAGGAATTGTTTATTACTCATTTAATACAATTTAACTCCTTAAGAACCATAAGTACCATTAATATTGGCATTTCTCAGGTGAGGAAATTGAGGAACAAACTAGTTAGATAACTTGTTGGAGGTCTCATAGCTACAAATAACAAAGCAAAGGTTTGTGTGCAGTCTGGCTGCTCAGAACAACAGGCACATCAACATAAGCACATGCCCCAGGACCCCCTCCTCCCGACAGGCAGGCCCTATGTAGTCCCTCCCTAGTGGTTGGGCTGGGTACAGTCTTGCTTCTAAGGAACAGAGCAAAGCCAAAAATGCAAGACATTACTTCCAAGGTTAGATAATAAGGGGACCACAGTTCCACCCCACCACAACTCCTCTGCTTCTCTCTTTCTCGCTCACTCTATCTCTCTCCCTCCCTCGTTTTTAAAATAGTTGCTTTATAACATGAAAAAATTTGAGTTTTTTTTTAAGATTTATTTTTATTATTTGAAAGAGTGACAGGGGGATGACAGAGAGAAAAATGTCCTTCATCCACTGGTTCACTTCTCAAGTGGCTGCAATGGCCAGGGCTGGGTCAAGCTGAAGCCAGGAGCCAGAAACGCCACCTGGGTCTCCCACATGGGTGGCATGGACACAAGCACCTGGACCAGCTCTCTAATAATGGACTTCTTGGTACATTAGCAGAGAACTGGCTTAGAAGCAGAGCATCCAGGACTCAAACTGGTGCTCTAAGATGGGATGTGGGTGTTGCAGGCTGCAACCTAACCCACTGAACCACAATGCCAGGCCCCCCTCTCTCATTTTTCTTAAAAAAGCTAGATACTTATTGTTGTACAATGCAGATGCCTACAAGGGGAGTTACTGAATTCTCAATCCACTAACCTATGAGGAACTGAATCTGGCCAGCAATTGTGCAAATGACATAAGAATCAGATCCTTCAACCCCAAAGCTGATATTCTCATCTCCTGCTTTCTCCTTTGGCCTCAAGTGCCCTCTACATATATCTTATATTGGAGAAAGAAGGGCAAAGATCAGAAGCCTGGGACCAGCTGATCTTACTATTGTCCCCACTGTCAATATCTTCTTCCCCTAAACACATATTTAGTTTATATAAAGAAATGATTTCCTTTCTACACATCATTTTCTGAAATATCGACTCTTTAGATTTAGGTCTGGGTTCTGATGACTTCATATGCCACACAAAGCTGTCACCTGGAAATGCCACTAGACATTTTTGAAGCAGTGTTTGTTTTTATTTTTAGGGAGAATGGAGGAGGAGACACTGCTGTTTTGTTTTTGCTGCCTTTCCCTTTCCTTCCTCTCCAGCTGTCTGGGAAAGGTGACAAGGGCTATCACGTTTCTTATCTATGGGGAACTTAGGTCCATAGCTTTCAGAAGACACCTTTTACTTCCATTTCTCCTGAAAGCCTCAGCTTATCAAGATTTAATGTGTGTGCAGAGAGAGAGCAGAGAGCAGGGTAAAACCCGAGGCAGAGAAAGGTCCAGGAGCTGGGTTTGCATGCCCGGAAGAAGCCACCAGTAGAAATGCTTGGTGCGTAGCGGGAAAGCTTGGCCAGAGGAGCTCTGAACCTCTGCACTCAGGGGTGGCCCAACAGGAGCAGAAGCCACTGTTTTTCGTGTTATCACTGGGAATCTCTGCTATAAACCATGTGGCCCCCTCTGATGCTTTGTCATGCTAACGAGACATAGGACTTATGTATCACTTGAAGGCAGGGAAACCCATGGGAATAAATAAGGTTAGACTATTAATTCCCTGAAATTCAAGCTACATGGAATCTTAGAGCTGCATGTCTCTGTATGATTTAAAGGTAGTAAAGCAATGAGATATTCTTTCTCTCCCCAAAAGGTGGTTAAAAATGCACACCCTACAGAGAGACATGGAATTTTCTCCCTGTTGACCCTGAGGTTTTGGAAGTACACTCAGAAGAGGCAGTATTGTTGAGACATCATTAATGCTTGGGATGCCTCTTTCATGGATAGACTGTTCTTATGCCCTACATGAAAGATGGATTATTATTTTTTCCCCTAGAGCTTTTTCCAGGCTTTATTTCTGGACTGGTAGTTGGGTAAGATATGCTTGCATAGCTAAGACAAATGTGACCTTGTTCTAGGACTTCAATAGAGAACCATTGATTCTCACTACCCTTTGGGTCACCATCTGTCAGCATGAAGATGTCCCAAAAGGCCAAGTTATCATTCTCTCCAGTCTTTGGCTTATGGTACCCACCCTTGGCCCCGAGAGTGATCACTGATCACAAACATACTGGTTTGCTCTGCTCTGGGAGCTGTTTGTGAAAGCAGTTTTAATTAGGTGCTGAGCTCCTTTTCAACCCTTGGCAACCCCAGTTTGATATCCTATCCCCCTGAGAGCATCTTTGTCCCTAGTGCTCAGCTTCTTTAGTCCTCTTTGAGAACCAACAGAGCTGCTACAAAACTCCCCTTTCAGTTCTCAGCATTTGTAACTCTTGTTGCAATCTGCAACACGAAGTACAGTGAGTGACCTGATTTTTCTAATATTCAACAGGCTTTAAGAGAGTTTAGCTAGTCTGAGTTGAATTTGGAAGCACTTCAACCCAGCTATTTTTCAAAGATGTTTATTTTCTGTATTTCTGGCAGTGTTTTGCTAAGAAATGCTGCTGACACGCTCACTCTGTAGTGGCATTCCAGACCCCTGCAGGAACCTTAGATGAGAGAAATAAAGGCCACGTCGGACAGAGGTCAGACTTAAAGAGGGTGCTGGGAATTTAAATCAATGGGAGTAAGCATATCACAATATGACAAAATGAATCTTCCTTCTTTTGCAGTGCCGGAAAATGCTTTGTATGTCCAAGAATAAATTATCAACGCATCTTTAAGAAAAGCAGCCATTACTTTTATAAAGGGAAAAGATTTTATAATAAAAATTATGCACATTGGGTCACAGGACTCTTGTCTTCAGAAAAGCCTTGAAGTCTTATACCTAAAAGGACTATCAGAAAAGAAAATGATTTTATGATCTAACCCTAAGCAGAAACTTTAAAATACTGTAGGTGTTAAAGTCAGCTTTCAATATTATGCTTCATGGCTTAGAAATCAGTTTCTTAGCTTCCTTCTTTTCCTTTGCAAGAAGACAGACAAGTAATGTGTTTGCTTTGCAGATATCCACATGAGCGTTGCATATCTTGAATAAAAGCTTTTTATGTGTTTTCCATATTATTAGGCTGAAAGGAATAGTCCTGAGTCCATTCAAACTTCATTACTCTTCCTGCTTTTCCTGTGTGTTTGAATTTGACACATTACTAAAATAAATTCATATAAATTCTTTGATGATCTAAGTCAGAATTTCTACTGATTACATTTGGAATTGCTTTCTCTCAAAATATTTATTTCAAATGTGTTACTATGATCTCCCTCTCTACATATCTTATTTCTCTTTAATTTGTTGATGTAAAAGAAAATTAGTGTTTCCATATTTTTTCTCTAAAATACTTGCCCTTCTAAACTTATCTGAGAAATTTTCAAAAGCAGGGTTTAGAGGCCATGGCTGTGTAATGTTGCCTCATTTCATGAAGGATTAGTTACTGGAGTCATATTATATATCATACATTATGAATTTTTTGAAAACAATATTTAGTAATTGCTTGATAGTTTAAGGTATTTCATTTCCACAATTTTACATATACAAAATCCAAACACAAAATTAGCTGAGTCTCCTAAGGTCCCTCAAAAATTTTATAGTAAATTCAAGTTTGAGTCAAATATCTTACTGCCTAATTCTGAGTCTATACTGAACTGTTGGTAAATGGCCCTGCCATTCTCCCAGGAACCCAAACAGAAATCTGGATGGAACACCAGGCATCTTCTTTTCCAATGTCCTCCTGGCTTAAGGTCCCCCTCATGCACCCCCTCCCCCAACTCTTCTTCCACCTTGTGGCTCAATTTACCTTGGCAGTGCACAGGTCTACTTTTTGTTTACTTTTGCCAAAATTCACTCTCCACCATATAATAGCCACGCATGCTTTATCCAGTTACTTTCCAACTTAATTTCCTTTAATAATTTCTTACTTAATTCCTGAATATCATTGCATAAAGAAGTAATAATTTGATAACAATTTTGATATTGATGTCTCCTTGTGCTTAAAATTAACCTTTCAATATGAGAGTATTCAAGCAAAGAAAACAGGAAAAAAATAGTAGTAAAATAGTGGAAAGATTAATAGGATGTATGTACCATGAACCACCACCTGACTTCAGCATTATCACCAAATCATTTCATCCAAACTTCTCCACGCCCCTCCCCTTTTGCTGGAGCCAATCTCAGATTGGGCTTTTCAATACCAGCAATTTCCTTCTTGTTCTTTATTTAAGCGATGAGCTGACACTCACTGCCTGGGGAAATGCAGTGTTCAGTTTGAACCAATACAGTACATTATTAGGCTTCAAACTTTGAAGGAGGCTTTTAAAGTTACCTCCCACCCCTGGAGATGATACTTTTTATTTCAAAATGAACAGAAATAGAGAAGAGTAGATCATAATGTAAAAATTAATTACTCTATACTAGGTTTCTGAAAAGAGGCAACTACAGAGGAGAGAAGAAAGTGTAGATGTTCATGAAATCCCAAGAATGGGAGCTGTGTCCCAACCCTGGGTGGGACTAGGGTGGACACACACTGGGGTACAAGGGCTTAAATTTTCAAGGATACCTGTTCCATTCAGCTCACCCAAGCCCCAAGAGGTATGCTGTGCCACAGTGATACATAAATAATAGCATGGAAGTGGTTGTCCAGTATGTCAAGTCAGAAATATGGTGTTTTGGAGGACTTTGGGATTGTCAAGAGAGAGTGTGGGTAGGGCTGAAGAGACCACACAACAGAGACAGAGAAGACAGCCAGAGACCCACATAGACAGAGCAGGGAGGTACAGAGAAGCAGACTTCTCAGAGGGCACCAACAGGGGGAGATTCAACAGCAGAGGGCTCTCACACTACACAAGGATGGGGAGCCTTTTTTCTGCAAAGGGCCATTTGGATATTTATAACATCATTCACGGACCATACAAAATAGCTCATTAAAAATTAGCCTGCTATTGATTTACCTAATTTCAAGTGCTGCCTGCAGTTGCATACACAGGACCAGACCAAAGGATTCCCTAGACTGTGGGCTGGATGTTGCCCCTGCTGGCTGTGGCACTTTGAATGGACTCTGAGGACAGGGAGAGGACAGGCACCACGTTGACCGGTACATTGAGTTGTCTCATTAACTGCGTTGACATCAGGTGAAAGAGTGACTTTACTTAGGGAAACAAGGGTACATTTTTGCTTCCTTGATCTTGTACCCACTTCAGACTGAAGAAGTTGTCAGCACTCAGATGTTCTCTCTCATTGCTTTTCAGTCATGTCCTATTTGTGGTCATGTTGGCTCTGCTGTGAGGCAGAATCAAGTTAGGTGGCAGGTGCCGGAAGCTTCAGGCACGAAGGAAACCATTGGCAACTCAAGGGTAGAGAAAATACTTCTTTGCTAATAGCTCCCCTAAAAGCACCAGAGCTGACTCTTTAAATTGCTTTGCATCGCTTCGTTGGGTGGATCCCTGTGGCCATGAAGATGGAGTATGCTGATTTGCCTGGCCTGCGCTGTAGGACTACAGTGGAGTAGGACTACAGTGGAGTAGGGGAGTCAATTGATCTCCATTTCCTACGGGAAAAAAAGGAGGGTAATGTTCCCAAGAAGATACAGAGACGCTGGATAGGCTGAAATAAGAGATCCAGCACATCAAGGAAATATCCTTAGAATTGTATGTTTTAAGACTTATTTATATATTTGGGAGGGAGGGTTGGAGGGAGGGAGGGAGGGAGAGAGAGAGAGAGAGAGAGAGAGAAATCTTCCATCTGTTGGTTCACTTCTCAAATGGCCACCATGGCCGGAGCTGGGCTGATCCAAAGCCAGGAGCCAAGAGCTTCTTCTGGGTCTCCCATGTGGGAGCAGGGGCCCAACACCTGGTCATCTTCTACTGCTTTCCCAGGCCATAGCAGGGAGCTGGATAGGAAGTGGAGCAGCTGGGACTCAAACCAGCACCCATATGGGATGCCAGTGCTGCAGGTGGTGGCTTTACCCACTATGCCACAGTTCTGGCCCCTAGAATTATATTTATAAATCACATTGAATCTGTTAAAAACTATAAATTAAATTTTAAAAATTTAAAACTAAAAATAATTTGCTTATAAGAGTGAAAGAGGGACTAGCGCTGTGGTGTGGTAGTCTAAGTCTCTGCCTGAGGCACCAGCTTCCCATATGGGGGCTGTTTGTATGCCAGCTGCTCCTCTTCTGATCCAGCTCTCGGCTTATGGCCTGGGCAAGCAGTGAAAGATGGCCCAAGTGCTTGGTCCCTGCATCCATGTTGGAGAGCTGGAAGAAACTTCTGGCTCCTGGCTTCAGTTGGGACCAGCTCCACTCACTGCTGCCATTTGGGAAGCAAACCAGCGATTGGAAGGCTTCTCTCTCTCTCTCTCTCTCTCTCTCTCTCTCTCTCTCTCTAACTCCACGTCTCAAATAGATAAATAAAATCTTTTTAAAAAAAAAAAGAGTGAAAGAAACAAGGTCTTCAAAAATTTAAGACTGGAACTTTTGTAATTATACTACATTGCTTGTATCTTTATTCCACAACTCATACACAAATACCCTCTACCGAAAAAGAAGTTGGAACTTTTCCACTCTAAAGTCCTGTTAGCTCTGTAAGATGGCTAGGAAGTTTTCTGTGACACATTTTATGCAAGATTTACCAATGTCTAATGATGCCTCTATGGTGCTTGGTTTTCAAGATGTAAAGTCTTATAATCTAGTAGCAAGTTCCTAAGCAGTAAGAGGGAGAAGTCAGGTGAAAGCTGGCACCTCAAGTTAGTGGCAATCTGATCAGTTCTAAGTGGCAGGTGAATTTTACGGGGAACCCTATGTCCTTCAAACTTTGTTTTATTTTCTCATAAAGTTTCTGCCTCTTCCAAAATTACCACTTGATAGCCTTGGGCCAATGGAGTCTGTGGGTCACTGAGTCACTTCTGGCTGCTCCCCAGGATAGACTAAACCCTATGAACTTTAGGCCTTTTTTCTCCTACATCACCTGGCCAGCACAGGCAGTTCACAGAACCTCAATAAACACATGCTGAATGCGCGAAGTATGAGCTGCAATTTTGGTGAACAAAAGGAAGAGACGTCTGCTCAATTTTTTCTGTAGAATGCAAACTTTTAGCTACATTTGTTTTCTCATACTTTATGTGGTTCACTGTTAAAATTGCTCTGCATCCTGTATTTCTTCTCTTATGGCAGTGATCATGCATGTTAATAATAATTGTCAACATATGTTGAATCTTACTCCATAGCAGGCACTCCTGTGAGTACAGCTCACTTAATCCCTGCAACAGCTCTAGGATGTATTGTTATTACACACACTTTTTAATGACAGAGCTCATTGCTTATAAAGTGCTGGGATTTGACCCTGGCAGTAGGATTTCTAAGTGTGTATTCTAGCTGCTAGGCTTACAGGGCCTTTTGTAAATGCTTGTTTGATGTCTGTTTTCTTTCTTAGGATGTGAGCTCCATAATACCATTCTATCCACCACAAATAACATATGTTTTGCTCATGTCAGTGTACACTGAATGAAATAAGGAATTAATTAGCTCCTTTTTAAAGCATACGCATACTGTTCATAGAAAAGGATATTATAAAAAATGTGGTATGTATCGAAGAGTTTACAGATTTCCTACAGAATATAGAGGGTCTACAACATATTAAATAATAGCTGAACAGTATGGAATTATACAGATAGGCAAAAATAGAGTGAAAATGTATAGACTGGCAGATAGACATTCAGCATGTTTAGTCTGCTTTTAGTCTAATTTCTTTCCAGTCCTAGATCTGAATAATAAAGTCACCATACTTTGGGATTGGGTTCATATATGTCACAGTTAACCAAAATTCTGACACTATTCAAGAAGACTACCTCTACTTTAGTGGTTTCTGTGAATTATTTCTATTAAGTGCAATTGTCAACACAATGGGCTAGCAGACATGTTAATGTGAAAGTATTTTCCAGAACTGAAATACTTAGATCTATTATAATCGACATTTTATTCTGAATCACTAGTCCTCTACACATTAAAAAAGAATGATGTAATAGGTTATGAGGGATATTGGCATCAAACTCTCTTAAATATTCATGGTTATAAGCCATTGAACACAAGAGTCTCGAGCATTTCCTTAATGATGCCAAGTGTTAAGTGAGAAACCATAGCCAGGAATGCATTGATGGTATATTTCACAATTTCCTTAAGATTCCTGTTGTTCTTTGGAGTTTAAGTTGATTAAGCAGATATTTTTAGCTATCATGTGTCCTTCTAGCACACATCTGTTAATTTTTTTTTTTTTGAGATTAAAAGTGAATTATCTTTGGAGCTGCAGAATAAACCCTACCTTTAATTTGGATAAATCTCCCAAAATGATGTTGGCTGGTCATAAAATTAGGTACTTATTTTGTGGAATTAAAAAGAAAAGGAATCTGCAATTTCAAGGAATCGCCTCTGAGACTGTAGACACTAGAACTGGGGTATAATTATGCAATTTAATTTTCCAGTAATTGCTAGCATTTTGAAGAATCTCTTTTTCCTGGAAGGTAGTAATCTTCCTTAACTTCAAACTAGTGAAATTCCACAATTTCTAAGTCATTTTGCTTCAGGGTAGATCTGTAGATCCAGGGTGCAAAGACTGTATATACATGGGCATCTAGTGTGCTAACTTCTACTCTCCATTCTCCTTTTCTGTCTGTGGTCTTACAGTTGTGGTGCTTCATTGGAGAGAAGAAAAAGTCAAATGATATTTTCTTATAGGATTCCTCAGGGAAAAGTGGTGACATTCTTTCCATGTTGGTTAACAAACAAAAATCACACTGACTGCTCTTAGGAAGTGTGGAATCCTGGGCAACTGTATAATAGTAGGACCACCATCTAAGAATTTGATTAAAAAAAGCAATATAAAAATTGTGGACTCATATAAGATATAGTGATTTAGAATACTGGGCTAAGAAGAGATATTTACATATTTGTCATTTTGTCCTATTGTCCACCAAGTGCAACTGAATATTCTTCACAGTGCTTATGCCCTGTCCCCCTCTCTTTTTGCTATGGCTCAGGATCCATCTTCTTGTGTTATCTAGTGTCAAACGTAGTCTCCCCAGCTTTGGCTCTTGAACTCATGTAGATGTTTAATCTCCAAGGTCATAAATTAATGATACTAAGAAGGACGAAAGATGGGCCTAGTGGGAGGTCCACAGGTCCCTGGAAACATGCCCTCAGGAGGTAGTTCCTACTAGAAGGTTGGCTACACAAGTCAAGTTAAATCTAGCCACTGTGTGCTAACTGCATCACAATGTGATTGTTCCTTCCCACACATGCTTCCATTGCCATCCCTGGGCCTCACCAGATGGCCAAACCAAAATGGGGCTTCCCATCTTGGATGATGCATCGTTAAAACCATGAGCCAAACTAAACTGTCTCCCTTTGAAAGTAGCTTGTCTTTGCTATTTCACTATTGTAATGAGATACTAATACAGGGAGCAATGCTGATATTATCCACAATACCGTGGCTCTTTGCAAGCTCTTTGTACTGAAGCTCTGTTGATCTGCTTGCCTTTGCAATTCTCTGGCATCGTTTACTTAATGCTAATGTATCATTGCTCCTGTGAGTGGTAGCTTCCAAGGACACTTGCAAATGTTGTTTCTGTGTTTTGTTGGCGATGACCACATATTCAAGCTTCATTCGTGGCATGTAGGGCAATATAAGCAGTACTTCATTTTCTACCATGTTAAATTTATCATAGAAATTTTACAGTGAAAACAGATGGTGCATCTTCTCCCCTTCTCTTCTCTTGAACTTGTCAGGACCACAGTTACTTCACTCCTAAAATGTGACTTCTTGGTGGAACTTATTCAGTGACTGCCTTACTCATGTGGATAGATCATCGGTCTGTGATGTATTTCCTGTGATGCATACAGTGTTAATAGCATAATGATACTTCCTACTATACCCTCCCTAGCTCTCTTGTTCCCACCTTTCTTCCTCCTTCCATTCTTATTTTTCTTGTAATATTTACAATTATATACTTTTTAAAAAGATTTACTCATTTATTTGAAAGGCAGAGTTACAGAGAGGCAGAAGCAGAGAGAGAGAGAGAGAGAGAGAGAGAGAGAGAGAGAGAGATCTTCCATCCACTGGTGCATTCCTCAAATGGCTGGACTGATTCAAAGCCAGGAGCCTGGAGCTCCTTCCAGGTCTCCCACGTGGGTGCAGGGCACTTGGGTCATTGTCCACTGTTTTCCAAGGCACATTATCAGGGATCTGGATTGGAAGTGGAGCAGCCAGGACCCAAAGCAGTACCCATATGGGATGCTGGCATGGAAGGTTGTGGCTTTAATCACTATGCCACAATGTCAGCCCCCATACTTTCAATTAACCCTCCACTAAATAAAGAATTCAACAAGTAGTAAGTAGAAAAAATACTGTTCCTCAAGAGTATAGACAGGGCTGTAAACAATAATCAAACCTCAAGCTGTCAATTTCACTTGTGTACATTTATTTTTTTTTTTGTACTCTGTATATTAGTTACCACAAATCAGGGAAATCATAATGTTTATCTT
Source organism: Oryctolagus cuniculus (assembly GCF_051225735.1). Lineage (NCBI taxonomy): Eukaryota > Metazoa > Chordata > Mammalia > Lagomorpha > Leporidae > Oryctolagus > Oryctolagus cuniculus. The sequence continues at coordinate 133,581,523 of NC_142872.1, read as the reverse complement.
TTGGGACTGGCTTATTTCACTAAGCATAATGGTCTCCAATTGCACCTGTTTTGTTGTGAAAGACAGGATTTCATTGTTCTTATGGCTTAGTATTATTGTATTGGTATATGTAATTTCTTTATCTAGTCATCAGTAGATGCACATATGGGTTGATTCAATATTTAACTATTTTGAGTTGAGCTGCTATAAACATGGAGGTACAGATAACTCTTTCATATGCTGATTTCATTTCATTTGGATAAATACCCAGGATTGGGATGGCTGGGTCATATGGTACATGTATTTTCAAATTATTTTTGAAAAGGTTCATTTATGTATTTGAAAGGTGAAATTAGAGGGAGATGCAGAGGGAGAAAGAGAAGTCTTTCATTTGCAGGTTCACTCCCTAAATGGCTGCAATGGTCAGAGTGGGACCAGACTGAAGCTAGGAACTAAGAGCTTCATCTGAGTCTCCCACAAGGGCACAGTGGCCCAAACACTTGGGCCATCATCTTCTGCTTTCCCAGGTGCATTAGCAGGGAGCTGGATCAGAAGTGCAGCAGCTGGGACTCAACAGGCATCCATATGTGATGCTGACACTGCAGGCACCAGCTTAACCCACTACAGCACAGTGCTGACCCATATTTTCAGCTTTCTTTTTTTTAAATTTATTTGACAGGTAGAGTTATAGACAGTGAGAGAGAGACAGACAGAGAAAGGTCTTCCTTCCATTGGTTCACTCCTCAAATGGCCATTATGGCCAGCACTGCACCGATCTGGAACCAGGAGCCAGGTGCTTCTTCCTGGTCTCCCACGCAGGTGCAGGGGTCCAAGCACTTTGGCCATCCTCCACTGTCTTCCCGGGCCACAGCAGAGCTGGACTGGAAGAGGAGCAACCAGGACTAGAACCCAGCACCCATATGGGATGCCGGCACCAAAGGCAGAGGATTAACCAAGTGAACCACAGCACCAGCCCCTCAGATTTCTGAGTGATCTCCATAATGTCTTCCATAATGGTGGTACTAGTTTACATTCCCATCAACAACATATTAGGATATCCCCCCCGAGTAATTTATTTGTTTTTTGATTTTTTAAATGTATTTTTATCATTATTTTTATTTAATCTTTGCCAGAATTTATTTTTTTTTTGACTTGGATGCTAGCCATTCTAATTGGGGTGAGGTAAAACCTCATTGTGGTTTTCATTTGCATTTCCCTAATGGTTAGTGATCCTCAGCATCTTTTCATGTGTCTGTTGGCCATTTGTATTTCATCCTTTGAAAGATGCCTATATATATCCTTAGTATATTTCTTAACTAGATTGCTTGCTTTATTGTTGTTGAGTTTCTTGAACTCCTCACATATTCTGAATATGAATCCTTTATCAGATGTATAGTTTGCAAATATTTTTCTTGTTAAGCCTCTTCACTTTGTTGAGTGTTTTCTTTGCTGTGCAGAAGCTTCTTAGCTCGATGTAATCCCATTTGTCTATTTTTGGCTTTATTACCTATGCTTCTTGGGTTTTATCCAAGTATTCGTTGCCTATGCCAATGTCTGGCAGTATTTCCTCTAGTAATTTGATGGTTTCAGGTCTTAGATGCCTGACGTATTGTGAGATGATTTTTGTATAGGGCATAAGGTAGGGGTCTTGTTTCATACTTCTGCACATAGAGATCCAATTTTCCCAAAATTATGTACTGAAGAGACTATCTTTTCTCCAGGGAGTGAATATAGCTCACTTGCCAAAGATTAGTTGGTTGTAGATGCATGTGTTAATTTCTGGGGTCCCTCTGGTCTACATGTCTATTCTTGTGCCAATACCAAGATGTTTTGATTATAACTGCCCTGTTCATGTTTTGCAGTGTGGTATTCTGATACACCCATTTTTTTGTTGTTGTTTAGGATTTTTTTTCCCTATTTGAGGCATTTGTGGTTTCATATGAATTTTAGGGATGCTTTTTCCAGATCTGATAAGAACACTTTGAGAACATCTTTAGTATTTTGATTGAAATTGCATTGAATCTGTAAATTGCTTTGGCTAGTATGGAAATTTTGATGATATTAATTCTTCCAGTCCATGAAGATGGAAGATTTTCCATTTTTTGTCATTCTATTTCTTTCTTTAATGTTTTGTAATTTTCACTGAAGAGATCTTTCATATCCTTGGTTAAATTTATCCCAAGGTATTTAAATTATTTTGTAGCCATTGTGAGTGGGACTGATCTTACAAGTTGTTTCTCAACTATGGCATTGTTTTTATATACAAATGCTATCAATTTTTTTGTGTTGAAGTTATAACCTGCCACTTTGCCAAAGTTGCTTTATGAGTTCCAATAATCTTTTAGTAGAGCCTTTCAGTTTCCCTATGTATATCTCTGTAAGCAGAGATAATTGGACTTCTGCCTTTCCCATTTATATACCTTTTATTTCTTTTTCTTTCCTAATATCTAAGCTTCCAGGCTAAAACATACAGAATGATATCAAATAGTAATGGTGAGAGTGAGCATCCTTGTCTGGTTCTGGATCTTAGTGCAAATGCTTCCAGCTTTTCTCCATTCAATATGATGCTGGTTATGCATTTGTTATATATTGCCTTAATTGTGTTGAGGAATGTTCATTCTATATCCAATTTGCCTAATGTTTTTATCATGAGAGAATGCTGTATTTTATCAAATACTTTCTCTGCATCTATTGAGATAATCATATGATTTTTATTTTTCAATTTATCAATTGAATTGCATCACATTTGTTGATTTTCATAGGTTGAACAATCCCTCCCAGTTGGTCTGGATGAATGATCTTTTTGATGTGTTGTTGGATTTGATTAGCTACTGTTTCATTGAGGAATTTTTTATCTATGTTCATCAAGGATATCAGGCTACAGTTTTCTCTTTGTGATTTCTCATTTGTAATTTTAAGCATTTTAATATTCTATTCTTTAGTTGTTCTTTTATTTCATCAGCACTCACCCAGGGTCACCCTATTAGCCATGACAGCTGTAATTCCGGGTTTGCTGTCTTTTCTTTTAGCCACTTAGGACAAATACAGTACATCTCAATGCAGAGACAAAACATCAACAGAAAGCAGCTGGTCAATGCCTGGTTGAAGCTAGTCTATCTACTCAGTTAAGCATTTTGCCAATGAGGAGCTAGGTTTCCTGAATCATCACTCTAGACTGTTCCACTAGACAAGGAGCCCACTTATTAGACCAAGTAATTAGCTTTTGATTTAATGAGGATTTAGGAATATTTCTCAAGTACCTGTGAGGTTGGATGACCCAAGCCCTAATCACGAATGAGAGCAAAGCTATGTCTAAAAATTTTCCATATCCCTCTAGCCTATGTCTTGGCATTTTTAAAAATTCTATTTAGAGAGAGTGAGATCTCATTCCCAGTTTTTAGGAGCCTTTTATATTAGGCCGTCTTTGAGACCTAGAACCTGAACATGGACTTAGATAACATAGGAATGTATTGATAGGCATACTCTGATGATAGAATTCCCTATTTTGTTCTCTGAGAATAGATAAAGTAAAGAGGAATGTAGGGCAAAGGTAGAACATAAAACATACATTTGGGGACAGCCCAGGACTTTTGGAATATGGACAGCTTGTTGTGTCATCTAAGGGTAGAATTGACTCATATGTTTTCCTTGCCACCTAAAAAGTGAAGTGTATATACTGAGCACAAATTTGAATTATTTTATTTGAATATGAACTTGTTGAAACACTTGGAAAATCCATCTTTCATTATATACTCTTGGTGCTGAAATTAATTCTGAGCTTAACATCTGGTTTTCTAAACTTTCTCTAATAGACACAAGGGTAATTAGATACATGTCCTGGCATTAGATACCAAAATAGAAGCTAAGGATATAAAGACTTAATGAGGAAAGCATACATTTCTTTATTCCAAATATCTTGCTGAAAAAAGAAAAAGCCAGACTCTGTATTTCTTCTTAAAACTGCAAGGGACTATACACATGGACTACAGGTTCTTTGTTTTTAATTTTGATTTTCTTCAAAATTCATATGTAATTGATGTGATGGGGAATTATAACTAGCCTTAAAAGTATGAGACATAAATGTAGTCACACATATTTACATATATACACATTCATCTCATCTATAGGAAGGATCTTTAAAAAGTTGATGAAAAATATATATTATGAAAAAACTAGGCATTGATATAAAAATTAATTAAACAAAAAACCTATTATTTAACTTAATTTTTCCATGAACTTTGGAATTATCCTTTTATAATATATATACACACATATATTTATATAGATGAATATATACATATATATATCATATATCAAAAATGTATATGAACAAGTTATATGAAGCATAACAAGCCATCAGATGGCAATAATGTTGTCATTTAAAGCAGATTTTTCTGTATGATTTGCCTTTTCAGAAAGTTGAAACCCAATCCTTGGAATTAAGTTTTATCATGCAACTTCTATGTAATTCTACCCTACAGTTTATTTCATAGAGAAAAGGAATTATTCAAAATTGTTATTCTCAGTCATGAGTTTATCTCATGGGATGTGTAGAAGAAATATTTGGCTATGAACCTGCCAAAAACATGGTCAAGTTATGCATATCATATTTGGTCTGGTCATAGCATTTGATGCCCTTGAGTCACTTTGTCATGTAATAACATTCTCTTTGCTGTCTCAACCAATATAGACCTTGTTATAAAGTCTGATTGAGTTGTCACTGAATTCATCAGAATAGATTGTTTTTAATGCAGGTAATTAATATTGGGGCCATTTACTATTCCAATGCATACATTTATTGAAAGGAACCATTCTCTTCTGCCCCATGCAGCTTCTGGGACACTCATGTTTCTGATAAATATTGGGTTAAATAAACAGAAACAGGAGACAGAGATTGTGTGGCTGTGCAGGAGGAAAGGTTATTTCAGTCTGACAGGGTGGTGTAGAGAGGAGAATTGGTGAGGATTGGAGCTAAGGTTTGAAAAAAAAATACAGCCAACTCATGGAGAGCTCTAGGTTCCAGGAGAAGGATTTTAGACCTCATCATGTTAAATTTGGCTGGTCATCATTAATCACAAATTTCCTTAGTTACAGATTTGCCTACCAACTAAAATTTGCTACCCCCCAAATCAATTCTCACAGTACTTTTCCCATCACATGGACATGTGCACTGTGTCAACAACTTTGAGTCATTGGTGTGTGTGTTCTCAGGTAAACTTGAACAAGGCTCTGCTCTGCTTTCTTGCTTCAGCTCACTGTAAACCAATGCCTTTCAAGGTATATCTGAAGCAATGCTTTTTCATATTATTGTGTGTTTTTTTTTTTTGTGGTGGGTGATTTCACTGTTTAAAATGGTCCCTAAGAGTAGCACAGAAGTGATGGCTGGCATTCCTAGGCACAAGAAAGTTGTCAAGTGATTTATAGAGAAAATACTTGTATTAGATAAGCTTTGTTCAGGCAGGGGATACAGTGCTATTCACTGTTAACTCGATGCTAATGAAACAACAACATGTATTAAATAAGATGACTTTAAAAATACACATTTATGAGGGTATGTAGAGATTAGCTGATGAAAATATGACCAAAAGCTCACAGGAATGTAATCTTGCATCTCACCTAGAATGAATGGCTCAGCATTCATTAAGTCAGTATTCCCAGTAACTGTACAGAAAATAACTACCATGAGAATCACCTGTAACCTTTCTGTTTTATAAATGCCATGGGAGGTCATTGAAAGGCTTACAGTAGAAAAAGCACAGCATATGTGGATGTGACTGTGCACATCTTGATGATATGAGGTGAGAAATATGTGCCTGCAAGTTTTGGACAGAGTTAGAAATGACTCCTTCAAGTTTCATTATGTAAAGTATTGCAAGATATCATGGGCCCGGTGTTGTTCTCAGCTGCAGTGGGGGTGCATATGCACAGGCACATGTTCATCCACAGAGAGCACTCCTCATCTCAACCCTGGAACACTACACTGGGCTCTGTGCTTTAGAGGAGTTTATTTTTGCCTCCTCCAGCAATGCCTCTCCCAGTAGGCTAGGGGGTATACTTATCCGAGGTCATGTAATTGCCCTACACACCTCTTCCTAGATGTTCAGGTAGGAGATCAGCTATGTTTCCTTGTCCAAATGAACCAAGAGTCATTTCCTCTTCTTTTGCTCCCCACCTGGATGCTGAGGGGGTATGAGTGAGAGGTGTGGACAGGGTCCTGTGTGAGAGCTGGATGTAGACAACTGGGTGTCAGAGGACCCTGCAGTGAGAAGCAGAGCTGGGATAGGGAACAGAATTGTAGTCATGGGTGGGCACCAGGAGCCAGCAAATGGCTCTCTATGGCCTGCCATGTTCTAGGGAGGAAATCTGAGGAGTCCTGAAATTGTCAATGTTTATCTGGATCCCTATGTCATGAAGAAGTTTATGCTTATGTAGAGAGATAAGAAATAGTTTATTATGCCATTGATTAGCTTGATTTCTAATAAATATTGACAAATATGTTATGGTGGCCCTCGTTTTTACTCTCACCGTATCCCCACAAATGCTACTGGCCAGTCAGCACGCATGAGTGAGCACACATATGCATGCACACACCTTACACCTGTTCTCATTTGAATAGATATAACAGCTCCTATAGCTGCCTCATTACTTTTATTCAACAAATATCTTAAGTACATTTTTGGTGCCAGAAATGATTTTAGGTATTAAAAATCGAAGAGTGGACATAAAGAAAATCACTTCATCCATGAAATTTGTAAACTAGTGTAGTGGTTTTCAATTTTGGACATATATGAAAATTTTCTGAGAAGCACATTGAAAAGCCTCATTCTGGGGCTAATTCTCCAAAGCAATTAGCTGGGGATGAGACCAAGGTAAAATGCGTTTTTTAAAGTTCTCCTAAAGATTGAAGACAGCTGTTCTGGTGGCATAACAACCATGTACACAGTACTTGTTCTGCATCAGGCATTAAAAAAACCAGCTTTTCTGATATATAATTGATGAGAAAATTGCATGTGCTTGATGTATATAGTTTGATAAGATTGGAAATATGAATACATCCCTGACTGATATCACCACAACAAAGGTAAATCACCAACCCCCAATTTTCTTGTATTACTTTATTCTCTTGATTGCTCACTCTGTCTTTCACACACACATACACATGCACATTTAACATGAGATCTACTGCCCTAACAAATTATTCAATGCATACTACCATGTTGGTCACCATAGGAAACATGTTGTACAGAAGATCTCAAAACATACTCACCTGGTGTAAATGAAACTTACAACTCCCATTTTCCCCTCCCTACCAGACCACCATTCTACTCTCTGCTAGGAATTTGACCCTGTATATGTGCAATCACAGTGCCAGGGGTCTTCAGAAAGATCATGGAAATGTGTCCTGTGAAGACACTGTGCACAGATTTAAAACATTTTTTGCACCAAAAATAAATTTATCTTTTTATTTCATTTTTCTACAAACATTTTGAGCTACCCTTGTATTTGGCTTTCTGTGTCTGGCTTATTTCACTTAGCACACTGCCCTCCAGATTCATCTGTGTCATCACAAATGGTAGTATTTTCTTCTTTTTTAGGCTAAACATTACTCCATTGTATGTACTAGTAACATACCATATTTTCTTTATTCATCCATTGATGGGTACTTAGCATAGCCTTAAATGCTTATAAATATCTCCTTCAATTCTTAAACTTCTGGCTCAGTCGTTGTATTTCTACTTAGCAGATGAGGAAACAGATACGTGATCGGGGAGCTAGGATTCAGAGTTCTTGCTTGCAACAGTTATCCCATGTTACCTCTGGCCTTGACTGGTTCATGTGTACACCCCCTGATTCAAGCCAATCAATGCCTTTTCCTAGCAACTATAAGTGGCAGGACATGGAAGATGGAAGTTAGAAAGCTGTTGGATGCCATAACACCTCCTTGGTAAAGGAAGACTTTCTGCTCTTTTCTAGGGATAAAGCGATCATGAATTAAAAAGCACAACTGATGAACACTGGAAGCACCCAAAGCCTTGGTTTAGCTGTTTCTAAGGCCTGGCCAGACTGCCCATCTGCCCACTGGTTGGCTATGTAAACTGCAGTTAAATTATGTTAACCATCAAATCCTCATTTTGTATAGGCCAATTAAGTCAGTAAAACCATTGTCAACACAAAGTCCTCTGGCCATTTTATCCCAATACCACGTGTTGTTTACTCAACGAGCAGTGTTGAGTGAACTCTACAGCCACAACTCCATCATGACCCCGGCAGTCTCTCAATTTGTTATGTTGAGACAGTTGCCCAAGCCTGCAACATAAGCTGCAATGTCTTCAGTAGCAGGAGATTCCTTCTGTGGAACTAAAACCTCTCAAGAGTGACTGATGACGCTCCTGGGAAGCTGGCGTTCCATAATGCAGCCCGGCAGTAGATATTTTAACTGTTGCTGAATCCAGGATCCTGAGAAATCTTTTTATAGTCTGGTTTTTACTTTATATATGGACTAAAACATATACAACATACTTCTGGATAGGATACTTTGTTTTGATTTTGGATGAAAACTTCTCAGCAAATTAACCCCAAAATATACATTGATTGACATCAAGCCAAATCCTTGTACACTAAGGGTATAGCATGAAGTATGTTCATTTTCGGATTTATATGCATTTGCTAGTTCTCTAGTGGCATTTAAGAGTGATATTGCGGCCGGCGCCACAGCTCACTAGGCTAATCCTCCGCCTTGCGGCGCCGGCACACCGGGTTCTAATCCCGGTTAGGGTGCCGGATTCTGTCCCGGTTGCCCCTCTTCCAGGCCAGCTCTCTGCTGTGGCCTGGGAGTGCAGTGGAGGATGGCCCAAATCCTTGGGCCCTGCACCCCATGGGAGACCAGGATAAGCACCTGGCTCCTGCCATCGGATCAGTGCGGTGCGATGGTCGCAACACGCCGGCCGCGGCGGCCATTGGAGGGTGAACCAACGGCAAAAGGAAGACCTTTCTCTCTGTCTCTCTCTCTCTCACTGTCCACTCTGCCTGTCAAAAAAAAAAAAAAAAGAGTGATATTGCACTGCTTCTGTTGCCCATCTATTTTATTTAAACACGAGATTCCATCAACTCTGGATGATGTTGTTTTAAATAGGCAGCAAAATAGGCAAGGGATGAGCAAGTGTTTAGCAGAACATGCATTTAGTAGCTCAAATATATGAGATACTTCAAAAGTTCATGGACAATTGAATTAAAAGCGGTTTCTTGCAGTATACAAAATTTTGCATAGCTTTTTCACAATATATCTTTTCATGACTTTCTGGAGACCTCCTCACATTCTGCAATGCCTTTAGCTCTGTCACTGTACAAATAACTACAGGAACTGGAAAGGCTTTGTAACAGATATTGAAATACTGTACCCACAGGCATTTATGAAACCTCCCTGCTGTCAGTGACATTTTGGCTCCAGCCTACTGATGGTATTGCACTGGATCCACTTTCTTGACTCATTTCTTTTTCTATAGATCTCACCCCCTGTATACTACACTTTTATCTGTATTTAAAGTAATCAGATTCTGTTGTTAACCTTTTAAGACTATGATTCCCTCAAGGGACTTATCCTCAAAACTTACAGATTTGCACAGGCTGCAACGAATTAGTTTTCTCTTGCACTGGCTTAGTACACTAGGAATCTCTGTGTACCAGCAGGTGGCAGCAAAATAAAGAAGCTAACCAATGAATTACGACCCAGAGAATAAAGCGTTCAGGCCAGAAAAAAGATGCCCTTTATCTAAATCTTCTTCTAGTTTCTCAGTCTTGTATCTTTCTCATTTCAGTCCATTCTTCTTGATTTTGAAAATATAGGAGAATAAATTATTGATGTAGCTAATCCTTTGCTTATCTTGGGCTGTAACGAAAGCCTGAACTCATTAAATGGATTATGGTGGGCGATTCAGAAGACAGTTGGATTTGGGGAGGTGGAGGGAGTGTTGATTCCTCCTGACTGGGGGGAGGAGACCTACAGATCTTTAAATACTAAACCCATATTAATGATCTAAATTTAACTCCATCAACTGTCCCGCCTCATTCTGTCCAGCTTAGGTATTTAACAAACCTTTTTTTTTCCCGAGAATATGCTTGCAGCTTTACATACATCATATCAGTTTCTGATAAAAATATTTCCATAAGTCTATGCTTGGCTTTTATCATAAGATAACATGAAAAGCTTAAAAATTCAACATTACAACCTGTGACAGCCCCTATATTCATCGCATCATGTCTGACTAAATAATGGGAAGGCTTTGTCACTGAAGATACAAGACAGCAAACTCCTTTTTGTGCTCATCCCTGAGGACACTGTTTTTATCATTATTGAAGGCCCTTTTGACCAAGTGACCATTGCAAATTAAAAATCAAGATATGTCTCAGCAGGCTTAAAATAAATTATCTTTGGTTGTATAGAGAAATAGGCAATAAGGATCACACAGTCTTCTTCAAATCCTACAAACCTATATAAATCTCGCTGCCCAGAGTAATTCATAAAAATCAAGTACTCTACAGTGATCAGCACGCTGAAATTTAGCCACTAGAGGGCAGTCAAAGAGTGGCTCATGGAATTCAATGTATCCAGACTTGACATGATTATTGAATTCTTTCAAGTAAGCTTCCGTCACTATAAATCCTATGCATTTATCATTTCATTTCTGAGTTCTGGATTCATGTTTCCATTACAACAATTTTCACCGTACACAGTGCTCATTTACTTTAAATTAATGAGGATCTGAAATTTGTGAAGTTTTATTAGCTGGATCATCTTGAAATTAATGTGGTCTAACTGGCTTTTTTAAAAAATGTAGCAAAACAGAGAATGAAATTTCTTTCTGTATCTGTGAAAAATCTGCATATAATTTAGAATGTTGGATGAGGGATTTTTCTTGAGTGTGAGGGAGCATAAATTGGAGTTGGCAGATACACAAAGACAAGTAAATCACATAATGTTTAGTGAGAGTCAGCAGAAAAGACACAATCTTGGTTTCAATTTTCCCAGTTATTCAAGGTACTAGATCCCCTTTCAAAACTACAGGATGCAAATGCCCTTTTGGGAAGAACTTCCGGTACTTTCAGTGGCAAATTGTATAGAAATAGGCAGTTTTGTAACATCGTAGCCTCAAGTTACACCTAATGTACATTCAGTCTTCTCCCAGGAAGTGGCAAACCAGTTCAGTTTTAGAATCAAGAACTTTAAATGAAGATGATACAAAAATTAGTTTTCAAACCGGATGAGAGTTCAAGAGTGATGTTTTCAAATTTTTCCATAAAGCTTTCCTATGTTAATTACAACAGAAAGCAGCAGTATATTACTATTCAATTCAATCCAGCAAATGATTTATTACCACTGTCCACCACCACTATGCCTATCATGAAAGGGAGGAGAATAGAACATGACCAATGACTATTGTGGAGGTTGTAGGAGATGCGCCTTTCCTGCCCTAATGGGATGGGGGGTTCTTAAAGTATAAATATCCCCAGACCAGCAGCACCAGTATCACCTGGGCACTTATTAGAAATGCAAATCAGTAACACTGCAGGTGGCGCCCAGCGATGTGTGTTTTAAAATCCCTCCAGGTGACTCCAAGTCACTGCCACTTGGCAGGTAGGTTGATCTACCCAGAACTGGGCATGTGTATGAGTTAGCTTTTCATTACTGCAATGATACACCCTTAGAAACTAATTTCATAAAAGGGAAAGGTTTTCCAGCTTACAGTTTTGGAGGTTCACAATCCAAGCTCCATTGCTCTGGCATCTGGTGAGGGCAGCGGATGGCACAAAATGTGCAGAGAAAGGATCACCTGGCGAGCTAAGAAGCAGAAAGAGCAGCTGGGCCTAACTCTCAGGCTTTTATAACCAAACCTCTAGCGAGAACTACCTCCCAAGAGCATGCCTGCAGCAACCAAAGGCCCACCTCCTAAACACCATAGCTGGATCACTTCCACCCTCCTTGTACTATCACCTTGTGACTTGTGCTTTAAATGTCTGCATGAGTTTAGGAGCCATTTACAATTCCAATCATAGCAGCAGGTGTGGCCCATGAAGGGCGCTAGCTGCAGGCAGGGAGCCTAACTCCTCAGCGGCTTCTCTTGGGACAGGCTCCTTCCAGGCATTTGGGGATTCTGATTGTGCTGTTAGTATCCCTTTGGGGATTTTGACTGTGATGTTAGTATCTCATTGGTCTGCAGGTGTCAGCCGTATTTTCCAACCCAGCTCTCTCAATATAAAGGTAATATTTTAACTTATATCAACCTTATTCTCACCTTACTTTTCAGGTCATCCAGAATCCAGGCAGGGAAGAGAAGTTGTGTTTAATGGATCCCCTTGAAGACTCTAGTGAAATTCAGGATCTGGCGAAGGAAATGGATTTACACAGAACAGGTTTCAATCAGGAAATCCCCCAGTCATCACACAATGACCATCTCTAAAGAGCCCACCTGTCTCTTTGTTATCTTGTTTTTTTTTTTCCTGAAGTTTTTCCATATTTACTTTTCTTGATCTCAGAAATAATCTGCTCCACATAACAAAATTAGAAATTTTGTAAGAAAAACAAGCTGTTCTCATATCTCTTACTTTACAGAATGTATTCCCCAGAATGTTTTAAGAGAACTTAGAGGATGGATCCACTTAATATTCACATATGTGTTTTGTAAATCGAAAACTCAGGGTTTTTGCGCTACATAGTGCACAATTTGCACTATAAAGAAAGTTCAAGCCTGACTTGTAGTTGAAAATGATAATTTCTGCCCCTCTTAACTTTATCAGTCCCTGATGGCATGATTTCAATTTCTTTTCCTTGTCTGCTAGTCATCACAGATGCCTTTTCTTTGAGTGATCAGAGAACCTTGCCAGACATTTCTTGATGATCCATGTCCCATTTTTCTCAAGTTCATTGTGACGAGGTAGCATCTTACTCTCGCTCCTATTTTCTGTACCACAGTAGATGGTACATATATATGTGTGTTGATTGTAACATGGATTTCTGGAGGGAGCCCTTATATAGTGATCAAGATGCTTGGGATGCCCCATTCCACATCAGAATGCCTGGGTTCAAGTCTTGGCTCTGTTCGTGATTCCAACTTCTTGCTAATGTGCACCATGAGAGGTAGCAGGTGATGGCTTAAGTACTTGGGACCCTGCCACCAAATTGAGTTCCTAGCTCCTTGTGTTGGCCTGGGCTAGTCCTTGCTGTTGGAGGTATTTGGTAGTGAACAAGTAGATGGGAGATCTTTGTATCTCTCTTTGTCTGTCTCTCTATGTCTCTGCCTTTAACAAATAAAAACCATTTTTTTCCTTACGTATCATTAACATTTTTATTTCTGAGTAAGAAATGATGCAAATTTTCATTATAAATTTTTTACATACTCTGGCTATGAAATTTAAATTCATTCACTGATTTAACCTTTGAATCATTTAAAAAGTCTCCAAGAGACAGGAAGTAAATTGGTGGTTGCCCAGGGTTGGAGAAGTTGAGGAAAAAGGATATGGTTTGGAGGCTGTATGTGGGTGGTGGTATAAATATTCTAAAATTGTGGTGATGGTTAAATAACATGGTGAATATGCCAAGAACTATTGATTTCTACATTGTATATGAGTGAATCATGGGATTTGTAAAATATATTTCAACAAAGATCTCGTTTTTTAAAAATCTCACGATAAATTCCAGAGTGATATAGAGATAAGAGAGAGAATGAAGTGAGATAGTTTAGATATCTTGACATCAATGCTAATAGGTTTGTCTTCATAACCTATGAAAGTTTACAGAACAGGAAAGAGTTTGAAAAATTTGTATGAAAACCCATATTAAAATCTTTTCTCCTTTTCCATTTTCCACAGATATATATGAAGTAGACTCAGTCTTGCTTTTTTAAGGAAGTTCTGCAAAAATTGATTTTTCACTTGGGATGGAAGCCTTGGGGACATGTTTTCAACTCTTCTAAAAGTCAAGAAGTGGGGCCGGTGCTGTGCCTTAGCGGGTAAAGTTGCCACCTTCAGTGTCAGCATCCCATATGGGGACCAGGTTGAGTCCTGGCTGCTCCACATCTGATCCAACTCTCTGCTATGGCATGGGAAAGCAGTGGAAGATGGCCCAAGTCCTTGGGCCCCTGTTCCCACAGAGGAGACCTGGAGGAAGTTATTGGCTCCTGGCTTGGGATCATCTCAGCTCCAGCCATTGTGGCCATTTGGGGAGTGAACCAGCGATGGAAGACCTCTCTCTCTCTCTCTTTCTCTTTCTCTCTCTCTGCCTCTTTGTAACTCTACCTTTAAAATAAATAAATAAATAAATAAATAAATCTTTAAAAAAAAGTCAAGAAGTAGGGGCCAGTGCTGTGGTGTAGCAGGTAAAGCCGCCTGCAGTGTTGGCATCCCATATAGGCACCAGTTCAAGTCCCAGCTTCTCCACTTCCACTCCAGCTCTCAGCTATGGCCTGGGAAAGCAGCAGAAAAAGGCCCAAGTCCTTGGGCCTCTGCACCCTTGTGGAAGACCTGGAGGAAGCTCCTGGCTCCTGGCTACAGATCAGCACAGCTCCGGCTGTTGTGGCCATTTGGGGAGTGAATCAGAGGATGGAAGATTTCTCTCTCTCTCTCTCCCTCTCTGTAACACTCAAATAAATAAATCTTTAAAAAAAGTCAAGAACTAGAACAGTGGCTAACAAATAACTAATGATCTATTCCTATTAACACTGGTTATCATTTATGATTTGTTATCCTTGTTTTATAGGTGAGGCGGCTGAGGCATAAAGATGTTAACTCTGAAGCAATTCTTACCAGGAGTGCCAGTGCCAGTTGCAAAGAGTCTATTCCCAGAACTTAAGTTGCTAAGGATCAGGCTTTGCTGCTTCCAGCAAGTAGTAGATACTTCTAGGAAGAAGGCTTGCCCTTTACCAGGGCACATTCCCTGGCCAGATAGAAAAATAATGCAGCATTGAACTATGTGCTAGGATGGAAACATAAACATTAAAAAACCCAGAAGTTACGACAAAATATTGGATTAGACTAGGTTCAAATCCCAGCTCCTTAAGAAGCTCAGCCAATACGAGCTTCGTTCCTAGGTGGTAAATCCCACATCATCCTGTCCACCTATAGGAGCTGATGAGGATTAACATCAGTGACTTCTTTTTTATTTATTTATTTATTTATTTTTGACAGGCAGAGTGGACAGTGAGAGAGAGAGACAGAGAGAAAGGTCTTCCTTTGCTGTTGGTTCATCCTCCAATGGCCGATGTGGCCGGCGCACCGCGCTGATCCGATGGCAGGAGCCAGGTACTTATCCTGGTCTCCCATGGGGTGCAGGGCCCAAGCACTTGGGCCATCCTCCACTGCACTCCCTGGCCACAGCAGAGGGCTGGCCTGGAAGAGGGGCAACCGGGACAGAATCCGGTGCCCCGACACATCAGTGACTTCTATGGAAGTGTCTGGCTCCCTGTAGAAACCCAGTAAATGTGTGATTTATTCCGTGAATACAAAGTGCATATTTTGCCAATTGTACATGTCCTCTTTTATTTACATACAATCGTTTATGATAGAAATTCAGAGTTTTCTGAATGTTATCTTATTACTCATAGTTCAGCTGCAAACTCTCAACAGATAAATGTCTGTAAATTTTGTAAGATTGGAGGAAATAGTATAGAAAAAGGACAAACAATAAAATCAAACAAGAAGTCATCCTATTTTAGTGTTCCATGTGGTAAGGTGGTATTTCTAGTGGTAGCACTCCAGTTTTTGTGACTCAATTCATTCAGCAAACTTATTCTATGCTCTCCTCAGTGTCTGATGTGTGTCCAGAACTAGAGATGGAGCAGGTCCCTCCTAGAGTTCACCTTTTAGGAGTAGGGGAGAAACAAAGACAATAAACAAATAAAATGAACAAATGAAGTAGAGAAAACCTGATAATGATGAGTGTTCATGGGTTAGAGCAATGGTTTGTTTTATAGTGGGGTTAAAACCAACCCTTGGGGCTCATTTTCCCGACCCTAAAAGATACTTCCACACTTTTAAACTGTAATCTTGCCACAGAAATGTTTACCAGATTGCCACAGAGGCAGTTCTTTATCATCAGAGGACTACATATCAATGCTAATTAGTTTTTGCACAGTGCTTTGCAGAGCCCACAGCACCCTAGGGTGTGTGCACTGATAGAACCTCCTGATCTTATTTTTGTTCAAAGAGAAGGTGTTGAATTTATTTATTTATTAAAAAAGATTTATTTATAAGAAATACAGAGTTACAGAGAGAGAGAGAGAGCTCTTCCATCTGCTGGTTCACTCCCCCAGATGGCTGCAATGGCCAGAGCTGAGCTGATCTGAAACCAGGAGCCAGGAGCTTCTTCTGGGTCTCCCACTCAGGTGCAAGGGCCCAAGGACTTGGGCCATCTTCTACTGCTTTCCCAGGCCACAGCAGAGAGCTGGATAAGACGTGGAGCAGCCAGGATGCAACCTGGCACCCATATGGGATGCTGGCACTGTAGGCCAGGGCTTTAACCCACTGTGCCACAGCAGCAGCCACAAGGTGTTGAATTTAGTACTCTCCCAATTGTACCTACTGAGCAACTAGTATCACAGCCAAGCAAAACATGTTAGATAAGAAAGCCTTATTAAATAAAGCACTCACTTCTCTGGTGTTGCTAGGTAAAATGTGTTCCTGTGCGCCTACTCCTTGTCATTTTCTGAATGAGGACTTGTATCTCTGAGCAAGGAATTCTAGCTGACTTTATCCCTGTCTCCCTCAGTATAGGTCTTTAAATCTACTGGGAACTCAGTGTTCATTGCGTTAAATTAAATATTGAAGAGAGATGATTTACAGATCACACAAAAGACAAGATAGTGCTCAATCAAAGAAAACCTTCAAGATATTGAAAGAGCAAAATGAACATCATGTTATTTGAATGTAGAAAGTGTCTTCTTTGGCAGATTGGATAAAAATAATTCAATCTATTTTATGAGGTTTTCTATTCCTAAAGTGTTAATTGACCTCTTAGGTTGTCCAGAAATTTCTAGACCAGCTTATTACTGAGAGGAAATCTTCGCATAGGCATGTAGTATGCAAAACTGCAAATGAAACTAGCATTTTATCTTTCTTAGTGCTGTCACAATGCACCAAGAAAGCGCTTCATAGTTTGGTTACAGTTGCTTTTTAGTTCTGCCTATCAATGGCATAACATATGTGAACTTGATCTTTCTTGGCAACTTGCTTTGCAGTTAAGCAGTCCTGGCTTTTGTTCATTTTCCTTTTTCTCTAACATAGTTTTAACCATGTACTGAAATGCACTAAAATGATATGTAAGCACTGTCTTTAATTAATTGTGCTTACAGCTAGCATCTGGAAAATATAGTAGAACATCTGCTTTGCATAGAGCCACCTAAGGATTATTAAAATCTGGTTTTCAAAGTCCTTTTACATTGTAAGTATCATGTGTTAGCCACATTCACACACAAATGATTTGAAAAGAAATTAAGCAAAATGGCCTTAGTTCAGTACTTTAAAGAAACAATCAAGATGCAAGATTGTATTTCATTTTTATTCTCCAAATCAGGAAACCTGTTCTTTTCTTGATTAGTCTAGGTGGGGTGTGAAGGTGCAAGGGTGGTGGGAAAGCAATCTGCAGAGTGCTGAATGGATGTTGGTTCCCTAAATACGATACAACATACATTTTTAAATAAGCACTAAATGAAGGCGAGGGAAGCTTCACCATCCAGTTGGAAACGTTTACTACTCCTTGTACTACATTTGGAACTTTTACTCCTAATCCACTTAAGAGTATGCAATTACTGGGGCCGGTGCTGTGATGCAGCAGGTTAAAGCCCTGGCCTGAAGCGCTGGCATCCCATATGGCTGCCAGTTCTTGTCCCGGCTGCTCCTCTTCCAATCTAGCTCTCTGCTATGGCCTGGGAAGGCAGTGGAGGATGGCCCAGGTCCTTGGGCCCCTGTACCCGTGTGGAAGACCCAGAAGAAGCTCCTGGCTTCTGCCTTCGGATAGGTGCAGCTCTGGCTGTTGCGGCCATCTGAGGGTGAACCAGCAGATAGAAGACCTCTCTCTCTGTCTCTCTTTCTGTAACTCTGTCTTTCAAATAAATAAATACATCTTTAAAAAATAGTATGCAATTATTAGTTCTGTTTTATGACAAAGTCCATTTCACAAACATACCTTTTTTTGATTTACATTATCTTTTTTTTTTTTTTTTTTTTGACAGGCAGAGTGGACAGTGAGAGGGAGAGAGACAGAGAGAAAGGTCTTCCTTTTGCCGTTGGTTCACCCTCCAATGGCCGCCACGGCCGGGGCGCTGATCCGAAGCCAGGAGCCAGGTATTTATCCTGGTCTCCCATAGGGTGCAGGGCCCAAGGACTTGGGCCATCCTCCACTGTACTCCCTGGCCATAGCAGAGAGCTGGCCTGGAAGGGTGGCAACCGGGACAGAATCCGGCGCCCCGACCGGGACTAGAACTCATTGTGCCGGCGCCGCAAGGTGGAGGATTAGCCTATTGCGCCACAGTGCCGGCCGATTTACATTATCTTCTTACTCTTATTTGACACAGCCCTATAAAGAATGAAGTTCCAGTAACCTTTCCATTATGTTATTTCATAATTTGGGGTTCATAGCTATTTGTGGCACAAAGGTAGAATATTCATGTTTCCCCCCACATGTCAAAGTATTTAATAGCAACTTTTATTACACAATTTGGTGTATACACACACACACACACACACACGCATGCATGCACACACACACAACCAGAAATAATAATTTTTATTATGAAAATCACATGGGATTAAGATGTTTTGTGAGTGGACTTTTAAAATTAAGTGTTCAGAGCCGGCGCCGTGGCTCAATAGGCTAATCCTCCACCTTGCGGCGCCGGCACACCGGGTTCTAGTCCCGGTTGGGGCGCCGGATTCTGTCCCGGTTGCCCCTCTTCCAGGCCAGCTCTCTGCTATGGCCAGGGAGTGCAGTGGAGGATGGCCCAGGTGCTTGGGCCCTGCACCCCATGGGAGACCAGGAAAAGCACCTGGCTCCTGGCTCCTGCCAGGATCAGCGCGGTGCGCCGGCTGCAGCGGCGGCCATTGGAGGGTGAACCAACGGCAAAGGAAGACCTTTCTCTCTGTCTCTCTCTCTCACTGTCCACTCTGCCTGTCAAAAAAAAAAAAAAAAAAAAAAAAAAAAAAAAAAAATTAAGTGTTCAAATAAGTGGAGTAGTAATCATATTTCATTAATAATGAAAGATACTTTGTTAATTATCAAACACATAATAAGCACATGAGGTATTGATTTGACTGTCACTAGACAGAGACCCACAGCAATTTGATATGATTGTTCAAGTAGCTATTAAAGAGCTAACTGAAAAGTGTCCTTTGTACTATTAGTTCCTTCTCTTTCATGGGAATAGACTCATTTCTGATTGTTTAGCCACTTTGTAAATACAGGGATTGCACAGAATAAACCTAGTTGGACTAAATAACTAGAGCAGATAATGGTCAAGGAATTCCATCTTCCTGCAGGAAGAAGATCAAATTTTAGAGTACAGATACTGCAAATATTTTTGGCCAATACTAATCACATCATAATATGAATAATAGCTAATATTTACTGCAATCCTATAATGTGCCAGGCACTCTGCTCGGGTCTTGATCTGTTTCATGTCGCAATCCTGTAAGTCAGGAATGCTTACTCTCTGTAGTTTATAGGTGAAAACAACAAGCTCTAGGAAGGCAAAGTGACAAGCTCAAAGTCACACATTCCACTAATTGCACTGCAGGGTTGCCCCACTGTTGTAAAATCAAAACATTAGAGGTTACTCTATTGAGTTTTTCAAAATTCACATGCATTTACATTGTAGGAGAAATGCTCAATGATCAGACATTCCAACATGTAGCTGAGTTTTGTTTTTACTGATACAGTTAAGATATTCCTGGCCTACAGCTGAAACCAGCGTAGAAATAGAAGATTATTATAAAGACAACCTTATGCCATATGGGACTTTGGACATGAATGTTGTACCCTACTTATTTGCAAAGGGGCCAGTTTAAAACTTCTTTTTCCTGTGTTAAAAATTGCTTTGATATTAGCCAACAGTTCATAAAGCTATGAGTCTTCAGTAGATTTAAAATTAGAACAAGAGAGAGATAGAGGCACACAGATGTAGATAGGCCATTTGATGTCCTCACTCTTTTCAAAATAAGAACTTGATGTGCTGTATACTTTGGCATATTTGTTTTTTGCACACTGAGAAGAGAAAAGCCACTTGGCTAAATGACCTTCCAGATTTTGAAGGGAAATGTTTCAGTGAACTGAGAATTACTTCTAACACTTATCTTGAGCAACCAAATGAATAAGCTGATTTCTGGTTCCCAAGGAATGTGTGTTCCATTTTATGAGTGGGAAGGAGATCTTGAGATCTGAAGACAGAATGGGACACAGGAATCTGCCATCATGGGCCCCCTGGGTTCATGAGAATCTGGGGTCAGGACACGTAATCAGGATCCCAAACACTGCCTTATGCAGTGAGACATTGGCTTTCTCTTACCTAACAGTATGAAGGTGGGTAGTACAGGGCTGGCATGGCTGCTCAGACCCAGGCCCAGACCCGAGCTGCTCTACCTTCCCTGGCTTAGAGGCTGTTGACCTCAATATATGTTCAACAGGGCACCCAGTACATCTGCATTTCAGGAAGGAGGAATAAGTGCTTCCTTGAGAGACATGGCCTGAAAATTGTGCACATTACTTTTCCTTACATGCCACCAGCCAGACCTTACTCCTATGACAACACATAGATAGTACGATTGTTACTCTAGGTAGTTGTACGGTTAGCTAAAATTGGAAAGTTCTATTGTTGTAGAAAAATGGGAAAACAGATAGTGGCAGACAAAGAACAAGTGCTGTTACATTGTCTTTGTAAAATGTTTCTTGTCCAGGGGCCAATGTTGTGGCCCAGTGGGTATGGCACTCGCATCCCATTTGGGCCTATTGGAGTCCTGGCTGCTCCACTTATAATCCAGCTCCCTTCTAATGCATCTGAGAAAACAATGGATGATGAGCCATGTATTTGGGACCCTGCACTCATGAAGGAGACCTAGAGGAAGCTCCTGGCTTCAGACTGGTCCAGCCCTGGCCATTGCAGCCATTTGGGGAATGAGCCAGCTGATAGAAGACCTTTCTCTCTGTCTCTCCCTCTCTCTCTTTCTGTAATTCTGAAGTTCAAATAAATAAATAAGTGGCCAGAGCTGGGCCGACCCAAAGCCAGGAGCCAGGAGCTTCTTTTGGGTCTCCCACATGGGTGCAGGGGCCCAAGGACTTTGGCCATCTTCTATTGCGTTCCCAGGCCACAGCAGAGAGCTGGATCAGAAGAGGAGCAGCTGGAACTAGAACTGGTGCCCATATGGGATGCTGGCACCTCAGGCAGAGGATTAACCTACTGCGCCACAGCACTGGCCCCAGGGGGTAGAATTCTTAAATGTGTTCTGAACTCCTTTCTAAAAATGGTCTCTGGACTGCCACATTATACAGTTTCCTTCCCTCTTTCTTTTAAAATTGATTACTCATCTCTTCTGCGTCATTTGTTCTGCTAAATGATGAACAAAGACAGATGACTGAGATAAGGTCTTTGTCCTGGAGACACGGCACTGGTAGGTGATAGGATTAACACTGAGGGATGCTGTTATGTCAAAGCCTAAATTCTTTCACTCTATCTGCTTCCAGAAGAAGGTGCATCAGGGTATTTCGGAGTGTTGGACATGTCACAGGGGTAACTCACAGGCAGTGCAGTGAAGGAGCATTAAATACCCGTCCCAATGCTGCACATAGTGTATGTTTACTTTGCATCCCACCCCAGCTTCTTCAAGTTGAGTTCTGAGTGAATATTTTAGACATAGGGGTTTAGCTCAGAGAAGTCCATGGTTGGAATCTTTTCCCCAAAATGACATGGGCTAATTATTTTGAGGTCTAGACCCTAAACCAGGGTCTTGATGAATTAACAATGAGCCTAAAGATGAGAAATGGTTTTGAATGATGCCTCTTGGCCTGTTATCACTAAAGATGTGGACAATCAGTGCCTTGAATGCTTGTAAGTTTCAAATTACAAAATAATTTTTAAATTTTTCCCCTGAATTTATTGTTTTGACCTCTTCTGGAGGTGAGTGTCACCAAACATGGAACACAAATAATACTAGAGTTCTGGAACATGGTTGGTATTGAAACTTATCAAATAAAATACTATTTATTGAACATTTATTTTATTTTAGGCACACAATGTCTGCTTTTCCATATGGTAGCTCACCAGTTTTATGGATGTCACCATATAAAGCTTATGATGATTACTTTTTAAAGACTTACAGTTAATAAAAACACATTTGCTATCAGTGATTTTTATCTTTCTAGTCTCATACTTCATTTGTACCATTATTACAAATTAATTATTGTTTCAATGGACATATTTGTAACTGCTAGCTAGTTTTATTTTCTCTGGTTCTTAGGTTTCTCTCTGCTTCATGTTCCCTAAATGTGCATCTCTACCTGAAACTTTGAGAGGTTTCCTTTCCTAAATGATAAAGCTGTTGGCATGATTTATAATTTCCCCTGCAATCTGGTCCTACTTCCCTGTCCAGCCTCACGTTTCTCCTGAAAGCTTTTCCTTTCTATTTCTTTCTATCCAACTCAGCCAAATCTGGGCTCCTTGCTGTTCTGAGAACACGCCATGATGTTTTATGCCTTTAATTTTGCCTACACATATCCTTCTGCCTGGCAGCCTTTCTTGATTGTAACAACAAAATTGAAAACATACAGTTTGCAGGGCTAAAACTTGGTTCAAGATACCAACACATTTGAAAATGATCGTTTTTGCCACTAGGTTTATTTATATATTTTTTAATTGTATTGCAGATACAATTGGTACCTTGCAAAGCAATTTTGCAATCCTCTGTGTCTTTAAGCATTTTTTTCATTGATCTTTTTCAGAAAATTTCATGATTCTTATTCTGCTTAACAGTTCCTCATTTCTGACTTATGGAACAAGTGCAATTTGTAGCAGAGTTGCTTAGCCAAGCCCACAAACACTGACAGTCTATGTAGAAATGTTTGGATTTCAATCAAAATTAAATGTACTGAGAGAGAGAGAGGAAGAATGTATATAGAACACATCTTGGCCTTTTGCAATGCAAAGTTTGAGGAAAAGTATTCTTGACCAACTATTTTTTTTTTAAATACCAGGACCTGGAGACATGCTGTTTATTCTGGTAGAGACTCTCCCCCTCCCAACCCATCCCTATCTTCTTTTAACTTCCTTCACAATCCAGATTAAAAAAAGTAAGTACCTTTGAGGGGCTTCGCTTTGACAGCCTCAAGTTAAATTAGACTTCCTATACATTTTTTTTTTGTAGGTGGTACTGTTCTTTGCACTGCTCATCACAATTTACAATGGTATATTTGAGAGGGGTATGCTATACAGGAGTTAAGAATATAGGCTTTTATGGAAAGCCAAGACACTCTGGCAAAAGATCTCTGCGAGTGAGATCCCAGTGGAAAGAACAGGTCTTCAAAGAAGGAGGTACCTTTCTCTGAAGGGAGGAGAGAACCTCCACTTTGACTATGACCTTGTCTAAACAAGATAAGAATTGGAGAACTCAGAGGGCTTCCATAGCCTTAGAAACTCATGACTGGAGCATAGGGAGACTACTGATGCCATAGACAGGAGTGTCAATTGGTAAAGTCAACAACAGGAGTCACTGTGCACTTACTCCTCATGTAGGATCTCTGTCCTTAATGTGCTGTACATTGAGACTTAATGCTATAACGAGTACTCAAACAATACATTTCACTTTGTGTTTCTATGGGGGTGCAAACTGTTGAAATCTTTACTTAATGTATACTAAACTGATCCTCTGTAAAAAAAAAAAAAAGAAAAAGAAATTATCAACTCCCAACTTGACTCTCACTGGGATTAAACATGACAATAGGTCTGATCTGATTTCATCATCATTTAAAAAAATCATCTATTATTTTTCACTTTATGTTTCTGTGTGGGAGCAAACTGTTGAAATCCTTACTTAATGTATACTAAGCTGATCTTCTGTATATTAAGATAATCGAAAATGAATCTTGATGTGAATGGAAGGGGAGAGGGAGTGGGAAAGGGGAGGGTAGTGGGTGGGAGGGACGGTATGTGGGGGAAGCCATTGTAATCCATAAATCATACTTTGGAAATTTATATTCATTAAATAAAAGTTAAAAAAAAAAGAATATAGGCTTTTGGGGCTAGCACTGTGGCTCAGCATGTTAATGCAGTGGCCTGTTAGCTCTGCAATCCTATATGGGGGTGAGAGTTCGAGTCCCGGCTAATCCACTTCCAATCCAGCTCCCTGCTAATGTGCCTGGGAAAGCAGTGGAAGATGAACCAAGTGCTTGGGCCCCTGCATCCATGTTGGAGGAGCTCAGATCCAGCTGTTGCAGCTATTTGGGGGAGTGACCAATGGATGAAAGATCTCTCTCTCTGCCTCTGTCTCTCTGTAACTCTGCCTTTCAATAAACATTTTTTTTTAAAAAAAGAATACAAGCTCTTGAGTCAGAGTGCATGGATTTAAAAGCCATCTATAGACTGTATGACCTTGGACTGTTGATTAACTTCTTTGTTCCTCAGTTTCTCCATGAGTTAAATGGGCTAAAATAATAGTGATCACCCACTATCCACTATTAATGAGGATTGATAGGATGAAAAAAATACATTTAAGTATTTTGAACAGTTAAATATTTTGTAACAGTGCCTTGTTACATAATAGGCAATCAAATTTTTATCTGTTTTATATTTGTGTTTTCTTACTGAATGTTTAATTTTCTCATTAGACTATAAACTTCATGTGGGCAGGAACCATGTCTGAACCATTGCACTTGTCTGATAACATACACACTGAGATAATTTACTGAATGGATGAAAAACAGTATAATTATTTGAAAGAGCTCTAAATATTTGACTACATAAATATATTTATATTTTAATTAGACCCCAAAATTAGTAAAAAT
Source organism: Oryctolagus cuniculus (assembly GCF_051225735.1). Classification (NCBI taxonomy): domain Eukaryota; kingdom Metazoa; phylum Chordata; class Mammalia; order Lagomorpha; family Leporidae; genus Oryctolagus; species Oryctolagus cuniculus. Next base: position 133,556,514 of record NC_142872.1, on the reverse strand, counting down.
ATTTATTTTACTTGACAGGCAGAGTGACTGGCAGTCAGACGGGGTTAGAGAGAGATGGATCTTCCATTTACTGGTTCATTCCCGAAAGGGTTGTAATAGCTAGGGCAGGGCCAGGTAGAGGGATGGGCCAAGTGTAAGCCTGCAGTCTGAAACTCCATCTGAGTGTCCCATGCTAAAATTAATGATTTTTATTGTTTTCTGTGATGTTAAAAATTAGGATCTGAATAGACATTTCTCAGAAGAAGAAATATAAATGGTTTAAAGAATCATGGAAAAATGCTAAATATCACTAGTCATTAGGGAAATGAAAATAAAAAACATAATGAGGTACCATCTCACTCGAGATAATATAGATTTTTCAAAAAGACAAAAAATTAGCAAATACAGGTGGAGATGTGGAGCCAAGGAATATTGTCGGAGGGAATGCAAACTAGTACAGTCATTATGGAGATCAGCAAAGAGGTTCCTCAAAAAACTAGAAATAGATCTACCATATGGCCCAGCTATCCCACTTCAGTATATAATTGAAGGAAATGAAGTCAGCGTATGGAAGAGATACCTGCACTTTCATGTTCATTGCAGCACTATTCACAACAGCAAGGATACAGAATCAATATAGATGTCTACTGGTACATAGATTTAAAATGTGATATATATGCAATGGAATATTATTCAACCTTAAAAAGGAATGAAATCTTTGCAGCAAAGTGAGTATAACTGGAATTCATCAGGTTAAGTGAAATAATCCAGATGCACAAGATACATGTTCTCTGTCATATGTGTGCTTAAAACCAGTTGATCTGAATTTACAACAGTGATTACTAGAGGATGGGAAGTCTGCGCAAGGGGATATACAGGGAGATTGAATAACATGTATCCAAACACAGTCAGAAAGCAGTAACAAGCCCTACTGTGCCATAGCAAAACAGTGAGTGACTAGATAATACTGTATTACATATTCTACAAAGAACTGGAAGAGAGGACCTAGTAGGCATCAAAGTCTGAAAAAAACCTGTTGAAGTAAAATGGACACTATGAGAAACAGTGACTTGATCAGCCCTTGTCCTGACTGTTGATGTACAATTTAATACTTTATCCCTTTTAGTATTTTTTTTTTGTTCCAGTACTATTGGTTGAACTCTGTAATTAACACACAATTATTCTTAGGTGTTTAAATTTAACTGAAAAGTGATCCCTGTTAAATATAAGAGTGGGAATAAGAGAGGGAGGAGATGTACAATTTGGGACATGCTCAATCGGACTTGCCCCAAATGGTGGAGTTAGAAATGTGCCAGGGGATTCCAATACAATCCCATCAAGGTGGCATGTACCAATGCCATCTCACTAGTCCAAGTGATCAATTTCAGTTCACAGTTGATCACACTGATAGGTCTAAGAGTCAAAGGGATCACACAAACAAGACTAGTGTCTGTTAATACTAACTGATAGAATCAAAAAGGGAGAGAACGATCCAACATGGGAAGTGAGATACACAGCAGACTCATAGCATGGCAGATGTTCTAAATAGCACTCTGGCCTCAGAATCAGCCCTTAAGGCAGTCGGATCTGGCTGAAGAGCCCATGAAAGTATTATAGGCATGGAAAGCCAAGACACTCTGGCAAAAACAAAAAACAAAAAACAAAACAAAAAACTAAAAACAAAAAAAATGACCTAAATGAAAGATCTCTGTGAGTGAGATCCCAGTGGAAAGAACAGGGCCATCAAAGAAGGAGGTACCTTTCTCTGAAGGAAGGAGAGAACTTCCACTTTGACTATGACCCTGTCTGAATAAGATCGGAGTTGGTGAACTCAAGAGGCTTTCATAGCCTTGGCAACTCATGACTAGAGCCTAGGGTGATTACTGATGCCATAAACAAGAGTGTCAAATTGTTACATCAACAACAGGAGTCACTGTGTACTTACTTCTCAGGTGGGATCTGTCCTTAATGTGTTGTCCAATGTGAAGTAATGCTATAACTAGTACTGAAACAGTATTTTACACTTTGTATTTCTGTGTGGGTGCAAACTGTTGAAATCTTTACTTAATATATACTAAATTGATCTTCTGTATATAAAGATAATTGAAAATGAATCTTGATGTGAATGGAATGGGAGAGGGAGTGGGAGATGGGAGGGGTGTGAGTGGGAGGGAAGTTATGTGGGGGGGAAGCCATTATAATCCATAAACTGTACTTTGGAAATTTATATTTACTAAATAAAAGTTAAAAAATGAAAAAAAGGATAGATAACTTTCTTTCTGATGTAATTAGAAAAGTAGCTATGGGTGATAAATTTTAGTCTGGATTTTCTCTTTACATGACAAAAAGATCAGTTTTTCTGCTATAATATACATTTTTTAAATTTTCCTGTAGAACATTTGGGATTTGATTTTTGGTTTTAGCTAAGGAATATTTTGACAAAATCTTAAATCATTGAAATGGTAGCTCTGATATGGAATTGGTATTTCAAATTCTTATATTGAATGTGTCTCAAAGGGTATATACAGTTTAACAATGTTGGGTTAATTCAGCTAATTCTGATACAGTTACTGTTGTGAAAGTTGTGTCAAAAAGGTTATTCTTTTTTCATTAGTAAAAATGCAATAGAAATTTCACACCCATTCAAGATCGTAAATGTGTTCCATCCATCCATCCACATATTATCTATCTATATTTAAGTTTCACATAGACAAAAAGGGAAAAGTCACATTTTTCTGGGCCTTCTCTCAAGTTTCTGTTTCATCCAAATGGAAACAATGAAATTCTGGATTATTATGTAGAACCATGTGCCAGTTCCTAATGAATGCTCCATTTACATTCTCATTCTATTGTTCTTCTAAGTAGTTATTTTCACATTTAGTTAAGCTTTATTTTTCTGTATGATGTATATCATTTTAAAAATAAACCACAAGGAATTTGAAGCAGTATCACTTTGACAATTTACATTACATCACAAACTGAATTTAATGCCAAATCTGATCTATACAAGCTGCAACTATGTTCAGCCAGTATTTGGTCTAGTTTGAATTTAATACCCAACTGGCCTACATCTGACAGACTTAATTTTATTAATTCAAGAAAGTTTGCTCTGTTTTCCATATTGTGCCAGAAATGATCACGGTTCATTGAGAAGACTGAAGGGGAGATTGCTGAATAAACCTTTATTTAGTATTGAAATGAGGGCCGCAGTGATAGGAACTGATACATCAAGTGTCACAGATTTCATACTGATAAAAGAGCCTAGTGAAAACATTTTCACACTCTTTGCAGTTTATTGTTTAAACAGCAGGACATAATTATAAGAGAGTGCACTGTGCTCATTTATATTTAATAATGTAAAAAATTCCATGGATTGGTTTGAATTTTCTGGCTATCTCACATATGGCAATGCTCATATTAATTACATAATGGTTGGGCTAGCCCGTTGGTTTCCCTTTCACAGATCTTGCCTTGCCTTCAGGTAGCTGCTGTTGTCTTAGTCAGCTCGGGCTGCAATAACAAAATACCACAGCCCGGGTGACTCGGACAACAGAAATTTATTGTCTCACCATCTGGAGGCTGGAAGTCCAAGAGCAAGGTGCTAGCAGCACTGGTTCTTCTGAGGCCTTGCTCCAGGCCATGCAGATGGCCACCTCTCTTCACCTGGTTGTTCCTCTGCGCTTGCACTCCCTGGTGTCTGTCCACACTTCTTCTCCCTTTGTTTCTTCAAGTCTTATTTTGCTTTTGCTTTTGTCTTCTTTCTTTCTCTCTCTCTCTCTCTTTCTTTTAGAGACAGATCTTTCTTTTTTTTCTTTCTTTCAGAGAGAGAGACAGACACAGAAGGAAAGAGAAATTGAACTTCCACGTGCTGGTCCACTCCCCTAACGCCTGCAATGCCCGGGCCTGGGCCAGGGTCCAAAGCTTGGAAGGAGTAGAGCAGAGCTCTCAATCCAGGTCTCCCAAGTGGGTGTTAGGAACTCAATCTATTTTTTTTTTCAGGACTTATTTTATTTATTTGAAAAGTAGAGCTACAGAGAGAGAGGGAGAGAAAGAGACAGAGAAAGAGGAAGAGGAAGAGAGAGAGAGAAAGAGAGAGAAATCTTCATCCACTAGCTTACTTCCCAAATGGCTACAACAGCCAAGGCTGGGCCAGACCGAAGTCAGGAGCCAGGAGTTTCATTCAGGTCTCTCACATGCGTGCAGGAGCCCAAGCACTTAGGGCATCTTCTGCTGCTTTCCCAAGTGCTTTAGCTGGATAGGAAGTAGAGCAGCCGGGACTCAACACAACTCCCATTTGGAGGCTGGTGTTCGTGGCTGAGGCCCCAAGCACCCAATCTTTTAAGCCATTACTGCTGCTCTACATGTCTGCAATAGCAGGAGGCTGGAATCGGGGACTGATAACAGGAATTAAACCAAGGCACTCTTATGTGTCTAAGGCCAATGCCCACCCTCAAATTTCTTCTTAGGATGACACCAATTACATTGGATCAATACCCACCCTAGCGTTTAACTTAATCCCCTCTTTAGACTTACTTTTGTCTAGATAGTCACATTCTGAGGTGCTGAGGATTAGAGCTTCAAACTTTGAAGGAATATTTGGGGACAAAATGTAGCAAACGACACCCAGAGATGTTTATTTCCCACCATCAACATTTTGAAGTTCTAGTAATAAAAGCTGCAATATAACACAGCTTTCCAAATATAATCAACACCATACTCTTAGCATCTTAAGCCAGAAGAGCTGCTTTAGGTTCAAACAGCTGCTTTTTTCTGAATTGTGTTTGAAGTTGAATTAAAGATGACAGAAGTAAAGAAAAATTAAGCCAAAGTATTCAATGGAACTAAGGTGAATCAGACCAAGTATCTTCTTAAAACTTTTTAATGATTCTGTTTCTTCCTAGTTAGTCTGTAAGGATGGAAATATCCAGGTTTGCTTATCTTTCCAGTAGTTAGCACAGACCACAGACAGTAAGATAATTGCAGTGTATTAACTTTTTGGGTGAATAAATTGATGACTTTTCTAATAATACATGGTTTTAAATCATAAAGCAGGGATAGAATCTTCTTCAAAAGTGGCCAATAAACTGTTACAAACCTTGCCTATTGAAGGTTTTCTTCAAGCTTTTCTATATATTCAGGTTTAAATTATATCAACTGATAGAAAATGCAAAAGTTAATTTTTTTTTGCTTTAGTAATCTTTTTTATTTCCAAGGAATTTAGCCAATTCATCCAAGATTTCAAGTTTATAGTCATCCTATTGTTTTTTTTTGTTTTGCTTTTTGTTTTTTTGCTTTCAAACTTTTATTCAATGAATATAAATTTCCAAAGTACAGCTTATGGATTACAATGGCTTCCCCCCCATAACATCCCTCCCACCCACAACCCTCCCCTTTCCCACTCCCTCTCCCCTTCCATTCACATCAAGATTCATTTTCGTTTCTCTTTCTATACAGAAGATCAGTTTAGCATACATTAAGTAAAGATTTCAACAGTTTGCTCCCACACAGAAACATAAAGTGAAAAATACTGTTTGAGTACTAGTTATAGCATTAAATCTCAATGTACAGCACACTAAGGACAAAGAAAAGTTAATTTTAGACAGATTTGTTTCAATCCTGGTGAATTTTGCCTCCAGAATTGACTTGAGCAACCACGTGATTTTTGAAAGTGGAAATTGGCAATCTGGCTCACTTTGGAGATACAGATGTCAATGTGGTTGTAATGTGGGAGATTTTATGGGCTTCTGTAAAGATAAGGTTGCCTTTTGACAAGGGAGGTAGGAAATAACATTGGGATTAATCCAATATACCACTAGACATCTTCCAAGATGACATGAACAGGAGTCTCAACCATTATGCACAGTCAGGGTTGGTAGAAGTGTCTCGTGTAGTTTTTAGGGAGAACTCTAGATGAATGGACTAAGAAAATGAATTTTTTTTTGACAGGCAGAGTGGATAGTGAGAGGGAGAGAGACAGAGAGAAAAGTCTTCCTTTTGCCATTGGTTCACCCTCCAATGGCCGCCACGGCTGGTGCGCTGCGGCCGGCGCACCGCGCTGATCCGATGGCAGGAGCCAGGTACTTCTCCCGGTCTCCCATGGGGTGCAGGGCCCAAGCACTTGGGCCATCCTCCACTGCCTTCCCTGGCCACAGCAGAGAGCTGGCCTGGAAGAGGGGCAACCGGGACAGAATCCGGTGCCCCGACCGGGACTAGAACCCGGTGTGCCGGTGCCACTAGGTGGAGGATTAGCCTATTGAGCCATGGTGCCAGCCAGAAAATGAATTTTTAGTTGATGTTTTCTGTAGAAATTATAGGGTAGATGTAAAGCAGGTAGGGAAAATGGAGCCCAAAGAATGAGGTGTTGACATTGTATAGGCTGCATGGAGAAGGGGTGGCCATTTTGGCAAACATTTGAAGGAAGTGGTGCATAAACCTAGAATAATCTCTGTGTTGTATGCAAGGGCATCCTAACAAAATGCCACTTAATTTTCTCAGTTCTGGAACCTAGAAATCCAAGGTCAAGGTGTTATTAGTTGTGGTTTCTACTGAAGCCTCTTCCATTGGCTTGCAGATGGTCTCCTTTTCGCTGTGCCCTCACATGGTCTTTCCTCCTTACTTGTGCATGTGTTTCCGCCTAACCAAATTTCCTTTCTTATAAGGACACCCATCAGACTGGACATGTCCTTTTAACTTAATCATCCACTAGGAAGCCCAGTCTCTAAATAACACATTCTGAAGTAGTGGGAGTGAATTTGGGGGCAAGGTGTAATTCAGTCTATAGTAAAGTCATGAATATAAATAGACTTTTTTTGTAAACTGAATTTCCATATACATGGAAATTGGTTGGTCAAATTTCCTTGAAGCTATACTCCTGGATATACATTTTCTCAGATACTAGGAAAGTCCACAGGCACTTCTACCTTCACATAGCCTCATCTTGAGTTATTAAAGTCTCCCCCAAATATGCATCTCCTCTGGTATTATCTCTCCTTTACTTGATGCCACTCTCTACCTTTCCACTCAAGCCTGGATCTTGTCCTATTGATTCTCTTTCTTCATCACCTCCTTCCCTGTCATCAATTTCACTGACTCTGGCTCCAAAATGCCTTTCAGATCTCTGCCTTGTCTGTGATCATTTCATTACTTTGGTCAGATCTCTCTGTTATTGTGCCTTGATTGCAGCAATAGCCTCCTTTTGACTTCTACTCCACCCCTCCATCCTTTATGCACAGTTGTTAGGAAAGTTCCCTAAAATATCAGCCAGGCCATCTCAGCCTTTAACTTCTTCAGTGGTTCAACAGTCAAAGGAGGTCCTCCTACGAGAGCTCACAGAGCCTCTGTTTACTCCAGCCACACCTTTCTCTAACCCGAGTCCCAACCCTAGCAGCTCTCCAGCCAGAACATGCTCCTTGAAAATGTCACGCAAATTCTCTGCTTTTCAGCTCTAACTATGCCTTTATCTTCTCCCAAAGAGGGCTGTTATCCATCTTACTTTGTTCAGGTGTAACCTTCCCAGGCACCATGATGCCTTTTCCTATTTCCCCTGGGGACTTATCCCAGCTCCATTCTACTGTTTATGAGGCTACTGCAATTATTTGCTTTTCTGTCTGTCTCCCCTAGTCTTCTGAGAGCCCCTGAAGGAAGAGGCGGTTTCCTGGTAATCTGTTAATCTTTGTCTTCTTAATGAATATAATGAGATTAGGATCATTGTCCCTGGAGCCTGGCTGCCTGGATTTCATTTTAGCCCAACATTTCATATTTAAATATTGGGATATTTAAACTTGGGATATTTAAACTTGACTTAAAGTAGGAAATAAATACTGGTATGCTAAAGTTTTTATTGTCTGAGAAGAGAATACATTTCTAAAAGAAAGAAATGGGCTATGTATAATTTTTTTTCTGAATGATATAACTTGTATATCATTACCAAAATAGGAATCTCTTGAAAATTACAGAGTTGGGAAGTGCTTCTGAGGGTATGGGGGGTTAAGTGTTAGGATCACTGACCCTTCATAGTATCTTGGCAACTTAATTTTTCATAAACTTTCCTTTAGCCCCCTTTTTTAAATAGAATCATATTAACATAATTGTCTAGAGCAAACCAGCAAATGGCAAACTCCATTGAGCACTCAAACATGTCTTTTTAGGATAAGAGAGCTTATTCTTAGGAAGAAGACTAATAGCACTATCACTTAAGTGCCTCCTATCTACTAGTATTTTAAAATTTGCTCTTGGAATTATTCCCAAATATCATTATATCATCATTATAAACATCAATTAAGGAGATATGTAATCTGCACTATCAGTTTTTTTGGCGTCAGACATTTCTATATTTATTTAATAGAAAATAGTGCATTTCATCCATCCTTTTTTCTTCAAAAGAAAAGTGCAGTTTTAAGTCTTAGAGTCTATATTAATTTCTTTCTGTTAGAAATACTACCCTCTTCAGAAAGAAAACATAAAGCTGATAATTCAAACATCATGGAACTAAGAAAGAATAGGCATTTGATACATATTTGTCAAAAATATCTCATGCTATTTACTTTTTAACTATTGATGTCATAATCTATAAATCACACAAATAAGGAGAGCTTCAGATTGTTTGTGATGAGGAGGAATTCCAAATCACCAAAGGAACTCAACTGGATCCTTCTATCAGTAGTTGTATTTAGATCTCAGAATATTGCTCATTTCTGTGCTTTGGATTCATATTACAGAACATAAATCAAATTTTCTCTAATCCTTTAAGTGTCAAACAATTCTGTGAAAATAAGCCAAAGACGTCCCTCTTTTACATAATGAGATATGATTTCAGATAAACATTGACAAGCATAGATAGGAAAGAATGTTTCATTAAAGGAAATAGAAAAGAGTTGAATGTGTAATATTTTCATAAATTTACTTACATTCATAAAGCAGAATATAGCCAAAGAGCAAAGCATAAAACTCTTTTCATGAGTAATAACAAACATACTGCTTAAAAAAACCCAAGGCATGCTCTTTTTCTAACATCATAAAAATGAAACATTAAAAATTGTACCACAAAAATAAGGAATACTTCATAAACATGAACATGATTTTTCTTTAAATAAAAAAGAAGAATGAATTTCTCAGTTTACATATATATATTTCTAAGGCAATTGTGTGTGTGAAAAGAACCATCATTGACATGCAGATGATAAAATAACTTCATATTTAAATATACTTTGTTAAAACCAAAATTATATACCTTAAATGACATCCATTCATGCTCATAATTTTGGATTAAAATACACAGTTAAGCATTATATTAAATTGAATACCTAACCATGCCTTCAGAGAAATTGTATGTTGATTTGCAAATGCAAAAGCCTACATGCACATGCTTAATTGTGCTCTTAGATTTGGCGTTGTTGTCGAGTTGGATTAAAGTATTTTTGAATAAAGATAGTAACTTCAGACCACTATCAAAATTCTATTACATGCTTTGCTGTAAGAAATTGAGATGTTAAAAATATTTATGCATTTGGTTTTATCTCATTAAATAATGCACCATTAAGAAAGATACAAATAGACCAAGAAAAGCTTTGGGACTTTTTTCATTCCCAGTCTAATAATAGAAAGGAGACAGGCCAGTGATGGAGTATACTATGCCATGAAACATAACCCTTGCCAATATTTCCCAACCAAGCTTCTTTGAGGAGGTAAATGTGCATTTGGACAACAGAAATCAATGTACCTCATTTGTTTAGAACTTCACACAGCATTTGATAAGAATTTCATACTAAAAACTGATTAAAAAAAGAAACAAAATCATGTTGCCATTGTATTTAAGGACATGTTTGCTTTACATGTAGAATTGACTAAGAGAAGTCAGTAAAGATTAGAGATAATAGGGAATGCCTCTAGATTAATATGTACCTCAGATTTCTCCTATGAGGTTATAATAAAAGCAGTTGGAGATAAATCGAAGGGAATTTACTAAAACACAAACCAATAAAAGCATCACAAAGTTGGGCAAGGATGGTGATACAGCAGGGTGAACCACCAGCTGGGTTGCCTGCATCCCATTTCAGAATGCCCGAATTTGAGTCCCACTTTCACTTGTCACTGAGCTTCCTGCTAATGGACACCCTGGAATGCAGCAGGTGCTGACTCAAGTCCTTGGGTCCAGGCTCCTGGTTTCAGCCTGGCCCAGCCCTGGGTGTTGTGAGCATTTGGAGAGTAAGCCAGTGATGAAATCTCTCTCTCTCTCTCCCTCACTCTCGCTCTCTCTCCGCTTTCAAATAAATAGGAACAAATTAATAAGCTTTAAAAAAACTAAAAACACTCCAACAGTGAAAGGGAACATTAGAAAAATAACTATTCTTTAAGTTTGACCCATATTCTAAGTATTTATAGCTTAAAAATTGGCATGAGGGAAATCTGTCCTCACCAGTTTCTCCCTGTCACCAGCTACAAAGTTATTTCCTTCTTTCTCTGTCCCCAGAAGCACTTATGATACTTGCTCTAATTTTCCACTTACATTTCTATTTCCCACTAGTGGGTGAGCTCTTGGCTCCAGCACCTCGAATCCTGAGAGCCCAAAGACATGCACACGTTCACTGAATAATTAAAAGAGAACTAAACACATGCTATAGCTTGCTTCACATTGCACCATCTAGGAAGCAACTGTTTTAAATGATAAAAAGGTGCTTTTCCTGATGGTTCGATTTATCAAATGAACTGTTTCTTTTTATTCTGAAAGACATTAGATTTCTTTCTTTCTTTCCTTCCTTCCTTCCTTCCTTCCTTCCTTCCTTCCTTCCTTCCTTCCTTCCTTCCTTCCTTCCTTCTTTTTTACAAGCAGAGTTAGTGAGAGAGAGAGAGAGACAGAGAGAAAGGTCTTCCTTCCGTTGGTTCACCCTCAATGGCCGAAGCCAGGAGCCAGGTGCTTCCTCCTGGTCTCCCATGCGGGTGCAGGACCCAAGCACTCCACTGTCTTCCCGGGCCACAGCAGAGAGCTGGACTGGAAGAGGAGCAACCAGGACAGAACCGGCACCCCAACGGGGTCGAGAACCTGGGGTGTCTGCGCCGCAGGCGGAGGATTAGCCTAGTGAGTTGCAGCGCTGAAAGACGTTGATTTCAAGAGTATCCTCTCTTACTGTTAATTTCAAACAATGTTGGAGGTTTAGTCTCTATTGATAAAGTGGCAAGCTTTTAAGAGAAGAGCCTTACCCTGGAAGCAGGCAGGGAAGGCGGCGCTGGAGCAAGGAGGAGCCCTACGGGTTTACCTTCTCTCTGAGGTCCCTGGCAAAAACAGAGGAAGGAGGGAAACTAGAAAGATCTCAGGAAAACGGTGTTACGAAATCTATGAGCATTCAAATTTGATTTGTTTAGCTAGTCACAAATGTAACATGAATAATAATGTAAAATCAAACAGGAAATGGAGAGAGAAATTACTATCTAGGACCATAATATGAAGTCACCCCTTTTGTGTATTTTAAAATCTTTGCTCATCTTAAATTCCTTGAAAGCCAAAGTTTTGTTAGCCTTACGGCTTTTTATTCAGGGTCCTAACACTGTGCTCAGAATGAAGAAGGTATCACTATATACTCACTGAGTATTTGAATAAATACATTTTGAAAATACATAGAACTGAGAAAACATATAGGCAATTGCTAATATATGGACATTTTAAACTAATTGCAGCCACAAATTCTTTGAGAAATAATTATTGGATATCAAGGAAATTAAACAATAATAAATAGATAATTTTAGGGTTTTTTGCTACAAATATTTACTCACAAGAGAATTGTTTGGACTCAGAATTTTCCAAAGAAATGTGCACTGCTGTGACTGCTGGCAAGCATCCCAAATCCTATCACAGACGTCTCTGATCATGTCTAACATTTCTTTAAGAAAATATAAATAAAGTTTCAATTTGAATGGCATTGCCATTATTTAAATTCCTCTAAATGGGAGGCATTTTGAGGAGCTTATCTATCAAAATAGAAACATACATGGAAAAAATTCAACATCATTAGTCATTAGGAAAATGCAAATTGAAACCACAGTATATTATCAAAAAATAATCTATCTGAATCTTAACAGCTAAAATTTTAAAAAATGACAGCACCAAATACTGGTTAGGATATGGAAAAAGTAGATCCTTATGCATTGCCTGTAGAAATATAAAAGTACATCTGTTCTGGGAAAGAATATGCCAGTTTCTTATGTAGACACAATGAGTGTATGTTAGCTAACTGTGGGATGTATGGGAAAAAAAGTATAGTTGAATCATATGGAACCAATGAAAAATAAGATAGCCAAAATTTTACTTACTATATTACTGTATTATAAAATTTATATTCACAATTTGTGTTTTAATTCAAGAGGTCATCAATAATTCACTCTATCAGATACTTAGAATAAATAATAGAAACTCCAAATAATGATGAAACCCAAACAATGCACAAAACTGGTCATCCCTGAGAGTATAAAGTATGTGAAAATTATAGTTGGAGTTTTCTCCACAAGGCATTTGTGGGAAATTGTATTGGAGGGAGGCATTTTTAAGAGCAAAGGAGGAACTCTCTCACTGTTAGGTATTAACCAGATGGAACTGCTACCTCCCACAGCTTATGATACAGGAGGAATATTTCATGAGCATTTTATATCCCTTTGCTCACTACAACATTTGTAAGGTGCTGACAAGATAAAATAATCTGGAGTTAGACCAATTGTTGAAAACAGACTTGTGTGTATGTGTATTTTATAGTGAGAGGGTGTTATGGTTGAAAAAGAAAGAAAACTACTTAGGTGCAGCAGATTAGAATATTCAGAGAGGTGAGCTTGCAATTTGGATTTTACTGAATGCTGTTGTGCTTGGGGTATTTACCGAGTACAAATTTGAGTATTCTAAAATAATACAACTAAGCTGATGCCATCTGGAAAAGTTCTGATGTTATTTGGCCAGACATAACTCTTAGGTAATTATGTCCATATTGACCAATGATCCATTTTGACCAACATAGTTTACTTAATGGAGTTTCTCCTGATGATAGCATCACATGCATTCAAACTGGGCTCTCCTGAGACACAACATGATTAGTCCACTCAATGGCTGCTCAGCTGGACTTGTTTCCCAGCCCATGGAGAGATGCTGTTGGGAAACACTTTGGCTGGACAAGGCTTGCAATGAAGCAAGTTCTGCTTGCTACCTTCAGCAGAGAGTTTGCTAATCAATTGCTTCTTATTGAGTGCAATATTTATTCATCACCTTTATATGTGCTGACGTTTTTTTGAGGCAGAAACATGGTCTCCAGTAGGTACAGGTTCTGAATCCTGATCTCTATTCTTGCTCATACTCTCAATCTTAGTGCTTAAACCCTAGTTCAAAAATCAAGCTGCACTCTCAAGTATTTCAGCACCATAAATGGTTTGCATAGCCCTGTGGGTCATCAACTCTCTTAATTTACTGAAAGCCTGAGTGCATTTAATAACTGCTGGACATTCAAAGCCAAAACTAGTCATCATTAGTTATTTACTTCTCTTTTCCTCTACAGCAAGGGAGACAGCCAGATTCCCAGAGTTGTTCCAATCCTCCCCCTCCCAAATGGAGAGAGACACAAAGTGTCTGCCAACGCAGATTTTGTGCAGTTCTCTCCACTCCGGGGCTGCCAGTTTTCTTCAGTACAGAATCAGAACTAATACATCATCCTTGAACTTTAAATTGCTGATGTGCCTTGACATTTGGAACAGCCTAGGAACCAGAGGGACAAGGAAGCAGTAGATTTTCCTGCTTTAATGATTTATGCTTTATTTTCAATCTCCTTTTGCAGATCAGAGCAGCTGGCTGGCATCAGTTCCTCTGAGGCACAAAAGGGAGAATCCTGGGGTGGCCTCCCAGTGGTTTGGAGAGAAGGCAGGCATATGAATGGTGATTAATTTTAGATTGTAAAGTGGGAAGATAGGGAATTGGGAGAAATTTCCAGTGATTGCAAGGAATGAAGTGCATAATGAGAACCCATGGAGGAGAGCACCTCAATTTTTCTTTTCTAATTTCCACAGAAGTTATCTTCTTTCTAGTGAGATTCTACTTCAATGTTGAATTGAACTTGAATTTTTAGCGTGGGTAACAGGGAGCCAGTGCCTTGCGTTCTAATCAGAGCACCACGCACCACTGAAAATCAAGAGAATTGCAGGTATATCTACAAGTGGAAAAATATCATTGTGAGTCTTAAGGAAAAGGTAAAAAGCATGCAAAGAGTAATGGAAGCTTAGCTTCCTGCAGCTCTTGCAAGCAGCTAGGATAGGTGGATGTCAGAGACTTAGTAAAACTAATCAGCTACCTAGACACTAAGGATGAACTTCAGAATACTCATCCTGTGTTAAAAATACACCTAGTTATCCAGGAATGAGGATTATCTTTCTGTTTTATTAAAGTAGCTGCTATCATTTTGTTTGACACCACCCTGAATTGCTTGGGCCACCCAGAAGTAAGATCTTCCAATTGCTCCTTGTCTGTAGAGAACTCTCCTGAGATAAGAGCCGACCTGCTATATCAATTATCTTTCTGGGGACTACAAAAAAAAACCTTTAATATATCACATGAAAGTGTTGTTGCAGAAGTTTTTTGCAGGAGCAAATGCATATTAAATTTAAAGTATTGCATATTTAAGTAAAATCAATGAATTTCTTTTCTGTTGTTGGGAAATATTTTTTGCATAAATGGAATCTGAGTTGAATTTGATCCTATATTCTAATCCTATAGGTTATATGGAACAGAAAGTGCCTCAAAGCAATGCCTCTGTCCCTCTGCTTTTAAGATCTGTCTCTGTTGTATCTCATCCAAAGAAAATTCAAACTTTGGCATGCATATATAACCAATCACATTGTTAATCTTGTAATTTGATAGTTGCGGATTCCTTTAGCATAAGCTTCGCTGGCTAGGCTACCTGACTTGAATTTTGCTTCAAGGCACTAAACCATCTATAGATTCTTGATCAATTATCTATTATCTCTATTTTGTTATCTGTAAAATGGGGATAATAACAGTACCTAACTCACCTGGTTGGTTTTGAGGACTATGTGAGTTATTACACACAGAGTGCTAAGAACATGTTTAAACTGGCATACAGTCAATACTAAACCATTAATGCTTAATTTTAACTGTGTTATTTTACAGTAGAGAAAAAGCAAAAAAAATGAAGTTAATACTATTGAAGTTGACCTTGGAATTTATTTTATTTCACCCCTTTATCTTGTAGATGATTTATACCTCGCAAGTTTCCCTCTAGCTATTGTAATGCCGATTCTTGCCAATGTTCCCTTGAAAGATACATGTGCCTGGAGCCCTGAAATGTCATATTTCAATACAATTTTATCTCAATCCTGTGACAATTTGCAACTTAGCCATTATATATCATCTAAACACACCCTGAAAAATTCATCACTTGGGGTTGACTAATTCAGTATTTCATGTCTACTTGAAGATTGTACACAGGAATACTGTCTAAAATAGAGTTGAACTTCTCTCCACTTACTTATAATATTCATATGTTTCTGATCCTGTTGCATGTATCTCAGCCTCCTTTTAGAGAAATCTAGTCCTATCAAGATGGTTTGGAAAGATCCTGTTGCTTTGCAACATTTTAGGCCGAATATAATATTCATGATGCTTGAAAAATTAGCATGAATGAGATATAGCATTGATCTTGGTTCCTATTTTGCACTTTACTCTTAATTCTCATCAGTTTTTCTCCCACTAAGTAGTTTAAAATATGGAAATGCAATGCTTATTTTCTCCTCCTTCTTGATCCCACATCACTGGACCATTGACTAAACTTTTCAAGCTCTAGTTTCCTAAGGGAAGAAAAGTGCTTGTTATAATTGTTGGAGTGAGCAGGAGGCATTTTTTTTTTAATCTGAGTAAGATAATTTACAACAGAAAGTACAGTTCCAAGAACCAGGCATAAGCTCTGGAGGAACCTGGCTATGCTGTCAGACACCTATCTTTCAATTGCCTCCTGCCAAATGATGACTGTGGCCCTGTCACCCTGGGCAGCCACATAAGTCTCATTCACACTCCTAATTGGCAGGCTCCCACTCTGGGCACCTCCATGGCCCTTGTCACATTTTTTAGGCAGATAACTTGACACTGTAAATTTGGCTTGGAGCCTGCTACTGTGGGATTTCTTCACATCTGCCCTCGATGGTCATGTCAGTTCATATCCTTGAAGTTCCAGCCTAAACATTTCGCAAATGACATTTCAGGGTGGAAAGATGTGGTGGCTGTGGGGGCTGGCCAGCTCTTTCACCTGCTCAAAGAAGGAAGGGCTGTTTGCCAGGGAAAGAGGGAGTGGGAAGGTGTTTTGCATGGACAGAAAGAGCAGGGAGAAGACTCTCTTCCTATCAGCTGTGGAGGACCTGAGGAAGCTAAGAGAGTGTGGCCTTTGGTTTCCGACACGAATGTGGCAGCAGGCTCAGGAAACTTGATAACAGCTTTTGTGACCTTTGGGTCTGGAAACAGTTTCACTGATTGAAGTCATATAAGTTCAGCTAAATTTGAATGTGTTGTAAATATTTATCTGGCAGCTTGACGTACAGTTGTTCCTGAAATTATGGGGTAGAGTCTTATCTTTCCTAGCATATAATTTTTGAAATGCTCTTCTGGATGGTGTTTAAGATTATAAATATAACTGAGTTATTGTTTTACGCTAAGGTTTTCCCAGGCTTCAAGCCTGTTTAAATGAACACAGGGTGTTTTCTGGCAACATTGTTTTCCTAAATGTATTGGAGACTGTAATGAAAATCTGCTCAGAGGCTGAGCCTCAGAAAAACATAAACTGTCTGCTCTAGCCAAGGGGATATATTTTCCCTCACATTTCCAGAGACACTGGTATACAGAGCTTAGATGCAATGGGTATTTTATGTGAAAAAACTGTCAGTGTGCGACATTCCTTTCCAGTGAATTATTGAGTTGAGTAGCAGCAAAATGGGCAGGGCACAAGCTAGTCTTCAATGCAATGTCCTTTGTTGCTTCAAAAACTGCTCTAAGCTGCCCATATATTGAAGTACCTGGAGCACAAACAACCCAGAATAAGCACATATATTGCTCCTGTCCCATTAACGAACCAGACATCTCCAACAGCAGGCCCCAGGGCTCACGGGGAGAGACAGTGGCAGGCCAGGATGAAAGAGGAGTGGAAGAATGAAAATAGCCAGAGTCCAACCTGAGACCAGAACTGAGGCGAGGCAACCACTGTGGAAGACCTAAGCTTTATCTGCACAGTTGTGGTTGCCTCAATCGTAAAAGTCCATTTAATTACAGTAGTCCTCCCTTACCTGTAGGAGTTATGTTCCAAGAAGCCCAGGGGATATCTTAATTGTGGGTATTTCCAAAGCCCATAATATATACTAAATTTTCTCCTAAACATACATACCTGTGACAAAGTTTGATTTATAAATTAGTCACATTTAGAGATTAATAGCCAATAAAGCATACTGTAGTAAAAGTTATTTAAAATGTATAAGTAGTTTATTTCTGGAATTTTCCATTTAATATTTTAGGACCATGGTTGACCTGGGTAATTGAAGCCACAGAAAGCAAAGCAGTGGATAAGGGATGATCCCTGAAATTAATTTTATTCACAATTTCAAGTATTTGTACCAGATGGGGCCACTCCTACATTCATTAGAAATTCCCAATATAATATAGAGGTACCACTGGAGAATTCTACCATATGCCCTAAGGAGACAGCCAATCATATGGTCAGCTGACACATTTGTATAACTACTGCATTGGAAGAGGTCCTTTAGTGTGCCCTTTGTTATGCTGTTCATTCCATTTGCAGTGTTGGTAATCAATAACATTTCATTAAAGGTATATCGTGTTTAAGCTGGTTCTGGTGATAGAAAGGAAAATTTGTCATGGACTTTACTTTCAGATACCTCATGGTCTTATGGAGGAAAGAGGTTAAAGAGAATTTTCAATCCATCTTATTGTTATATAAATTCAAAGTAATAAACTAATGAAATGTGTTTGAGACATGACCCAGTAATAATCTCATGTAATGTCTTAACTTAAGTAGGAGTAACCAGAAATTTTAATGTTACTATGGAGTTATTTTGGCAAGATAAAGTGTGTTATGCAATTGATTGTCTAAAATATTACATTTCCATTTAGGGCCCTCTATTCGGTTTGCTTGGAGATTGAATGAAAGTGGTATTTCAAACACAAGGCAAAATTTACATCCCACACAAAACAGATGCTATAACAAGAGACAAGGGGGCTGGCATGTGTCTTATGTATTTATACCAATCCACTCCATGCCCACTACACAAATGTGAGTTAACCATAGCTATCCTCTCTGAATGAATCTGCATGTAGCCTTCAACTCCTCACTCTACACAGCCTTCCAAGATGTCACTAGTGATTAGTCCTAGTGACACACTAGAAGAAATTTATTTTACCATTCCACAAGTGAGAATTTCCAGATTCAAAGGAAGAGACCATTGTATTTGCTGACTGGTAATTCTTGAGAATGGCTGTGTAGTTTCTGCCATTGCCAAATTAAAATTTTAAGTATTTTGATCCTATCATCAACAAATATATTGAGAGTGGTGTTATGCCTAGCAGTGAAGACCTCCACACCTCATATAAAAGAGGAAGGGGTAGATTAAAAATATATAATACAATTACTAATTTAAAAAACTGAAGGAAGAGGTGACTATAATAAATGTATATGCACCCAATTACATGGCACAGGCTATTTAAAATAAATGTTAATGGATCTGAAGGGAGACATAGACTCCAATATGATAGCAATGGGGGACTTCAACACTCCACTTTCATCAATGGACAGATAAGCTAGACAGAAAATAAAGAAACAACAGAGCTAATTGACACTATTGACCAAATGGACCTAACTGATATCTACAGGACTTTTCACCTAACAGTTGCAGAATAAACATTCTTCTCATCTATGCATGGAACTTTCTCTCTAGGATAGACCATATGCTAGGCCATAAACCAACTCCAGAAAATTAAAAAAAATTGAAATCATACCATGCATCTTCTCAATAGATGAAGCTGTAAATCAGCAATCCAAGAATCTCTATAACATGTGCAAACATACAGAGACTGAACAACATGTTCTTGAATGAACAGTGGGTCATACATGAAATCAAAAGAGAAATCAAAAAATTTCTGGAAACAAATGAAGTTGACAATATAACATATCAAAACTTAGGGGATACAGCAAAAATAGTGTTAAGAGGGAAGTTTATAGCAATTGGTGCCTACATGAAGTAATTGGAAAGGCGCCAAATAAATGAGCTAGTAATGCATCTCAAGGATGTAGGAAAACAAGAAACCAAACTCAAAATTGGTAGGAGAAAAAAATAATTAATTAGAGAATAAACAAAAGTGAAGCAAAAAATACAAAAGACCAGTGCAGAGTTGTTTTTTAGAAAAATAAGCAAAATTGATACACCGTTAGCCAACTAACCCCACTCCCCTCCCCCCCAAAAAAAGAGGCAGAAGACCCAAATCAATAAAATTAGAGATGGAAAAGGAAATGCAACAACAGATGCCATGAAAGTAAAATGAATCCTCCTTGGGACCAGCACTGTGGCACAATAGGTTAATCTTCTGCCTTCAGTGCTAGTATCCCTTATGGGTGCCAAGTTGAGCTTTCTGCTATGGCCTTGCAAAGCCATAGAAGATGGTCCAAGTGCTTGAGCCCCTGCACCTGCTTGGGAGACATGGAAGAAGCTCCTGGCTCCTGGCTTCAGGTCGACACAGCTCTGGCTGTTGCAGCCATTTGGGGAGTGAATCGGCAGATGGAGGACCTTTCTCTTTGTCTCTATATCTCACTGTCTATAATTCTACCTCTCAAATAAATAAAATTTGTTTTAAAAAAAATCCTCCACAAAATAGCTAACTGAAACCAACAACACATCAAACAGATCTTTCATCCAGACCAAATGGGATTTATCCCTGGTATTCGGGGATGGTTCAACATTCACAAATCAACAAATGTGATACATCACATTAACAAACTGAAGAACAAAAAACCATATGGTTATCTCAATAGATGCAGAGAAAGCACTTGATAAAATACAACATCGTTTCATGATGAAAGCCTTAAGGAAACTGGGTATAGAAGGAACATCCTTCAACACAATCAAGACAATTTATGGCAAACCCACATTCCCACTGAATGAGGAAAAGCTGGAAGCATTCTTCATAAGACCCAGAATAAAACAAGGATTCCTGTTCTCTCCATTGGTATTTAATATAGTCCTGGAAGTGTTAGCCAGAGCCATCAGGCAAGAAAAAGAAATCAAAGAGATTCAAATTAGGAAGGAGGAAATCAAACTATCCCTATTTGCAGATGACATGATCCTATAAAGGGGATAAAAAAGACTCCACTGAGTGACTATTGGAACTCAGAAGAGTTTGTTGAAGTGGAAGGATATAAAATCAATACAGAAAAATCAATACCATTTGTATACACAGATAATGTCATGGCTGAAAATGAATTTTTAATATTAGTCCCATTCACAATATCTCCAAAAAGAATCGAATACCTTGGAATAAATTTAACCAAGGATGTCAAAGATCTCTACAAAAACTACAAAACAGTAAATAAAGAAAAGCACATTAAAAAATTTAAAAAAACTTCCATGTTCATGGATTTGAAGAATTAGCATCATCAAAATGTCCATATTTCCAAAAGCAATTTACAGATTCAATGTGGTGCCAATCAAAATACCAGTGACATTCTTTGCAGATCTAGGAAAAAGGACGCTAAATTCATATGGAAATACAAGAGACCATGAATATCTAAAGCAATCTTGTACAACAAAAACAAAGCCAGAGGCATCACAATACCTGATTTCAAGACACACTACAATGCAGTTATAATCAAAATAGCCTGGTACTGGCACAGAAACAGATGGGTAGACCAAGGGAACAGAATAGAAGCTCCAGAAATCAGTCCTGGCATCTACAACTAGCTTGTCTCAAAAGAAGAAATCTGAATGGCCAACAGACACTTGAGAAAATGCTCAGAATCATTAGCCATCAGGGAAATGCAAATCAAAACCACAATGAGTTTTCATCTCATTCCAGTTAGAATGGCTCACATATAGAAATCAACAAATGACAAATGCTGGTGAGGATGTGGGGAAAAAGGAACCCTGGTCCACTGTTGGTAGGACTGTAAACTGGTGCAGCTACTGTGGAAGACAGTATGGAGATAGCTTAGAAATCTGAATACAGGGGCTGGCGCCATGGCTCACTTGGTTAATCCTCCGCCTGCAGTGTTGGCATACCATATGGGTGCCGGGTTCCAGTTGTGGTTGCTCCTCTTCCAGTCCAGCTCTCTGCTGTGGCCTGGGAGGGCAGTGGAGGATGGCCCAAGTGCTTGGGCCCCTGCACCCGCATGGGAGACCAGGAAGAAGCACCTGGCTCCTGGCTTTGAATCAGCGCAGTGCCAGCCATAGCGGCCATTTGGGAATGAACCAATGGAAAGAAGACCTTTCTCTCTGTCTTTCTCTCTCATTGTCTATAACTCTACCTGTCAAATCAATAAATTAAAAAAAAAAAAAGAAATCTGAATATAGACCTACTTTATGAACCAGCCATCCCACTCCTGGGATTTTATCAAAACAAAAAGAAATCAGCATTTGAAAGAGTTATCTGTACCTCCATGGTCACTGTAGCACAATTCACAATAGCAAAGATATAGAATCAACCCAGATGTCCATCCACTGTTGACTGGATAAAGAAATTATGGTATACCTACACTATGGAGTACTAACTTAGCTGTAAAAAAGAATAAAATCCTGTCTTTGGCAACAAAATGGATGCAATTGGAAACCACTGCATTTAGTAAAATAAGTCAGGCCCAAAAAGACAGATATGTTTCCTCTGGTCCAGGGTAACTAATAGAGTACCTGACATGTAATGTATGGAGTGAAATGGACATTTCGATTCAATGTCTATTTACAGCCCTTGTCTCTTCTGTTAAGGAACAGTGCCATTTTTTTCCTTTTTCTTTTTTCTCATACTATTTGTTGAAATCTTTTACTAAGTGCAGCGTTAACTATATAATCATTAAGTAAACGGAAAATAGATCTTTGTAAAAATTGAGTGGGAATGTGAGAGGGTAGGAGGAAGAAGGTGTGGAGCATGAGTGGGAGGAAGGGTAGAGTAGGAAATATCACTATGTACCTAAATCTGTATATATGAAAGACATGAAACTTGTATAATTTAAATAAAATTAAAAAATGTTTGAAATGCACATGACAGAGATGACAAGTTCAGTGCATACTATACAGGCATTAGTTGAATTTACTAAGGATGATTCTTATATGCACTTGCAATAAAGTTATTAGTAATAGGTAAGGAACTACCCTAAATCATACCTCATTATATCAATCTCTGTATCAAGAGGATGAAATTAAGCTATCACTAACTATTCTGTGTGACAGGAGTCACTTAACAATATATGCATAGGCTACTACTTTGGTTGTATCATTTTAATGCGGTAGGATTTGACATAATAGCATTCATGGTCTCTTGCACTGATAGGGTTCTAGGAATTTTATGAGCTTATAGGAACTTCAGTGATCTTCATTGAAAATATATTAATTTATATTTCTCACCAAGATACACAGAAACATATGAATTACTGATAACCTTATAGAGTGAATATATATAAATTACCAATAATCTTATGGAGTTCTCTGATAAGAAAATTCTATGTTTATCAGAATCTCAGCTGTTTCCAATATACTTCTTTGGGATTGGAACTGTTTGATGAGAAATTCGCTATTTTCTGAAGTGGAGTAAATGCCCTCACCTTTGGCAGTTAAATCAAACCTCACATAGTTATAAATAATTTTCATAAATGGTGGGTGATAATTATCATGCGCCAGAATATTTCTGAGGGGAACTAGATGGTGGGCTGAAGCATTCCTTGGCTGTCAGACCCTCTGAGTTCAAACACTCACGTGAGTGCTGTTGAGCTGTGAATGCCTGGGCACATCACTTAACCTTTCTGTGTTCCCATTTCCTTATCTATGCAAGGAGGCTAATAATACTGATTGACCTCATAATGTTTAATTAGACCATTGGGAAGCTCTTTGAAAAAGCCAAGTATCATTTGTTGGCACTTAGCTTCATGAAAGGTTTGTGTTTCTAACACACTGTGGTTTGAAGATGTGTTGGTACAATTCCTGCCAGCTCCTAATTTCTCCGCTATATCTTTCCTGAGCTCTCTTTGAAGTCAATGGGAATTAGGGTGATTGAAGGCACTCAGCGGAAGCTCTGGGTATGAGAGAGTGTGTTCTCTGGCATGTTTATAGCAGGACTCTCCTTATGAAGACAATGCCATACTTTCCAATGGTTTCCCAGTGGTTTATGGGTGGGTAAATTAATGATTGGTCATGGAGCTTAAGCCCTAGAGGAGGAGATTTTTGGCAAAGAGAGTAAAAATGTTTAAATTTGAAAAAAAAAATCTATGCACTTTTAGGGAACATAAAGAATTTAGGGCCTGTTAGAGGAAGGCTACAACTTTTAACTTTCTGTACAGGGTGCATAGTTCTGCCCAACACAGGCTTGATAAATACATGCATGATGAACGGGAAAAAATTACAGTACCAGTTGTATGTTATATCAAGTTATATAACATTAACGCAGAGCTTAGGATATATTTTTGTTATCTTTTATGTACTTTTCTTCTTTTTTATAGCATTAACCAAAATATTTGTGATACCATTTACAGAAGTATATTTGTTTTATGACAGATTTTACTCCAAGTTTAAAAAAGGAAGGGGGCAATCCCACCCTATTTTCATGATTGCATAATTTCCATGACCTTCTTGTTGGTATCCTAATTTTCTAATCTTTTCTTAGATTCATTTTACAGTCCACTGCCAAACTAAGCTTTCCTAAAGTTCACTTCCATTATGCCACCTGTTTCAAAATCTTTCATGGCTTCCTCTCTCCTATTGTGCATTCCTAGCTCCCAAACTGTGATTTTCATACCATCTGGTAGGGCTGAATTGTGTCTCCCCTACTCTCTTATGATGATGTTCTAACCCTTTGTACAGCAGCATGTGACTATATATTTGGAGACAGGACTTATAGAGTGATAATTAAAATAAAATGGGGTCATTATTGTGGGCCCTAATCCGACATGACAGTTGTCCTTACAAAAAGAAATTTGAACTCAGAGAGGCACAAGACAAGACTATGTGAAGACACAGGCAGTAGACAGCCATTCATAAGCCATGAAGAGGCTTCAAAAGAATTCAACCCTCCTGACATCTTAATCATGAAGTTCTATCTTTCAGAGTTGAGAACATAAATTTCTATTAATTAAACTACCCCATACTATTGTGTTTTGTTACGGTAGCCCTAGCAGACTGATGTACCAGCCACTACATAGAAACTCCACGTGGTTTTACAACTTTATTTTTCTAATGATACCTTGAGTTTCAGTCATCTGGATACACCAAAATCATTCATTCATGTTACAGCTTATCTTTTTCTCTGGGCCATTACTCTATTCTAAAAGGCCCTGTGCGTCTCCCACAGTCCAAAGGAGGAACGCTGAGGAGAAGCCTGAATCAGTTTCATTGTCCACAGGAGCTCGACATGTCATAGCACCCCCGTACAACGAGGAAAATGCACCTGCTTTTCCTACTTCAGTTGTCTGTAGGCCTTCAACTAATATGGTACATATGAAGTTTGTGACAATGGAATTAAAATATACATTTATTCAAAAAGTTCATGAAAATGGAAGTAAAATATCCATTTATTATGTGATGTAAAACATTTAGAAATCCTTAGATAGGTGTTCCATAATATGCATTTTCATGAACTTTTTGAAGACTCCTCATATATATGGATTTCAAAATGTTTTGCACAAAAACAAATTTGTCTTTCAATTCCATTTTTTTACAGAGTTTTTGAAGTTTCTTCATGTGGATGTCTTTGGGACATGTCAACTTCTGACTTTGAAAATTCTCTTCAGCTTCAGGCAACACAGATCTCCAATCTTGTTGTTGAACTTTATCCTAACCTAGTGCCCAAATCTGACTGCATTTTCAAAACATTATCTACACCAGCAGGTAGAAGCTGCAGTTGGTTTGTGCTGACTGAAGCGTTCTATCTAACGATTTTGGGGTAAGCTCTTTGGACCCCAGCATGTCCTCTTTAATTGTTCCCAGTGCTAACGACCCTGTATATATTATTTGGTTTAAGCTTTATTTCTTATTTTATATTTTAAGTCATTGCTAGAGGTCTGACCTGCTTCCAGTAGTAATCTGCTTGGTATAGGAAATTCCTTGGTTTCCTGCTCAGTGGTTCTGAGCCCCTCTTCCAGGGAACTAGACCCCACCCTTGGACACTCACTAAGCACAGCCACTCTGCTTTCTGCTTTAAACTACTTCAGTATAATGACAGTCCCTGACATGCCTATGTCTTTAAGGACACTTGCCATCAATAACAATACCCATCCTGGGTCTAATACTAACCTGCAGCAAATTCAGGCTTGCTGCTCCTCCCAGCCATTGTTTAGAGTGTGACTTGACTTACTGCTCCAGAGCTGGTTCTACGGCTGGTTTAGGCCCTTCTGTACCTGTTCTTCCTTTTACACTGGCTGCTTTTGCTCTAACAGTTTGCACAATCACAGCATATTCAGGTCAGAGATCAAGTACATCCCAGGCAATGAGAAAGCAATCTTGCTATGGAAAACCAAAGCGAACCTTCCTTCCTATTTTCTTCCTAAGAATTAGTCTCTGGCTGCTTTCTCATAAATATTTCCAAATATTTCAGAAATGGTTAAACTCTTACAGTATTTTCAGTCTGTATTACAAAACTTAGCCTTTAATTATGAAAGTCATCTCTTATATTTGTTTTGTGAATTATTTCATGTGAATTGATTTTCCTCTGAAAACTAGGTTATGAAATCTCAATGATATTTTTATTGAGTACATATAAAATATAAAATGTAAAATGAACTTTAAAAGTAAAAACAGCCATTTTTTTCTTGCACAATGTTATTTATGGTTTTTATGAACATAAATTTCAACTTGAGACTCTGCAAGTACATTTTCTTTTGTCCTTTTTAGTTAGCTTCGGAGATTCATGAGTTTAAACTTTAATGCAATTAATTTGTCAGTGGTTTTCCCTTATATTTATGCTAAGAAAAGCTTTCAATTCCTTAAGCTCAGCTGAATATTTAAAGACATTTCCCTTTGTTCTTATGTTTTATTACCTTAATTTTTTAATTCACACAGTACACTTTTTTATTAAATTTGTAAATGCATACACACACTGAATATTCATAGAAAGATTGGCAAGAAATACCAACATATTAATATGATTTGATCTCCCTGCATCTGTGAATATTTTTATTAGATTTTATTAACTTCTTAAAATGGGCCAGGTTAAGTGTCATGATTAAGTACATGTACGTACAGGCTGAAAAATAAGAGGTAGGATATCAGGAATCTAAGCATTCTACTTTACTTAGGATGGATTTTGCTTTGGTAAGAGAAAAAGAGTCTACTACCATAACTAGTTTAAAATAATAAAGGTCATTTCTGGTTGACATTCCAGGCCCGTCTTGAGCCTGCATGGGGCTCAACACAGCACAGTCATTTAGAAGCCTGGGCTGACAGCAAGGCCACCAGCATAAAATTTATGAGATGGGGTGGGCAGTTAACACAGCAGCTAAGACTCCAGTTTGGAAGATGTATCCCATATCACAGTGTGACTTCAGAGGCTATACCAACAGTGCAAAAAAAATGGCTGTTTTTACTTTTGAAATTCATTTTATACTTTACATTTTATATATACTCAATAAAAGTATATTTTATTATATATATAATAAATATATATAAGATATTATATATATTGCCCTGGTTCTGCTTCTGATCCAACTCTCTGCTAATGTGCAGCCTAGGAAGTTGCTCAAGTAGTGGGTGATGGCTCAAATAGCTGAATCCCTAACACCCACATGGAAAGCGTGCATTCGGTTCCAGGCTCCAGGCTTTGGCTTAGCCTGGTCCCAGCTGTTGTAGGCATTTAGGGAAAGAACCAGGGATCTCCTCTGCTCTCTATTTCTCTCTGGCTCTCTCTTTGTCTTTCTGCCTTCCAAAGAAACAAAAATGCCTTTATCAGTCATTCTGTTAAAAGAGAATACTCAGGGAGCTCTTAGGCCTGCAGCTAAATATTTAACCCAGCAGGTGACTTTCACTCACAGATCAGTGGTCAGGAATGGAGGCATGGCCCCAACACAAATGGAACAGGAAATGCAATCCTATTATGAGCCAGAGGGAAGAGAATTAGATATATTTGAAGAATAGTACTAATCAATGTTTTTCTGAAATTGCTTTAAGATTTAGCTAAGAATATTTCTGAGGGATTCCAAGATGGTTGAAAAGGGAAAAGACATGCTGATAATGAGAAGATAATGAGAACCAGAAAAACAAGGAGTATCTGTATTCCTGGGAGATAGTTGGAAAGAACTTCTTCAGTGAAAAATCTGCAGAAAGAGGAGAGACTGTGGAGCAGCGAAGAATATCCAGACATGCAGCAGCTCCTGGGACACCAGCAGTGGCTCTTGCAGTGAATGACTGGCAGGGAAGCCATCTTCCCAGAGTGAGGTGAGAGGAGACTACAGAGGCAAGTACTCCACTGGCGACCTGTCTAGGAGAAAGTCTTATGGTAGCCAGATCAATTTAAGTCCAGGCAGACAGCTTGGCAGAGGCAGGGTGCCCACTTAACTCTGTGAACGGAGAGCACATTGCTTCCCTCTCATCTCCTCCTTAGGCAACCTGGCAACCAGAGGGGAAGAGCCATCTTTCCTGAATAAGGTGAGTGGAGGCTGCAACAGCCGATGTATCTCCGGTGGGTTATGTCAGAGGGAGAAATCCACGGTCCCCACTGACTTTGTGTCTGGGCAGACAAGGTGGTGGTGGTGGAGTAGAGTGCCCACTTAACTGTGTGAATGAGGGCACAGTGCTTCCCTCCCCTTACCCCACCACTGATGGTGCCCATCGACCGGTGGGGGAAGTGCCATCTTCCCAGGATAAGGTACATGGAATCTGACCTGGAGGTTTGGTGGGAGGGCAGGGTGCCCACTTAGCTCATTGCTCTATTCCCCTCCTCCCACCAAAGCACCAGACTCAGGAACAAGGCAGTTCTCTCTTTGGACACACAGTCTCGCAGAGCAGAAAGTGGATCCCCTGTACCCTGTGACCTTGGGAATCCTGTGACTGTGCCATAGAAGGAGAAACTGATAAGGGTGATGAGTATGCCTGGGTCTTTGGGCAATCCCTGAGCACAACTTCAAAAACCTAGAGTTCCCTAAGTGTTGGGAACAGGCATTGAGGAGGGCTCCAGATTCATATTACATGTTGCGTTGATTTGTTGTGTGGTTTATTCACCTGAGTGAGTTGAGGGTGAAGGCACAAATAGGTTCACCTTGGCACAGAGAAGGGTGGAGCAGTGATGACATCAGCCAGGGTGATCATCCCTTCTCCTCTTCTGATTACAGAGGAGAGCTACCACCTAGAACTTAGGTATTACCTGGGACTTCTTCCCAACCCACAAACACTGGCCAGAGCTCCCTAGCGCCACCCAGCACACTATACCTCAGGATATCCCTTGAAGGTGCAGTCATCCCACTATGCCTAGAGGCACATTCCCAAGAGCAAAGACTTCAGAAGAGACATCAACAGTGTTTTCCAGATGCATAGATATGTGTAGAGATACAAGAAACATGACAAAGGAAGACAACATGACTCCTCAAAAGGAATACAATAATACTTCAATATTAGTCTGTGAAGATAAGGAGCTTGATGAAATATCTGAAAAGGAATTAAAAAAATGATTATAGGATTACTCAAAATCACAAAGAAACAATTACATGAGTTTAAGAAATCTGTAGGGGCCAGCTCTGTGGCACAGTGGGTTAATGCCCTGGCCTGGGGCACTGGCATCCCATGTGGGTGCCACTTCAGGGGACCGGCTGCTCCACTTCCCAGCTCTCTGCTATGGCCTGGGAAAGCAGTAGAAGATGGCCCAAGTCCTTGGGCCCCTGAATCCGTGTGGGAGACCTGGAAGAAGCTCCTGGCCCCTGGCTTTGAATGGGTGCAGCTCCAGCCTTTGTGGCCAATTGGGGAGTGAACCATCGGATGGAAGAGCTCTCTTTCTCTGCCTCTCCTCTCTCTGTGTAATCAATCAATCAATCAATCAATCAATATAAAAAAGAAATCTGCAAATGACATGAATGAGAAAATCTGCCAGGATATAGAAATGCTAAGGAAAAAACAAACTGAAATAGCAGAAATTAAGAATTCAACCTATCAAATGAAAAGAACAGTGAAAAGTCTAAAAGATTTTCTGATGCAGAAGAAAGAATACACAAGCTGGAAGACAAAGCTTTGGCAATATCTTAGTTAGGAAAAAAAAAGCAGAAGAAAAAAATTAGAAAAGCCAAAAACAGTGTTCAGAATCCATGAGATACCATCAAACGACAAAATATATGTGTCTCAGGCATTCCTGAAGGAGCGGAAAAGCAGAATAACTTAGCAAACTTACTCAGTGAAATAATAGGAAAAAATTTCCCTAATTTGATCAAAGATATGGACATCCAAGTACAGGAAGTACATAGAACCCCATATAGAAACAATCAGAGATTTTCATCATGACACATGAATTCAAAAGGAAAACACAAAGAAAAGATCCAAAAATATGCGAGAGAAATACCATATTATCTTTAAAGGATCTCCAATTATACTGACCGCAGATTTCTCATCAGAAACCCTATAACTAGGAGAGAATATAGGGGTGTATTCCAACTCCTTATGGAAAAAAACTGTCATCCCCAGAATACTGTACCCAGTGAAGCTCTCATTTTTTTTTATATTTTTAACTTTTATTTAATAAATATAAATTTCCAAAGTACAAATTTACAAAATACAAATTTTCCAAAGTACAGCTTTTTCCCCCATAACCTCCCTCCCACCCACAACCATCCCATCTCCCACTCCCTCTCCCATCCCATTATTCATCAAGATTCATTTTCAATTATCTTTATATACAGAAGATCTACTTAGTATTTTTTTTAACTTTTATTTAATGAATATACGTTTCCAAAGTACGAATAATGGATTACTATGGCTTCCCCCCCATACCGTCCCTCCCACCCACAACCCTCCCCTTTCCCACTCCCTCTCCCCTTCCATTCACATCAAGATTCATTTTCGATTATCTTAATATACAGAAGATCAGCTTAGTATACATTAAGTAAGGATTTCAACAGTTTGCTCCCACACAGAAACATAAAGTGAAAAATAATAGATGATTTTTTTTAATGATGATGAAATCAGATCAGACCTATTGTCATGTTTAATCCCAGTGAGAGTCAAGTTGGGAGTTGATAGTTTCTTTTCTTTTTTTTTTTTTTTTTTTTCACAGAGGATCAGTTTAGTATGCATTAAGTAAAGATTTCAACAGTTTGCACCCCCATAGAAACACAAAGTGAAATATACTGTTTGAGTACTCGTTATAGCATTAAGCCTCAATGCACAGCACATTAAGGACAGAGATCCTACATGAGGAGTAAGTGCACAGTGACTCCTGTTGTTGACTTTACCAATTGACACTCCTGTCTATGGCATCAGTAATCTCCCTATGCTCCAGTCATGAGTTTCCAAGGCTATGGAAGCCCCTTGAGTTCTCCGACTCTTATCTTGTTTAGACAAGGTCATAGTCAAAGTGGAGGTTCTCTCCTCCCTTCAGAGAAAGGTACCTCCTTCTTTGAAGACCTGTTCTTTCCACTGAGATCTCACTCACAGAGATCTTTTTGCCAGAGTGTCTTGGCTTTCCATGCCTGAAATACTCTCATGGGCTTTTCAGCCAGATCTGAATGCCTGTAGGGCTGATTCTGAGGCCAGAGTGCTATTTAGGGCATCTGCCATTCTATGAGTCTGCTGAGTATCTCACTTCCCATGTTGGATCACTCTCCCCTTTATTTATTCTATCGGTTAGTGTTAGCAGGTACTAGACTTGCTTATGTGCTCCCTTTGACTCTTAGTCCTTTCATTATGATCAATTGCGAACTGAAATTGATCACTTGGACTAGTGAGATGGCATTGGTACATGCCACCTTGATGGGGTTAAATTGGAGTCCCCTGGTATGTTTCTAACTCTACCATTTGGGGCAAGTCAGCTTGAGCATGTCCCAAATTATATATCTCTTCCCTCTCTTATTCCTACTCTTATGTTTAACAGGGATCACATTTCAGTTAAATTTCAACACTTAAGAATAACTGTGTATTAATTACAGAATTAAACCAGTCATATTAAGTAGAACAGACAAAAAAACTACTAAGAGGGATAATGTATTATCCCTCTTTACTTAGTATTTACTAAGTAGGTATTTACTAATCTTTACTTAGTATTTACTAAGTAAAGATTTCAACAGATTGCACCCACACAGACACACAAAGTATAGAGTACTGTTTGAGTAGTAGTTTTACCATTAATTCACATAGTACAACACATTAAGGACAGAGGTCCTACATGGGGAGTAAGTGCACAGTGACTCCTGTTGTTGATTTAACAATTGACACTCTTGTTTATGGCATCAGTAATCACCCGGGGCTCTTGTCATGAGCTGCCAAGGCTATGGAAGCCTCTTGAGTTCACCAACTCCGATCTTATTTAGACAAGGCCATAGTCAAAGTGGTAGTTCTCTCCTCCCTTCCGAGAAAGGTACCTCCTTCTTTGATGGCCCGTTCTTTCTGCTGGGATCTCACTCACAGAGATCTTTCATTTAGGTCATTTTTTTTTTTTTTTTTTTTTTTTTTGCCAGAGTGTCTTGGCTTTCCATGCCTGAAATACTCTCATGGGCTTTTTAGCCAGATCCAAATGCCTTAAGGGCTGATTCTGAGGAAGCTCTCATTTATAAATGAAGATGAAATATTTTCCAAACCAAAACAAAATTGAAAGAATTTGTCACCACCTGGCCAACCTCACCAATGACACTAAAGAATGTACTGCACTTAGAAAAAGAGAAACATAACCGGCATCATGAAAGAATCTCAAGTCAGAAAACCTAATAATAATACAAAAAGGAGATAACAAACAAACAATACAAATATCTACAGGAAAATGGCAAAACCAAGTCATTACTTATCAATAATAATCTTGAATATGAATGGACTAAACTCTCCAATTAAATAACACAGACAGGCTCAATGGATTAAAAAATAAGAGTCATCTATTTGCTGCCTACAGAACAGACAACTCTCCAAATACAGGCTTACAGAGAAAAAGATGGTAAAATAGATTCCATGCAAATGGAAATAAAGAATGAGCAGGAATAAGCTATCTTAGTATCAAATAAAATAGACTTTACAAAAAAAATTATTGAAAGGACAAAGAAATCTTTATGTAATGATCAAGGGATCAACTCAACAGAAAGATGTGACTATAGTAAATGTGTACGCACCCAATGGTAGAGCATTCAACTATTTAAAAGAAATGTCAATGGATCTAAAGAGAGACATATGCTCCAATACAACAATAATGGGGAGATTTAAACACCCCACTTTCATCAATGGAAAGATCAACTAGACAAAAATTCAGCAAGGAAATAACAGAGCTAATCTATACTACTGATCAAATGGATCTAATAGCTATCTACCAAACATTTCATCCCACAGTGAAGAATACACATTTTTTCATCAGTGCATGGAACTTTCTCTAGGATAGACCAGAACCAAGGCCATAAAGCAAGTCTCAGCAAATTAAAAAAAATTGAGATCATGCCATGCATCTTTTCTAACCACAATGGAATGAAACTGATAATTAACAACTTAAGAATCTCTAGAAAATATGCAAACACATGGATACTAAACAACATGCTCCTGTATGAATAGAGGGTCATTGAAGAAATCAAAAGGGAAATAAAAAAATTCCTGGAAAGAATAAAGGTGAGAAAACAAATATCAAAACTTACAGGATACAGCAAATGCTGTGTTAAGAGAGAAATTCATAGCAATTAGTATCCACATCAACTAATTGGAAAGGCTTCAAATAGATGAGCTATCAATGAATCTCAAGGACCTAGAAAAACAACAATAAACCAAACTCAAAATTAGTAGGAGGAAAGATATGATTAAATTAGAGAATAAACAAAATTGAAACAACAAAACAAATACAAAAGACCAGTGAAACAAAGAGCTAGCTTTTTGGAAAAAATAAATAAAATTGATACACCAGCGGCCCAACTACCCAAAAAAGGGGAGGGGGTGGGAGAAGACCCAAACCAATAAAATCAAAGATCAAAAAGGAGATGTAACAACAGACACCACAGAAATAAAAAGAATCATCAGGAATTACTACAAAGAGCCATATAATAACAAATTGGAAAACTGAGAAGAAGTAGATAGATTCCCAGACACATACAATCTACCAAAATTGAGTCATGAAAACAGAAAACTGAAACAGACCAATAATCAAGACAGGGATTGAATCAGTAATAAAGATCCTCACAACAAAGTAAAGCCCAGGAGTGGATGGCTTCATTGCTGAGTTTTACCAGACTTCTAAAGAAGAACTAATTCTAATTCTTCTCAAACTATTCAAACAAATAAAAGGAAAAAAATGTTCCTAATCTGCTTTTATGGGAACAGCATCACCTTAATTACAAAGCTATTCAACTAAGAAAACTATAGAACAATATCACGGATGACCACTGATGCAAAAATCTTCAACAAAATACTAAATAATCAAATCCAACAACACATCAGAGAGATCATTTACCTGGACCAAGTAGGATTTATACCTGGTATGCAGGGATGTTTCAACATTTGCAAATCAATAAATGTGATATATAATATTAACAAATTGAAGAATAAGAACCATATGATCATCTCAATACATGGAAAGAATTTGATAAAATACAACACTCTTTCGTGATAAAAAAAAAAACTTAAGCAAATTTGCAATAGATGGAACATTCCTTAACACAATCAAGGCAATACACGACAAACTCACAGCCAGCATCATATTGAATGGGGAGAAGTTGGACACATTTCCATTAAGATTTAGAACCAGACTAGGATACCCACTGTCACTATTGCTATTCAATATAGTTCTGGATGTTTTAGCCAGAGCCATTAGGCAAGAAAAAGATATCAAACAGATACAAATTCGATAGGAGAAAGTCAAATTGTCTCTTTTTGCAGATGATGTGATTCTATATATATGTTAAACAAAGACTCCAAAGAGGCTATTAGATCTCATAAGAGAGCTTGGTGAAGTTGCAGGATTTAAATTTAACACACAAAAATCAATAGCCTTTGTATATACAGATAGTGCCATGAGATAGAACTTGTAAGATCAGTCCCATTCACAATAGCCACAAAAAAATTTAATGCCTTGGAATAAATTTAACCAAGGATTTCAAGGATCTCTATGATAAACATTACAAAACATTAAGGAAAGAAATAGACAAACAAAAACGGAAAAAATCTTCTATGTTCATAGATTGATGAATTAATATCATCAAATTGTCCATACTACCAAAAGCCATTTACAGATTCAGAGCAGCCCTAATCAAAATATCAATGACATGCCTCTCAGATCAAGAAAAAAATGATGCTAAAATTCTTATGGAAACCCAAGAGTCTTAGAATAGTTAAAGCAATCTTAAATAACAAAAACAAAGATGGAGGCATCACAATACCAGATTTCAAAATATACTACAAGAGCAGTATCATTAAAACAGCTTGGTATATTAGAAAAATAGATGTGCATACCAATGCAAAAGAATAGAAACTCCAGAAATCAATTCACATGTTTACAATCAACTAATCTTTGACAAAGGAGCTAAAATCAACCCCTGGTTAAGGATAGGCTCTTCAACAAATGGTTCTGGGAAAAATTGGATCTCCATGTGCAGAAGTATGAGATAAGACCCCTGCC
The DNA here is from genome assembly GCF_051225735.1 of Oryctolagus cuniculus. Lineage (NCBI taxonomy): Eukaryota > Metazoa > Chordata > Mammalia > Lagomorpha > Leporidae > Oryctolagus > Oryctolagus cuniculus. The sequence goes on along the minus strand of NC_142872.1, from coordinate 133,521,548 downwards.
TTATACTTTATAGAAAAATCAAATCAAAATGGATCAAAGAAATAAGACCTCTACCTTATACCTTATAGAAAAATCAAATCAAAATGGATCAAAGATATTATCTAAAATTTTCATTTAAAATATTTTAATTTCCCTTTATGTTACCAAGAAATAGGGATATGTTAAATATCTTTAAAACGGTGTTAAAATGAAACTGGATTTAATTCATTGTGTTAATACTTTGCATATACATATTGTTATATATTCTATATTCTATTTACTTATAATGAGAAGGTGCTTAAAGATATTTTGGCAATTATTTTTATTCCCTCAACTAATTTAAATAAATAAATAGGAATTTTTTTTGAAAACTGATTGCTTTTTTTTTTTTTTTTAAATTTATTTATCTGAAAGTCAGAGTTAGAGACACAGAGGGACAGAGCAAGGTGTTCCATCTGCTGGTTCACTCCCCAAATTGCTGCAATAGCTGGGGCTGGGCCAGGCCGAAACCAGGAGCCAGGAGTTTCATCTGGGTCTCCCATGTGGATGCAGGGGCCCAAAGAATTGGGCTTCTCCCTGCTGTTTTCCCTGGCACATTAGCAGGGAACTGGATGGGAAGCAGAGCAGACAGGGCTCAAACTGGTGTCTATATGGGTTGCCAGCATTGCAGGCGGCAGTTTAACCCATTATACAATATCGGCCACAAAAGTGACTGCCTTTCATGTAGATCATTTGATAATAAAGGCAAGGATATCATAAACCATTTAAGTTTTGCAAAGAAATTGTGATAGAATATTCAATATTTATTTTATTGATATTTATTTATTGAATAGGATTCCCAGTAATTTAAGGAATTACATGAAGAGATAAAGTAAGAAAGCTAAATTACTGGATATAATGAGAAAATTATTTTTCAATCAAGAAACTTATCCTAACATTAATGATTGAAAAAATTTCTGGGTCACCTCAATTATAGCTGTGGCATTAAGAATCAACTTTTGAGGGAAAGATCCTCCAAACTGAATCTTGATATTTTCCCACAACATAAAGAGAACATTTTAGATTAAAATGTTTAGATGATGGGGCTGGTGCTGTGGCATATCAGGTAAAACCACTGCCTGCAGTGCCAGCATCTTATATAGATGCTGGTTCAAGTCCCGGCTGCTCCACTTCCCATCCAGCTCTCTGCTATGGCCTAGGAAAGCAGTGGAAGATGGCCCAAGTCCTTGAGCCTCTGCACCCATGTGGGAGACCAGGGAGAAGCTCCTGCTTTGGATCAGCATAGCTCAGACCATTGCAGCCAACTGGGTAGTGAACCAGAATGAAAGACCTCTCACTTGCTCTACATCTGCTTCTCTCTCTGTGTAACTCTTTCAAATAAATAAATACATTTTTAAAAAATAAAAAAAAATGTTTAGAAGAAAGAACCCAACAACATAATTCCAAATATATTCCACTGAAGCATTTTTGGTGACTGTCAAAATAAAGTACATTTCTCCCCATATGTTTAATAGAAAACAATAAAAGGCTATATTAGTTGTTTTGTTTCCTGCTAAGTAGATGTTTTCAAAGACTCTTTCATCTCCAAAAGTATTTTTTCCAGGGATGAGAACCATATGAAATCCTTTACAAGGTTTAAACTATCAAAAGTGCTGCCATTAAACCACTAATGCACGTCTGTAGGGGAAACATTCTCTTGAGAGCTGCTGCTGCTGTTGATACACCACTTGATCTATGATTTCATATTTTCAGTAGAACACCTCTTGTATATTACAGTTTCCTATTTGAGATTCTCCGTGAGTCTCCATTTCATAATGGTAAATGCCAAGCTTCATGATACACTGTTTACTTTCTCTTTACCAATAGGAGAGAGAGGAGGGTGTCAGCTTGCATCCTATGTAACAGGAGTCATTCAAGAAGGGGACCGCCATACTCAACGCCTTCCCTCAAAAAGCCAACAAATCTCCCTAGTTCATTGAGAAATGGTTGCATTCAGGTTTCAGCATTTGCCAGTTGACAAATTAAAATCCCTAAACAATAGAAGTTTTATATTACATGTATTTCTGAGAGTCAGATAAGACCATACTTAAAATACGAGGGCAGAGCAATTGAAGTTATTTGGCAGGCAAGAATGCTATTTTTAATATTATGAGATTGGAAGATTGATGGAGTGTCCTGGAGTTGCAGGTGATAGTTCCAGATGTCAGGAGCTGCAGTGAAGACAACTCTGACAAGGAGAGTGGAAAGAGCAAGCAATTCCATTAGGAGGAGTCCAGACCTTGGGTCCTCTAAGGAAGGTGAGAAATAGGAGAGTTTTGATATAGCACATAGATGAGAGTAGAGGATAGAATACTGAAAAGAAGGGATATTAGTTTAAAACAGATTATAGGATTGTTGGGAAATCAGGTTTTCATACTTTTGAAAAATATATACAGCATTTTTCATAAAGAGGCAGAAGTCACGAGGCTCCTGGATTAGTGGAGCTCCTGCAGAGGCTCCCTGGAGTGATACAACACCTTTCAAAAGATGTAGCAGAGGAGAGGATGATGACAAGAGGTCAGTCTGAGCCAGTTGTAAAACTGCCATTATGGATGGCTTTCGTCTACAAAATATGATGAAGCTTTCTGTGGCCATACCATCCTGAATGCTTCTGATCACCTCTGATTTCGGAAGATATGATGCAGGGCAAAAATATCAAAGAATGCCTCAGGACTACTGTATATCAGTCAGCAGGTGCAAGGCATTCAGGTGCTGAGGGCAAAGAAAAGCAAAAATATTAGCATTGGTATGTATTAGGATAAAGTGGTAAGATCAAAATATCCAGAAGTTAAGGCATTATAGCTTGATAAAGAAAGAAAATCAAGCACCAGAATGAGGGTCAATATGATGCCTTTACTTCTTTGGCTGGTTGAGAACAAATTTTTAAGCTTACAACGGTGATAATGTGCCAGGTTATGTAATGGAAAATAAAACATTTTGAAAGAGGATTGAGTTGACATTTCTTATTTATTTTTTATTTTTTTATTTTTTGACAGGCAGAGTGGACAGTGAGAGAGAGAGACAGGGAGAAAGGTCTTCCTTTGCTGTTGGTTCACCCTCCAATGGCTGCTGCCGCCAGCGCGCTGTGGCGGGTGCACCGTGCTGATCCGATGGCAGGAGCCAGGTACTTATCCTGGTCTCCCATGGGGTGCAGGGCCCAAGCACTTGGGCCATCCTCCACTGCACTCCCTGGCCACAGCAGAGAGCTGGCCTGGAAGAGGGGCAACCGGGACAGAATCCGGCGCCCCGACCGGGACTAGAACCCGGTGTGCCGGCACCGCAAAGCGGAGGATTAGCCTAGTGAGCTGCAGCGCCGGCTAACATTTCTTATTTTTTAAAGATCTATTTACTATTTGAAAGTAGAGTTATAGAGAGGCAGAGGCAGAGAGAAAGAGAGGAAGCAATCTTCTATTCACTGGTTTACTCCTTAAATGGTTGCAATGGTTGGAGCTGGGCAAATCTGAAGCCAGGAGCCTGGAGCTTCTTCCATATCTGCCACATAGGTGCAGGGAAACAAGTACTTGGACCATATTCCACTGCTTTCCTAGGCACATTAGCAGAGATCTGGATTGGAAGTGGAGAAGCTGGGACTCAAACTGGCACCCAGATGGGACGCCAACACTGCAGGCAGTGGCTTTACCAGCTACGCCACAGCACCAGCTCAGTTGACATTTCAACTCTGAGATGCTGTTCCTGTACAGTAATATCAGTGCTGAAATTGGATCAGGAATAAAGGGATTCATATCTTGACTCTGACACAAAACAGATGTGTTATCAGGGACAAGTCACTCTCTGATCCTCTATTTCCTCATTTGTAAAAAGGAAGGTTATAATTGTGGCAGAGACTTCCCTTGCCAATCAATATCTACTTCCTCTTTCTTCCATACAAATCAAACTCACGATTTTTAGCTGACAGATAAATCTTCTCAAATAAAGACTGCATTGGAAGTGTCACACAGCAGTTCTGAGGAATCTTGTTTACAAGGTGACTGGTGAGTGCCCCAGTCCATTGTCTCTTTTATTCTTTAAGTTTCTTCTGGTCCTGCTGTCTGGAATGCAGATAGGAAGGCAGGAGGTATAGCTGCTCTTTTTATACAAAAAAGGACAGAGCTACACCTGAAGGAAGTTAGGCCGGTGTATTAGAAAGAATCTGATTTCCTCCTTTAGTGAAGTAGAGTCAATACATCAGCCTTCAGGTTTTTACATTTTAGAAAAGATATTTCTATCTTTTTAAACTCTGTTATTAATAGCTTAATCTAACCCTGATAATCACTTACCTCATAGTCTATTAGCATTGTTAAACAAAATATTTGACACAAAACTCTATCAAAATTTTTGCACATAATGGGAGCTATAATAAATTGTGGTTGAGTGAATGAATGCACATTAAGTGAAAACATTTTAATGTGAGTTTAGAGTAATGACAGTAAATGAGCTGGCTGTCAAGGTCTAAATAAAAAAAGTACTTGAACTGGTGAAGGAAGTGGAGCAAAAGGAGAAGAAATAATGAAAGCAAAAGATGAGCTAAGTCCAACATCATCTCCTTTGCCAAGCCTTCTTTGTTTATCTAGAAATAACTATCAACTTTCCCATCTGTGCCTCTAAAACATTTGAATCTCCAAATATGCATCACTGTTCCATTTTTTTAAATAAATGTTTGTTTATTTTCATCTATTTGAAAATGGGAGAGAGTGTGTGTGAGAGAGACAAAGGGAGAGGGATTGGAAAATGGAGAAGAAGAGGGAAAAGGAAATGGACCAATCTTCCGTTTGCTGGTTTACTCTCCAAATGGCTGCAACAGCCAAAGGCAGGAGCCCAGAACTCCATCCAGTGTTCAATGTGGGTGGCAGGGGCCCAAGCATGTGAGCCATTATATGCTGCCTTCCAGGGAAGGCGTTAGCAGGAAACCAGACAGAGTTAGAATAGCCAGGATTAAAACCCATGCACTCCAACAAGGCCACCAGGCATCCAGAACAGATTAATATGCTGTACTACAACACCTGCCCCTACTGTCCCATTTTATAACTCTGAATATGCCAACCATTCTAGAGAGCAATATTGGACACCAATTCTGTACCAGGTATATATACCTCATTGAACCTGTGGGACAGTGAGCTCCTTGAAGGGAGGGGTCCTTCTATCTGTAGTGATTTCTATTATCCAGAACCCGGTAGAATTCCCAAAAGTACCAATTAATTTCCATTTGCAAACAGCTTTTTTTAGTTTTGAAGCTAATTCAACTGCAATATATTGTTAAAGATCTGTTTGGCATGCAGCAAATGCTTAGTAAAAACATTTGACTGATAACTGATTGGGTGGCTATAAATCATTTGTTCCAACAAGAAAACACTAGAGTGAAGGAGGCTATGTTTTTTTTCAATCTGCTTTATTTGTCTGTGATAGCAATGCTGGTGCCTTCTTGTCTTCTATTTCCTTCTACAACCCTCCTGCCATCCAGTCATTAGTTCACAGCTAGTTTGGCTTTTCCGTTTCTATTGACGCTGTCCAAGGCAGTTCACATGACCCTGGCCTTGACCTTCTAGAGCATTCCTCTCAGTTTCTGTTTGTTCTATATACTTTGCAGAATGACCTTTCAGAAAGGAAAATACAGTAATGCTCCATCATACTGAAATGTACTGGATGCTCTCCTTTTATAAACACTCTTGCTAGTATATTCTATAGCTACACTTTCCTTTCTTGCTAAAGGAATCATTATTTTGTGGAGGCCTAATTTGCCAGCAATGTGCTCAGGGAGAGTATGTCTCAATCCTTGACCAGCAGAAAAGAACTATAAATAGTTAAGTCATTAATTTGAGGTTTCCACACAATTTGCCTTTCAGAACTCAATGGCTGGAACTGAGTCCAGGATCAAAAATGTGTCTGGGAAGCATATTCATTATTCTTTGTCCGTCTGCACAGAGGCAAAAGTTGAGGTTTTTCTTATTGGAAAGATGAGCAGAAAGCTAGGCAAAGAGATTTAGGAAACATTAACATCCTCTGCTACCCATGGTAATAACATTTCCATTCACCAGAGATTAGCCTAGGGCTCTGGAACCAGGTTCTGTCAGTAAGACTTGTGGGGAAGTATGATGGGAGTTTCTGGGGAAGATTGACCTCTCTGATGCAAAACAAAGGAAAAGGGAGATGCTTAGTTAGCACCCTCTTCATCTTGTCTTTTGGATATAATGCCTGGAATCTAACTGCCAAAATGCTCTTAGTCATGAAAAACTAGGAGAATTATCAAGAAACCAACAGCAGGATGATTCTGTGCAGATTACATTCATGAGCTTCTCAATCTTCCTTGTATCCCCCCACTTATAGACCTGTTATCTTTGTTCATTACTTCACTGCTTGCTGCTGAAAGCCCATGTTTGATAGACTCCTACTGGCAGAAAAAACCCTAAATCTCTGACACAGTAGGTAAGATTGTTTACAATGTGGCTGTGGCCTATCTTCCATCACATTCTTCCCCAATCTCCTCCTTCTCTTCCCCACACATGCTGAGTTTAGGCCTCACCATTGCCATTCAGAATTTCTTTTTGTTGTACACAATGCTTGGTCACAGATTGACACATGGATTCCTTAATTTATCTGCATGAAAACCTTCTACTGATGCCTTAAGAAATGAATCATTTTTGATTCATCTCTGTGTGCTGGAATTTGATAACCTGCACATACCAGGAGTTTGGCTATGTTAAGTTAAGCAAATAGTGTTTTCATTTATTCACACAATAAGAAATGGAAACATTAGTAGTCGATGGCCAGAATACCTGTTCATGGAAGTCAGAGACCAATGCTCCTTAAGCTTCCAACTCCATCTTTCTTTGGAAGGAATTTAGATAGTGTTATCTCAGGATGACTATTGCATGTCCAGACGCTGAATCTGAATTCCAGACTGGAAGAAACAAAAGGAAAGTCTGTGTAGTTAATTTCTTTTTAAAAAAAAACCTTTTTTTTAAACTTTTATTTAATGAATATAAATTTCCAAAGTACAGCTTATGGATTACAATGGCTTCCCCCCCATAACGTCCCTCCCACCCGCAACCCTCCCTTTTCCCAATCCCTCTCCCCTTCCATTCACATCAAGATTCATTTTCGATTCTCTTTATATACAGAAGATCAGTTTAGCATACATTAAGTAAAGATTTCAACAGTTTGCTCCCACACAGAAACATAAAGTGAAAAATACTGTTTGAGTACTAGTTATAGCATTAAATCTCAATGTACAGCACATTAAGGACAAAGATCCTACATGAGGAGTAAGTGCACAGTGACTCCTATTGTTGACTTAACAAATTGACACTCTTGTTTATGGCATCAGTAGTCACCCTAGGCTCTTGCCATGAGCTGCAAAGGCTATGGAAGCCCCCTGAGTTCACTGACTCTGATCATATTTAGACAAGGCCATGGTCAAAGTGGAAGTTCTTTCCTCCTTTCAGAGAAAGGTACCTCCTTCTTTGATGACCCATTCTTTCCCCTGGGATCTCACTCGCGGAGATCTTTCATTTAGGTTTTTTTTTTTTTTTTTCTTTTTTTTTTTTTTCCAGAGTCTCTTGACTTTCCATGCCTGAAATACTCTCTGGGCTTTTCAGTCAGATCTGCATGCCTTAAGGGCTGATTCTGAGGCCAGAGTGCTGTTTAGGATATCTGCCATTCTATGGGTCTGCTGTGTATCTCGCTTCCCATGTTGGATCGTTCTCTCCCTTTTTTATTCTATCAGCTAGTATTTGCAGACATTATTCTTGTTTATGTGATCCCTTTGGTTCTTAGTCCTATCATTATGATCAATTGTGAACAGAAATTGATCACTGGGACTAGTGAGATGGCATTGGTACATGCCACCTTGATGGGATTGAATTGGAATCCCCTGGTATGTTTCTAACTCTACCGTTTGAGGTAAGTCAGCTTGAGCATGTCCCGAATTGCACATCTCTTCCCTCTTATTCCCACTCTTATATTTAACAGCGATCACTTTTCAGTTAAGTTTCAGCACTTAAGAAGAATTGTGTATTGAGTACAGTATTCAACCAACAGTATTAAGTAGAACAAACAAAAAAATACTAAGAGGGATAACATATTAAGCTGCTCATCAACAGTCAGGGTGAGGGCTGATCACATCACCATTTCTCATAGTGTTCATTTCACTTTAAAAGGTTTCCTTTTTGGTGCTCAGTTAGTTGTCACCTATCAAGGAGAATAAGTGGTATTTGTCCCTTTGGGATTGGCTTATTTCACTCAGCATAATGTTTTCTAAATTCCTAACAGGGATCACTCCCAAAGGGACAAATATCATATGTTCTCCCTGATTGGCGACAACTAACTGAGCACCAAAGGGGAAACTTGTTGAAATGAAATGGACACTATGAGAAACAATGATCAGCTCTTGTCCTGACAGTTGATGTACAATGTAATACTTTATCCATTTTAGTATTTTTTTTGTTCTAGTACCGTTGGTTGAACTCTGTAATTAAGACACAATTATTCTTAGGTGTTTGAATTTTAACTGAAAAATGTGTAGTTAATTTCTATCAGAAATACAGCTTCTTTTACAAAGATGTACCTGGTACACTTCTGTGTACATCTTCAATGACCAGCACATGCAGCCTGAGTACCTAGAAGGTAGAGTATTTTGAGCTGGACACAGCAGTAATTCAATACATTTAAGGTTCTGTAAATAAGTAAGAAGAAAATGGATTTTGTGTAGATAATTAGGATTATCCATTACGCATCTTAATCAAGGCACTAGGCATAAAATTTTCTCAAGGACAATATACTAGTCAGCCCCAGCAGGAAAAGAATGACATATGAAAGGAATATTTAAAGAGAGTGCAAAGAATGGGCTATTTATAAAGGTGTGGGCAGGATATGGACACTAACTAACCCTGATGCATCTAGGGACTACCAACAACAGATTGTAACTGCTATCCCCGGGCCAAAAGGGGCCATAAAATGAGCTGCTAACGAAACTAGTGAGAGCTGAAGTAGCAAGAGCTGTAACTGTGGGTAGAGATTCAGACTCAACCAATTTTCAGTCTGTGACATAGGGAATAAATATCCTGACTGCTCTTATTTCTAGAAGGAGCTAGAAGGAGCATTGGTCTCTGATGACTTCCATGAACGGGTATTCTGGCCATCGACTATTGTGTAAAGAAATGTGAACCATCCATTGGACAAACCCAACAGGGAATCAGAGGACGAACATAGCCCTGTTGACTTGGTCCTTCAGGGTCAATCTCTTGGGGCTCAGTGCAGGGTGGAGACATGCAGAGATGAATTCTATGTGCGAATAGGATAGCCAGGGCAGATGAGAGTCATTTCTGTGGCCCAGCATCTTAGACAGTATGTGGAATATTGCAGGTTCTCCATAACTATTTATAAATTAAGTACTGTTTAAGGGAATTAAGAAGAGGAAAAAGCTCTACCATTGACCTATGAGTTGACTAAGCATTGTAGAGCTTTAAACACAAGTTGGAATGTGAGGTTTGGGTCCAAGTATCTTTGAGGTTGAATATCCATGGATGACTATATGCACAAGGGATATACTAAATAGAATCAGAGATGCTCACACTTCTCTCAGAAACAAATCCTTTCTTTGGGAGGCCCCTTTCAAGGAAAATCATGATCAATAACCTCTAGTGCAGGAATGGCCAAACCCTCCTCATGAGTACAGAGCTGAGTGATACGACATGTCTGCTTTGCCTTCATCTATCTTTGCTAGAAACATTAAGAAATCTTATATTTCATGTTGGTTGCTTCAATGTAAAAGCCAAGCGAATGAATGCTCTTTCATTTTTGAACAATTTGGTAATCTCAGTTACCAATATGGTACTTGTAACAGTTTCTTTGAGTAGCTGTTTGAGATGCAATGGTTAGCACAGGGACAAAAATTTTAGGTCCTCTTCCATACAATATCAGGGACTCCCATGAATTACTACAGATTTTTCAAGGGACCTACATAGTTGTTAAGATATTTCTTTTGTAGGGCAAGAGCTGATCAAGTCACTGTTTCTCACAGTGTCCATTTCACTTCAACAAGTTTCCCCTTTGATGCTCAGTTAGTTGTCGCCAATCAGGGAGAACATATGATATTTGTCCCTTTGGGACTGGCTTAATTCACTCAGCATGATGTTTTCCAAATTCCTCCATCTTGTTGCAAATGACTGGGTTTCGTTGTTTAAACCAGTTTGGTTAAAATGAGGCTTTGATGATTTCTCTGCATTGTGGCAGCAAAGGCCGGAATTTTAGGTGGTAAAAATAGAGGGGATAAAGAGAGCTATTCTCTCTGAGTTGACAACTAGCAGAGACACAAGAGTAACTAACAGGACACAAGTTGTATGGGCACTGATGAATTTGTTCACTACAGGTTATGAAGCAGAGGTAGATATGAAATCATTTTTACTAAAATATTCCTCTCCTAGATCTTAACAGGGTGAACAGATGTTCCTGGTGGAATCTAAAGAGGTTACGAGTATGGGAACTACTGATTTTGATTCAGTGTAGACCTCTGAGATACATTTTCTTGGCTAAGATATCAAAGACTTTACTGCATATTCATTTTCTGTACTATGAGAAAAAGAGATACACACCTGAGTAGATTTCTGGAACTTTAGAATAGGCATAGTTGTTTGAATTCTGTCTTAGAATTTTGAGTTGGCTCTTGGAAATTGATCATGGGTAATTTAATTAATAAATAAATAAATTAATTAATTTTTGACATGCAGAGTTAGACAGTGAGAGGGAGAGAGACAGAGAGAAAGGTCTTCCTTTTCCATTGGTTCACCCCGCAAATGGCCGCTGTGGCCGGTGCACCGCACTGATCCGAAGCCAGGAGCCAGGTGCTTCCTCCTGGTCTCCCATGCAGGTGCAGGCCCAAGCACTTGGGCCATCCTCCACTGCCTTCCCAGGCCATAGCAGAGAGCTGGACTGGAAGAGGAGCAACCGGGACAGAATCCGGCGCCTCAGCTGGAACTAGAACCTGGTGTGCTGGCGCCACAGGTGGAGGGTTAGCCAAGTGAGCCGCAACGCTGGCCAATCATGGGTAATTAAGAAGTGTTGTGGCTTCTTATCTTTCACAACTGTGGTTACAGTTCAGTCTGTGTGTGGGAACCTGAGAGGCACTCAGCCTTCATGGCTAGAAGGGAAGAAGATTCGTTCCCAAAAGTGTATTTGAGTGAATTACTCTTTATCAAAGAAAGCTCTTGTTTGTGAGACTTTTCCAGTATGAAACATACTAAATGTGCCATATAAAACTCACAAAACACAGTTGTAAACACTTAATACAGACTTTTACACATGCACAATGCAATTTCTCTTACAAATACAAATCTTATTCTTGTTATTCTGAAATTGCTGCTATAAAATGTTTATTTAAACTGATGTGTTGTGTTGATATTTTGTCCATATATAACTATTTATGAAACAGTAGAATGGTTCTAAATCTTTATAACAATGGTTTTAAATTTCTTGAATCATAAAATTACAAAATGCCCCAGAGGGCTTATTTTTTAAATGTATGTAGCTCATCATGAGTAACCAGAAACTGTCCATTAGATTTTACCAATGACTGTTAACAGTTCCTCTGAAGTTGTCTATAAAACATGAGAACACATGGAATGTGTTCAGGTTTTCAAAGAAGAAATTATTTTCTTACAATTAAATATTGAGATATAGAATGATTACATACTAGTTCTTAGTATGATTAATCAGGATTTTTGACAAAAATAAAATTTCATTGACCAAGTTCTAGGATAAAAGAAAGGCTTTCACTTGTATACTATAATGCTGGTTTGTATCTTCCTTTAAAATTTATATGTAGAAAATGGATACATTTTGGGACCTTGACAAATGGGGCAAAATTCAAGATAGAAGAGTCTACATAATGAAGTGTTGTGCTTTCAACATAAAGACATGGATGTATGCAATTAGTTTTGTTTAATGTAGATTTAATGTGACTGATGGGAATAGATGTGACTAAAATAGTACAAATTAAAAGACTATCTTAGCCACTTGAAACTTGACTTACTTTACTATAATTCCTATGGGATAGATATGGTTGGATAAACTTTTTCAAGATGATTAACCTGCTAGTATTTAGAAAATTGAGTTTTTAACCAGTGCTATTTAATTTCCTAAAGTTTAAATGCCTCAGTGTTGTAAATATATGATACACTATGACTTTTTTTTTGTTTGTTTGAGTATCTGGTTCTCTTTGGAATGTGTCACAAGATCTTCTGGAAAACAGATTTTTAATATCTATGAATGTCTCTCTACTCATTAAACAGCTGTAAATGTAGAAAATGTACTACAGAACTGTTCATTGTCTTCATGTCACAAGAATTATTTAAGAGAAGTTTCCACTGATTAGTTCATTGCTTTATATCAACATGAGTTCTAAACATCTATTAGAGAAATCAAGTTTGAGGTAGATGAACTTTTAAATATTTGCCATTCAGATATGGTCCTACTGTTTTATTATACAGTCACCATAGCCAGACACAAGCCTGTTAACATGTAACAGATCTACCCATGTTTTTCTTTCAATTGAATATGGTGATTGAGGCCAATAACTTTTTGTTTTCCATATAGAAATCAATTGTTAAATCTTCTTTCTGACTTGACATTCTGTCTTTTAACTTTCGTTTTTCCTAGTCAGTAACAGAAGTGAAAATTTTCATTTAAGTATATGAATCCATGTGGTTCCCCTTGGGATAAGAGAAATGAGCAAAGATTGGTTCACCAAACCTAAAAGTAAGATTAACTTATAGTGAGATGGGACATTGACTGGTTTAAAAGAAAAAATCAGATTGTGTGAGGTAGGAAAAGCAATTTGATTTTTTTCTCCTATGGTCACAAAAATGTGTGGATTATTCTCCACCACCACTGATACTCCACTGGATATCAATGAGGTGACTTAGGATGCAATTAAATTCTGACATGGCCTTAAATTGCTCAGGTTAAGGGCTAAACTGTAGATTTGTTTGAAAATTCTAGAATTTTGTAAATGAAATAATATACTATGTTTTCTTTTTTATTTGGCAAAATTATGCTACAATACACCCATATTATACATGTATCAAGAGTTGTTTCTTTTTTATTGCTGAGTAGTAACAATTCATTGTATAAGGACTGGGGACTGGTAAATCCAGTAGGCTAAATCCAACTGGCAAAGTGCAGGCTGTTGTTGGCCAAACATGACCATCTCATCTCAAGTATTATTTATGGTTGCTTTCTTATTACAGGAAAGCTCAGAAGAAATTATTTGACCCAAAATTGAAAATATATACTTTCTGACCCTTTACAAAAAAATTTTACCCCTGATATAAATTAAATGCAGTCATAAATTATATAATCATTTAAAATCCATTCACCTATTGGTGGACATTTGAGTTTTCACCAGTTTTGGAGTTTTACAAACAAAACTGCCACGAATATTTATGTACAATTCTTTGTATGGACATATATTTTAATTTTTATTGGGAAAAATATCTTGAAGTAAAAGATCTGGGTAAAATGGCAAATGCACATTAACATCTTAAGGCACTGTCAAAATATTTTACATTTCCACCAGTAATGTAAGAGAGTTCAAGCTGTTCCATTTCCTTGCCAACCTTTAACATGGTCATTCTTTTCTATTGTAGTGATTTTCATTGGGCTTATAGTAAAGTATTACTGTAATATAAACTGAGTTTGCATAATGACTAAGGATGTTCGACAACTTTTCATGTCCTTACTTGGCATCTGTATTTGGTAAACAGTGGGTTGTGATTCTTGCCTGACTTTTCTTAGATTAGATGTATTATGAGTAGAACAGGAGAGCTCTTTATATATCCCTGATATGGCACTTGTCAGCTATACATTTTGTAGATAGTTACAGTAAGTATTTTGCTAGCCTTTCTCTTTCATTATTATCTTTCAAAGAGCAAAATGATCCAATTCTGAGAAAATTTAAGCTGTTGATATTTTTTCTTTTATAGCTTATGCTTTATATTCTATTAAATAAATCTTGGCCAAATGCAAGGTAATTAATATTTTCTCAGTTTTTTTCTAAAAAATTTATAGCATTATTTCTTCCACTGAAATTTTCAATCCATTTTGAGTTAATATTTGTGCATACAAATATTAACTCAATTAGCATTAGCATTTAGCTCTACATTTTGCTTATTGAAAGAAAATACCACAATGTTTTAGTGGCTACACATTTTTAGTTTAATATCCAGTAGTATAAGTTCCTCATATTTTTCTTTTCAGTTATTTTGGCCTTCAAGGTCTTCTGCATTTCATATAAACTTCAGAGTCAGCTTGTCAAGAGCTGCAAAACAATCTTGCTTAGATTTTAATCAGGGTTGTACTGAAGAGTAGTTGGGGGAGAACTGGCACATTAATAACACGAGTCTTCACAGCCATGAACATTCTCTGTTTCTTCACTTAATTAGGTCTTCATTTTCTCTTAGAAACAGCTTGCATTTATTTGAATTATGTCTTGCAATCTTTTGTCAAATTTATCTTTATGCATTTCATACTTTTGATATTATAAATGGTATTTAAAAGTTTTTAGTTTGATTCATTGTTGCTTAGATATTAAGTCAAATTTTTTGACAGGGACTTAATAGCCTGCAACCTTATTCATTTATTAGTTCCAAATGATTTTTCCATAGTTCTTAAGACTTTTATATTTTATACATTTTCTTTTATTCTAATCTCCTAAGAGTTTTAATTATAGATGTTGGCTATCAGAAAGTGATTTTCCTACACCTAACATGATCATATGGCTTTTTATATTTTAGGTTTTTAATACACTGAGTTTTATTGATTTTTGAAAATATTTAAAACACCTACTAAATTTATTTATTAATTCATTAAATATGTACCATCAATTACTCAATACTTTCTACTATAGGGCAAATGTCACTTGGCCATTTATCCCAGAACTCAGTGATGTACTCTCAAAAATTTTCAGCCTTTATTTCTTTCTATATTGCAATTTGGATAATTTCTATTACTGTCTTCAATTTGCCTTTTATTATGTTGCATCTAATCTGTTCATTTCAGTTTTAAATGTCAGACATTATATTCTCTCTCTCTAAAACTATATCTTGGATCTTTTTTAGATCTGCTATGTCCTTAATGATATCACATTTTATTCTTTCTTCTGAAACATGGGAATAATATTTATTCAACTATTTTTATATCTTATATATAGTCATCTGTCAATTAGGTTCATCCTGATTAACTGAATTTTTTCTTCTCTTTATGACTCTTAGATCACGTGTTTCTGTGTCTCTGGTAATTAGCTATTGGATGTTGTTAGACATTGTAAGTTGTACCTCACTAATTGGTCACATTCTTTGAAGTATTATTATACCTTGGTTCATGGATGTAGGTAAATTAGAAATCATTTGATTCTTTGAGTCCTGATTATAAGCTTTGTATCACAGGAGTAGAACAGCTAGTCTAGAGGTAATATTTTCCTACTACTGAGACAATTTGCTTTGCAGTACTCTACCTGCATCCCATGCATTGCCACATTTTTCTATTCCAGCTAGTTGGGTCCTGGGCTATTCTTGGCCTTATTTGAGCTCCATGGATTACTCTGCCTGATTCATTTGGTGAGTCCCTGATAGTTTCTTCACATATGTAGTGATCAGCACTAAGCAGAATATTCAAAGTGAACCCAGAGTTGTTTGGCTTTTTTTCCCCCTATGCAGCTCTTTATTGTCTATAAGGTATTCTGCCTTACAAACTTGAGCTGTTTTGGTATCCTTGGATGCTCACTTTAAACTCCTTAGTTCCTGTAGACAACTGAGTTCTTACTGGATCTCCTTTCTCCACACAGAAGCCTGGAAATTCTCTGCAGGAATTAACATGACATAATTGTAGAGATCACCTCATTTGTTTCTCCTCTTTTATGGATCAGCAACTGAAAACTGCTATAGTATATATTTCATCTGGATCTAAGCGACTTCAGATGAGAGGGTAAATCCAGTGCCCATTGCTTCATTAATATCCCCCAAATATAAACTTTTTTAAAGTGAGAATGTAATTCATGAAAGACTGAAAAGGAAACCTAAAACCCTAGTTTACAATTGTGGTAGCACGGGTGACAAATATAGGAAGTATATATAAATCAACACTGATTTACTCAGGAAAAGTAGGAGCTGATATAACTCACATCCAAACTTCTGGATTGCAGAAATTTCAGATATCCAGGAACATAGTGTATTCCCTATATAAATTTTAAAAAAACCACCACCACCAAAAAACTATGGTCTCAGAAGTTGAAACTCACCTTCCTCAAAAGTGAATGATGAAAATAAAAGATCCTAGAAATTTACAAAAATTTCACATAGCAGAGAAAAAACGGAAAGAGACAAGAAAGTCTGTGTAGAAGAGATTTCAAAGACATAATCATATTATATTTATTTTTTCCCAGTAGAATTGAGTATTAGACAGTTTTATCTTTATTTTCTAAACCATTAGTCAATTTGAAAAAATCCTCATATATTTAATGGCTTTTATAGTGTTGAAGACATTTTGAAACACCATGTATCCAGATGGATTTGGGTGTGTGTATATATGAATAGTTACATATCTACATAACATGTGATACAGATTTATTATGAATGGCAGTAGTATGTAAAGTCAAGTTTCAGGATAACGATTTGTTTGGATGAAGATTTTAGACAACATGAAGGATTTGCAATGAAGTGATGTATTAAATATTCTAGTTCTTATGCTGAGTGACAGTTTTGTAGGTGATTATGTCATGATTAATATAAAAAATGGAAAAATTAAAATAAATAAAATGGGTTCCCCTATGAGTCAGAGATAAAAATGTATTAACCAGTTAACAAGATTCTCAGATTTTGTTTCCATTATAAAGAAAAAAGAAATGAGCTTTAAAAAGAGAAAAAAGGAAACACAGAGAGAGAGAGAGAAGGAATAGGCAAAATAAACAGTAGATTGAGATCTTTCTCTAGAAAAACCATGTATAAAGTGAATTAAAAACACATGATGAAGAAACTCTTCCACAAAACAAGAGCACTGGGAAGAAATGCAAGAGCTCAGGGCAGAGATGATGAGGTGATTGGAAGAAATGAAATGTGAATTGGCGATGCTCAGGGATTTTCAGGAAAGGACTGAAATATCAGAGGAAGGAGAGTGACAATAGAAAACAGCAAGGCAGAATAAACAAGAGAGATTCCATGGCTGAAAGCACAGCAAAGTGTTAACAATGAGACAACAATACAAAAAGTGAGAAGGATCAGCCAGGAGAGGAAAGCCACAGGGGACAGTAGGAGGTGGGGGGGGGGGGTGGATAAAAAATAGAAAAAAAAAAAAAAGAAGAAAAGCTGCAATTCCTATCAGGGAAAATGAAAATAATGGATCAAAGCAAATATTTATAACTCACTTTCTTGAAACAAAAGGACTTTGAATCTACACAAGAATATATCATGTCACAGTGAAAACTGGCTAGGAGAGTTAATGTTGAGTTAACTGTTAAGTATACTGAATTTCAGAGAAAAAGAAAGAAATCTTTGAGGAGTGGAATAAAATATCATCCCCTTTTGGCAGGGAGGGGTGCAACAGGCTCTCCTCAGACTATTCCATAGCAAAATTCAAAGCTAAGAGGAAGTAAAGTAACCTCTACAAGAAAAGGCAAAGCATTGACCAAGGATTTTGTGCCTACTCAAACATGTTTAAATATAATAGCAGCATCCCACCACACTGAACACTGGTTTCTTACAGAATGCTGGTCTCATGAAACCTTCTTGAGGATTCTCATAAAGAAAAAACTTTTAACCAAACAAATTAATACAAAACACAATTGATATCACTGAATCTTATATATGTGTGTATATATATATATATATATTAGACAGGCAGAGTTAGACAGTGAGAGAGAGAGACAGAGAGAAAGGTCTTCCTTCCATTGGTTCACCCCCCCCAAATGGCCGCCAAGGCCGGCACTGCGCTGATCCGAAGCCAGGAGCCAGGTGCTTCCTCCTGGTCTCCCATACAGGTATAGGGGCCCAAGCACTTGGATAATCCTCCACTGCCCTCCCGGGCCACAGCAGAGAACTGGACTGGAAGAGGAACAACTGGGACTAGATCCTGGTGCCCATATGGGATGCCGGTGCAACAGGTGGAGGATTAACCAAGTGAGCCATGCTGCAGGCCCCTTTCACTGAATCTTTAACTATGGATCTATATAAAATACTAAAACAAGAGTGAGGATCAGGATGACAGAATGGAGAGTGATATATACCATGACAATATAGAAAAAATTATGACAAAAAATAGGAGTGGCAGAGAAAATTAGTTTAGATAAGTTATTTATTTTCATTTTAAATAACACTATTAAGGACTTAAACAAGACTAGCTAATTAATGAATGATCAAATATACTTAAAATCACAAATTTAAATACTAAAAATGATAATACAACTGATTAAATCATGTAGTAGAAGAGAGACCAGGAAAGAAGAAAGTGAATTGCAAACTGTGAGAAATTAATAGAAACTAGTTCAGTAAATAAGTAAATAATGGTAGACTACAATTAGGCATATTCAGAGTTGATCACACTGAAACCCAATTTTACATTGTATATAAGAGTTACACCTAAAACAAATGAGTCATAAGGGCTGAAATACCAGGATGGATAAACATACATTGAACCAGTGAAAACAAAATAAAGTAGAGGTTATACTCTTACTCTTTGGATTTGAGCATTCCAAAACAGTAGACTAACAACAGGATGGTCTGATTTACATGGAGCAAAATTAATATTTAAAAAAGGAGGGTACATTCTCAGAGTAGTGGAGTTGGTCCAGACCTGTGTTGAAAGAGCAGAAACACAAAAGAAGACCTGCTGACTTGGATCTGGGGAGGAGGACATCTCCCTCAGCAAGCCAGATGAGAGGGGATGCCAAGGGCCATGGCGCTGCTGACATCATGGGAGGGAGAGCTTAGTGAACTGTTTTTGGAGTTCCACATGGATTCCCCCATGAAAGCAGGGGACCAATTGCCCAGAGACAGAGGAAAATGAAGGTAGGGGATCTCTTCTCTCCACCACGCCCCATTACAGCAGAGACTTGTGGCCAGTGGGGAGAGAGCTGACACCATTATTGGACACAGGCAGAGGACAGCTGCCCCAGCTCCTATGCCAGTTGTACCATGCCATGTGCCCAGCAACAAGAGGGGAATGGGAGCCACCCCTACAGAGAGGAAGCACTTGCTGCCTGCAGGACTCCCTGACACACCCAGCACAATAAAGAAGAGAGCAGTGCTGCAGCAGTTGGATACTTTGCATATGTGCAAACCGCAAATCTAACCAAAGAGAAAAAAATTCTACAAATGCCAGAAAATAAAGGCAAAATTTCAAAAAAAGAATAAGGAAGACATTATGAGCTCCTCCAAAGGAACACTACTAAATTTCACCATTAGAATATGAATATGAAGAGATTGGGGGAATGCCACAAACAGAATTCAAAAAACAAATCATTGGATTACTCTGAAGAAATCAGAAGCAAATTCACGAACTAGAGAAAACTATATATGATATGAATGAAAACATTTCACACAAAATGGAGATCTTAAAGAGAAATCAAAATCAAATACTAGAAGTGAAAATTTCAATAGATCAATTTAAAAAGGCAATGGAAAGTCTTAACAACAGAATCAGTGAGACAGAAGAAAGAATATCCCAGCTAGAAGAAAAATCTCTGGAAATTTTACAGTCAGACAAGAAACAAGAAATTAGAAAACTAAAAAAAACATTGTTGGAGATCTATGGGATACTATCAAACAACCTATCAAACAGGCCCTAGGAGTTCCTGATGATGTGGAAAGGGACAATGGATTAGAAGACATTTTTATTGACATACTTACAGAAAACGTCCTTAATTTGGAGAAAGAGACACCCAAGTATAGGAAGCACATGGAAAGCCTAATAGACATGACCAGAAAAGATCCTCACCAGGACACATTGTAGTCAAACTCACCACACTAAATCATAAAGAAAAAATTCTAAAATGTGCACAAGAGAAACACCAGATTATTTTCAGGGGATCTCTAATTAGACTCACAGTGGAATTTCAGACAGGCTAAGGAGAGAATGGCAAGATATAATAAGTCTAAAGAGAAAAAAAAAACTGTCAACCCAGAATACTGTATCCTGCAAAGCTCTTACTTATGAATGAAGGTGAAATAAAGACTTTCTGTAATAAACAGAATTTGAATGAATTTGTCACTACCCATCCAGCCTTACAAAATATACTTAAGGATGTGCTACAGAAGCACAGAAAAATGGTCATCACTATGAAAGAAGTTATGAAGACTGAAACTCTTCCCAAAGTAAATGATAGGAATATTTATGGAAAAACGGCAGGGCAAAGTCATTACTTATCAATGGTCACCTTGAATGTAAATGGCCTCAACTCTCCAACTAAAAGACAGACTGGCTAAATGGATTAAAAACAAAACCCATCTATTTGCTGCCTTCAAAAAACACATCTCAGCAAGAGAGATACTTGCAGACTTAAAGTGAGAAGATGTAAAAAGATATTCCTTGAAAACAGAAACCCAAAACCAGCTGGTATAGCCATCCTAATATCAGACAAAACAGACTATAACATAAAAACCGTAAAAAGAGATAATGAAGGGCACTATGTAATGATTAAACGATCAATTTAACAGGAGGAAGTGACTATTATAAACATATATGTACCTAACTACAGGGTGCCTTGCTATTTAAAAGAAATATTAATGGATCTAAAGGGAAACAGAATCAAGTACAATAGTAATGGCCAGATCAACCAGACAGAAAATCAGCAAAGAAACAACAGAGTTAATTGACACTGTCGACCAAATGGACTTAACAGATATTTATGGAACTTTCCATCCCACAGCCATGGGATGCACATCCTTCTAACCAGTGCATGGGACTTTCTCTAGGATGGACCATATGCTAAGACATAAAGCAAGTATCAGCAAATTCAAAAAAATCAACATCATACCATGCACCTTTCCTGATCACAATGGAATAATGTTGGAAATCAACAACTCAGAAATCTCTAGAACATATGTAAACACATGGAGATTGAAAAACATGCTCTTGAATGAACAGTGGGTCATAGAAAAAAATAAAAAAAAATTATGAAAACAAATGAAGATGACAATAAAACATATCAAAACTTATGGGATACAGCAAAAGCAGTGTTAAGAGGAAAGTTTATAGCAATTGGTGCCTACATCAAGAAATTGGAAAGGCACCAAATAAATGAGTTATCAATGCATCTCAAGGACATAGAAAAACAACATCAAACCAAACCCAAAACTAGTAGGACAAAAGAAACAATTAAAAGTAGAGAATAAATAAATGAAATACAAACAAAAAATACAAATGATCAGCAAACAAAGAGCTGGTTCTTTGAAAAAAATAAACAAAATTAACACACCATTGGCCCTTTTAACTGAAAAAGGAAGAAGACTCAAATCAATAAAATTCGAAAAAAAAGGAAATTAACAGCAGACATCTAAAAAATAAGAATAATCATCAGAAATTACTACAAAGAACTGTATGCTAACATACCAGGAACCTATAAGAAATGGGTAGATTCCTGGAAACACGCAACCTACCTAAATTGAGCCATAAAGACATATAAAACCTAAACAGACCCATAACCAAGACAGAAATTGCATCAGTAATAAAGACCATCCCAACAACAACAACAACAACAACAAAGCCCAAGACTGGATAACTTCACTGCTGAATTCTACCAGACATTTAAAGAACTAACTCCAATTCTTCTCAAAACAACTGAAAAGGAGGGAATCCTTCCAAATTCATTCTATGAAGCCAGCATCACCTAAATGCCTAATTCTGAGAAAGATACAATAGAAAAAGAGAACTACAGACCAATTTCCCTGATGAACATAGACACAAAAATCCTCAACAAAATACTAGCCATTAAATCCAACAACACATCAGAAGGATCATTCTCCTGGACCAAGTAGGATTTACCCCAAGTACGCAGGGATGTTTCAACATTTGCCAATCAAAAAATGTGATACATCATATTAACAATTGAAGGATAAAAAACATAAGATTATCTCAATAGATACATGGAAAGCACTTGATAAAATACAACACCTTTCATGATGAAAACCTTAAGCAAATCGGGTATAGAAAGAACATCCTTCAACACAATCAAGACAACTTACGACAAATCCAGGGCCAGCATCCTATCGAATGGGAAAAAGCTGGAAGCATTCCCCATAAGATCTGGAATGACACAAGGATGCCACTCTCATCATTGCTTTACAATATAGTCCTGGAAATATTAGCCAGAGCCACTTGGCAAGAAAAAGAAATCAAAGGGATACAAATTGGAAAGGAAGAAGTCACACTATCCCTATGTGCAGATGGCATGATTCTATATATAGGGAATACAAAGGACTCCATCAAGAGGCTATTGGAACTCATGGAAGAATTTTTATAAATAGCAGGATATAAAATCAACACACAAAAATCAACAGCCTATGCATACACAGACAATACTATGGCTAAGAATTCCTAAGATCAATCCCATTCACAAAAGCTACCAAAAAAATCAAATACTTTGCAATAAATTTAACCAAGGATGTCAAAGATCTCTATGATAAGAATTACAAAACATTAAAGAAAGAGAAAGAGGAATATACAAAAAACATGGAAAAACTTCCATGTTCAAGGATTGGGAGAATCAATTTCATAAAAATATCTATACTACCAAAAGCAATTTGCAGATTCAATGCAATACTAAACAAAATGCCAAGAACATTCTTCTCAGATGTAGAAAAAATGATGCTGAAGCTGATATGGAAACGCAGGAGCCCCCAAATAGCTAAAGCAATCCTATACAACAAAAGCAAGGCTGGAGGCATCAGAATACCAGATTTTAAGAAATACTATAGGGCAGCCATAATCAATACAGTTTTTGTACTGGTACAAAAACAGATGGATAGACCAATGGAACAGAATAGAAACACCAGAAATCAATCCATGCATCTATAGCCAATTTACCTTTGATAAAGGAGCTAAAATCAATCCCTGGAACAGGGATAATCTCAATAAATGGTGCTGGGAAAATTGGATCTCCACATGCAGAAGTATGAAGCAAAACCCCTACCTTACACATTACATAAAAATTCACTCAAAATGGATTGAAGACCTAAATCTATGATCCGACACCATCGAATTATTAGAGAATATTTGGAAAACTCTGAAAGACATTGACATAGAAAAATACTTCTTGGAAAAGAACCAAGAGACACAGGCAGTCAAAGACTAAGTTGACAAATGGGATTACATAAAACTGAGAAGGTTCTGTACTGTACAAGAAACACTCAGCAAAGTTAAGAGACAACTGACAGAATTGGAGAAGATATTAGAAAACTGTACAACTGATAAATGAATAATGACCACAATATATAAAGATATCAAGAAAATCAACCTCAATAAAACAAACTACCCAGTGAAGAAATGGGCAAATGATTCAGTCATTTTTCTTTCTTCTTCTTTTTATTTATTTATTTATTTATTTATTTATTTTTATTTTTTGACAGGCAGAGTGGACAGTGAGAGAGAGAGACAGAGAGAAAGGTCTTCCTTTGCCGTTGGTTCATCCTCCAATGGCCGCCACAGCCGGCACACTGCAGCTGGCGCACCGCGCTGATCCGATGGCAGGAGCCAGGTACTTATCCTGGTCTCCCATGGGGTGCAGGGCCCAAGCACTTGGGCCATCCTCCACTGCACTCCCTGGCCACAGCAGAGAGCTGACCTGGAAGAGGGGCAACCGGGACAGAATCCAGTGCCCCAACCAGGACTAGAACCTCCCAGGTGTTTTTTTTAACATTTATTTAATAAATATAAATTTTCAAAGTACAACTTTTGAATTATATTGGCTTTTCCCCCATAACCTCCCTCCCACCTGCAACCATTCCATCTCCTACTCCCTCTCCCATCCCATTCTTCATCAAGATTCATTTTCAATTATCTTTATATACAGAAGATCAACTTAGTATATACTAAGTAAAGATTTCAACAGTTTGCACCCACACAGAAACACAAAGTATAAAGTACTGTTTGAGTAGTAGTTTTACCATTAATTCACATAGTACAACACATTAAGGAAAGAGGTCCTACATGGGGAGCAGGTGCACAGTGACTCAGTTGTTAATTTAACAATTGACACTCTTATTTATGACGTCAGTAATCACCCAAGGCTCCTGCCAAGACTATGGAAACCTCTTGAGTTCAACAATTCCAATCTTATTTAGACAAGGCCATAGTCAAAGTGGTAGTTCTTGTGGGGAGCAACCCGGACTAGACTAAGTTACTGGAATTAAGACTTATTCTATGCATCTGCTCTCCCACAATATGGCGCTGAGAGGGGAGAAACAACTTCTACACAGCTGCTTCCAGTTCAGCCAATAAACTGTAGGACCTGCTCCTGATTGGAGGAGAGCAGCGTACTCGGCGTGTGGGTAGCAGAGTTGGGATTGGTGGAAGAGGACTATAAAGGAGGAGAGAGACAACATGCACCAGGAACATCTATTTGAAGGAACACCCATGCAGCCCCCGAGAGAGCCGGCCGGTGGTGTGCTGCTCCCCCGTGGAAGTGGGGAAAGTGGCTAGGGGGAACCGCCCTTCCACGGAGGTGGAAGGGACGGTAGCCAACCCGGGAAGAACCAGCAGCAAACCCGGGGAGGGTCGAGCAGACAAAAGAACAGCGCAGGGTCCTGTGTCATTCCTCCATGAAGAGGGGGAGCGACAGTTCTCTCCTCCCTTCAGAGAAAGGTACAATCTTCTTTGATGGCCCATTCTTTCTATTGGGATCTCACACACAGAGATCTTTCAATTAGGTCATTTTTGTTTTTTTGCTAGAGTGTCTTGGCTTTCCATGCCTGAAATACTCTCATGGGCTTTTTAGCCAGATCTGAATGCCTTAAGGGCTGATTCTGAGGCCAGAGTGCTGTTTAGGGCATTTGCCCTTCTATGGGTCTGCTGTGTATCTTGCTTCCCATGTAGGATCATTATTACTTGCAGACACTGATCTTATTTATATAATCCCTTTGACACTTAATCCTATCTTTTTACTCAATTATGAAATTAAACCAATCACTTTAACAAGTAAGATGGCATTGGTACATGCCACCTTGATGGGATTGAAGTGGAATCCTCTGGCACATTTTTAGCTCTAATTAGGGTTTTTGTCTGAGTGAGCATGTGCTGAACTGTACATCTCTTCCCTTCTTATTCCCATTCATATTTAACAGGGATCTCTTTTCAGTTAAATTTAAATGACTAAGAATAATTTTGTGTTAATTAAAGAGTTCAACCAATGGTATTAAGTAGAACAAAAAAATACTAAAAGGAATAAAATAGTGAGTTGTTCATCGACAGTCAGGACAAGGGCTGATCAAGACATTGTTTCTCATAGAGCCCATTTCACTTCAACAGGTTTCCTTTTTGGTGCTCGGTTAGTTGTCACTGGTCAGGGAGAACATATGATATTTGTCCCTTTGGGACTGGCTTATTTCACTGAGTGTGATGTTTTCCAGATTCCTCCATTTTGTTGCAAATGACCGGATTTCATTGTTTTTGACTGCTGTATAGTATTCTATAGAGTACATATCCCATAATTTCTTTATCCAGTCTTCTGTTGATGGGCATTTAGGTTGATTCCAGGTCTTAGCTATTGTGAATTGAGCTGCAATAAACATCAAGGTGCACACAGTTCTTTTATTTGTCAATTTAATTTCCTTTGGGTAAATTCCAAGGAATGGGATGGCTGGGTTGTATGGTAGGGCTCTATTCAGGTTTCTGAGGACTCTCCAAACTGTCTTCCATAGTGGCTTTACCAGTTTGCATTCCCACCAACAGTGAGTTAGTGTCCATTTTTCCCCACATCCTCGCCGACATCTGTTGTTGGTAGATTTCTGAATGTGAGCCATTCTAATTGGGGTGAGGTGAAACCTCATTGTGGTTTTGATTTGCATTTCCCTGATGGCCAGTGATCCTGAACATTTTTTCATGTGTCTGATGGCCATTTGGATTTCCTCTTTTTTTTTAAACTTTTATTTAATGAATATTAATTTCCAAAGTACAGCTTATGGATTACAATGGCTTCCCCCCCATATCGTCTCTCCCACCCGCATCCCTCCCCTTTCCCACTCCCTCTCCCCTTCCATTCACATGAGGATTCATTTTAGATTCTCTTTATATACAAAAGATCAGTTTAGCATACATTAAGTAAAGATTTCAACAGTTTGCTCCCACACAAACATAAAGTGAAAAATAATAGATGATTTTTTAAATGATGATGAAATCAGATCAGACCTATTGTCATGTTTAATCCCAGTGAGAGTCAAGTTGGGAATTGATAATTTCTTTTTTTTTTTTTTTTACAGAGGATCAGTTTAGTATGCATTAAGTAAGGATTTCAACAGTTTGCACCCCCATAGAAACACAAAGCGAAATATACTGTTTGAGTACTCATTATAGCATTAAGTCTCAATGTACAGCACATTAAGGGCAGAGATCCTACATGAGGAGTAAGTGCACAGTGACTCCTGTTGTTGACTTTACAAATTGACACTCCTGTTTATGGCATCAGTAATCTCCCTATGCACCAGTCATGAGTTTCCAAGGCTATGGAAGCCTTTTGAGTTC
The DNA here is from genome assembly GCF_051225735.1 of Oryctolagus cuniculus. Classification (NCBI taxonomy): domain Eukaryota; kingdom Metazoa; phylum Chordata; class Mammalia; order Lagomorpha; family Leporidae; genus Oryctolagus; species Oryctolagus cuniculus. Next base: position 133,494,818 of record NC_142872.1, on the reverse strand, counting down.
ACCGACTCTTATCTTGTTTAGACAAGGTCATAGTCAAAGTGGAGGTTCTCTCCTCCTTTCAGAGAAAGGTACTTCCTTCTTTGAAGACCTGTTCTTTCAACTGGAATCTCACTCACAGAGATCTTTCATTTAGGGTTTTTGTTGTTGTTGTTGTTGTGTTTTTTTTGTTGTTGTTGTTGTTTTTGCCAGAGTGTCTTGGCTTTCCATGCCAGAAATACTCTCATGGGCTTTTCAGCCAGATCGGAATGCCTCTAGGGCTGATTCTGAGGCCAGAGTGCTGTTTAGGACATCCACCATTCTATGAGTCTGCTGAGTATCTCGCTTCCCATGTTGGATCACTCTCCCCTTTATTTATTCTATCAGTTAGTATTAGCAGGTACTAGACTTGTTTATGTGCTTCCTTTGACTCTTAGTCCTTTCATTATGATCAATTGTGAACTGAAATTGATCACTTGAACTGGTGAGATGGCATTGGTACATGCCACCTTGATGGGATTAAATTGGAGTCCCCTGGTATGTTTCTAACTCTACCATTTGGGGCAAGTCAGCTTGAGCATGTCCCAAATTGTACATCTCTTCCCTCTCTTATTCCTACTCTTATGTTTAACAGGGATCACATTTCAGTTAAATTTCAACACTTAAGAATAACTGTGTATTAATTACAGAATTAAACCAGTCATTTAGCCCTGGCTGTTAATGAACAACTTAATACATTATCCCTCTTAGTAGTTTTTTTGTCTGTTCTACTTAATATGACTGGATTTCCTCTTTTGAAAAAATGTCTATTGAGGTCCTTGGCCCATCTCTTAAATGGGTTGTTTGTTTTGACGTTGTGGAATTTCTTGATCTCTTTGTAGATTCTGGTTATTAATCCTTTAACTGTTGCATAGTTTGCAAATATTTTTTCCCATTCCGTTGATTGCCTTTTTAATTTCCTGACTGTTTCTTTTGCAGTACAGAAACTTCTCAATTTGATATAATCTCAATTGTTTATTTTGGCTTTGACTGCCTGTGCTTCCGGAGTCTTTTACAAGAAGTCTTTGCCTGTGCCTGTATCTTGTGGGGTTTCTCCAATGTTCTCTAGTAATTTGATGGTGTTGGGTCATAGATTTAGATCTTTCATCGATGTTGAGTTGGTTTTTGTGTAAGGAGTAAGGTAGGGGTCTTGCTTCATGCTTTTGCATGTGGAAATCCAGTTTTCCTAGCACCATTTGTTGAATAGACTATCCTTGCTCCAGGAATTCATTTTAGATCCTTAATCATATATAAGTTGGCTGTAGATGTTTGGATTGATTTCTGGTGTTTCTTTTCTATTCCATTGGTCTATACATCTAAACAGTCATTTTTTAAAATAAGAAATCCAAATGGCCAAAAAACACATAAGAAAATGCTTAGAATCACTAGCCATCAGAGAATTGCAAATCAAAACCGCAATGAGGTTTCACTTCATCCCAGTTAGAATGGCTCTCATACAGAAATCAAAACAAATGCTGGTGAGGATGTGGGGAAAAAAGATACCCTAACCTGTTGCTATGAGTGTAAACTGGTAAAGCCACTATGGAAGACAGTATGGAGTTATCTCAGAAATCTGAATATAGATCTACCATATGATCTAGGTATCCCACTCCTAGGAATTTACCCAAAGGAAATGAAATCAACATATGAAAGAGTTATCTGTATCACCATGTTTATCACAGTTCAATTCACAATAGCTAAGACATGGAATCAACCCAAATGCCTGTAAACTGAAGACTAGATAAAGATATTATGGGATATGTACACCATGGAATACTGCACAATGGTAAAAAAAAAAAAAAAGAAAACGAAATCTAGTCTTTTGCAACAAAATTGATCAAATTGGAAAACATTATATTTAGTGAAATAAGCCAGTGCCCAATGGACAAATACCATATCTTTTTCCTGACCTGTGATAACTAATAGATCATCTAACAGGCAATCTGTAGAAGTAAGATTGGCACTTTGAGAAGCAATGACCTTTAATAGCTCTTGTCTTGACTGTTGAGGAATAGTTTTTTTTCCATACTATCTTTTGAATGCCTTACTCAAAATAGAGAAAATCATATGTATATAAAGTTAATTGAAAATAGATTTAGTAAAAAAAAAAATAAGAGTAAGGGGTACCAGTGCTGTGTACCATTGCCTGCAGTGCTAGCATCCCATATGGGTGCCGATTGGAGTCCCAGCTGCTCCAGTTTCTATCCAGCTCTCTGCTGTGGCCCAGGAGAGCAGTAGAGGATGTTCCAAGTCCATGGGTCCCTGTACCCCCTTGACATACCCGGAAGAACCTCCTGGTTCCTGGCTTTGCATAGGCCCAGCTCCAGCCATTGTGGCCATCAGGGAAGTGAGCCAGCAGATGGAAGACTTCCTCTTTCTCTCTCTCTCTCTTTCTCTCTCTCTTTCTCTCTTTTTCTCTCTCCCTTTCTCCCCCTCTCCCCCTCTCCCTTTCTCTTCTCTCCCTCCCTCTCTCCCATATATTGAAATATTACATTGTACCCCATAAATATGTATAATTATTATATGTCAATAAAAACAAATAATCTAATAATATTACTCTTGGGCAGAATGAGCTTAGTTCTTAAGGATTCAATACAGAAGGGTATATTTTAATGCTAAAGTTGCAATATGTAGTAGTTATTAATCTCAGAGCATCAAATGATATAGCATCAATACCTACAGAGTGAAAAAGATAGCAAATATATTCAAATAGATAAATGTTTTCTTTTATTATGAAATATAAGAAGAGAAGAAGAGATTTATAGTGGGTGATGTGAATCAAAATCATAACTCATGACAACAATCTGGATATACAAAATAAAGGGAAAGGCTTTAGAAAATCAGTAACTACACATTCATACATTCATACACACACACACATACACATACACTCACGCATCTACTAAAACCAGAAGATTTTCTGTTTCCAAGTGCCTCTGTAATATTAACAAAACTTAACCACAAGGAAAGATTGAATATATTTAGAAATGTAGACATAGCACATACAACATTGAATGATCCCAATGTAAAGGAACTAAAACTTAAATCGAGAAAATCTAGAAAAAAGAAGTGAAAAAAAGAACTCAGAAACAAAAGAAAATGCAAAAACTATTGAAACAACTCTGGGTAAAATAAATATCCAACTGGGGCCAGTGTTGTGGCATAGTAGGCTAAGCCTCTGCTTGAGACATTGGCATACCATTTGGGCACCAGCTCGTGTCCCAGTGACTGCTCTTCCCATCCAGCTCTCTGCTTATGGCCTGAGAAAGCAGTGGAAGATAGTCTAAGTGCTTGGGCCCCTGCACCCACATGGGAAACCGGAAGTTGTTCCAGGCCCCTTACTTCCAATCAGCCCAGCTCTGGTCATTGTGGCCATTTGAGGAGTGAACCAGCAGATGGAAGACATTTCACTTTGTCTCTTCCTCTCTCTCTCTGTAACTCTGCCTCTCAAATAAATAAATCTTTTAAAAAAAAGAATATACAACTATAAATTATAGGATACCTAGAAAAGAATGAAATGAAAATGTTCTCATTAGGCCTATAGAATATGGCTAAAATGTATGCTCTATGAGTTTTATCCTCAGGCAAAAGAAAATTCATGATTTTAAATACAATGTTAATAAGCAGTAAAGAAGAAAAAAATTAAATGAGTATATTAGAATGTTAAATATTAGATGATAGATATTAAATATTATGTAATAAGATATTAGATATTAAAATAATAAAAAGAAAATAAACAGCCAGGTCAGGGACATTAATTTTAGAAAGGAAATTACATAAAAATCAGAAAATAATATTAGTAAGTGTATACAAAATTTGGTTTTTGGTTTAAAAATGTGAAGTAGATAACAAATATACCATGCAAAATTTAAGAGGAAATTAACTACAGAAGAAACAAGAATATTAAAAGATAATTCACATTTATACAGGTATATTTTACATATTCTTCTAAATAAATAAAATTCACTAAATGGATTCTAGAAGACAGAGAAATCTCTAAAATATCCCATTACCAAACATTTAGACACATATCAAACAACTTTTAAACAATAAAATACTAGTCTCAGGAATTTTTACTGGGTAAATTGACCTAACCTTTAATGAAAAGGTAAATCCAGTGCTATTTTAAAAGTTCTAGACAGCATGCAAAAATGAAGCTTTCCAAATCTTTATTATTTAGGTATTCTCATTAATATCAATAAAGAACAGAGATTGCATAAATATAAAACTGCAAATTAAACTGTATTATGAATATTAATATAAACTATTAACAGAGAAAATGAAGCAATATATTGTTATATAATCTCTAGAAGCACACATTTTCTGTGGACAGGAGAATTGGTATGGCTGGAAGCACTGGTGAATCATTTCATACTTTGTGTACTCTAAATGATGTGAATGGATTGTGTAATCAACAATTACATTTAAAATAATTCTTTTCCAAAAAGGGAGAATAGAATCAAATGTGCTTTATTTATGTATTTATTTATTTTGGAGGTGAGACAGAAAGATATAGGCAGCCAGAGAGCACTCATCCACCCACAATGACTGGGACTATGCTGAGCTAGACCTGGGAGTGGAGCTGGGAGCTAAGAACACAATCCAGTTCTCCACATGGGTGTCAGGGACCCAAGTACTTGTGTTACCACCTGCTACCTCCAGGGTGTACATTAGCAAAAGGTTGGAATCAAGCAGAGTTCATACTTGAACCCAGGCCCTCCAATCTGGGATTGGGGTCTTCAGCATCTTAACTACTGGGCGAAATACCTGCCTCTGTTTTCTTTTTTAAATTTAAATTGTGAAGCTTTTTTTCCAAAGGCTTTTATAAAGATTAAATTAGCTGATAGATATAAAATACTTAAAAGTTTGGACTCGTTAAGTAGCTCTCATCTGCTTAAGAGTCTGCTTTTGAGTTGAGACATCAGGTTTTGGAAAGATTCAATCAAGCATTTATTAGAACCCTACTATGTAGAAAGTACTATAATAGACCTAGAGATACAGCTATGAATTTAACAGACAAAAATTCGTTAAACAAAATGCCCTGACATAAGTGGTTCAATCAAATTTTTCGTTTTTGTTTTTGAATGTCTACAGTGTGGAGCAACACAGCATGAAGGAGACTCCCGGCTGTTTCTCCAGCCACCTCTGTCGTGCCCAGGGAGCAGAGGCCAAGGGCACTGGTTCAGATCACAGGGGCTCCACTTCTGACCTTCAGACACGGGAGTGCCATTTGTCACAGTGCCCTTCTCTAGAGGCTGATGCTGATCCTACTTGCATTGAAAGCCAATCCTTGGCACGCAACTTTAATTTCCCAAGGGTATACTTCAAGAACAAATAAGAGTATGCCTTGACCACAAAGTAAATCTCACTTTAGTCTTTAACAAGTGGAAATAGAAACAAAACATACAACGTCTAGCCATTCAATGTTTGTAATGCTGGATAGATTCTATGGAAAGGAAAGCCCTCAGTTGACACAAACGATGAGGGACCTGGAATTCGTAATGCCATCTTTTGTCCTGAAAAGCATTATGATCCCATAGATTTCTAGCCTATTTTGATTGTGCAATTTAAATTATCCTCACACTTAACCAAAGGCAACAAAATATACATTTTACTCAAGGCTTCTTTCTTAAGACTCCTTGACATTTTGGTTGTTACATGTAATTGACAAGAATAAATTGAGTTGGAAAAGGAGTGGCATTTCCCTATTCAGAGAGGATCTGGATATAGGTCAGGAATTTTTAAAAGTACCCAATTGTGTAACAAGTGGACATTTTCAACCTGTATAGTAAGGAGGAATTTCTGAAACACAATGTTGGCATTTTCTCAGATTATTATGCGTAAAACTCAACTCAGGCCCCATCTATTATATGCCTCTAGGCTTCATCATGTAAGGAAGTCACTAAATTCTCAGGGCACATGTGTAGACGTCACTCACAAAGAGCAAAGACAGACTATGATGGGAAAACTCACACCCTCCAAATCCCAAATTCAATAACCCTAAACTCAACATGTACAGAATTGTGCTTGCCTGCTTGCTTTTTCTTTCTTTTCTTTTTTTTTTTTTTTTTTTGCAAAAAAGGAATAAAAACTAAAGATTCTGGCGCAGAAGTCATGGCCATTTCCAAAGTTTGTTCTGCCAGCCCTTTTTCCTTAGTAAATTACTCTGAGTGAGTTCACTGTAAACAATTACAAAGATGCTTATCTTTGGTCAGAGTTTCCCGTCGCTGATTTAAATTTTGCTATTGAAATGACTTTATCCACACAGAAATAAGCAGTCTCCTATCATGAGGGAGAGATATTTTTAGATTGCTGTTGATCACTCCAAAAGGAAAAGTCTTTTTAAGGACTTGAGATACATGGTCAGGCAGTATGTTAATGAATTTAACTTTTCTCCCCTCCTATTCATTTCAGGTTTATAATAGGAGTGTGTGACAAACTTAGATGAATTTAACCAAATGAAAACTTTCACTAGCCCGCTGAATGATCTAGGCAAGTTTACTCTGCACTAGGCAGAAATTCACTCTTTTTATTTTATTTTATTTTATTTTTATTTTTTATTTTTTGACAGGCAGAGTGGACAGTGAGAGAGACAGAGAGAAAGGTCTTCCTTTGCCGTTGGTTCACCCTCCAATGGCCGCCGCAGCCGGCGCATCGCGCAGATCCGAAGCCAGGAGCCAGGTGCTTCTCCTGGTCTCCCATGGGGTGCAGGGCCCAAGCACTTGGACCATCCTCCACTGCACTCCCGGGCCACAGCAGAGAGCTGGCCTGGAAGAGGGGCAACCGGGACAGAATCCGGCACCCCGACCGGGACTAGAACCCAGTGTGCCGGCGCCGCAAGGCGGAGGATTAGCCTAGTGAGCCGCGGCGCCGGCCAGAAATTCACTCTTAAAAAGTATCATAGGTCAAATGATTTTTCATCTTTGAAAATCAAGCAACAACTTCAGATGTGTTCTAGATTGGGCAAGAACATTTATTTCAGCAATTATAAGACCTTGGTAAGATGTTTATTCTTCATGTTAGTAACTAAAGGCTTGAGTTGGGTGCCTGCAAGTTCCATTTTAAAGAGCCAAAGCCAAATTGTGTAAGCAGGGTGAGAATAACTTCTCTCTTAGTCACTTAGGGGAAGTATCAATCAAAAGTTACACAATAGTGAATTACCAATGACAGAAACATTAGGTTTTTTTGACTGAATTTCTGATTCCTGCAGAAGTAGTGTAACTCATTTGATTACATTGCCTTCAGCATGATATTTTACTTAATAACTTTACTAGATCCTTCTGGCTTTATTTGCAAAGAAAATTAGATTGTAGAAACAAAAGATATTTGTATACTTAGTACAAGTTTCAAAATAGGTATAAAATAAAGAGAATATTAAACATTTATTTTTCCTTATCTACAGTTACATTTTAAAGCTCCTTGTACCAGGAAGAATAGCTGTGAGAATTAGTTTATACATGAAATAATGTCTATTTTAATGAAAATAAGATAATAAACTAAAAGCTATATACATTCAATACTGTATAAAATAGCTTATTTTGTAATGTCAAAAATAATTCAACACAAACTGTCTTTTAATAATCACAGTTGTTTTGAACATAAGTAGCTTACAAATAGGGTAATAAAACCTCTTACATTTTCCACACAAAAATAATCACAGCACAAGTGTAACTCAGAGAAGTCAAAAGATATCTAATTGTGCATACAGTTTAAGTTCTTTGATACTGGAGAAAGTACTCAAATGGCTATTTACATCTAGTCATTTTTCTAGACTTGATGATAGGATATTCTGACTAATTATTATTGCTTAATCCCCAATAAGCTAAAATTTGTATGTCATATATTTCAAAACATTTAAAAGTTTTTGAATTGAATAATGGATGGTTATTTCAACTTTAATCTGGAGGTTTTTGAGTGACGCCAATCTAAAACAACTCATTTAAGTACTGTCATTTTAGACATCAGTAAAATGCTTCAGTATATTTTTTATCAGTGCTCTTTCTTAAAATGATCATGATATTGATGCCTTATCTTTTGCTGAATGGTTTCATGAATCTGAGCTTGAAACATCATTAGCTTGTATCAAATTTACAGTAGCCTGGAGCCTGGGACATACAATCTTAGGATATGAAGACAGCCCGACTCATCAGGGCAATGACCTTCTATAACATACAAAGTCAATCCATACTTTTACAGCATGTGCTGGAATACTTTGTTGCTTTAGATATTATGCTATCAATACTTTTTCAGTCATATAAAAATCATCAGCAAAAAAAAAAAAAAACATGTTTCTACAGTTCTAATCTTGTCTTTATTAAATATGTACCAAGGCCTACTATGGGAGAGAATTTTTAAGATTGTAAATCAGCATTTCATCAAATTATGTTGAAAATTATTTAAATAATTTTAATGTTTAAGAAAACTATTCTATTCTTAAAAGCCTTACCATAATCATTTGTTTAGCACTTAATACTTTCTGGGTACTCTTGGGACTTTTTAATATTTAATTTTCTTAATTAAAATGGTTTAGAAGATGGAATGATTCAAAACAAGAACACCTGAGAAACTTAGTGGGTATGTGAACTGTTAGGAGCAATGGAGAATACAAGCAATTTTGAGAAAGGGTGATGGTGAAAGAATTGGTCATCAATACTAAGTAATACTCAACCATCAAAGGTCACTTTTTAGAAAAATATTTTATGACATGAGAACTATTTCTAAGATTAAGTGAGAGATGAATATATATAATGTAATCCCAAATCTGGCCCAGTGTGGTGACACAGCTGGTTAAGCCACTGCCTCTAATTCCAGCATCCCCTAAGAGTGCAAATTCAAGTCTCGGCTGCTCTACTTCGAAACCAGCTCTCTGTTAACGTGCCTGGGAAAGCAGCAGAGGATGGCTCAAGGAGCTGGGTCCTTGCCAGAAAACCCAGAAGCTCCTGATTTCTAGGTTTGGCCTGGCTCAGTCCCAGCTCTTGTGGCTGTTTGAGAGTGAACCACTGGATGGAAGATCTCTCTATTTCTGTGCCTCTGCCCTCCCCCGTAATCTGCCTTTAAAATAAACAAATAAGTCTTAAAAAATTCATCTTTGTTCAAAAAAAAAAAAACCCAAATTCTAAAACCTAGTGTGGGGAGCAACTCGGACTAGACTGTTACTGGAATTAAGACTTATTCTATGCATCTGCTCTCCCACAATATGGCGCTGAGAAGGGAGAAACAGCTTCTACACAGCTGCCTCCAGTTCAACCAATAAACTGTAGGACTTACTCCTGATTGGAGGAGAGCAGCGTACTCGGCGTGTGGGTAGCAGAGTTGGGATTGGTGGAAGAGGACTATAAAGGAGGAGAGAGACAACATGCACCAGGAACATCTAGGGGGAACATCTATCTGAAGGAACACCTGCGCAGCCCCCGAGAGAGCCGGCCGGTGGTATGCCGCTCCCCCGCGGAAGTGGGGAAAGTGGCTAGGGGGAACCGCCCTTCCACGGAGGTGGAAGGGACGGTAGCCAACCCGGGAAGAACCAGCAGCAAACCCGGGGAGGGCCGAGCAGACGAAAGAACAGCGCAGGGTCCTGTGTCGTTCCTCCACGAAGAGGGGGAGTGACATAATGGTGCCGTGACTCGGATAAGGAAACCTAGGAGGGAAGAAATGGGGGGAAGCTGGGAGAAATCTCTAAGGTCGAAAGCGAAAGTGAAAGCTAGAACAAACAGACTTGGATACGGACTGTGGGGAGAAGCCAGGAGAAATGAGAGGGGAATGTTGTTGGAAGAAAATTTAGGGAAACATACCGTGTAGAGAAAAATATGTTAGGGAGGATGAAGCCGCGAGTGCAGGCTGAAGCAGAGATGTAAGCTATCTTGGGATTCTTCAAGTTAGCCCGGGGAGCAAAAGGCGAAAATCTGGAACCAGAGGCAGAGACGTGGGCCGCCAGGTTGGAATCCGTCAGATTAGCCCGGGGAGCAAAGGACGGGAAGCCAAGCCAAAGGGCGCAGACGTGAGCTGGGTTGAATTCGCCAGGTTAGCCCGGGGAACTTGGACTGAATACCGGTGGCGGAAACGTGAGCTGTGCTGTGCGACTCATGGAAGCCGCCGCGCGCAGAGAGAGCGCGCGGGGCACAAGTAGATAGGGAACCCGGGGCTAGCGCGAGGCTGTGGTGTGGACGCAAAGGGCGCAGAGACCACGGAGCGCACGGAGCCGAGAAGCAGCCTCGGGGCGGGCGCCGGGAAGCCGTGGGAAGTTTAGAAGTAAAATGAGAGAAATAGGAATGCTGGCAGATAGAAGTAAAATGGGAGAAATAGGAATGCCCGGAGATAGAGAAATAGAGAAAAATAAGGCCTCCCCTCAACATGGCAATGAGAGAGCTTGGATTCGGTCTGCCTGATTAGGGAGGTGGTGAGCACCTGCGGGTGGCTAGCAGCTTATGCGCCGCAGGTCACCAAAGACAGGCACGAATTAACATCAATAAGTCTCCCCACAATACCACAATGAGAAGGCTTGGATTCGGTCTGCCTGATTAGTAAGGCGATAAGCACCAGCAGGCAGCTCGACCAGAGTATGAGCTGCAGGGCACCGAACTCAGGCACGCATCAGCGCCTAAAAACCTCCTCACAACATGGCGAAGAGAGGACCCGGATTCAGTTTGCCTGATTGGTAGGGCTTGTAAGCACCTGTGGGCAACTCTAGCAAGCAGAGCAGAGTGTGTGCCACGGGGCACAGAAGACAGGTGTGTATCAACGCCAAAAAAATAAAAAGAAAGGGGGATCTGTGGGGAGCAACTCGGACTAGACTGTTACTGGAATTAAGACTTATTCTATGCATCTGCTCTCCCACAATATGGCGCTGAGAAGGGAGAAACAGCTTCTACACAGCTGCCTCCAGTTCAACCAATAAACTGTAGGACTTACTCCTGATTGGAGGAGAGCAGCGTACTCGGCGTGTGGGTAGCAGAGTTGGGATTGGTGGAAGAGGACTATAAAGGAGGAGAGAGACAACATGCACCAGGAACATCTAGGGGGAACATCTATCTGAAGGAACACCTGTGCAGCCCCCGAGAGAGCCGGCCGGTGGTATGCCGCTCCCCCGCGGAAGTGGGGAAAGTGGCTAGGGGGAACCGCCCTTCCACGGAGGTGGAAGGGACGGTAGCCAACCTGGGAAGAACCAGCAGCAAACCCGGGGAGGGCCGAGCAGACGAAAGAACAGTGCAGGGTCCTGTGTCGTTCCTCCACGAAGAGGGGGAGCGACACCTAGAGAAAGATGAAGTAGAGCATTAATTATCATTACCCATGGATTATAGAATGAAGGGTTATTTTTATTTTATTTATGCTATACCTAATTTCCAATCACGTGTAGTGGCTAAGGATATAAGCTTAGAGTTATGGCTTAGTTCTACCACTTACTTGGAGCTAAACAGCCTTTCCTAAGCATCTTTTACTTGCATAGAAAGTGTGAAAAATAAGATCTAGATTAGAAAGTACTTGTGATGTTTCAATAAAATATATACAGGGATGCTTAGTTGTGCCTTCCACTTGATAAGCACACAATTAATGGTAACTATTATGTATTTTATTAACATATATATTACAGCTACAAAATGAAATTTGTCATTTTAAAGGATCTGCAGATACAGTTTTTTTGACGTAGTTTATATCTAAAGAATAAAATTAACCATTTTAATTCAAGAAAAATTACATGTTTTTTTAACTTTTATTTAATAAATGTAAATTTTCAAAGTACAACTTTAGGATTATAGCAGCTTTCCCCCCCCATAACCTCTCTCCCACCCGCAACCATCCCATCTCCCGCTCCTTCTCCCATTCCATTCACATCAAGAATCATTTTCAATTATCTTTATATACAGAAGGTCAATTTAGCATATACTAAGTAAAGATTTCAACAGTTTGCACCCACACAGAAACACAAAGTATAAAGTACTGTTTGAGTACTAGTTATAGCATTAATTCACATAGTACAACACATTAAGGATAGAGATCCTACATGGAAAGTAAGTGCACAGTGACTCCTGTTGTTGATTTAACAATTGACACTCTTATTTATGACGTCAGCAATCATCCAAGGCTCTTGTCATGAGCTGCCAATTCTTTATTTTTAATTCAAGAAAAATTACATGTATTTAAAAATGACATATTCTAGGAATATTTTATAAACTTATTTTAACCCTATTTTTAAAAATATTGGTGCCGGGGCCATGGTACAGGTTAATCCTCCGCCTGTGGTGCCGGCATCCCATATGGGCGCCAGTTCTAGTCCCGGCTGCTCCTCTTCCAATCCAGCTCTCTGCTATGGCTTGGGATAGCAATGAAGGATGGCCAAGTCCTTGGGCTTCTGCACCCGCATGGAAGACCAGGACGAAGCACCTGGCTCCTGGTTTTGGACTGGTTTAGCTCCGGCCTCTGTGGCCATTTGGGGAGTGAACCAACTAAAGGAAGACCTTTCTCTCTGTCTCTCCCTCTCACTGTCTGTAACTCTACCTGTGAAATAAATAAATAAAATCTTTAAAAAAATTATTTTTTTTTTTGAAAATCAGAATTTGAAGATAGAGGGACAGAGAGAGAGAGTGAGATCTTCCATCCACTAGTTCACTCCTCAAGTTTCTGCATCAGCCATGGTTGAGCCAGGCCAAATCCAGGAGCCAGGAGCTTCATGTGGGTCTCTCACATGGCTGGCAGAGGCCCAAGTACTTGAGTCATCTGCTGCTGCTTTTCGCAGGCAATTAGTAGGGAGCTGGATTAGAAGTGGAGCAGCCTGGACACAAACTGGCACCCATATGGGATGCAAGCACAGGCAGAAGCTCTACCTGCTATGCCACAATGCCAGCCCCAGTGTACACTATTTTTAAAATTACTATGTTCATTTACATATGTTTCTTTTGATAGATAATAAAAGTTATTTAGGTTTTCTATGTCATCATCAAAATCAATACTACCAAAAACAATTTACAGATTTAATGTGATTCCTATCAAAATACCAAATACATTCTTCACAGAACTAGAAAAATAATGCTAAAATTCATATGGATGCACAAGAAACTCCAAGTAGCTACAATAATATTATACAACAAAAATAAAGCCAGAGGCATCATAATACCTGATTTTAAGACAGTTATAATCAAAACAGCCTGGTATTGGCACAAAAACAGGTAGTCAAACAGAACAGAATAGAAACTCCAGAAATCAATCCATGCATCTACAGCCAGCTTATCTTTGACAAAGGAGCTAAAATCAATCCCTGGAACAAGGACAGTGTCTTCAACAAATGGTACTGTAAAAACTGGATCTTCATGTGCAGAAGTATGAAACTGGACCCCTACCTTACATCTTACACAAAAATCCACTCAAAGTGGATGAAAGATCTAATCTATAACCCAATACTCTCAAATTACTAGAGAACATTAGGGAAACTTTGGAAGACATTGGCATAGGCAAAGACTTCTTGGAAAAGCCTCCAAAGGCACAGGTAATCAAAGGAAAATTGACGAATAGGATTACATCAAGCTGAGAAGCTTCTGAACTGCAAAAGAAATGCAGCAAAGTGAAGAGGCAACCAACAGAATAGGAGATAATATTTACAAACTATGCAACAAAAGGGCTTATATCCAGAATTTATAAAGAGCTCAAGAAATTCAATTAGAATTAAACCAACAATCTAGTTAAGAAATGGGCAAAAGACTTGAACAGACATTTGTCAAGAGAGGAAATTCAAATGGCCAACAGACACTTGAAAAAATTCTCAGGATCACTAGCTGTCAGGGAAGTGCAAATCAAAACCAAAATGATGTTTCACCTCACTCCAGTTAGAATGACTCTCATATAGAAATCAACAAAGGAAAATGCTGGAAAGGATGTGTGGAAAAAGGCACCCTAATCCATTATTGTTGGGAATGTAAACTGGTGCAGTCACTGTGGAAGTCAGTATGGAAATACCTCAGAAATCTGATTATAGACTTACCACATGATCCAGCAACACCACTCCTGGAAATTTACCCAAGCCAAAAGAAATAATCATATGAAAGAGTTATCCGCACCCTCATGTTCATTGCAGCACAATTCACAACAGCTAAGATATGGAATCAATCCAGATGTTCATCAACTGTTGAATGGATAAAAAGATTATGGTATATATACACTATGGAATACTACTCAGCTGTAAAAAATAAAATGAAGTCACGTCTTTTTGCAACAGGATGGACAGCCTATAAACCATTATACTTAGTGAAATAAGCCAGTCCCCAAGAGACAGATATCATGTTTTCTCTAATCCAAGGTAACTAATAGAGTACCAAAAATGTAGTGTATTGGAGTGAAAAGGACATTTTGAGATTCAATGATTGTTTATAGCCCTTCTCTCCTCCACTGAGGAATAGTGTTTTCTTCTTCATACTATTTGTTGAACTCTTTTACCTAGTCTAGGTTTAACTTTGCAATCATTAAGTAAACTGAAAATAGATCTTTGTAAAAATTGAGTAGGATGCGAGAGGGAGGAGGAAGGATTGTTGGAGCGTTGGGCAGGAGCGAGGATAGGGTGGGAAGTATCAATATAATCCTAACTCTATATATGTGAAATGCATGAACTTAAATACAATAAAATAATTTAAATACAATAAAATTTTAAAAATAAAACAGAGAGAAAACATGATTGGGGCTGGCATAGCAGATGAAGCTACTGCCTGCGATTCCAGCATCATTGTTGGGCACTGGTGTGTGTCCCGTCTGCTCCACTTCTGATCCATATCCCTGCTAATGGCCTGGGAGAAGCATCAGAGAATGGTCCAAGAGCTTGGGCCCTTGTTACTGAGAGACCTGGAGGAAACTCCTAGCTCCTGGCTCCCAGCTCCTGGTCATGGCTTGGCCCAGCCCCGATCATTGCAGTCATCTGGGGAGTAAACCAGTGGATGCTAGATCTCTTTCTCTCTCTCTCTCTCTCTCTCTCTCTCTCTCTCTGTAATTCTGACTTTCAAATAAATAGATAATTCTTTAAAAAAGTTAAATTATCCAAAATTTCTAATTTTTCAATGTTAATAAAAAGCCATCTCTATAAATTTGAGAGGTAGTGACACATATATGTAAGTTTATAATTCTTTCCAGATTTTTAAAGCTTGAGAAACTATTTAAACATGAAAAATAAACATCTATGTCCTAAGTGAATTTGATAGAAAATAAACTGCATAGATTTAAAGTATATATTTGTAAAACATTTGCAAAATCATCATGAATTATTTATGGTCCCACTGAATACTTATCAGGGTAAAGCAAAGATTTTGATCTGGCGATTTAACCAAATGACTAGAATTTTGGTTTCTATATAGTTGACAATTTGAAAAGAGAAATTTGAGGTGCTGAATGATAGCTTTCAAGTCTTAAAGCCAGAAAATTTAGGAAGTTTCTTATTTTTACAGCAGAGTTAGCAATGTGACCAATTACAGTAGATTGGCCAATGCATGGCTGATGGATAAGATATGAAATTTAAATTCTCCCAGCTTTTTTTTTTAAAAAAACCTCCATTGTTTTATTCATGATAGAAAAAGGTCTCACAGAATTAGAGCCAGAACTGAGCTTGTACCTATCTTTCTTCAAACTATCAGCTCATTTGCTCTTTCTCGCAATGGAAGTTGAGCCCCTTTAACATGACACATACTTTTCTAAAGTGACATGCTTCTTTGAAAGCACAAAGGTGACCAATGAAGACAAAGGCTCTGATCTCAGAGTACTTACAGTCCACTGGAAAAATAATACCATGAAGAGGTGGACAAAATACAAAGCAAATGCCCTAAGAGGAATGAACAGATGATACACACACACACACACACACAGAGTTAACCAATTGTAGGGTGGAGAGGAGGATGGAGGACACTTCCACAGAGAGGGTAATCTGAGGAGGATCTCTAAGTTGTGACCTGAGAAAAGAGACAGAGCCAGCCAGAAAGAGCTGGGGAAAGAAGCTTCCAGACATGGAAATCCACAAGGACGTGGAGAATATCATACTGTACTATTAAGAGCAGGAATGCTATGTTGAGTTATTCCTACAATGGGATACAATCAAAAGAAATAATTTGAATTGACATATATCTACACAGAAAAATGTCAAATACAGTAAATGGAAAAAAGCTACAACACAATCTCCTTGTGACAGTTTATGGAACTTTCAAAACCACAACATCTTGGTATGTTTTTGTTATATGTAGACACATATATGATAAAATATAAAAACTTATATGATAATGATATACCCCAATTTCAAGATTTTGCTGACATCAAGGGAGAAAGAAGAGAGGAATGGAGAGCTAGAGTTTAAAATGTTTGTTTTTTAAAAGAAACTTTAGCAAAAAACTAAGGCCAAGGGATGATAACATAAGTGTTTAATGGTTTACAGTTTTCTGTGTATTTGAAAAGTTTAAAGAAAGGCTAATAAAACAGAATGAATTGTATAAATATAACATCAAAATTAAATTTAAATGCATAGAGTATGACCCTGTTATTCAAAAGCTGGAAAGAAAAATTCTCAAAAGTTGTTAGCCATTATCTCTGGGTCGTGGGACTGTGGGTGAATTTTGTTTTAATTCCTTACTCCAAGTAGCAGCATACAGCATGGGTATGCGACTCAGAGGCCAAGATGATGCTTGAGATGTCAACATCCCATAAGACTGTCTGGGTTTGAATCCCAGCTTTGCTCCAGATTCCATCTTCCTGCTAATGTGTACCCTGGGAAGCAGCAGGTGGTAGCTCAAGCAGTTGTGTCCCTGCATTGTACATGAGAGACTCAGACCGAGTTCCTGTCTTCTGGCTTTGGCATTTCAGAATGAACCAGCAAGTAAGAGGACTCTGCCCCTCTGTTTCTGATTTTCAATAAATAAATAAATTTTTGAAAAGAATGTAGGAAAAGTTGCCAACCAAAGGTAATTAGGAAGTATTTGAAGAATGGACAAAATGTAGCCATTCTTTTCTCTATTTTTTAAGATTATTTATTTATTTGAAAGGCAGAGAGACAGAGACAGAGAGACATGGAGAGAGATATCTCCTATCTACTGGTTCACTACTCCAATGACTGCAACAGCTGAGGTTTGGACAGACCAAAGCCAGGAGCCTGGGTCACCCACCAGGCTGCAGGGGCCTAAGGACCTGGGTCATCTTCTGCTCCTATCCCAGGCACATTAACAGGGAGCTGTATCAGAAGCAGGATAGCTATGACTTGAACCAGCACTCATATGAGATAGTGGCCTCACAGGCAGCAGATAAACCCATTGTTTCATGGTGCTGGCCCCCAAACTTTAGCCGTTCTATCCCCTAGATTATTCAGACAATGCCTTATAGCCCTACCCTCTAGTAGGTTCCAAGTCTACTATTTAAAATATATTTGTTCATTTGTTTTTCAAGCAATTTTATTTAGGTATAATTGATATACCTACATTTAAAGAATAAAATTGAAATAATTTGACATGTATATACCTCCATGAAATCATCACAGTTACACCATGAACATATACATCATTCCTCCGAATTACCTTATGCACTTTTGTAATTATTCTTTTCCATTTCCTTGACTTTCCTATCATCCTACTGATCATTTTCTAGACATCTATATAAATGGAATTGAAAAGCATATACTCTTTTTTTGGTCTTGCTCTGTCACTCAGAATTATTTTGGAAATCATCCATGATCTTGCATGTATAAATAGCTAGTTCTTTTTATTGATGAATATAATTTAATTGTATAGATATATCACAATTTGCTAATTTATTTAGCTGTTGATGGACAATTGGATTGTTTTCCATTTGGGGTTATTACAAATAAAATAGCTACAGCCATATAAAGTCTTTGTATGGACATATTCTTTCTTTTCTCTTGGATAAATAATTCTATTTTTACATGTCTAAAGCAGAAGATAGTCTATTTCCCTTGAGATTTTTCTGTAATATAAGAGTTACCATGGTGAAAATGCTTTCCCATTATATGAGACCTAAATTTCCATTTCCTCAAATTGATTCATTTAATTAAATTCATCCTTTCAACATTTGTGTTAGTACTTGACAAATATCTGTTGGCTATCATCATGCCTTTAGTCACTACTTTGTTAAATACACTTCATATTCAGGATTTTTTTAGGCAAGTAAGTCTTTTTAGCTTTTTAATGTCATAGTTATTCTCAGCTATGCTGCTTATCCTAGTTCAAGGTGACATGTTAACTGTAAAGTCCATAAACGAAAACTGAGTGAAGAGGGCAGTTTTTAAGACTTTCTTACAGACACATCTTGCCTTTAAACCCACTGTGAATTCTGTTCAGCTCAACAAGTGTTTACTGATTGGTTTCAAGGCAGTTGACTTTGGCATTACTGAGACGAAATAGGCAGATTGGCAGAGTTGTTAAAGCAAAAGCTTTGAGGCCAACAGATCTGGGATTGAACTCTGTTCCGTCATTTCCAATCTTTATGGGCGAGGTGGAGTCCTTCCATGTGGAAACATGAAAAGCTTGGAATAAATATCCCTCCCTCATTGCGATCACATTTCTCTTTACTTCTCCTAATCACTTTTTTCTTTCTTTTTTTTTTTCAGTTTGCTTAATAAAGAACTCTGATGGTAAATGACAAAAAAATGTCTTTGAAATCTAGCCATTCATTGATGATCATTAACTTATTTATGTAGTGGAAACTACTAGGGCTTTAGGGGGTCACTGAGTAGACCCCCTCTCTTCCAAACAATCTTGGAACACACCTGAAGCAAATGCAGGAGCCAGAAAGATGCAAGTCCAAGTATCAGCTGTTTTGTTGAACTGATAAAGCTAGTTTTAGAATATGGCTCAATATTTTCAGGGAAATGGCTTATTATCTTTTATTCTATAATTAAACCCATAATCCACTCCTCACCCTGGAAAGATGCACAGGCACAAGCAGAATTCTGAGAACACAAAAGCCCCCTCAGCTGCCTGGCAGGGCCTGGGAGGCGTGGCTCACACAGAGCATGCACAGGTCCCAGGTCCACTTCTGAACCTCTCCAAGCAGCTAGTTCATTGATCCTTCTCCAAGGGGAAGAAGTAAGAGGTGAGAGAAAGACAACCTTAGTCTAGGGGTAGTTCTTCCACCTGGAAACACAAGCAGCCTGGAATATAAGTCCCTTCAACAGCTCACAGAGCACATCCCTTTCAGAATCAGGGGAGGCGAGCTCCAGCTATATGAGGTGGTCAGCGCGTCTGTGTCCACCCCCATTCTGCATCACCTGGAGTTAGGGTCCTCATCCACTCTCCTTCCCTTTAAGCTCTGGGCAGAGTACTCAACACCACAGAGTGCAGAGTGACTTTAAAGTGGTTTGATTCCTGAATAAAGAGCCTATGGCAAAGAAGACAGCTAGAGGAATTTGTCCTCAGTTGTGGTTGTCCCGCCAGGAGGGAAAGGGCTAATCTTGACAAAACATTTATCAGCTTTCAAGGCTTTCCCTTGGCATTGGAGGAGACCTCTCACTTACTTTCATGTTCATTGAGAACTTCCAAGAGGGAGCATGTTTCTTTTCCCTCTACACGTGAAGACAGCATTTCAGTGTCACATGACTCCTTTCAAAAGCAGGCAAGAAGATATAAAGGTTTAAAACCTGCCAGTTCCAACATTTGAAGCTTTCATGCAGTTTGCTACACTGAAGTAGCTGCTATCAACAGACTGCAAGCTGGTTCCACTCGAGAGAAAGGATGCTTGTCTGTTAAGATGTTGTTTCGCTCTGTGGGTTGAGCCATCTGATTTCAGCTTTATCTTAATCATGTTCCAATACTGATGTTATGTAAGGGTGATTATAATTCTAAAAACTGCTTTAATGAGAAACAGGGAAAGAACCAGTGTTTGACTGGGGATTACTTGGAATTTTCCCTTGTGAAGTTGTGATCTTCAAGGTTTGAGATTTTGGTAATGACTATCATGCAAAAATAAACACATGGGTTATTTCTGTCCCTGGAGGATCAAATGAAAAAAATATAAATATTACTATGATATATCAATTTGTACAAAATTTAATAGTGAGAGTGTGGAGAAGAAGTCAAATTCCAATCCTTGTATCGCATTAGTACCTATGTTACATACTATATAGGCAGAAATATAAAATGTGATCATTTTAGGCAGGAATGAAATTTTTATAGCTTTCTTTTCTTTCCTTCCAATTTCTTTGTACAATGATTGAACTGATACAGAGATTAGGCTTTTTTGGGCTATTTTTTTGAATCTTATTCAATAAGAAATATGATTTTCATGTTTATGATAACCACCTTCAGGGATTAAAATATTGCCAACTCTTTTTCAAAATAAATATCTGTGATTCTGGTTCTCTCTGTCACTCTCACTTTCACATGCACACACACACAAATAAAACCATATAAATTGTTGTCACAAGAGTAAAATGGCTTTTATCTTATTTACATCCATCAGCATATTTCCCCTTTTGTTTCTACCCTATGTAGTCTCAATCCTGATTCATGACTTTCATACAAATACAAAGAAGCACTGCACTATGTCTCCCGATGTCACATTATGCTGTTGCTAAGGAAGAAAAATCACAACATGATATATGGTGTTAGTTCACTTGAAAATTAAATAAGTTTCATCTAAGATGCTTCACTAAGTTCTAATTGCTCATTTCTAAACAATCTTTGGCAAAAAGTGACATCTCACAAGACAGGCATTAATGACTTACCAGAAGGAGAGGAAAAATTCTGAGCTTTTTCATGATTCAAAAGCAAACAAATCTGAGGTTTTCCCCTAGAAGGAGAAATATGATCTGTTTTAATGTTTTCTGTGCTCACTAATTGTTTTAACTATAAGAAAACATGGATTTGGAGAATTTGGAGTCACATATGTCACGGGTACTTCCCCGGGCCAATTAAGCCTGGGAATGTAGTTGGGATACAAAATAAGAAGCAGTGTATTTTTCCTGTGGTGTTGGCACATCTTCTCTAGGGTCTGATTTGCTTCTTGCTACTAGATGACCCTCATTAATCTCGATCCCCAGTTTGTGCCCAAAGACGCTATAGGCCACATCCTAAGAGCTTTCTAAGCCATTTGGCTATTAAAGAGATTTTCCTTGAATAGCTAGAAGCTTTATTCTCGTTTGATACCATTGCTGCTCTAACTCTTCTTGCCGGATGATGACTCTTGGCCACAGTTATGTCTTTGCCTCTGGGACAATGACAAGCTCAAGAGTGGAGCCCAGATGGTCTTCTCGTGGTTCCTCTCACCAGGGAAGTGCAGGTTGCTTCTCTTCCTACAGCTGACAGGGAGTCCCTGAATAAGTCCACTTGCTTATCTCAGATGAGACTGAGCATCCTTGAGGAATCGGTCCACTCTTCCTTACTACGAGGGGTGGGATCCAGATAGCCCAGGAAAAGCTGCTGTTTCTCCAGCGGTCAGGCAGCTCTTTAGGTATAAGACTGTGATCTGTCTTTGACACAAAGGATTTATTCCAGCCCAGGAGAAAATCAATTCTCTTAGATGTGACTGATTCCCTAAAGAAGAGTCATGTCTTGCTAATGTTCTTGACTAACAAGAAGACCATACTTGTACACTTTGCCAGCCATAGGCAAAGTGGATTAGATATGTCGTCCAATGCATATAGAAGGAATTTCAGTAGCAACTCAGATATCACCATGGTGTCCATGACTCAAAGCTGACAGTAAATAAACAGAGAGATGGGAGTTGAGACATGCTTACATGTTAATAATTCTTGGGCATATTCACTAAATTGAAGAGAAATATCCTTTGGAGATATATATCCTGACACCTTAGATTTAGGTATATTCTGGATTCAGTAGAAACAACTAAGTTTAGATACTGTCATATACTACACTTCAGTTACAACTATGAACTATTTGAATGGATTTATTTCTTAACCATAGTAGTTACAATTTGTGGTATTAATAAATTTATTAATTCTAAAATTATTTACTTCTTCAATCCCATCTTCAAGATTTGAAGTTCGTTAACACTATTTCTCATTAACCTTGTTTATAATGTAATAATGCCATTTGTTATTGCATTCTTTGTAAACTTTGCTTGTACTACAACTGCTAATTCAAATATATGCCTTCTCATCATGCAAACAAGTGCACGTTTTACATGCACAGCCACCACTTAATGCTTACAGTAACTTGCTAAGGTAAGTATTGTAATTTTTGTCTTACAGGGTGGACTGTGCTGCTAATAGAAATTAAGCAATTATGGTCACACAGAATAAAATTTAAGAGGTAGAACAAAGTTTCAGACCCAAGCATGTCTGAGTGACCCCATATTCTGAAACCATTAGGTACACCTGTATTTTAATGTACACATTACATAAATGTAGATTGTTACATGTGTCTACTAATATATATGTATAACATTTCTTTCACCTTGATTCCAGGATCCACTTAATTGGTTTGTGAATAATTGCTATAGTTACCAGTCAGAAAACATAGAAACAATTTTGTCTTATTTTTTCCTTAGAGTTAAACATAAAAATTGCATGCAAAACTCAAAGTGTTATAGGCTAAAAAGATCATCTCCACTCAAATTTGTCATTTTTTTCTGCTAATTATAATAGGTAAAGCCTTAAGACACTGAAGAAAGTCATGCCCCTAAACCATTCTTTGAAGATTTCCATCATATCTCTTTCCTTTCCCTTCTCCCTTCACATTCCTTTGGTTATCTTATCTAAACATTCCTAATTGCACATATTCAAAAAGAATTAGCATATGTCAACAGTGCCCTTAAGTATGTCCCTAGCTCTTAGCTCTCAGCACTCTTCCTAGCTCATAGTGATCCATAAATATTTGTTGCGTTTTATCGAAACATAAGCTAAACATGGAATTAAATTCTTCTACCAAACTCATAAATAGACAAAAGTCAATCTCTTTTAGGAAAACACGCAAATATTTATTTAAATACGCTTATTTATTTACAGCACATTTTGGGAAGTAGTTTAAGTAAATATCCCTAAACAAAAATTTAGAGAAAATAACCAATTTTAGTTATTTCATTCTGTCATTTTGCCAGCAATCAATGTATATATAATGCAATTATAGGATTGTCAATGTGCAATAAATATGACTCACTTGTAAGCATAAATCTGCATCACTAAGAGTTATGAGAATATGCCCAGTTATTTCATTTGAAACTCATGGTGAATTCTATTTAGTTTAGAGATCAAACGTTTGGATACTCTGATTCTTCAGTCATATACACATGACATTTTTGATCTGCACATACCAGTTTTTTTTCTGAGCTAAAACCAGAACTGGAAAAGGCAAAAATACCGTGAGAACAGTGGTTTTCTTGTGGTATTTCCAGCTCTTTGGAAGTGGAGTATACTGGAAATCACAAGAGACAGGCCTTTCCCAGGGGACTCTAAGTCCACCAATGCTAATCCAAGAAGTTTGGTTTATTTAAAGCAACCCTTTTAGGCTCATCTATCACTACCCTCAAGATGCTGAACAAAACTTCTAGCAGTCCAAGCAACTATACATGCGTTCTGGAAGTCGTCTCGCTCTACGTGGAGTTATTGTCTGAACACACAAACGTCTTCCTTTTCAGCATATGTGCAATGGGTTATCGTAACCCTAAAAGAAGTCTCTCCCAGGATAGGTTCTCTTTTGGTATTCTGCATGGAGGTTTGAATCACTTCCTGAGGGCAGAATGGGTAATAAACTCCTTTCAAACCATCACTGTTGTCCTTTTAATTCTTTTCTCTTTCAATTTAATTATTATGACACAGCACCATCACCACCAACGCTAGGGTGAGGCACGCCTATTAATCTGAAACACCAGGGAAGTGAGTAGTACATTTGGGTTTTCTCAGTCTTTGATATTCCTTTCTGTTTTTAAAAAGTATGTTTTTATTTTGGCTGAAGAGAAGCAACTGAACACCAAAAATATGTGAAAAGGATATTAAATTTGTTTCTATAAACATGTCTCAAGTACCTTCTCTGTGGCAGGTTCTAAAGATTCTAAAATGAATCAAAGACGAGTAACTGACATTTGCAAATGTTTACTGTTTTCCAGGAGGTCTCCTAAGCACATATGTAAAATAACTCTGTATGTATAGTATGTCTCTAATAACAACACTCAAGGTAAGCACTTGCATTGACCATTGTACAAAGAACAGGCAGGAGCAGGGAAATTAGTCAACTTGCTTTAACCATGCACGTATAAGGTAACATTGGGATTCAAACCCATGTCATTTATCTTTCAAAACTATGCTTTCAGTGAAATACCCTCTCAAAACATTCTAATCTAGGAGACAGATGTGCAAGATAGTAGCACAAAATAATACTAGCAATAAGTAAGGTACAGCTGAGGTATGAGGAAATTACACTCTGAAGAGGTGGGGATAGAGGACAGTAAATAGACCACAAACAGAAGTGATGTCTGAGTGGAGATGGAGCAGCTCGGATATGCAGATAGGGAATGGGAACTCCTTTCGTGTCAGAAATAGCATGCAAAACCAAGGAGTCATGGTATAGCGGGGTTATGTTCTGGAGTCCCAAATAAAGTGACATTTGTGAAACATGAGGCATGAATACAGAGGGAGGTAGCAGGAAGTGAGTCTGTAGACAGAGGTAAGTACCAGTTCAGAGGCGAACCCAGTGGACACGCTAAGGAGATTATGTTTACATTGTGATCTGTAGTTCTCAAGGCTCCCCTTTAACGTACCCTTACAACAGACACACAAATAAAACCTGAAGCTGTTACATTATAATACGATATAAGTCCCAAGTCTACACTTGGGAAATAATTTTTTGTGTTTGTTTTGTTTTCATAAAAGTTTTATTTATCTATTTGAGAAGAGAGAGCCCATGAGAGAGCTCCCATCTGCTGATTCACACCCCAAATGGCCACAGTGACTGGTTCCAAGCCAGGAATCAGGAATTCCATTCAGGTCTCCAACATGAGTGGCAGGAACCAAATTACTTAAGCCATAGCCTACTGCCTTCTTGGGGCTGTGTTTGCAGGAAGCTGGAGTTAGAAGCTGGGACTTGAATTTAGGCACTGCAATATGGTATGTGTGTTCCTTAACTGTCAGGCCAAACGTCTACCCTGGAAATACTTTGGAAGCCTATGGTTTTGTTTGAATCTATAGAAGTATGCTGTCAATTATATAATGTAGTCACGTTTATTTTCATGTATCGATTATTATTTTAAGCTATTTACCATTTAAGAAAATCAATATTTTCGGATCACTCGTGAGCTTCATTTGTGACAAAATATTTTTTGACATACAATATTTCAGAAGCTCTGTAAAAGGTGTTGCTGGAGCAAAAAAACAAGGTAATAACATAACCATATTTGCTCTTTGGATGATGCTTTATAGGGGAGGAGAGTAGAGGAAAACCTTCCAAGCCAGACTAGAGTTAATGAGGGCCACACCAAGGCAATGATAGTGGTGACAAAGAAGAGAGAAGTGGTTTTAGAAATGTGTGTTAGGATAATTTACACAAACAAATTATTAAATGAGTATATGGAATAATGGAGAGGCCAAGGTGAGGCTACTTTAGAGAAATCTCTAGACACATACCTTATATGCGTCACAATTAAGGACATTTTCACATGCAACAAAATTTTACTAAATTTTTCTTGATTCATAGTTTTTGAAGACTGTTCTTTGAACTTGACAATCATGTGTTTTTAAATTAGATAATTCAAAAATATTTACTATAAAACGAAAAGTAAGTATTGGTGATGATTTGGAGAGTCTGGAAATCTTGTGCACTGCTGATGGGACTGTTCAATGGTGCAGCTGCTATGGAAAACAGTACGTACAACGTGGCAGTGCCTCAAAAAATTAAAAATAGTATTGTCATATTATCCTGCAATTCCACTACTGGGAATATAACCAAAAGGATTGAAAGCAGAAACTAAAACAGATATTTGTACATCAGTGTTCATAGCAGCATTACTCATAATAGCTAAAAGGTGGAAGCAACCAAGATGTCCATCAGTGGGTGACTAAACAAAATGTTGTATATATGGACAATGAAATAACATTCAGTCTGAAAAAAACCTTAACATGTAAGAAATTTTAAAAAGGCATATTAGAGAAACATTTTAAAATGACTACCTTATTTTGTTTTTTGGACATTTGGGTATATGAGTTTATTAGAAAAAAAAATCAATGTCTATGAAACTGTCTATTAAATGATTAGTCACTTCCCCAAGAGTTGGCTAGTCTTTATCATAAATCATGCAAATGAGTATTTCATAGGCAAAGGACCTGAACAGACATGTCTCAAAAGAGGAAATTCAAATGGCCAATGAACACTTGAAAAAATGCTCAGGATTACTTAGCCATTAGGGAAATGCAAATCAAAACCACAAAGAGTTTTCACATCACCCCAGTTAGAGGGGCTCTCTTCCAGAAATCAACAAACAACAAATGCTGGCAAGGATGTGGGGAAAAGGTACCCTAATCCACTGGTGGTGGGCTTATTAGCTTGTCTTGACTCCATCGTAATGTATGTATTTGGATCCTACACAGGAACTACATTATAGGCTTGTACCAAGTCAGACGCTGTATGTGTAGTTTACAGAGCTCTTTCATATACATGATTAATGCTTTTAAATCAATACAATAACTGCGTGGTACAACTCATTTCTCCCTCATGGAGATGAGTAAATTCTTAAAGCTCACAAATGTTTTAATGTCTTAAAGCAAATATTTAGGACTTAAGTTCAAAGTACTTGACTTCCAAATTCAATGCTTTTCTGTATTCATCAGGCTGCCTAGGAGACAGAGTCAGTATCATGAATTTCCTATAATCAAAAAGCTTTTAAACTGAGGACACTGTCTTTATTTAAGAAAGTGTTTAAGCTTGCAACATATCTATCTGATGCTTCTAGGGCAGTCCACATGTCCATATGTGAAATATTTCTGTGAATGAACAGAAAAGATTAAAGAGACCACAGAAAAGATTAAAGAGACCACTGAAATAATGTATATAACATAGCAGGTGCTTGAATTATTCCCCCTTAAAATTTCAGGTGGATTAAGGAGTCATACTGGGAAAGTGGTGTCAAAAATAATTAAAACACCTGACTCAAGAGAGACGTTCTTCAGGCCTGCGTCTGCTGGGAGCTTTCTTGGCAGTCAGCTCTCATCACAAAGAGGTGCTATGAGATGGAGATGTTTCTCTGGGCTGCCACATTGTGTTTTCCAGAGGAGGAAAAGTGTATTTAGAGTTTTATGGTAGTTAAATAATAGCTGGGGATTTCTTCTTACTGAAAAAATAATAGCTCTTTCCATTTGAATTGTGTTGGTTTGTCATACTATCTTTCAGATATGATAAACAAATTATTTTATATTTAAATCATCATTCTTCATTTAGAATGGCAATTACACAAGAAGGAACAATTTATTGTCTCTATTACCTAGAATTAGCCATTCCTCCCTAGAACATTTTACATTTCCAACTTACTGAGAAAATTCATCAAGTTTAAAACATCATATTCAAACCAAAAATTCACCAATGTCTTTATAATCATGATTTCTCTTTGCAAGTTAAGGCATACAGTTGGAAATTATTTATTATTCGTGTTTCTAAAAACCTGTATGAATTTCAAAACTCCCAAAGTACCTATGAGATACTCTGGATTTGAGAAGGTTAGCTGAAGATGTCACTAGGGACAAAAGGCAAGGCAATAATATAATCATATTTAACTCTTTGGTAGTTGAACATTAAAGAATTAGTGAGTTATGTAACAGTCAAAACCACAAGTAGTTTGGAGAGTTTCACCACAGTACTATAGGCAGTGAGTGTTCATTGAATGGACATGAAAGTAAAGAAATTCCTTGATTAGCTACTGTTAAGCATTTGCCTTGTTTGAGTATGATCTGATGGAAAAGCCCTGGAGATTAACTGGTACTTTCTGACTGACTGAGCTTTTTGTTTTGCAGTGTACAATGCACTTCAGTTTGCATATCAAACTGAATCAAAGCTCTGGAGCCCTCTCAGCCTAATGGTAGCTCCATAAATAATCTGAAAGCAGTATTTCAATAAATGACTGGAATAGGTATGTCCCAGACAGGAGAAAGCAGAGACTGAGGAAGGTTTATTTGGTCTTTGTCTCTTTCAGTTTACACAGATATTCAGAGGTATGTATCAGAAAATAAAAAAAACCCATGAGCAGTGGATCCTACTCAGAAATACAGAAACTGTCCCTCAAGTCAACAGGTCTTTGCATGCTATAGTTAAATAAGGCCCTGTTAGTAAACTGCCAAATGCATGGTGGATTGGGCTCTTAGGTGTCGCCTGATGCCTCTCCTACTTAGAATCCTAGGGAGGTGGATGAGCTAGCTGTCTTGCAGGAGCTTCTCTGCATGGTGACCAATGGCAGGATCCTGAGTAGCATGTGCTGCTGTCACTCTCAAGTGTTATGCATGGTCTAATTACCTCTGGTGGCTTCTTGATGGAGTGCTCGTGGCATTTGCCCTTTGACAGAGGTAAGGACTTCAACAAGTAAGGACTTTTACCAATGATGGCACAGGGAGCCCATGGAAAGAATTGAATTGGACATAACAAATATTTCTGAAGTAGCCCATTAAGCATCCTTGTGCTCTCTAAAATCTACCCATATTGTGTTTGTCACAGTTCTGTCCTCTCCTTGCCTTTCCTTCCATCTCTTCATTTGTCTTCCCATCTCTTTGGACAACTGATCCTAACAATTTCTCCTATCTATTTCCTCTCAAGTCTATTTATTCCTCTTGTTTTCTTCAAAAATCCATTCAGAAGGGTCATATGACCCAGCTTCCCTAAGGGTCCCCCTTTTTTTAGGTGACTGAAAAGAAGGAATTGTGCAAGTCTGATGCTTAATGTACAGCTTTCCCATCAGTTTAATAACCAGCTAGTCTTAAGGCCTTGAGAACCTGGATGAAACTTCTCCTAGAGAGAAGTGACCATGAAGTGGCACATTGGATGTTGGCAACCTGCAACTTTCTCCTACACTATTACCACCTTGACTTTTTACTGTTCTCTTAGGTAACAGTAACACTTTATTATTGCAGTTTTTACTTCTGAAATCCAAAGATATTTAGTCCTTTTCACAGCATTATTGCTAATTTTGGGAGCCCATTGGCTTTCCAACAGAAAGCCTAAATTGACAGTTTATAATGCAAGTCTCAATCCTCTGGCCTCAAGCTCCTCATGTTGCTATACCTACCATTCCTTTACTGTTATGACATTTGTCCAACTCTAACCAAGTCTTCCCACTGAGAGGCCCAATTGAAACCAAGCTTCAAACTCTTTATTAATATCCCCATTCTGGGCTCACAATAAACTATGAACGCATTTGCCTTATCAACAGATTGTTGTAGTGATATTCTGGGGGCAATCAGCCTTTGATACTTATGGTTTTAATACTCAGTAGAAGTGCAAGAAAGCTAATAAATCACCTTGTGTTTGCTCAAAACATGTATTACTGGAATAAGCCTGGGAACCTGAATTTGTAAGTGCTCAAGCTTATTCCAAAGTGAGTACTCCATGCACTATGCTGAGAAAGATGTATACGTCTCAGAAAAAAACTATAAAATTAAAACCTATTACTACAGTCTAAAATATTAGTTCTTGGACATGTGAATCATTTTTGATCCTCTTAAAAGAATCTCAAAGCTATATTTTTAATCACACAGAGCTTAACACATTGTTAAAACTGAAAAACACCATGTTAAAAAGGAAACATTTAAATATTTAATGTGTATATAAATGTGTGTGTGTGTGCCTAAAATCATTTGGACTTCATTCTTGATGAGACCTGTAGTAACAGAAAATTAACTTTTATTCAACACTAATACTTGTCAATCTAGTAATGTCCTTTAAGAGAAATACAGTGTAGCTTTTCTCTTATCAACTTCTTTGCTATTCATCATGTGTTAATCAGGCCATGGAAGGTTCCCATCAATCACAGACTGCCCTGGGTTTGACTCTCAACTTGACTTTATTTTATCTTCCAGGCTCAGTTTTCTTATCTTTAAAGTGGGAGAACTAATATCTGCAGAACTGTTTACAGGATTGAATTTGTGGTGTACTAAACACACAGTGGACATTCACTAATGTGTTTCACTTCCCATTCTTACCTTGGTTTCCCTTGTCAGAAAAAGGAAAGTAAGGAGTTGGTTTTCTTCTCCTCCAGTCAATATAAATATGGTATGAAGGTAAACTTAGCTTACCAGTTGTTGAAACACTTAGGCCTTCTAATTTCAGATGTCCAGAGCTTTTGTTGTTGTTATTGGAGGGGGTGCTATTTTTCTTCATCATTTTTTACTCCTTTCCATGAAATCTACTAGTCTGGGTCTTTTAACCTTGATTTCAAGCATCCTGCCCAAAATAACACTATTTGTTAATCTTGTTCATCAAAATTCATTTATGGCTGTTTACTTAGAGTGGGTTTTGTTTATGAACTCTCAAAAACGTCAAAGAAATAAGGTAATTTTCACAATGTTCTGGTTGCATTTAAGTTTGACTCTCTTTAAAATTAAATAAATCTGCATATTTCATTTAGTTTTGATTGCACCTGTAAACTGAAAGTCTGTGATGATTAACTATTTATCATTTCAGTTTGGACTGCAAATTGTTTTGGTAATTAAAAGCAGATGGCAGAAGCTGGGGGAAAATGTGTAGCAGCTGATTAGAGGAAATAAATGAATTTGGAGATATTTAACTTCCAGATAATAGATGGGTCAAACGCAGTTTATACTTCACTGTGTGTATTTTCAGAGCAATTCCAAACATGATGTTTGATAATATATCAAGAAGTAGGTGTTTGTTTTTCATCTTCTTTTGCTTTCTGTCCCATTACAGAATGCTCACTTTCTTTGTATAGCATGTGTGCCAACACATTAGTTTCAGTTAGACTTCAGTACTTGGGTCACTAGTGGCCTTTTTGATAAGAATGTGCTTTGCCTGCAGGATATCTTGAAGCTAAGCATTGTGTGTTGCTTAAATTTTTCTTTATGGGATTTGTTATTGGCTCTCAAGCCCAGCATTCAACCAAGTTGAGCTGCTCAATAAAGTTCATCTGTCAGTCTAGCAATTTTCATTCTGGGGCAGAAAACAAAAACCCTCATTAGACAAAACTAAGTTCTTCAACAAGTTAGATTTGTTTTAAACATGTTTATAGTCTGATGCCCATTCTCTCTCAGACCTAATAATTAAAAGCCTAATCCACACTCCCCTGGAACTGTGAAGCCAGTTTGAAAGATGGGAGTGCCTCTCGAATGCCAAGAAA
Source organism: Oryctolagus cuniculus (assembly GCF_051225735.1). Lineage (NCBI taxonomy): Eukaryota > Metazoa > Chordata > Mammalia > Lagomorpha > Leporidae > Oryctolagus > Oryctolagus cuniculus. Next base: position 133,463,570 of record NC_142872.1, on the reverse strand, counting down.
CCTGCATTAGGAGTTATGTGGCCGTAAAGGTGAAAGGATCCAGTCTTAAATGTAAACCCACAGATGCATGCATGATAGTTTTAAAAAGTAACCAGGTCTTTTTCATGGAGTTTGCAGTCATTCTCTGGGCAATGTCTGCTGGAGTTGGAAAAATGAGAGAATAAAAAGACATGTCATAAATTTCATTTCCCAGGGTAGCCACCCATAATTCAATAATCTTACTTTTTGCACAAAATTCCTATGTTACTCTTTGTGCATTGTTGCTTGCATAAAGATGTTAGTATATAATATCAGAATGTGACCTTATTGGGAAATAATGTCTTTGCAGACTTGAGGTGAAGTGATCAAAGTGAGCTTTAATTCAATAACCATTGTCCTTTACAAATTGAAAGTTGGACAAAGGCACACAGAGGGAAGATGATGTGAAGAAAGCCATGTGATGACAGAAGCAGAGCATGAACTGATGTGGTTGCAAGCCAAAGAACATCAGTAATTGCTGTCCACCACGAGAGGCTATGAAGAGGCAAGGGAGGATTCTGCCAGGAGGCTTGCGGGGAGCACGGCTCTACCAATTCTGGAATTGGGGATTTTACCATCAGGAATTGTGAGACAACAACACATGTCTGCTGTTTAAACAGCTTGGTTGTCGATACTTTATTATGATAGCCCTAGCAAAATAATACACAATCCATTGCCCATGTGAATATCTCTCCTTGAAAAACAAATCTAAAGGAACAGATTACTAATAGAATGGAATGTTGTTTGTTAATAAATATTCTTTAAATTTATTTTTAATGTGTTAAATGATAAATTGTGTTAATATGAAAACTACACATTTTCATTACAGAGAATGTTCAAATAGAAATGCATGGTCTGAATCAGTCCTTGCTCCTTGCAGTCCATTCTCCAAAGCATACTACAGATTCCCCTTCTCAGCGAAGTCAGTCTTTATTAAAAAACTTCATTAATTTTTGAGAATTAGCTCTTGTTTTTCTTTTTATACTTTTACTTTGGAAAAAAAAAAAGAAAAAGGTGGTTCACTTAGATCTGCTAGAGTGAGCAAATTAGAATATTGATCCTGCTTCTTCTCTCATTGCGAACACTATATAGTTTTTCATCCCTCCCAGAGCAAATTCATAGCATTCTATGGACTCCCCACCCCGAGTCCCCCTTCCTTCTGGCCCTTGTTATCTTCTGGACCTTGTCTCCTATGACCCGCCACCCAAGTCACACCAGCCTCCTTGTGCACTTTTTAAACTTCAACATGTTCTCACTTGCTTTTAGTTCTTCTTTCAACACTCACAGGCATCTATCACATGACTAGCCTACTCACTACTGCCAGGTCTGTGTCCAGAGAAAATCTTCCCAGGAAAATCTTTTCTGTCTCACGTGTCATCCCTACTTCCTGTCCAACTGCCCCAGTTATCCCCTTTCCTGCTTTATTTTTCCTTATATTATTAACAACCTCGGGTGTTTTACTCCACTCCCTTATACTTATACTTGTTGTCTGCCACGTTCAATTAGAATGCAAAGTCCATAAGGGCAAGAACTTGGTCTGATATCATTTACTGTATATCCCCAGCACCATGTATGACAAACATCAGACACTCAATACTTTGTGAAGCCAGTGAAGAGATTGTGACAAGGTTGAGGAATATGATGAAGTATGAAATGAAATCATGTCCTCATGGGCTCATTCGGTCTTCTGTTAACTGTAATTTGCATAGTCTATCAGGACCATGTGCATAATTTTATTGTAATAAGTGGCTGAAACAAAATTGTAGAGTTGGTGTCGTGGCACAGCAGGTTATGCTGATGCCTGTGATGCTGGTATCTCATATGGGGGCCACTTTGAATACTGGCTGTTCCACTTCTGATCCAGCTCCCTGCTAATATACCTGGGAAACAGCAGAAGATGACTTAAATGCTTGGGCCCCTGCCATCCAAGTGGGAGACCCAGATAGGAGTTCCAGCTTTCTGCTTCAGCTTGGCCCAGCTCTGGCTATTGCAGTCACACAGGGAGTGAACCAGTGGATGGAAGATCTCTTTGTAACTCTTTTTCAAATAAATAAATAAATCTCTAAAAAAGGGGAATGTATAGCAAACAATTCAGTTTTCAGTTAGGCAGCTCCAAATTAGAAATGGTTTTGGGGTTCCAACAAGAAAACTCAAAGGCAAGACTTTTCCAGGATGAACAGAGAAGAAAAACAGGAAAAAATGTGGCTGGTTATAGTATAGTTCTACAGTTGTCTTATGTGGTTTATCCTGCTGGAAAGTCTACAGTTACAAAAGTGTAAGCTACTTGGCATCTGCTGATTTGGTTGAATTTAATTTTTCTTTAAAATAAGACTTTGCAAGAAATGGCCAATGGCACAAGTATAGTTTTACATTCCCAAATGTTTGCAAATCAAACAAGGGTGAAGTCACTTATGGGGCCTATTGATTTGTCTCTTCAGGGATGCATCATGTCTGGTCTCCATACTAATTTGCTTTTAATTAGGTAAAGTAAGAGAAATTGATGAAGAGACTGTCTTCAATATCTTTCTGAGATTTTCTTTTCTATTCCCCATCATTTCCTTTGCTTGATACTTTGATCTGTTTTCCTCCTACTTTGAACATTATAAATCAGTCCTCTCTTCACCCTTTATTTATATTTTGAACAGTGATGTTGGCCCTGTCCTCATTATACTCATTCTCATATGTTCTTTTCTTCCCCCAACAGCTTCAATTGTTCTCACTTTGGCTGCCCTTTAGGATATCTGGAGAGCTTTAAAGATATCAAAGACTTAGACTTTAGACCAACTGAATAGGAATCTCTAGGTTGAAGTTTGAGCCTTGGTTTCATAAATTCTTGGACAATTTTAGTGGGAGCCAGAATTGAGAATCACCAATAGTTGTTGAAAAATTTTTGTAAGATCACAGTTTGAACTTTTTTGTATTTTTGAGACACAGATGTAAAGTGGTAAGATAGAGGATGGATTGTGGAAACGCAAACAAACCAGGGAGAGACTAGAGAGAAAGCAAAAGTGATCTTTTGCAATACTCTAGGCTGGTGATGAGAACCTAAATTTAGAACACTGGTGATGAGAATAGACAGCTATATTTATACAGACTCTAGGGGAATGTATCAGTTACCTATGGTTGCCAAACAAACCATCTCAAAATGTAGTGGAATAAAACAGCAACAACTCTTTATTTGCTTTGCCTGTAAATTTGCAATTTGGCTGTGCATCAGTAGAATTGGCTTGTTTATACCCAACATGGAAATATTTGGTACAATTCAAAAGGGTCCATCCATTTTCAAGATGGCTCACCTGCATGGCTATTAACTTGGTATTGGCTATAATTTTGAAGCTTAGCTAAGGCTGAGTATCTGAGATTTCAGTTCCACTTACAATGGCCTTATCCACAGGCTGCATGGGCTTTCTTATGGTATGGTGTCTAACTTCCAAGAATTAAATATTTATAACACAACCTCAGCAACACACAACATGGTTTCTACTGTATTGTTTGAGGCAATGAAAAGGTCAACTTAGGTTCAAGGGAAGGCAGCATAAAATCTGTATCTTGGTAGAAAGAGTGGTAAGATTTTTAAAAGAAATGCAGGACAGGAGATTGTGGTGGTCATCTTAAGAAACCATAATCTGCCACAAACTTGGGGACTGATAGGATGGGGAAAATGAAAAGGGAAGGAAAGGCTAAGATCATGTAAGCAAAAAAAGCCTGAAATTCTATGTTTATTGAGTTCATCAATGCAAACGAGTAATATTTTATTAACTAGTGCTGTGCGAAATATTGCCTGTGTTACACATCCCTAAATCCCGTGGAGCAGCTCATTTCATTTGCGTTGATCAGCACCTAGATTCGACGTTAGCACCGGCTAATGCTCTACAAAGGTGGTGATAGCTTTCCCAAAGCTTTTGGAAATCTCTGAGATCTCTGATGCACAATCTGTTCATATACGTGCGTCCTATTTAATCACGTGGCTGGAGGCACACAGCAACTCACACAGTTGGGAAGGTTAGGGAAAAAAGGAAATAAATCAAAAACACATCTAACACTAATTAGTGGAACTTGGATGTCTTTGTTTTTTAAAGGAAAAGCCCATAGTTTTCTTTTCAAAGAAAATAAGAATCAAGTCCTTCCAATTCACTCTTCTTATTTTATGGGATTAAGACAGAATTTCCTAACCTAACTCTAATCCATCTCTGATTATATGCTTCCAAGTTTGAGAAGAGAAAATAGGCCTGGTTGAATCAGTATTTTTTTTTTAGGTAAATTTATGCATTGTTAGAAAAAAACACAGCAGCAGCTAGAATCATTTTGAAAAAGGACCTTCCTGTGGCGTTCCTAGGATCAGTTGCAATAAATCGTTTGTGATGATGGTGACTCTGATGAGAGGTAGCTAAGAGAATGCGGGCAGAGCAGCATTCTGGATTCCTTTTAGCCATTTCATTCTCGCTGGCAAGCACTCCAAAGAGAGGCTTACACCCGCTCTGCCCTGTCCATGTCAGTTCGTGATTCACAAACTCGCGTAAAGACAAAGAATGAAGGAAAGGAAAGGGGAACTGAAAAATCCTTTTTAATGGTTTCATTACACAGCTAAGTTTACCACACATTCTGCTCGCATTTTTCCCCTAGGATGGATTACTAACATTGCTGCCTGGATTTGTTGCTTTTTGCCAAAAAATAAACAAGAAAAAAAAAAAAAAACAAGAAAACAAACCACCTGTGAATCGAGTGAAAAGTATAAAATTAAACTTCGCAGATATTTTCATATTAGGACCACAGGCGAGCGGCAGAGCACCACTGATAGGTTCGTATACTTAACAGCTGCTTATTGAATCCCCACAAGGTTCAAAACCTGGTCCCAAGTGAAATGAGAAGCTTGTTCTGATTTGGATCAGATTTGATCTTGTAAGCATCCTTTTTGTTAGTCCAATACTCACTTTCACTCCAAGTTTACAATGCTGCACATTGCTTACAATTTGACTCATCAAGGGGTGGATTTTTATTGCTGCTTTTTCTTTCCTTGACTATCTGAATACACATCATAAAATCAGCACCATTGGCTTTGAGAGCATTTATTAAAACAATGTATTGTGAGAGGAGCTTTTATGAGACCTGTAGCTTATAAAGCCCTTGATCTTTGTCTCCAGATGACTGGATGCTAAATCCTCACAGGGAGGACAGGTTCTAAGGCACACAGTGTGGGATGAGAGGAGTTGAATCTTATCAGTTGCTCAGCTCCCTCTCAATGCCTGCGATCCTCAGTTTTATGACTTTTGCCCTTTGATCTAGGTCCACTCAGCATAAAACTAAAAGTCTACTATATGCTAGGTAGCCGTCTTGGACGACTAACCTACAACAAGTACAACTTATTTTCTGTTTAAACTTGAGTGTGTGCGTAGGTACTGCCAAGATCTGTTCGTTTTGTTCAGGAAAAAAAATATATCAGCCAATATTTAACAAAGAAAAAAAAGACTTGAATTCTATATCTCTCAAAGAGGTTAGAAGTACAGCAAGAATTTTTCTGGAGGAGTGATGTTTGGAAGAAACTTCAACCTCAGTAAAATATATTTTGGCTGAAGAATAAAAGCATTTATTAGATGTCTTGTACATCTATGTGAGGCACCCGGTAGTCATTGGAAAATCAAAAGTGAATAAGATTTGGCTCACACCCTTGGGGAAGTTACATATGGGGTGAAGAATTTGATTCTGATGACACACAAAAAAAAAAAGAAAGAAAAGAAAAGAAAAGCATAGTGCACTAGCATATGTACTATGCTAGTTGTCTGCAGGAAGGAGTTGAGGAAGACACCCTGGAGAGGCAGATACTTGAACTAGCCCTTGAAGCGTGACTAGGACTTTTCCAGGCGGGAAGGACAGGACATTGTGTTCCAGGCAAACAGCCAGAGGGACAAGACATCAAGGCGGGAAAAGACTCATGAGCAACTGAAGTGCCAAACCCCAGGAACTTGGGAGAGAAAGCAACACAGGACCGGCGAGGGCAGCACAGGAAACTTGGAGAGCGTGAGACGCTGGGTGAAGGATGGAAAGGCTTGAAGGTTAAGACCTCTTGAAAAACAAAGAGGAAGAGAGTATCAGTGGCTATTGAACAACAATAACAGCAGCATTTTCTAATCAGCCCAGTCAAGGGCAGCCTGGAAGAGCAGGTACAAGCAGTCTGTGAGGTCAGACTATCCGGTTTGCATTATGGATGTCTTCTTCCTATGGGATCTTAATAAAGCGACTTATCTCTCTGGGTTGCTTTTTTTTTTTTTTTCAAAGAACTTTAGATAAATTAAAATAAGCAGAATTTATCTGAGCAAAGAATGACTCATGAATCAGGCAGCACCTTGAGCCAGGAGAGGTTCAGAGGGTTCCGCCCAGCAATGTAGCAGGCAATATTTATAGACAGAAAAAGGAAACGCTACACACAACAGCTTGATTGGCCACAGCTCAGCATTTGCCTTGCAAAGATATCATCTGCTCAGTGTGAAGTCTGTGACTGGCTGAAGTTGGCTGCTGTGATTGGCTGGGACTCAGCCACTGGTTACCAGGACACACTCTTAGTGAGGTTGCAATGTGTTTGCATACTAAGTTAGGTTGCAGTTCTTTATGTAAGAATTCAAAAATATAGAAGCAGAGGTGAATTAAGATGCTGCTTGAGATGCCATATCAGAGTGCCCGGGTTTGAGTCCCAGATCTGTTCCTAATTCCAGCTTCCTGCTAAACTGTACCCTGGGAGGTAGCAGGTGATGGCTCAAGTACTTGGAATTCTGTCACCCATGTCAAGGAGACTCAGGTTGAGTTTCTGGCTTCTGGCTTTCACCTGGCCCAGCCCTAGGTTGTTAAGGGCATCTGGTGAGTGAACTAGGAGTTGGGAGATCTCTCTCTCTCTCTCGCTCTCACTCTCTCTCCTAAGTAAATAAAAATTTAAAAAACAAAGTACAGAGGTATATTTAGGCCAGATTTCAAGATCTCAGTGTACTCATTATCCAATGGGAATAATACAGAAGTGTGAGCGTGGTACTCTGAGGATTATATGAGTTCATGTAAAACACATTGAACAGTGTTGACACATAGTATATACTATCTAAATGTGATTGATGATGGAGGTTTGCATCATTGACACATGCACAATAAAAGGCAGACGGTTGACATAACACCTACTATATCAGTACGACTGTATGTGACAGGGAGTGCAGAACCACTCTAGGCAATGTACAGGAAGGGATTTATCACAGTGATCATCTTACCCAGCATATATGGGTATAGGTTAAAGCAACATAGTCATTCTGCTACCTCTGTAATGGGCTTGAGGCCAAAAGTTAGCAGGGTCAGTATCCAGAAGGGAAGATGAATATGGAGCAGGGGAGGGGGAACAAAGGAAAGTCTAGAAATCTCCTCTGTCTCTTACCCTTTCAAGCCTCGTTGTCAGTGATACAGGTGACCTGTTGGAAGAGCTGGCGTACTGCTCTATAGAACTGCACTGGTTCCCAGTCTAGGCATCAGATGAGATGGGGGATGAGTTCAGAGGAACCCATAAACAGGCAGGATAGGGTGTGTGTGGGGAGCAACTCGGACTAGACTGTTACTCGAATTAAGACTTATTCTATGCATCTGCTCTCCCACAATATGGCGCTGGGAGAGGAGGAAACAACTTCTACACAGCTGCCTCCAGTTCAACCAATAAACAGCAGGACCTGCTCCTGATTGGAGGAGAGCAGCATACTCGGCGTGTGGGTAGCAGAGTTGGGATTGGTGGAAAAGGACTATAAAGGAGGAGACAGACAACATGCACCAGGAACATCTATCTGAAGGAACACCTGAGGAACATCTGAGCAGCCCCCGAGAGAGCCGGCCGGCGGTGTGCTGCTCCCCCGCGGAAGTGGGGAAAGTGGCAGGGGGAACCGCCCTTCCACGGAGGTGGAAGGGACGGTAGCCAACCCGGGAAGAACCAGCAGCAAACCCGGGGAGGGCCGAGCAGACAAAAGAACAGTGCAGGGTCCTGTGTCGTTCCTCCACGAAGAGGGGGAGTGACAGGTGTGGCCCTTGCAAACAAGGGGAACCTGCAGTTCAGAGACAATATAGATGGGCAATCACAACACCTGTCCTACACCTAACTTCAGAATGTATTAGGACTGCTAGCTCACTTCTGCCTTCCACCTTGCCTGCAGACTCCTCTAGTGGCTGACCTAACCTAGCACCATCCAAGAAAGGGAAATCAGGGACCATGGCTTCGGCTTAGGTGCCACAGTCCAGTCAGCCTGCCTCCATATTCACGCTGGCCACAACACTGGCTTCTCAGCTCCCCTTACACACTCAGTTCTAAAGTCAAATGAAGAACGAGTGCTTCCACCTCAAAATTGGGAAATAGTACTAGAAACTCTTATTTATTGGATCTCCACCTCATTGGTCTAAGCGAGGTGGGCTCTCAATACAATGTTTACTAACTCCATTTGTCAAACCATGAAACAAAGGCTTAGAGAGATTAAGTATAAGCAAACTCTGAAAGAGGAAATCCTCTGTGACTAAACTCCCAAGGAGCTAAGAGGGGAAGTTGCAGGGAGGCAGTGCGGCAAACAGGAATGTGGGCTGTGGAGCAGCTGGAAGTCTGGATTTCTCTCCCTGCCTTCCACACCTGCTTCTCCTGCTAATGTCGCCACCATTCACACATATGTTCTAGTCATGACCAAGGATTCACCTTAAACCTCTCTTTCCCTTATCTCCCACATCTAATTGGTCAGTAATTCCTATCAGCTCTGCTCCAATACTCCATCTGAATTTGTCTCTAGTTTTCTGCTTCCATCCCAGTCATTTTCTTCTAAGCCATTATCTTCTGCTGCCTGGACTACTGCAGTAGCCTCTTATGTGAGCTCACCCTCTTTTCTAGTTTCCTCCCAAGTCATACTCTACACAGAATTCAGAGTAACCCTTGGGTGATGCAGATAAGGTCACATCATGCTGAAACTGCTTCTTCTACCGGCCCTCTGGGAGTCTCAGAATAAAGCCAGAAATCTTTCCTGGCCTTAAAATCCGTGCATGGGGGTTAGGGGTGGAGTGAGCTTCGCTCTATAGGCTCATTTTTAGCTTCTTCTCCTTATTCACCAGGAACTTTTTTTGCTTTCAAGCCTGATTCCACTTGCTACTTCAGAGGTCTTTAACAAGGGGCAACGTTACTCTAGGTGAGGGGTGTTTAATCAGGGACAATTTTATCTTCAGATACATTTAGCACTGTCTGGAGACATTCTAATTGCCATGACTTGGAGAAGCTGCTGATATCTGGTGGGCAGATAGTGAACATGCTACAATGCTTAAGACAAACTCTACAACAAGGAATCATTGGCTCCCAAGAGTCAGTAGTAGCAAGATGAAGACACTTGTATGTGCCTTGTCATCCTGCATGCACTTCTCACAGATCTGGTCACTGTCATCTCTCTCTGGTTGTCACAAAGTATTCATACCTAGTGATTTTCATATTTGAATTGTACAGATCCTCATTTTTTATATTATCTGAATTAAGGCAGGGGCCTAAACTGTGTCCCTAGTAGCCAGAACAGTGCTTGGTAAAACTTAAGTGCTCAATACACTTTTATTGTACAAATCAATAAATGAATGGATTGCAATTCCTGCCCCAACTCTTACTAGCTCTCTAACTGTAAGCTCTTTCATTATTATTTGTAATTAGAGTTTCTAATGTCTGCTTAGTAAGAATTTATGAAATTATTTGGCAGAAAGAGCACTATATTGAGATTCAGAAAACTTGGTCTCCTATCAGGTCAACCTGAAGAACTGCCCATTCATTTTTAAGTATGTTTTGAATGCCAGCAAAAAAAAAGTGCTAAGGTTTTACAACAGACAGTACAAAATGATTAGAATTTGTACTGAGGGTGGTTAAGAAAACATGTGTATAGCTCAAACTCAAGTCAGAAAGTAATATCATTCTGTCCCTGCCCCCTGATTTTAATATCTCTGAATTCAGGATTGTTCTAATGGATGACATCTCAGATTTGATGGGAAAAGATAAATTTCACTGGAAAGTCAAAGGGAGAGGATACTTATCTCTAGCTGGGAACCTCAGGAGATGAGAAAATATATGGAAAGAGACAAGAGTAGTAGGCATATCAGTCAACATTAGAAAGCATCCTCGGGGCTGGCACTGTGGTGCAGCAGGTAAAGCCATGGCATGTAGTGCTGGCATCCCATAGGTGCACCTGTTCAAGTCACAGCTGCTCCACTTCCAATCTGGCTCCCTGCTAATGTGCCTGGGAAAGCAGCGGAGGATGGCTCAAGTGCTTGGTCCCCTGACATCTATGTGGGAGACCCAGAAGAATCTCCTGGCTCCTGACTTTGACCTGGCCTGGCCTGGTCATTACAGTCCTTTGAGGAGTGAACCAGCAGATGGAAGATCTCTCTCTCTCTCTCTCTCTCTCTCTCTCTCTCTCTCTCTGTTTCCTTTTCTCTCTGTAACCTTGCCTTTCAAATAAATAAGAAAATCTTTAAAAAGAAGTTTTCTTCTAAAATGAATAGATTAGATTACAAGTCCCTCTATCAGTAGTTGGAAGTCTTCTGTGGTGGATCTGGAAGCTTGTTGCAGTTATCACTATCCCTTTCCATCTGTTTTTCACATAGATCTTTATCTGGTCTGCCATTAAGAAGGAGCATCATTGACTGGGATTTTCATGGTGCATCTTGGTGCTCCTGAGCCTGCTAAACCCCCATCAGAGCTACTATCAGGCTATTATCAGATCAGTGTTTGTCCCTGTCATGAGGCAATGGTGTAAGAGCTGTTGTCTATTGAGGGTAGAGTTTTGCCCACATAATGGATGGTGCTGGAAGCAGTAGCAGACTCTTATTGGTACTAGTTGAAGCAAAGTTGAAAAGTAATAAATTCCTTATCAGAATGTACCAATATTTTGCTTAGATGCCCAGATAAACATTTAGGGAAATGAAAGCTTGATCAGTATTTTAGCAAAAATTAACTTGGATCCTTCAGAACTATATATAATCCACTTTTTCTGCTTTAATAAACTTTTTTTGTGTGGTCATTTATATGTGTGACTGAAAAGTTCTAGCCAGACCCCCATTTTTTTCCTCTATAGAAAGCAAGAATCTGGTTGAGCTGTATGTAGTACACTATGTATTTAGACCAATTTGGGCCAAATCTGAACGTTAAGTGAGGACAGAATTAATATTAAATTCAGTGCACTGCGTGGAGCCAGCTATCTTCATGAAAAAGTAAAGAGAAGCAACTCTCATGACTGATGTTTAAAATAATTAGTTCCACAGCTTCCATTTTTGGAAAAAGCATTAGGGATATCACTGGTTCAGAAACAATATGATGAAACAGCATTAGAGGAGAAAGAAAATGTCAAATTTAACTTGTGCAAAATGTTCAGAGCGAAACCAGCGATCTTTCCCGTTGGTAAAACAAACAAGCAAGAACTGGTGAACAAGACCCACGGATCCGTGCCAAAGTCAAATCGCCCACGGACACTTTGCAGTCTCTTGCTCATTTCTATTTCATTTGGTTTCCCCTGTCTTTCCAATACCTCCATCATCTTTAATCAAGCATAAAATTAAACTGGGAAGGCATATTTTCTGGTTTATATTCTTTTTTTTTTTGATCCCCATCAGGGTCTAAAATTATACCTAAGCAAGTTTTATGTCTGGAAGACAATGTTCTGAACTCTTAACCATGAGGATTGTACATTCTTAGGAAAAGTGTTTTTAAATGAACCAACATTTCTAATCTCTTTAGAAAATATTATCCCTTCAATAGAGTAAATCATTTGAATATGTTGGGAGCATTTTTGCAAAGCTCTCAGCTATCTGTTATACAGAACTTGAAAATGAGATGCCCATGTTATAAAATTGGCACAAAAGTGTTTTGTTTATCTAGCAAGAACTTAAAAACAACTTGGTCCAAAATTTGAAATTCACTAGGTTCTACAGAAAAATTTAAATTCTTGACATCTCTTGAAAAAGTATATAAAGGCTGCTACTCTACGACTCTTTCCAGCCTGATCTGTGTCAGATGCTACACAGAGGTGGTGTCCCAGAATCTGGCAGCAGCCCCATCCTTGAAGGTGGCTCTGAATGGTCCCCATGTAACACAATCTAAACCACTTTACCAAAACCTCATCTTAGTAGCTGGTGCTCACTCTTGCCAGTTGATTTTCTCATAACAGAGATAAAAAAAAAAAATTTGGATCAACATGTGGCAAACAGCTTAGCTGTCCAATAACTACTTGTGTTCTTTCATAGAGTGAACTTAAAATTATAAACTGCCTTTTCAACCAGGCACTACATTTTACAGTTTCCTTTTTATCCAGGTGATGTGACAAATTCTTATTCATGGAAAGTGAGCAGAGGTAATGGGTTTCATTTTTTTGTTTTAAAGAATGATTTATTTATTTGAAAGGTAGAGTCATAGAGAGAAAGAGAGGGAGAGACAGAGAGAAATCTTCCATCTGCTGGTGTACTACCCAGATGGCCACAATGGCCAGAGCTGCACCGATCTGAAGCCAGGAGCTTTCTCTGGGTCTCTCAAGCGGGTTTAGAGGCCCAAGCCCTTGAGCCATCCTCTGTTGCCCTCCCATGTGCACTAGCAGGGAGCTCATTGGAAGAAGAACCACTGGGACTCAAACTGGCACAACATATGGGATGCCAGCACTGCAGACAGTAGATTTTTGGAAGAGTCCATCATTCTTTTTCCTGCTTTTAAAGACTGAATTGGAGTATCTAAGAATCACATGTGGAAGGAAACTGGGTCTTTGAGTTCCATGTGGGAGAAAGGCATCACTCTTTTTTTTTTAATATTTATTTATATGAAAGTCAGTGTTACAGAGAGAAAGGAAGAGACAGAGACTGACGGGGGCAGGGAGGGGATCAATCTTTCATGTACTGGTTCACTCCCTAGATGGCCGCAATAGCCAGCTCTGGGCCAGGCCAAAGCCAGGAGCTTCATTTGGGTGGCAGGGACCTAAACATTTTTGCGATCTTTCACTGCTTTTCCTGGGCCATTCACAGGGAGCCAGACTGGAAGTGGAGCAGCTGGGACATGGACTGGTGCTCATATGGGATGCTGGCGTTGCAGGTTGTGGTTTTACCCACTATGCCACAACACCAGCCCCAGAAAGGTATCTCTTGAACATGAACACATGCAGAGGATTATTGAATTGAGATTTAGCAGTAATTTAGGTAAGACATCATGTCTTCAGCCACAACTGGGGAAAATAAATGATTATTCAAGAAGCTAGTATGTTTCAAAAGTGGAAGAGAGAATCACCTGCCCACATCAATAATTTGCAATCCCTACTTGACCTCTTTTAGGCCTTTGGGTTTGAGATCTCTTTCTTAAGGAAAGAGGTTAGGTCATTGGTTTCCCTATAATTTCATCCTTGGCTAACTTCTCTATTTCAAGAGTACATTTAGTTATAAAATTCAGAAAGTTGAAATGGCAAAGGAAATGAGAAATCAAGCAATCATTTTCCAACATTCCACACTCAACATTTTATCTCCAGAAGTCTGTACAGTATAAGGAAACCGAGAGTTCTTAGAAGTGAAGGACGTATAATCCCATCCATTCTAACCCCAGAGAGATGTTTTGTCTCTGTTGTTAAGTTGAGTGTGGATTCTTTGCGATGCTTCCAGTGGTGCAGTGCTCCTTGCCACACAGATACCTTTACCGAGTGGCCGCTGTTGTTAGGCCTTTGAACCATCTTAGAGAAAATGCCATTAGTAGCTGCCACACCGGCTGCAATGAATTCTGCTCTTGAATGCCAGTTCTGATTTCAGACGCCTATGAAGTCATGGAGGATAAGTCTATGTGATTTTCCGTCCAGGTATCCTTGCAAGAAGCCTTTGGTTATTGCAAAACAGAGTCAGATGTCACATATAGTACAAAGTCTTAGCTTTCTCAGACTCCAGGCCTTTGGTTCCTCCAGCTGCCACACATGCTTATTATGCCATCATATGCTGAGTGGCCCTTCTAAAAATACTCCATGAACTTCTAGATATAGTCTTAATCATATCTTCTTTTTAATATTACTTTGCACTTGCTTTGGGCCATCTTCATCAGACTGTTGATACATAATTGAACTTGTTGTCCACTATACATCCCTGATATTTCTAATAGATAGTCTAATATTTGCTGTCTGCTATTTCAGCTAATTTATTAATCCTTCATTATCAGTTTGAAGTATTCCTGAAGCTTCCCCACATCTCATGTCTTAACTGTGCATAGTTCCGTAGTTTTTGTCTGAGAGAAAAATTGATTTGGTCTCCATCCAAATCTATATGTTTACTCTTTAAGAATTAATTTGAGGGCTGGTTCTGTAGCATAGTAGGTAAAGTAACCGCCTGCAGTGCTGGCATTGCACGTGAGCAATGTTCCTGCCTGGCTGCTCCACTTCTGATCCAGCTCTCTGCTATGGCCTGGAAAAGCAGTAGACGATAGCCCAACTCCTTGCACCCGCCTGGGAGACCCAGAAGAAACTCCCAACTCCTGGCTCCTGACTTCTGATCGGCATAGCTCTACCTGCTGTGGCCATCTGGGGAGTGAACTAGCAGATGGAAGACCTCTCCCTCCTTCCCTCCTTCCCCCATCCCCTCCTCCTCTCCCCCTCTCCCCCTCTCTCCCTCTCCCCCTTTTCCCCTCTCCCCAACTCTGCTTTTCAGATAAATAAGTAAATCTTTTTTTTTTTTTTAAGAAAAAGAATTAACTTGAATTCATTCTATCAGAGACATCCTCATACTCTATAGGGACATCCTTAGACTTGTTGTTCTCATTTTTCAGCAGAAAATCATTGTCCCATCTGCTCTTCACATTTCTTGTTTATCTCTAAGTTCCTGCATTTCTAAACATTTGCATTTTCTTATAGATTTGGGAAGCTTTTGGTATTCTAATTTTGTACAATTTGAGAATAAACTCATTTCATTTTTCTATGTTTCTGATGGAATGCCTCATGGCCATGGTAATTCATAAAAGTTGATGAAGCAAAAATAAAACTCTCATTTTGTAACTATAGAACTGTCCTAAGAGAAGTTTCCCATACTATCTAGCTCAAATTATTCTAGAACTATTTAGATTGATACTAAAATTTCTTGAAACAGATTTAGGTATTATGGTTCAGTACAAAACTCTACTCATACACATTAAGATTCTTTTTCCTCCAAGGTTTTTTGATGACTTCTTCCTGATTCTCATTTCTTAAGATGCTGGAAACATTAGGAGTTAGTGGGAGAGAGGAAGGGATTCTGAGTATATAATTGCCCTTTTGAAGGAATTCAAACAGTCCCGGGGGTAGCTTATGCTGGTTCCTGCTGAGAAGGAACTTGATGGTGACCAGTTGTTAATGCCCTCCCAGCAGAAGTGACTGCAATGCTGGTGGTAGGTGTGTCATATTGGGGAGCTGGGGTGCCCAGCTGAACCTTCATGGAATGCGGTGGTATGAGAGGTTCTTTGCCTTTCTTCTCCATCTTCCATGTCATTCATGCCAAAGTACTAATGTAGATTCTTTTAAGCCGACAGAGAATTAAGATTCTCCTCTGCACCATCTTTGGATTCAAAGAAAATGAAATAGTCCTTGTCCTTTCAAGCCTGGATATTTCTTTGTCCTTATCATTTACAACTCTCACTGCATAGATCTATAGGTCTTGCTTTTTTCTTTGATTTCTTTTTCATTTGATAAGTTTATTTTTTGGTTTTAAAATGTAATAATTTTTAACATGTTGCCACATTCACATTATATGTAGACATCATATACATACATATGTATATTATTTTTCTTGAAAGCTGAGATAATTAATATACATTGAGGGATTCAAGACAATGATCATAACATGGGAGAAAAGGGTATACTTTCATGTACGTGGTATGATTCAGTGAAGCAAGATTTCTAACTCTATACCAAATGATATGATAACCACACAATTTTTGTACTCTGCATATAACTTTCACACATAAGAGAAAACATGTGACATTCGCCCTCTGGGTTTGGGTTTATGTCACTTAGCACAATGATCTCCAGTTCCATTTATTTTGTTGCAAATGTCAGGATTTCGTTCTTTTTAATGGCAGAGTAGTATTCCATCATGCATATGTACCACATTTTGTTTATCCAATCATCAGCTGATGGACATCTAGATTGATTTTCTATCTTTGCTATTGAGAATTGAGGTCCATATACATGCGAGTGCAGGTATCTCTTTCATATGCTGATTTCACTATGGCTACATTCCTAGGAGTGGGACAGCTGAGTCATATTGTAGGTCCATTTTTAGTTTTCTGAGGAATCTCCATACTAATTCCATAATGGTTGTACCAGTTTGCATTCCTACCAACAGTGCATTAACATACTCTCAGTGTTGCTTTAAGCAACTGCAGTTAAGGCATAGTTGCTAGAGTTTTTCTTAGTTTTCTGGGAGGGCTGTTTATTGTGGTGCTACCTCTTTCTCCCAATAACAACCCAAGGAATAGGTAGGGCAATATAAACTGCTCCTCAATTCCCCTCCGTTCTCTGTTCATCCCATTTCACAGGGAAATAAGCCAGGTTTTCAGGTTTAAATATTTTTCTTAATCCTATACCTGGTTCAAACTGTCCTTCAACCTAGGCAATTTAGGGCATCCTTGGAATTTCAGAGAGGAGATGAAGGGGTGCACAAAGACATGGGCAATGTCTGGCTAACTCGAAGCCACAGCCGTCATTCTGCTAAGGTAGTTACCAGAGACAGCTTTAGGTTGGAGATTTTACTAGAATTTTTTCAAAGCATATTGACATTCTGCATAGTGGTCAGATTAATGTAGTCAAAATCTGTGTTTGATGAAGTACTTTGCCGACAAAAACAGCAGAATTGAGGAATCAACTTATACAAGTGTCCATACTGGGAAGATTATTCAGGAAACTGTTCCTCTTTTTAAGCCTTTGCAAAGATACTCTTGATTTTGACAGTTTCGTTACTCAAATAAGTGGCAAGCTAGGCCCATCATCTCTCAATCCATTTGTGCACTTGTGGTACATCACTAACTAGGTGGGGTATAAAAATAAGACCTGGGGCCAGCATCGTGATGCGGTGGGTTAAAGCCCTAGCCTGCAGAGCTGGCATCCCTTAAGGGTGTGGGTTTGTGTTCTTCTGATCCAGCTCTCTGCTTATGGCCTGCATGAGCTGTGGAAGATGGCCCAAGTGATTAGGCCCCTGCACTCATGTGGGAAATGCAGAAAAAGCTCCTGGCTCCTGGCTTTGGATCAGCTCAGCTCTGGCCATTGCAGCCATCTGGGGAGTGAACCAGCAGATGGAAGACCTCTCTCTCTCTGTCTTTCAAATAAATAAAATAAATCTTTTACAAAAAAACCCACTTATTCCTTGTTTTGAACCAAGAATGACTTTTATATTTTTAAATGCTATTTTATAAAATATGTTCAAGAGATTATGTAAGACCCACAAAGTTTGAAATATTTACTCTAGATCCTTTATATAAAAATGTGTTAGACCTCTGGCCTCAGGATCAGCCCTTAAGGCATTTGGATCTGGCTAAAAAGCCCATGAGAGTTTCTCAGGCATGGAAAGCCAAGACACTGTGGAAAAAAAAATGACCTAAATGATAGATCTCTGTGAGTGAGATCCCAGCAGAAAGAACGGGCCAAAAATGAAGGAGGTACCTTTCTCTGAAGGGGGGAGAGAACTTCCACTTTGACTATGACCTTGTCTAAATAAGATCAGAGTTTGTGAACTCAAGAGGCTTCCATAGCCTCATGACAAGAGCCTCGGGTGATTACTGATGCCATAAACAAGAGTGTCAATTTGTTAAATCAACAACAGGAGTCACTGTGCACTTACTCCCCATGTAGGATCTCTATCCTTAATGTGTTGTACAATGTGAATTAATGCTATAACTAGTACTCAAACAGTACTTTATACTTTGTGTATCTGTGTGGGTGCAAACTGTTGAAATCTTTACTTGGTATATACCAAGTTGATCTTCTTTACACAAAGATAATTGAAAATGAATCTTGATGTGAATGGGATGGGAGAGGGAGTGGGAGATGGGATGGTTGCGGGTGGGAGGGAGGTTATGGGGGTAAAAAGCGTCTATAATCCAGAAGTTATACTTTGAAAATTTATATTCATTAAAGTTTTTAAAAAAAGTGTTAGACTTCTGCATTAATAAAGCTTTTTCCCCTCTCTAATGACACCATAACCTGAGTATGACATTTTGTGTGTTTTATTCTTTTGTATTTGATTCTGTATATTTAATAATTTGTTATTTTTATTGATAGTACATATTCACTAACATTTTGAGACATTTTTATTTATAATCAATTTTTGACAATAATTTTCTGTGATTCTTATAATTTATTCAATAGTTTTGGCTTCTTCTTGCTATGCACACCAAGGCAGCTCTCCTACTTAATTTACACAGTCAATCTGGTAAGGTGAAGAAGAGTATGTGAAGACTACATTAAATTCAAACTGACCACAGACATTTGATTGAGGCCTTGCTTAGACTTCAGATGACAGCGACATTCAGTAACATGTAGGTAGATAATCTAATTTTCCTTCATCCAGGTAAAGTATAACATATGAAAACATCGGACTGTCGTCACATTGATTTGCTGCTGTATCTCAATACTATTCCCTCAAATTCAGTGCATTCTTCTATATATTTTGGAAAGAGTTGGGTCACCATCTTCTAATCTAAATGTTTCCTCAGGATATTAAAGAAAAACACCCCTCCAAACCACAGTTATATTAGAATTTCCTGAATTTGAAGGATTGTGATGGATTACGCCTTCTGCTCTGAAAGGAGTTAGAACTTAGAGGTGCTTTGGTATGTCAGCTCTGTACACCTAACAACTTGCATAGATCTAAGATGGTATACTGCAATCCACGTGTTTTTTTCTACTATTTTTTGGTTACTACTTGATTTATTCTAATCCCTGCCATTTATTGCTTATTTTTTCATCATTTGTATTACATCAAAAAGAAACGGAAATACCATAGTAATTAAAATGTCACATTATTTTCACAAAGAATAGTCCTGCCAACCCCAAACAGGACTGACAGCATGTTGGAATTCTCTTGATTCTGAGAATGTGCAGAATCTTCTCTTCTATGGGGATCATTTTTTTTTAATTTGAGAGGCAGAGTTACAGACAGAGAGGGGGAGAGACAGAGAGAAAGGTCTTCCATCTGCTGGTTCACTCCCCAAATGGCCACAATGGCCGGAGCTGAGCCTGTCTGAAGCCAGGATCCAGGAGCTTCCTCTGGGTCTCCCACATGAGTGCAGGGACCCAATCACTTAGGCCATCTTCCACCTCTTTCCCAGGCCATTAGCAGAGAGCTGGATAGAGAGTGGAATAGCTGCAACTCAAATAGGGGCCTATATGGGATGCAGGCACTGCGGGCAGAGGCTTAACCTACTATGCCAGATTGTGGGCCCCTCCAGGGGGTCTTTTACTCCCTTCTCCTTGGGTGGTTTTCACCATATTTTGCTCTGATGAGGCCCTCTTTGGTCACCTGAAGTGTAGGCTCAATCCACAGTGTTCACAATTACGAGGACTGAATTTCACCATGATTTGTATCTAGAGGTTTCAGATTGCTAGACGAGGAGGAATCTTTGGTCTAATTTCTTTACTGTTTGCACAAACATCGATACTGGTAGAGGTGTTTTTCCTAGGACATCTGCTATTTGCTCCTCAATCTGTTTTTTTTTTTTTTTAATTTATTCTATGAAAAACAGACAGAACTCTTTCCTCTGCTGGTTCAAGCTGCATATGCTTGCAAGAGTCTGTGCTGGGCCAAGCTGAAGCCAGGATCCCAGAACTCAATTGGGGTCTTCTACATAAGTGGCAGGGATTTAAGCACGGTGCCTATTAGCAGTTAGCCAGCATCAGGATCCAGACTTGAACCCAGGCAATGTGATATGGGACATGGGAATCTCAAGTAGTGTCTTAACCAGCTGGCCAAAACCTGCTGTGCAATTTGTTGTCTGTCTTCAGTGGTAATATAGACAGCTGGAAAAGAGTTGCTTGTTCACACGGCTAAGGCTGGAAAAGTGCCTCAAAACCAGCCCTAACAGTGTATCATATATTACAGCTCAGGGAGTAGCATCCTTTTGTAATCTTAAGGATTAGGGAAACAGTGTAGCAGTGATTCCTTTATAAACATTGGCATAAGGATTTGGCAAGGAATGTTTAAACATCATCTATGACAAAATACTTGGTTTACATACATAGATTCTGATTGTCAATATCATTATCATTAAATAGCGCTTACAAATTTTAATATGTACCTTAAAGATGATAAATAAACTATGGATTTAGTTTTAGAATCAGTGTTGTGGGCCAGGATGTCATTCACTAATAACAATAAATTCCACTGAATATATACTAATCTCCTTTTATCTGTGTGTGTTTGCGTATGTATGTTCAATCTTCTTTCAGCAAAAATTTTTGAATTAGTCTCTTGTATGTGTCTTTATATCAGCTGCCAGACTCTCCGTGCTGAAAATGCCAATATACTTATCTAGAGTTAAATGAAAATGTCAGTAATAGGAAGATAAATCCATCACAGATTCCTAGTGATTTGAACATTGGGTTTTTCATATTGAATTTTACATATGTAATACCTCTTCAGCTACTCCAATAAAATGCTAGTAGCTAAAAATGAACAAACCAAGAGCCATTTGGCTTGCATACCTACCATATTAGGTGATTCTCTTTGGTACACTTTCTAGTATTTCATCTCATAACAGTTGTATGATTTAAAAAAGACAAATTCCTAACTTTTCTCAAGAGAAAATATTTTCTAATGCCGCATCAAGTAAGAACAACATAGGATTTGAGTTGGAATATCTGGCTCCCAATTCCAGCTCCACTATTTCCTAGCAGCGAAGCCATCTAGCTTTCTGTGAAAATGAGGATGATAATTTCACAAGTTTGTATATGGGGCCAAGGGAGATGTGTTGAAAGAAAGTATTTGGCAAAATGCAATCCATAAATTAATATAATCAATCATCTTGTGCCTTTATTTTCTCTTCCCTAGTAAGTGGAATTTTATAGCATGTATTTCCAACAAGGTTAATATTACTCCCATGCAAGAAAAAACTGGTTCATAGTGGAGGCAAAATAAACCCTTACTCTAAACACAGATATAAATAAATATAACATGTACAGAAAATATAGCACTTAAAGATAAATGCAATATAGCTGTGATGCTACACTTTTGGGGGGTAGGGAAGTGGGGACAATTAGGGAACAAGGTCCAAAAAGATACCTTTAGTGAGATAATAAAACCTAAAACAGCTTGAGAAACACTGTCTTAGAGCAGTTCAGAGCAGGGGTAAGTCTCAGCTGACAAATTTCGTGCAGATGAAATGTAATTGTCTTGTTTCTCTCTCTTCTGTAAGCAAACTTGGTTTTTATCTCATGCTCCCATTCTGCCAGAAGGAATGCACGCAATCTA
The DNA here is from genome assembly GCF_051225735.1 of Oryctolagus cuniculus. Classification (NCBI taxonomy): domain Eukaryota; kingdom Metazoa; phylum Chordata; class Mammalia; order Lagomorpha; family Leporidae; genus Oryctolagus; species Oryctolagus cuniculus. Next base: position 133,442,096 of record NC_142872.1, on the reverse strand, counting down.
AGCCAGTGCAGGGTCTCACTGTACGGCTTCCCCCACTGAATCACAGCTGTGGCCTGGGAAGCTAATGGAGCGAGACTGATCTCCAGGACTTCTGTGGAGCTGGCCCTCACTCTTAGCCTCTACCCCACCTCTTGTTAGTACACAGATTAAAATAGGCTACTTCCCTGCTCCTCTGGAGCCCAGAGCCTCTCTCAGTTTTATTGTGTACACCTTTTTAGAACTGAGGAATTCAAAGATTTTGCTCCTCTTCCTGACTATATCCAAATACAGGACCCAGGATGGTTTCAAAAGTGAACCAGTGGATAGGAGATTTTTCTCTGCCTATCTTTTTTTTAATTCTTTTAAAATTTATTTGACAGGTAGAGTTATAGATAGTGAGAGAGAGACAGAGAGAAAGGTCTTCCTTCCATTGGTTCACCCCGCAAATGACTGCTATGGCCGGAACTGCACAATGCGAAGCCAGGAACCAGGTGCTTCTTCCTGGTTTCCCATGCGGGTGCAGGGCCCAAACACTTGGGCCATCCTCCACTGCCTTCCAGGCCACAGCAGAGAGCTGGACTGGAAGAGGAGCAGCCAGGACAGAATCCAGCGCCCATATGGGATGCCGGCACTGCAGGCGGAGGATTAACCAAGTGAGCCATGGTGTCGGCCCCTTCTCTTTGCCTATCTACCCATCATTTATCTCTCTGTTAAACAAACCAAATCAAACCACTACAGAAACAAAACAAAATGCCAAATACGGGAGCTAGGTGTTCCTGGACATTTAAAGTCACAGAAAGCATCACAGGTTTGTTTTCCCAGATGCCCTACTCCCTGGTTCAGACTAGGGAGGAAGGAGGAGTGAGGTATGAAGGGAGTAGATCCCTTTTGAGAGAACATCCTCAAAGTTATTATCCCTTCCTAGTTGTCTCAGAAGTATATTGTGAAGTTAAAGGGCAGTAAGATTTCTTCCTATCAACACTTTTTAAAATAACCCTACCCTAAGGAAATGGCTGCCTCATGATATGCTTTAATGGGTAAAGGTTACTATGTAAAATGCAAGTTTATGAACATGTGGGTGATGGGTATATGCAGGTATATATGTTATATTTTTCTAAAAAATATTTCAAGATCATTTTCCCAATGTGTTAATTCATGCTATAATTTACACACATACAATACACCCATTATAAGTACACAGTTAAATGATTTCTAGTAAATTGATATAGTTGTACAATTGCAGCACAATTTTGGTTTAGAATTTTTCCATCACTCTCAAAACATTCTCAAAAGCCTTTGTGCAGCCAGTCTTGGCTTCCACCCCAACACCGGTCAAGTACTGGTCTGCTTTCTGTCTCTATAAACTTGCCCGTTTGGGATTTTTCCTATACCCCATATCCTAAGTCATATAATACCTAGCCTTTTACATCTAGTTTCCTTCACTGAGGCTAACATTGTTGAGGTTCATTCATGCTGCTGCCTATGTCTGTACTATATTCCAGTATTCCATTTTATTGAATCACAGACCACGTTTTCCCATCAATTGGTTGAAAGATATTTGAATTCAGATTTGGCTATGTTGAATAAGACCCTATGAATGTTCACATAGATGTGTTATTGTGGATGTATGTTTTCATTTCTTTGGGGTAGATTCCCCAGTAGATTTCTTGCTAGTTCATATGTTAGATTTATTGGTAGCATTGTAAGATTAAACTATTTTACACTGATGCTATAGCACTTTATATTCCTCCCAGGATGCATGAGACCCTAGTATTTTCACATGCTTGTGCACAATTGATGTTGTCTTTTAATTATAATCATTTTACATTATTATAATGATTTTAATTAACATTTCTCTAATTATTTAGGACATTGAAAATCTTCACTTAGCAATCAATATATCTTTTTTGCTGAAACATATACCCTTTTGCCCATTTTTATTTTTTAAAGATTCATCTATTCGAGAGGCAGAGCTACAGAGAAAGAGAGGAAGAGACACAAAGAAAGGTTCTCCATTTGCTGGTTCACTCCCCAAATGGTCACAATGGCCAGAGCTGGGCCAATCTGAAGCCAGGAGCCAGGAGCTTCTTCTAGGTCTCCTATGGGGGTCCAAGGGTCCAAGCACTTGGGCCATCAGCAGGGAACTGTATCGGAAGAGGAACAGCTGGGACATGAACCAGTGCCCATATAGCATGCCAGTGCCACAGGCAGAGGCCAAGTCTATTATGACATAGAGCTGGCCCCTTGTGCCCACTTTTTAAATAGGATTGTTTTTGGTTATTGACTTGTGTGAAATCTTTATACATCTGGGTACAAGTTTTATCACATATATAGTTTTCAAATATTTTCTCAGTGTGTGGCTTATACTTTCCATTTCATAATGATGCCCCTGGAAGTACAAAAGTTTTTAATTTCAATGAAGTCCAATTTGCCAAGATTTTTAAGATGGCTTATACATGGCTTTCATATCCAAGGAACTTTGCCTGGCCTTGGAACTTGCCCTAACCCAAGGTTACAGAAGTTTTCATAATGTATTTGTTTCTAAAAGTTTTGAGTTTTACTTCTTATATTTCAATTTATGATCCTTTTTATAAAAAAAATTACACAATGCTCCTTTATTATACTGATATAGAAAAAAGATTTAGGACATTTGTGCTTAAGATGTGTACTGGGCCCAAGTGTCAGGGCCAAGGAACTGGAACAAGATTCTGAAATGAGACACAGTGACACTGGGACATGGTCAGCATGTGTTTCCCTGCCACAAAACAAGGTGGGGGCGGGATTCTAAAATAAACAGCAGGATGCACTCCTACCCTTTAGAAATCAAGAAGTTTATATTTTATTGGGTTGAGAAATGGCTTATTTTCTGTGGACCACATGTGGGACTATTTCTCCTGCCACTAGAAACCTCAGAAGGGTTTTTTTGTTTATATATATACATTGTAAAAGTAAATGCAACACATAAACTTAACTCAGGATTGATCCCTGTGGCCAGCTGCTCCGGGGGTCAGGGAGGAAGCAGTTTTTTGTTTTTTAATCACCATGTAGTTTACTTCCAACTTGCACTGGAATGACTGGACCCCACCGCTACTCCCCTCCCTGCCCCCCAACAAGAGTAACATGAACACAGCAGAGTACATGGCTGGCTCCCGGAACCCCTTGCAACTGCTTATTGGCCAGGCCTTAGGGTGGCTCCTGCCTATCCTCTGCTCAAACAGATCCTTAGTAAACAAAGCACAAGCCAAAAACCTCTGGACTCTCGTGGATAAGAGGAGCTGAGCCCACCCCCTGGAGGGGTTATTCTCCCTAGGTTCTGGGACAAGCATAAAGTAGATAAAATGGTCACATGAAAATGGGGCCGCTGGGCCCCATCTGTAGCTCCAATTTAAGATGCCCACAGATGGGATCAGGGTGACATGTGCAGGGGAGAGGGGCTAAGGAGTGGAAGATGGGGAGAGGCTATTTCTTGCATAATTTCTGCCTGGGGTAGGTGATTCCTGGATAGTGCTGGTCCTAGCGATACTGTTTGCCTAGGCAGGATGGCCCTTGGATGGTATCAGGCCTGTGCGTCTTCACTTCATGGCCTTGCACTGGGCAGTCATTGCTTCACACAAAGTGTCTTCCACCCTTAGGAACTTCCTGGACGTGATGGGCTTCAAGTTCTTGTTCAATTCATAGACCATGGTAATACCAGTGGGTGGGTTCAGCTCCCTGATGGCTCCTGCAAAGAGACTCTCTGGATGTTTCACAGTGCTCTCAAGATGTGGCCTGGGCTGCATCAGCACAGCTCTTCTGGGTATGGGCAATGATCTGTTTATTGCAAAAGGGCAGAGCCCTGGCCACAGTGACCATGACATTCTCACAGGAGAGCAGCTTATCTTCAGTGAAGTATGTCCACCTGCAATCCTTCCTGATGTTGCCGTAGAAGGCATGGTCGTGCTCGCTTCATCGGGGTGGTGTGAAAATCACAGGAGCAGTTCCAGACCTCCACCTAAGCCATGGTACCATTCTTGGCACCAGTCTGCTTCACTGGGTACAATCTGCTTGGTGAAGGCTGGTCAGACCCACACGGTACCACTCACTGAGGCTCCAAACCCCTACGACTGGCAGTCACTTCTGGGTGGCAGAGGGTCCAAATCCCTGCCTTCTGCACTGCGGTGGAGCTGACCTTAAACTAACAGCCGCATCTGACAGCATCTGCCTGCCTGTGCATCGCCTCTCGCCCAGACAGACTCAGGGCTGCACTACTGCCCAAGCGGTTCTCTGCGTTCCAAGTGCTCTCCGGCTGGATGAGCAACAGTTTGTAGGTGGCCTTGGCAGATGCTGAGTTTGCTGTGTTACTGCACTTCCTGAGATTTCCAGGCCACAGCTGCCCACACCTGCAGGTCCTCCCTGCACCCTGGGGCCCTACAGCGTCTCTGACCTGTTTTGATATAATGTTTGTCTATGGAGAGATATAACATAGCTATGACTTGAACATACTTGGCTCTTGTATTCATCAGATGTTTAAACTCCCTAAGTCATAAATGAATGGTACCAAGAGAAAGAAACTTAACCCAATTATGGAACTTAGGAGGTGGGCTTAGTTGGAGGTCCTAGAGTTTTGGGAGTGTTCCCTGGGGAGGTCGTTCTCACCAAAAGGCTGATTATAGAAACTCCAGTCAGCTCATCTAAGGTGAACCATTCTCTCTTTGCTTCTGGCTTGCAATGTGTTTCTCCCTCCACTTGTGCTCCCTCTTGCCATGAGGCGCTCTGCATGCCTAGGGACCATGCCATCAGGAACGCCATCGCCAGAGGCTAGCCCCTGGGGCTGTGAACCTACAGAGCTGTGGATCCAAATAAACCTCCTTCCTCTGTATGTAGCTTAAGTATTTCATTAACAGTGATGAAAAGATGAAGTATACATAGGGTTTTTGCTAATGAATCTACAATTGTCCCTGCACCATTTTCTTGAAAACATTGTCCTTTCACACATTAAACCAACTTGGAAACTTTGTGGGAAACAAATCAATCTTAAATATAAGGTACAGACTATAAAGTTTGTTCCATTTATCTATTTTTTCTGCCTACAATTAAGCCAATATCACACTTTGTTAATAATTATAGTTTTAGTGTAAAGTTTGAAATCAAGTCATGTAATTTTCACCCACTTTATTCTTTGTAAAACTTGTTTTGGCTGTTTTGTGTCCTTTGCATTTTCATATCAATTTATTGTTTTAAAAATGTCATTCTGATTTTCTTTCCTAAAAAGTGTTTTTCATCTACTTGAAAGTGAGAGAGAGAAAGGGAGATTGATTGATTTTCTGTCTGCTGATTCACCCCCCAAATGTCTACAACAACCAGGGCTGGGCCAGCCTGAAGCCAGGAACTCCATCCATCTAATGTCTTCCATGTAGGCGGCAAGGCCCAAACACCGGAGCCATAATTCGCTACCTCCCAGGGTGTTTATAAACTAGAACCCAGATTGGAAGCATGGTAGCCAGAACTCCAACCAGCGCTCTGATATGAGACGTGGGCATCTCAAGCAGAAGCTCACTGTGCTATGCGACAGAAGCTTACCAATGTCTATAAAAGCAATGGTTGAGATTCTGATACTCAAGTCGTGATTAAAAGGCGGTTTAAGGTTGGTAATGTTAATTTTGATTACTCAAGACCCCTGTGACTGTCTCATTTTCTAGAACTAACTATCAAATCTCTGGCTGATTTGCCAGGGTTCTGCTCGCTTCATACTGGACTGTAACCTCAGCCTAGTTGAGATTCTTTGCTAGCCACCAAGATTGCCACTTCATCTGTCAACACTTCCTATCAAGGGAGCCCATTCTGGTGGCATCAACAAAGTTAAATGCTAGTTTTTGACAGTTTTGTTCAACTTTATATTTGAATTTCTCTTTGGCTGAAAGTTGGAAACAACCTACTTTTATAATATTTTTTAATCTAAAGTAATTCTGATGTTTAAATGGTTGGCTCTTTTATAAGTAGCAACTTTTTCTTCTACTTTTTTTTTGTTTGCTTGTTCAGAACTTTACATCAGAACTAGATTTTTATACTTTTTACTGTTATTAAATGAAACCATTGCAAAATGTATTATCTTCCATGGATATGTCCATGGATATATTTGTAATATTTGAGAGACAGAATTAGCTGATGAATAACTACAAGTAACCACATGTTAAAGTCATTCACTAGAAATTAGGTGAGGTCATTATTAGTATAGCTTGGGTAATGCTGTCATTTTTAAATGGTTTATTTCTCTTTCTAAAGTTTCAAATTTGCTATTCCACTGGAATGTTTAAAGAACTGTCATAATTTCAATATTTATTCTAAAAATGAGGATTTCCAGGTTCTTAACTCTATAATTGATTCATTATATCACTGTCCTTCAAAATCCACATGTGTGGATAGAGATACTAAGCCAGAAGTATTTATACAAGTTTCATTTTACTTCAGCATTTTCATTTACTGAGATTAATAAATATTGTATAGTCTTGGGCCAAAGTTTTTAATTCTAGAGCTCGTAATACATAAATAATCTGTTTTATTCTTGACTAAATTGTAAGTTCTTTGAATGCAGATCACATTCTTTTAATAACACTCTATAATACGCTGCACAGTCCAGCATATATAGTAAATTAACTAACTATGTATTCCCTACTCCACTCATCTGTGCAATGGAAAGTGTTACATGTCCCATTGTGAAAAATTGGAAACAAAAGATAAAATAGAAAGTGCTACGATATTATACTAACTATACAAAAATTCTTGTTTTCTCCTATCTAATAAATAGGTACTTATTCAGTGCCTACTTTGTTCCACACATTGTACTAGATGCTAGGATGGCAGTGACCACAACAAACGTTAGTCCTCTGATCAGGGAATGTTGCTCAGCGAGATACTCAGACAATAATGCATAAGTAGATGACTACAAACTGCCTAAATACCACATAAGCAATTAGCAGGGTGAAACAGCAGAAAATAATGGGAAATTTACATTGATAAGATGGTCTAAAGGAGAGATATTTAACTTTCCTCACTCTTCCACTGTATGCATTTGCTATTATTTAAAACTTTCATTTGAAATACTTACCTACAGGAAAACTGCAAAAATAGTAATACAAACACAGGTGTAGCAGAGAATTCCTTCTCAGATTTGCATAATGCCAGTATCATATGCCATTTTCTTTATCATTCGTTTCCCAAATGTATCTGTCTTCTGCAGAATTGTTTTTTCTGAGTTATTTAAGGGTCCATTCATTATAGGCCTTTAACCTTAGTTTAGAGCGCATTTCTCAAGAAAAAGAATTATCTTTTAAGTAACTCCAGCACAGTTATCAACTTGAGTAAAGTTAATATTGATGAAACAATGTTATCTATACTACCACTTGTATTTTTGTCAATTAAACCAATTATGATGTCTCATATAGTACACACACCCTGTTTGCCAGTACAAGATACAACCTAGGCTCAGGTAATGCATTTGGATGTCAAGTCTCTTTCAACTACTTCAACTTGAATTTTCCACAGCACTCAGTGGCCTCCATTACCATTTATTTGGAACAGTCCTCACCCTGAGTGTCTGGGGTTGCCTCCTGACTTGATTCAGGCTAAGCATTCTCCACCAGAATACTGCACACGGGATGGTCTGGCCGTTGCAGCGTCTCTGCTCTGGAAACACGTCATGTACACCTGTTGCTCATTGGTGCTACTAATATTGATCACTTGGGGAAGACATCAAACAGTTTCTCTACTTTGTAATGACTGCTTTTCCCCTTTCTAACTAAGTAGGAAGATATCTTAAGGCTCTAAAATGTCCTCTTAGAAAAATATTCCCCTGGATTATTGACATCTACTGACATTTTTATTGACATTAGTGACATTTCTTTCCTGGTTGACTCTTTACTGGAATAATTGCAAAATAAGGGTTTTTCCAACATTGTTGTGCCTTCTTGTTTCTGTCGTGATACAACCCAAAAGTCAGCTCTTTCTCATAAAACCCTGCTCAATAGATTTTATGTAGAAAAGAAACGACCAGTTACCAGAACTTTGGATGTTTGCATATAAGACCAGCATTTATAATAAAAATGACAGATAATCAAAATTCCCTGCTGAAAGTCTCTTATGCAGGCTGTATTAATCAGCCATTTGTTACTTTAAGTACCCAAGAAAGACAAGGTTTATTCCAGCTTACAGTTTGGAGGGTCATAGTTTAAACCAGGTAGCTTCACTGGTCTGCCATCTCGTGGAGGAGGGCAATGGCAGAGGAGATGCAGAGGACTGATCATGGGGTGAGCCAGGAGCCAGAGAGAGGGTCGAGGGAAGCTCAGCTTAAAAACCTACCCTTTCAAGGACAAGCCCCCAATGACCTAAAGACCTGCCCTTGGCCCCACCTCCGAGCAGCTGTAATTAGATCAAACCTCCACCCTAATCCATGGACTGTAAGCATTAATTCATTAACTGTTAACATAAGACTGGTTTAACCAGCTGCATGAGTTTGGAGAGCTAAGCTCCGCTCAATCCATAACAAAGGCTGATACCTGGGCTATATGCTCACAAGATACAAGAAAACAGAAGAGAGAGGAATTCATTTTACTGAGCACAAGTTTGTTTTTTTTTTTTTAATTAAGATACTTATAATGATGTGGATAGGTATTAGGCTCAAAAGGCATGCTACTACAGTGATAGGAAAGGGTAAACATAAGTTAGTTAACTAACGATTTTTAAAAAATGAACAAGAATTGGTACTGGTGTTTGGTGGTGCTTTGGAATCTTAACCATCCTATATCAGACAGAGTGCCTGCTTTGAACCCTGTCTCCATTCTTGAATCCAGATTCCTGCTACTGTGTACCTTGGGATGCAGATAATAGTCCAACTGCTTGGGTCTCTGTCACCTGCATGGGAGACAAAATTGAGTTCAAGTCTCCTGTCTTGACTTGGCCCAGCTCCCGCTGTTATAAGCATTTGAGGAGTAAACCAGCAGACGGAAGGTTACTCTCTTCATAGCTCCCTTTATCTGTCTACCTTTCAAATAAAGTGAAAATAAATGTTTTCTTAAAAATTGATAAAAAAATCTCTTATTAATTTATAGATTATTTGTAGAATAGTGCAATATTGTTCTTTCCCCCTCAGTAAGCAGAATTTAGCTTGAAGGAGCAAATAGCTAATATAAAATATTTAATTTTATGAAAGATGTTACAGATGAACGTTTGAGTAGTTGATATCGGTAAGGTCTTTTAAGCTATAAAAGCAAAGGAGAAACACTTAAATTTTTATTATTCATTTCTGTAATATTGGAAAATCTTTTTCTAAAAACATATTATTTCACCAACCTTGGAATGAAGGAGTCCAATAAAAAGTGCAGGAAAGAATTTATGTCACAAATGGGACCTGTACTTTGAGCGTCTCCTTTGCTTCATGCCCACTTCCTGCTTTGCTCATTTTTTCCTAGATGATGCCTCCGCCAGTGCCTGGCACATGGTAGGGCCTAGATGAGTGCTTTCTGAGCGAATGCATGAGCAACATGAGGGAGATGGAATAAATGACTTGGACATGCCCTTCCAGCTGCAGGATTAACGCTAATACCATCTGACTTCAGGCCCAGTGTGGTTTCATGCCCATCTGCTAAACGCTGCTTCATTTATATATGTGCCATGCGATGAGCACCCCCAATTCTGGTTTTAGTGAGAGCCTACCTTTGCTTGTCCCAGGCATTTGTTTTTGGTGCACACCCTCCTAACGGATTGAATGCTGAGGTGTGCTGAAAACCATTGCAGCGTTTCCAGGAAAAGGTGTTGTGCTGCTTTGTCAACATCTTGTGTACCCAGACTCTCGTGGTAACCACAATTTAGAGGAAGAAGAAAACATTGGAAACTGGGACCTGGGAGCTTGAATGCTACTGCTTTCCATTCTTCACCAGCTGTGAATAATGATCATAAGAAGAACCAGGATGCCAACTTGGGTGAGGACACGCACTGGGCAGCTCCAGGCCAGTGGTGGCTCCCACCAAGTTGTTAATTTGAAGGCAACTTGGTAAAATAACCCTGATGAAAACATGTCACCGTTCTTTTTTTGTCTGTGAATTGCTGATTATTGTAACAGTCATATCTACTTAAAAGCTCACTATTTCGTCTGGTTTGTCTCAATGTGAGAAATTCTATCTGGTGTTTTTGTCACACATTGAAATGTATGGCTTCTATTATTTATGACTAGTTTCTGTATTTGGGAAGTAAGGTGCTATGGAATAAGGATGTAGATATGGTACCTTTTCCATCATAAAAGCTGAATGCCACAATGTCAAAATATTCCTGCCAAGGTATTATGTGTATTATTGTCTCCATATGATATTCCCACATAGATCACCTGCCAATATTTAAATATATTATGTAATTCTCACCAAAACTCTCAGTCATCATTATGCCACTCTAACAGATGAAGAACAGGTGCCAACAAAACCTCAGGCTGTTTGTCTAAGGATCATACACCTATTATGTGGCAAAAAATTATATCCAGATCTGGCCTGCTTTTGACTTGTTATAGCCAGAAATATTGATTAGAGTTATGGAGCCAAAATGCATTTATTAATCATCCATGATTTTTTTAAAGCTATGTGGATGCCTACATCCCCATAAACTCTCTTGTGTTTGTTATCCGGCCATGTAGATTACACACACACACACACACACACACACTCCTGACCAGAGAAGAGAGAGAAGAAAAGAGACATACTGGATATAAGATGATCAAATACCTAAGAATGGGGTATTTTATAAGATGATGACATCATGTTGCTCGAATGCTTATGAGTTCTAATATGCCCTTGATTCTCAAGTAACTTTATGCTAACCTAGGTCTCTGTTTCCAGCTCATGACCTGAAATTGTCCCTTTGGCAGAATGGATAATGCCCCTGCTCCAAAGATGTCCACCTTCTAAGCCCAGAATCTTGTGCTCTTGTTACCTTGCTTGGTAGAAGGGAGTTGGCCGATGTGATTTGGATATGAGGTGATTATTCTTTTGTAGCTGGGTGGACCCAGTGTCATCACGGGGTTCCTAATGAATGCGTGAGAGAGAAGGCTGGAATGTGGGATTTTTGTCAGGGGCCATGTGCTGAGAAATGTGGGCGATCCTTAGAAGCTGAAAAATATAGGGAAACATTCTCTCCTTGGGCCTCTGAAAGGAGCCCACTTCTGATGACCCATGTTGGACTTCTGAACTTGAAAACCATAAAATAATAACATTCACGTTGTTTTACACCAGTAAGCTTGTGGTAATTTGTTACTCTAGCAATGGGAGACTAATAGAGCTTCCTGTTGCAATTAAAATAGTCCAAAGTCTTCAGCCTGCCTTGAAGGCAAGATGGGGATTAGTCCAACTCCGCTATCTCCAATTCCCAACTTTAAAATACCTAGTCAAATGTCTAGGGGAAGAGGACCCATGCTTCAGATATTCCGTCCCCCAGGCACTCTGAACCGCTTAGGACCGTCTTGCTGGAGCTCACTTTCTCTGGCTTCTGGCCTTGCTCTTCTCTGCCTGGGGCTGTACTTTCTCTCCAGCACAGATCACCCTCATTCCAGCCCCAGGAGAGGGCCTAATTTATTCGCATCCTCAGCTCAGGTCTCATTCCTACAGGAAGACTTCCCACCATGCTTGTTCCCAAAGGAAGACTTTCTCCTCTCATGCTCCACTTTCATCCCAGCCCAACCTCAGTTGGGCTGTGTAGTGGGATCTCTGGCACCACAGGAAGCAGTCTGTGTATATTTTCATCATGCAGGAGAGCCGGTGTGCTCCCCAGGAGTAGGGACCGGAAGGGCTTGGCGTTTTGTCCTGAGCCTGAACACAGCTAATGCTCTAAATGTTTGCTAAATTCATGGGCTTGAAAAGTTTGAGTTATTTATAGAGGAGAAAAGGATTTCTTGAAACCAGTCCTGAGGAAAGCAGCTTTAAGTAACATAATGAATTGGCTGATTGATAGCCAGCGAGACCTCCTTCCCAGAACATTTCTGCTCTTGATAGGCATCATGGTAAGCCTTTTCAACTCTTTTATTTTATTTTGTTAGCAACACAAGATTTGTTTAAGTGAGAAACCTCCTGCTGCAGCAATCAGGAGTGGGATTCCCAGGGAGGAATGCCCCCATGGTATGGTTGTATAAAGGGGAAGGTACTGCATGCTTATTCAGAAAATGATCCATGTCCTACAGCTCACTGTATCTGAAATATACCTATAGATCTCAACTGATAGATCCATGCATTTACAATGCACTCAGGAAACTTTAGGATACTTCTCATGCACAGTTCTATGTTTTTGGTAGAGACTTGTTTTCATTTTAAATGTGTATTTATTATTTCACTTGTTTGAAAGGCAGAGTGACAGAGAGAAAGAGAATGAAAGGTTTTCCATCAGCTGGTTCATTCCCCACATGCCCTCAACAGCCAGGATTAGGCCAGGTCAAAGCCAGGAGCCAGGAACTCCATCCAGATCACCCAGGTCAGTGGCAGCAACCCAAGGACTTGAGCCATGACTGCTGTCTCCCAGACTACACGTTAGCAAGAAGATGGCTAGGAAGTGGTGAGGACTGTACCCAGGAACTCTGACATGGGATGTAAGCATCTCAAGCTGTCACTACGCCTGCTGCCTCTCCTCTTTTCATTTTAGTAGTAGAGACAGAACCCGGATCATTGCAAGGAAAAATAGAGCCTTTGTCCTATCACAATATTAGAGCTGACTCCTCAAGTAAGCTAGGAGGTAAGGAACTCCTAAGAAAGCTGCAATCAATAGAGGGGGTCCCACATCAGGGGAGAGCTTGGCTCTGTCAGTGACAACCTTCCACGTTCACACTTCCCACTCCAGAATGACCCAGGCACAAAAGAAATAGCACAGAAATTTTTAAAAAAATGAATTTTCTCTTTGAACAATTTAAATTAATTTTTATCCAGCCTGTAATGTCAGCTGGTAAGAACAATTATATTAACCAGATGTACCCTGGAATCAGGGACAGTTTATCAGCTTTGCTTATCTGAGTCTGAGTTAGGTCCTCCAATGTTAGCAAAGCTTTGATGCCTCAACATGATGTTTGCCAAAGTGGTATCTATAATGAGCAGCCAAATTCTCTGTATTTCAGGCACTTTCTTGTAAACTGCTTTTGAATGAGACTGTCAAGTGCTGCATGCTGTTTGTCAGTTAACACTTGGGGAGTGAAATTCACCAAGGGCACTTTCTGTACCTTTGCAACCAGAATATCTTTGCCAACACTTCAGAGCTATTTTAGGCTTTGGAGTTGTAAGTATCTCACCCTTCTTAGGGGTGATAGTAGGTGACCTAGGACGCCTGGGTTTTAAGTGAATTTGCACTTTGAAGACCTGTTGGACATGTTGGGATTTTGATTGCAGTATATGTCCAAGGAATTGTGCCTTTTCTTTATGAAGCATCTTTATCTAAGAGGTTTACCACTAATGACAATGATAATAAAGTGGTAAATGTCATGTATTGATTTTCATTAATTACCCAGCATTTTCATCACCTGTCTGCACTGTCTCTGCACACTGCAGCCTAGGAACAGGTGCTATTCTTTGTCCTGTTTTCAGGTGAGAAAATTGAGGCTTCGAACCTGTGAGAAAAAAAATGCCTAAGGAAACAGAACATACGTGGTGAAACTGAATTTGGGCCTAGGTCCATAATTTATTTTTTCTTATTCGTAGAATAAGGCTGTCAATGGGTTTGGGATGAGATGGAGGTGAAAGGTAGGGACATATGCATGGCAGGGTAGGGCAGATCATATACAAAGTATTTAGGTGCCAAATATATCCTTTCTCTTCCAGTATGGCCCAAGGGATGTACTGTGTGTGTCTGTATGTGTGCTGTGCATATGGGTACATTGGTGCTTACATGTATGTGTTTTCCCATTTTCCTGTGAGCTCAAACAGTTTGTGCTTTATCCTGGGATCCTGAGATGCCTGTGTGTGTCACTTTAGTAAGCCATCTCGGTACTATTTGAAAACCTCACTTTGGTAGATCAGAGCTGGGAATGCTACTCAGCTCTTTGGCCCTCTGACTGCCATCTATCCATTCACTCACAGTACGTTGGTGAGAACAAATGCAAAATAAAGAAAACCCCAGAATAAAGGCAGAGGTTTAAAGACCAGGGAAATAGGCATCAAGCTCATGTCGGAGACAATTGTGAATTGGCCTAAGTTTACAAGGCCTACACATTTCCCTGCGCAGCCTTTCATTCCTCTGGGTCATTAATTTCCTTCTTCATTTGCTAATCAGCTGAGCAACAAGGAACACAATAAGATTAAACTCCAACAAAAAGGCCCCTTTCTCCCAAATCCTGGAAATAAAGACTTTCAGGGATGGGAGGTCGGTTCCCTTCTCCGGAGCCAATGCATTTCTCCCTCAGTGATCGCTGCTTTCAGCAAAAGAAGGAAGTGTTTGGAAAGGGGTGACCACTTGGAAGAGAATTCAGGTGCCAGAGCACACGGTGGGTGCTGCCCTAGCTTCATCTTTCCTGGGCAGAACTGCCTTACGCAGGCCTCGCCTCGCCAGGCGCTCTCTCGCCTTATTTGGAAGACGCTCTTGTTGGCCCTTGGGAGTTTGGCTGCACATCCCGCGACTCCTGTACCTCCTCCAGCACCTGACTTACCTCTCCCCTGACCCGTGGGGCTGTGGTTTTTCTTTCAGAACTGCTCTGCCTTCTACCCACTATGCTCTTCTTGATTTTATCTTACAAATTAGATACCTAATTAATCTTCCTGAAGTTCAGATCTGATTAGGATATTTTACAGCTCAAAGAGATTTAATGGCTTCCCTAAATCTGAACAACAAAAGTCAGCCTTTCTGGCTTGACCTTCCAAATGTTCTGTGACCCGGCCCATTGCACCTACCCGAATAGTTTCTGCCTCTCCACCCTCTAACTAATGTTTTTGTCCTCTTTGCTCATACCGAACTGAAATTTTCCTTCCCTGCAATGGATAACACATCAAAGACAGGATCTGGTCTTCTTTCTTTGCTGCTCTGTCCCCAGCACCAACAACAGTGGCTGACTCCTAATAGGCACTGGATAAACCAAATAATGCTGAGTTGAAGAAATGAATAGATGGCCCTTCCCCACATTCCCCTGACTTGTTAACTTTGGTTTCTCTTGTCTTATCCATAAATAAATGAATTTATTTAATAGCCTTTGTTCAAAAACTATTACTAAAACAACTCAGTTATTAGGTGATATCTCTACCTTCTTTGAGTTCCAATAATTCTCAATCACATATTTTTGCCACTTTTATCTTTCAGTTGTAACTATTTAGGTATGCACCTAAATAGGCTTTGGAGTTGTAAGTATTTTATTTGAGTAGGATTTAAACTCTGGACAGAATGTACATTTAAGTTACTTTTATTGCTGTCCCCTTCTCCAACCACTACCATCCCTCTAAGATAGAGCAGCTAAAAGACATTCAACAAAGCACTTGATTAAGAAGTTTACATTATAGTTCCACTTACTACATTCCAATAGAATACCAAAATCCTTGCAGTCAAAGATATGTCTCTCAGTGCACTTTTCTTATATACCAGTTGGCCACATTTTATTGAAAGAATAGTTGTTTCATTGTTGCTGAATTATTAAATATACTACTAGTAGGTGCTTGCTGCTAGATGCTGAATAGACAATTCAGTAGATGAGTGAAAGTAAGAGTTTATTTCACGAAATTGTCAGTCTTGGGAAAAGAGCTATCTCTCAATTCAAAATGTGCTCTTTCCAACTGAACAAGCCAACAAGACTAGTCATGGAAAATTCACAATGTTAGTAGTTGGTTTTTGTTAGTGAAAATATGAAAAGGGAAAGGAAGGTGTCCTTATTACAGTTATAGTAATGTATCATTCCTTAGCATTTTTGGAATAAAAAATCATTTACATGCAAACCTGTAGATTATACTACCCAGAGGTGAAACATGGACTTCAGCTGATAATGGTGTGCCAACATAGGTTCATTAATTGTAACAAATGCACACTGTGCTGCAAGATTGACAATGGGGGAGGCAGCATATGTGCAGGGTGAGAGATGTGTGGGAAAACTTTGTACCTGGCATACAATTTTGCTGTGAACCTAAAATTAATCTAACACACACACACACACACACACTTAAAAGTATTTACATAGTTCTTTATGTTCTACAGCCAAATAATTTTTAAAGACACCATCATTCAGAACAAATGTTAATAATGATAATAATTGTTAGCAATTTTTGTCAAGTGTATACCACCATCATCCTAAAAACTCACATAATATGAAAAGTAGATTACCATTTTAAGATTAAATTTAGAAAAGTTTAATAACTTGTTTATATCAGTGTGTATCAATATGTGGGTGTGGCCTTAAACTCTGGGTATCTGACTTAAAGCTCAGCATCTTCATCACAAGCCTGCATTCAGCAAAGCTGAGGTTAATACCATATTTATGTATTTCCTGAGCAGTAACAAATAGAGGAGATGGCACTACACCAATCCTTAACAGCCTCTCTCTCTCTCCTCTCTCTCTCTCTCTCTCTCTCACTGTGCTGCTGCTTCTTCTTTATACATAATTAACTCTTTTTACTGTTTATAGATATGACCTCTTAGAATAAAAAAGAACGAAAACAACAATAAATGAAGTGGAGATTAGTTTCCAGCATTGACAAAAAGCAGACACTTTTGTCTAATAAAATATTTTGTCTAATAAAATAGCCTGCTTGGTAATAGCTCTGGTTGCTGACTTGGTCGTTGTCCTACAGGGCTTGCTTCCCTAGAAGAGAACATGGTTTTCTGCAGGCTTCCTCTCTTTGTTCCCACCACACAAGGTCATAATCTAAGCAGAGGAATCTTGGCTTTGGCCAATGGCTCTTTTCAAGAACACTTATAAAGCCGGCGCCGTGGCTCAATAGGCTAATCCTCCACCTTGCGGCGCCGGCACACCGGGTTCTAGTCCCGGTTGGGGCGCCGGATTCTGTCCCGGTTGCCCCTCTTCCAGGCCAGCTCTCTGCTATGGCCAGGGAGTGCAGTGGAGGATGGCCCAGGTGCTTGGGCCCTGCACCCCATGGGAGACCAGGAAAAGCACCTGGCTCCTGGCTCCTGCCAGGATCAGCGCGGTGCGCCGGCTGCAGCGGCGGCCATTGGAGGGTGAACCAGCGGCAAAGGAAGACCTTTCTCTCTCTGTCTCTCTCTCTCACTGTCCACTCTGCCTGTCAAAAAAAAAAAAAAAAAAAAAAAAAAAAAAAAAAAGAACACTTATAATCAATTGAAGATTTCTGAAAATAAGATCTATATTCAGTCTTTAATGAGCTCAAGTCTATTTTTCCTGGTCTGGAAAGTAAATTACAGTGAGAGTTTGAGCTTGAGATTGCCAAAAAGGAACTGCAGAGTAGCCAGTGCCTCCAAAGTTCTCTCGTTTTCTATATTTTCCTTACCTGTAGCATTATAGTTATGTTTATTTATGCCATTGGTGTTTGATTACTCCTGGGTTTGAACATGGAAGCTTTTCCACAAAATTTCCTTTCTGCGATTGGAACTGTACAATAGGCACTTCAAAAATTTCATGCAAAATTGGATTTAAATTGGATTTACCTTGTTGAAAAATTAAATGAAATCCTTGCATAATTTTTTACAATATGCATTTTCCATAAACTTTTAAAGATCCCTTGTATGGGTTGCCAACAAAAAGACAGTATTCAGCAGAACCTTCTGAGCTCAGATAGCTTTATGCATGGGCACCTGTTTTTTGTATGACATGACAAGCATCATTGGTGAATAAGGAACACATTGCTTTCGAAAGCACCATAAAAGAAGTTTTGTTTAGAGTCTCTTCCAGGAAAAGAAGCTAACAGATTGCACATACTGAGGTCATTTTAACTCCAGGGGGTAAAAGTTATATATATATCTCACTGCTTCCTTAAAATATGACACTGGCTAAATTGAATCACATTATTATCCAAGTGCTATCTAGGTTTCAAATCTAAACATCAACAGAAAGGAATGCAAATAGATTCAAACATCTTCTAAACATGAATTCAGAGACTTGATGACCAAAGGAAGGAAAGACTGAAGCTACTGTTTAATTGTAAAACTAATCTAAATTCTCTATCTTTTGAATGTTTAATATTTTTCATAGTTTCTATGCATTCTAGAAATTTAAAAAAAAATAGAAAGCCAAAGTCCAAAAGTGGGCTCTAACTCTACTTAGAGTTTTTTTTTTTTTCTTGTCCAGAGCCAGAAAAGAACTCTTTCATACAGCATATGGAATGAGAAACAATTGGCTGAAAAAAATAAATGCTTATTTGGATGTTTCAAGCATACTCATGTTTTTCAAACTAGAAACCAATCTAATTGGACACACACTAATAGACATCTGTATAAATTGAGTTTTGCTAATTTATGGATGCATTCATTTATTTTATGAATGTATACAAAGTGCCTGCTGTGTTATAGGCATTGTGCTTGTTGCTGGATAATGAATACATGATTCCTGTCTTCTTGGAGCACATAGCCCATTGAAGGAAACAGATGTTTAAAAAAACAAAGAATGAAATATGAGGGATATCCAAAAAGTTCATGGAAAAATGCATATCATGAGAAAAACTGTGCATGGATTTCAAAATGTTTTTGCATTATTCCATTTTTCTATGGACTATGAGGTACTCTCATATAATTATAGAGGTCTAGATAATAAAAGAACAAGATGACTGTAAACGTGTTTCATCAGATGCAAATACATGGAGAAGCATCTTTTTCTCCTATTCCTTCTATAAGAAAACACAAATATTCATTACCTGGAGAGAGCTTTCTGATAGTTGGCTCCACAGAACTATGAAAATAATCTTCTAATTTGGTGGCACCCACGTTCTCATAAGCTCCCTTGAGTGTTCTAAGCATTGGCTTTTCTGACTATCTCACATGATCACAGACATTCTCACTCAATAACAAGACATGAAAAATCAAACCCATATATTCTTTTGACCACTTGGGCTGCTGTCTGCGCAGCTGTCCAGTGTTCATGTTGAGGGCTGCAGGCATCTCTATAAATTATCCTCCTTTATTCACCTCTTTGTGGTCCACTTTGTCACCTTCCACTATCTGCTTACTTCCCAGAAATTGTGCTCCCACCAGCTTTTACCACTAGTTTTTTTTTTTTTCTGTTTCTAAACATATATCTCAATGTCTGGCATGATCTTCACACTCTTCCCAGTCACCTTCCTTAGCTAAACCTGTCTGCTTGGCAGACAAGCACTTTGGAACTTCATATCTCCTCTTTGTCATGCCACTGACATATTCTTTTTTTGGCATACAAATGTCAACAGGTAGGATCAAATGGAAAGGGCATGAAAGGTTAATTCCCCAATATCAGCATTAACTATAGGAAATGTATACATGGAGTAACAGCTAAGTGGAACTCCTCAAACAAACAGAGACCTGTGACAACTACTAAATGAGGATATTTCTGTAACAGTCAAATGAAGTAGGTTATTTCAAAGTCATGGGTCACTGGGTGAAGAAGGGAGAAGACCAGCTCTTCATCTTTACACAAGAGCTCTCCAAACAGGGAAAGCCAATATTACTGATTGTGTAGGTTTAACCAAAGAATGAACTACTGTTGTCAAATTGTAAAGGACAATTTACTCAAACACAACCAACCATTTTAATACACTCTATTAAAAATGGCCAGTATTAGTCTATCATCGCCATATATGAAGAAACATAAGAATTATAAGTTAGCTAGGTAGAAAATAAATAGAATTGTTAGTTATATTGTTTTTTTTTTAATTAATTAATTAATTAATTTTTGACAGGTAGAGTGGACAATGAGAGAGAGAGACAGAGAGAAAGGTCTTCATTTTTCCTTTGGTTCACCCCACAATGGCTGCCGCGGCCGGCGCACCGCGCTGATCTGATGGCAGGAGCCAGGTACTTATCCTGGTCTCCCATGGGGTGCAGGGCCCACTGCACTCCCTGGCCACAGCAGAGAGCTGGACTGAAAGAGGAGCAACCAGGACAGAATCTGGCGCCTCAACCGGGACTAGAACCCAGGGTGCCGGCGCCGTAGGCGGAGGATTAGCCTAGTGAGCCACAGCGCCAGCCAATTATATTGTTTTAAAAGTCACACAATCAATGACTTTGCTTCCAGAATGCAGGCTGTGTAATAGATTTTATGTCAATGGATGTTTTCTAAAAGCATACAAACCTTCAGGGGAGAAGAATTTTTCCACCTGTTTCTAAGCTCATGACTGAGATGTCTAAATAAAAGATGAACAAGAGAAAAGGTATACACATGTATATTATATAAGTTTTACTGGACACAGGATCCTGCAGAAATATAGACCAAAAGGAAATGAGTAAACAGTATATTTTCATGGGTATGACCCAGTGATAATGAACCGGGTCGGGTGAGGGAAACTCAGCAAAGCCTGTTTGTTCAGATTCTTCCCTGGGTCCCTCTGTCTTCACCCCTTTCCTCTGGGTATAAGGAGGACCCTTCAGGAATAATGGTCTGATGACCTCCTTTAGGGGAAGGTCATAGAATTGTTTTATGGCCTGCTTCAGGGGAGGAAAGCAGAGGCTGGAGATACCATCTTGCATCTGCTGTTTTCTCAAATGCCAACATGTTGTATTTTGAGGTGGCATACCTTGAATCTGTCAAAGTGAAAATGTCATCTGTTAATCTAAGTTGAAAATCAGTGAGACTCTGGGCACATTTTTAACAAAATACCCTCTCAAATTCCCTCTCTTTGTAGGCTCCATATTTCAACTTGCATGGGAAGGACTTCATGTAAGCATAAGGAAATTAACAAAATGTTTAAGAATTTATTTGTTTCCTGTTTGATTTTTTGTACTCATCATCAGAATATGATTTGAAATTTCATAAAAACACATCTAAATCAAGATGGTAGTTCAGTGAGAACAAGGGTAAAGACAAAGCAAAGACAGAAAGGTAAGCTAAACCAGGGATGAAGTTAGTGCCCAGAATAATGAGTTGGACTGGAATTTTCTAGTAGTGAAGACCTCATGAGAAAGAAAATCAGAGACACACCTACGGATTTTATTAGCTCAATAAGCACAGTTATTTGTGTACTGACATCAAAAGAATATTTTTCTTGAGCAACTTTGAAAAGAAGACAATGCTTGAATGAACAACATACTCAACAATACTATTTCAATCAGAACCAAAACAAGTTTAACATATTATTTTCTTTTAGCATTATACATTACTTTCTTGTTAATATAACAACATTGCTATTATACAAACTTAAAAAAAAAGCTTAGTGAGTTAAAAGAATATGTATTTATTGAAGAGTTCTAGAGGTTAGAAATCTGAGATGAGTCTTACGGTGCTAAAATCAAGGCGTAAATCTAAAACCTAGAGTCACTGTGATTCTTTTTGACCTCTAGGGAAAAATGCATTCCTTGTATTTTCCAGTTTCTAGAGCCTGCTTGTATTTCTTGGTTACTAGCTATTGCTATGGCCTCTGCTTCCGTCATTAGGGCTCCTTTTCTGAGTGAAAGTTGCCTCTCTGTTTTATAGGGATAGCTTGTAGTTAAATCAGGCTCACCAGGATGATCTAGGAGATTTTCCTCATTACAAGATCCCCGTGTCCCTTTTGCCATATAACGCAATATAAATATAAAATACATACTAAAATCTCTTTTCAATAGTAAAGCAGGAAGTAGTAGGGCCAATTAAAATCATCTGAAATATTCAGCATATGAATAAAACTGAGGAGAGTTTGGAGTCCATTCATACTTCCCCACTTTGAAAGGAACATCGGTTCAGACTGCTCTGGTTCTCATTTGGTATTAAGTTGTACGTAATTACTCTGAGCGTATATATCTTATTTTAGGGCCTGTCTCTCTTTCCAGAATTGGAGGCCAAAATATTGCCTCTAATAGAAGCTGCAAATAATTTTCAATGAATTAACCTGCATGGTGATGACAAGGATAAAAATGGTCAAAAGTAGTCACTGCTTAAACTGCTGGTCCACATAGACAGCAGTGACCTACGCAGCTCAGACTTAAAATCTAGCAAAGTGGAAACTGTATTTACATTTTAGAAAGATTGGATGGATAGGTTTAGAGGAAAATTCCTAATAATCTAAATTATTTGCCACTTTTGGCAGGTTAGCTTTCTTTTCCTGGGTAAGCAGAGGTTGGCAGAGTTAAACATTAGTATTTCCTTCTTCCTATCTTTTAGAAGGTATTCATTTGAGGGTCTTGACATCGTTGGTATTCAGGAAGGCAGAGTGGGAACAGTCATTCTTGCTGACTACTGTGTGTCCTTAAAAGTTAACATATCCATTCCAGTCTCACTCTCACATGAACTTGGAAGTTGACTTGGGGACAGTTGACTTTTGGCAAGTATTACTGAACTGGCATCTCTCAAGAGGCTATGTAGAAAGGTGGTTTGCTCCAGTCATTAAAAGATCTATAGACAGATAATGTGGGGGTAATCAGCACATTTACTCTCATTTGGGTTCTTAGACAAATCTGAGAAAATTGGAAAATGTTTCACCAGACATTTGTTATTACTACAGACACATTAATCTTGGTTTAACTCTGTCCCAATCTCCTCTTCTTATAAGAATGTCAGCCATATTGTATTCAAGCCCACCCAAGAGAACTCAATGAAATATAATTATTTCTCTAAAGACTCTATCTCCAAAGAGTGTCATATTGTAATGCATTAGAAGCTAGGACATCAACATATAAATTTGGGGGGGGGGGCACAATTTAGTCCATAATAATGTTACCAAGTAAGTTGTCCATTGATAATCATAGGAAAAGAAATATTTGATATTTGAAATAGCTTTTGATATTTGGATGAAGGTGGCGACCACTTCTACACCTCTCTTTGTAGAACAATACATTAAGTTTCTCACCCTTGGCCACAGCTGATCATAGCTACATGTATTGGTCCAAGGAATTGATCAATCAAGTTCCCAGGATTTCCCAACCTAATGCTGTGTAGAGGAGAACAAACCTTTATTCTATAATTGACATTATAAAGATATGAAATTCCCTTTTGGAGAAAATATTCTATAAAGTGAAATAAAAAAGAGAAAAAGTAAATAGTCCATAAAATGAAGCAAACAAAGACAAAACAGTGGAAAGAGAGATGGAACAAGGATCCTACAGGTTTTAGCACTCAAGTCTGTCATCTCTGAGGCGGTTTCCACACCTGTCTTTATGAAATTTTGTCATGTTTGTCAATAAAATCCTTTTTTTTTGGTAACCCTAGTCCACTTCCATATCTGTTACTTGCAACTGAAGTGTTCTTACAACTACTATGCTGATGTGATCAAATGCCTTCCTCCACCTCATCTGAACATGTGTGTAACAGTCAAAACCATATGAATTGCCTTAAGAAAGTAATGAATACTTTTCATATGCCCACAATACTCTACAGCTTCTACTTCCTATATTTCTTTAGGCCATTGGGCAAGGATGGTGTTTTTTGAAGATGAACTGCCAGGCTTAATTTTCTCTTGTGGTGAATTTAATGACAATAGAAGTTCTGTTAAGTGAAATGCTAGCTTTATCTGGTAAATAACCATCCAGCATGCAAAACTCTGATGATGAGATAAAGTTCATGAATTTTCTGCTCCTCTGAAAGGCCTTGCTGTCATAAAGTATGAAGCAGACAAAAATTATAAACACAGTTATGGTTAGAATCAGCTCAACTCCCAGGCTGCCATTGTTTTTGTCACTATTAATTTCTTAAACAGAGGAAAATGTAATTTGCTTTTCTTTAAGGAGCATGCCAATGATATTACACTGTGACTTTTACATTCACACGTCTTTCAAGGGAGAAAATCAAGGGGGATTTTTCTTTTCCTGCTTTTTCTCTGTCTCCTGCTATTAGAGATTTATCATTTCTTATAAATTTGGATAAATAAGTTAGTTTTATATATGTTTACATGTGGATCTAGATTAATATGCAAGTATGATTCATTTATTTACATTTAAGATCATTACCATCATTTATGCAGCTGATCCATTACTATAATTCAGTAAACATATTCTGCTAAGGGTTGGACAGTGAAGAGTTTAGGCATATAACCTAAAAGACCATTACAGCAACTGCTCACCTGTAAAAAAAACCTATTTTCTATGACACTATTCATCTTTGCCATTGTAGAATGAAAATAACCATAGACAGTGTTAAGAAATTTATGAAAACAGGTAGTGGAGGGCCACATCTAGCCTATGTTGATACCTACTATAAATGTTCACCTTTATTTTCTAATATTTTAATTCCATGCTTCCAAATCCATTTCCTCTTTTTTTTTTTTATCTTTTATTTAATGAATATAAATGTCCAAAGTACGACTCATGGGTTACAATGGCTTCCCCCCCCATACCGTCCCTCCCACCAACAACCCTCCCCTTTCCCACTCCCTCTCCCCTTCCATTCACATCAAGATTCATTTTCGATTATCTTAATATACAGAAGATCAGCTTAGTATACCTTAAGTAAGTATTTCAACAGTTTGCTCCCACACAGAAACATAAAGTGAAAAATAATAGATGATTTTTTTTAAATGATGATGAAATCAGATCAGACCTATTGTCATGTTTAATCCCAGTGAGAGTCAAGTTGGGAATTGAAAATTTCTTTCTTTTTTTTTTTTTTTTTTTTTTTTCAGAAGATCAGTTTAGTATACATTAAGTAAAGATTTCAGTCGTTTGCACCCCCATAGAAACACAAAGTGAAATATACTGTTTGAGTACTCATTATAGCATTAAGCCTCAGTGTACAGCACGTTAAGGACCGAGATCCTACATGAGGAGTAAGTGCACAGTGACTCCTGTTGTTGACTTTACCAATTGACACTCCTGTTTATGGCATCAGTAATCTCCCTATGCACCAGTTATGAGTTTCCAAGGCTATGGAAGCCCCTTGAGTTCTCCGACTCTTATCTTGTTTAGACACGGTCATAGTCAAAGTGGAGGTTCTCTCCTCCCTTCAGAGAAAGGCACCTCCCTCTTTGAAGACCTGTTCTTTCCACTGGGATCTCACTCACAGAGATCTTTTTGCCAGAGTGTCTTGGCTTTCCATGCCTGAAATACTCTCATGGGCTTTTCAGCCAGATCCGAGTGCCTTTAGGGCTGATTCTGAGGCCAGAGTGCTATTTAGGACATCCGCCATTCTATGAGTCTGCTGAGTATCTCACTTCCCATGTTGGATCACTCTCCCCTTTATTTATTCTATCGGTTGGTGTTAGCAGATACTAGACTTGTTTATGTGCTCCCTTTGACTCTTAGTCCTTTCATTATGATCAATTGTGAACTGAAATTGATCACTTGGAATAGTGAGATGGCATTGGTACATGCCACCTTGATGGGATTGAATTGGAATCCCCTGGTATGTTTCCAACTCTACCAATTGGGGCAAGTCAGCCCGAGCATGTCCCAAATTATACATCTCTTCCCTCTCTTATTCCCACTCTTATGTTTAACAGGGATCACATTTCAGTTAATTTTCAACACTTAAGAATAACTGTGTGATAATTACAGAATTAAACCAGTCATATTAAGTAGAACAGACAAAAAAAAATACTATGAGGGATAATGTATTAAGTTGTCCATTAGCAGTCAGAGCTATGCTGATCAAGTCACCATTTCTCATAGTGTCCATTTCACTTCAGGAGGTTTCCTTTTTGGTGTTGAGTCAGTTGTCACCGATCAGGGAGAACATATGGTATTTGTCCCTTTGGGACTGGCTTACTTCACTCAGCATGATGTGTTCCAGATTCCTCCATTTTGTTGCAAATGACTGGATTTCGTTGTTTCTTACTGCGGTATAGTACTCTAAAGAATACATATCCCATAATTTCTTTATCCAGTCTACCGTTGATGGGCATTTAGGTTGGTTCCAGGTCTTGGCTATTGTGAATTGTGCTGCAATAAACATTAGGGTGCAGACCGCTTTTTTGTTTATCAATTTAAACTCCTTTGGGTAAATTCCAAGGAGTGGGATGGCTGGGTCGAATGGTAGGGTTATATTCAGGTTTCTGAGGAATCTCCAGACTGATTTCCATAGTGGCTTGACCAGTTTGCATTCCCACCAACAGTGGGTTAGTGTCCCTTTTTCTCCACATCCTCGCCAGCATCTGTTGTTGGTAGATTTCTGTATGTGAGCCATTCTAACCGGGGTGAGGTGAAACCTCATTGTGGTTTTGATTTGCATTTCCCTGATTGCTAGTGACCTTGAACATTTTTTCATGTGCCTGTTGGCCATTTGGATTTCCTCTTTTGAAAAATGTCTATTGAAGTCCTTGGCCCATCTCTTAAGTGGGTTGTTGGTTTTGTTTTTGTGGAGTTTCTTGATCTCTTTGTAGATTCTGGTTATTAACCCTTTATCTGTTGCATAGTTTGCAAATATTTTTTCCCATTCTGTCGGTTGTCTCTTCACTCTCCTGACTGTTTCTTTTGCAGTACAGAAACTTCTCAATTTGATGCAATCCCAATAGTTGATTTTGGCTTTGACTGTCTGTGCCTCCCGGGTCTTTTCCAGAAATTCTTTGCCTGTGCCAATATCTTGAAGGGTTTCTCCAATGTTCTCCAATAACTTAATGGTGTAAGGACGAAGATTTAGGTCTTTAATCCACGTTGAGTGGATTTTTGTGTAAGGTGTAAGGTAGGGGTCTTGCTTCATGATTCTGCACGTGGAAATCCAGTTTTCCCAGCACCATTTATTGAATAGACTGTCCTTGCTCCAGGAATTAGTTTTAGATCCTTGATCAAATATAAGTTGGCTGTAGATGTTTGGGTTGATTTCTGGTGTTTCAATTCTGTTCCATTGGTCTATCCATCTGTTTCTGTACCAGTACCATGCTGTTTTGATTACAACTGCCCTGTAGTATGTCCTGAAGTCTGGTATTGTGATGCCTCCGGCTTTGTTTTTGTTGTACAAGATTGCTTTAGCTATTCGAGGTCTCTTGTGCCTCCATATGAATTTCAGCATCATTTTTTCTAGATCTGCGAAGAATGTCTTTGGTATCTTGATTGGGATTGCATTGAATCTATAAATTGCTCCAAATCCATTTCCTCTTGGCCGAAGGATGTATTCAGGCAGAACTCCATTATAAGCTCAGTTTTAGTACAAAATATAATATTCTATCTTTACAATCTAATCTTCTTTAAAAATTTCCTTTCCTTTACCTGAATTTTTTATGCTTTTAAGTTTTTATTTTATACATTTGGTCTACACATCTTATTTGAGCTTTTATTTATCCCTTTATTTTTATTCTCATAGTCCCTACCCTAGTTTAGATTCCAAGTTTCTCATAAGTTAATTAGTGTAAAAATTTCACAACTGTTTTTTCTTAATTCATTCTATCCCCACCCATTTCATAGATCAGCACAGTTTATATCTTCATAAATTATGCATGTCCTTATTTCTTTCTCAAACAAGAATAAAATTTGAACTCCTTTGTCTAGTGCATACTCTTTTCCATTATCTGAGTGCATCATACTTACCTGAGGCTGCTCCCAGAAATCCATAATATTAGTCCCTTGCTGCAGTTAGATTGATCTCACATATTCATTCATTGTGTAAGTCATTATTGAGAACCCATTAAATTGTAAATATGCAAAATATTGGAGATGGTGATAAAAATAAAAGTTGGCCCTCATAGAGCTTATGATCTTCCAGGAAGACAGACTATGAATGAGTAACAAGATATTGTGAGGAGTGTTATTACAGGAAAGAACAGAGAACCATAGATTCACCTACAGAAGGACCTAATATATTTTAAGGTTAAGAGTAGTCTTCCTTGGAAGTAATGCTTAAGAGGAAATGGGAAGGGTGAGCTTGCATTTAGATTTGAGACCAGTAGGGGTATGGCAAGCAGAGATAGATTCTACCCTAAATGCCTGGGGCAAAGTAGAGAATGGGTATGAACAACTAGAACATGATTATATGACTGCAGAGGAAGTGCAATGAGACAAGAAGCTGAGACATGGACAAATTGATTAGGTAGAAGGTCTTGTAAACCATAAAGGAAAACCACTGAAATAGAAGAAGTTATGCTCTCTTCAGATCATTACTTTTGGATACTCACTCTAGCCAAGGTGCTGATGATGGAGAGAACAATGAAAGAATGAACCTTTGGGGGTTGGTTCAATGATTCACACAAAAGAGGACTAGAGACAAGTGGGCACAGACATGTTTACAACATGAAATCAACAGGACTCTGCTTGAACAGATGTGTGAGGTGAGGAAGCTGGGAAGAGGCTTAGAGCATCCCTCTGTCTGCAAGGAAATTATTTCTTTCCTTTTGGAGGACTTCTGATTTAATGTTTGACACCCACTCCATCACAAATTCACAGCATACTTATTCTTTAGGGGCAAGGTCATATCTTAACCATCCATGGTACCTTCCTCTGTGGGTTGAATTTACAAAAATGCCTGCTATTGTTTTGATATCATTTAAGTTTGTCCCCTAAGCATTCATGTGCTTGGAACTAGGTCTGCAATGTGGGAATATGAGAGGTGGTAGTATCTGTAAGAGATGGAAATGAGTGGAAAGTAATTAGGTAATTGGAGGCACTACTCTTAGAAGGGATTAAAGTAGTTCTCACAGGACCTCTGGTTAGTTTTCACACAAGGGTTGTTATGAAAGAGTGAGTGTGGCTTTGAAACACCCCTGGCTTCCTGTCTCATGATGTAATTTCTCGTTCTCATATGTGTTCCTGCTATGATGACATGATGACATGATACAGTCAGTATCATATTGTTTCAACTTTTAGCCCCCAAAGTCAGTACCATATTGTTTCAACTTTTAGCCCCCCAAACTGTGAGCCAAATAAACCTCTTTGTTTATATGTTACCCAACCTCCCTCAGATATTTTGTTATAGTATCAGAAAATGAGTTAATGAAATGTCCTTCCTTTGAACTCACAGAGCACATATTGTCTAACATTTGTTTTTTTGGCATTTATAGGAACACTATGTTACATTGTTATACATGCATATGCCAGATTGTAGAATATCATAGACTGTGTTGACTATGCTTTCTATTTCTTCTACTTTCTGTAGGTTTCTGGAGTAGTTACATTTTCCCAGATACACAATAAATGATGTAGCAGAAATGCATCAATGGGCAATGAGGGAATCACATTGAAATTTAACAAAAGAACACAGCAGAAAACTTCAGAAGCAGATAATGCTATTCCACAATTCAATGTTATCTTCAACTCTATTACTTAACAACAATGCTCAGTCTTGCTGGCATTCAGGTTTCTCATAGCATCATTAGCTCTTAATCATTATTATACTGTCTACATTTTGCTATTTCAATTTATTCCATTTATTATCATTCCTTGACTATGTCTCTCATGTTTCATTGTAATATTTAACTTCATATTCATTTCAAGCTCTATTACTTAACATATGTAGCTATCTCTTTGACCTTGTATTCACCCAGATTTTTCTTAAACTCTGCCAAAGATCTATTCTGAAGTGATGTCTTTTCCCAATGAGATTTGAGCTCTGGAATATATGTCTGTCTACAAACAAGATTCAATACTATAACAGTTTTATAGGATCTGGGAAGTCCAGGCCTGTTCTCATTGCCTCACTGAACAATGTCAGAGGTGAGAGTTGAAAGTTGTGAGCAGATGGTAATGAGGTAATCTTTTAGGGTATAAGAATCAGCATAAACTAGAACATATGTCAGAACACAAATGATTTCTCCTTCTAGGGGTTGTTCCTCAACTTTGTGTCACAGATTTTAAATATTTTCAGTTCTGTATCTCAACATAGTTGGAGAACTCTAATAACACTTCCTTTTTGATGTATATACTTGGCACATTGGGCCATAAACATTCATGCTAAAAGGGTCTTCTAAGAAAAGTCACAATGAACTTTATAGAAGAGGCTTAATTATGAATTTATAATCAGTGATCATTAGTCTAGTGAATATAGTATAAAACTAGAATTAAGTTTGATATGCAACTCTGCAAATGTTTGTCATTAATTTATGTATTTATAAACATAGTATACATAGAATATTAAAAATTATATGGAACCAATAGATGAAATATTCTGAAAGTCTTTAAAATTAATGAATATTTCCCCCATCAATTTCTTACAATATACACAGAAATGAAATTATAAAAATTATTTCTTAATTTACACACTATAGGGGTTATAGAATCAAGGGTTGGGAAGAATCTTCACTCTTATTTGATCTCCTATTTCTATTGCTGCAGTTTGGGTTTGTTCATAGCTCATTTTAAGAAATCTTAAATTCAACCTAAACCACATAATTTGAATAAAGAGAGAAAGATAGCAGATTAGAAATGGAAAAAAAGAGGGGAATATATGTAAAAATATACTTTCTAAAAATTTTTATGGTACTGCCACAAAGCAAGTACTTCTCTATTTTAAACTTTGTTGTTTTTTGTTGGTTGGTTGGTTTTGGCACAAATTAAAGTCCTCCTATAAGTCACTTCTGATTTCCAACTGATCAACTCTGGTAAATTATTTAGATCTTTGATATGTTTTTAGATGGGATTCTGTCATCAAGCATATTTTCTCTCCTCAGAATCATGTTGACCATCAGCACACATCTTTGGCCTGATTTATATACTGATTAAATATTTTTACAAGATGTGTTTATCAACAGAACCCAAAAGACATTAGTTCAGACCTTTGTAAGCTCAGTTTCCATAAACTCAAACCTTTCATGTATACTCCTACCATTCTAGATGTCATGTTTAATGATACATTCCTGAATATAAGAGAAAATAAGCAAAAACTTGAAGGAAATTTTTACATCATGATAAAGGTCAACCCAGTACTATCTACAATTTTATTTCCAAATTCTGTGCCCCCCCCCTTCTCCTGACAATCAAAACTTTTCTTATTTGAGGAAATATACCTCTTTCTTGATTTTCGTCATTCTACTAGGATCTGCCAGCTAGTACTTAACACCTCTCCTCTTCTGAACCTTAGGCACGGAAGTTGATTAGTGTCTCCATCAATATATTTTTAAAGAGGCACTGAAACAAAGACCCCTTTCTTTTCTGGGAAGATATCTAAGTGAATAGATCCTGGAACTCTAGTATTTTCTTGAGTTAGTTCCTTCTCTTTTTTTTTCTCAAAAGTTGAGTTTGAGAGACAGAGTTGAAACAGAGAATGAAGCAATTTAGAGATCAATGAAAGTTCAGTTGGTATCTCATTTCTGGTTCACAGTTTTCCTACCTTCCCTGTTGTTTGCATACTTCACTGGATTGCTTTTTGATCCAATAAATATTAGGTTTCTATTGCTTACAGTTAGCAACCAGGAAAATATTAATCAGAAATTAAAGAATACTTTAATAAACATAAAAAGAGGCCGGCGCCTCAGCTCACTTGGCTAATCCTCCGCCTGCCGTGCTGGCACCCCGGGTTCTAGTCCCGGTTGGGGCACCAGATTCTGTCCTGGTTGCTCCTCTTCCAGTCCAGCTCTCTGCTGTGGCCCAGGAGGGCAGTGGAGGATGGCCCAAGTGCTTGGGTCCTGCACCTGCATGGGAGACCAGGAGGAAGCACCTGGCTCCTGGCTTCAGATGGGCACAGCACGCTGGCTGTGGTGGCCATTTGGGTGGTGAACCAACGGAAAAGGAAGACCTTTCTCTCTGTCTCTTTCTCTCTCTCACTGTCTAACTCTGCCTGTCAAAATAAAATAAAATAAAATAAAATAATAAATAAACATAAAAAGAAATAGTTATTGCATATGCATTTGCAAAGTTGAACCAAGTTTCCTTTATCTTTCATAGTGGACTACCATATTGTGGAGTGATTTCTTTTTGTGTGCCTGGGTACATTTTATTTGTTGATGCTTTCATGAAGTTTTTAAAATATGTTATAAATACACATATTATATCTGGAAGAATGACTAACCTCAGAATTTCCTAAAGAAGTATATTTTACTATCTGGTAATTGTTGGAGTTCCCATGCTATTCTCTGAATTGTATAAATAGATCACAATGTTTTGTTTGATTCAAGGATGGATACTTTGGGCCAAAGTTTGGGAATATTTAACATCTTAAAACTATTGCAGTTTGGTCTAGGTTTGGTAAAACATGTAGCCTAAGGGGGTTTTCCTTTAAGTTACAAGCCATGTGATTTTGTGAGGAAACTTAATCCATATATTTGTGATTTGTTTATACTTAAATCATTAACATGTTGTAGTGTAAAAGTACTCTCTCAGTGTCTTTAACATGAGCCCGTTCTCTTAAAACAGAAAGCTTTATGTTTCCAAGAGTAAATGAACTTGGAGACCAATGACCTAAGTCCTGATTGAAAATTGAACTCCATGAAATCAGGGTAGGTTATTTAGTCTTATTTTTATGTCAGAGCTATCTTTCAGCTAGCTTATTTTTTTCATCTAATTTTATTAATGCTTAGCTTTTGGATGCAGATTCTCTACCCACATTCAGTTAAGAATTATTACCCCATCAGAATCCTTTTTTTACACATGCTATTTACCTAGATCCTCATCGAAATATTTTTATTTTTATATAAGCTTTCTAATTTTAGAAAACCTCTTCATTGCTGAAAGTGTATTTTAAATTAAAATTATGCCTATATATAAGTTAAATCTGTTGATTAAATTAATTTCCATATTTAAATATTGGTGTCTGAATTTCTAAATAAAGTTTATTTGGAGTTTTCTCATAGATTCTTTTCAGACTTTTTTTTTTCTTTTTTTTTATTTGACAGATAGGGAGAGAGACAGAGAAAAAGATCCTCCTTCCTTTGTTCACCCCCCAAATAGCTGCTATGGCCGGCACACTGCGCTGATCCAAAGCCAGGAGCCAGGTGCTTCCTCCTGGTCTCCCATGCAGGTGCAGGGCCCAAGCACTTGGGCCATCCTCCACTGCCCTCCTGGGCCACAGCAGAGAGCTGGACTGGAAGAGGAGCAACCAGGACTACAACCCGGCGCCTATATGGGATGCCGGTGCCACAGGTGGAGGATTAACCAAGTGAGCCATGGCGCCAGCCCCTAGACTTTTTTGTCCTCACACTACTATATTGCTAAAATTTTAGTGAAAGATGAAAAAGGATCAAATGTTACCTAGGATTTGGGTAGAAAAACAGCTTTAGGAAGAGTAACAAAAATTAATTAACAATTAAAGATAATTTGTCCTTTAAGAACTTTTAACAGTATAAAAGCTACAAATTAAATAATTCAAACAATTTAAACAGTTCATGTTGCTTTTGTCTTTTTTTCTCTGAATTTTTTTGGTATGTTTAGCATTTGTTTCTTTATAAAATTACTAAGGTTATTATTTAACTCATACTGTTATAGAGGATTGAAAAAAAAACTGAGTTTCCTTTTTCTTCTTGGTGGCTTCAAGTCATCTTTCAAAATAGATTGTGATCAGAATTCTAATAACTTTAAGCATTAAATAGAATTACATACATGGGAACTGGTATTATAATTACAAGATATATTCACCCTGTTTTCCTAGTTTTTAAAATCCAATTGTTATGGCCTGTGCCGCGGCTCAACAGGCTAATCCTCCGCGTAGCGGCGCCGGCACACTGGGTTCTAATTCCAGTCGGGGCGCCGGATTCTGTCCCGGTTGCCCCTCTTCCAGGCCAGCTCTCTGCTATGGCCCGGGAGTGCAGTGGAGGATGGCCCAAGTGCTTGGGCCCTGCACCCCATGGGAGACCAGGAGAAGCACCTGGCTCCTGCCTTTGGATTGGCGCAGTGCGCCGGCTGCGGAGGCCATTGGAGGGTGAACCAACGGCAAAGGAAGACCTTTCTCTCTGTCTCTCTCTCTCACTGTCCACTCTGCCTGTCAAAAAAAAAAAAAAATCCAATTGTTATGTAGAGTATATTTCCAAAAGCTATTTTTTCTAAAATTTAAATACCAAAATGTATTAAAAATAAATAGTATTAAATTGTATTCACAATTCAGATAACTGTGACTGCCTTCAAAGGTAACTTTAAATTAGGTATATGCTTTAAGAGAACTGAAAAGAATAACAAGATGTGATAACAACTTGAATTAAATAGGCTTGGGAGATAGATGATCACAGTAGAAAGAAAGTATATCATAAAAATCTGGATTGAATTTTCACAATCCATATTGCAGTTGCTACAATATGTAATACATGCCGAGTTTATTTATAGATTAATGTGTGCTAAAGTTCTTTGCTATTTACTAAATGGTTTGTGTGCTAGTTTTATATTCTGATCTTGGAATAAGACATGGCAGAAGACCTTTGAAATCATTTTGGTTGTGAGAAAAAAACATGAAGAATAATTAGCAGATAAATGTATGGCCACAATAAAATGAATTTCTATTTACAATTTTTGGCATTATCACACATTCAGTTAAATATCAAGGTGTGAAAACCAAATATAAATTGCAGTCTCATGATTTCCATGTGCTCTCCACATGCAGTTTTGATATAGGATATAGAAGTTTAAAATTATGCAATAGCATAATAAACTTTTTGATTTTACAGATGAAGTTCAAAGCTATCAGCAACATCATACATATGCCTGTGAGATAAACTGCATTTCAGAGAATGAAAAGATGATGAGATGTAGGCAGGGATTGTGTAATGGTGAGTTTGTCTTTTTTTTTTTTTTTTTTTTTGCTAAGTCAAGAATCATTTCCCTTTATCCTGTGACAACTGAAAGGGCACTCAGATCTCATGCTACAAAGAATGGAACATTGCCATCTCCTCAGCCCTCATCATATCTATCTATTTATCTATACACACACACACACACACACACACACACATATATATATACATATAAATACATACATATGTATAACTACACTATAGTATACTATATATATCAGGAAACAGTTTTTCTCCTTATGATAATTTTTTAAAGATTTATTTATTTTTTTGAGAGGCAGAGTTACAGACAGAAAGAAGGAGAGACAGAGAAAGAGGTCTTCTATCTGCTGGTTCACTCCCCAAATGGCTGCAATAGTCAGGGCTAGGCTCATCCAAAGCCAGGAGCCAGGAGCTTCTTCTGGGTCTCCCAGATGAGTGCAGGGACCCATGGACTTGAGTCATCTTCCACTGCTTTTCCAGGCCATTAGCAGGGAGCTGGATCAGTAGTGAAGTACCTGGGATTCAAATGGGCACACATATGGTATGCTGGTGCTGCAGGAGGAGGCTTAATCTTCTACACTACAGCACTGGCCCGTTATGATAGTGTTTTTAAATTTTATACTTCATAGTTAAGAAAAAAGCTTGTGAGTGACAAACTACACTACAGACTAACTATATGGATTAGTAGTGGTATTAAAAACATTGTTAAGGGGAGAACTGATAATAAACATAGCACAGGCTTCTTGTTGCTTCTCCCGCATTTAATCTTGGAGACATGAAAAGAGAGTTTGGCTGCTGAGCAACTTAGAAATGAAAATAAAAATCTAGGCCAGAATATGAAAAGCAATAACATAGTAAGTGAAACTAATAAAAAATGATTAAGCAGGGTGGGAACATTAATCTTTTTCAAATTTCCCCAAATGTTTCTATTAATTCATCTATAAACTTTTAGAATCAGTCACCAAGTTTTCCTTTAAATTTTTTCTTGGCTTTTCATTGCAATTATGTTTAAACATGGAGATTTACTTGGAGAAAATAGGTAGCTTTTTAATGGTGACATGGATCATCCATGAACATTGTATATCTTTCTCTTCAACAAGCGTTTTTTGTTCTTTAATAGAATTGGCTACTTCTGATTATAATTTTCCTGTTATAAACAGTATCTATATCTTTTATATATTTCTAAGTTATTGTGAAAGTAGAGAAATTCTGTAGATATTATATGTTGATTTGTATGTCAATTGACTGACTTTTTCTAATTATTCTAATGATTCTTAAGGATTTTCCACATAAATGACAGCATCTGTAAATATCGATATTATCTTTTCCTAAGCATCTTTTTTACCCTTGCTTGGTTGTTTTCTTCAAGAGCTGTAGGGAATGCTGCTCAGTAGCAGTAAGAATAATGGTCTCTAACTTGTTTCAAATGTTAAAAAAAGAATGTTTCTACAATTTCCCCATTAAGTACAATGTTTGGTAAAATACTTATAAATTATTTTTATTAGTTTAGGGAAATAATTTTAAGCAATTTGTCTAGGAACTTTAAAGATAATTAGGTTTTTCTTAAATCAGTTTTGTTTAAATCTGTTACTTTTTTTCTTTTTAACTATCAATGAAGTAAATGACTCCACTGATACATATGCTGCTATTGGACAACTGTGGCATTTCTGGTTAAACCAACCTGACCACAGTGTAAGATAATTCAATTATCTGATATTTAATTTGTTTAAGAAATTTGTATCTGTGTCAATAAGTGAAATAGTCATGTAGTTTTCATTTTTCTACTCTTTGCATCTGATTTAAATTGAAGCCTAAACTAGTCTAATAACAAACTTGATAACCTTCCATTATTTTTTGTTTTCTGAAATATATAAGTTAAAAATTATCCTATCCTTAAAAGTTTTGTACTATTCACTACAAAATCCATTTTAGTTGCCTTTATACTTAAAGTAGGGAAAGGACAGATTTTTGCTTATTATTATCTGTTCCTTAGTGATTATTGCTCTATCCAAATTTTTTACTTCTTCTTGTGATTACATTTTCCAAAACTGTATTTTTAATTTATATTTTAAAAATTGTTATATAATTTTTACAAAGGTATCATGTTAACTTTTGAATATTGTTTTTTCTAGTTATTTCTCCTTTTTCATTACATCTTTTATGATATATTTTATTCTCAACAATAATATCAGCTGCTTGTCTAACTTATCATCACTTTACACTAGTTTTAATAATTGTTTTAATTATTTAGAATTTAATTAATCATTTATACTTGTATATTATTGTTATTTTTCTGCTTTGTTTCTTTCTGAATTTTTATTATTTTGTTCCTTCTTATTTCTTTGAATGTATCATCTTCCTTTTTCCAAGCTTATTGACTTGAATAATTTAACCATTTGTCTTCAATATACCTTGTTTTTTAATAAATGCATGAAAACTCATTACCTTAAAAATACTATTTTGCTCTAGTCTATATTTTATGTGTATTTTAAAGAATCTATAAATATTTGATTTTAAATTTATTCCCAACCCATGGAGTACTTTGTAGATGTAGAGTTTTCAGGTACATGAGATCATTTTCTATAATTTTGTAGCTATTTCTACAATATTTGTAATTTCTGGGGCTGGTGCCATGGCTCAGACATTAAAGCTGCCACCACAGTGCCTGGGTTCTGGTTTAAGTCTTGGCTGCCCCACTTCTGATTCAGCTCCCTGCTAATGGCCTAGGACAGCAGTGGAAGATGGCTCATCTTTGGGCCCCTGCATCCACGTGACAGACCCAGAAGAACCTCATGGCTCCTGGCTTCGGCCTGGTCCAACCCTGACTGTTTGTGGCCATGTGAATCAATGGATGGAAGAACTCTCTGCCTCTGCCTCTCTTTCTCTATAACTCTGATTTTCAAATAAGTAAATCTTTTAAAACAAATTATCCATAATTTCCAACATGGACCAAAAGTAGAAGTACAGTGTATGTGATGCTTTATTATAAATTGTGCACATCTGCTTATATTTTGTTTTACTCTTTACTGCTGAGTTTAAAAATGTTCTCTCTATATATAAAATAAATCATTGTATTATTCAAACTTTCAATTTCATTGCTGAGTTTTGTTTACTCAACATGTTAGTTTTTAAGAGGATGTGTTACCTTTTCCCACTGAAGGTGCTAATATCTATTCATTTCAGCAATTCATTCTTTTTTTTTTAAATTTCAGGACCATAAATCTAATGACACATAATTATAACAGGATATATCTTCTTGATCCAATCTTCTATCAGTTTGCAAATGTCAATTTTATTTCTTATGTTTTTTTTTTTTTGTCTTAAACATCTATTTCCCTTAACATTAAAACTGCTTCCAAGGCTCTTGATTTACATTGAGCTGTTATTTTCTTCATTGTATTGAACAAATATTGAATATTCAATGTAAGGCAATGTTCTAGGCTCCAGATACAAAGAAACACTTGATAATCCTACTTGTTGGGAGCTTTTCTTTTAGTAGGAAAACCATATAATAAATTAAGAAAAACCGACAAAACAAAAGCATATTGTATGTCAATTGGTTCTAAGTTCTATGAAAAATAAAGCAGTCAAGGAGAAATAGGGAGTAGGCTGAAATTTTAGATAGTGTATTCCTGAAAGCCTGTGTTTTACTTGCGTAGTCAAAATTTCCTGCTAGAGCCCAAGCAATCCTCTATCACACTTCTTACCTGCAGGGTTTATGGAAAGTGGCAAGGATGACACAGAACACGAGTGTAATAGGAAGCGGTGTGTATTATTCACATAGAAACTATCAAATGGCTCTCCAAAGGGAAGAGCTCAGATTCGGTTGGCAAGTAAACAAGAAGGGGGTACTGGAAGTTTCAGGATTTTCCTGTGACTGGGGATAGAGCCAGGATGGGGTTTCAAGGTGTTGTTCCCTGTAGTGGAAGGGGGAAAAGAAATGCTGTGAATTTTAAGGCTGTCGGTGATTGAACACGAACAGTGAGGTCTTTGTCTTCATTGCAGCTTCCCTGGGTGGGAGGAGAGGGTTGAGGAGAGGCCGCTCCTTTCACACTTTCTTATCGTTTCTGTCATATTATTAAATTATTTTTAAATCCAAGTTGGAGACACATGCCTTTTTTAAAAGAAGGATTTATTTGTTTATTTGAAAGTCAGAATTGCAGAGAGGGAGAGACGTAGAGAGAGAGAGGGATCTTCCATCCTTGTTTCACTCCCTAAATGGCTGCAACAGTCAGGATGGGCCAGGCTGAAGCCAGGAGCCAGGAGCTTCTTCCAGGTCTCCCAGGTGGGTGCTGGAGCCCAAGCCCTTGGACCATTCATTACTCTCTGAGGCACATTAGTAGGGAGGTGGTTGGGAAGTGGAGCAGCCAGAACTCAAACTCATCCATATGGGATGCTGGCACTGCAGACAGTGGCTTAACCCGCTGTAGCACAGATCCATCCCTGGTATATCCATGTCTTGATCAATAAATTTATTTATACACATTTAATATTTTGTTTTTCTAGTTCCCATACTAAATGTTATTGCTTTTTTCTTACTGATTATTTTACATTGAAGACATTTTTTTCTATTTTATCTCTCTGTCTTTATCAAAATCTTTTATTAGGCAATATCTATTTGTTTGAAGTCTATCAATTTCCATATTTCCCCCGAACAAAATGCATACCACAGCATACCTGAAACTTCTAGTTACTCTTTCCCTGACTACACAACAAACCAAACCTTCTGTCGATAGCCATAGTATCTCATGACATTTAAGTCAACTTTATAATTTTATTGTCAAATAGCACATTTTTGACAACCTCCTCAAATCAATTTAATGAGGACAAGAAACTTTTTCCTACAAAAGCAGCTGATGCAACTTGATATCTCTGTGGAAGAAATGAACTTTAGTTCCTAACTCAGCCTAGAAGCAAACAAATTTGGAATCTATAATAGAGAGAAACAGACAAGTCAAAGCTATAAAGTTTTATACTAGAAAAAAAGAGAATATCATTGAACCTTGAAGTAGATAGATTTCTTCAAACCAAAAAAAAAAAAAAAAAACAAAAAAAAAAAAACAAACCACTCACTAGACATAAAAGGAAAGAATGTTAAATTGGATTTCATTAATACAAAAACTTCTGCTTCATAAAAGATACTTTTGAGAAAATAGATAAGTCACAGATGGAAAATATTTGTTATGTATGTATGAGTTTTTATAACTCAAAAATAAAAATGTAAACAGCCCATTAAAAGATAGAATCAGTGGTTGACATTGTAGCATAGTAGGTTAACCATCTGCCTGCAGCATGGGCATCCCATATGGCACCAGTTTAAGTCCCTGCTGCTCTGCTTCTGATCCAGCTTAGGGTCTGAGAAAGCAGTAGAAGATGGTCCAAGTGCTTGGGTCCTTGCACCTGTGTGGGAGACCTCAAAGAAGCTCCTAGCTTTGAATCAGCTGTTGTGGAGTCAATGAGCAGATGGAAGATCTCTCTCTCTCTCTCTCTGTCTCTCTCTCTCTCTCTGTTTCTCCCTCTCTCTGTAAATATGTCTCTCAAGTAAATAAATCTTAAAAAAATTGTTGCTTACTAAAAAAAAAGAAAAATGTACTTCAGACATTTTACAAAGGATGATATATAAGCCATCAACCATCTTATATCAAAGCTCTCAATCTTGTTAGGCATTAGGAAAATGCAAATTAATATCATAATGAATTCTGACCCACTAGAATGGCTAGAATGAAAAAGAATGACAATACCAAATTTGGCAATAGTGTGAGAAACTCAAGTTTCTCAATTTATAATGATGAAAGAATAAAATAGTACAATCACTCCAAAAAGCTGTCAGTTTTCCTTTAAAGTTAAATATGTTAAGCAATTGCACTCCTGATCAGCTCAAGATAAAGACAACATGTTTGCCCAAAAAAGCTGTACTCAAATGTTTGTAGTAGCATTATTCATAAGTTCCAAGTGCTATAAACCACCGAACTGTCCATTAGCAGGAAAACAAGTAAATGAATGATAGTATTTTATGCAATGGGACATTAAGGAATAATAAGAATGGAATAAGGGATAGGAATTAAGAAATGGAGTATTAAGGAACAATAAAATGGACATACAACGGTTTGTCTGAATCTCAAAAAACAACCTGAGGAAAAGAGTGTCTACTCTTGAAGTCCATTTCTATGTAGTTCTAAAACAAGCAAAATCAACCTCCGGGAAAGAAATGAGAATGATGGTGGTCTTTGCACTAGGAGTTTGGAAATGGTAATACTCAGGATTGAATGGAGTGCAGCATTTTGGGCTAATTGAAAAAGTCCATAATTGGGGCCAGCGCAGTGCGTAGTAGGTAAAACCATCGCCTTTAGTGCCAGCATCCCATATGGACACCAGTTCAAGTCCCAGCTGCTCCACTTCCAATCCAACTCTCTACAATAGCCTGGGAAAGCAGCGGAGGATGGCCCAAGTTCTCTGGCCCCTGCACCCGCATGGGAGACCTGGAAGAAGCTCCTGGCTCTTGGCTAAGGATTGGCACAGCTCCAGCCTTTGTGACCGATTAGTGAGTGAACCAGCAGAGGGAAGTCCTCCCTCTCTCTCTCTCTCTCTTTCTGCTTCCTTCTCTCTCCGTATAACTCTGACTTTTAAATAAAAATAAATAAACATTTTTAAAAAAAGTTTATATGCATCTGTTTTTATGGAAATGTTTTTGGGAAAAGCAAGTGAGGAATCATGCTGGTTTTATTGTGTTCATTACAAGGAGCAGGTAACAGAGGTATAGGCATTTAAATGACTTGTTGAAAACCACATGATCCCTCATATAACTTTGTTCTTTTTTCTTGTTTACACAGCCCTGGTTGACAAGGCAGGAGCCAGAAAGTCTGTCTGTCCTCCCAATGCCAGGAATTCCCAGGGCATTCTCATACTAATTTTGGAAAGCTGAGAAAGTCAGACATTACGTGGAGAGCCTATTCATAAATAATTTTTCAGCTTCCTTTTTACTCGGAAACCTCACTTGATAGATTAATGGTTTCTTCCTCATCTTCATAGTATAGGTGACATCACGTAGGGAGGCATCACATAGCAGCACATGAAAGGAAAATGGACAAACTTAAAAAACCTTTAAACCTAGGGTCCAGTGTTGTGGTGTAGCAGGTAAAACAGACCCCTGTGACATCGGCATCCCATCTGAGTGCCAGTTCATGTCCCTGGCTTCTGGCTTCAGCCTGGCCCAACCCTAGCCATCACACCCATTTGGGGACTGAACCAATAGGTGGAAGATCTCTCATGCTCTGTCTTTTTTTCTC
Organism: Oryctolagus cuniculus; assembly: GCF_051225735.1. Classification (NCBI taxonomy): domain Eukaryota; kingdom Metazoa; phylum Chordata; class Mammalia; order Lagomorpha; family Leporidae; genus Oryctolagus; species Oryctolagus cuniculus. The sequence goes on along the minus strand of NC_142872.1, from coordinate 133,400,251 downwards.
TCTGTATTTCTTTCAAACCATAAAATAAATCTTAAAAATCAACCAACCAAACAAGTAACTTTTATCCTAGAAAAACTTTATTGTTTGGAGAAAGATAGGTAAAAGTATGGTTAAGTTGGAAACGCAATCAGTCAATATATATTTTTTTAGACAGTGATTCAGTTTCTATACTCAGGTATAACCAGGATCATGTCATTTGAAACAAAAGCCATCTAGTGAGCCAAAGCATAATTTAGACATGTCCATCTGTGGGTTTGGAAATGTCAAGTCTTTGTGTACATGTGTTATAGATGTTTCAATCACAGGAGGTAGCACATAGGTCTCCACAAAACCATCATAGGCACGGTGAGAATGGAAATGGTGGACAGATCATGAGGTTGAAGACCCTCCTACAGATGGTTCTGGCAAGGCCTGGGCCTACTCCTTTCCTGCTGTATCTCAGCTTAGGAGAAGAAAGATTTGTCTTCTTCACAATCTATTTTTTTTTTCGTTTATTGCAAGCATCCTCCATTCCTCGGGTAGGAATATAAGTTTTAAGACTTGCAGATTACTTATACACTAGTACAATGTACATATTTCATTTGAAAACTTTGTTTTGAAGAGTTAAAGCATTGGCTCATATTGTCTCTGAGTGCATTAGTATCAAGCTAAGCATGCAAAGAGATGGAGGCTTGATGCATAGTTGCTCATCACTGTAGAATGGCCAAGAAGCCAATTCAACTCAGTGTCATCAGGGTAAACTTGAACAAGTTACTTAAACCTTCTAAGCAGTAGATTCCTTTTTTGATTAGGATTAAATAGGGAATGTACAAAAAAAATTCATTTAGCCCACAGTTCATAGAACCTAGTAAATGTTCAAGCTAGCTCGATACTTTATTCCATCTCTTTATTTAAATGTGAATTAAAAATTATATAATAATGATTTGAATTAAAATTTTAAGAAAAAGTGTTAGTTAAAACAGCCTTGGCAACCTCCTCGCACTATCCACAGCCATTTTATAGCATCATTTTTGTAGTGTTTTAGAAAAATAAGAGTATATTTTAGAATGAAATAGTAAATTATTTATACTTTAAAATGAAAATACTGCTTTGATGAAACCACAATTGCATTATGAATGCAATTAATAAGAAGCTAATTTTTAATTTATTTTTGTTGTATATCCAGACCAGAACATTCCATTTTTATATAGTAAACAATTCAACTTCTTATTTCTCTATCAAACAACCACCAAAATCTAAGGTTTTGCTGTGCCTAGTCTCAAACCTTTTAATATTTTGAGACTACCCATGAAACAGAATTAAGAAATGTTAGCTGGGTTCTGGCACTGTAGTGCCACCACCTGCAGTGCTGGCATCCTATATGATCTCTGCTTTGAGTCCTGTCTGCTCCACTTCCAATCCAGCTGTCTCCTATGGCTTGAGAAGGCAGTAGAAGACTTTGGGCCCCTGCACCTGCATGGGAGACCAAGAAGAAGCTCTTGGCTCCTGGCTTCAGGTAAGTGCAGCTACAGCCACTGCGACCATCTGGGGAGTAAATCAGTGGATGGAAGACCTCTCTCTCTCTCTCTCTCTATCTCTCTGTAACTCTCTTTTAAATAAAATAAATATATAAAAGAAACATTAGCTATACATTTAGACTAGAGTAAAAATTACATAGCATTATCTTCCTGCCACAGAAATGTTGGCATAATGTATGTTTTCCTTTAGCCTACCATCAAACTCAGGTGAAATGTCAAAAGAACAATTCGAATACTAACACTGAAGATTTATTCATGTACTCAACAAATATTGGAACATGGCAATGAAGAAGTTGTTTCCTGGTTCTTTTGAGGGAGACCTAACAATACACAAGAAGTCTTAAAAAAGTTCCTGGAAAATGCATATTATGAAAAAAACTATACATAGATTTCAAAATTTTTATTACCAAAATCAGCTCATCATTTAATTCCTTTTCCACAAACTTATTGAAAGACCGTCATGCAGCTAAATGAATAAGCTTATACAAATCCAAGTGGTGAGGTTATCAGTAAGAGTCATGAGAAGAGTGAAGCCCAGTGAGAAGACAATGATTAAGTAGGAGAAAGACAACTTTGCCTAGGCTAAGTTAGCAAGGTCTCTCTTCAAAGGAAAAGACACTGAAATGAAGTGAGCCAGCCATCTGGAGGAGGATATCAGGAGACAGGACGGGCACAGGAGTGAGGAAGCAGTGACTTTTAATTGTCAGTTAATATGCTTAGAGCTGAGGGAGAGGAGAAATGAAAAAAAAAAAAAAGGTTTAAGTGGTACAGCAAAATATTTTTTAAAAGATAAGAAAAACAAAATTCTAGGAAAATAATTTCTTCCTTTAGTTTTCCATCTGTTTAAGGTCTTAGCCATTTTCAGTGTCCTAACTTGATTTTCTTTTTGTAATTCTAGACTCCTTTTTCCTTGAAAATGTCCAGGAAAAGTGAAAACTGCTAAACCAATCAGAGGATTTTTCTGTATTAAGAATGACTTATATGGATTACACATTAATTACTAAATAGGCTTCTATTTAAGAGACCACTTTTAAAATATGCATTTGTTGTATCAATTCTTTTCAACAAAAACTTTATACCAAAATATAAAGACCTAAGTATATTGAAATCAGAAGTCCTTTAGTTTGCTTATGGATTGTCTGCACACAAGACAGAAAAGTGTGTAATTGAAACAATTATCTATATAACTAAGGACAAATAATAATTTTGTTTTAAATATACAAACAATTATCCAATTAGGGAATCACAAAATTAAATAGCCAAGTGGAATTCTTGCAGTGCTGTTTTGATGATTGAAGTGTAGATGAGTCATAAACATTAGGATTAAATTTCCCATGAAAGAATCTTATGTTTAAAATCTAAGGAGAAATATACTTGGCATTGTATATTTTGAGTTACATTTAAACCAAAGATCCATTAAAATGGTTTTAGAAAATGGCATCTCCACATAAGTATAGTAACTGAAGTAATTAGTTAAAGATTTCAGGTCACAAATATATTTGTCCAAAATTCTCTGATCATTATTCATTTATCTTTGATTTAAATTAATATTGCTTGAGCTCCTTATATATGTTATTCATTGTTTTGAGTTCTAAATTTACAAAGGAGAACAAGAGAGTATTGCCCTCTACCATATAGGACTTGCAGGCTTCTAAGGAAACTGATGAATAATAATTAACAAATGCTATGCCCCAACTTTCCAATGGAAGAGAGTAGACTTGTAATACTCCACATATTTAAATATAAATGAATCATTTCATTCTCTATTCTTCCATAAAATGTGAGAGATTGTATTTTCTCTTTTGAGACATCTTAGGAGTTGAGGTTTATGGGAATAATGACTTGAAAAAGGAGTGGTTGATATTAGATTGCTACTCAATTGCTTCTCTTCTTGTTAGCAGATCACTAAGGGAAGAGAGAGCTCAACTATTGGTATGGTATCCAACTATGGGATATAGCAAATATTGTTCACAACCTGTTTGACTTCATTCAGGACTGAGATGCTTACAAAGACAATATCAAGGAAGGAGAAATTTTGAAGCAATGGATCATAGATGTGGTGGTAAAGGTACACAATGGCTAATGAAGGAGAAAGTACAAGGATCTGCCCATTGAAGTCTAGAGGAACTGAAGATTTTGTGAGCAGAAAGAGAAGGCTGCTGTTGTCTCAGAGCAGACTGGAGGAATTCCTAATTTCAGAAGTGGAGCATTTCTGGGTTAGTCCAGAGGATGTTTAATAAGGGAAGGAAAGGAGAAGTCAGATAGCATCTTGAAGATTGTTGTGTTCAGGGTTGGATGAGTCATTTGATATAGTAGCAGGAAATAAATGATTTGAGCAGGTGCTAAAGGATATATTGAATCAGGGGAAAATTTTAAGAGGATGATAAAATATAATTTCAGGAATAGCTAAATAATGTTTAGTCAATTGTCAAGAGCTTCAAGGGAATAGATTCTCTCTCTCTCTCTCTCTTCATATGAAGATGGAAAGCCATGAGCTGCATATAGTTGAATATGCTGCATATTTGGTATGTGGAAGAAAGAGCATCTATACTTGAGAGGACATCAAGAATTTATGGAAAGAAACTATGTCCCATTATCTAATCTGAAAGATATGGGCCATAGAGAAGCAAGCTATGTAGAAGAATTTACTTAAGTGTGGATAAAAAGGTCCATACAGTGGATGTGTGGAGTAGTTAGCCTTTGTGGTTTGGACCTTGAAATGTACTATAAATAGCCCCTAATTTACTCTCAGAGGAATAAGGGCAGTAGACCTCCTTAGCTTGAAATACCCAACAAATTGCCCTAATTTACTTCATTTCATAGGTATAGATCTTGCATGAATATCTTATTCTCAGCATCTCATCTGATTTTCAAATGTCTTGGGTTTAATAAAATCCAAGAGCATATTGCCAAGAAAATATCATGTGAGATTTTAGGCATGTTTATTTTAGGAGAAATATAATCCTCATGTTTATGAACCATTTATATTTAAATACAAATACCATTGAGAGAAATCCATAGTACATCCAAAATAGTTCTTGTTATTCATGTATCACTTTAAAGAAGTTTTCTTAAGTTATATAACTATGAAGATTAAACCATATCTAATTTTGCAAGTTAAGAGATATGGCTTCTCAACTTATAGAGTGATGTAACTATATTGTATCATGGACCCACAGAATTTGAAGGGACTTTGCAAATAGATAGATAATTATCTATCTATCACAGTTTAAAAGAAGAAAGTAAGGAGTAAATGGTCATACTTGCAGTCAGATTCAGCTTAAAGAAGAACCAGGGCAAATAAATATGTGGTGTTTAATTAGCACTTCACTTTGAGGACATGAGCACTTAGCCACAGAATTGTAAGCACAATAGGTGCCAAATAATGTGTGTTTAATGAATGCATCAATGTCATTGGGACTCCACCTATCAGATAAATGGGGTATAGTTTGCTATTTGGTGTATTTATTAATCATTGGCATAAGAGGGGGCGCCCTGTGAGGTGTGAGGGGCTTCGAGCCATGTTGCCTTATCAGAAACAATTGTTGGCTTCAAGAAACTTTTAACTCAAAAATAACAAAGTGAGTAACATATTCAAATATGAGATAGACTTTATTGGATTAATATATAAAGACATAACTGTCACTTGTATTGCTATTTGCATGAGAAAATACACATTACAATGAATATGTGAAATACCTTGTTTCAGTTTATGTGAATGGAAAATGTTTATGGAAGAGAAGGATTTAAGGAGTTCTTCAATTAGATGATACCAATAGAGGAAGCACTGGGTGGAATCATTGAGCAGATCAAGATAAGACTAAACAGCAGGCAGACTTTCAGTTGCTAGACGGTTTTTGATCATGAAATGAAGTATGAAGAGGGACTCCTGGGATGACAGTGTGAAAATGAGCTGATGGAAAGAACAAATGATTTAGGAACTGCAAGTAAAGGGCTAGAATTCGAACAAAGGGTTTGCAGTGCTATGGTTCAGGGTCAGTTGTGTGACCTTGAACAAGGCATTGAATTATTTTAAACTTTGGTTTTCCTGAGGTAACTTTACAAATGCAGATAATCATGTCCCTAGTAAAGAATAAATTGAATGGTATTTACTCACTCTGCATACAGATCAAGTTGAATCTGGAGATGAGATGTTGAGACACAAAAATTCTCCAGGTTCTATTCTTGGGTGGTTCTACTACGATTCTTTCTTACATTTTATTTATTCATTTTGAAAGGCAGAAATAGAGAGCTGTCAACTGCTGATTCCCTCCTCAGATGCCCACAATAACAGGGCTATGCCAGGCCAAACCTGGTTTCTGAGAACTTAATCCAAGTCTCCACCTCAGTTTGGGAACTCAAATCAGGTGGCAGAGACCCAAGTGCATGAACCATTACCTGCTGTCTCCCAGGGTTTGCAATAGCAGGAAGCTGGAATAGTGAGCAGAAGTGGGACTCCAACCCAGACACTCTGAGGAGGAGATGCCAGCATCCCAAGTGACATTTTAACCACTGTACCAAGTGCCTACCCCTACAATTTTCCTTCTTCATCATAGATTTTAATCAGAGAATTTAATAAGAAAATTTCATTCCTGATCATTTTCCTTGTGCTTGCTTTTGCTGGATGCAGTTTTCTTATATGAACTTCTTTTACAGGAATGCTCTTGAGGACAGAATAAGTGAGAGTTACATGTAGTGATCAGATAAGACTGGGATAAATGGCCATTTCCTTGGTGGTACCAGGTTAATGGAGTATAGATTAGGATGAAGTTCGTCTCGTGACCTGTTTGTGCACATTGGGAGTGCTGGGAAAGTCCTAATGTGGAGATGGTAGCTCAGGGATTGAAAGGGAAGTCTGCTTGTCATTTGCTGGCTTCAGGACTTGGGTACATTCTGTAACATTTGTGAGGCTTCCTTCCTCTATCTATAAAGTAGGGATAATAGCACAAACCTCAGAAGCTATAAAAATAGAGGACATTATATATTACAAGGTCCCTAAGACAGTACCTAACATTCAACCAAAGCTTTGTTAGTGTGTGTGGGTGGGTGGGTATACATCTTTGGATATAAATGCCTAATATACAATCAAAGCCATATATATATACACACACACACACACACACACACACACCTGCACACACACACATAAGTGTTTGCTCACCCCCTTCTTACTGATTTAAGTTTCAAAAGATATATTAGGCAATTTCATTTTTTTTGACAGGCAGAGTTAGTGAGAGAGAGAGAGAGAGAGAGACAGAGAGAAAGGTCTTCCTTCCGTTGGTTCACCCCCAAAATGGCCGCTGCGGCTGGCACGCTGCGCCAATCCGAAGCCAGGAGCCAGGTGCCCCCTTCCAGTCTCCCATGCAGGTGCAGGGCCCAAGCACTTGGGCCATCCTCCACAGCCTTCCCAGGCTACAGCAGAGAGCTGGACTGGAAGAGGAGCAACTGGGACAGAATCCAGTGCCCCAACCGGGACTAGAACCCCGGGTGCCAGTGCCGCAGGTGGAGGATTAGCCAAGTGAGCTGCAGTGCCAGCCTTCAATTTCATTATTGATAAAAAAAAAAGTCCCAAAAAGGGCTAGGAGAGAGGAAAACTTCGCCCTTAAACAAATAGGAAAAGGAAGTTCATTTTTTAAAAAAAATCCACAAAGTAGTATCACTTATTCTCATTTCATGTTAAAGAACAACAAATGTGTATTTTGCAAAGTTCAGATATCTAAAACTGTCAGATCACGGGTGTATCACTTTGGAATGATTCTCAAAATCACATCATAATTGGGAATGCTAACAGAGTAAAGCTAAGTGGTGGAAAAATCAACCTTCTTCCAGCCCTATAATTTGAGAAATGATCAGTACAAAGAAATGGAGAGAAGTGAAATTAACACACGACACGAGCATAGTAACATAGCAGTGAACAGCCAAGTTTCATAATGTCATAGAACATTAGAAAGACATTACTGGAATCAGGAGTGTCTGATTTCTTCAGTGCCTATTGACCACAGAGCTAGTGTGTCTATCCTGTTGTCTGGATGGCTTCCTTCAATGGCAGCACTGTCTGGAGAGTTCATCTTCACAGTGCAATCCCTTGTGATGGTTTTTCCATCATTACTATACATACCGTTCCGTTCCACCACATAGTACGGGATCACCTCCACAAATGCCTGCCACAGAGCACACTGCGCCGAGTCTCTGGGAAGAAGGTGAGATTGTTTTCAATTAATTTAACACCATACTGCTTTCTTAGACATAATTTTGACAGTATCCCAAGCCTTATTTCCAACTTTGACAAAATGTTATGTACATGGTGTCTACATAAAAAATAATGGCTTATGAAAAATTTGGGACAATTTGATTCTCATGTCAAATCTCAAGAGAATGTACTGTTTAAGGTGGTTTTTCCTTTGCATTTTAGAATCCCCATTGATTCACCCTGGTGTTTGCTGACATGATTTATATTAATAAAGATAAATTTGAACTTTGGATCAATATATCCAATAAAAATGCTTCTAAACTTAAACTGTCAAATTCTTAAAGTAGAACATGTACAATATTGTTTACAATATATTTATTAAGAAGCACCTAAAACATAGCCAGTAATTAGATTCTACATTCCTTGTAGACACCAGGCTGTCAGCACCAGGAGGCAGAGGATTGAGGCCCATTTCTTCACATAGACCACGTTAGGCACGGAAATTTTTGTTCTAGTTTTGGGGCCTGCATCACTCACCGTGAAAAATTGTTATTTAGTAATTTTTCTTAGTTTAATGTCAAGTAAAAAACTCTCATTTATCCCCTCTGATCTAATTCTAAACTGACAGTACTATTTAAACATGGTAGATACAGTCTTTCCCTGGTATTTATGGTCTACACTTTTTGCACTCCGGTATGAGGTCATTTCTTCTCTAGATTTGAGGGTCAAATTTTATATGCTTTAGGCATTGACAAAGTGCATATCCCCATTATTTTGTTTAGTTCACATATCTTTTAAAAACATGCCATATATTAGATATTCTGTTAGAATCGGCAAAGGTGAGCAGCCTAGATAGGGACTTAGGCCTTATAAAATTTACAGGTCAAGGGGCTATTAGAAAATACAGCAGATTTGTAATTGTTCTGAGGAGAATAGAATTAATAATGGGCCATGCTTATCAAAGGCCTGGATAATATATGGCATAGGCACAAGGCACTGTTTGAAGTGTTCACCAGTTCATAATTTTAAGCTTAGCAAAAATCTTAAGCAGTAGAATTGCTAACTTCATTTGGCTTACGAGGAAGCTGAAGCACAGAGAAGCTAGTGGCAGACCCATTCTGCAAGTCTTGAAAACAAGCTGCCTGGAGTGTGTCGTGTTACCCACTTCAGGATATAACCTCAGAAAGAGCCAGCAACTTAGGCAGCTTGTTGTTCTTGTAGCTAAGACTGAAAAAAATGGACACACACACACACACATAGATATATTCTGGATCAGAGTGGTGGTATACTGAGGCATTATTTCTTGGAACTAATTGCAGTCTGAATTAATAGCATGAGGTTTGCATAAAAGCATATTGTGTGATTCATGGAACAATTGCCTTCATTTGACAGTTGACTTTTTTTTTAAGTTTATTTAATGACTGTATTTTCATAGGTACAGCTTTAGGAATATAGTGATTCTTTCCCCCATACCCACCCTCCCACATACCCACCACAACTCCTATCCCACTTCCTTCTCCCTCTCCCATACCCTTCTTCATTATGATTCATGTTTGGTTTTATTTTATATACAGAGGTCCAGACAGTTGACTTTCATAACATGCTACAGAAAAGGTATCAAACCAAATAGTTCTTTTGGGGGAGGGGGCACGTGGTCTTGGCTATACAATAATTTAAACAAAATTATTAATTTATTGATATCAAGACACCATTAATTTTAGTCAGTACTTAATTCTTAAACATTCTTTAACTAATTAATGATGCATGAATATTTTACTGATGTTGTGAAAATGATGGGCTGTCTGGTGCATAGGAAATAGCATCCTTAGTTGGAAGCACCAAAGAATTCTTATATTAACACTTCAGACAAGCAGAGGAACTAGCTCCCATGGTTTTGGCAATTTGAACTGACATAATATGAGCATTGTACTGGGATAATCTAGATGATGAGATAGTGAATATATCCATTAGTCTGTCTCATTTTATTTTTTTTAAAGATTTTATTTATCTATTTGAGGGTTAGAGTTACAGTGAAAGGGAGAGACAGAGAGAAAGGTCTTCTTTCCGTTGGTTCACCACCCAAATGGCCGCAACGGCCGGAGCTATGCTGATCCGAAGCCAGGAGCCAGGTACTTCTTCCTGGTCTCCCACATGGGTGCCCAGGCCCAAGCACTTGGGCCATCTTCTACTGCTTTCCCAGGCCACAGCAGAGAGCTGGATTGAAAGCGGAGCAGCCGGGACCAGAATCAGCGCCCATATGGGATGATGGCGCAGCAGGCGGAGGATTAACCTATGGTACCATGGCAGGGGCCCCTAGTCTGTCCCACTTGAATACTTGTATCAAATGTCTGATGACTGCATAGGTGCTGGCTTTCATTCAGTTTGCAAGCAAATCCTATCGCAGTACAGAAATTTTATTTTGCTGACACCATGAGAACCAGGTAAGAGAGAATTAAGAGACCTTCTCTGGGGGATAGTGAACAGTTGGGCTACAACTCCTTCCAGTGTGGACATCAGTAGCCTCTTTCCTAATGGCTGTTGATCATCTATTCATCCATTCCTTCTATCAAGAAGCCTTTTGGGTTTGTTTGTTTTTTAAGATTCTATTTATTTATTTGAGAGGTAGAGTTATAGACAGTGAGAGGAAGAGACAGAGAAAAACGTCTTCCTTCTATTGGTCCACTCCCCAAATGGCAGCAATGGCCGGAGCTGCGCTGATCCGAAACCGGGAGCCAGGTGCCTCTTCCCAGTCTTCCACATGGATGCAGGGGCCCAAGGACTTGGGCCATCTTCTACTGCTTTCCCAGGCCATAGCAGAGAGCTGGATTGGAAGAGGAGCAGCTGGGACTAGAACTGGCGCCCATATGGGATGCCAGCACCGTGGGCGGAGGATTAACCTACTGCTCTACAGAGCCGGCTCCTCAAGAAGCCTTTTGGGGCCAGACCTCATGCGAAATGCTGGGGCTACAGGCATAATTTGACATAATTGCAAAGAGCTGGCAATTTACTAGGAGTCAAAAATTCTTTTTTTTTCCCAAAGATATTTGAAGTTTTTTAAATTTATACACCAGCTATTGCTGAAGAACTATGAGTTTTCCGTCACAGCAGGTGGCTCTAACCCAGGTTTTCCCATCCTTGGCACAATGTACAGTTCTTCATTGCAGGGTGCTGTCCTCTGCACTGTGTTGTGTTTAACAGCATCTTGAGCTCTCCCCTGTAGATGGCAGCACAACCACCACCACCCTGAGTTGAATGTGTCTCTGGGCATCACCCTCGGCTGAGAATATTTTTGCAAAGATTTCAGATCAAGTGTCACATTTATTCCAGAACAAAACAAATACAAACAGTAACAAAAATCCTCAGGCCTGTTTGAGCCAAGGCTGATATTTTATGAGTTACAAAGACAATTTGTTCCTTAACATAAGACAGTTACAATGTCCATGTCTTGGGGAGGAAAAAAGTGTAATTTGCTATTTAGTCATTTTAGATAGATCATTTAAATATCAGCAAAAGTGTAAGTCAAATATAAAGAACACAGCCTTTCTTCAGGGTGAATTTTCCTCCTTCCATCACCTCCACCATCACCTTGGCTACCTGAATTTCTGAATCCAACTGTGATTACTCTGAATTATTTCCCCAGCAGCCCTCTCCCTCCACTCAAATGGATCCAGAGAGGTACAGAGCAAGCCTCACACACCCGGTATTCTGTTAGGCTCAGCTGAGATCATATGTGAAATACAGTTTCCTGTTTCCCACAGCTGACAAACATGTGTCCAAAAGCCTAGTAAGGCAGTCTCCCTACACTATTTGTAGCACATAGTGAACACTTAATGGGCAGATATTTTTACAAAAATATTTATTTTTACGTAACGGATATTTGTTTTTATAAAATAATTTATTGCTTACCATTTTCTGTAAGGATTTAAGGTAGATTTCAAGCATACACACACCATACCACCCCACACAAAACAGATAAAGAAAAGGAACAAATCATTCAAATTTAAAAAAAAAAGGAAAGTAAGGTTATGAAAAACAAGCTGAACCATGGCATGAAGTTGGTGCTCAAGTTTGCATTCTGTTGGTTGCCAAGGTTATGCAACACATTTGACTTTTAGCAGACATGGCAAAGAGGAAATCATAACCAGTTTTGTGATTCAGGGTCTTAAACACAAGTTGGTTGCTTAAGAGAAATTCAACTGTCTCTGGTGCATGGTTAGAGAAAAATGTTATCTGTCAATTCAAAACAGGAAGCATGAGGGGCAACTTCAGTTATATATATGTATAAATGAATACAATAATGACCTTTTAATAAGATGTATTATAAAGGCTCTTAATGGAGCAGGCATTTGACTCAACAGTTAAGACATTGCAGGGGATGCCCACATTCCAAGTGGGGGTGCCTGGGTTTGAGTCCTGGCTCTGCTTACAATGCAGATTCCTGCTAATGTGCTCCGTGGGGTGAAGCAGTGATGACTCAAGTACGTGGGTCTCAGCTATCCATGTGGGACTCAGAGTGGATTCTGGACTTCTGGCGTCAGCCTGGCACAGCTCTGACTGTTAAGGGTTATTGGGGGCATGAAAGGGAGATTCTCTCTCTCTCTTTCAAATAAATACAAAATTATAGGGGCAACCAATGAGAGGTGATCATATAATGTCAAAGTTTAGTTGAATAAAGGGACATTAATAGGATATTAAAACAATAAGGTGTTAAACTCTGCTGGTTTGATGAATCCAAGTACAAATAAGTGTCAGAGGAATCCAAAAATTGGATTATTTAGGAATTCAATATTACTCAGTCTCCCCAGCTCATGAGTGAAGTGATATGTAAATTCACCAAAATGTACTGAGAATGTGGCTACTTTATATCGCCAGTGATTTAAAGTGTCATATTTTAAACAGTTGACTATGTAAGGAGTAGGACTAATACCACCGTTCAATAGTTTAATGTCCTCCTAAGGCTGCAAAGATGTTCCTCATGTTGGTATGGTATTTGGCTAAATTAAGCCCCTTGGAAAGAGAAATCTCTTTAAGAAAATAAACATAAGCCAAACCTAAACAACCACAAAAAAAACCGTAAGGCATTCGATATTCCTTATTATAAATATGAAGCACAATAATCTAGGCTTGAATTATTTTAAAGAACATAACTGTATTTTGTCCAAAATTAATATCAGTAAACTATCAACTATCAATAAAATGTATATTTTGAGATATAGATCTTTCTTCCAGTATGAACTTGAGGGGATGATTAAAAATTGCTGCAAATTCTTTAATTTTTATTTACACTAGTAATTGTACATGTTTATGGTGCATGGTGGAGTATTTTGGTCATTTATCAACACAGGCTACTTAGGTTATTTATCATCTAAAACATTTATCATTTCTTTGTAATGAACATTAAAATTCTCTCCTCCAGCTATGATGACTTACACCATGCTGTGAATTATAACGACTATTCTGTGTAATAACAGCAGAACTTACTCCTCCTGTCTGGCTGTGATTGTACCGCTAATTAATCTCTCCTTATTCTCCACCCACCCAATCCGCCACAGCTTCAGCTAACAACTATTCTGCTCTCTATTTCTTGGAACTCAGCTTTTTGAGATTCTAAATACTTGAGAAGCCATGCAGTATTTGTCTTTCTGTGTCTGATTTATTTTACATATCATTATGATCTCCAGATTTCACCTATGTTGTTGCAATGGTAGGTTTGGTCCTTTTGTGTCAGAATAATACTCCATTGTGTATATATAACACATTCTTTTAACCATTTATTTACTGATGAACACTTTGGTTGATTCCACACCATGTTCATTGTGAGTAGTGCTGCAATAAACATGAGAGTGTAAGTATCTCTTTGATACATTGATTTCATTTTCTTTGGATATACACACTATCCATTGGATTGTCAGGTCATATAGTACTTGTTTTCAACTTGGCCATAGTTATTGTGCTAATTTATATTACCAAAGAGTTCCCCTTTCTCCACATTTTCCCCATCATTTGTTATCTTTTGCTCTTTTCGGGGGAGGGATGCTGGGGTGAGAAAAGCGGGGAGGTGGAGAATGTGCTCTCTACTTCCTCTGTCTGTATACAGTGCTTGTGGTTGATCTCTCATTGCTTTGCTTCCTCTAAAATCTTCACATTTGTGAAAAAGGATGCATGTATCAGAAGGGAATTGGCCTACTTAAATGCATCAGACTATCACATCTTTAAAGCCTCTTCAAGACCAGGCGATCATCTGGAAAAATACTTCATGATCCAACAGTTTCACTTCACAGAAACTTTTTTTTTTTCTCTGAATTTAACCAGAATGCATTCTATGCCATTTGACCTGCCTGTTCCATTTTTGTATAATTCTGATCACTGATTCTTATCCTGGTTACTTTTTTCTATGTGGATATAGTCACTTTGCTCTTAACCAAGTACATATTAGCATAATTACAATAAAAAATATACTCACTTTCTTCTTGCAGTGATAATTTTCTCCAGTCATAATTTCCAATTTTCTACTGCTTTCCCATAAGTTATAAAAAATAGTCTGCCAAATTTTTTTCTCATAAAAAACCCAGTAAATCATCTTGAACTATTATATGGCTCAGAATGTGACAAATCCTAAATCACTGCTAGAACATTTTTCCAGTGTAATTTTATACACTAATTTGATTGGCTGTATTTGAGCCCGGATCAAATCCAACTAAGTGAAGCAGATAGTCTCTCAGGTGACAGGTGCTGGGAGTAATAATCACACCAAAAATACAAAGGCTATAATAAGTTACATCAAAGGTGCTACAAAGTACACAGATCCAATTAGGTTTCCTGGGGCCCAAGTTCTTCTACATTTCCCCCAGAACATTATGCATCAAGTTATATTGCAGTCTCTGTTTATACAGTTGTCCATCCCGTCTATCTTTGAGGTTTACCACAGCACAAATCCCATCTGTTGTCTCATCATGTTATCCCTGACATTCAGTAAAATTCCAAGTTATTATGTGCTTATTAACCTATGAAATAAGGTGAATAGATTAAGTGATCTAAGCCAATTACAAAGATTCTGGAATGTACCAGAGAATAAGAATCTACTTAAAGTATCTTCTCTATCCATTCTCTTCCCACCAGCCCTCAAACAATTAAATGTTTCCTGTCCTTTGACAGAAAATCTAAATGTTTAATTGTTGGCAAATATGTGAGGACAAAGAAAAGTCTCTATGACCTTCCATATTTTTCTATTGGTTTATAGGAATTCCTTATATATTTAGTTATGTATTCCTTGTCAAATGTGCACATTATGACTATCTTCTCCCACTGTGACTTGTGTTCATTATTATAGTTTTTTTTTTTTAATAAACCAAGGACTTAAATGTAAGTCCAGTCCCATGGACTTCTATACCTTCATGGTTAGTGCTATTTGTGTTCTGTTAAAGTAATTATCCAAATTTCATTTTGAAAAAGATTTATTTATTTGAAAGAGAGAGAGATAGAGAATTTTCCATCTGCTATCTCACTTCCCAAATGGCTGTAACAGCCGTCTATGCCAGACCAAAGCCAGGAGCCTTGAACTCCATGTGGGTCTCCCACATGGGTGCAAAGGCCCAAATATTTCAGCCATGCTCCACTGTCTCAGAGTAGCTGGGACTCTAACTAGCATTCTGATATCAGATGCCAGCGTCACAACTGGAGGCTTTACCTGCTATACCACAGCACTTGCCCCTATCCAAATTTACTAAATATTTATTTTCTAAAATTATTAATTTTTACCAATCATTTAATAAAACAATCCACACAAAATTGGTTTTGTATATGAAGTCATTTTTTTTAAAGTATAGCCAGATGTTAATAGGCAAAAAAGAGTTGCTTTGGTACTGTGTAAAATGATGACTGTTATAGTACAAATCAATCTACATGTATTAAACATTAAAATGCAATAAAGCAATTATTGTTTTAAGACACTTGAAATTTCATTAATAAATATATAATTGGTTCCACATCTGACCAATTTTACTCATAAGTTTCGTCTCTACCTGCTTTAAAGAATTAAAAAGTTAAAAAAAAAAAAACTTGTCAGGGTGGGGGCTTTCCATGTAGCAGTTAAGGTGCTATGTTCCACACTGGAGGGCCCAGGGCTGATGCTTTTTTTAAAATTTTTTAAAATTTTATTTGTTATACAAGTTTCATGTGTTTCATATATACAGATTTAGGCACATCGTTACGCTTTCCTCTCTACTCTCCCTCACGCCCACACAACAAGCCTTCTTCCTCTTCACTCTCCTATCCCATTCTTAATTTTTACAAATAGCCATTTTCAGTTTGCTTAATGACTATAGTTAACCCTACACTAAGTAAAAGAGTTCAACAAAAACACCGTTCCTCAATGGAAGAGACAAGCGTTGTAAACAATCATTGAATCTCGAAATCTCCATTTCATCCCAATAGTTTATATTTCAGGTACTCTATTAGTTATCTCAGATCAGAGAAAACATATGATAAAAGTCTTTTTGGGACTGGCTTATTTCACTAAGTATAATGGTTTCCAGTTGCATCCATCTCGTAGTAAAAGACAGGATTTCATTTTATTTTATAGCTGAGTAGTACTCCATAGCGTTTATATACCATAATTTCTTTATGCAGTCATCAGTTGACATCTGGGTTGATTCCATACCTTAGCTATTGAGAACTGTGCTACAATGAACATGGGGGTACAGATAACTCTTTCATATGCTCATTTCATTTGGTTTAGGTAACTCCCAAGACTGGGATGGCTGGGTCATATGGTAGGTCTACATTCAGTTTTCTGGGGTATCTCCATACTTCTGGGTCTGATTCTTGGCTCCAGCTCTTGACTCCAACTTCTTGCTAACGCAGGCCCTGGGAGGCAGTAGGGATGGCTCAAGTATTTGGGTTCCTCCCACCCACTAGGGAGTCCTGGACTGTGTTCCTGGCCCTGGCTCCACCTAATCCTGGTTGTTACAGGTCCAAGGGGGACTAAATAGACATGGTTTATTGCTTAAATTCCATTCAAGGTGGGCTAGTGACCCCACACCCGGGTAATCCCTGGGAAAGCCACCACAACAGAAGCCAGACCCTTCAGTCCTGTAGAGGCAGCCCCGGCGCCCCAGGCCCCTTGGCAAAGAGGCAGTTGATGCAGCATCACCCAGCACCCGGCCTGGCCACAGGACAAGGTTAAGGAAGACATTTGTGTCACCATAGGCCCAAGACACAAACTAGGATTTAGTATAAACAGAAAATGCTGAATCCTTAGCCCTGAATTATCAGTGAGTAAGGTGACCAGAGAACAACTCTGGAGCCAATAAATCAAATAAAACAGGCCCTGCTGCCCTCCTCCATGGAAGCCAGAGCCTTTCCCACCCTGGAGGACCATGGCAAGTAGTCTGTAATGTAGGGTGGGGGCTGCAGCTCCTAAGTGAACAATCCACTCCCCTCTCTCCATCCCTACTTCTTGATTTCCCCTCTCTGACTATCCTTCCTCTTCCTCTTCCTCTGACTTTTTCCAGATTCTCACTCAATTCCTTTCCCTTCCCTTCCTCTCCTTTTTTCTCACTTCTTCCATTTCCTTCTTCTTTGATTATTCATGTTGCATCATTGTTTTTCTTCTGTAATGTGTGTTTGAAGTCAATTTAAAAAGGAATTATGGTTCTTCCTATTTAATATAGTGGTCCCACTTATCTCCCCACTGGCATACTTCTCACACATTAGGTGGGTCTATGTTATCTTAGGATAACATAGAGATGTGTTATCTTGGGATAACATAACGTAAATTGAGAGTTTAATTTAGGAAGTTCTTCCAAGAAACTGCAGAGTCTAAGAGTAGAGCAGGTAAGGAAACAAAGGCATCACAAGGGTTCATTACAGAGCTGTTTGCTTCTGTAACTGGAGCTCAGTCTCTCTTAGAAAAATGTGGAATGTGCCTCAGAATTGCTCACTAATAACATGAAAGAGAGGGAAATTTATCACCACTTCCCTGACTGATAGCTACCCTGAGGCTGTGCAGTCCTTTGCAATTTCATTGTGCTTGCATTAAGTTGGCGGTGTGGGCTGCTGCTAATGTCTGACATAGCAGCCGGCGAGTTCCAAGGCAGAAAGCAACATGGGCACAGAGGAGAGGAGGTTAATGGCTGCATCTCTGTGCAGCTGGTTATTTCGGTGCCTGTTATAAACATCTGGGCTGAGAAGATATTGAACAGGACATGCAAATCCTAGCTGAGTTAAATCTTATATCAGTAAGATAGGCTCAAGGCTAGTTCAAAACCTCCCACTACAATCACCTGTACCTAACAACCATTTTGAAGGTGAATTTTATCTTTGTCATTTGCCTTGTCCATTAACTATGCTAGTTTTCCCTCACCCATAGTCACCACGTCAGCAATACTAGATGGCTTGTCCCAAAGGTAATCAAGGACTCTTTGTACTATGCTATGACCAAGAGTAGAAGAGTTGACATAGTCCTTGGGCATAACAGGGAATGTCTACTGGTATCTTTTTCACATAAGCAATGAACCATTCCTTATTATCTTTATAGTTGCGCATTTACTATATCAGTCGCCACTACACTGATCCATTCCAAAGAGATGCCTTTTGGTTAGCTGAATAATGTTGGAATAGCCAACGCACCTGCCTGTAACATAAAACCACGTCACCTGACTAGAAATGTCTTTTTGCAAACAGCAATTCTAAATGGAGTGAGATGCTATCTCCTTGTGGTTTGATTTCATTTTCCTGATGATCAATACTGTTGAGCACATTTCCTTATACTTGTGGGTCATTTGTTTATATTCTGTGGAGAAATGTCTATTCAGATCATTTGCTGATTTTCAGTTGAATAATTTTACTGCTGTTGAGTTTTTTTAGTTCCTTCACTCTATTGATTACCTTTGTTGTGTGTAAATTTCTCAGTTTGACATAATCTCATTTGCCTCATTTTGCTTCTATTGCCTGTGTTTTGAGGACTTATCCATAAAAGCATTCTCTATGCTTCTCCTATGAAGCCCTTCCTGTGTGTTTTCTTCCAGCAGTTTTATAGTTCCAGATTTTACATTCAAGTCTTCGCTCCACTCCGGGTTGATTTGTGTGTATAAGGAGAGAAAGGGTTGTAATCTCATGTTGCTAGATGGGGAACTGAATTTCCCCAGCATCATTTACTGAAGATAGTGTCCTTTCCCACATGTGTGTTCTTGGCACCTGAGTTGAAAATCATTTGGCTGTAAGGATGTGAGTTTATTTTCGGATTCTCTCTTCTGTTTCATTAGTCTATGTGTCTATTTTTATGCCAGGACCATACTGTTTTGGTTACTATAACTGGAGCCTAGTTTAAAGTAAGAATGTCTGTTGTCTCTAGTTTTTTTCTTTTAATCAAGATTACTTTGGATATTCTGAGTCTTTTGTGGTTCTATAAGAATTTTAGTATTGTCTTTCTATTTCAGTGAAGTGTGACATTGGTGTTTGATAAGGATTGCATTAAATGTGTCAATCACATTGTCAGTATGGTCATTTTATCTGAATTAATTCTTCCAATTCAAAAACATGGGACATCTGTCCACTTATTTGTATGCTCTTCAATGACATTGTTTATCAATATTTTATAGTTTTACTGTAGAGGTCTTTTACTTCCTTCGTTAAATTTGTTTGAGATATATTATATATATATTATTGATCAATAAACATATATTGAGCAATTATGTATGGGATTGCTTTCTTAATTTCTTTTTCAGGAAATTCAGTATTTGCTTAGAAACTCTTATTATTTTTGTATGTTTGTTTTGTGTCTTGCCTGTAAATGAATGAAGATGATAATACAACATATCAAAATCTATGAGATACAGCAAAAGCACTATTAATAGAGAAGTTTATAGTAACTATTGCCTACATCAAGAAATTGGAGAAGCTTCAAATAAGTGATCTAACAATGCATCTCAAGGACCTAGAAAAACAACAAACCAAACCCAAAATTAGTTCTTGAAGTTTTATCCAGAATCATTAGGCAAGAAAAAGAAATCAAAGGGATACAAATTGGAAATGAGGAAGTCAAATTATCTCTGTTTACAGATGACATGATCCTATACATAGGAAACCCTGAAGATTCTATTAAGACACCACTGGAATACATAATAGAATTTGGTAAAGTCGTAGGTTATCAACACACAAAAATCAATAGCTTTCGTATGCACAATGTTATGGCTAAGAAAGAACTTGTAAGATCAGTCCTATTTGCAATAGCTACAAAAAATTTAAATACCTTTGAACAAATTTAACCAAGGAGGTGAAAGAGCTCTACATTAAAAATTACAAAAAATTAAGGAAGTAAATAGAAGACACACAAAAAAGTGAAAGGATCTTCCATGTTTGTGGATTAGAAGAATTAATATCATCAAAATGCCCATACTACTCAAAGAAGTTTACAGAGTGAGTGTGATCCCAATCAAAATACCAATGATGTTCTCCTGAAATCTAGAAAAAAATGATGCTAAAATTAATATGGAAATGCAAGAGACCCAAAATTGCTAAAGTAATCTTAAACAACAAAAACAAAGCTGTAGGCATCACAATACCAGATTTCAAGACATACTACAGGGCAGTATAATCAAAATAGCCTGATACTTAACATACACAAAAATAGACATGTAGACCAAAGAAATGGAATACAAACCCCAGACATCAAATCCATGCATGTACAACCAATTAATCTTTGACAAAGGAACTAAAATCAATCCCTGGAGAAAGTACAGTTTCTTCTACAAATTGTGCTGGGAAAATAGGATCTCAGTGTGCAAAAGTATGAACAAGACCCCTGCCTTACACCTTATACAAAAATCAACTCAAAATGAATCAAGGATTTCAATCTACTAACTGCTACCATCAAATTACTGGAGGAAAACATGGCAACTCTATAAAACATTGACAAAGGCAAAGACTTCTTGGAAAAGACGCCAGAAGCACAGACAATAAAAGCAAAAATAGACAAATGGGATTACATCAAGGTAAGTAGCTCCTTTTTTTAAAGATTTATTTATTTATTTGAAAGTCAGAATTACATAGAGAGAGGAGAGGCAGAGAGAGAGAGAGAGAGAGAGAGAGAGAGAGAGAGAGAGAAGTCTTTCATCCAATGGTTCACTCCCCAGTTGACTGCAACGGCTGGAGCTGCGCCGATCTGAGCCAAGAGCTTCTTCTGGATCTCCCACAAGGGTGCAGGGGACCAAGGACTTGGATCATCCTCCACTGCTATCCCAGGCCATAGCAGAGAACTGGATTGGAAATGGAGCAGCTGGGTCTCGAACCAGCGCCCAGATGGGATACCGGAGCTTCATGCCAGGGCGTTAACCTGCTGTGCCACAGCACCAGCCCCAAGGTAAGTAGCTTTTGCAATGCAAAGGAAATACTCAACAAAGAGAAGAGGCAACTGACAGGATGGGAGAAAATATTTTCTTTTTTTTTTTTTAAGATTTTATTTATTTATTTGAGAGGTAGAGTTACAATGAGAGGTAGAGATAAAGAGAAAGGTCTTCCTTCTGTTGGTTCACTCCCCAGATAGCCGCAATGGACGGAACTACGCTGATCTGAAGCCAGGAGCCAGGAGCCAGGAGCCAGGTGCCTCCTCCTGGTCTCCCATGTTGGTGCAGGGGCCCAAGGACTTGAGCCATCTTCTACTGCTTTCCCAGGCCACAGCAGAGAGCTGGATTGGAAGAGGAGCAGCCAGGGCTAGAATTGGCACCCATATGGGATGCCGGTGCCACAGGCAGAGGATTAACCTACTGCGCCATGGAGCCAGCCCTGCAAGAAAATATTTTCAAAACTATGCAACTGATAAAGGATTTTCTATGTAAATGTTCATATTATCTACAAACGGATAATCTGATTTTCTTCTTTCCAGTTCTGATGTCATTTAGTTCTCTCTCTTACATAACTGCTCTGGCTAGGATTTCTAGTACTAGGTTGAGTAGGTATAATGAAAGCAGCCATCCTTGTCTTGCTCCTGATTTTACAGGAAAAGCCTTCCATTTTTCCCAATTTAGGATGATGTTAGCTGTGGGTTTGTATTAACCATCACACATTCTTTCCCGCTTCTTCCAATGACACATGCCATTTAAGTTCCCATCCCTTGTGTCTTGGTTGACCTTCATGTCTGGCATGACTGATAGAATATTCAGAAGTGAAGCTTTAGGACTGCTGAGGTCAGGTCATAAGAAGCCTGGCCTTTTCTACATGGGTCCCTTTGCCACCCTCTCTTAGAGTGCCCTGAACTAGCATATATACTTGCCTTTAGACACCATGCTGAAGAGACTATGTGTAGATGCCCTGGCTCCAGGGTACCAGCTCTCCCAAGGCACCAGACTGGTGAGTGATGCTGCTTAGTACCTGTCAGACTAGTTCAATATGTCAGCAACACATGGGAAGAAGAATGACTGAACTTTAACTGAATCCCTGACTCACAATTGTGAGCTATCCTACAGTTAGAGTTAGGGTGCTGAATTTTGAGGAAGTTAACAATAGATAACAGGAACAACCAGTAAACATATGTATATACATAGGTTTTGATCTGTTGAGTGTCTTTAAGTCTATTAAATCCAAAGAGGTGACGTGTCTACTAATAGTAGTAGTTTGGGTTTCCAAGCTTATTTTGATGTCCTTTTTTTATTATGGAGAACTGAGGTTCCTTTTTGGTCACATTCAGGGTTTTGACACAAGTCTCCCACTTCTTTGCTCCAACCCCCTCATCCTCCTTTCTTCCCATTCCTTCTTCCCTTCCTCCTTCCTTCTCTTCTCTCCCTTCTCCCTTCTCCCCTCCCTCCTTCCAGCCTTCTCTCCTTCCCTCCTTCTCTCTCTCCTCTCTTTTTCCCTTAATTTCTTCTTTGTTTCTCTTCCAACTTTGGTCTCTTGATCTTGCTTGGAAACAATAAGTTACTACAAATCTGACTTCTACTTTTTGTAGCTTTATAATGAAGACTATGCATATATATTCTGGTCATTTCTACATAAGCAAGGGTGAAGGTGGTCTTATAAACATTTTAAAGAATCCAAAGTGATTAATTAGGTTTACATATTTCTTAAATATATGATGGATAATTTCATGTTACATAATTAGCCCATTACATTTAGTTTTATGATAAAATTTTTCAAAATGATTGTGAGAATTATATATAGCAATTATCTGGCTGATTTTTTTCTTCCTCTTAGTTTTGAATATGCAATTGTGTTTATTCTATCTGATGCTTCAGCTTGTTTTGGTAAATGATTTCACAAAACAGTAGAATTTTTAACCATTTTCATGTAAACATTTCAAACAAAAAAAGCTAAATATGATTCTCCTGATTTGTGTTTTAGATTTCTTATTTTTTAAATTAACTTTAATGTTGATGGTTCTTGAGTCACATCAAAATATTGTAAATCTGATTTTAATGTTTTTTTAATTTATTTAGTTATAAAAAATGGGATGAAATGCAAGTTAGGTTGCCCTTTGGATTGTATATATCATTCAAGTTTATCAGAGCCATTTTATATTTGAGAATTCAGATTCAAGAATCTACTCTCGTTTTCCTCTCAGTCAGAATTTTAATCCTTTAAACACACATACTACTTGAATTGCTTAAATACACAGCCACTTGAAATTTAATATAATCTTAACATACTTTGTGTATGTGAATTGCATTAGAATATTACAACTAGCATTGTATTACAAGTCTGTTATAAAGACTTGAGAATTGTTTCTCTTTCTTTACTATGACTCATCAAATTGAATTATACCTCTACTGTGAAATAAGCTTGAGTAAATTCAGTTATAAATGATTTTTTTGGTATGGGAACAAACAATTAAAATAATTTTATAAAAGCAGATTTAATTGTGTAAATATCTTTCTTCCTTCCTGTCATATTAATGACTCAATTTGAAAGGAAAAAAAATTCAAGTCTGCTTGAAAGTTGAAAAATTAAAAACAATTCAGTTGATTTCTGAGGTGCAATTTAGTAAGTGTCTTGTTTATCACACATACACACGCAGAGTTACAGACATACACCCACTCTTTTAAGAGTTCATGGAAAACGGAATTGAAAGATAAGCTTATTTGGTGCAAAAAAATTTGAAATCCATACTTACAAGGAGTACTCAAAAATTTCATGAAAAAATGCATACTAAAATATGCATATATGTTTACACACGTACACACACACCGATGTTGACCTTATGGAATTACATTGAAAATTAGCCCTAAATTTTCTTTAGAATAACTATAAAGTGAGCCCTTCATGAAGAGTGACTGTAAATGGTTTCTAGGACTAAATATAATCTGTTAGAAAAAAATTCATAAGAAGTTTCACAGAAACAGCTATTTTTATGATTATGATTATTTTCCTTAATGAAGAGCAGCTTCTCAAAACCATTTGACCCATATTTCTGAAAGCTTAATATTTTAAGCTTTCATTAACAACAAAATGTGTGTTCTTTGGCAGATATTTAAACTTGTATAATGGCATATTTAATTTTGCCGCCACTCGAGAATCACTGGCGCTTACATGTATTGTATTGCTTAGAATATCTAACAATAAAGCATAAGAAGGAAAAGCAGAGAAAAAAATCCCATAGCTATTATACTGAAAATGATATGGTCAAGGTTGGTGTTTGGCCTGACAGTTAAAATGTCACTTGGGAACCTGCATCTTATGCGGAGTGTCTGGGCTGAAGTCCCAGGTCAGCTCCTGATTCCAGCTTCCTGCTAATGCTTATCCTGGGAGATAGCAGGTGATGGCTCAAGTAGTTGAGTCTCTGCTACCTTTGTGAGAGACTTGAATTGAGTTCCCATTTCCTAGCTTTGGCCTGGCCCAAGCTAGGCTATTGCCAGTGTTTGTGGAGTAAACCAGTAGATGGAAGCTCTGTCTATCTGTCAGTCATCAGTCTCTATCCTTTTCTGTCTCTCAAATAAATAAATACATGGTTAAGATGGTAAATTAAAAATTTATATGTCCATAATTAAGATCAGGTTTAAACATCTTTTTTTAAATTTAATGCTCCTTAAATTAATTAAAGGCATTGGTGGATCATTTAAAACATTTTTTAATATTTTATTTAGAATAGTTTTAAATTTGGGGCTGGCACTGTGGTGTAGCAGGTTAGGCTGCTGCCTGAAGCGCTGGCATCCCATATGGGCACTGGGTGAGTCCCAGCTTCTCCTCTTCAGATCCAGCTCTCTGCTATGGCCTAAGAAAGCAGCAGAAGATGGCCCAAGTGCTTGAGCCCCTGCACCCATGTAGAAGATCCAGAGGAAGCTCCTGGCTCCTGGTTTTGGATCAGCTCTGCTCCGGCCATTGCAGCCATTTGGGGAGTGAACCATCCGATGGAAGAACTCTCTCTCTCTCTCTCTCTCTCTCTGCCTCCTTGTAACTCTGACTTTGAAATAATAAATCTTTATAAAAAATGATAGTTTTAAATTTACAAAGAGTTCTCATATACCTCTTACCCCCTTTTCCCTATTAACATCTCATATTAAAGCTCTTTTTCACAGTTAATGAGCTATTTTTTAAATCCATACGCCTTTTGTCCCTCCCATTCCTTATTGCCTCTAGGATTCAACATTTTATGATCAAATAGAGTTTTCTATATTTTTTATTCTTGTGCCCATATATAATGAAGAGCATGCAGTATTTTTCTTTCTTTGTCTGGCTTATTTCATACAACTTGATGCCCCATTTATTCATTAATCCAATCTGCAATATTTACTAAGTACCTAAGATATATAGCTATAGCCTTTGATATCCAGGATATAACTAAATGAATAAAAACACACTAATTGATACTTGAACAACATTTTTTTAAAAGAAGTCTATTACTATATGCAAAGCAACTTGCTAAATGTTTCTTCTTGGGGTGGGGGGTGGGGGTGGATGGTAACTCCAGTAATCCATAGATTTTTCAGTATATATAGTATAACTTCAGTTATACATTGAGGCCCTGCCAGTGCGTTTATTCATGAAGTATCAGTGGAATATCACAGTATCTTGAAACAGGGAGGAAGTGACATACTGCCTGGTTGACTGTACTGCCTAGTTGAGTTTCTCATAATGACCAGATTTATCTGACCATTATCATTAGAATGGTAAGATTAATCATGATTTCATAGAAATGCTTGAAATTCTGCCATTGCAATGATTATTCTGAGTCAAATATGTTATTTATCTCCATGGATGAAGAACCTGTATTTTGGCTCAAAGTATTGTTTGGACAATAACAATTTTCCAAAGTATTAGTTTTAGTGGACATTTACATTTGATCACTTAGGAGGTAAATTTCAAGTATTTTTTAGGCATTGCATTTTTGTGGTGAGTATTAAAAATAAGAAAAAAATTCCACTCTTAGTTACAAAAACCATCTTAGAGAAATGGCACGTTTTTACGATTAGGGCTTTGCCATGATACCTTGACTCAGTATGGTGCAGGGACATCGGAAATAAGCCAGAAGCTTAGCAACTATTGGAGTTCTGAAGTCAAAATTTTTTCACTAATAAAAAAATCTGATGACATCAGCTGGTAACTGAAAATGTCAAAATGAAACACACAGACAGCCTTATACTTTATTCTGATCTAGTCAGTGTCATGTTCTTAAGAGTTCATTCCCTAATACATATTACTTCATTGCACTTACAGTGGGAGTTAATTTTGTAAGTAAAATGCTTTGTGCTTAATTAGTGAAGAGCAGTCTCTTTTGATAAGAGTCACATAATAAATTTCTTGCTTTGCTTAGTTTGAGAAACTTTGGGGATTAGTTTCTGTGGTTTGCAAATCCAGCATGTCTAACTAAGAATACAGCTCTTGCTTCCCTTGCTGTTAGCTGGGTAAGACAGTAACCTTCCAGGGGTTTACAGTGTCGCCAGTAAATCTTCTCCAGTAACCAGACACCATGATTTGGACTCAAAAGGAGATTTACTCTTAACATGTGGGAATTCATGTTCAAATCTATCATCACTTCTCTTATTGGTGCTCTATTTGCATTCCTTGTCCTCTGGTGAACTGAAATAACTTCAGTGTTTGTGTGAAATGAGCAAAGAGACAACTCCTCTAAATCATGCCTGTGTTGTCCAAAAACAGATACAGGGGCACAAAAGGATGAACAAATCTCTCTGTCTCACCATATAATCCCAGATACCTTTCTACCTCTACAAGAACTGCATTTCTCTTTCCTGCATTTTCTTGTTCTAGCATCCGAATTCTTCTCTGCTTTTCTAACTCAGGAGCTGGTTTTTACTCTAAGGGACCCACACGTTATTCCAGCTATCTTTCATCTAATCACTTTTTCCACCCTCTCGTCTGACTCCTTAGCCTGTGTCTGTGGTGTACCTAGAATATTTCTAACATAAATTTCACTATTGGCTCAAACAATCTATAAAGCTTTTAAAGGTTTTTCAGAAATTTGATTTTCCCTTCTACTGGTCCACCCCTAGTCAAGAATTCAATTAGCATTATTACTGCATATCAAGCAGCTCTCTTTTACCCTCTCTTACCATTCCCTTCCCAAGGGTATTACAAAATTCTGCCACCTTTTCTTCCAAGTGTCTTGCTTTTCTTCTCTATCCCTATTTTGCTTCTAACTTCAGTCCTTTAATAGTCTTGTAATCCCAACAGTAAAAACTATAATTTTCAATTTACTGTTATTTTTACTATACCAATTTGCTTCCTATAAAATATATGACTGAAGTGCTATTTCTCAATGACCCTCTGTCACTAGTCTTCCTGTGACTTCTAGTAACACAAGCAATCTCCTTGAGGGCACATTGAGGGCAAATTGCTGTTATCCTTCCTGGCATATATCCCAAAGTGCCAGTGACTATTTTAGAACTAACCTCAGGTTCAGTGCCCTCCATAAAGAGTTGGCACAGCCTTTTTCAAGGAAGTGTTTGAGGTCATTTGGTTAAGGGAAAGATGTGATAGGAAGGTGGAGAAGAAAAGAGAGACTACAGGAAGGGAGTTTGATATAAACTCATGGCAAATCTACTGAAGTCCAAACCAACCGGACCAAATGTAGCAACAAATAAATAGTAGGGCAGCTGTTGTCATGGAAAGTGCTGAGCTGCCATGTGGGATGCCTGTATCTCATATCAGAGTGTTTGGTATTAGTCCTGGGTACTCTGTGCTTCTGCTCCAGCTTCCTGCTGATGTGTCTGGGAGGCAGTAAATGATGGTTCATGTACTTTGATCCCTGCCACCCACATGAGAAACCTGGATGCGTTTCCTGACTCCTGGCTTCAGCCTGCACTGGATATCTGGGGATTGACTCAGTGGATGGAACATCTACATCTCTTTCTGTCTCTGTCACTCTGTCACTTTTGAAATAAAGAATAAAAGAGAAGTGAATATTTAAAATATAATTTTAAATATTAGCATTAAAACAAATTTCTAGTGAGAAAAATTCTGATTTGCTTCACGAGCCAGTCCACAAGTCAACACATTAAATGGCTGAAATACTACTTTTTTTTAAAAATACTTATTTATTTGAAAGTCCGAGTTACACAGAGAGAGGGGAGTTAGAGAGAGAAAGGTCTTCCATCCACTGGTTTACTCCCCAGTTGGCTGCAATGGCTGGAGCTGTGCTGATCCAAAGCCAGAAGCCAGGAGCTTCTTCCGGGTCTCCTATGCGGGTGCAGGGGCCCAAGGTCTTGGGCCATCTACTGCTTTCCCAGGCCATAGCAGAGAGCTGGATTGAAAGTGGAGCAGCCAGGACTTGAACCAGAGTCCATACAGGATGCCAGAACTGCAGGTAGTGGCTTTGCTCGCTAGGCCACAGCACCAGCCCCTGAAATACTACTTTTGTATTCAATGTTTTAAAGCGTGATATTTGGCAAATTTATATTAATATGTTGTGGCTATATTCTAGATGAAATAGGTTGCTGTAGGCTAGCCTGGGAGTCTGAGCACTATGTGTAATACAGTACATTTTGTTGTGAAGTCTGGTTCTCCATAATATTTATTCAGTTAATACACTTTTCTTAAGCCATTTCCATGTGCCAGCCAGGACATTACTATTGTAGCCCTCAAGATAACAGTCCTAAAATGAGAGGCATCTATGTCAACCAGTAATTATAATTCCATGTGGACTTTGTGTTAAATGAGACATGAATATGTTGTGCTCTGGGACATCAAAGGAGGGGTCTGCCTAATGGAGAACTTGAACTTGTCTGGCAGAATTAGTAGATATTTATCTCAAGTAAAGGGTGTAGAGGGCATTCCAAGCCACAGGAATGCACTTGCAAAGCCACAAAGTTCTCAAAGACATGGTGTCATTTAGGAATGACCAGAAGAAGTTCAGTGGAGAAAGATGATAAGTGATGGGAGATGTAGAAAATGCTTGTAAGAGCCTTGATGGAAAAGGTGCCATGTTAAAGACTGAAATGGTTCTAGAAAGGATTTGGTGATATTTATGCAAGAGAGTAACTGCCTTCAATTTTTTTTTTTTTGGTAGAAATTCTAGGCATAGGGGCCAGCGCTGTGGTATAGAGGGTAAAGTCGCTGCCTGCAGTGCCAGCATCCCATATGGGCACCAGTTCAAGTCCCAGGTGCTCTGCTTCTGATCCAGCTCCCTGCTGTGGCCTGGGATAGCAGTAGAATACAGCCCAAGTGCTTGGGTCCCTGCACCCACGTGGGAGAGCCGGAAAAAGCTCGTGGCTTCTGGCTTTGGATCAGCGCAGCTCTGGCCATTGCAGCCAATTGGGGAGTGAACCAGGACCTCTCTCTCTCTGCCTCTCCTTCTCTCTTTGTGTAACTCTGACTTTCAGATAAATAAATAAATCTTTAAAAAAATTCTAGGCATAGAAATAGCTATTTAAGTGTTTATGAAGATGCACAATTAAGAGACTATGATGGTCTTGTTTTGGGCCATGGATGCAAAGTTGCAAAGGAGGATGCTCATTCAAGACACTTTCCTGAAATAGAAGTGACAGGATTTTATGGTCAAACTGGGGAGGCAATGATGGAAAGCAATAACAATACTGGAAAAATTAGAAAAGAAAGAGTAGAGGATGCCACAGAGATTTGTGTTTGAGGAGCATGGAGAACTATTTCTCATGGAATATAAGATAATGAGCTGATTTAGAGTTACAGATAATAAAAAGGTGATATTTGAAGTGGAATTATAGCTTTAAGATTCATAAGCACACACATTATGTCCTGAAAATATCTTCTAAGTTATCAGTCTTTCCTTTACCTTGTTCTCTATCTTGGGGTCCAAAGCACAGATTGGTTTTCTTGTTCTCTAATCTAACTTCTAGATAACAGTCCACAATTTCAAGTCAGCCTCCCTCTGAAATCCAAGTCAAGCAAAATGGCAGTTCCTGCCTTTAGCCCCCTCTCTGCTCCATGGCATTTTGTATCACTTGTTTGTTTTAACAACTTGTCAAATCCATGCTTTATGTGATGAATAATTCTGGCACCTAGCAAGAATATATACACGGATGAATGAAATGTCTCCCTTCTGAACTCCAGGGTTTTCCTAGGTTTTTAATGCTGTGTCAGTCAGAATTGAATTAGAGAAAGCAGCAATGGTAAGATATATATAACCATTGTGGGGACTGGGTAAACAATCCTGTAGGGCTGTCTCTGCGTCTGATGCTGACTAGAATTCCACCGGGAAGATGGTAAGGAAGGGAAGATCAGCAGTAAGCAGGAACCCATGAACACAGACTACTGAAATCCATGTTCATTCTTGTCATTTTCGACCAGGTAATGTGTGTGGCCAGCAGAAGCCAATACCCTTCATCTGAGAACACACACAACTGACTCAGCTCCTGCTTCATGCCGATGTGGTGAATCAGCGAACAGCGAATTGTGTAAATGACAAGATGGCTGCCGTCCCTTTCCCGTCCGTCAAAACCTTCTCTCCTGACTTTGAAATCTTTTTTACTTAATCTAGACATCATGCTTTTATTAGACTCTCCAGGTTGCCATAACCAAATACCATAGATGGTGTGGTTCAAACAACAGAAATTTGGGACTGGGCATTGTGGCACAGTGGATTATGGGATACGTCTTTTCCTCACTTCTGATGTAGCTTCCTATTAATGTGCACACTAGGAGGTAGTAGATGAAGAATCAAGTACTTGGGTCACCGCCATCCTTATGTAAGACCCTGATGGAGTTTCTAGTTTCTGGCTCCTTGCTTGGCCTGGTCCAGTCCACAACATTGTGGTCATTTAAGGAGTAAGTCAGTGGACGGAAGATCTCTATCTTTCTCTAGATCTCTATCTTTCTCTCTCTCTCTCTCTCTCTCTTTCATTTTTTGCTCTGTCTTCTGAACAAATAAAAATGAGTTAAAAATGGAATATTATTTTCTCACAGTTTTGGAGACAGGACGGCTAAGGTACCAGAATGGTTGATGTCCTGAGATGGCTGCCTTCTCACTATGTGCTCACATGGTCTTTCCTCAGTACAGATGTGGAGACGGAGACGGAGACGGAGACGGAGACGGAGACGGAGACGGAGAGGGAGAAGGGAGAGGGAGAGGGAGAGGGAGAGGGAGGGGGAGGGGGAGGGGGAGGGGGAGGGGGGGGAGGGGGAGAGGGAGAGGGAGAGGGGTGATATGTCTTCTTAAAAATAATTAATGCTGTTGGATCAGTGTCCCACACTTATGACCTCATTTAACCTTAATTATTTCCTTAGAGATATCATCTCTATATTCAACTATACAGGGGGTTAGGGTTTCAACATGTGAATTATAGTAGGATATAAACATTCAGTCTATAGTTGTGTTCCACAGTTTTATTTATATTCACACAAGCAGACACAAAAGTCCCTTGTTCTTTGATCACACTTAACTTTTTCAATTTCTCATCTTGGATGAGATTCAAGACCAATATCATTGCACCAGCAGATGCTGCTGAATATTTATGCTATCCTGGATCTTCACTGTTCTTCCCTAATCTTTTATTTTTTCCACAGTGAGGATGTGTGTGATGCTATGTTTTTTCTAAGCTTATCTCACACTTATCAAGATCTCAAACTCAGCTTTAACCTTTTGACTCTCAGATTATCTTAGAGAAGATGGGAATCAAAATTATGGGGGAATCCCTGGAATTCTTTTCCTTCCTTGTGGCCTCAGGAGAAAGGTATCCTGAGTCTTTTCCTACATGACTTACTTTCCAAGCACTGGTGAAGAGACCTCACTACATCAATGATGTCTTCTTTGTGTTGTATCTTTAGTCTTCTCACTAATAGTTCCTTCTCTTAACCTTATAAATATGTTCACACCTTCCATTTCCTTAAAAATGTATGTATCTTGATCACTGCCCTTACCTTCCTTTTCAAACCAGCTTTCACCCCAACCACTTGTGCTAAACTCTAATGGCAAACAATCTCTTACTTAGCAAATCTCAGAGCCTCTTCTCTGCCCTCATCTTCTCTGGTTTTCTGCAACATGTGACCAAGTTTACTCCTTGACATTATTGTATAGGATTACTCTCCAGTCTCCTTTCATTTTCTTCTTTGTTTATTCAGCTCCTAAATATAGGCTCCTCTCTTTGTCTTTTGCTTATCCTTCTTTTGAAAAAAAAAAAGTTTTGTTTTTTAATTTTTAAAAAGGGAACAAACTTCATGTATTTCATATATACTGTTTTAAGAGCATAATTATACTTCTCACTCTACCCTCCATCCCTGCCATTCTCCCTTCTTTTCTCAGTTGGCTTTTAATTTTTACGACATACTTTCAAGTTTCTTTACGCTCACAACCTAAACCCTCCACCAAATAAAGAATTCAACAAGTAGTAAGCAGAAAAACCACTGTTTCTCAAGAATACAGACAACAGCTATAACAATCAAATCTCAAAATGTCAGTTTCATGCATAAACATTGTATGTTTTTACTCTGTATTTTAGTTACAAATATCATGTAAGTTTTCTCTGAATTGTGCTTGGCCTTCCTACTCCAAGCTGTACTTTCTGTAACCATCTAAGATTTCAAAAAGCCTTTTTATGAGAATAAGTGGAATAGTGCTTTCAACAGTGCTAGAATGCAAGCTACGTGAAGAATTTTAAATTTCATGGTAACTACTTTGAAAAAATTATAAGAAATGATCACAATATATTTATTGAGCTTCATATTCATCATATGGTTGTAATGTTTAATTATTCTAAAAAACTCTAAATAGACTATTTCATATTTTTTTGGCATGGTCTTCAAAATCCTGTGATTACTTTGCTCATAGAACGCATCTTTGATTGCCATTAGACCCATCTGAGGGGCTCAATGATTTCACATGGCTCCTACCACTGACTTGGATAACACAGCTCTGGAACTGACATCAATTCTGAGTTCCAGCTTCTACCATGATTTTTTTTTTTTTTTGGACAGATAGAGTTAGACAGTGAGAGAGAGAGACAGAGAAAGGTCTTCTTTTCGTTGGTTCACCCCCAAAATGGCCGCCATGGCCAGAGCTACGCCAATCCGAAGCCAGGAGCCAGGTGCTTCTTCCTGGTCTCCCATGTGGTGCAAGGCCCAAGCACTTTGGCCATCCTCCACTGCCTTCCCAGGCCACAACAGAGAGCTGGACTGGAAGAGGAAGAACTGGGACTAGAACCTGGCACCCATATGGGATGCTGGTGCCGCAGGCGGAGGATTAACCAAGTAAGCCATGGGGCCGGCCTCTCTCTACCATGATCTTACTCTCAACCTATTCTTGTAAAACCCATGGTGGTGGTAATTATCTGTAAAAATACATAGCAAAGATTTTATTGCATTGCCCACATACTTCATATAGAAAGACCATGTGGTACACAAAATGCTAAAATCACAGAGAATTCAGTTTGAATCCAAATTTATTATAGACCAAATATTTCCCCTCCACCCCCAATTCATTTATTGAAATCCTTATCTTCAGCCTATGGTATTCAGAAGTAGAACCTTGGGGATGTCATTGGGTCACAAGGATGGAGTCCTTATGAGTGAAATTGGTGCCTTTATTAAAAGGTCCTGAGAGAAGTCTCTTGCCTGCTTCCTGACAAGTTAGAGTATGATAGGTCAGTAGTGTGCAGTCTGGCTGGGGGGTCCTCACAAGAACCCAGCTGTGCCAGCACCCTGAATTTCCAGACTTCCAGGCTCCACAACTGTGAGAAACACATTTCAGTTATTCATAAGCCTCCTCATCTATGATATGCCAAAACCTAGAAAGACACAGCTTCACTGCTAATTTGAGTATTATTTGGGACAAGTTATTTAACCATCATGAGATTTTGTGTTTTCATGTAAAACAGAGGACAATTAACACCAGCCTTTGGGTTTGTTGTTAGGAAAATGTTATTATCCTCCACACAGTGCATGACCCATGGTGATTGCACAATAAATGGTAATTAGACCACTATTATGGCACTCAGGGTCTCCATATTCTGCTTCTAACATGCCTTCACCGTCTTATGTCCTGCTTTGAGAGCCAGTCACACATCTGTTCTCTCATGCCTCTGTGCCTTCATCCCTTCATTCCTCAAGAAACACGTCTTCTCTGAGCTAAGCTTCACAGCTGAGCCTTCCCTCTACATTCAAATCAGGCTCTCAATGATGAGGCCAAACACCACCCCCTTGAGACTTCCTGTAATGTGTTCATGTATTCATTTACTCAAGAAAACTGATTAAGCATATACTAAGCACAGAGTACAGTTTAGATTCCTGAAAAAAACTAGTCAACAAAACAGACACAAAAAAAGTTTGCTCAAAGAATTGACATCTTAGCTGAGACAACAGAAATAAAATGCAACCAGTTAAAAAACAATATAGTATGTTAGAAACTGATATATGCAGTGTGTGTAGCAGGGCTACAGAACAGGACAAGTGAGTAAAGGGACGGGGGCCTCGTACCTACTGTGAGTCCCAAGACAGGGCAACTTTTCTGCATGCTATAACAGTGGATAGAGAGTGCTAACAACTGGACAGACTCTCAGTAAAGAACAACCGAATTCAATGGAATGAGTGGGTAAATGAGATTTCTAACTAAGCAATGTAGACATGAACCTTAACATTGCAGTACCTTTGAATTCCTCTGGAAGACTTTTTGGAACTAAGTCTATTGGGTATCGTTATCTCCCCACAATTTTAGTTCTTCAGTGCAGTACAGTGAAGTAAGTACAGGAACAGGGTGTGGATCTTGGATAGTTATTCCTCCATGTGGCATTACATTAATATATATATATTATACAAAGGTGGGGGTGTTGCTGGTAGTCCCAAAAGTTTGGAAATTTTGGAGTAAGCAAAGACAAGAAGCCTTTAATATGTAAAAGTGTGTTGGACTCTCCAAGAACACTACTGCATATCATATGTGGCATTTCCCAAAGTTAATTCACCACAGAGCTCTCTTCACAATAATATCTGGAGAGGTTAGAGTTCAAGCAAATGCACATTTGGAAATGATGTTCTAGCAAACAGATGGTAATGTAGGCAGAGTGCTTGGATTGTAAATAGGGTGGCTATACAATTTATCATTCAAAACAGGTATTTTTGAGAATAAAAGGGAGCACTATTTGTAATAATGCCAGGATAGGCTTGCGCGGAGCTCATTCCTGGGAATGTGGAACACATGGTCCCTCTGTCTATAAGGCACTATCTTCACTTTATTGTTCATGCAGATCTTTCCCTACATACATTTTCTTCTTAGTGTCTCTATTTAGCCTCTTCAGAAGATAGGCACAAACCCTTCATGAAAGGGAGTAATAGCTGCACACTCTTTTTGGATGAAGATCTGTTCACACCCCCAAGTAGGACATATCACAAGAGAGAAAATTAAAAATGAAAACTTTGAAGTCAAATGTGCTTAACCTTTTTAAAGAAAAATAAGGAACTGTCATCCCTGAAGCTCCTAACAGTGAGAGTTTCACCTTCAGGAATTGCTTCGGTCATCTTTCTACAGATGCAGAGGTTAATTTTAGATATATTGATGCATTTGTGACTGCCCTTGACATAGGGATTATGTCAATACCAATGAAGTAAAGACGCTTTCTTCATTATGTACATGCTTGGAAAGTTCACAATAAAAATAAATATGAAGAGTGCAATTTCCATGAAACTCAATCACGTTGTCCATTTTTACACATTGATGTGTACCCATATATTTAATATTTTACATCTCCCTGCAAAAATCTACACTAAAATAAGGAATGGATCAAATTCCAAGCTCCTGCATCAAGTTCTATTTCTGTCTTCGTATAAACAAAGCCAACTAATACCTTGTTATTCTCAGAATGGAACCCAGCATTCCTTTTACTAATTACAGCCTTCCTTCAACAAACAATTTTGAAACACAGCATCTAAATTAAGGACCACTGAACATTTATTTAAATAAAAGAAGAACCTTATTCAGAAATGCTCCATAAACTGAGTAGGGTCATATTTTTATAGAGTTTTGAATTAATATTTTATGGTTCTAGGAAGAGAAGTTCTAATTTTATTAAAGAACATTTTATTCTCACATCCCCTTTCAAATTCAATAAATAAAGCCTCCAGTGCAAGGGCATCAAGTGCCTATATCCACACTAGAATGTGATTGTTTTTAGAATGTTAATATTAAGAGTACATCCAGAGAAATTCATTATTAAGATGAAACTCTGCATTCTGTAAATCTATAAAACTATATAGCATTATAGTTTTTCTGAAGCAACACAAACATCATAATTTGCATTTTCTCTGCTTCCTCCAATCTAATAGTCTGATTGTCTCCAATGAAGCAACTGGCCTTGACATGTACAGACAGAGAACATGGTTACCCTGGCAACAGGTGCCATGGACCACATGTGACCCCTCTCCAAAGAGCATCTGTGCCTCCTGTATAAAACATAAAATAAAACAAAAAATCTGCTGTCTCCTACTTAAACTAATTGTTAAATGCTTACAGAAAAATATAAATTCAATTGATTCCAGCCTCTTTATTTAGCAGTCTGCTCCCTTATGGATCTGAGATTGATCATCAGCACTTCTTTGTGTTAATTTCAACACCACGAGTTAAACAATTGATTGGGTAACTAAAAGATACTAAGCTTCTCTCTGACCTTTTCAATCTGAAGAGCCAGCAGAGGGAGCCCACACATTATTGCTGTTTTAAAATATCACTCTAAAATGATGATACAATTTTATTTTAAAATTTCTGGCAATAGAACACTTGGACTTTGGGATTCATGAGATTGTCTTTCTAGCAAAGTGTAAATATTCTAGTATCAATGGTTATTTTTCCTATTTTAATCTTAGGAAGTGCCAATTTTTCTTATTATCTAGGTAAGTAATTTGTAGGTCTATCATTTGTAGGTTTATTATTGCAACGGTTTCAAAACATACTCACTGGAAGTGACACAACCTTGATTTCAGATTTCCCAAAGGGTTTGCCACTTTTACACACAGCTGCACCCCAGAAAGTTTGACAACAGACAATTTGGGCATACCCATGAAAAATGTCAGTGAACAGCGTTTAAGCTAAGCACAAAAAAATGAGGAATCTCTAGATGGTTCCACAAAAACACAAATGGTTTACAGGTCATTGTTTTCGTGTCAAGAAAGATGTCTTTGAAGATGACATGCCTTCCATAGGACGCTGTGGGATTCCAGGACCTGTCTTGCTCCCAGAAGACACATTGAGATTCTGGTTGTTGTTCATCTTCTGAGGAATAATCATTTGCTTATTTATCCTCTCAGAAATATTCATTGATATTCTTCTCTCTACCAGTTGCTGTTCCAGTTTGTTAGAAAATGAGCACAATGAGAATAGGTACCGTTTCTTGAGCTCCTACCATGTGATAGATACTGTGCTACATTCTCTCTCTCTGAAGTTTTACAACAACCAATTTACAGATGAAAAACTGCATCTCAAATAACTGAAATAAATTGCCTGCAGTCCCCAAGGGAATATGTGACAGCGCTCGTATTTGCATGCGTGTCTGGAGGACCCCAACGTGTGCCTTGATAGTCACTGTGAAATATTGCCTTCCTAGACTCAGGGGATTCACAACTTACTGGCTTCATTTTTTCTTCTACTGAAATCAGACTTTCTTCCTCTAGAGACCTCTAGAAAAGAAAAGAAAAACAAGTGGGCAGCGTTTGAATATCATGAGCCAGTCGCTGTGCTGGATGCTTTATGTTTCTCTAATCTTTACAGCAGCCCTACCAGGTACATATTCATATTATTCTCATAGTACAGATGAAAATGATACCAGAAGCCCAGGAGTTGAATCCAGATCTTTCTGACTGCAAAATCTTCACCATCATGCTGCATCTACGTATGCAATTATTTCTCTCACACAGTTCCCTTTCTCAGGGAGCTATTTAGATTCAAATCTCAGTATGAAATATTTGTAAGAGATCTTTCTAGACTGCAGATCAATGCTCACCCACATGTACGTTTTTTGAGTTGTGATATGCTTACATTAATTTTCAAGTAACTCTTGGTTTGTTTTTAATTCCTCAGAATAAAGCAAATGTTAACTAGTATTGGAAACAAAGAATTAGAGTGTTTAAAACCTGGAATAGGTGTTTCTACTTATTTGGTCTGATGCTCTTATTTTATGAATGAGAAAACTAAGATCAAGATGCCACTCCTTGGGTTCTTGCGACTATTTAATGGGAACAAAAATGGCCACTCCAACCCAGGACAGCATAATTCTCCTCCCCTGTTTCAAAAAGAATTTAACCTGAATTGTATTGGAAACAGATCTGATCTGTAGGTCTCATTGGGTTATAATGTGATGTTGAGTTGTACAAGATAAAATAACCTTTATGAGGCCAAAGCTGAATTTTATCCATGGCATCTATATTAAAATGAAGGTTAAGTTTTATCCAAAGTTAAGGAGAAAATTGATTCAGAATGCAAAATTTAATAAATATATTTCAAAATTATTTTGAGATCAACCTAATAAGCCAATGACACTGAAGTGTTAGAGCTTTTGCTTGAGTAAAACTAGCAAGTTGAACTATACAATCATATTAAAACATCAAGTCCATGATATGTCACTGGGTTACTATAATGAGCTGCTGATATTATTGGTATATATTGTAAAGTGTAACAAATTCTCTGTGTATGATTTTTAGATTTCCCTTCTGAATATGAGTTTCAAAACATACATGTACAAGAGTGTGAACACATACCACTTATTTTTTTTAATATTTATTTATTTATTTGAAACACAGAGAGGCAGAGGCAGAGAAAGAAAGAGGTCTTCCATCTGCTAGATTACTCCCCAAATGACAGCAATGGCTGGAGCTAGGCCGATTTGAAGCCAGGAGCCAGGAGCTTCTTTTGGGTCTCCCACGTGGGTGCAGGGGCCCAAGAAACTGAGCCACCTTCCACTGCTTTCCCAGGCCACAGCAGAGAGCTGGATTGAAGTGGAGCAGCCAGGACTAACGGGAGCCTGTATGGGATGACGACTGCAGGCAGTGGCTTTACCCACTTCACCACGGTGCCAGCTCCCCACCCCCTCCCACACCATTTCTAAAGCAATCCATGACACTTTTGCTATTTGTTTAGAGTCACAGCAGCACAGTTAAAGTGAGGACAGGACTGTGGCAAGGTCCTAATGAGATCCTGACTCCTGATGTCTAGCACAGTTCTGGAAAACTCTTCTTGACAGCAGGGAGATAGATGGGTTCGTTTTTAGATGTCCTGCTTTCGTAAAGGTCTTATAATCATGTCACCCTCTACATACGTCCATGATATGGTCTCAGCAGTTAAAGGACTGAGCCTTCATTTTGCTGTTGGTTGAAAATATTGCTTGTAAATTTTCAGAACTGGCCTGTGGCAGAGAAAAATTAGTCAACCACAAAATAATCATTGCATCCTAGAAGCCATTCCAAAGAAATTACAGATGCACAATTCAGTAAACAGAGGAACTTACAGGCCTTTTCAGGAAGCAGGTCCTGTTGAAAAATATTCTAGAAAAGAAAAAATTTGAAAAACAAAACTTAAAAACAATGTTCACCATATTATCGTCCTCATTTTGTTTGTTTTTCATAGGATAGACTGATAATTGTAGAATTTGAATAATTATTTGGTTGAATGAATAAGACTTGGAAGCCAATATTTACTATTTTTTGTGTGCCAAGTGAGTAATGAGGACTTCCAAATACGTTGTCACATTTAAGCTGTATTATAATTCTGTGAGTACGATTATGGAACGTGAGACCTTTATAACATACCCAAGGTCACCCGTGAGTGACAGATGGAGGCAGTATTTGAAGCGAGATCTGTTTCTCAGGGCCAGAGCTTTTAAACCCTGGAAGATGGAAGTTGGAACACTTCCATCAGCAGCCTGAGCAGTTGGTGTACCCACTGATTGAAGTCACACAAACTTGATTTTTCTTAAATGACTATCATTATAGTATGGCCATATTGTCGCTGCCAGTTTTCTTGGGTTATCTAAGTGTTTTGTTTGGTTTGCTCACAAATGCTTTCTTAAGGAACAGAGGGACAGACCCTGGACTTTCAGGTCACTGGCTGACCCAGTTCCAAAATTCCTGTGAAAAGGTTTCTCACAGGGGAACAGATACATTCAGGACATAGGATTTGGTGTGTAACATGTCAATTCTTGCCACGAAGTCCAGAGTTATGCTTTTCTGTGCACGGATGGACTTTGATCATGTTATGTTATAGCAGCCTACTACCTTGGCACTTACTTACCGCTTTACTGACATTCAAATTCCAAGGCAGCTAGAAGAACGACTCTTTTCCACTGGCAGTAGTTTAAACAAAACTTAAACCCAAAGTGGGATTTGGAGTTCACGGTGGAGCTCACAGCAATGTGAGTAAGGTCTAAGACCAGGTCAGGGTGGTCAAACATGCTGGAATTTGGTCTGATACTTTTCTCCTTGACAATTAAAAAAGGGGATTATTTTTCTCTTGCCAGTGAGTGGCTTTTGGGTTGGGAATATTGTATAACCCAAGAAACCATCTTAATAAATTAGCCAGGAAATAAACTGTTCAAAAAATTTTGCTTTTGGTCTACGGGGAGACCGCATGGCTAAGTGGGCTGGGGGAAAAGTTGAACATTTTCATAATGAATGTCCACATACTACATTCTTTCACATTCAAGATGTATAATAATTCTTTGTAATGATCAAACTCCTATGAAGCAACTTTTTATATGCTGGGTCCATAAAAAAACTTTATCATCATTATCTATCTGGATATTTATCACCATTACATGTTTAGAAAAATAATGTGTTACACAATTGGATAAAGCAGTGCTTTTTCCTAACTATCTTCCGTGAGGCCTTAGAACACATTAGCTGTACTTTTTATCTTGAGTTCTGGTTTTGCACAGGATACGGATAGAGACAAGCATATACGGCAAACTGGCCAGTCTTTGGCACATGACCTCTTTAGCTTGCTATGTCTTGCTCAGTCCAGACTTTTCCTTTGAAAATAGCCACAATTAAGTGTTAGTTTCGAGAGACACTATGGAGATGGAATCTAGAAACAACTAGATTCAACCACCTCTTTAATCACAGACTCCCCTAGTTGAAAGGTACCTCAAAGGTCACACAGTGCAACCACATTAACCACAGTTTAGCATTAACTACAATCAGTTAATATTCATCAAACACTCAGCAGCACCATGGGCTCCAAAGTTGTTTGATCAAAAAATTAATGTTTCCATTTGATTTCTTATGTCTTTGTAATTTTAAATCCCACTGAATTGGTTCCTGTTCAATACTGCTTTGGATTCAATGTGACAGCAGCCAGGCAAAGAACGCGTCGGTGAGAAGATGATAATGGAGTGGCACTGTGTGGACCACTGACTGGCTATGCTGCCCACTAACAGAGTATTAGGGTTTCTCAGGAGATAGGCTGCACTCTAACTGTGCTTCTGTGGTTTGCTGGCTCCGACCTTGGGTGTTCCATGGATATCTCTAAGTCTCACGAGTGTTAGTAACACACCTACTCTTCAAGCTTGCTGTGAAAGTCATGTGACATAATACATTCACTCAGCTGGGCGTGGAAATTTATACAGTGTCTATGTCCAACCTAGGTAGCTCTTCTTTGCAGTATTATTGCTATTGCTCTCTCACTGTGGACTTCATGACAGCAGTGTAGGGTTACAGGGTAGGTACTCAGCATATATTTGTTGAATGAGTGAATGAACAGATGAGAGAGACTGCTTCTTTAATATGAGATAAGTGAGTTAGGATGGGTGAATATTTAGCTCAAATATTTAATACACACTATACCCAAAAATATAACCTGTCTCCATATGCACATTGAGAAAGCATATGCAACTTGGTGAATGATCTCTGCTCGCTCTTGGGCACCCAGATCTTCAACACAATGGAGTCAAAATTTAGGGAGAAACATGTGGCATGAGGTAATTTTTACCAAGGAAGAAAAGCTATTGTCTTTTATATACAGCTAAAGATAGGAGGCTTGGTTTAAACTTGCTTCACAGGCCAAACAGGTTTGGTAGGTTGGAGGCAAATCAAATAGAAAACAGCTGTGGTTTAAATAAAGTCAGGCAAAGACACAGGTTCAGTGTCCTCACATTGATTTTAATCAGCTTTTATGTTTTAAGATCCAAAATGGTGTTGTTGATTTCCACAGTAGAAAGTTGCCATAATGGATATTTTCAGCAGTTTTTTGTTCTTTCTCATTCTTATTAAAAATAAATATTTGGATATCTGATATGGATGATTGAAATATGCAAACAGAAATTAGAAAGGAAAATTGCATGAAAAATCACTAGCAGCATTAATTCAAAGATGAGCATTAATTAAATAAATATGATATATGAAAACTGCTTTGTAAAAATGAAAACAGCTTTTCAAATGTGCTTTTGAAATGTTGAGGAATCATGTTTTATATGCTCTTAAAGACTTTCTGTTTTACCATCTTCATTTAATTCGTGTGGCTCAGTTTATTTCGATTTGCGGGCTATTTCTTGAGCACTTCCTGCATCCTAGCGATTTGGGCCCCGATGAGATTGCACAAATGAGGGAAATAAAGTTAGTGTTAGTGGAAAGATGGTAAGTGCTATCATGACTACGAGAACATCACGAGAAAAACCAAAGCTAGATCAGAAAAGGTTTTCTAGAGGAGCTGAAACTTGAGACAGGTTCTGAAAGATGAGTAGGAATTTGTCAGTGGAAGTGAGGAGTGAGTTTAGAACAGGGCATTTCAGGTAGAGATCCTGACACACTGGAAGGAACGTGCTGCTAACGAGGGGCTGCAAGACATATAGGGTTCCAGGGTGAGGACTGTGCAGTGGACAGGGCAGGAACCGTGAGAGAGACAGTGGACTGGGCTGGTGATTGGCTTTACTTCCCTAGCGCCGTCAGATGTCCACACGCCTGCGTTTCCAAAATGCGTTCCGCTGGTTGTTCAGTTTTGTTACTTAGGAAAGAAGACGGCATTAGAGGCAGATAGGATACCCTGGATTTGGTGATCTTGGTTGGTTTGGGCTTCTATAAGAAAGTATCATAGATTGGGTGCTTTATACACAACAGCAATTTGTTTCCAGTAGTTCAGGAAAGTTCGGAAGTCTGCGATCAGGGAGCTGGCATGGTTGGGTTTTGGCGGAGGCCCTTCTCTCTGCTCTTATTTCTTGTATATTCATGTGGAAGCAAAAGAGCCAGCTAGCTCCTCTGTAAGGGCACTGAACTCATGCATGAGCCCTCTACCCTCACGACCTAACCCCCTCCCAAACACCCCACCTCCAAATACCATCACATTGGGATTACAGTTTCAGACATGAATTGTGGGGTCTTGGGACAAAGATTCAATCCATCACAACAATGTTAAACATAGTTTCTTTGCTTCATGGATTTTCAAGCTTTTACCTCAATGTCTTTGTGATTTTGCAAGAGGAGGGGATAGTATGCAGCATTTTCTAAATGTGTTTGAACATAGACCATCGTGCAGGGTTTTTGTTTCAGGGAGCACAATTTTGCAAACCACTGCATAGACAAAGGAAGTTTCTGAAAAATTTTAAGTATTAGTAGCTTAGTAGCAGGATATAGGAGAAATGTGATGGGGAAAAATGAGATAGAAGCAGATTAATTATAATCTCACTGCAGTTTGTCCTAAAGTAGCCTGGAGAGAAATCAAGATGGATCTGACCTTCACCAATAGACAGCAGT
The DNA here is from genome assembly GCF_051225735.1 of Oryctolagus cuniculus. NCBI lineage: Eukaryota > Metazoa > Chordata > Mammalia > Lagomorpha > Leporidae > Oryctolagus > Oryctolagus cuniculus. Next base: position 133,356,475 of record NC_142872.1, on the reverse strand, counting down.
GATGAAGAGATGGTGATTGACTGAGAAACACTTAGGAGCCCACAAGAAACACAAGTCTGGTGGATTTTACCCTTACCTCATTCGGAGGTTAAACTCAGTTTGATTGGATACGGAGGGTGAGAAAATGAACAAATCTCTAAGGACTCAGGTTTCTGACTTGGGAATGTGAGTGGTGCTTTGTATTGAGATCTGAAATACTGCAGGGACATATGGAACAAAGAACAGAGAAGGAGGTTTTTAGACTTATTAAGTAATATGGGGCATACTAATTATGTGGGAGACATGAGTATACAGTGGTAGTTCCTTCTCTGGGAGTGGACAAGGTCACTCATCTAGGCAGATATATGGACCCTCTTACCAAAAGGCAATTTGCAAAAAGTATCCCATTCAACAGATTGCTTTCAGAGAATTAGCCATTTAAGGAATTGCCTTTTGGCTAATTAATTATAGTTTGCAAAATAGCTGTAGGCAAACTGACCCAGAGCCGCCAGGAAAACTACAATATGAGAATTCAGGGTAGAACTGAGCTTTTGGATTAAGAGATGGAAGGGAAATAGAAATGCATAAGAGAAAAATAAAGGGATATAGAATGCCACTATGTTTTTATGTTTGTGATGATTTATACTGCCCAATGTATATTTACTTACATAAAAGTGACTGCTTCAACAGAAGAATTAATACCAAACTATTTGCATTGCAAGATAGCTAGGAAGGTATGTTTTTGTTTTTGTTTTTGGTAATATGCTTACGTAGTCCAAAGTCAGGATTAACTGGACTTCTTTATTTATATCAATAACTCAGTGCTACCCAGGTTACCCATTGCTATTATTGGTTTTTAACATAGCTCAAACTAAACCTAGACCTTAATGTCTATAATAGTGATGGCTGCACATAGCTAGACATATTACACATGCGTAGCTAATAACCTCCAGTGTGTCTCAAGCCATAATATGAATAGTTTATTTCTGAGATCCCTTGCTTAAATAAGACTATGATTCTTAGACTCTAATTTTGTACTCTTTAATAAAATCATGGCTTTCTTCAGCAACGATCAGCTACCTTCAGAATTAGCGCTCTCTGCTATAGCTTCTGCCGGGCCAAGATCTGCGTCTAGGATCTCAGGTCATCAACAGAGAATGGAAGTATGATCTCATTTGTGTGGGAGGCCATGTGGCAAGTGGAACAAGCAGAAGGCAGGGTGTGTAGCTGCAGGGATCGTTAACTTATTTGCTTATTCTTTTTTTTTTAAGATTTATTTATTTGAAAGTTAGAGTTACACAGATAGGAGAGGCAGAGAGAGAAAGAGATCTTCCACCTGCTGGTTTACACCCCAATTGGCCACAACAGCTGGAGTTGTGCCCATACAAAGCCAGGAGCTAGGAGCTTCTTCCAGTCTCACACATAGGTGTAGGGGCCCAAGGACTTGGGCCATCTTCCACTGCTTTCCCAGGCCACAACGGAGAGCTGGATCAGAAGTGGAGCAGCCAGGACATGAGCCAGCACCCATATGGGATGCCAGCACTGCAGGCAGCAGCTTTACCGGCTATGCCACAGTGCCAGCCCCTTGCTTATTCTTTAGCATATAAACTTGACATTGGTTTTAGTGAAAATGGAGGAAAGGAGTGTGTGTGTATGTGTGTGTGTGTGTGTGTGTGTATATATATATATAGAGAGAGAGAGAGAGAGAGAGAGAGAGAGAGAAACTGTTGCAAGTGCACCCAAAGCAGGAAGGACAAAAGGGGTTCAGAGACCAAACTGAGAAGCAGAAGACGCAATAGACATCTACAGCTGCTACCCCTCTACTCCACTTGCTCAAGTTTGAGTTTCAATTTTTCTGAGAAACAATGAGAATCTATTCCCGGAATAAAGGCTCTGGGTTGCAAGCATCTAAGATACGAGAAATAGTAGATAAAGGCTATAACGAAAACAGCAGGAGGGTGATCAGCTTGTAAGTGGTCGTGGCTGATATTTCAGCCAGGGTGGTATTATTATTCATCTCTCCTGCAAATTCCAAGCCCCTCATGGAGAAAGCCCCTGTTGTTCAATTTCTTTTATTGTCTCATCAGTGCCAGGGCACAGGGTTGAACTTGGGTAATAGGCTTAACAGATATTTATTTGTTGATTCAGTTTTTTTCACTTTTTATCCAGATATTTTGGCATCTCAGAGGCACGGCTTTCCATTGAAATGTCAAGTTGGTCTAAACAGGCTGGCTTATGATTTGTTTGGTTTCATATTTATATACATTGCAAGATGCTCTAAAGAAATCCAATGAGCTTCAGTAACAAGTTTTGGCAGCAATTCCTCCTTCACGCATCTATTTTTTTGTTTCCTGGTTTTCCCCGATGTCCACACATTGCTGGGAGATTTCCTAGTGTAGTTAACGTGGCTCCACCCAGTGATCTTTCACCTTTGTCTTGAACAGATGAACAAATCAAGCCAGAGAGAAAAGAATGGTTATGACAAAGGTCACAGAGGGGCACTCTGAGCTGGGAGGAGTGGGACTAATTTCTCTCCCCCATTTAGGGCTTCTCCTGCTCCATTTCTCACTACTGCACGAGAGTGCTTATTGCAATGAAGAAAAAAACCTGGATTTTTATCCAGTAAATTATTGGGGAAGTGCCAGGAAGAAGAATAGAAGAGCAAGAGAAGGGAGTAGAGAGTATAGAGAACAAGGAAAAACGATCACTCTCACGTGGGGTCTAAAGCGAACCAGGCCAGCAATTGTTTTGCTCAGCTCTTGTATCCAACATGGCAGCCACAGATAGAGTTTCTCAAACCCAGTGAACTTTTAAATGGCATTAGGAGGAATTCCACTGTGCTTGGAGTAATGGGAATTTTTAGTATTCTTGGAAAGGATTTTTAAACATCGCTAGTCTACAAAGAAACAAAACCAACACTCTGATTTGCTCTGTAGTGTTTGCATTTCCCTCCTATTTATTAATACAGTCCCCATTTATAAAAACAAATTAAACTTGCATTAATTGGGCCTCGATGAATACCAGGCATTCTGCTTGTGCTATCTTATTTCAGCCTCATAATAATCCCTGAGAGGAGCGTGTGGGGACTTCTCTGTCACAAAGGAAGAAACCCAAGTTTGGAGCAATTGACAGACATCCCCCAAAACATGCAACAACAGCTACACGAGGGTGCTTATAGAAAATGGAATTAAAAATAAGTTTATTTTGGTGCAAAAAATTTTAAACCACACATAGTTTTTTCATTATATACATTTCCCATGAGTTTTTTGCATGTCCTTGTTGCCAAATTTTGGCAACAAAATAAACTTATTTCTTAATTCCATTTTCCACAAACTTCTTGAAATACCCTTGTAATAGGGTAGGATTTGAACTCAGATCTCTGGAAACAGAGGCAGAGTCAATGAATTCTTTAGTAGATATCAAGTCATTCAGGTGAGAAATTACAAGTAGAGTATTAGTGGCCAAAAATAAAACAACCATTTACCCCACCATGGACAATTCCGATCCCACACCCACACCCTAGTTACAGAGGGATGTGAACAGAATCACAGATCATACTGCCTGGTGCTTGTTCTGTCTCCTAATTTCTTTTTACTGGTCTGATTCCTTTTAGACCCTGAACACACAGTCTGGCCTTCATGGCTCTGATTATTTATAATCCTGTTTGGTTTTCCATGTAGGAATTTATCCTGAAGATCTTCCACTCCTTTACAGGTGTCAGATAACCATATCATGGGATCAGAAGTTATTTTTAAATGAAAATTAAGAAACTGATGAAATCTTTACTTAATATATACTAAATCGATCTTCTGTATATAAAGATAATTGAAAATGAATCTTGATGTGAATGGAATGGGAGAGGGAGTGGGAGATGGGAGGGTGCGAGTGGGAGGGAAATTATGGGGAGGGGGAGCCATTGTAATCCATAAACTGTACTTTGGAAATTTATATTTACTAAATAAAAGCTAAAAAAAAAAGAATTTGAAGAAAGAGAAGAGAAAAATTCTATGCAACAGATTTTACAGGTGAAGTTTCAAAGTGAAACACAGGGTTTGCTTTTGATAGTTTGTTATTGAAATCCTAACTTGGAATTTGACTATCAAGATGCAAATTTTGGAAAAGTGCGGTGAAAATGTTATGAAAGTGAGTCGACCACCTTCTAGCTGACTAGCTGTTGTAACGTGGGGAAAATCATTGAACCATAATTTTCTTATTAGCAAAGCAAGAGTTTATTTATATCATACAACTCCAGAATTTTATTATCTTTTACTTGTTTATAATGAATCATGTATTTTTGACCCCTCCAGAAACTCCAATAAACTTATGAACATTAGATCTTTTGGTTTGTTTATTAACTATCCAAATCCTTGACTACATATGCATGAATCAAGAGCCCTAAGGTTTACTTCTGGGAACCCAATTCACCTACTAGGAGGCGGGTTTAATTATCTTCATTGCACCATAGATGTTTGTGAAAAATGGACCAATTTGGGTGTCATGACATGAGGTTGGAGGTCAGGGCAGTATCATTTGCTCCCTGACTGAGCAGACATCAGAAGAATCAAGTAGTGCCTTTAGGGACCTTTTACCTAATAAAACAGAGACAGCAACCTGTCAGGAGGCAGGCAGCCAGGAGCAGCAGGCATACAGTAAGGAAGGGGAGCCAAAAGTCAGCCTGTTTTGCTTGGCAAATGGAAACCACAGGAACAGCTGTCTTGCTGAGGTTGCAACTCAAGGTTGCAGGGCATGGCATCCAGGAAACAGTACAAGGGCAGATAGGTTAACACTTCAGCCACGGCCCAGGATCAGAAAGAAGTCTCTTCAGCTAAGTGGAAGGCAGGAGCTTAAGGAAGTGTTTATAACAAACACTTTCCAGTGTATCTAGAAACAGTCTGTGGTAGTCGTTGAAATTTTGTAGGGAAACCACAAACATTCTATGGCCTTCGTTCTTCGTAGGGACTTTGGGTATACATGAGAAATAAGTAATTAAACAGATGGCTGGACATGGATGAGTTTGCAATTCTGGCCAAGCATGGAACAGCATGTAGCACTGGTGTTAGGGATGTGAGCTTTGTGTTTCAGCCTGTGGTCGGCTGACAGGATGAGTGCTCTTTTCAGTAGATGATTCACAGAAGTAATATACACGTTTCTTTAAATTCTGCCATGGAAAAACATGTTTATCTTGAGGTTTTGACAATCTTTCCATTTGGAGATGGACATGAATAATTCTGATATTAACATTTTATACTCTTGCTATGATTTTTTTTACATTGACATTCTTGCTCCCTTCTGAATGATCCCATGACTGGGAAAGTTACATTGTAGCTTCTGTTCCAGGATTTGAGAGACAATGCTCTGCTTAAGGTAGATCTCAGAGTATCAAATGACAGTCATACATAAAATGAATTAACTTAAAAGAATATTTTTAGAGGAAGTTTTGGGGTCACTGTCTTGTATAATGTGACACTCATCAGCCAAAATTGGGGATTATGGTTCTGGAATTGTAATTCTGCTTAACACTCATATGTCAGGAAGTTCTACGGTGCTTGTAGTTGTCCCATAATCATTCTTTTTAAGAGAAGAGTTAAGAAATGAACCTGCGGAGAAAACCCCACGGGTTGGTGGCCCTTGTCAGTTGAAACCAAGAGCCTTCATCTCTGGGGAGATCAGACACCCTCAGGAAGAGAGAAGAGGAAGTGGAGTCAAGGCGGTTGATGAGGCAGGGATACCAAACTTCCTCCTGCTGGCTAACGATAAAGGTTGGGGGAGGGGGACAATAGAAACATCTACCTCATAGGAGCAAGTGCAGGAGTCCTGAAGGGAGAAGTCATGCTATTCAGGCCACAGTGAGAAATTGTCACAGGTGCCCCTGGGCCTGCCAATCCTAGCCTCCTTAGAGAGGTTTCCAAGCTACACAAAGGGGACAGATGGAAGCAGGAGAAGCCAGCTGTGGGAAATGCACCCGAGGAGCTGTCCTGCCTCTAGTTCCTGACGCTGTTCCTGGCTGCTTCCCTGGGTGGTGAGAGCACAGAACGAATGAATTTGGCAGCAGAAAGTGGCCGTAGGGATGACAAAAGTTGCAGACAGAAGAAAGTGCTGCTATAGTGGAAAACGGAAGACTCTCTGATGGTAGTGAGGCCAGGGACCAGAGGCAATGACCTAAAAGGAACAAATATGGAGGACCTGTTGTTCTTTCCAGTGATTAAAGTCTTTTTTTTTTTTTTTTTTTTTTTTTTTTTTGTCAAAACTCTGTTCTCACAACTACTTCCAGGTCTGGAGAAACGCTTTCATGGGTAAAATGGAATTTGAAAAGAATGAATGAAGAAGCATTAATTGAAATGAGAGGGTTTTGTGTTCACAAACATATTTGATTAGAATGTCTGCTTCATACACACACACACAGAGAGACTCACACACACCAAGTCCTTTTAAGAAAAGTAAGAATAAGAGGTATGAGTTCTTCTTTCATGTCATATCATGGCACAAAGGCATTTTCATATAGCCAGTTTTAATTTTTTTTGTAATATTATGATTTATAGCTTTTTCCCCATAATTTGTGTTTTTTCTTTTGATTTATTTGAGACACGGAGGGAAAGAGACATGTGGACATAGAGAAAGAGAGAGAGAGAAAGGGGAGGAGGTGTTCCCATCTATGTTAAGTCCCCAAATGACTGCAATGAATGAGGCTGACCAGGGCCAAAGCCAGAACTTGGGAACTCAATCTAGGTCTCTCACATTGCTTGAGTCATCACCACTGCCTCCCAAGGTCCACATTAGCAAGAAACTGGAATCAGGAGCCAGAGCTGGGAATTGAACACAAGCATTCCTATGCGGGTCATGCGCATCTTAACTAACATCTTAGCCACCAGCCCAAATGCTCACCCCTGTCATTTGTCTTTTGATCTTGCTCATAAGGTTCTTTTTGATTTGATATTCAAACTTTTTGTATTTTTAATAGTCCAAATAATCAAGTTTTAAAATGGATCATAGGTCTTCCTTAATCTAAGAATATAAAGGAATTTGTCTATGTTTTCTACCAGTAATTTTTTTAAGATGTAAAGCACAACTTGATAGGGAATTCACATTGATGTACATCTGAGGTATGAGGCCAATTTTACCTCTTTCCAGAGATGCCAAGATAATGCCATTGATCTACAACTGGCATTTATTTTTTAAAATACTTTGTCCACTGATTTGGATTATCACCTTGCTCATATGCTAAGTTTGTCTAAATATTTGGGACTAGTTTTTTAAATCTTATTTTCTAAAGTGTGAGGTCTAAATGTATTTTGGCTTTGCATGCTTCTCCAGGTAAAATAACTTTTGTCTCATTTATCAATAGCTATTTATGTCACATTTGAGTGAGAGTTGGAGAGATGTGGTTATCTCCCACATAAAGAAAATAACATTAGGGAAAGCCACGCATAAGCCTGGAAGAAAGATAATTCTTTAGATATCATTGCTAGAAAATCCCCTAACAGTGGGGTTTTTCTTTTATTTCTAAAGATGTTGCCAAGTCATTGCATACCAGTCAGGAGGTCTTTTCCTGCAAGTGGTCAAAGGCAGGGGGTGAACCCACAATACTTAGAGGGGGAAAACTGAAACCAAGAACATGTATATCTCTCCAAACATAAATCTGCTCTTAATCACTACCCCCTTTCATAGGAAACTGCAAAATTTTTACCATTAAAAAGAAAAATAATTCACTTTTTTTTAATCAATCCATGTATAGGGGTTATATTGCATTCATATGTCTATAATGAGACTTATTTTCTGGCAGCAATACCTCTCAGAATAAAGCTTGCTTATTTGTACAAGAGAGTTCAGGATATCGCTTCAGTAACTCTACTGGCATAGAAAGGTATAAAAATAAGTCCAAAGTTAATATCCATGAGGTCAATGTTTCCAGGTTAGCATGTTGCACACCAGGACAGGGGGTAAATCTTGTGTATTTTCCCAAAACATTGGCAGGAAACATGGTGTGAAATGTTTCTAAAGTTTTTCCTAAGTGTCTCCTTATCTGAGCTGGGTGTTGCTATTTACAGCAACCCTTCTTGAGAAAGCAGTCATTATTCACTGCTGCCAATCTCTTGCTTTCCAGTGTTTTCTGAAGTCAACTTTCTAATCAGGGTCAGCACTGCACAGCCCCTTCTGTTAATATGAACCTGCTCTGCTCAAGGGCATCTACCACAGCCATGTTGCTAAAGCCATCAGTCAACTCTCAGTCCTCATCTCACTGGATCGAAAAGCTACAATGGTTTTACAGTTGGTTACCAGGACACACACTTTCTTGGTTTTTATTTTTTTTCCTACTATCAAATTTCCTCGTTAGACTCCTTGGCTGATTTCTCTTCATTTTCCTAACTAATCCTTTAATACTAAGTACCCTCAAACCCCAATTTTTGATGTTTTCTCTTCCCTCTTGACTCTTGGTCTCACAGCTTCCAATGTTAGTGCTATACTCACTGTCAATCCCCAGAGTTCTAGCTCTAAGAGGGACCGTACCCTGAATTCTAGTCATATATCCTACTGCTTACTAGATATCTCTTCGATAAGTACCTCAAGCTTAGCATGTCTGAAACTAAGTCTCTCTCCCTTTCCAAAATATGTCCCCTCACATTCTTCTCCATTTCAGCTAAGAAAAACAGAGTTTTTCTATTTGCCTGGGCCAAAATGGTGCGACATGTTTCTCACCCAATGTACAAACCACTAGGAAATTCTCTTGATGACACATTCAAAATAGTTACCTGATGACTTCTCCTTGACATAGCCATAGCCCTCATTAAAGCCACCATCACCTTTCACCTGAGTCATTGAAGGATCTCCCCCACAGTTTCTATAGATCAGGGAGTGGTATCCCTTGAAGATACCATTCCTCTGCTCAGACATCCATAGTGGCTTCCCATCTCAGAGTAGAAACCAATGTTATTACACTGGCTGCCATGACCCTCCCCTGCCTTTCTCTTGCCTTTCAACCCCAACCTCCTCTTCTGTTGTTTCTCCACTCCAGATTCAGTGGCCAACACACTGCACATTGAACGAGCAAAACACTCCCTCATTGTATTAGTCTCCTATTGTTTCTGTAATCAATGACCACAAGTCTAGTGGTTTAAAGCACCACAAATTTATTATGCTGGTCTCGTAGGGCAGAAGTCAGACACTGGTCTCCTTGGGCGAAAATCACCTTGTTGAGAGGGCTATGTTTCTTTCTGGAGCGCTGGGGGAGTGAATTTTTCTTCATTTTTTCAGCTTCTGGAGGCCACCCACATGCATTGGCCCCTGTACCGCTCCTCCATTTCCAGAATGAACAAAATCACATCTGTCCAACCCTTCTTTCTTATGCCCATAACCCACTAATTCTATCCAGGAAAGGTGAGTTGATTTTTAAGGATGGAATTCACAAGATTGGGCCCACGTGGATGATCTCCCCTCTTTAACGCTGGCAACCTTAATCATACCTGAAAAATTCCTTCTGTCACGTAAGGAAACACACCCACCAGTTCTAAGAATTCAAGTGGAGACTTTTTGGAGGATGGTAAGGCGTTATTTTGCTCAGAAGACTCTTTTCTTTCTTTTTTTAAAAATAAGATTTATTTATTTATTTGAAAGGCAGAATTACAGGGAGAAAAGGAAAGATAGAGACAGAGAGAGATCTTTCATCTGCTGCTTTCACTCCCCAGATGGCTGCAATGTCCTGGTCTGGGCCAGGCTGAAGCCAGGAGCCAGAAGCTTCTTCTGGGTCTTGTATGTGGATGCAGGGGCCCAAAGACTTGGGCCATCTTCTACTGCTTTCCCAGGCCATTAGCCAGGAGTTGGATCAGAAGTGGAGCAGTGAAAACTTGAACTGGCACCCATATGGGATGCTGGAGCTCCAGGCTGTGGCTTAACCCTCTGTGCCACAGCACGGACCCTAACAGACTAATTTCTTAACATTTCTTGCTCAAATATCATTTTCCATGAGGTCTTTTCTGAAAATCCTATTTAAATCCATCCCCACAATACTTATATTTCCTTATTTTCGTGTATACATTTTAAATAACAGTAATCACCATGGAGCATATAGTGCGATATAAGCATTTAACTTGTTTTACTATCTTCCCGTGTTGGAGTATAAGCTGTGTGGTGTCAAGAAAATATGTCTGATTCACTTCTGAATCCCATACATCTAGCAATACCTGCCATACAATATAGCCTCCATGTGTATTTGTTGAATTAATGGGTAATGAATGGGGAGAAAATCACAAGGGACCTTCTTTATTCCTAAGATAGACTTTTCAAATTGAGGGATAAAACAAATTTTGGGGTGGGTGTTGGGGGTGGTGTTGTGGTACAATGGGTTAAGTCACCGCTTGGGACACCTACATCCAATATCCTGGCTACTCCACTTCCAATACAGCTTCCTGCTGATGTGCCTGGGCCCCTGCCACACACATGGGAGTCTTGGATGGAATTCCAAGTACCTGGTTTCTGCCTGGTACAGCCTTGGCTGTTATGGGCATTTGGAGAATGAAACAGCAGATGTGAGATTCATTCATTCTCTCTCTCTCTCTCTCTCTCTCTCTCTGCCTTTGAAATAAATTTGAAGAAAAAAAAGAAAAATAAACTTGATCTACTATTTCTATGGATTTAGTGTAGGATTTCTAAACCTACTTTTTTTCTGGTAGATCTCATTATACAATAAGTAACACAATTCACTGACAAAGTGTGGAGTGACTTAGCAGATCCACAGCACTTGCAATAAAGCCCGATTCATGAAAAGGAATAGATAATGCATTTCCTTTTTTCCTAATTTGAACTTTACTCCTTTCCTAATCCATTCCCATCATATCACATTTATTCATACCACAAGACATTCATATGCAGGATGCAGAATGCAGTTACCGTGAGAAAACTGATGCTCAAAGAACTGAGCAAGGTCCCTCAGGGAGGGAGGCAGAGCTGCGGGATGGTGGCAGTGGACATATGAATGCACCCCTGCAAAGCAAGATAAAACCGTTCACATTCGTTACACTTATGACCCAGGCCTGTGTATGATGTCACCCTGCAGGAAACTGGGTGAAGGGACACAAATCTCTCTGGTACCACCTTTGCAGCTTCCCATTTATTATTGTCTCAAAGTAAAAATTTTCAAATGCTTGTTTCATTTCAGTATATTTCATCATAATCCAAAGAAAACCTAGAGGCCAAACATGTTTTTTGGACATGTGGTGCCAATTATTTTAAAAATTATTTTTTATGGAAATGAAATCATATGCTAAAATTAACCGAATTATTTATTATTTTTTCCAGTTTTTTCAATTTGAAAGGCAGAGAGACAGAATTAGAGGGATCTTCCATTCGCTGATCATTTTCACAAATGTCTGCAAACACGTGGGGCTGGACCAGGCTGAAGCCAGGAGCCCAGACCCAGTACAGGTCTCCCACATTGGGGACAGGGACCCAAGTACTTGAGCCATATTCTGCTGCCTTCCAGGATGCACATTAGCAGAGAGTTGAAACTGAAAGTAGAGCCAGGATTTGAACCCAGGCACTCTGATGTGGGATGTGGGTGTCCCAAGTGGCATCTTTGCCATTGCACCAAATGCCTGTTCCTAAAAAGGAACATGTAAAACATGAAATTTAGTGGCATTTAAGTATATTTATAATGTTGTACAATCATCCCCTTTATTGAGTTCCACAGAATTTTCTTTTTTTAAATATTTATTTATTTGAAAGGCAGAGTTACAGAGAGGCAAAGGCGGAGAGGGAGAGGGAGAGAGAGGCAGAGGCAGAGAGAGAGAGAGAGAGAGGTTACCCATCCGCTAATTCACTCCCCAAATGGCCACAACAGCTGGAGCTGTGCCTATCCGAAGGCAGGAGCCAGGAGCCTCCTCTGGGTCTCCAATGCAAGTGTCAAGGATTCAGACCATCCTCCACTGCCTTCCCAGGCCATATCAGAGAGCCAGATAGGAAGTAGAGCAGCCTGGACTCAAACCAGCGCCCACATGGGATGTCTGCACTGCAGGCAGAGGCTTTACCCGCTAAGCCATTTTCATCAACCCAAAGGATTCCCAGTAAAATTTAAGTAGTACATTCTTTCCTACCCACATCTATTGGAAACCACTAATCTACTTTCTGTCTTCATAGACTTACCTATTTTGAATATTTCAAATCATTGGAATCATACGATATATTGTGTTCTGTATCTGGGTTCTTTCATTTAGCATAATGTTTTCTAGGTTCATCTATTTTATAGTATGCACCAGTACTTCCTTCGTTCTGTGGCTAAACAATTGCATAGCATGGATGGACCATGTTCTGTTGATCCATTCACCTTTTGATGAACATTTGTGTTATTTCCAGCTTTTGGTTATTGTGAATAGTGTTGCTGTAATCATGTGGTGGCAATTAGACACAAGACAATAGTTGTTCTAAAATCTCTATGTTTCCTTCTTGAAGATGCGGCATCCATTCAGGTTATACATAGAATCAAAAGAATGCAAACAGTAATTTCAAAACCTCTGTAATTTATTTGGGAAAAATAAGCTTGTTAATGGTGTTTCCCCAAATCACTTTATTCTTCGATCAGGTTTTCAGCAGCTGGGAGTAGAATGCAGGCTCTGACTCCTTATTTTGAGAAGAACAAATAAAAATACTTCATAAAAAGCAGAGGCAAAATATCATCATAATAGCAATTGCCAATTGTTATATGAGAGTCAACATTGTGCTTACTGGCAATCAACACAAATGTTTTATTCTTTAAAGGTTTTAAAATTATAAATGTAGGCAATCAGTTATGTCAACAACAAAACAATAAAAACAATAAGAACTATAGAGGTGCTTAACCTTTTGGGTCAGTTTAGTATGTGCTAATCATCATGTCCTTAAATGCTCCAGAAATTAAATAAGCAATACTTTAAAGGCACTAAGGTGGTGGTTTTATAATCTTAGAATTAAAGAACCCTCCCTAGGGGCTAGTGCTATGGCTCAGTGGGTTAAAGTCGCATCCTGCAGCTCCAGCATCCTATATGGGTTCTGATTTGAGTGCTGGCCACTCCACTTCCAATGCAGCTCCCTGCTAATGCACCTGGGAAAGCAGCAGAGGATGGCCCAGAGATTCAGAAGAAGCTCCAGCTCCTGGCTTTGTCCTGACCCAGCCAGGCCATTGTGGACATTTGAGGAGTGAACCAAAGGATGGAACATTCTCTCTCTGTCTCTCTCTCTCTCTCTCTCTCTCCCTCCCTCTCTCCCCTACTCTCTCTACCTCTGCCTCTCAAATAAATTCTTAAAAAAAGAATTCTCCATAAATATATCAGACATATCCATGTTTACTTTTTATTTCCTTGGACTTAATAGCATTTATCTCTTTCAGTTAAGTCACTTATTCCCAAATATGGCTACACATGAGGATCATGTGATGCACTGCAAAACTACAAAGGTTTGCATTACACCCCTGTCCAAATCCATCAGAATCTAGAGGTTTCCAGTAATACATTCGATAAAAGTGATGAAAGTAGTCACGCTTGTCTTGCTCCAGATCTTAGAAATCCTTTAGTTTTTTCCATTCAGGATGTTAACTGTTGGCTTGTTGTATATGGCTTTTATTATGTTGTGCCTGTGCCTGAGTTGTTGAGAGGTTTTTATCATGAAGGGATGCTGAATTTCATCAAAAACCTTTTCTGAATCTATTGAGATGATCACTGATTTTCTCCCTTCATTCTGTTGATGCGCTGTATCAAGTTTATGGATTTGCATATGTTGAACCATCCTTATTCTTTGGGATGAATCTCAATTGATAACGGCTTGTATGAGTCTAAAAAAAGGAGATGCCATAGAAGCTAATAGTATATGGTGGTTACCTGAAGACAGGGAGCAAAGTGGGAGGAGGGATAAGAAAAGGTTGATTGATGAGTAATAAGCTACAGCTGGATAGAAGTAAGAAGTTCTGGGGTTCTATTGCAGTGGGACAACTACAAAGATAATGCACTGTATATTTCTTTTAAAAAAATTAGACAATAGGATTTTCATTGTTGTCACCACAAAGGCATGTACAAGGTTTCGGGAGACAGATTTACCCTGATTGGACATTACACAATGTATGTATGTTTCAAAACATCACATAATACCACATAAATAAGTATAATTTTATATGCCAGTTAAGAAATGCAGAAGAAAGCATCCCTAGGGGCAAGTTCATGCATTTTTTTAAAGAAGATTTATTTATTTATTTGAAAGTCAGAGTTACACAGAGAGAAGGAGAGGCAGAGAGAGGGAGATCTTCCATTCGCTGGTTCACTCCTCAGATGGCCACAACGGATGGAGCTGTGCCAATCCAAAGCCAGGAGCCAGGGTATTTCTCCAGGTCTCCTACATGGGTGCAGGGGCCATCTTCTGCTGTTTTTCCCAGGCCATAGCAGAGAGCTGGATGGGAAGTGGAGCAGCCGGGACAGGAACTGGTGCCCATATGGGATGCCAGTGCTGCAGGGGGTGGCTTTACCAGCTACGCCACAATGCCAACCCCAAGATCATGTATCTTGATGTATGTAAAACTCCCAAGTGATTCTAAGGGGCTTCTCACCTTGAGAGTAATGAATCAGACCTGTGGGTCTTTAACTTGATCATGCATCAGAATCGTTAAAAGATGCTGGGCCCCACAATCAGTTCTCTGATTCAGCAGATTCTACTAAGACTTGGAATTTTGCACATGGGCAAGATCCTAGGTCATGCTGATGTTGCCTAACCAGGATCAGAATAATTAATTAATCCTGTCCTTCCCACTCAGTGAAGATGAGGATACAATTGATTAGACTATTTAATATAAATATGTTGAAGATTGTTTTGTTCATCCACCTTAGAGAAATTTCTTTAATTTGTTAATTAAGATGATTAGGTCTTTGTTTCAGATGGCCTGGCTGAAATGTCACTTCTGTGTAATCTTGGGTAAATTCCTTGTCCCTAAAGCTTCAGTTTCTTCACATGTGAAATGGGTATGATTGCTTGTTTTAAGGATTATGTGTGGTAATGCTTGCAAAGTGATTGACGTAGAGTAAAAACATTGTAAAAGCATCTTCGGATAGTTTTCATTTTCAACTTTTATAACTTACCTTTGGTGCAACTGGCTATCAAGTTCAATGCTTCTTATTGGATTAATCAATATGGAAATTTATACCAATGTCAGCAAGATAATTAATCTAGGACTTCAAATAAGCTGATAGTTTAAAATGATTGCTTGAGGATTCTGTATGTGTCATAGTTAAAAGTTTTCTATCAGGGGTTTGACTCCTACCTGAAACTTCTCAGAATTTATTTTTCCACTGTAAAATGATGGTAATAAAGTTCCTACATGTTGGGGTTGTTGTGATGATGAGAGAGTTATAAAAGATGAAATAATGAAAGTATAGTGATCAGCATAGTCCGGGATATATCATGGGTACTTAGTAAATGTTAGCAGTTATTAAGCTCAGGGTAATAGATTCCTAACTATTCCTTTAAATATTAACTCTCCTTTTCCCTCTTTTGAGCTGATGTGATTTTATGACTTCTCAGGGGATGTCAGGAAAGAATGTAAATTCTCGAAGAGAATGAAACTCCAAAGAAGAAATTTCCTTACTATTTTCCCCACACTCTTCTAAATGCAAGACTAAAAAGTAGTGAAGATTTACTCTTCAGGCACTAAGTAACTTCACTATCCCTTCCATTGCCAGAACTAAAACAAGGGTTCTTGAAATTCATGGTCAATCATTAGTTTCTATTTCAGACTTTTAGTTGGGCATTGCTGCAAATGCTTGGAAAACTGTGACCAATCCCTGTCATAACTTTCCTGAGTGGGACCTAGGGAAATTCACCATGTACTCTCTAGTAGCATGAGTGCAGTAACCTCTGTTTGCAAGGCATTATTTTTCCACTTCTGATTTGATTTCAGAAATGGAAATAATCCCTGAACACTTCAGACATGATGCAAATTATTCTTGGGGAATTGCCACTATAAAGGCTTTTCCCATAGATAAATTGAAATGGGCTATGGTTTCATTCATTCTGCAAGACAGGATGAGTACTTTTTAAAAATATTTATTTATTTGAAAGTCAGAGTTACACAGAGAGAAGGAGAGGCAGAGAGAGAGAGAGAGGTCTTCCATCCACTGGTTCACTCCCCAATTGGCTGCAATGGCCAGAGCTGCACCGATCTGAAGCCAGGAGCCAGGAACTTCTTCTGGGTCTCCCACATGGGTGCAGGGGCCCAAGGGTTTGGGCCATCTTCCACTGCTTTCCCAGGCCATAGCAGAGAGTTGGATCAGAAGTGGAGCAGCTGGGACTCGAACCAGCACCCATATGGGATGTCGGTGCTGCAGGCAGCGGCTTTACCCACTACTCACAACGCCAGCCCCAAGGCTGAGTACTCATGATAGCAATGAGTGATGCTTCCCAAAGTGTGGTACACCCTGCACTGAGGCATGACATATTTGGTGGTTCAAGCATGAACAGATGTTCATTTTAATATGATGTTTATTCGTTCTTTTAAAAAACATTCCATTGAAAGGCCAAGAGAGAGAGAAAGCAAGAGTGAGAGCTGGAGACAGTGCTCCTATCCTCTGGTTCACTTCCAAAATGTGCACAATGGCTGAGGAGCTCCAGCCAGGATCCAGGAACTCAGTCCATGTTTCCCACATGGGTGGCAACAACCCAACCACTTGAGCCACCACTGCTGCCTCCCAGGGTCTGCATTAACAGGAGACTGGGTATCAAACCTACATAGTCAGATGTGGGACTTGAGGGTTGTCATCAATGCTAGGTCAAATATCAGCCTTATATTCTGTTTTTATTTTAATAGACATTAGGAAGAGACACAGGAACTTGCTTTTCCAGATACTATCGTTGAGGGAAAATGTATGTCATGTAGAAGGAGTTAGGAAAGCAAGCAAGGAATATACTAGCATACTTAAGGGACATGGCAAAACAATAAATGTCACGTGACCATAATAAAAATTTGGGAAACATTTTGCAAAATATACAGGCTGTTTGGTGCCTGGTGAAGCTAAAAATAATCCATCTGTATATATCACATGGAGAAGCAACATTTAGTTCAGCAGAATGACACGGCTGTGACAGACAACCTTTCCTAAATTTCCAGTTATCTATAGTTGTCTTCTATCTTAGCCTTTCTCAATTGCCATATTCCTCCCTTTAAATTTTTTTACTGATACTAGGACAAAGATGAAGAGAAAAGAGTCAATATATGCATTTAGTAGAAAATCAAGTGTTAGCTTATCAGATGTAATGGATTTTTTTAAGGACCAGTGTTTGCTAGACAATTTATATACTAGGAATATGATCAAAGCAATCATAATCTTTTTTTTTAACTTTTATTTAATGAATATAAATTTCCAAAGTACAGAATATGGATTACAATGGCTTCCCCCCCATAACGTCCCTCCAACCCGCAACCCTCCCCTTATCCATTCCCTCTCCCCTTCCATTCACATCAAGAGTCATTTTTGATTCTCTTTATATACAGAAGATCAGTTTAGCATACATTAAGTAAAGATTTCAACAGTTTGCTCCCACACAGAAACATAAAGTGAAAAATGCTGTTTGAGTACTAGTTATAGCATTAGGACAAAGATCCTACATGAGGAGTAAGTGCACAGTGACTCCTGTTGTTGACTTAACAAATTGACACTCTTGTTTATGGCATCAGTAATCACCCTAGGCTCTTGTCATGAGCTGCCAAGGCTATGGAAGCCCCCTGAGTTCACCGACTCTGATCATATTTAGACAAGGCCATGGTCAAAGTGGAAGTTCTCTCCTCCCTTCAGAGAAAGGTACCTCCTTCTTTGATGACCCATTCTTTCCACTGGGATCTCACTCGTGGAGATCTTTCATTTAGGTTTTTTTTTTTTTTTTCCCCCAGAGTGTCTTGGCTTCCCATGCCTGAAATACTCTCATGGGCATTTCATAATCTTAAACATGTTATATATCACTGTTATTTATTTAGTAATTTAATTGCTAAATTACTAATCCAATCAGAATGCAACAGGGAGCAAAATTGCCTTTGGGGGAAAAATGATAAAATAAGGTTTCATTTTCTTTTCTTTTTTTTTTATGATTTTTTTTAACTTTTATTTAATGAATATAAATTTCCAAAGTACGATTTATGCATTACAATGGCTTCCCCCACATACCGTCCCTCCCACCCACTAGCCTCCCCTTTCCCACTCCCTCTCCCCCCTTCCATTCACATCAAGATTCATTTTCGATTATCTTAATATACAGAAGATCAGCTTAGTATACATTAAGTGAGGATTTCAACAGTTTGCTCTCACACAGAAACATAAAGTGAAAAATAATAGATGATTTTTTTTAAATGATGATGAAATCAGATCAGACCTATTGTCATGTTTAATCCCAGTGAGAGTCAAGTTGGGAGTTGATAATTTCTTTTTTTTTTTTTTTTTTTACAGAGGATCAGTTTAGTATACATTAAGATTTCAACAGTTTGCACCCCCATAGAAACACAAAGTGAAATATATTGTTTGAGTACTCGTTATAGCATTAAATCTCAATACACAGCATATTAAGGACAGAGATCCTACATGAGGAGTAAGTGCACAGTGACTCCTGTTGTTGACTTTACCAATTGACACTCCTGTCTATGGCATCAGTAGTCTCCCTATGCTCCAGTCATGAGTTTCCAAGGCTATGGAAGCCCTCTGAGTTCTCCGATTCTTATCTTGTTTAGACAAGGTCATAGTCAAAGTGGAGGTTCTCTCCTCCCTTCAGAGAAAGGTACCTCCTTCTTTGAAGATACAAACTGCATGTTTCTTATAAGATGAATACTAGAGTGATTAGGTTCATTTTCATTATACTAGAGGCAAACACACTATCTTCCAGGAAACCGAGTGGAATGATACACACCAAAAGTCTGGTCATAAAAGGGCTTCTTTTTTTTTTAACTTTTATTTAGTAAATATAAATTTCCAAAGTACAGTTTATGGATTACAATGGCTTCCTCCCCCATAACTTCCCTCCCACTCGCACCCCTCCCATCTCCTGCTCCCTCTCCCATTCCATTCACATCAATATTCATTTTCAATTATCTTTATATACAGAAGATCGATTTAGTATATATTAAGTAAAGATTTCATCAGTTTGCACCCACACAGAACATAAAGTGTAAAATACTGTTTCAGTACTAGTTATAGCATTAATTCACATTGGATAACACAATAAGGACAGAGATCAAACATGAAGAGTAAGTACACAGTGACTCCTGTTGTTGACTTAACAATTTGACACTCTTGTTTATGGCATCAGTAATCTCCCTAGGCTCTAGTCATAAAAGGACTTCTTGAAAACGAGGTTATCTAGTTCAGTTGGCCGGAAGTGCATTGATAACAAGTCATGGTGATGAAGCCATAATTGGCATCTATGCTGCTCCCCTGGCTCCCAGGCAATAAAATCCTCACTGCCAAATGTGGTTAGTTTACATGTCTGTCTGCACTACTAGATGTCTCTAAGGCCTCAATACCCAGAGTGATATATCCTAACTAAATTACTCCCAACTTGTTACAGTCACTCAACAACATTGAGCATGTGTGCCATGCACTCACTGTTGTGTGCCAACAGTATGTGCTGTGCACTCACTGTTCCAGTCACAAGGGCTCAGCCATGAGGATGAACATTGAAGTCCCTGCCCGTAGAGAAACCAGAGCTGTTTACATGAACATCACGGTGAACCCAGCCACTCTCACATTTTACAAAGCACTTCTTAAATTTGTAATTTTTAAGATATTTAGAAACGATTTTAAGCACTTAAGAGGGTGAAATGATATAAACTAGAATTAAATAAACAGATAAAATTCAATTGACAGGGTGAGGAAGGATCATTTCTGAGCACATGAACTCACACTTAGAACGGAGCATTAACATGTAGAGCACCTGATGTGCTAAACAGTGTGCTTGACACTTCACATCCGTTCTCTTAGGTGGTTCCACAGCACCTTTATAAAATAAATACCTTTATAAAATAGGTACTGTTACTGCGATCCTCAGTTTCCAAAGGAGAACCCTGAGCTTAGACTAAGTGTCTGGTCCAGTGTTATCCAACATGTAATAGTCACACAAGAAACACACACACACACACACACACACACACACACACACAATGAAGCCAGAGAGAGAGAGGGAAAACGAAAACAAAGCCTCTGTCCCCACCTTAGTCTCTGCGGAACACTTCATCCATTGTGAAGGGAAGGAAAAGGACGCTGCTACCTCGGAATTAGGAACAGAAACTACGGAAACATCACCGAGTCAGGAAGCACAGGCGATCAGGGACCCTATTTCCATAACACTTCTCTTCTGCATTTACAGTATTTATGAATGATGCTAGTTGTCATTGATGGATAGAGATGGTCACAGCTTATCCCACTGGCGACTGTGACCCATGAAGTGGAAACTCGAGTCACCCCTGGAAAATATTTGTCCTTTCTGGGAGTTTCTGCAAACGTGGAAAATACATGTTCTCTTTGAAGTTGCAAAGTTGAGACAGGGAGGCTTTGGGGTTTTTTTCTCTCTTATCTAGGGATCAAAATTTATGTAGGGAAAAAGTGAAGAAAAAAGGAAGCAGTTAGTGCATGCAAAGTGGTTCGTGTGCTTTTTTCCCCTAATAAAAGCATCTCCCTGGGTCTCCCATGGCAATCTTTCTCTCTTCTGGTATGAGGGGAATGTTGGCATCTGTATTTCTGCTTGGTACAGTCCCCAGCTGTTTGTTTTCTTTTCTGACTTGTATACTTGCAGAAGTTATCTCAGTTGTAGCATTAACAAGTAATGTCACATGGGAAGGTATTTCTGAGATGTTTGTAGAATGGCTTCTCATTAGCGTCAGTGTCCTGAGAGGCTGGGAGTGGTTTATTCTCCTATCACTGCCAGGACTTGTTTTCAATCTATGGACTCTGAGTGCCTTTCTGTGACTTAGGAGAAAAGATGACCTTGGGCTCTGGCCGGACCAGCATCTGGAGCCCTCTGAGAACATGGCTGATCCTTCAGTGCTTTCAAATCTCATCACCCAGAATCAAAGTGAGAATCAGACTGTGTGCCCGATGACAAGTGTGTCCTATGGGCCAGGGAGAGGGATCAGTAAGGCAGACAGCCCAAATGACTTTAGTTGCTTTCTCCATTGTCTGTGAAATTCACATGTTAGCTGTTTCCATGTATGGAGCCAGGGCCAAGAGTTCTCCTTTACCCTAAAGAAGCCATTTTCCCCTATGCATATTTGGTACTGAAAAAGATAAGAAGGGTTTTATCTCACGGGAAACACCATTTCACTCCCAGCCTCCCCACTCAATGTATCTTCCCAAGTCCTTGGGACCACACAGCCACGGATATCCTGTCTTTTGATCGTTTTCCCACAAAACCTCGAAATTTCTTTAGCTCCAGTTCCTCCCATCCAGATCTTTCTCTGAATATCTTAATGCATTCCCTTTTTTCTTAGGTAGAACAAAATAATCCTGTCTTAGTTGTTTGCAACTTGCCTAGCCAAAATAAAATACCAACTTAGTAAGCCACACATCCACCAATGACCTTCTTATCAGAAGGCAGGGGCATATGTATGTAATAATTTTTATTTTCCTCCCCTGCTGTATGTTTTCAACCCTGTTTCCAGCTCTTTGCAAAGCCCTCGCAACTTGTCTGGGAGCAACCCAGGGTATTTCACATACACTCAAGGGGGACTGTCAGCCGCCAGGTGACACCCTCTGTCTTTTTGTTCTGTTTTAGCCCCCTGTGGTATTTCCACCTGTTGTTGATAACCTTTGCTGCCTACATAGTTGAGTGAAGGGGTCTTTGCTCTACGTCCAGGGATCCCAGCCAAGTGCTCTCCTTTTAGACAGGACTGCCCCTACCATAGCCCTTATAAAAATCTGGATCCCTACAAGTGCCAGGGGCAGAGCCAAGGCTCTCAGATGCCAAACAACATTACGTTCAGTACACGAGAGAGAATGCTTTCCTACCTTTTTGTCCTCATAGGGGGTCAGGTAAATACTAGAAGAGTGCTTCCTTGTATCTCATTGCCTGATGGTGATTTTGAGAAATATATTTCTTTTTAAGTATAATTGTATTTTAAAGCAAGGCTGATAAGCAAGGCATACAATAGTGTGGCATAGGACTATCCATCCAAAATGGACCTAAAACATAACCTGATCAATCAGATTGGCCATTGGTAAGCAGATAACTTAAGCAGGTATCCCCAGAAATAACTATACTGGTGTACCCTGTCTTCGTATTCGCCTTGTTTTGGAAGATCATAGCAAATCTGTGAAGGTCATGGGCAGGACAGGCGGGGATGAGTCTTGGTTACAGATGCTGTGCTGTTCCTGTCCCTTAAATTCTAGAAAATATTTTCTTCTTGTTTCCCAGCACGGGTATTTTTATAAGCAATATTCCTAGCAGGCCTCAGAGTTAGATTAAGGATCAAATTCCTGCTCTGCCACAAAAAGGATCTTAGATCTTGGGCAACTATCTCTGTGGCCCTGATTTTCTCATATCCAAAATGGGAATAATAATAAATAATTGTTCAGGGTTTCATAAGACTTGAATGTGAAAACTGGTTTAAAGGGTTAAAAACAGTAGGCATTTTTATTTCATTGTATACTTGTGTCTAACTCATTCTTTAGAATAAGTTTATGGTTTTTTGGTAGTTTATATATTTATTTTTGTTTACTTGAAAGAGCAACACAGAAAAGAGAGAGAGGGAGAGAAGGGGGGAGAGAGAGACAGAGAGAGAGAGAGAGAGAGAGAGAGAGAGAGAAAGTCAAGGAATCTTCCATCCACTGAGTCACTGAACCAAATGCCCACAAATAGCTGGGGCTGGACCAGAGCGAAGCCAGGAACTCCATCCCAATCTCCAACATGGAGGCAGGAACCCAAATACTTGGGCCATCATCTACTGCCTCCCTGGTTCATCAGCAGAAAGCTAGATCAGAAGTGGAAGCAGGACTCAGTTTCAGGCAGGCACGCCAGCGTGGGATGCAGGTGTCTCAAGGGATGACTAAACCTGTATCACCTACTGGCACCATTAGCTATGTGACCTGTGATTACCCAATATTCACTCTGGGACTCAGTGTTCCTGTTGATGAAATGGGAGTCAACATGATGCTCATGTCTTAGGTTGGCTGGGATGATTAACTGAGATAGCGTGTCAGGGGTGCCTAACATGGGCTGACAGATACTAAATTCTTCATTTGCATCCTTAGGATGTTCGTGCAGGAGTGACATCAGCTGACAGGGAGACACATGGCAGTGAAAGAGCAGGCTGCAAAGGTAGTTTAGAGACTTTGTGTCTACATCTGATGTGACGTGCCCCTACCTCTGTCTCATCAGAAATCTGTTGTTAGGTGTGGACACAGCTGACGAATATAGGCATGGTTTATTTCTCCAAGTTACTCTCACTCTCTGTAGCTCCTCCCTGCAGGCCCATCTCCAGCCACTCCTGACCTTCCCCTACTGCCCTGCTGCCAGTCCAGCACATGGAGGTCAACACCTGTGGCACCTGCTTTGAGGCCATGTCTGTATTTGAGAGGGTCCGTGGCCCGAAATCCCTCGCAGGCCCTGGTGACACCAAAAAATGCAATGGATGTATAAGTCAGGTGAGCTGCATCAGCTAAGTAATTAACGTTCTTGTTCACTCATTCATTTAATTTTCCATTCCTTCAAACAAAGTGTGCAGTGCATGCTGGGAAATCAATGAAAGAAAGGAGATCACTTTAGAAGCCCACACCTAGAAGGAGAAACACAGGAAAAAGCTACAAATCAACATGAGAAGTGCTCTTTGGAAGATAGGAAGAGAAAGTTTTGGAAATTCAACAGAGAGAGCTACTTATCAGGTCTTCCTGAAACAGGGGAAGCTTCAAAAAAGACATAACAAACGTGAGTGCTTAGGGGGGCATTAAGTTCTGTCCAAATGGTGTTCCTGGTCTCACTGGAAATTTCTGGACCAGCAGGACATTTGCTAGGACTGTTTGTAGATTGAGACCAGAACCTTAAAGCTTGTGCCTTCTTGTTGTAGAGATTCAACAACACAAATAAAAGCAGCCTCAGAGTTCAATGGCATACAATCATTTAGTTCCTTAGAAACTGTCTATTTTTTGGAAGTGTGGGGGAAGAATCCTTAAACAAATATCACCAGCCTATTCCTTCTGTTACTCCCTAAATTTTACTCTGAATCAAGCCGCCTTTCCGACTCATCAGCAACAACTGCCCATGGTGGCTGCGGTTACTCAGTGTCATGGCCCTGAGGGCATGTTCCTTCCATACATCATGATCAAACGCACTTACTGTCTCAGCTGGACTGCCAGAAACACTGGCATCGATTCTGCATGTCCGAGTTCTCCAGTCGCTCAGAACTGATCTTCATTTTCCCCAGAAGGACCCTAGAATCTCCAGTATTATGGTCTTTGTTTCTCTTCGTCTGATCCCCTCCCCCACCTCCTTTTTGGTTTTGTTTTTTACTTGCATTTCAGGTTTCCCAGGAAAGTGTGCATTCCTTCCTTGCATTGGTTCAGATTGGAGAAGTTCACCTGCACAAGCACACACAGATACACACACACAAAGGACTGGGTCTTTAACAAGTTGTGTAGAAACACAAGAGTACTTTAATGGAAGCTTCACCACTCATCCATTCACTTTCTGCCAGTTTTCAGCTGCATTTCGTCTTAACAAAGCACTTCTAGGTGTTCGTTTTGGAATCTTGTTCCCACGGCTAATTTTCTTTTTCTTTTCTTTTTTTTAATATTTATTTATTTGGGGGCCGGTGCCGTGGCTCACTTGGTTAATCCTCCACCTGCGGCGCCGGCATCCCATATGGGCACCGGGTTACAGTCCCGGTTGCTCCTCTTCCAGTCCAGCGCTCTGCTGTGGCCCGGGAGGGCAGTGGAGGATGGCCCAGGTGCTTGGGCCCTGCACCTGCATGGGAGACCAGGAGGAAGCACCTGGCTCCTGGCTTCAGATTGGCGCAGCACCAACCAACATGGCCATTTGTGGGGTGAACCAACGGAAGGAAGACCTTTCTCTCTGTCTCTCACTCTCTCACTGTCTAACTCTACCTGTCAAATAAAAAAAATATTTATTTATTTGAAAACCTGGGTTACAGAGATATAGAGGGAGAGACAGAGAGAAGTATTACATCAGCTGGTTCATTCCCCAAATGGTTGCAACAGTCGGGACTGAGCTAGATGGAAGCCAGGAGCCAGGAGCTTCATCTGGGTCTCCAACATGGGTGCAGGAGCCCAAGCTCCTGGGCCATCCTCTACTACTTTTCCAAGGCACATTAGTAGGGAGCTGGATCAGAAGTGGAGCAGCCAGGACTCCAGCTGGCGCACACACAGGATGCTGGCGCTGAAGGCAGTGACTTAACCTGCAGCGCCCGCCATTCATGGCTAATTTTCAAAACAAGCCATGTTGGAATGTGTTTTCAGACAGTGTATGTATGTTTCTCCAATCCTCTTCATCCTTGTGCATGGATGGGGGTTCCTGTGACATTTGTTCTTGCTTTTGGGTGTAAGAAAAGGATAAAATCACTTCGGAGGTATAAACTAGCCTTAACAGTCATTTTTCTTCTAGGTATCCATGCTGGGCTGTTTTAGCCCTCTAAGTCCATTGCTTCTGGAATCAGTTGCATTGTGCACAGGTATTTTAAAGGCAGGCTGGTTCTGAGTCAGTGTGCCTGCCTGCTTTCACCTACTGGCACCATTAGCTATGTGACCTGTGATTACCCAATATTCACTCTGGGACTCAGTGTTCCTGTTGATGAAATGGGAGTCAACATGCTGCTCATGTCTTAGGTTGGCTGGGATGATTAACTGAGATAGCGTCTCAGGGGTGCCTAACATGGGCTGACAGATACTAAGTTCTTCATTTGCATCCTTAGGATGTTTGTGCAGGAGTGACATCAGCTGACAGGGAGACACATGACAGCGAAAGAGCAGGCTGCAAAGGTAGTTTAGAGACTTTGTGTCTACATCTGATGTGACGTGCCTCTACCTCTGTCTCATCAGAAATCTGTTGTTAGGTGTGGACATAGCTGACAAATGTAGGCATGGTTTATTTCTCCAGGTTTTACTCTCACTCTCTGTAGCTCCTCCCTGCAGGCCCATCTCCAGGCACTCCTGACCTTCCCCTACTGCCCTGCTGCCAGTCCAGCACATGGAGGTCAACACCTGTGGCATCTGCTTTGAGGCCATGTCTGTATTTGAGAGGGTCCATGGCCCGAAATCCCTTGCAGGTCCTGGTGACACCCTGCTCATAAATCATGTTTTCTGCACACATCCAGTCCAGATCTCAGCGCTGTGCCCTAACTTCTGTAATGTTTGCCTAGTCTTCATATTTTACTGGCCTGTTTTTTCAAATATTTATATTCTGCATGTGGCACAACACCTCCTGACCATTGTTTGTTCTTGGTTCTATAACCGCAGAGGTGTCTCCTAGTTAGCCCTTTGCTGGCCATCAGCACACCTGATGTGTATTTCTTTTCAAATTGCTTGCTTATGCAGCCACGGGAGGATTTATGTGGCACTCCACGCCAGTGTTAAAGATAGCCATAGCAACACCAAAGAGGTCCTTGTGAAATGTATGATTAGCATGTACCACAGGAATTAATAATCCTCAGGCCACTGTCTTCAATTGGAACCACACTGTTTTTTTAGGGAAGTTGCTCAATTTATATAAACGGAGCGTGAAAGTCTGCATTCTGACCAGGGAGCCAGTTTCATTTAAAACCCATATCCCCCAAAGCACTTAAATAATCCTATTTAATATGCACATGCTGTATTGCTTGCGGACAAATTAGGGGAATTGTTTTGTTGGCTTTGCTGATTTGATCCTCTCTGTTTATTTTCCCCAACTCCAAAAAGTCTAAGTGAGTACAATGAAAAAAAAAAATACCATCTCTTTAAATGCTTTTTAATATATTTTCCCCAGAGTCAAAAAGAAATGTTTTTGTAAACAAATGTTAAGCACATACAGATTTATTGCTCACTATCAAGAATAATTTCATTGTATTTCATGCCAATTTTCTCCTGAGGGGTCCCTAATTAAACAGTAACTTTCACAACGTATTGCTAGCTTGCTAGGCTTTAGTAGGTCAGCATGCACACCAAAAGTGTGTTAAGGTGGACTGCTCTGTTCATTGATTTTCCGTGTATCTGCCAAAGGCTCCAGGCAATCGTCTGCGGAAGGGGCCGGAGGCCCATACATGGTCGAGGTCATGCGCAACTAGCCAATTTGTAAGACGATCCCGCCGCCCAAAGCCATCAGCAATCCTTAGCATAGGGGCACACTCATGCATTCCTGTCAAGTCATCTTGTGAAAGGCTGCCTGCTTCCAGCTTGGCTTGGATGTGCAACCTTAATAAAACTCACTGAGGTCTGGGAGAAAATAGCAGATCTGCAGCAGATAGCGCAGAGGAAAGGCTGTAGAATATGTACACGCAGCTGACTCAGGCGGGCTCCACACTGAACGGTTACACAGAGAGGAAACAATAAATCTCAGCTACTATGCAATAAATATCTCCAGTTTTACCGAAGGAAACTATCATTACAGTGAAATAAAAAAATAACGTTTTGGAACAAAGCTAACAAATGGCTAGTTTTCTATGATTCTTCTACAAACGCTTTCTTTGAGGGGGGGGAAAAGGCAAGGAAACAAGCAGTTTTACCTGAAATAAAGAACTAGTTTAAAGGTCAGAAGGAAGGAGCAGGGTTTGCGAGAGGCACGGAAGGAGAGCGGAGAGCGCGCGCAGGACAATGACAGTTTTCCTCTCCTTTGCCTGCCTCGCTGCCATTGTGACTCACGTAGGGTGCAGCAACCAGCGCCGGAGTCCCGAGAACGGTGGCAGAAGATATAACCGGATTCAACATGGGCAGTGTGCCTACACTTTCATTCTTCCAGAACAGGACGGCAACTGTCGTGAGAGTACGACAGACCAGTACAGCACAAACGCCCTGCAGAGAGATGCTCCGCACGTGGAACCGGATTTCTCTTCCCAGAAACTTCAACATCTGGAGCATGTGATGGAAAATTATACTCAGTGGCTGCAAAAAGTAAGTGATTGCTTTCAGTTTCTAATTGCAGGGAGCCGGTCGGTTACAGACTTAGAGCTCCTTAGGGGGGCATTTGCCTGTTTACCTTTTGCTCCAGGGGGGCAGTGTTTGCACACGCAGGAGCCTTGCAGGGTCTGATTTCCCGGGTAATCCTAGTTTTTAAGGCTGGTGAAAACCCCTGAAATGCATGGTAGCTCCTCACTTGTGTGTCCGGGATGGGCACATTTTGTGACATTTCTGGTTTTTTTTTTTTTTTTTTCCTCGCTCGCTCTCTTTAAAGTTTACTTTGGGTGTCCTCCCTGTCAAAGCTCAGCTATGAAAGAGAAAGCATGAACTACTTCATCAAGTGGGTGAAAAAAAATCATGGCGATATTAATTTAGGATCACATAGATTTCATATCAGGAATTTTGTGCAGCTAGGATGGCAAGTCATCATGACATATTTGCTTGTTTCAACCTGTAGTAAAAGGAATATGAAGCAAGAGGAAATATGAAGTATAATATTTGGTTGGAGAAATCATATAAATAAGTAAAAGAAACTGCTAATTTCAGCCATGGGTAGTATATAGGTCTGATTACTATTATATAATTCTTCTGCCCTTGAGAAAAAAAATCAAGAAGATGAATTTTAATGTGAACTCGTCAGGATGGGGGTGTTTACTCATCTAGAGTAGAGAACTGGGCTGGTAGTGGTTCTTTGGAGACGTGCACCTGCAGATTTGGACTGAACACAACATATGGGTTCTGCTGTATTCCTGAAATACTTCTTTTCTCAGGGCATTCTAGTTACACTTTCAGTGTCATTTGGGAATCTAAGTATCCAAATGAATATTAATCCTGAATATACATTTAATCCCAATTTATAGAAACCAAATTGAATTGCTTACTCAGTTATTTGTCAGAAAAGCATTTAAGAGTTCTGTTGAAAATGTACCTATTCAATTATGAACACACTTTCTTTCATTCTCTCTTTGCTCTCTGCTTAACCAGGTTACAGGTAAACAGCAGATAATAAGAGAATTCAACTGACTTTTTTATTTGCAAAAAGCTTCTCCCACACGCCTTTTGCTGATAGATTCACTTGGTGCTTACAGATAGGAACACAGCCAGGCTTCTTTAGGTTAGTCTGTTAGAGCAAACCATTAAGAAGATAAAAGATAGGGACAGGACAAATGCTCTTTTTTGTTCCTGTGTGGTCACACTCACTCAGATCACTGCCTGCTGAATCATGCCAAGTAATAGTTATTCTACTTTTGTCCACTAGGGACCGAACTAAGATCGCTATTATTTTATTTGACCTGCTAACTGGAACTTGGTAATTTAGCGTTTCCAAACCTGGAAGAATTGTAGTTGGTCTTTCTATTCGACTACAGGTGAAATATCAATAGGTAGGGAAAAGAGTAGAAAACAAACAGAATTCTGCAGCCTTTGGATAATTGCAACTTAATTTTAGGTGTTAACCGTGGTAGTTTACAGGGTTCCTTCTTGTACAAAACTTATTTGCATAGTAAATGAGTGAATTTTGTTGACTAGCATGTCATTATTCTCAATATGCCAATCATATAATTTTTAACGAGAATTCAGTCATTATAAATGAGTTTGAGTTCCTTGAGTGGAATGGAGAAAGAAATGTAATCTCACATGGTTGTGAATGAGCTATTCTACCAAAAATGTAATGCTTTGTTTGTTTAAAACATACAATCAAAATGGTGATTCAAACATGGTAATGCACATCTTTTGTTGCTATGCAATTATTCAGTGGTGACAGTGTAAACACACAATGCTGCAGGGTTTAAATCATGCACATGTTTCATATGTTAATTTATTTTTGTGAAGTAAATTTGACTTTTGTTTGCATTGTTCTTGGTCAATGATTATGGCAT
The DNA here is from genome assembly GCF_051225735.1 of Oryctolagus cuniculus. Taxonomy (NCBI): domain Eukaryota; kingdom Metazoa; phylum Chordata; class Mammalia; order Lagomorpha; family Leporidae; genus Oryctolagus; species Oryctolagus cuniculus. The sequence goes on along the minus strand of NC_142872.1, from coordinate 133,326,546 downwards.
AGACCAATGATTATGGCATAGTTTTCAGACTGTAGCCAAGCATAACTCTATTATAATGTTCTTTGGTTACACGGATCCTTGAAAGTGTGCATCAGGTTGGATATATGCTCCAAATGTACAAGTTGGTATGAGTCAGAGCAGTCGACTTGACTATTGTTGGTATAAATTTGCATATCTTTTGTCATTGCTAATGTGATTGGTTGGAGAACTGAGAAACCAAATAAATGTGTTCAGCGGAAGAACTTAAAGGTTCTGATAGCTTTCCCTTAATTAGAAGTTTCCTTCATTGCATATATTTATTTTGATAATATGAATGTAAATCTTTTATGGTAATCATTTGGTGTGCTTGATATTGCATTTTATACTGGTTTAATTCCAAGCGATTGAGATATACTAAGAAGCAATGCAGTGCAGAAGCTGAGGGTATCAATGTGTGTAAATGAAGTTAATTCATCCATTTATTCAACACAATAATTAATGGAAGCACAGTGATTATTCTGCAGCTCATGGCATCACTGTCAGAAAAGTTTCTGGTGCAGAATAAATGTGTTATTATTGCTAGATGAAACTGGATGATAATCCATGCGACCCCATTTGCATCTCTGAAGATTTATAGAGTGGATTCTTTTAAATATTCTTCACAAAACACTAGTCATCAATGGAAACCACTTTTTACAGACTTGCACTCTCAAATCTCATTCCTCAGAGTTCCTTATCTTGCAGCTGAGTGGGATGAGAAGCAAGGTATGCAAGAAGGCAAATGATTTGTTGGTCACCGTTAGTATTACAATTGCTGTGGCATTGATCTCTTACTGGGATGGGGATTTAATTCAAGATCATCTTGGCAGGACACTGTCAATTAATGTGATGTAACTTTGTAGCATTATCCTTACTTGTCAGATAGGGAAAAGAAAAATAAATACACCCAATATCACAATTTTATTGGGGGAAACATCTTTGTGTGTATGTGTGTGTAGCAGGGTTAGGGGGAGGGCTGACTCTATCATATAGCTCTTTCAGAATCATTAGCAAGCTTGATACTAAATACTTGAGAATGACCAGGTCCTTGGTAAGTAACAAGAAATACAAATGGACTTTGTGTCTTTACCACTTTTTGTTTGATCCCTTCCTACCTTGATGTAGTAGCAAAATGTTTTGAATAATGTCTAACTCACATTCTGTGCTTCTTGAACATTGTTTTCTTTCTCCTATATCTCAAAATTTCACAAAGATGTATATTTACACAATTCAGATGTAATATATATATATATATATATATATATATATATATATATACTATTCTTCGAATTTGGGGAATCCTTAGAAAATCTGCTTTGCTTTTGCCCAGTATTGTGGGGGCTCATGACTATAATAGAAGCCAGAGGGGATGCAGTTATGTGGGAGGACTTCCTGCAAGTGTGAAATGAGCAGGCAATTGATAAGCATGCTTTTAGTAACTTGTCATTAAATTTGAAGATAATATATGATTTATGCATAGGGATTGGGGGTAAAAGTGACAGTTGCCAGGAAAGGTTAATAGGAATCATTGTCTTTCAAATCAACTTGTAAAAATGTCCCTACCAACTTCATTTGACAAATAGATCCCTGATTTTTCGAGGAGGAGCTCGTTAGCATCTGCGTTAACTTTTCCACCCAATAGTTAGGTTTTGTGGTTTGCTTGTAACATTTGAGAATCAAAAGATCCAAGAAGGAATCAAAACTGTTTCTGCCTCAGAGGCTGGGGTGTTGAAGCTCTCCCAGCCTTTTGGCCAGCTGCTCCCACACTGTCTCCGCTGGGGAACTCAGGTTTTAGGGACATGGCAAGTAGGTCCCGTCCTATGGGTGTTTGCTGTTCTCCCTTACACTCGACTGTGCCATCTCATGAGTCTTCTTGTTAATAAAACTCATTTAATAATTACTTTTAAATGTAATTATGGCTTTAATGCAGTTTAAAGTGAATAAGAAGTATCATTTTCTTCCTTAAAATCCTCCTACAGTTTCCCATTACATGGGAAATCAAATGAAGCTCTACACAATCTGCCCCTACACCCTTCCCCTCTTTGGCTTCCCCATTTCCTACCTTCAAAGGACATTCCAGACACTCAATTGACATTGGCTTTCTTGTAATTTCTCCAGCAGACAAGCTCATTCCTGCCTTTGGGACTTTAAAAGGTATTTACTCAGCTTGAACATTTCTTCCCGCAAATCTTAGCATGGATGGATGCCTCCATGTCTGCAGCCAGGTCTTTGCTCAGAAGTCTTCTCTGAGCACCGTGACCTACTACCTTTCCCCCTCTGCTTGGTGACTTCCTGTCCCTTTATGGAGTTCCATTTCTTCATGGGATTTACTACTCACTGATTGCCACCTTATTTATCCTGTCTCCATCTACTAAGAACGTAAACTCCACTGGGGCAAGGGTCTTGTCTGTTTTGTTGATGCTGTTTACCTTGCACATAGAAGAATGTATGGCACACAGTAGGACTTTACTATTTGGAAATGAAGATTCTATATCCTCACAGGTTCTATGCTCTGTGAGGGAAAGACCTACTAAACTTTTCATTAGTTCTTCTATTTATCGCTGTTGGTATCTGATTGACTTCTCTAGCTCTATTCCTAGAATATTGTTGATGAAAATAGAGTTGGCCCCCTTTATTCTCAGGATCTACATTTGCAGATTCAACCAAACTTATATTGAAAGTACTTGGGAAAAAATTGCATCTGTGCTGGACATGTGCAGATTTTTTTCCTCTCATTATTCCCTCAATACTGTAACAACTATTTACATAACATTTATATTATATTAGGCATTCTAAGTACTCTAGAGATTATTTAAAATGTAGAAGAGGATGTGCATAGGTTATTTTCAAATACTAAATCATTTTATACGAGGAACATGATCTTCCATAAATTTTAACTTCTGCAAAGCTTCCGAAACCAATCCCATACAGATACCAAGGGCTACTATAATTTTTTTAATGATTAGAGAAATAAGGGAATTCCATGAGCAGATTTAGACTATAATTAAATATATGTGTAAAAGAGACCCAACTATATTCCATAAATTGCCATTTTAGCCATGTAATATGAGAAATTCATATTAATATTCTGTTTCCATGCTCTGTGTCAAGGGTCAGCAAACGGTGGTGCTTGAGCCAAATCTTGCCTGCCACCTGGGTTTGTAAATAAGCTTCTATTTGAAAACAAGCACATTTGTTCCTTCATACATTGTCTATGCATTTGTAAATAAGGTTTCTTCGGTAGAACCATTCATTGATATATTGTCTATGACTGCTTCCTTGAAAAAGCAGAAGTGAGGAGTTGCCAGAGGCCAAATGGCCCAGAGAGCCTAAAATATTTCATATCCAGCCCTTTTCAGAAATTGCTTGTCGACCTCTTGCTCTATATCACAAGAGGAATTAGCATTAATATTAACAGCAATGCAAGGTAAAAGGGTGAGATGCATTGTGTGGGAAAAAAAGATTGCTCTCCAGGAGGCCCAGTAATCTAGACAGCCATGCCAGTTGGCAGAGGGCCTGACTAAGCCATTTCTTGGCTTGGTGTCTGGACATGCTGGGAGGTGACATTTTAGAGCAGTACAGGCAGGGGACTTTTGTGCCTTTTCTTTCTCCTGCCCATCAAATGAACAGGGAACTATTCCTAAAGCAGATACAGTCAAGAAGAAAAAGCACCTGGAGACCAGCAGCCTCTGGATAAACAAGTCTGAGCTCCAGGGTCCTCTGCCTTCTGTACCTGTCTCATCCTGTTGGCTGTGGCATTCACAGAAATGTTGACAATACACTAGCGCCATTTATTTTATTTTCTTAGAAATAGGACTTGGGCTAGGTCTTGTGCAATTCAGTCTATTTGAAAGCCTTTCCTCTTCTGTCATTTGTTTTAGATATAAACATTAGAAGTGTTCTCACTTGCATAGATGACGAGAGGAGAGGAACAGTAAGTGGGTTGCTTAGATAGAAAATACAGAGCTTTATCAGCCCCTATGCTATAATTTGCTAATTAAAGAGGTTTGGTTTTCATTCGGCCATGGCCCTGTCTCTGTGTAGATACAACAGCGGTCTTCTCCTAGGGCCTATCTCCTCCTTTTCTTTCCTTTTTTTGATCCCACAAGCTATATTGTGTCATTTGCTTAGATGCACAACCCTAATTACATTCTGAGTCATCCTTGACTTTTGTTCCAATACAAGATTATCTTTTGCACTGCAGTTGGGAAATTCCAAACCCCCTTTGGTTTTGGCCCCATGGTCTGAGGGAAGAAGGGCCTCATAGTGTTTAAATCTTTTTAAAATGTGTACAAAAGATGTGCCCCCTCTGTTATCAAAGAGGTTTCTAAAGAATGAAGCACTCCATGGATTATCTTCTCTTCATAGCTGGAGACTATTTCCATGGGGGTCTCTACCTGAATAGCATGGGCATCAAGTTCTGGCTAAAGTAAATCAGGTTCTGAAATACTAATAAAACACAAGTGAAAATGAATAACTTGAATTGTTAGTAATACATTTATACATGTAAGCCACCAAATTCACTGGCATCAAATAGACAAACATACTACAAATTCCTATACAATGACTGATGATACTTTTGGAAGATGGTGCATTTTAAAGTTTAGTGATGCGTGTAGCTTAACTGAGTAGAAAGGGGAACATTTCATAGGCAATCTTGATTTTTTGTTTCTGAAAAGGGAACGAGTTAAATTCCAGTCCTAGACTCTAAAGAGTATTGGAGGTTTTCCATCCCAGAGAGCCAGTAAATATTTAAAGATTGGAAGAACGAGAGTTTAGCTGGCCTAGCACTTCAGATGCACACATCCCATGTTGGAGTGCTTGGGTTTGCTTCTCCTTCCCGGCTCCAGCTCCAACCTCCAGTTTCAAGCTCACACAGACCCTAGGAGGCAGTGGTGATGACTCTAGTAACTGGGTCCCTACCACCTATGTGGGAGATGTGAATTGTGTTTCCAGCCCCCAGCTCCGGCCCCAAACCAGTCCTAGCTACTGTGAGCATTTAGAGAGTGAAGTAGGATGGAAATGAGATCTTTGTCTTTTTCTGTCTCTGTCTCTCTGCCTCTCAAATAATAAAAAAATGTTTAAACTCCAAATTACATTTTACCTCTGAACACATAAAGAGAGTTCTAGTATTTTGTAAAATATTTCAGCCCAGCTCTTGTCTTCACTGGTGACATATGTTAACATATTAACATACGGCTATTTACTGCAGCTCAAAGAGCTGTACCCAAGAGGTCTTGGAATCTACTGTGTCTAATTGCACTGATAAAAGGGGATGAGAATTGTATCCTTATTACTAATGTCATCAGTGCTTTTATTATTTTCCAGTTTTACTCAGTGTTTAAAAAGGTACAGAGATATAAGATGGCAGATGATTTTATATTTATTGAATACTTGAATAATTTATTGAATACATTGAATGTTTACTAACTTGGAAATGCCAAAAATAAAACTTAGCTATTTTTTAATAAATGAACTAATGAGTGTAAAATACTTATTAGCAAGGGCCCCGGTCTTCTAGCAAATGAGCAGGCAGAAGCCTCATATGTCACCTAAAAGTAAGTGGTGGGACTGGAGGAGCCATGGACCCTCAACCCGCCCTGGACCCACCCAGAACCCTCCTCCATTGCATCTGTCTCAGAGAGAACCCTGAAGGTTCAAGGACTATAGGTTCAAAATGAATACAATGAAATTTTTCAATAATCAAATATTATGTAGGTAAAGCTGCCCAAATCAATCTACTGGTGAGCAGGAAGAAACATAATTGACAATCTGAGTATTTGTTAGCTGGATGTTGTAAGAATATCTACACCTGCCATACAAAAATCAACTGAAGACCATAAACACATAAATTATAAAAGAAACACAGGTTGTTCAAAAGAAAATGTGGTGCCCATACCAAATGGAATATTAAGCCATCAAAAGGATGAAATCATCATCTGCAACATGGTTAGAACTGGAGGTCATTCTGTTGAGTGAAATAAGCCACACACAGAAAGGCAAGGACCTTGGGTTCTCACTCTGATGTGGAATCTATAAAGAAAAGTTGATCTCACAGAAGTTGACAGTACAGTGGTGATTATCAGAGCTGGGGAAAAGAGCGGGAAATGAGGAATGGGAAATGCTATTTAATGGATACTAAGATATGGAGAAGAAGTATCTGTGTTCTATTGCATAGTAGGGTAGCCCTTTTTTTTTTTCTTAAAAGAAATGTTGAAAGAAAGGACTTTGAAGGTTCTCACCACACAAAAAATGAAAATGTTTGAGAACATGGAGATGTTTACCCTGATTGAACATTACATGAGTTATACCTGTACTGAAACATCATTGGTGACCTATGGATATATGCCCCACTTTACATGTCACTTAAAAACCAAACAGTTTTCATTTGTTAAGATAATAGACAACTCTTGCTTAATTAGTGATAAATCATAATTTATATATTTCCTAAATTACTCAACTGTATGATAATTTATCTATTTTTAACTTTGGAACATGTAGTGATTGATGATTGCCTAATATTGCAAGCTACAATATTCACTTCAAACGGATTCATTGATTAAGATAGAAAAAAAATCTGAACTTTATGTAGGATTTTGATTTTTCAAAAATTTCCTGCTGATTTGTTAGATCTATTTACCTTATTTTTGTTTCTACTTCTAGAAGGTGGCACTTCCTGGAAGTAAGAATCTCAGAAAGGTCATTTTCCTGTACTTGCGTGCTTGGGTTTTAGTGTTTTTAAAGACATTTGTCCATGTTGTGAAATCAGTTTAATTAAAACTGGAGACAATAATCCATGTCCTCACTTCCCCCACGCCCCTGAACTGCAGTGTATCACAGTCTGCTGAGAGAGGACCATCTAGTGAATGCAAGGCTATGAAGTCCAGCAGTTTTGTGGCGCTTTCCCTCTTTCTTCAGAAGAATAGTACACAGCCGTTTGATGTACTGATCCAGCAAAGGCTTTATATGAATGTCAGGCCTCATGTGAATTTGCGAATTATTATTAATTTTCTTATTATTCTGGAAATGAAAAGCTTGAGGTTTGTTGTTGTTGTTGTTGTTTTATATACTTTCCAGTAGCTTGTTTTTTTCAAACCCCAATTTGCTCATTCTGCACTGTGAAGCTTTCTGAGATCCTAAGCCCAGGAAAGCAGAGGTGGAGAGGCAATCCTCCCAAGTGAGAAGACAAAAAGACCCAAAGGGACCTCCCCCACTGGCCTCTCCCTTTTATTTCTTTTCTCTCCTCTGTTGTTTTTAATGAGGTCCCATGGAGTCCTCTGCTCTCTGGGCCTGGGGTGGGAGTGCTGGGATGAGAATACACAAGATGGAGAGTGAACAGCAGGAGCAGTGACTGTCCCTTTATTGGGCCACACGGCTATCATAGTGTGAGGAGGACTGCTTCCTGGGGATGATTTTCAAATGCATGCAGGAGTCACAGCACTTAGCACCTGCCATGAACAAAGGACAGGCAGGAGCCAGCGCTGTGGCACAGAGGCTTGGGCTCCCACCTGTGATGCCAGCATTCTGTTTGGGTGCTGGTTTGTGTCCCAGCTGCTCCACTTCTAATCCAGCTCCTTGCTAATGGACTGGGAAGGCAGCAGAAGATGGCCAAGTGTTTGGGCCCCTGCCATCCACATGAGAGAGCTGGATGAAGTTTCTGGCTCTTGGCTTCATCCTGGCCTAGCCCTGGCTGTTGCAGCCATCTGGGGAGTGCACCAGTGAACAGAAGATTTCTCTCTCTCTCTCTCTCTTTTCTCCTGTCTCTCTCTCCCTATAGCTCTGACTTTTAAACAAATACATTTTTGAAAAACAAAAATAGCAAAACAAAGGACAGGCAGCCAGGTAGCCAGCTATTTAGTCAAATATACCCTGTACACCGATGATCTGCAAGGAACTGGGACATAGTGATGAATCCACTACAGTTCTGTTGTTGAGGAACCTGAACCCACTGAAAGAGACATGAAAGCAAATGCATTGTTTGTGTCTTCTGTCTCCTACGCAAGGTTAAAGACAGTACAACACAGCAGTGAAGTATGCTGTGCCTGAGGCCATACTGCCTTGATGAGAATCCTGGCAGCACTACTTACTTTCTGTGTGACCTTGGGCAAGTTCCTGTACCTCTCTGTGCCTCAGCTTCATTATGAGTGAAATTGAGGAGCTAGTTCCACTCATAGGGTTATTGTTGAGTTTGAGCGGGATTCACATGATTGGCCTCGTATAAGTTCTTTCACAGAGTAAGACTTCAGTGAGTATCAGTTGTTACTAGAGCTGTTCTTTGTACAATGCTGGTTGTGTGTAGAGCACTTACCTATCAGATCCCTCGAAGCCATCTACATGTGTTAATTTATTGAATACTTTCAAAAGCCAAAGTCAGGTAGATAGTAAACTATAATTGATCTGTGTAGCAAATAAGGAAACTGAGGCACAGAGAGGGGAAATAACTTTCTCAGGGTTGCACAGGGGCTAAATAGCAGGGCCAGCACTTAAATCCCAGGCACTCTGGCTCCATGACCTGTGCTGTTAACCAACTATGGGATTAGCCACAGCAACTCTTACCGCGTCTCCTCTTGTCAATCCGCAAACTTTAAGTCCACTTTGAAAAATTTTCTGTAGTAGTCTTTGTGTCTAAACCCTTAATTCTTTCCTGCTAAATGAGTTGCCCCTTTCTCAAGTTCTGTCGCAGACAGCCATTTATCTGCATCCCAAGCCTAAAGCTCCGTGGTTAAATGGACTGTGGCACGTAGGTTCTGCCGCTGATGGAAGCACAATGGCCTGATTCTCTGAGCCCTCCCACAGGTCTGCTAACAGACCGAGGAATCCCCCGTCTGCAGTCCCTCCCACCTCTCTCCTTAGAAGCATCATCTCTTGAAGTTATAGAGCTTAATTGAGCCTGACTATTTATCTAAAAACTTCTAAAACACAAAGAAAGGCTTACAATTGCTTTACATGGGGCGAAGTTGCCTTATTCTAAACCTCTTCCATTCGATGTAATGACCTCCCTTTTGGATTTATCTGTACGCAATCCTAGTTCGGAGAGCAAAGGCACATTCGGGAACTTGAAATATTATTTGCATGCACTTTCTTTTGTGGGTCATTGGGAGAGTTGTAAAAATGAGAAGAAAAGCCTTGTTTTCTCAGGCAATGACCTCTTATCTCACTTCCTATTTTATTTATCATTGTTCCTACTAATTAAACTATTTCTGGTATTTTGATCCTGGGCCAAAAACACTGCTACTGGCAGCCAGTTGTGGGGGCTCTTTCTCTTTCTGCTGATGTTGGAGGTCCCAGCACTCAGATGCTGAGGTTTAAAGTTTCTGCTTCCAGAGCTGATGACTATCGACCCCAAAGATGGGAAGACTTCAGGCCACCTCAAATTCTCTCGCCCCTTCTTCACGGAGTCCAAAAGATGAGCAAGGACAAAACTGAATTTAGTTTTGCTTTACACTCACCTTTGCAGGGCGGGCTCGAAAAAAATACATCCTTAAAAATCCAAACCACTGAATGTGTATCCGCTTGCTTAAGCTTAGCTCTTTATTTGAATGCTAAGAGCAGCAGCAAGTGGCACATTGACGTTGTATATGCTGGACAGATACTCTTAGGATATATACACGAAGAAATGCAGAGTGCTCAAGTTATTTAAGAGCAAGTGTTTGGTCAGTGAAGTGGTCTGAAGAATCCGAGTGCTAATACCGAATGGCAGAGACTTTGCCCTATTTAGCAGGAAACTATTAAGTTAGGGAGTCCAACTTTCTTAATTTTGAGGTTTTCCTTCAACATCCCATCCATATTTTTCACCTTTCAGCTATTGGGTCGGCTACTTTCCATCTTCTCTCAAGGGACAGCTGATGACAGAGTAAAGGCATACTGATGCAAGCTGCAAAGGGACCTCTTATATGCAGTTTTGCAGCTTTTGTTTTTGGAACACATGTTCATGCTATGATTTTTTTCACTCATATTACAATCGCATTTGCTGCTAATGAATTTGCTGTTGTCTTGTGTATGGAATAAACCATTTTATCTGCAAAGAGGGCAATGGATATTGAATATTCTAAAACCAAATCAAGTATGAAAATTATTCTAAGAAAGGTGTTAGTAAACCAGTAGGCTATTAATAAGTCTACATTAGTAAACAGTATCATTCTCCAAATGAATAGATAACACTGGGGCTGGTACTGTGGCACAGTGGGTAAAGCTGCCACCTGCAGTGCCAGCATCCCATATGGGCACTGCTTCGAGTCCCAGCTGTTCCGCTTCTGATCCAGCTCTCTGCTATGGCCTGGGAAAGCAGTAGAAGATGGCCCAAGTCCTTGGGCCCCTGCACCCATGGGGAAGACCGGGAGGAAGCTCCTGGCTCCTGGCTTGGATCAGTTCAGTTCCAGCTGTTGCTGCCATTTGGGGAGTGAACCAGCGGATGGACGACCTCTCTTTCTATCTCTTTCTGCCTCTGCCTCTCTGTAACTCTGCCTTCCAAATAAATAAATCTTTAAAAAAACAGATAATACCTACTACTTATAAAAAACATGTATGCTTATCAAACTTATTATATAGATAAGGAAACTGAGGGTCAATGAAATCAAATAATTTTTTAACAGGTTGTATATTTACTTTGAGACACATAGAATTCGATGCAGACATTCTGAGGTATTTAAACCTGGAACTCTTCACTATCCTTGCTTCTTTGTTCTAATTTGTGAAAGAAAAAGCCAAACTCTGAATGGTAGGAAACAGGGGAGAGGTTCAAATGAATGATGCTTTCCTGAAGCTTTTTAGAGGATTTATCCATAATAATAACCATTTTTGGAAATTAGAATAATTTACCATGCATGTCCATAAACTATTGTAGAGAAGGTTGTTAAATTGCTTCCCAGTACCACTCCTGTGCCAGTGTAATGTCTAAGAAATTTCACAGATATGTCAGAGGCAAATATTTCATGGCTAATTTTCCTTTTTTTTTCCTTTCAAATAAATGAGTTGCTTAGATAAATTGCCTTGGTTGGGGTTGTCCTGATATGACTATATAAATAAAGAAAATATTTTTAGTTTATCTGCATTGTTGCTTAGGAACATTATATTGAAATACTAGCTAATATTTCTTTCAACTAAAGACCAGTTAGGGATAAAATATAGTCCATAAAGGAGATCTATTAATATTTTTAACATTAATGAATTTAGACACTGTATTATTAGGGGGAAAGGCCATCATTTGTTGTTGTTAAGACCTTATGCTAAGATCTTCAGAATATAAAAGTAATCATTGATCTCAGGTTTATGCTTATAAAAAAGAATGGAAAATTAATGAGCATGTGTGCAAGTGAAATTGTCAATACCTCTTACTAACAGTCAATCTTAGAATTATATCTTTGAAATTCATGAAATCTGTTCTCTTCATATTAATAAGAAAATATATTCTTTAAAAGATAAATGAATCAAAGAGACCTTGGCTCAAATAAACAGTTAAAGCTGTGAATAAAAATGGAAATCCCACACTCAGCCTTCAACAGCGAGAGCTCTTAGCTGAGAATTGAGCATAATTGGGAGATAATAAGTCTCCATGTTAGAGGAAAAAAGGAATTCTTATTTTGTGACCATTATGTTTCACGTGGGACTAAAGCTTACATATTTTGAGTTCACAAATCAAACTTGTACAATTTTCAGGGGGAAGAGGTCACTATGGAAATGATTTATCCTGAACATAAATTCTCTCTATATATTATTATCCTACTATTTTGAAGGGTCTTCCATTGGATCTAATTTTAAGGCTCGTGGCCAAAAAGATATCACAGATAGCTAAAAATTTCAAATAAACTCCATAAGCATATTTAAAAGTTTTTATGTTTCAAATAATTCACCAAGTATGTTGAGAATTTCTTTCTAGTCAAATATAAGATGTCCTCATGAAAAATGAGGTTAACATGTTCTTGTTCCTTTTGTGATAAATGAGCATTTGAGAAAAGGCAATTCAATTTACATTTTGTTCATTACAAAACTCATGCTTGGAAACCTGAGCTGCTGTGTTAGAAAGGTCACCACATTATGAAGAAGTCAAGTCACCTACATATAGAAAGGCCATGTGTAGGTGCTCTAAAAAAGTCCCCATAGTTACATCATCCTAGTCCAGGCTCCAGGCATGTGAGTAAATGAGCCTTCTAAGGATTCCAATTCCCATCCATTGATTTGGTGGTAAGGCCTATGGAGACATCATGGAATAGAAGTAATCCATATGAGATTGTCTGAAATCCTGACCTGTAGAGTTTGTGAGCCCAATGAGCATAGACAAATGGTAAAAAAACAAAACAAAACAAAACAAAAATTGTATAAGCAAACAAAAAAAAATGGTAATTATAAACCACTAACCTTGGAGGATGGCATTAAATCATCAATAGTGACTAGAGGAGTCAGCACATACTTAGACCTACCTACCTGCAGGGCATACTCTGGTACCTGTCATTGTGCTGGCCATTGAAGAGCAATACATTAGCCGTGAGCTTTGCCTTCCAGAATGGAAGCTTATATCCCAGTAAGGCTGACGACATGTATGGAATGGGCTAAGTATTGGTTCTTAAGCCAATACTTTTATTGTCTTTCTCTATCCGTATAAGTTAACTACTTCAGTTTCACATAAATTTAGTGAGGTTCAATAAATCTAATTTGAAGACTGCATATATCTTTGTGTTCCTTTGAGTAAAATTATTGTCAGAAAGGGTTTTTCTACCTTCAAACAAGTGTTTGTGAAAAGCCTTGGAGACCACCAAAACTTGGAGTAGATCAAATTCCATAACGCCAAAATGATAAACTGTGATCATGCGAGTCTTCATATTTATACTGTCTGCAATTCTTCCAATCATCTAAAAATTGTAAAAACCTCAGACAATTCAGATTTTTGAAAATTTAAGCATGGAACTATATTATAAGTCTATACTACTTAACCTGTCATGTTTTTGCTGTAAGTTTAAATCCAGATGTTTCTGAAAGCTGTTACTGAGCATGGCTGACCAATGGTCTCTGAAATGTAAAATGAGTTAACAGCATCTGTTCAATTCCCGATGGCTTGAAATTCCTGAAATAAAATCCATCCCAGATTCTCCTCTGTTTAACTGATGAGCATGGGATCTGAACTTAAATGAAACAGGTATAGGGACATTCTTCAAATGTATGAGGTGTTTTGCTTATTACATTGTATGTTGCTTGAAACTTACTGGATAACAACCTAAATGGTAAATATGAAAAACATAAGTATTTTATGTGCTTTGATGCAGTAATCCAATAAAACCATTTTTATGTCCTTTGACTCAGTAATTCAACTTCTGGGAATCATTCTTAAGGAAAATAATTCAACAGGAGAAAAAACAGTATACATGAACATGTCCATTGCAGAAATGTTGGGAAGAACAGGCATTATTATTTACTTGGTATTTACTCTGATTCTTTGCACACATAATCTCTAATCCTTAAAAGGAGTTCTGAAAGGTCTACAACATTATCTGCAAGTTTCAAATGAGGAAACTACTTTTTTTTTTTTTTTGACAGACAGAGTGGACAGTGAGAGAGAGAGAGAGAGAGACAGAGAGGTCTTCCTTTACCATTGGTTCACCCTCCAATGGCTGCTGTGGCCGGCACACCATGCTGATCCAAAGCCGGGAGTCAGGTGCTTCTCCTGGTCTCCCATGGGGTGCAGGGCCCAAGCACTTGGGCCATCCTCCACTGCACTCCCAGGCCACAGCAGAGAGCTGGCCTGGAAGAGGGGCAACCAGGACAGAATCTGGCACCCCGTCCGGGACAAGAACCCAGTGTGCTGGTGCCGCAAGGCGGAGGATTAGCCTATTAAGCCACGGTGCTGACCTCAAATGAGGAAACCACTTTCAAGCTTCTACAAGTAGTGATGGAAAGATGGAGCAGGCATTCCAATCCAGGGTCCCCTCATGGTCGTGACTTCAGTGACCCCATGACTGTAGCAGAAGTGAAATGGAGAAGATGAGATTATGGGGCTTGATAATTTTGAAAAATTATGAAAAATTTTAAATTAACAGTTCTTACAGCAAGTAAATATGAAGAGGACTTTAGAAATCACATTAGCAGGGCTGGCATTGCGGTGCAGTGGGTAAAGCCCTCAATGTTGTGCGAGAATTGCTGCACTAATTTCATTGCATGTGTCCAGCCCTGTCCTCCACTTAGTATTTAACACATGGATAGTTGGAACAATCCATGGATGTGTGACTGGAGGGAAAAATGAATGGTTACATGTGCTCCTTACTCTTTCTTTATCAATTACTCTTAGGCAATGTAATTTGATAGAGAAGGTGATGTAGCAGATGACAGATTACTATCAAATTTTTAAAGGACATAGATTAAACAGTACTAATAGTATAAAATGCATTCAGTATCATAATTTCATCATACATTAGTGGCATGGAGAAAGAGCAAATGATTAGAAGCTGGGATGATAGCAATGGAGGCCTGCACAGTCCTGACACTCCCCCAAGGTAATAGGGTAATTTGGCAAAATAGAAAAAAGGATGCGAATTGGCTACAGAATCAACAACAGGCTAAATTAAGGCTGAATTCTAATCTGATTTCAGATTAAAATCATAATATACAAGTAAATAAAAATTATTCAGGAGGCTTCAACAAACACTGAGATTCTTAGAAATGTGAGCATCATAGTGAATGAAGTGCTTTCTTTGAAAAAGGCAAAGATTTCTGTGTGTCATGGGGAGCTGTTAATTTCAGACTCAGTTAAAACTAATTCTCAGTATTACATAAAGTCAGACTCACTTCATTTCCATCTTCCTCAGTGAGGGGTGGAAAGGACAATCCTAAGATACTTTAAAATTTATCAACTCAAGAGTACATATCCCATAATTTCTTTATCCAGTCTATCGTTGATGGGCATTTAGGTTGGTTCCAGGTCTTAGCTATTGTGAATTGAGCTGTAATAAACATTAGGGTGCAGACCTCTTTTTTGTTTGCCAATTTAAATTCCTTTGGGTAAATTCCAAGGAGTGGGATGGCTGGGTCGAACGGTAGGGTTATCTTCAGGTTTCTGAGGAATCTCCAGACTGACTTCCATAGTGGCTTGACCAGTTTGCATTCCCACCAACAGTGGGTTAGTGTCCCTTTTTCCCCACATCCTCGCCAGCATCTGTTGTTGGTAGATTTCTGCATGTGAGCCATTCTAACCGGGGTGAGGTGAAACCTCATTGTGGTTTTGATTTGCATTTCCCTGATTGCTAATGACCTTGAACATTTTTTCATGTGCCTGTTGGCCATTTGGATTTCCTCTTTTGAAAAATGTCTATTGAGGTCCTTGGCCCATCTCTTAAGTGGGTTGTTTGTTTTGTTTTTGTGGAGTTTCTTGATCTCTTTGTAGATTCTGGTTATTAACCCTTTGTCTGTTGCATAGTTTGCAAATATTTTTTCCCATTCTGTCGGTTGTCTTTTCACTCTCCTGACTGTTTCTTTTGAAGTAGAGAAACAGAAACAACGAAATCCAGTCATTTGCAACAAAATGGAGGAATCTGGAACACATCATGCTGAGTGAAATAAGCCAGTCCCAAAGGGACAAATACCATATGTTCTCCCTGATCGGTGATGACTGACTGAACACCAAGAGGGAAACCTGTTGGAGTGAGGTGGACACTATGGGAAATGGTGGCTTGATCAGCATAGCCCTGACTGTTAATGAACAACTAAATACATTATCCCTCTTAGTAGTTTTTTTTATCTGTTCTACTTAATATGACTGGTTTAGATCTGTAATTGATGCACAGTTATTCTTAAGTGTTGAAAATTAACTGAAATGTGATCCCTGTTGAACATGGTGGTGGGAATGGGAGAGGGAAGAGATGTATAATTTGGGACATGCTCAGGCTGACTTGCCCCAAGTGGTGGAGTTGGAAGCATACCAGGGGATTCCAATTCAATCCCATCGAGGTGGCATGTACCAATGCCATCTCACTGTTCCAGGTGATCAGTTTCAGTTCACAGTTGGTCATGGTGAAGGGACTGGGAGTCAAAGGGAGCACATAGACAAGTCTAGTACCTGCTAACGCTAACTGATGGAGTAAATAAAGGGGAGAGTGATCCAACATGGGAAGTGAGATACTCAGCAGACTCATAGAATGGCAGATGTCCTAAATAGCACTCTGGCCTCAGAATCAGCCCTAAAGGCATTCGGAGCTGGCTGAAAAGCTCATGAGAGTATTTCAGGCATGGAAAGCCAAGACACTCTGGCAAAAGATCTCTGCGAGTGAGATCCCAGTGGAAAGAACAGGTCATCAAAGAAGGAGGTACCTTTCTCTGAAGGGAGGAGAGAACCTCCACTTTGACTATGACCTTGTCTAAACAAGATAAGAATCGGAGAACTCAGAGGGCTTCCATAGCCTTGGAAACTCATGACTGGAGCCTAGGGTGATTACTGATGCCATAGACAGGAGTGTCAATTGGTAAAGTCAACAACAGGAGTCACTGTGCACTTACTCCTCATGTAGGATCTTTATCCTTAATGTGCTGTACATTGAGATTTAATGCTATAACGAGTACTCAAACAATATATTTCACTTTGTGTTTCTATGGGGGTGCAAACTGTTGAAATCCTTACTTAATGTATACTAAACTGATCCTCTGTAAAAAAAAAAAAAAAAAAAAAAAAAGAAATTATCAATTCCCAACTTGACTCTCACTGGGATTAAACATGACAATAGGTCTGCTCTGATTTGATCATCATTTAAAAAAATCATCTATTATTTTTCACTTTATGGTTCTGTGTGGGAGCAAACTGTTGAAATCCATACTTAATGTATACTAAGCTGATCTTCTGTATATTAAGATAATCGAAAATGAATCTTGATGTGAATGGAAGGGGAGAGGGAGTGGGAAAGGGGAGGGTTGTGGGTGGGAGGGACGGTATGGGGGGGAAGCCATTGTAATCCATAAGTCGTACTTTGGAAATTTATATGCATTAAATAAAAGTTTAAAAAAAAACAAAACAAAACAAAAAAAAATTTATCAACTCAAATAGGTAAGGGTTCCCTTCCTGTCTTCCATT
Organism: Oryctolagus cuniculus; assembly: GCF_051225735.1. NCBI lineage: Eukaryota > Metazoa > Chordata > Mammalia > Lagomorpha > Leporidae > Oryctolagus > Oryctolagus cuniculus. The sequence continues at coordinate 133,309,484 of NC_142872.1, read as the reverse complement.
CCTTTGTATATCCTATGCACTTACAGGTAATTTAGCACAGAATGTGTTAGGGAACTGAGCCAAATTACTCACTAATTCTAAGGTTATTAAACCTTGCATTGCAGCCTCCATCTACTTAAAAAACACACACTTCTGTTTAGCAGAATATATACACACATATGTATTCTGTATGTGTTATACACACACATGAAGGCATGCTTTCTTTTAAGTCTGAGCCCTGTAGTTTAAGTGATTCCTTCAGAAAAATAAAGTTCCATCATTCTTTTTATTCCACAGTCATCCCAAACCTGTGCTCTTCCTTTATCTCTGATTCTTACTCTGAATCATCCTTCTGTTTTATGTTCTCTGAACATTCCTTGCTCAGTCCCGCATAGCACCTTGCAGAGTTAAAGAATCACACTGAAAATTCCTTCTTTTTCCTTTCTGAATCAGCTTATTTGCGTGTCTGCTAGTCTTAATATAAATAACACCATCTCTACTGAGAATATGTTGATTTTCTTCCCCTTGCAGCTCATGAAACTCATTTTAAAAGATTTATTTATTTGGGAGACAGAGAAAGAGAAAGAGAGAAAGAGAGAAAGAGAGAGAGATTGTCTGTCATCTGGTTTATTTCCCAAATGCCCACAACAGCTCTTGTTGAGCCAGGCAGAAGCCAGGAGCCCGGAATCCAGTCCAGGTTTCCCATGCAGTGACAGAGACCCAAGTCCTTGAGCCATCATCTTCTGCCTGCCAGGCGCATTGGTGGGAAGCCAGATCAGGAGCAGAGTAGCTGGGACTTGAACTAGGCACCACTATGAAACGCAGGCACTTCAAGCAGCAGTTTAACCTGCTGGACCACAATTCCTCACCCCAGAATTCCTTTCTGACACCATGCAATTGGCATTTGGATTTAAACTATCTTTGGCGTTCTTCTTTGTGTTTTTATTTTTCATTTACTCATGCCTTCTCTTTACTAGTCAGGTAGCATTGTGAAAGCAGATTTCATGCTTCAGACTTTTGCTACACTCTATGTAACTTAATGTCACTGTTGTTTGTCTATTGAATATTTGTTGAATGCAAAAAAAAAAATAAAGATAGAAAGTTCTGTTTAGGGGGAAAAAAGGCATTAGCTGTTTCAGTGATGCATCATTTAAATACCAAGAGTCTTCTCAGGAGGCATTAAGGTGCATTCTATGAAAATTACTGACCTCAATGAAGTTACTTCAAAAAGTTCATGAAAATAGAAATAAAAGATAAACCATTGTGCAACAAATTTTTGAAATCCATGCATACCAGTGTCCATAAAAAAGTTCATGGAAAATTTATATTATGAAAAAATGATGAATAGATTTTAATTTTTTGCACCCGAATAAATTCATCTATAGTTTTATTTTTCCACAAACTTTCCAAAGTATTCTCACATGTTTCTTGTGGCTTTTCTTTATCTTGTAAACAACTTGAGTTTGAATTTGTGTTTCCAGTTGGATCACTACACATTGGTAGGCATGTGCATTTTGGAATAGCAAATAACATGTACCGAGTAGATCACACCTTTGTAATGCATTACATGACTTGGTATAGATTAAAGGGAGTCTTAGTTAATATCAGGAATATGCATGCCCTGCTAGTTCTGCAAATTTCAGATACATGTTTAAGTAGAAATCTGCTTCTGTAAAAATACAGAAATTTCATGTTTTCTGGGTAAGAATAATGATCTTGTAACATGGACCATGTGGCTATTTAAGCAAATGCATATTTATGTCTAGAAATAAAATATACTCACTGGGAAATTCACATCCTTTTAAAAATACACATTCTTCTAACATTCTCATAACTTTATTTCATGGAGTCTTATTCACTCAAATGAACACAACCCCTGGAGAACTCGGACCAGGTGATGACCCAAGCTAGTGGTGATGGGAATGAGGGAGCCAATGACATCCTTTATGATGGAAAGTGAACGGAGCAGATTAGGAATATCCAGTTCGCCAAATCTTCTCTACTTTATTTAGCATAATAACAGAATGTGTCATGCTTCCTGTCTTTGTCATGTGGGAAGGTGTTATTTCATAACACATAATGTCCTTTTATGTATGTGAGAGTGACAATGTGTATTTGCATGTGTATAATTATGCATTTAGCATGTGCTAGATTATAGGTGTGAACTGGGTAGGCTATTTTACCCTGTGGACTTCAAATTTCTGTACCTTGAACTGAGAATAATAATGCTTGCTTCTGAAGGTTGTTACAGTCACTCTATGAAACAAAAATCATTAAGCATGCAATATTAAATCCTGGTACATAGCATATTATTAACAAATTGGAACTACTAAAGCTGTCTTCAGCAAAGTGCCTTGCTTAGAGATGCATGATTTATTATTAATCAGGTAAAGACTTGCTTAAGGTTTTGAATCCTGATGAACGAACTTCCTATACAGAAGAATTTAAAATCGTGTATGCAGCTTCTCCACTCTCAAGTAGGTAGAGCATAGCTCCCCACCTAAGTGTGGCCTGGGCACAATGACTTCCTTGTGGGGCATATGGTAGTGAAAGAGGGGAAAAGAGCAACTCTACACTCAGGAAACTTGACGACCTCTACCTCAAACCAAGTATCAAAGTCAGTATCAGTAGTGATGAGTCAAGTTGATACTAGGACCACTTATTAATGTTATGACAGTGGCATAGATTGCCATCTGTCTTCTGGGATCTCTGTCTCAAAGCCCTTAAGTCCAGTTTAACCATGACAAGCCCATAATCAGAAAAATCCTAAGATAGGGACATTCTACAAAATATCTGATGAGAACTTGTCAAAACAGTTCATCAAAAAATAGTTCATCAAAAAAGCAAAAAGGTGCCTAGGGAACTACAATAAGTAATATAAAATCCTGGATGGGGTCCTGGGCCAAACAAGAACATTTGATGAAACTAGGGAAATCTGAAAACTATGGACTTTAGTTTAAATGAAATGAATAAATAAGTAAATAGGCAAACACAAACAAATCCAACCTAACATGTTTCCTAACCTTAAATCAAAAGACAAGCAGGGTTATACCATGCAGTAGCTCTTTATAGACTAAGAAGGTGATATCATGGCTGGCGCCACAGCTCACTTGGCTAATCCTCCGCCTGCAGCGCCGGCACTCCAGGTTCTAGTCCCAGTTGGGGCGCTGGATTCTGTCCCAGTTGCTCCTCTTCCAGTCCAGCTCTCTTGTGCCCAGGAAGGAAGTGGAGGATGGCCAAGGGCTTGGGTCCTGCACCCACATGGGAGACCAGGAGGAAGCACCTGGCTCCTGGCTTCGGATCGGTGCAGTGTGCCGGCCGTAGCAGCCATTTGCGGGGTGAACCAAAAGAGGGAAGACCTTTCTCTCTGTCTATCTCTCTCTCTCACTGTCTAACTAACTCTGCCTGTCAAAAAAAAAAAAAAAAAAAAAAAAAAAAAAAGATATCAGTCAAATCTGTTGTAGCACGAATGACTCTTCTTTCTATGAGAAACTGGGACTAGCTCAGCTGGACATTGCTTGCTCCTTTCAGTAAGCTATCTGAAAAGGAAAATATCTGCAAAATAAAATGTTCTACTTTCTCAGATCTAAGGAATCTTCTGAAATTTTCTTGAAATAATAGAGAGCTAAGGTTTTATATACCTGGCGTAAGAACCTGGGACACTTCTTAATGTTTATTGGTGGCATGATGGTTATAAGCAAGAAATTTTATAGTGAAAAGAAAGACTTTTGTGAGCATACATAAATGAATTTCCCAGGTCACTGAGGATGTGTTAGGTGCAAGCTGATATATTTTATTACCCTCCTACAATAATGCAAATAAAAAATAGTAAATTTGCCAATAGCACATATTTAACGTAACATTACAACCTGCATAAATGTCTTTCTTCCAAGCCCTTGAGGCCACAGGCTTATAAAATAAGAAAGTTTAGGATATAATTTTTCTTTCAAAAAGCATATTAATTTCCTTTAGCATTAAAAGGACTACAAGTTGTACCAGAACAAGAAATCAGAACCTTATCATCATTATGTTGAAATATTTACTGTAAAACAAAACATCCCAATCATTTTTAATACGATAACATCAGGTCTGTGTCTCATTTTCTGAGTATGGATATGGTTTTGATGCCTCTCTTCTGTAACAGCTGTAATGAACATTACACAGATTGCACACAGATCAGTGCTGGAATATTCTGTGCTCATTTTAGCCTACAGAGAATAGTTAAAGGCAACACTAAGGCAAGTCAGCAAAATCTGCATCACATTATCCTTTTGTGTGTCTCATGTAAAGGTATTTTGAAGATGTCATATGGTGGTGCTGTCCACATTGTCGGATGTCAAATCTTACTGTTTCATAACTCATAACAAAACCTGTTGTATGTTACCTAGGAGTTTATGAAGGTTAAATTGAAAAGCCAGAAATCTGGCTTTGTTTTTTAAAAATGCATATTTCAGTAATAAAAGTGCATACATTAGAAATGGAAAAACATTCTAGATGTGGACCAGTGTAAGGTTAATTTTTGGGCTGTGTTTATTGCCTTTCTTAGTTTTCAAAGGTGACATAATGTATGGTATTGTTCTCCAACTGTGTGGGAATGGTTTTGCTTTAAATTTTTCTGCAAAGATCTTCTTAGTATATAACAATGTTTCTGTAGAGCTTGTGCAATATTTAGAAAGACTGTGGTTAACAAAAATTTGTTCTTCAAGGTTACATTCATTCATTCATTTGTTCCTTTACTGAGTATTGACAAGAGCCTTGTGTGTCCTTAGGCGTCGTGTTAAAACCATGGAGACAAAGGTGCAGTAACATCATCCCTATCCTCACAGGGACACCATCCAATGAGGAATTAGATAGTAATCAATGGCCTCACGGAGAACTTTAAGAAACGCAACAGAGAAGAGATACATAGAACAAGGAAATTATGAAATAAGAATCTGGACTTGGTCAAGATATAAACTGTTCTGCCACTGAAAATACATACTTACAACCACCAGATTGTTCACATTTCCCTTAGACATAATCTCTAGAAATGAGGCACTGGTATTTGTAAGTTGTTAATGCCTACCAATAGTACCTATGATAAACACTAAAAAAAAATTACAAGAAAAAAGGAAAGGAAGAAAGAAAATAACTTAATAGATGACCCAATCTGCTTTGTTATATTCTACATCTGTCTTGTGTATAAATAAGGGAAACCCTGGAGTTTTGTGGTTCTAGCCCACCAATTAACTAGTACTTGCTTTATGTTGCTTTACTCACATGACACACAGCTACTATTCTCTTTCTTACCACTTAATTTTACTCTAGGTTGACAAGAACTAGGGAAAGAAATTGGTTTTGTACCTATAGCTCAGATGTGATACTTGGATAGGTAACATTCTTTTGTGATTCATTTGATCTCAGTTGGAATGATCCCTCCATGTACAATAGGCCTTATCTAATATTTGAGGAGTTTACATTTCAGAATGATGCATGGTCAAGAAATGGCAAAGAATTCTCATTTTCCTTTGTCAATACTTTGGCTGAAATTTTACTTTGGTTGCGGCATGAATATATTTTCAGAAATAACTTGTTAGAGGTCACTCCACTTAGCAGGAGCGACACTGTGCAGTTCCAGTGAGATCTTTTTAAGTCACTGTTTTCTGTAACCTTATGGTTGAAGAGCATGTTAATCTCACTGCTAATGTTATATGTAGGTGATATTCATAACATTGCTTTAAAAATAACAAGTCCAGCACTGTGGTGCAGCAAGTTCAGCTGCTGCCTGTAATATTGGCATCCCTTACAAGTGTTGGCTCTCTACTTCTGATCCAGCCCCCTGCTAATGTGCCTGGAAAAGCAGCAGAAGATAGCCCAAGTCCTTTGGCCCCTGCACTTATGTGAGAGACCCTGAGGGAATCCCTGGCTCTTGGCTTTGGCCTGGCCTAGCCCTGGCAATTGCATCTGTTTGGCGAGTGAACCATTGGATGAAAATTCTCTGTCTCTCTCTCTCTCCCTCTCTTTCTCTCTTTCTCTGTTTCTTGCTCTCTATAACTCTGTTATTCAAATAAATAAAAATTGTCTTTTAATAAGCAAATCCAAATGAAAGATAACCCATCACAGAAGTAAATTAGAGAATATGACTACACAAGATAATTGGAATGACAATTTTGATTGAAGGATTCTATTAGTTTAGCTTAATAATTGGTTTGATTGCTTTAATTTTAAAACCATTATTTGATTTATCTTGATTTGAGTAGTGTATAATGCTTAAAGTACTTTATTCTCAGAATGAAAATCATGGACTTGAGTCCTAACCCCACCTTCTGACTAGAATAGGGATACATTATTTCTCCATCCCCGATAGTTCACCCTGACTTGATTGTGAATAGAAAAGAACTCACTGCTATGCAGAGCAGAGACTCTCCACTCTGTTGCAGCTATAATACTAGGAATCTGTCTTCTGTATCAAGTTGTAGCTTCCACTCATTTCCCTACGGAAAGAAAAATTTTCCTCCTACACAAATGCCTTCAAACTTTGGGTATAGAAGAAATCCTAGGCAACTAACTTTTTCTGGGCATCATGTTCCTCACCAGATAAAATGGAGTGAATACTATCTCTTCCCTAGGATTTATGCAGGAGTCAAAGCAGGCAACATGGTTAAAGTACTCGCACACTTCAGCTCATTGAAGACAGTAATTTATCAATGGTGGCATTATCGTGGCCTCATTATCATTGTGTTGCTGCATTTTAGGGAGGCTACTTTATGTCTCTAACATTTCTTTTTGTTCAGCTATGCCTTCTTTTCTTCTTCATCTGTTCTTTTTTGCCATTTTCTGGTCAATTGTACCTTAAATGGCACAGCTAAAACACAGTATCCATGGGACTGAAGGCAGGATGACTCATGTGTAACAATGCAGCAAACAATGGGACTATTTGTTTAATGGTCTGCATATCTTACTCCTTTTATTTCAACCTAGACATTACCCATTCTTAGTAGCTTTATCACAGCATTGGACCATATTGTCCCAAATAAGTCACCAGGTTTCTTTATGCCAATAACTTTTATGCCTGTTCATCATTTATACTTCTTGTTTTATTTTATTTCAAGCTAAAGATAGGGTTTTCCATTTATCTACATTAAATTGTGTTTTGGTGATGGGCTTATTGTTTCAGCTTTATCAAGAACTTTAAGACTCGTGGGCCACTTCCCCAACACATTTTTGGAGATTGGCACACTCTATGAGCCTATGTTCTAAGTCTTCAGCCAAACCCTGGTGTTGAGTAAGACATGAATGAGGATGAGCAGCCCAGGTATTTACTTAGAGCCCAGCACGAGGGAGTGAAACCCTGAGAGAGCGATTGTAGGGCTGAAAAGTAAGGGATTGAATTTAGATGTTTCTTAGTTGTAACTTTTAACTCCTGCTGTTTTGGCAGAGGTTGATACCTTGAGTTTTTCTTGCTATTAAGAGTGATTCTGTTTTCTTAATGATTTTTTCACTTGTATGGGATGTACAGGGTAGTCTAAGTCCCACAGGTCAGAACAGTGAGGAACAATATCCTAGATTTTAGGAGGGTAAAACTCTACTTTAATCAGAACACCAAAAATATTATTCTTTCCAGCCATAGAGTCCAGAGTCCTAATCTCTGTGAGGGTAATCCACAAACTCCTTGAGGCATGAGCCTTTAGAAAGAAAATGATACCTAATATAGACATTTTGGGACTGAGAATATACTACAGTGTTAGCAATTTCATCACGATAATAAGCACAAAGGGACTGGCCAGGAAAATGTCATATTCCTGATTCATATTTTATATTCAGAAAATGGACATTTAAGTAATTGAATCGCACGTTAGGATTGAGTAGAAATTTACATGTCATTTGCTCACTTGGGCCATCTTTTCCCTTTGAAGAAATACCTCGTCACTCAGTACCATCTCTCACATTTCATGTTATAACAGCTCTGAGAGATGACTGCTCAGTCTGTACAAATTCTTTCAGTGTGAAGGGTAATGTCTGGAAGACAATGGGAAGGGTCCCCAGAGTTCAGGAGTTCTCAGCAGGAGAAAGTCCTCAGACTGGAAGTCCTTCCTGGGACATGTTCTGCAAATGGCACCTCCTAACAAGACATAACTTAACATCCACTTGGCATATTTCTATTTGAAAACAGTTGTTTGGTGAAATTAGGTGAGTTGTGTGATACCAGGAATGCCACAATGGTCTTGTACCCCAAATTGCATTTGAAATGCTACCAATTAGCATTGTGTTTAGAATCATGTCTTCCAAGTAGACTAACATGATAATCTACAATAAACATGGGAGTGCAGATATACATTTGACAGACTGATTTAATTTCCCTTGGAGATATGCCCAGTCGTGAGATTGCGGGATCACATGTAGTTTCTTGATCTTTGTAATACATTTTACGTGTATAGAAAATTTACTAAAAGAAATCTTCATGCAGCTTTTCAAACAATCCTTTCCTTTATTCTGGAAAAAAAATTTGTTTTTAAAAAGATTATTTATGAGTACCCTAAAATTGCCATAAACTATACATAGGAGTTGATATCTGTGTAATCTTTAAATCTTGGTTTATTCAAAGTATATTTATGAAGTTGCTCTGCAGCCATAGATTTCCATTAAAAATAAAAGATAATGACACAATGACAAAATCGCTGCCTTCCATTTAATTTTAGACAGTGTGTTGTTCTTTAAAAGATGGTGTTAATAGAATTCTTGTTTATCCTAGATGAACTGAGACATATTCTTTCAAGGGAACATTTGGGGCTGCATTAATTTTCCATGATGCATAATGTTATTCAGAATTTAGTTGCTTATTACAACACACGATTATTACCTGAAAATTTCTGCAGTTCAGGAATTTGGGTACTGCTTCCAAAGATTCTCTACTTCAGTGTCTTTCCTGTGACTGATAAGTTTTTGGCCAGAGCAGAGGTCTCCTCTGAATGTTTGGGGAAAGATTTGCCTCCAAGCTCAGTTCCTTGTGGCCACAGTTCCTTGCAACATGGGCTTCTTCACCATTCAGCTTATTGCATGAATACATGCATGATGACAGGGTACGAAAGAGTCGACTAGCGAGGTGGATGTCGCAATAGCATGCAACCTTATTATAGGAGTCACAGCTTTGCTTTAGTTAATTGATTAGAGCAAGTCATTCAATCCAAGCCAGGCCCCAGGGGAGGGGATACAAAAGTGTATGAATTTTAGGATGCAGGGACAAAAAGAAAGATAAGTGTCTATCCTAGACATCTGCCTACCATGGGGACGTAAATGGACTGAGAGGGAAACAGAGCTTAACTTTTCAGCATTCAGTTTATGATTTCTTCTCCCTTTCTTGGAGTTGTAGCCTTCTGGGGGGAGAATAGCTGATTGGTTGTCTAGTTGGTTGCTTTATGTTTACTATTCATTTATAGACTTCAAAAGAAAAGCTCCATGAAGAGTTTAACTTGTATTGTGGGTTGTATTTCAGGTGTATCTGAACAACAACAAGCAATTGCTTTTGTGTGTCTTGGTCTTTTAGTACTACTAAATGATTATCCAAAACCAAGACTCAGATTTTGCTCCTTTGCCTGTGGAGCCCCAGCTGGATAATCATGGGCGAGATGGGGCTTGTGTGTCATCAAGCTTGCCTAGGAAGATCTTGCACATTCCATGCCTCAATTTCTTTTTTTTTTATTTTTTTAAAAGATTTATTTAGTTATTTAAAAGTCAGAGTTACAGAGAGAGAGGAGAGGCATAGAGAGAGGTCTTCCCTCTGCTGGTTCACTCCCCAACTGGCAGCAACAGCTGGAGCTGCGCCAATCAGGAACCAGGAGCCAGGAGTCTCCTCTGGGTCTCTCACGTGGGTGCAGGGGCCCAAGGACCTGGGCCATCTTCCACTGCTTTCCCAGGCCACAGCAGAGAGCTGGATCAGAAGTGGAGCAGCTAGGACTCGAACCAGTGCCCATATGGGATGCTGGCACTGCAGGCAGCAGCTTTACCCACTATACTACAGCGCTGGACCCATCCACTTCTCAATTTCTAACTTCCCTTCTGTTTGCCTGCTGTACAATACTCCATCTTTGAACCTGTAATTTTCACACCAATGTCATGCCCTCAGTGTTTTTTTGGTCTGTTTTGGCTCCTCCATGAGAAGCTCCATTTGTGTTCATGCTACCTCGAGCAGATCTGTGCTGCTTAGGAGATGGTCGTGGGAAGTCTTGAAAGAACTCATTTCAGCTTCTGCCTCCATTTTTCTCTCTCTTCACACTGTCATTGCCAATGTCATTACCGTCTAAAAGCATGCACTTATTTTTCAATTAAACAATTATGTGCTGACAGTTTACTTAGCCCCAGTAATTGGAGTGAGACATTCTCTGCACCATCCGTCCTCCTGGAGCTTTATAGTCCAAGGAAAAGCCCTCAAGTAGTCATTATTATACAGTTGACAAATAAAACTTAGACTACACAAGTGTTCTTAACTATCGGTTTGTTTTTTAAACTGACACTTGCTGCGCTTGTTTACTTTGCTCTTCAGTAAGAAATGATGACAGGGGTAGGTGTTTGGGCACAGGAAGTTAAGCCACTGCTGAAGAAGCCTGCATCCCTTGTTAACAGCAGAGTGCTGGATTCCAGATCTACCTACACTGCTTCCAGTCCAGCTTCCTGTTAGCCCACCTGGGAACCAGCAGAAGACATCTCAAGTGCTCTCTTCTCCAGTGTGGGGTACCTGGATTGAGTTCTGGGCTCCTGGCTTTGTCATGGTCCAGACTCAGCTGTTGCCTGCATTTTGGGGGATGAATTAGCAGATAGAGGGTCTCTTTCTCTCTTTCTCTCACTCTGCCTTTCAAGTAGATGAAAACAAACATTTTTTAAAAGATGACAAATAATATGTTTACTGGCTTGGTCTGAAAATGGAATGGGACATAACACATTTTGTATGTTCTGGTGTATCAAGAGAGCCCCATATACCACCATTTTCATTTATTCATGGAAATAGAACTAGCCACAGACAAAAAATAATTAGTATTCAGAATTTATTCTCTGTTTATGGTGTACTCTGGCCTCAGCAAGTATCTCCTTTCAATATATGTTATAACTGACTGAGTTTTGGAACATTGACTTGTTAATATTGAGTCCATAATACAGTAGAGGTGCACAATGATTTTTTAAAAGATTTGTCTATTTATTTGAAAAGCAAAGTTACAGGGAAAAAGGGGAAGATGGAACGAGATCTTCCATCCACTGGTTTACTTTCCAAATGGCTGCCAAGAAGCTTCATCTGGGTCTCCCACATGGATGCAGGGGCCCATACACTTGGGCCATCTCCCATTGCTTTCCCAGGCACACTTAGCAGGAAGCTGAATCAGAAGTGGAGCAGCTGGGAATCAAACAGGCACTCATTTGGGATGCCAGCATCTCAAGTGGCTTAACCCACTACACCACAACACTGGCCCTTGCACAATGATTTTTTAAGTGTATTTTATTGATTCTATGATCAGTGATTGTAAGCAGCCTCATGATTTTAAGTGAAAAAAAAATGTCAATGTGCCATCATTTCTTATCACTTTGATTCTAAGATGCGTCCTGACTAGGAAAAAGTAGAATGTGATAGAGCTGAATCTCAAGCTAACGAAGAGCATTTTCATGTGGAGATGAAGAAACACAGGGTTGCTTTGAATATCTTTCAAGAATATGGTCAAGTGGCGGCTGATTAGTTTTTAATAGGATGGATATCTTTCACTAGAATTTAATTTGTGTTGATCTTAGTGTAATTGGTCACTAGAGTGTCTCGAAATTTTCCACTGAGATGCAAGAAAGTAGAGAGAAAAGAAGAAATCAAAAGAGTCTACAGGTATATCTTGAAATGATCTAACTCAACTCAAAACTTCTAAATAGGAGTTAGGCAGTGAGAAAAGTGATAAATTATTTTTAATATAGAACAGTGCTTTTTTATTTGTATACTTAAAAAAACAGTAACTTTCCATAAAGGTATTCCATATTTTCCTTTTGGCACACTGCAATGTGCCTCTGAGGTTCAACTGCCCTTGGAGACTCAAACAGAGGCAACGTATAAACTTAGCAAAGGATCTTCATGATCTTTGATTACCAAAAAAAATCGGACAACATGCCAAAAGATAAATTGCTTAGTCTCATTAAAGAGCATTAACACAAATTTTCTGCACTGGACTCTATCCAGCCAATGCCTTTTTGTGAAGAGTTATGTCTGTTAGGATTTAACTGAAAATTATATTTAGATGAGAGATAACTGGAATTGCCTTGTTTGATCATAAAAACTGCCTGTAATTGAATTGAATGCTGGTTTTCCTTCCTACCCCCATGTACATTAATCAGGCAGCAAATTGACCAGCACACAGTGTTCTCTGCATAACTGTGTGTCTGTGTTGCAGAAGTATTTCTCCAAGAAGCCTTTTATTTCCTAGCAAGGATTTTTAATTGACTGGAGGTGGAAGCAGTGGCAAAATTAACCCCTCAATAGAATTGTTCATTCGTCTAACAGCAGAGAAATATTCATCTATGCAGGTAAAAATGCACTGATTCAACCTATTTTATAAGAGATTAATCGTATTTCATTTTTAGTATTATTCCAGATAGGCATCCAGTAGCCCTTTTGTATGCGTTCAAAAATAAGATCTATCCACATGGCTACTGCTTACGCTTTCCCATCCCTATTCTCACCCTACCTGATCCCCATTCCACAAATCCTCTTCCCCATCAAGAAAGGATCAGGAATGTGTACATGCTACAGAATTATTTCTGAAAATACAGACTTAGAAACAAGCACTGTACACTCCCTCACATCTGGAGATTGTTGACAATTCTCCTTTGAGAATCCCTGGAGTGTTTCACCAGAATCCAACTGCGGAAGGCTCAGATGTGTCCCTGTCCCCTAACAGGCAGGCATGAATGTGCAAAAACAAGTAGTGAAGTTGTGGTGATGCTTTTGGCTTGTTTTCGTAGGGCAGATAAAGTCTGCTGAAAAATCGCTGGGACTCCACGAAATTTATGACAGAAGCTTTTAGCACTCAGTCACCAAACAACCCTTTGTTCTCTTTTTGTTTGTTTCTAAAGCAATGGGCAGAAAATTGAAAATGAGTTTTAGAGTAAATTTACATTTTACTCAATTCTCCAAATTGTTCATTTGATTCACCTCTGGAGCCTGCCATTTCTCCCCCTAGTGTGTTAACATTCTGGAAAACCAATCAAGCATATTTTAAAAGGCCCAAGATGACAGTCAAAACAATAACTGATTTTATGCAAACTGATTTCATCACACAACAAGTAGTCTAAAATGTGTATCAGTTAATTTAAAGTAAAAAATGACCGTCTTGGGGCTGCACTGTGGTGCAGTGAGTAAGGCCGCTGCCTGCAGTGCCGGCATCCCATGTGAGTGCTTGTTCGAGTCCTGGCTGCTCCACTTCCAATCCAGCTCTCCACTATGACCTGGGATAGAAGTGGAAGATGTCCCAAGTCCTTGGGCCCCTGCACCCATGTGGGAGACCAGAGGAGGCTCCTGGCTCCTGGCTCCTGGCTTCGGATCGGCACAGCTCTGGCTGTTGCAGCCATTTGGGGAGTGAACCAGCAGATGGAAGACCTCTCTCTCTGCCTCTGCCTCTCTGTAACTTTGACTTTCAAGTAAACAAATAAAATCTTTTAAAAAAAATGGCCATCTTTGATAATATGGACACTGTTATAAATGTTGGTAGTTGGACACAGGTTTGTTCTTATGTTCAAAGATAAATAAAATCATTGTTTACTCCTGTATATATTCTGAATGGTATAATATGATCATAAAATATCCAGTTAAATCCATAAGACCAGTTAGCAGCCCACTGTAATTAATGTCAGCAGCATTAGTCAAATCTTGTTTATCAGAACATACTGGAATTTCAACTACCCATGAAGAGCTATTCTAATCCCAACTTGGCCTTGAGTTTCAGATGCTTGAAAGTAATTATTTGATAGAAGAGCATCTGAGGTGTGCACTACTTTCAGTTTCACACTAGTGTGAACATAATTTTCTGTTTAAAAAAGCTTTTAGCCGGCTCCGCGGCTCACTAGGCTAATCCTCTGCCTGTGGCGCTGGCACACCAGGTTCTAGTCCTGGTCGGCAGAGCGCCAGATTCTGTGTCACAGTTGCTCCTCTTCCTGTCCAGCTCTCTGCTGTGGCCCAGGAGTGCAGTGGAGGATGGCCCAAGTCCTTGGGCCCTGCACTCGAGTGGGAGACCAGGAGGAAGCACCTGGCTCCTGGCTTCGGATTGGCATAGCTCTGGCCGTGGTGGCCATTTTGGGGGTGAACCAATGAAAGGAAGAAGCTTTTAAGGAAAGAGGAGCTGAGACAAGTTAACTGATTTGTTTATTCCCATCTACAAAGTCAGTGTCCAAAGAAAATTTCCACTTTGGTATTTTTGCCCTCCTTGAGGCTGTGTGTGAGTGAGAGAGAGATATTTCCAAAATCAGAAGCTTCTTGGGAGACATAGTGAATAGTTTAGACCTCAGACAGCGGGAGAAGTCACTTGTTTCTGGTAAAGAACCTTATCCCCCTGTTAATAGTTTCAGTTGCCTAAGATTGTGAGATATAGAAACCTCAGCTGCCTGGTTTCAGGTTCAGTGGTAGAGCTGGCAGTGGTCTTGTACCTTACCTCTCAGAAAAGAGGCTGGGTTGGTCAAAGTTTTATTTATTGTTTCAAATTTCTGCTTAATAGCACTCATTTGGTGTGATTGGGTTCAATTTTTACCTCAGCAACCACAAAGATGTCTCATGTGGAAACCTGAGTTAACCAATAATCATAATTTATTCCACTGGTGTTTAATTCCCTGTAGAAATAGCACTGTGGTTAGCTGGTGACTACCTGATCCCTTGGCATAACTGTTGGCTATGACAATGATGGCATCACCATTACTTAGGGGTTATCATTATTTCCAAATCAGGATGAGACATAAGAATGTGTTATTTTCTTCCCATTATTTTATCTCTACATTAGATTATTGGGAGTGTCTCACACAGGAGTTTTAGATTTGTGTATACACTTCCACACAGTGATAAGTATTTATTAATGTGTAGTCTAAACATTCTATCGCAATGAGTATTGTGAAAATATTTTGCAGAATTTTTATTATTCCTCTTACCAGTAGAGTTATGATCCTAACCACATAGTTGAATTCACAAAATTAAAAGGTCATATGATATGCCTCTACAGTGTTGAGGGGAAAAGTTACAATTTTTGGCATTTCTCCCGTTGGCTCAAAGCGGAAGGAAAAGTAATTTTCATCATAAAAACATTGCTTTGTTAAATATTGTCTTGATCACACTCCTGAGAAACTAAAATGTTCAAAATTTGTAAAATTAAGAGATTTGGGTTTCACTTTTACATTTGGTTCTCTAGGTTTTATATTTCTATTTTAAAAAAAATAGGTGAACCAACGGCAAAGGAAGACTTTTTTCTCTGTCTCTCTCTCTCACTGTTCACTCCGCCTGTCAAAAAAATAGATTTTATATCATATACACTATGAGACTTATATGTAAGAAAAATTCCTCCAAAGTAGTAGACCGCAGTCAACATTTTTATTTGCAGGCCTTTAAAAACATTATGAAGTAGGTCTTATTGTGCACTTTACCATGTCCTTTGCTCTGTGTTCATATAGTGATTTATCTTGTTTGAAGAAACTTGAGACATTGGAGAAGATTTTGCAAAAGACATGGAATTAGAGATAGCTAAAAGTTGAAATTCAGAGATTTAAGAAAATTTTTACTTTGAAAAAATGTGATTTTTAGTCATCCATAAATGATTTAAAAGAGAAAAATCAAAAAGCTCTTGACCTTCTCTACATCCCAATTTTTAGAACAGGACTTTTGACTTGAGATGTTTTTTATTCAGGCCTTGAACCCAGAATACCACTGTGCCTGGAGTTTCTTTTTAAAGAGAAAAATGCATGTGGAATGTTGTTGCTACAGAAAAGATTATGCAAACATCCCAGTTTTGCTCAAGACATCCAAGTTCACAGAAAACTATGTGTGACTTCAACTGCTACCCC
The DNA here is from genome assembly GCF_051225735.1 of Oryctolagus cuniculus. Lineage (NCBI taxonomy): Eukaryota > Metazoa > Chordata > Mammalia > Lagomorpha > Leporidae > Oryctolagus > Oryctolagus cuniculus. The sequence goes on along the minus strand of NC_142872.1, from coordinate 133,293,467 downwards.
GCTTTCTGTTTGAATGTTGACCAAATCATTCGGTTGATTTAATCATAACAGCACAAACAATATTTTTGAAACTGAAATAAGATTTTTAAAAAAATCATGCATTTAAAGAAAGGCACAGTGAACCCCATTTATATCATAATAATGCTCTCATCAACTGATGTGTTGATGCATAGTCCAACGTATCTAGGGGTGTATTCTTCATGGTAGACAGAAAACCAATGAAGATCCACTTTCCAACTTGTGCTTACAACAATATGTTATTTGTAGCTTCATTCTAATCTCAAAGTCACATATTTTAGGTCCTTCTAAAGCTGTTATCATACTTCAAAATGTTGACAAAAGAGGCTTCGCCATCCAGATTCTTTCTTGCACTTTCAAGCCTTGAGAGTGAGTTTAATCAAGTACCACCTCTTCTCCTGTGAGAATTTTATTGAAAACTTTGTCATAAGTAAAGAATACTTAACCACAGCAACAAGATCACCAGTTCTACCCATAATGAATCACTGGGACAGGGCAGGAATCTCCATAAATATCTATTGTCTAATTAATAAACTTTTCTTTTGGAACATTGTACCCAATTCGAAACATCAGTTTATTCACCAAGATATAGAAAGCAAACGTTCTTGTATTTACTTGACATTCATTCCTAGGACAGAAGGCCGGGGTTAAACCACTTGCCTATCACATTGCCAGGGAACTCAGTGATGGTGATTAATCATAGGATGTGGGAAAACAGAAGACATTTGCTGGAAATGTAAGCAGATAATTCAGTTAAGACACTTAGCAAATGACATGTACAACTGAAGTCACTTAATTGTTTAATATGTGAAACAGCTCCATCTAAAGTTAGACAAATACTGACATCTAACTTCAAACTTTCAACCAAAGAATTGTTGTAATGTCCAAATGTTATTTATAAGTTAAACAGTTATCTACATTTCTGAATTATTCTTATGGAGACAAAGAGAGGACCTGCTATGTAGTGAACTTATTTTGAACCAAAAAAGGTCCTGTCCTTAGTTCCTTCCCATTATCTTTCCTAATCATACAATCTCAGCAAGAGGGGGACAGGCTACAAAGAAGGGTAGCAAGACATCTGGGAGCTATTTTTAGGTTGGGTAAAGGGCTTCTGAGGGAGTGTTTTGAGAAGGTGGCCAGAGAGGAAGACATATAGGAGTCATAGGTCAGGAGAAGCGAGTGGAACGTATTTCCAAACCACTTCACTTTACAAGCACAAGGCAGTGTTTTGAGGAAGTACACCCTAGACACTTACACCTCTTAGTTCCCCTCTTGTTATGTTCTTTGCCTTCTCAGTAAGAACATACAAATGTATTTTACAGACCACTTTTAACACTGGAGTTGATGTATGTATGTATGTGTTTAGAAGACGGGGAAATAAATACCACGCTGAATTAAAGAGTCAGAAATGAAGTCAGACCGGTGAAATTTGTCAAGAGATGTGACATTCCCATCCTAAGTGCAAGTCGGCTTTAAGTCAGTGTTTGCATTACATCTTAATCCATTAACGTGTTGTTTAGGTTGGCTAACAAAATACAGGGTACAATTTTTAAGTAAAACATGTACTACTTCCTACTTACAATATATTTCTGTACATGGAGGAAGACATGTACAGATATAGTTTGCTCTAATGACTAAAATAATAAACAGCTAAAGGTTTGTAGCAAGATGTCTATAACATTATCAGACTATCACAAGTGAGGGAAAACTGGTTCAGAACTTTAAATGACTTGTTTGGGAACCGATATCTATTGTACCAAATAAATAGACTCCATAATTTTGCCCACTAGCAGCATGTTTTGAGTAATTGGAAAGAGATAGAATCTAAATGGTGCTGATAATGTCACAAGCCTAATCACCCTCCCCACAAAGCCCCATTTCAACTATTGTATAACTGGATTTTTAAGGTCACTCAAATATGTCTATTAAAAAAAATGAACAAATGGGAATGTGGACATATTGGAAGGACATGGTGGGTTCATTTAAAAACTATTTTCCTTGGGATGCACACTCAGTGAGGCCCAAACCAGAAGGGAAACAGGCAACTGTTTTTTGTTTTTCAGTTAATTACTTTTATTCTGTAGGTATTCAGTGTTCATCACTGAAAAAGTGAGAGCACCCAGAGGCCAAAGGAAATCAATATTGCCTGCCATCTTGCTGAGGCAACCAGAGCCATTCCTCACATCTTTTTAAGATTTATTTACTTATTTGAAAGTCAGAATTACAGAGAGAGAGAGGGAGAGGCAGAAGGAGAGAGGTCTTCCACATACTGTTTCACTCTTCAAATGGCCACAACAGCCAGGAATGGGCCAGGCCAAAGCCAGGAGCCAGAAACTTCCCCTGAGTCTCCCAGGTGGGTGCAGAGGCCCACATACTTGGCCCATCCTGTACTTCTTTCCCAGGCACATTAGCAGGGAGCTGGATGGGAAGTGGAACACCCAGGACTCCAACCAGCAAACATATGGGATGTCGGCACTGCAGGATGGGGCTTTAGCCCACAGAGTCACAGTGCTCACCCTTCCTTGAATTTTTTTAATAAACTAATTCAGGTTTTTTTTTTTTATTCACAGAGGTATGAATTTATTTTTTAAACATAGGGTCATTCTATACATGATGTTTCAAGATCTGAGTACTTATTTCAACAATATGCTACATGCATCTTTGTATAATGTGCTTTTCTAGCTCATTTAACAGCTGTTTCGAATTCAATTGTTTAAGTTTAGGACCCTACTTCACCCATTTGGATACTGTAAGACATCTAGATTTTTAAACCAACTTTTAAAATGATAAATAGTACTACAATGAAAATCTTTGCAAATATATATCTTTATATCTACCCTTACTTTATTTTTAGTCACAATTCTCACAATTTGAATTTTTAGATCACAAGCAATGTAAAAGTCCAAAAACTCCTTCAGACTCTCTGCCAAATTAAGGCATATTCACATTAGCTAGTTTTGAGAAGAAGCATTCCTCAACACACAGTAATACACCCAAACACACATGCATCTCTGTAAGCATTAGGCAGGCATTAAGCTTGGTACTGGGAGTGAGCCACTGCTCGGAATGCCTGCATTTCATATCAGGGTGCTTGGGTTTGCGTCCCAGATCTTCTCTTCAGTCCAGCTCCTCGCTAATGTACAGCCTAGGGAGCAGTGGTGTTGGCTAGTGTAGTTAGGTTCCTGTCACCACATGGGAAATCCAGCAGGCTCCCGGCTTTGGCCCTGTTCCGGCTGTTGGGAGTGTTCGAGAGGAACCAATGAATGAGAGACCTCTTTCTCTCTACATCTCTGCTTTTCAAATAAAACAAACATATACATAGTAATTTTAGAAAATCATTAAGCATTCATCCTCTTTGGATGCATAATGATGGTGAATTTCTTCCTATGGAGTCTGTTTCAATTAAGGAAAAATGACCCATATAAATTCCTCATCAGTATTCATTTATTAAACATTTTCAGAAAGGTTAGTGTATGGTTAGTGAACAAAGATTTCCACAAGGAATAGCAAGAATGCAACAAGCATTTATTGGGACTATAGTATGTGATAAATTTCTTTAATCTCAATTATTACAAACAACTGGAAAATCAAAATTATTCTCTTTATTTTGGAGAAGAGGAAGCTCTTGAAGATACAGCAGTTTGTTGACACAAGTAGCCCAAGTTACTATGGAATGGTAACTTGGCTTGATGGTCCATGGTCTACCCACAAGATCTTAATTGTGAAGGGTAAGAAGTTTTATTGCTTATATTGTCCTTAATTTCATTTTTTATTTAAAAGAAAATTTGGTGCACATCTCTGGGTATGGAAACTAGTAGAATATATAGAATATAAAATGTGATGCATTATGGTGTCAGAATTCTTGTTGATTTGATCTTTTCTGTCTTATTCTATTCATTCTACATAGAAATTTATGTAATTAAGACATGTACATACACATGTGTGTGTCACACAGATATGTATACATGTAAATATGCTCATAAATATATAAAGTATAAAATAAACATTTGGAAATTAAATAAACCAAAATAAAAGAAAACAACAAAGATTAGCATGAAGAAATAGACATTGATAGTTCTTTAAAATTACTAGAGGTGAATCAAAAATTAGGCTCTTTTCTGCCAGCCAGGTAGATATGGAATCACATCATGTATAATAATGTAGGAGTTCAGAAGAAACACAGTTTTCTTTTTCTAAAAAAGATTTATTTTAATTACTTGAAAAGCAAAGTTACAGAGAGTGAGGGACAGAGAGAGATGGCAATTTTTCATCCTCTGTTCCACTCCCCAAATGGCCACAATTGCAAGGGCTAGGCCATACCAAAGCCAGGAGGCTAGGAGCTTCCTTCTGGGTCTCCCATGTGAGTGCAGGGTGCTAAATACTTGGGTCATGTTTTGCTGATTTCCAAGGCTATTAGCAGGGAACTGGATTTGAAGTGGAGCAGCTATGATGCAAATCTGAGCTCATATGGGATGCTGGCATTGCAGGTGGCAGCTTTACCCGCTATGCCGCAATGCCAGCCCCAGCACATTTTGCTAATACTCAGATAGATGAAATATTTTTTTAAAAAAACAAGGAATCACTATAGGCAGGGATGAGATCCATAAGTTACTCCTCTGATAATGTGATTTTCTTATCTATTTCCTCATTTGAATACTCCAGTTAAAACCTCTCCCAAATCACTGTCCAAATGATTTATAAATTAACAAGTTCCATACTTAAAGCAGTCACCATTTTAGTCACTTTGAGGAGATGTGAAGCGAATAAATGGCACCATATATGTGAAGCCTTTTATCAGATAAAAAGTGTGAGTGAGTGTATGTGTCCGTGTGTATGTATTTGGGTGTTAAGTGTAAGTTTTGTGAAAGAAGTTTGTCTCCTGATTTTTAATCTCTGTCCTCAACCAGTATTTCACATACAACCAGTGCTCAATTTAGGAAGCATATGATAGGAAAGAGTGAAAAGCAAATCCCAGAAGTATAAATATATTTTATTTAAGAAATACATATGTGCGGCCATTTTCTTTGGCCCTAATTAGAGGTGTGGCTATTCCATAGTATATGTACAGTATATACTGATAACTATGAAGACAGTGATACATTTTCTTATCTGTAAAAGCATGGGCAACTATGGCAGTGCAATTAAACAAAGAAAATCAATAGAGAACCATTAGCAGAATGTCAAGCATGGAATAAGTGTTCAATAAATACAATCCATTCTACTATTCCTGCTATCAATCTAGCTTTAATATTTTAATATAATTTCCTGCTCTAAAAGAGTAAGATATACATCCATTCCCATTTTCATGTTCTTGGCAACATTCTTAGAAATATTTCATTTGGGTCAAGCAATTTTTCAGGATTTTTCCTTAAAATAATATTAGACTTTGTTTTGTTTGTTTTGGTTGGTTTTGCTTTCTCTTTGAATGCTCTTGGCAACTGCGTGTGTGGTTGTTATTCTGATCCAAACCTGGGAGGAAAATATTCCATAACACTGCACAATTTATGGGACCACACAGTGATTTATAAGCACCCCACCCCCACCATATAGAATTTTTAATGGGGAAAACCCATCTGTACTGCTGTGTTAAGCAATCGCCACCTTTATCACATACCGCAGACATAAATGAACCATATAAAAGCAAATAATTCTTAACGCCACTACAGGAAGCCAGAGCAGAATTTGAGCTTTAGCAGATGCTCAGTGTAGCTAGAGAAATCAGGAAGCGTAGAGGCTAACAAAAAAAGAATACAGATAGTTTATCTACTGCAGGGCTCGAAAAATCATTTTTTTACAAAAAGAATCCTTTCAAACAATATCTAATATCCCATATGTTTCCACTAAGAGCCCAATTCATTTTGAGTTTTGCATAAAATTTGTTTGGATTCAGATGGAACAGCTTTGCCAAAATGTCTTAATTTAAAATTTGGATCAAGAGGATTCCCTCTAAAGGAAAAAAAATGCTAAATTTAAGTGCAGCATTAGTTTAAGTTTCTGTCTTTAGTTAACATACTAATTATCTAAGGCATATTCTTAGAGATTCTAAAAGTTTCGATAATTGTATTCTCTTTTATTAAAGATTTATTTTATGATTTCTTTATTTGAAAGGCAGAATGACAGAGACAGAGATCTTCTATCATTGGCTTACTCTCCAAAATGACTGCAACAGACTAGGCCAGACTGAAGCCAGGAGCCAGCAATTCCATCTGGGTCTGTCCTGTGGGTGACAGGGATTCAAGCACTGGCGCCGTCAAGCACTGCTTCCCAGTCACATTAGCAGGGAGCCGGATTGGAAGAGGAGTACATGGGGTTCAAACTGGCAATCTGATCTGGGATGTGGGCATCATAAGCAGCAACTTAACTCACTGCATCACAATGCCCGGCATATTAAATTCACTTCTGGGGCAGCAGGTTAACACCCTGTCCTGAAGTGCCAGCATCCCATATGGGCACTGATTCTAGTCCCAGCTGCTCCATTTCCAATCCAGCTCTCTGTTATGGCCTGAAAAAGCAGTGGAAGATGGCCCAAGTCCTTGGGCCCCTGCACCCATGTGGGAGACCTGGAAGAAGCTCCTGGCTCCTGGCTTCAGATCGGCACAGCTCCAGCCATTGCGGCCAATTGGGGAGTGAACCATCAGATGAAGGACCTCTCTCTCTCTCTTTCTGCTTCTTCTCTCTCTGTGTAACTCTGACTTTCAAATAAATAAATTCACTTTTGAAGTCTTCATTTTATTATCAGGTATTCAGATGCTTCTAAACTTGGCAAAAGCATTTGCATTATAATATTTGAGACAAGGCAAGCCCACCCCAGCACTGTCCAATTATTTGTCAGATAAATTTGATAAAATTTCCTCCCTATTCATCATTCAGGGTAAATATGCAAGAAGATACATGTACTGTTAAGGGACTAATGTGAATTAATACATATGAACAATTAGAAAAATGCTTTGTCACAAATTAGGATATCAATAAATGTTACAGCATAGCCTATTTGTTTTTCTGAATGCAAGGAAGTTCAGCAAGAGTTGGGATCATTTTGACTTCAAGTTAAGGTACAGCTGGCTATATGCATCTCGTTTATTTTATGTATCAGATCAAATCCTCCTCATTTGAATACATCTTGTTGAGTATTAAGCTCCAAACACTGCTTCTTTGGGCCCCAGAAACTCGAGTGAAATTTTTGGTTTGGAGTCTGGCTCTTCTGATGTATTCTCTCTAAAGAACACCAGAAGTTTTGCTTCCTTTTTATTCATTACTAGGGAAGTTATAAAAGTAGCAAAACACTCTACAGTAGATTGAAACATACAGTTCACTCAATACCTAACTAGCTTATGACATATATTCATTCTCTGTGCCACTGGCTGCTTATCACAGGGTCTGGAGCAATGTTGGTTTTCCATAACTGATGCGGGAGAGAATGAATGATCAAGTATCACTGATATCTTTTCTCCAAAAGATCCCATCCAATCCTGTCCCCTCCTCCAAGTCCTCCCTTCCTCCTTGTTTTCCCCAGAAGACACATACACACACACACACACACACACACAGAGCAAGGGCAGAATGAAAGAATCTACTTTTTTGCTCAGCAACCCTCTGAAATCATGCTCTTTTTCTGAATATTTGTGTATGACCTTTTTTTCTCAGATTTATTTATTTATTTGAAAGTCAGAGTTACACAGAGAAGGAAAGGCAGAGAGAGAGAGAGAGGTCTTCCATCCAGTGGTTCACTCCCCAGTAAGCCACAACAGCCAGAGCTGTGCCAGTCCGAAGCCAGGAGCTTCTTCCAGGTCTCCCACATGGGAACAGGGGTCCAAAGACTTGGGCCACCTTCTACTGCTTTCCCAGGCCACAGCAGAGAGTTGCATCAGAAGTAGAGCAGCTGGGTCTCCAACCGGCGCCCATATGGGATGCCAGCACTGCAAGCGGTGGTTTTACTTGCTACACCACAGCACCGGCCGCTATGTATGACCATTTTTAGCATGTACATACTCCAAGGAAAAAAGAAGGAAAAGGAAAAAGACAGGAAGAGATAAGAAAAGCACAAATGAATGAATCTGTTTGGGAATATACTCCCAATTTTAAGAAGAATTTCATAGAAAAGAAATAGCTTTAACATAGAAAAGTATTTAAGTGGTTTAAAGGAATTTAGAAAAATAGATTTACCTTCAAAATGTTTTGAGCAAGTTGTTAAAGGACCACTAAAATAATAACATTAATTTAAGTAAGTCTTATACGTGTTCTTATCTTTTTACTAAGGTTTGATATTGGTGACAGTGATGGAGAACATAACACAGTTCATTCATTTAGAACTCATATCCTTTTTCTTTCACATAAATGCCAGAGAGCAAAGGACAGATTGCTCATCCAAACAGCACATTCAGTTCTGCTGCTAATTGTAGGACCAGCTGCATAGCTCATTGAGCCATCATCTTCTGAGTCCAAAGAGCAAATTCATTATGGTTATCCAAATCAGGATATTTAATATTGACATAATATTATTACCTAATTCAGAGTCACTATACAAATTTCACCTGTTCTCCCAATGAGCTTTGTTTTTTTCCTGGCCCAGAATTTCTAGAACCATGAGCTGCATTTTGTTATCAAATTTTACTAATCTCCTTTAATCCGGAATCTTTTCTTCACCTTTGTGTCCTTTGCATTTTTCTTCCTTTAAGATTTACTTATTAACTTGAAAGGCAGTGTTACAGAGAGAGGGAGAGAAAGAGAGATCTTCGATCCTGTGGTTCACTCCCCAGTTGGCTGCCATAGCCAAAGGGCCCAATCCCTTGGCCCATTTTCTGTTACTTTCTTCAAGCCATTGGCAAGGAGCTGGATCAGAATTGGAACAGCAGGGACACGAAGTAGCACCTCTATGGGATGCCAGTCTTGCAGGCAGTGGCTTTACCTGCTGCACCACAACACCTGCCCCCATGTTTGTATTTCTAAATGTTGACATTTCGCAGAGTTTAGGCCTCTGACATTAGATTTCAGCTTACTTGGTTTCTTCTTGAAGTAAATCAGGTTATGAATTTTTAAAATTTTTATTATTATATATTTGAAAGACAGAGAGATGGAGTGACAGAAACAGAGATACACAGAGAGAGAGATCCACATGTTCACTCCCGAAATTCCTACAGCAGCCAGGACTAAGCCAGGTCAAAGCCAGGAGCCAAGAACTCCATCTGGATCTCCAAGGTAGGAGACAGGGACCCATGAACTTGAGCCATCACTTGCTGCCTCTCAGGGTATGCAATAGCAGGAATCTGGAATAGGGAATACAGACAGGGTGAGAACATTTGCCTTTCAATAAGAACCCAGATGTCCCAACCAGCATTTTAAATGCTGTGCTAGTCATCTGCCCCAGTTATAAATTATTTTAAATAGGAAAAACACTAAAATTATATTATGTCTCTCTCTTTCTTTCTCTGTACTTTATATCAGGAGTCAAAATATATTGGAGAGTTCCAATGTTGGTGATACTGGCTTTGACTTCCTGCTTAATGTGATGTCCACCAGTTTTCTCCTTGAGAAGCTGACGTTTTACTTGGAGAAAACGAGAGAGTGAGTCATGATTAAAGGAGATATATAGTCTAGGTAGATGGATCAGTTTGTCTAAAGATCCTAAAAGCAAGATCTTTTCCACCTACTCCATTGGTTAAAGAAAGACATCTGCCTAAGACCAATGTTAATGTGGCAGGAAGGTAAACTCTGTCTACTTTTGTAAATGCAAACACTGGAAATTCACATGGCAAAAGGCATGAATATATAATGCTATTCCAGAAAGGAAATGATGAGTCGAGAGCAGTCTCATCTACCATATGAGCACTTTGTCTATGAGTGAAAAGGAGCCTTTCCAGGGTTTCAGGATGTATCTGCCAACACCTGCAAAAGTACAGACTCTGATTTCTGTGCTGAATACACACTCTACAGGGCAAGGATGAGTGTGGGAAACTAGGCAGAAAAGGAGGGGCCGGTGCTGTTGCGTAGCGTGTAAACCTCTGCCTGTAGTGCCAGCATCCCATATGGGCGCCAGTTCGAGTCCCGGCTGCTCCACTTCCAATCCAGCTCTCTGTTGTGGCCTGGGAAAGCAGTGGAAGATGGCCCAAGCCCTTGGGCCCCTGTACCTGCGTGGGAGACCCAGAAGAAGCTCCTGGTTCCTGGCTTCAGATCAGCACAGCTCCGGCCTTTACGGCCAATGGGAAGTGAACCAGTGGATGGAAGACCTCTCTCTTTCCGCCTCTCCTTCTCTCTGTGTAACTCTGACTTTCAAGTAAAATAAGTAAATCTTAAAAAAAAATAAAGAAACTGTACTTTTAAAAAGAAATGCAGTAAGGCACTCTGGGGACTTAGACTCTGGAAGAAGTGGAAGGAGTAGTCAGATTTTGAATATGTTAAGGAGGTAGAGCCAACAGGGTTTCTGGAGGGACTGGTTGTGAGAGATGAAGAGAAAAAGGACTTGTAAGTCTGTATGACTAGAATTGGGAAGAAAGAGTAAACATCAATAGAAATAAGAAAAGCTGCATACAGAGCAGATCCAAGTGAAGTATTAGGAGCTGAGTTTTTGTCATTTTATGTTAGAAGCCCATTATGCATGTGAGTGGACAGATCAAGAATGAAATTATAAGGCCTAGAATTTAGGAGAGAAATCTTGGTTAAAGAGTTAAATTTGGGAACTGTAAGCCTATAGACAATATTTAAATCCATCTCCTATACTCTTTGCTATAGCAAGAATATTTGGTTTTATTCTTCTCATTTTACAATGCATTCTGCAAACTCTTGGTATTTAGTTTTGAAAGTGAAACTCTGGTTCTATCACTCCCTGCTTCAAAAACCTAGACATAGCTTTAAGACAAAAATCCAAATTTAATATAGGGTCACAATCCAGCCAAAATCTTTTCCCATTTTACCTAATAGAATCTCACTTTTCTTTAAAGGCCAAACTCAAATATCAGTGTTTTTGTTAATTTTTCCTAATGGCCCAGTAAGAATTCTCTTTCCTGCTCTTCGCTTCCTTGGAATTTGTCCTGTGCTTCCCGCTTGTTGTCCAATATGTTAGCCACTAGACACAGTTAACTCTTGTGCACTTGAAATGTGGCTAGTCTAAGTTGAGATGTGGTATAAATGGAAAATGCAGATCTTATCAAAAAAGTACAAAATTACATAAAATATAAACATATTTTACTTACAAAATGGTAATATTTTGGGTATATTAGGCTAAGTAAAATGTGTTAATAATTCTACCTATTACTTTTTATATTAAAATGTTTATAGGAAACTTTAAAAGTGCATATTTGAGTTCTCACCTGTACTATTATTTCTAGTTCTTGTTTGGAGAATACATGCCACTGTGTGATTAAACATGTGTTTGCACATCATATCTGTTTTTCTGATAGAAGTTGTTGGACGTTTTGCGTTTTATTTTTGAGTTTTTGAAAAAAAAATTTCATTTCTCTTTCTAGGACCTAGCAGGGTTTTGGACAGGTGTTCAGCAAATGTTAACTGAAAATTTGATTGATACTTGCCTTAGATACTGATATGTTGACAGATTGCCTATAATATAAATAGAATTGGGAAAAAAATCAACTCTAGGATGTTCATAGTATGCATTTAAGAAGTCCAAGTACTTTGTCAAAGTTGCGCAAAATTTTAGCTGATCACATACACTTTTTCAACTACAAATTATAATTTGTGAAGGAATTCCAGAGACCCAGCAACATTTCCAAGGGGTAAAAATGAGCATAAGAATGTAAGTTTCATGTTTTCATTTTTATACTTTCTCCTTCCCTATTACATCCAAATACCTCCTAAAGTTTAAATTACTAATATCCACTGAGCCATGAGATGAGACCAGAATCTAACGGAATAGATAGCCTGATGCATCATAATGTAATGGAGAAGACAGCAAAGCCCTTCTGGAAGACAAGGTTCTCATGAGAGAGGAGATGTGATGTAATTCACTACAGGGGGTGTGTGCAGTGAGAACCACTGTTGTGGACAAAGCAAAGTCAGAGGGTGCAAATGAGTAGGCATTGTCAGCTCCCTTTTGGGTCAAGCGCACTGATCCTAATGACCAGGCCTAGGTGTCTAGCCAGAAATACCCCTGCAGGGAAGAAGAATAACACATCAGGATGTGTTAATTTCATTTCAAGATATGTAAATCTTCTGTCAGCATATTGAATTTTCCCTTTATGGCTTACTCACTGGGGTCCGCATTTGTTATTTGGTCTCTGGGGTGCTCGGCCCTTCAGAAAAGGAATAGAGAGGCACAATTTATCCTCCGTGATAAATTAACACTCATCATCTGCTCTACAAACCATTGGCTTACGTGCTTGGTCAGGCTACATGATTTTTCATTCTTAGAATTGTAATTATAAGATTCTTATAATTGTCATGTATAGGATTGATGCTTGAACCCAAGACAGAAAGCAGTTCCTGTTAAAACTCATAAATGCTTAGGAAAACCCATACAAAGCATAGTCTATTTGGATTGAGTGTCATTTTCTACTTTATATCGGCTTAACTGAACCAAATTTTAGAGATTCTTCTAGACATTATTGATGACAGCCTCATAAAAATGTTACCCTCTATACAAAATCTTCTGAGACATTTACAGAGCTATTTCATCTCACTTAGAATAAGGGGTAGCACCATATGCCTCTGGAGGTTGATCTCACTTGCATGTTCATCAGTATTGTTCAACACTTTGGCTCACTGAGTTAAACAGAAGGCTGCTCCGTTACCTTGACATAGAAAAGTGTCCTCGAAAAGTGAGTGGTTTGCTTTTCCTCACCGTGTCTGGCTTCTATGAGAGAGAGAATGATGCTCAACGTTCAATTTAGTCCTAAAACCCTGTCCTTTCCCCCAAGGTATTTGAACCAAAATAAAATGTACTTTCAGAGTCCCCAGTGTTGCTAAATTTCTTGCTTAACACTTAATAGCTTGAGGGTTAGGGGTTTTGTTTGGTCTTAGGTACTGTTGCCAGTGATTCAGGCAGGATACGTCCACATATAACTCAGGCACAATGGAGCCAACTTCTCACTAAAAGCACTCCAGACGATTTTGGAAGGACATAAACTCTTCTTGAATTCTTTTAGGTTATTACCATTAAACGTAGCAAATCGTAATCAGTATGAATCTGTGCTTAAAATCTTAAAGGAGACTTTCACTTGAACTTTTTTGTGTTTACCTGCTTGTTAATATCTTGTTCAACAATAATGATGCCCAAACTCATTCAATTATTTTGATGAGAATGATATACTCACGAAACACTTTCTTTATTCCCATTCCACTATTACGTACAGCATGAATGTTCAAGTCCTGAGAGTTAAAATTTTAGATTCAAAGACAATATTAGACACCTTAGTACAAAAAGAAAGAAGTATAGGAAGGAGATGGACATCTTGTGATGTGATTGCTGTTTTTAGCCCTTATTTATCCTCCTGTGGAACTGTGGTCCTCCTATTTTTCACTTATTGAATATATAGTTAGTGGTGAATTAAGCCTGTGATTATAGAGTGAATTAAAATTATGTCTTTGCAAAAATTAATGAAAAGAAGAGAGGGGAAGAGAGGATTGGAGGAGGGAGGAGCAAGGCAAGAAAGTATGGTTATCATCTTAGAACTGTACCTATGAAATACATGAAACCTATTCTCTATGTTACTAAAATTTTTAAAAGATACCTTAGTGCTATCTCCTCTAGAATTTAATTTTAATTACCTTTACCCAAGATGTTGATTGATTACAAATAGCTAGAAGCAAGATTGGAAACCAAGCAACCTAAATTTCAATCACAATCTTTCTATCACATAATTTTGCCTTAAAAATTGAACCAAAGCAATTTGCTGGAAAGGGGAGAGTACTCTGTCAAGCCAGGGATCTTCCAGACTTTTGGGGATGACTAGGACATTTTTCCTTGCTCTCAGAATGTGTGTGGTCAAAAAAGGGAGACCGACAAGAGAGCAGAGTTTTTAAGTTACATCAATATCCTGAAAGAAGTGTATAAACTAGAAATGGGAACACTCACATGTAAAAGAAATTATTTAATTACCCTGGTAGATAATTGAAACATGCTTCATAGAGGATGAATATTCCTTTAAATTTTTTATTTATTTTCATTATTTATTTGGAAAGCAGAGAGAGAGGCATCTTTCGTCCGCTGGTTCATTCCCTAAATGCCCACAACAGCCAGGACTGGAGCAGGCTGGAGCCTGGAATTGAATCTAGGTCTCCCATGTGGGTGGCTGGCTATCACCTGCTGCTTCCCAACGTGCAGGAAGCTGGGATTCGAAGTAGACTCAGACCCAGGCACTCAGATATGGGATATGAGCACCTCAAGTGGTGCTTAACCATTGTTTCAAATGGCTGCCTCAAGAAAGAATCTTGAGGATTTTGAAAGAAACTAATCTGGTGCATTCTCGATTATTTAATTCTGTTCTCCGACATGACAACATCCTTCAGATGTTACCAGAAATATGAATGTAGCTGAATGCCCTCTTATTTGCCCATGCAGACAAATGTGCTACCTACTTACAGGCAGATGCCTACCAGGCTGTTATTGAGACTAAAGGGACATAGCAAAATGTAGGACAGTTTCACCAGTACTTGTATACAGCATGTTTAGGTTGTGTGTGTTGTGAAATATAGTCATTCCCATAGTTCAAAGCAACAGGCTGAAGTTTCTATGTGGATGTAGGAAAACTAACAAAGGTAGATGGGATGAAGTAAGGGTAAGCCTATGAGAAACATAACCTAAGAGCTCCCATTGTTTTACGGGAGAAAATCCTTGCAGAAGAAAAGCAGGTCACATATTTGGGCAGCATTTTCAGAAGCTTGGCTCACTTTTTCTTCCACTCCTTTCTTGAAGAATCTGTCACCTAGTAATGAGCTACCCAGTGACAGATTTGTGACTTGTAAGATCTTCAGAATGATAATATAATCAGGAAGTGTTAGCTGGTGTGGCAAGGAACCTAAGCTCATGTTTGCCACACCAGAATTTCATATCGGAGTGACTGCCTGTTGCAGTCCTGGCATCTCTGCTTCCAATTCAGTTTCCTGCTAATGTGCCTGGGAAAGCAGCAGATAATGGCCCAAGCCCATGCCGCCCAAATGGGGAACCTAGATGGAGTCCTGGGCTTCCCGTGTTGGCCCGACTCATCCCTGGCTGTTGGGGGCATTTTGGTAGCAAACCAGCAAATGGTTTTATCTCACTCTCTCATTGTCTGTTACTCTGTTTTTCCAACAAATAAATAAATATTAAACAAAATAAGATAGGAAGTGAAGTATAGGCAGATGTGAGATTAGATGCTTACATAAGAAAATGTAAGAGTGTAACATGGCCTTTCCTGTTTTGTATCTATTGTTCTACACTATCCTTAGCCAAAATGTATTATTTTCCTTTTGCATTTTCTCCCATTTATATTGCCAAGGATTTTTAATGGAAATAATTCTGTGAAATTGTACTCTTGATCTCTTTATGGAAGAGGTAGAATGTGCAAATATTTAAAGTTTCAATTTTCCTTGGCTTTCAGCTAATGAATGATATTTGGATCACAGAACTCTCCTTTAAAAAAATTTCTTTTTTCATTTATTTGGAAGGGAGAGAGAGTGAAAGAAAGGCAGAGGGAAGGTGAGAGGGAGAGGGGAGGGAGGAAGAAACATCTTAATCCCCACAAAAATCAGAGCTGGCCTAGGCTGAAGCAGGGAGCTAGGAACTCAATCTGTGTCTCCCATAGGGGTGGCAGAGACTGAATTACCTGCTGCCTCCCAGGACACCTTTTAGCAGGAACCTGGAATCAGCAGCAGAGCCAGTTCTCACACCCAGGCAATCAGGTATGGGATGTGGGTGTCCTGAGTGTCACTTCATCCACTATGCTAAACACCTGTCCTGGGACTCTGCAAAGATCTGACTTCTGTTGAGAGAATGGATTGGATGAAAACTGGACCAGCCACTGGAGGACAGATGCCATCGTTTAGTCATTGGAACATGCCTCTGAGGTTCTTACTCTCATTTTCAGTTAGGTCAGAATTCTGAAGCTCAGGGAAGTTCAAGAACTTGTGTAGCATCAAACAGCCAGCTAGAGACGCAGTGCAGATTCCAATGGAGATCTGTCCAGCACCTAAGCCAGTTTTCTATCTACTCCTCATGCTGGACCACTTGAAAGGAAGTCCTAAGTGAAGAGGAGCAAATTCTGTAGCGAAGAACTCAATAGAGCAAAGCGTGTAGGACAATTCACAGGAGGAATAACCAAGGTACAAGGAAACTCAGAGGGAGCCTGGCAGCTTTCTTTAAATATTGAAAAGATAAGCAGGCCAAAGGAACTATTATGATTGCTTTGCATGATCCCTAGGGGCAGAACATATGTATGTGGAAGTGTCAAGGAAGCATTATATAAAAGACCTTTCCGAGGGATGCTTTCAGTTAGACTGCACTTGCTTGGAAGGTAATCAGTTTTCTGTCATTGAACTTATTCAGTTAGAGGCTCTGTAACCACTTGATACTCTATAACAAAAAATAATTAAATGTAAAACTTGTAACTTAAAGAATTTGCCCTTTCTTTACTCTGGCTACTGTCAGTTGAATAAACTATGTGGTTAGAGTAAGTACCAAGAGAGTGATTGAGTGATTTTCTAAATAAACAACTGAAAACTGACAACCTACATTACAGCCATGCTGGATTCCTGCTAGATTTATTTTTTTTTTTTGGTTTTATCCAAGTGTATAAAAGTTGACTTGGAAAGGGTACCTCTTTTCTCTAGTTTAGAGTGTCCACATTTTATATTTCAAGTTAAACGTATAACATGGCTGGGATCAACTTTAAACAATCAGTCATATATGTCTTCAAATTAAAGTTTAAAAAAATCCGACATTATCTGTTATTCCAACTTGTTCCTCGCGAAGTGAGGAATTGTTTCTAAATAAGAATGTGCACTGAGACTATCAGCCCAGCGTCTGTAATGTTCCTGGGAAACCTTTGACTGTAGCCATGGTATCATGTATGGCTTCAGGTCAATCATTTAAAGTACACATACTTTAACTTATTACAAGTCTGAATATAAATTAGTCACAAAAGATTTGACAATTTGTAAATAGAAACACATGCCAAAATAGAATTGATCCCATATTTGGACTCATTTATATTTCTGCATATTTGTGCTCACTGAATCCACAAACCAGTAGAAATCTGCTCATCAATAGCACGCCCTTCATCCCTGGGGCTTCTGCCTTTCTGTCAGTAGAAGGAATGGAGTGGAAACACCTCTGTGGTGTAGAAGGTTAAGCTGCCACCTGCAGCGCTGGCGTCCCCTATGGGTGCTGGTTTGAGTCCCGCCTGCCCCACTTCCAATCCCGCTCCCTGCCGGTGCACTTGGGAAAGCAGTGGAGGTGGTCTCAAGTCCTTGGGCCCCTACACCCATATGGGAGACCTGGAAGAAGCTCCTGGCTCCTGGCTTCTGCCTGGCCCAGCCCTGGCCACTGCCACCATTTGGGGAGTGAACCAGTGGATGAAGACCTCTCTCTGCCTCTCCTTCTCTGTAACTCTGACTTTCAAATAAATAAATCCTTAAAAAGAAAAACTAAACTAACTTTCCTCATCTAAATGTGTATATAATATTTGGTGTTATGTTAGGCCCCAGAGAGAATCCAGAAATATTTGAAAAATAAACGTATTTCAAATAGCAAGTATTTTTTATAATCTCCTGCGGTTTGCAAGTGGCATCCTCCATGTCCTCCCCGCAAGTCAGGACCCGTGAGCCCCCAATTTACCACCCGCTCCGTGCAGACAATTTCCAGACCTGCCTCCTTGCCCTGACCTTTTATATTCTCCCCAGTCACAGATTTCTTTCTGTTTATGGAACATCTTTACTTAGATGTTCTGCCATCACCTAAATCTAAACATGGAAAGGGGAAAAAAAAAAAAAAAAAAAAAAAAAAAAAGGAATCCATGGTCTCCCCTGGGGCCATCTATTCTGCTTTCTCTGCCTCCTGGTTTCCTAGGCAGAGACCATGGACATCAACACACCCCACCCCACCACCCAGGTCCATCCACCCACTATCTCCAGGCCAGCGCCAGTTCTGCTGATGGCAACTCATGTGTTTTTATGTCCTACATCGTCACAGCCTGGTCCAAGTCCTGTGTGCCCAGACTCCTGTTAGCATCTCCTGGTGAGCTTGCCTTCTGGGATTCTACACCTAGTCCACAGAAACTCTGCAGAGCCCTATAATACTTTCATTCAAAAACTACTTTCCGGAGTCTAAGTCAGAGCTGCTGTGTGCCTTTAGGATGGTATTTATTTTTATGTGTAAATATAAAATGTGATTATTTACTTATGGAAATTCTGTAGGGGTTAGCATTGCGAAGCAGGTCTTCTTTATTTCTGCAGATTTTATTGAATGACCATTTATGTGAAACATGAGCAAGCTCTCCTATAGATCAAATGTGGCTCTTGTCTTTAGGGAAATATTCCTACTTCCTAAAGTAAAGGAAATTAAAATTCATTGAGAACATTTAGGCGCTGAGCTTGGGTCATGACCTAATTGTTTAAACGGTCTCAAAAACTCTGTACTATGAAGCTATGGTTCCCATAATAAAGACAAGACACTCCGGTCAGAAGTTAAGCAGCTTACCCCTACATCTGATGCCAAAGCCCTGGTTCTCAGGCTATGCTGGACATTGTATTTAATGGCTCCTAAATTAACAGCATTTCCAGATTACATCTGGTGTTATAACAACCTGGCAATTACTTTCTATGAGTTTAAGTCAAAGAATTGTTCCTTTTTTTTTTTTTTCTCATCAGTTAGTGATGCTATGGTTACTGACAAAGAAAGTTTGTTATTATGATTATAAGCAGTATTCCGTAGTCTGCAGTACACAGGAGCTCTATATATGTGAAAAATTTCATAAAGTAATATTTCATTTGGAGCTCAAAAGCTTATTTCATTAAACTATACATTTTATGTTAAATGTTCTGTGCTTTTTAAAAGGAATCATGCTCTCAGGTTAATTATTTTCTTAGTTATTTCTGTCCTTCTGTACACCTTGGTGGAAATATTTTAGGATGCTCATTTTTCAGCTAGATAAGACTAATATTTGTTTTCCTCTGAGACCACACACCACATAAAATGGGCTTGTGGCTGGGGTGGTTTTTGTCAACAAACTTCAAAAGATCATATCAGATAATTTCTGTGATAACCATAGCCTAAAATCTCTATCAGGTTTAGATTTATGTAAACAGTAAAGATAAACAGACTTTTTATCCTCCCTGCTGTCGCTCCCCCTCTTCGTGGAGGAGCAACACTGAACCCTGCGCTGTTCTTTCGTCTGCTCGGCCCTCCCCGGGTTTGCTGCTGGTTCTTCCCGGGTTGGCTACTATCCCTTCCACCTCCGTGGAAGGGCAGTTCCCCCTGGCCACATTCCCCACTTCCGCAGGGGAGCGGCACACCGCCGGCCGGCTCTCTGGGGGCTGCACGGGTTCCCTTAGATGTTCCCCATAGATGTTCCTGGTGCATGCCGTCTCTCTCCTCCTTTATAGTCCTCCTCCGCCAATCCCAACTCGGCTGAGTACGCTGCTCTCCAATCAGGAGCAAGTCCTACAGTTAATTGGTTGAACTGGAGGCAGCTGTGCGGAAGCTGTTTACTTCTCTCCCAGCGCCATATTGTGGGAGAGCAGATGCATAGAATAAGTCCTAATTCGAGCAACTTAGTCTAGTCCGGATTGCTCCCCACAGATCCCCCTTTCTTTTTATTTTTTGGCGTTGATACGCGCCTGTCTTCGGTGTCCCGCAGCACACACTCTGCTGTACTTGCTAGAGTTGCCACAGGCTCTTACAAGTCCTATCAATCAGGAAAACCGAATCCGGGTCCTCTCTTCGCCATTGTGAGGAGGTTTTTAGGCGCTGATGCGTGCCTGTGTTCGGTGCCCTGCAGCGCATGCTCTGCTCTGCTAGAACTGCCTGCAGGTGTTTACAAAACCTATCAGGCAAACCGAATCCAAGCCTTCTCATTGCCGTATTGTGGGGGAGACTTATTAGTGTTGGTTCGTGCCTATCTTCGGTGACCTGCAGCTCATACTCTGGTCGAGCTTTGCTGGCGCTTACCGCCTTAATTCAGGCAGACCGAATCCAAGCTTAATATTGTTGCATTGTGGGGAAGCTTTACTGATGTTAATTCGTGCCTGTCTTCGGTGACCTGCGGCTAGCCACCCAGGTACTCATCGCCTCACTAATCGGGCAGACCGAATCCAAGCCTTCTAATTGGCATGTTGAGGGGAGGCCTCATTTTTCTCTATTTCTCTATCTCCGGGCATTTCTATTTCTCCCATTTTACTTCTGTCTGCCAACATTCCTATTTCTCTTTTACTTCTAAACTTCTGTTTCTCTTATCCCCGCAGCTTTCCGGCACCTCGCCCCACCGGCGGGTTCCCGGCTCTGCGCCGCTTCAGCCCGCGCGCCTCTCTCATCTGCGCAGCCTCCCGGCTTTGCGAGGCTCGGCTTTGCGCGCTCCGCGGTCTCCACGCTTAACCCTTTCGCGTCTGAACCACGGCCTACGCCAGCGTTCCCTATCTATTCACGCCCCGTGCTCTCTCTGCACGCGGCGGCTTCCGCGAGTAACACAGCGTAGCTTGCGTCTCCGCCACTAGGATTCAATCTAAGTTCCCCGGGCTAGCCTGGCGAATTCAACCCAGCGTACGTCTCCGCCCCACGGTTTGGCTTCCCGTCCTTTGCTCCCCGGGCTAATCAGACGGATCCCAACCTGGCTTACGTCTCAGCTTCTGGTTTCAACTTTTCGCCCCCTATTCCCGGGCTAACTTGAGAACCCCAAAGTGGCTTTCGTCTCCGCCTTGGCCTGCCCCCCGCGGCTTCAATTTCCCTAACATTTTTCTCTACCCGGTATGTTTCCCCAAGCTTTCCTCCAACGATATTCCTCCCTCATTTCTCCTGGCCTCTCCCCACAGTCCGCGTCCGAGTCTGTTTGTTCTAGCTTTCACTTTCGCTTTCGACCTTAGAGATTTCTCCCAGCTTCCCCCCGTAGTCCGTATCCGAGTCTATGCCTAGGCTTTCAATAGCTTCTTCCGGCTCCTTTTTCGTCCGGCTTTTCCCTAGGCTGTTTCGAGTCTATGCCTAGGCTTTCAATAGCTTCTTCCGGCACCCTTTTCGTCCGGCTTTTCCCTAGGCTGTTTGCTAGTCTCTCTCTTCGATATTTTCCCAATTCTTCCCGTTTCTTCCCTCCTAAGTTTCATATCCGTCCTAAGTTTCCTATCCGAGTCATTTCTTCCCTCCTAGGTTTCCTATCCAAGCTAGGTTTCCTATCCGAGTCACGGCACCATTATGTCGCTCCCCCTCTTCGTGGAGGAGCAACACTGAACCCTGCGCTGTTCTTTCGTCTGCTCGGCCCTCCCCGGGTTTGCTGCTGGTTCTTCCCGGGTTGGCTACTATCCCTTCCACCTCCGTGGAAGGGCAGTTCCCCCTGGCCACATTCCCCACTTCCGCAGGGGAGCGGCACACCGCCGGCCGGCTCTCTGGGGGCTGCACGGGTTCCCTTAGATGTTCCCCATAGATGTTCCTGGTGCATGCCGTCTCTCTCCTCCTTTATAGTCCTCCTCCGCCAATCCCAACTCGGCTGAGTACGCTGCTCTCCAATCAGGAGCAAGTCCTACAGTTAATTGGTTGAACTGGAGGCAGCTGTGCGGAAGCTGTTTACTTCTCTCCCAGCGCCATATTGTGGGAGAGCAGATGCATAGAATAAGTCCTAATTCGAGCAACTTAGTCTAGTCCGGATTGCTCCCCACACCCTGCCAGTGCACAGCCCTACAAAATGACTTTAATAAATAATTGTGGTGTATGGCAAAAATTCTTGACTTTTCTTGTTTGGCGTAAAAAAAACACTACCTCACTACTAGTATCTTATTTTTGTAAGGGTTTGACATTAACAAAATTCTGAATAGAAATGTTTGATTTCAAGTATTTAAAATATATTTATATATGGCTGAACAATAATTGTCTGAAGATACCACTAACATTATTTAAAATGCAAGTAAGATTCCCTAGAAGATGAATAAAGATGGAGTCAGAGAAAATGATGATGATGATGGCAAAAGAACGAAGAAGAAGGGGAAAGAAGGGAGGAGGAAAAAGCAATTATAAGAATTGCAGGGACCAGTGCTGTGGCCTAGCAAGTGAAGCCGCAGCCTGCAGCCACAGCATCCCATATGGGTGCCAGTTTGAATCCTGGCTGCTCCACTTCTGATCCAGCTTCTGCTAATGTGCCTGGGAAAGCAGCAGAAGATGGCCCAAGTGCCTGGGGCCCTGCACCCACGTGGGAGACCTGTAGGAAGCTCTTGGCTCCTGGCTTCAGCTTGGCCCATCCCTGGCTATTGCAGCCATTTGGGGAGGGGACCAGAGGATGGACCTCGCTCACTCCCTCTCTGCCTCTTTTTTAAGGAAAAAAAGTCAAAGGAAAAGGAAGCCTTGACATGCAGCACCACTGACAGAAGATCCCATGCTTCCAGAGCGGCTCTTCTTGTATTTGTGGAACAGATCTATGTGTGCTCCCTTCCTTCCGGAGCTTGGGTGACAGGCGAGAAGTCAGTGCTTGGTACCTATCAGGCTCCTTGAGCAACTGTGTTACTCTAAGACATAGAGGCTGCATTCTGTACAGTAGTTATCGGCCTGGGAGATTCCTGACTCCAGGTCCAGCAGGTCTGGGTGTCTGGGAGGGAGGAACCCTCCAACAACCCCCTCCCAGGAGCTGGTGTCTGCTCAACACAGGCTCCGGTCACCAGCACTATCGATCCTTTGCTTTTCCAAAACACATAATTCAAGTCAAATTTGTTTTAGTATGAGGCAAAAAAAAAAAAAGATACCTGGCCTGTCCCCTTTGTGTCTGCTCTAGCCTCGCTACCATCATCTGGGTTTCCTAATGATTTGTTGCTTCTGTATCTTGTCAATGGAAAGTACTCACGAAGACAAAATCTGCAATAATGTTTTTAGCATGTTTAATAGAGTCTGGTTAAGTAAACATCCTTAACAAAAGCAGCAAGAGAGCTTAAAATAAACAGAGCTACTGTGCCAAGTTCATAATCACTTACACATTTAGCACTTTACCCATCTTCTCAGCATGTCCATTAAAACCAGATTTGTGGACTTAAAATACTTGTCTTGAAACTGTAGCTGTTCAACTACTATAAGCCATTTATATAATGGAGGCTCCCCTACCCTTCTCTTTTCTCTTTGATGGAAACTGGAATTTGTTTCACAAAACTTACTTAAAGGTGGCTAGTGATCTCTCGATAACAGGGTAGGCATGGATTTTTTCAGAAAATTCCTGATGTGTTCCTCAGGGAGACATATGCTTGTTTTACTTCTTCAAATCAAAATGCCTTTGAGAGAGTCTGAGAAGCTTCATATCTGAAATTCGAAGGGTAGCATAATTAGCCTCTCAACATATTGGTTGAAATGGCAACTCCAAAATATGTCTTTATTGAAGCAATATATAATACTAATATATGAGAAACATATAGGAACTTTAGGAAAGTTCTTAATTTTTTCTCTTTGGAGAAAGACTACCCTGGAAATGCCTCTTCACCTCACTGGCCCTCAGTTCCTGGTGGTGATGGTAGAAATGTAGCTACATTGGAAGTTGATTTTTAAAATTAGAGATAATACTAGTAGAATTAGGTTATTGGCATATTTTGTTCAATAAATCTATTATTTAAATGAACTAGTATTTACCTTCCAATTTTGTATGTCATGAGAATAAGTTATTGACTTTCAAATATTTTTCCCACAAGTATCTAAGAATTATATTCTTGCCCATGTTTTGTTCTTGTCCCAGTTTGAGCACTTTTAAGCTAAGACATTCCATTGAAGGGTTGGATGATAGATACAAAATGAACATAGAATCTGAGGGCTGTCCTTATGGGTCAGCGTTGGATTCTATTTTGTTTAACAACATCATTAGTGAATTGAAAAAGGGAAGTGAGTAGCATGAGAAGTCCATCTGCAAACGATAAATGAGAAGAACTTCAAATTCCTAGGAGAGGCAAGTATAAATAAATCCTTAGAAGGTCGCTGCAACGGATAGCAAAGCAAAGGAAGATATGCAGACCTAAATAACCACCTTCCATATAAAGCCTATTAAAGAATGCTTTAATAATATGAGACCCAGAAAATGGGAACAGCTAAGCTAACACTATAAACTGCTACTGTACCACAACCCAGAAGAACATAGCATTCTAGATAAATACAATGTAAATTTCTCATTTTCTACATAACAAGGACATTGAGTGCATAGTCTAGCAGGATGTTGAGATAAAATCTGGCCTTTGAGTTCCAGCACTGAAATTTTGTGGCCTTGGTGAAGTACTTGGATTTTTTTGTTTTTGCTTTTTCGGTGCTCCTGTCCTGCTTCTATTTTACAGATCAAAGAGCTGTGTTGAGGGTGAAATGAGTGTAGCACTAGACTGAAAATCCTGTGGCATCAGAAACTGCTGCTGGCTCACGGCTGTATTTGCAGTGCCCAGCACACTGCCTGGTCCATGATAGGCAGTGAAAAACGAGATTTCAGAAGAATGTTGAATCATAGGGTTCTTCTGGTTACATAGTCTATGAGAAACTAAGTGAAGGTTTTCTTTGTTTACTTACATATTACCTGCCTCCTCTGTCAGGATGTCAACTCTGTGAGACCTAGGAAATTACTTTCTCATTCCCTTGCTATCATCCCAGTGCCTTGACCCTCGCCACTCACATGTGGTTTCTCAGCCAACGCATGGCAATACCTGTATGTTAGTGAAAATGGCAGAAGTACCAACTCAGTTCCAGAAATAGGGAAATACAATCTGTTTCCTATCCTCTGAATGCAAAACACACTAAATTTTGGGAAGCATTGGCCTAAAACATATCTATTCTGCTATATGTGGTTACTGAATAAACAACTATAAGTTTCACCATCACTAACAGATTTCAAATTCTTATTATATCTACATCAAAACAATTTTTAGCAAATTTGTTAGGGTATGATTAATAGACCATAAAATTCAGCCTTTGTAAGTAGATGATCATATGACTTTTAGTAAATTCACAGAGTTGTGCAACCTGTACCATAATATAGTTTGAGAACTTTTCATCATTCCTAAAAGAATCCCTTGTGTCATTTCGGAGTCATTTCCCATCTCCAACTCCAAACCCACCCACTATACCAAGCTTATTTTAATATTCACCTTTTGTTATTACCCATATAAATACAGAATAATTAAAGGCAAACAAATATACCTTTTCATTCACATTTTAATAAAAGTGATTTTTGGATTAATGTCACTGTGGTTTAAATAGTAATTAACCTTTAATGAATGATTTGCAAAACGCTAAGATTCCATGGGGGATGGGAAGCATATTCGTGGAACAAAACATTTTCAAATAATGTATTTTCTAAACTTATGGAACGCACATTTACAAGCAAATATTATCAGTCTAGCAAAAATAGAATTCACAAGCATTTAGCCTTTCCCTTTAATCCACTGGTTACAAATTGTTGCTATCTAATCAGGGCCAGGGGTAGGCCAGCTGACATTCTTTAGCTTTGTTGTTATTTGAAGGTTTGTATTTCTTTAAAACTTTGCCATAGCTGAGACTGGCTTTCTTCAGGCAGTCTTTAATAGCTGCTATCCTCTGCTGAATTCAGGTCTTTGAGATCTTTCCCCTGGACTTTCTGAGGAGGCCAATAATGATTTCATTGACCCCAATCACTCTGACCTTATCCTCAGTACACACACATCTCAACCCCAAGAGGAGGTATATCAAATCCTGTGTTTAAAAAATGTTCCATGATTTCAAGTTGCTATGGAATGAAGTCCAAAATCCTTAGGATAATTAAGTTCAACAGTTTCCCCTGCCCCAATGCTGGCCTCTCCTACATTCCCACCAGCCTAGAGACAAACTACCCTGGGCCATGTTCTCAACACTTGCCCAGCACAGCACATGTCCACATCTCTCCTAAGGCTCTTCCTTGTCTGTAGCTCAAATGCTTCTGTGATCCCTTTGCTAGCATTCACCCCTTTCCTCCATCAGAACTGCCTTTTCGATTTGTATTAAGATGGAATGAGATTTTCTTTTTTATTTTTATTTTATTTTTTATTTTTTTTATTTTTGACAGGCAGAGTGGACAGTGAGAGAGAGAGACAGAGAGAGAAAGGTCTTCCTTTGCCGTTGGTTCACCCTCCAATGGCCGCCGCTGCAGCCGGCGCACCGCGCTGATCCGATGGCAGGAGCCAGGATCCAGGTGCTTTTCCTGGTCTCCCATGGGGTGCAGGGCCCAAGCACCTGGGCCATCCTCCACTGCACTCCCTGGCCATAGCAGAGAGCTGGCCTGGAAGAGGGGCAACCGGGACAGAATCCGGTGCCCCGACCGGGACTAGAACCCGGTGTGCCGGCGCCGCAAGGTGGAGGATTAGCCTATTGAGCCACGGCGCCGGCGAGATTTTCTTTTTTAAACTCAAGCTTATCATATGCCAGGATGAGGGCCATGCCACAATCATGTGTTCCTACCACCTTGCATGGTATTTGGAAACAGAAGGAACCCAACAGAGTACATACATTTGTGAATGGAAGAGAGAATGCCACCTTTGAAGTCTGGTTGTCCATCCTGGAATGGTGAAGATGTCTGGATGAAACACATACTTTTGTCTCTCCAGTCAAGGCTGGTCTATTTGGTATTTGTGTATGTGTGCGTGTGTGTTACAGTTTGAACTTAAAATGCAAACATATAAATCCCAGAGTCTTATGTAAATGTTGACAGATTAAGAGTGGAGACTGGTTTTAATTGTGGCATCTTGGCAGTGAGCCTCCTGGGAGGTCCTTTAGGTTACTGGGGGCTTACTAAAGGTCGTTCTCGGGAGAGGGTTGGGTACATAAGCGAAGCTCGCTTTCTGTGTCTCTGCTTCCTGGCATATGGTGTGCCCATCTCTCCACGTGTGCCATCATTGCCAGCCCCTGTCAGATGCCAGACTAAAGGGACTGCCCATTCCGGGGCTATGATCCTCCAAAACTTGGAGCTGAAATAAGCCTTCTTCCCCGTGTACTTTCTCTCAAGTATTTCAGGGAAAGTAGCTCAAGTCTGGCCAATCGAGTTTAAGTGTCTCTTTTTTAATAAGGGATTTTTAGATCCTTTTTAAAGTTTTAGAATTTTATAAAAACTTTTATATGTCCTGTTAACACTAAGAAAAAGGATAAACCAAATAAGATGTTTGCAAAATTGGTCCTAGAAGCCTGGCTTCCATGGTCGTTCATCTCCCATTTCATCCTCTTCAAATCGTAGACAGTAATAATAGCTGAGAGGAACTGGAAGGCAAGGCTTCCATTCTACCAATGTTCCAGATGAGGAAATGCTGCCCAGTGTCTCCTCGCGTGATTTTCTTGTTCATCTTGCAGGAGATGGATTGGGGAGATCTTTGTTTTATACCCTTTACTCAATGTCTCTTTATTAATAACCTCACTGAATATAGTTCCAGGAAATGTCCTTTCTCTGCACAAGATGTCGAAAGCTATGGAAATATTTCATAAGAGCTATGGTTTCCTGGGAAAAAATTTGCTCCTCTAACCCACTTGCCGTAGAATATTATTTCCCTGATATTTGTCATTTGGTAGCTATTGGGTTTTAAGTGTAATAAAATAGAATCATCTGACCCCAAACCAAAGGTCTGGAATTCACTTCTGACTGTCCCGCCGCTTCCCCCAACACCCTTCATGTTTCAACTGTGTACTTTGAGAATTTTTAACAAACTCTCACACATACACACACACACACACACACACACACACCCCAGACACTTGAATTTCTTCTATACCCCCACCAATCTGGCAATACTCAACTATTTAAGAAAGTTCAATATTTAAAAGTCCTTTAAGAAAAAATGGAGAGGAAAAAGAACTATTTCCCATGAGTATGAATTATGAGTGTTTAGGAAATTGAGGTCTTAATGAATAAATGAAGACATTATCATTTTATAAAACTTCTCTTTGTAAGGACACAAACTATAAATTACAAGCTTGAATGAATGGCTATAGAAATAAATGCCTAATTGAAATGAACAAGTATTGCAGAAGAGCTCATAAAGCACACAGAGAGTGAGACACAGCAATTCTCTTGTACTGTCAGGATAACCTCCAATATTTGTTCATATGAACCAGGTACTTTATGTCTCTATATAGCTCCCTTGAAATAAATCACTGTCATTAACAGCATTTATGAGTCACCTGATACACCTTAAGTCCTTTACTTAGAAACTTAAAGGTGATTTAAACACTTGTTTATTAAAACTAAAAACCAAATATCCCTGGCTTTCCTTTGAAAGCTATATTCCAGAAAATTTAGTAGTAAAAGTAAGCCCTATTGTCTGCCTTAACTCCTACTGTTTCATCATTATAGAATAGAAATAATTCCCAAATAATTTGAAATAAGGTATATTTATAGCTTAATATATTGTCCCTGGGGAAAATGAAATTGATTTCTATTTTAAAAAATGTTTTTATTAATATAAAGAGAACAATTTCATATATATCACAAATTCTAATATACTTTCCTCCCTCCCCCACTCAACTCCCTCCTTCCTTTTTAATTTTTACAACATACTCAATTTTTAAGGCTTAATATTTTAAGTTGTTCATTTACTAAAAATCTTAAAATTCTTTAAGATTTATTTAGCTACTTGAAAGGTAAAGTTACAGAGAGAGGGAGAGAGAGAGAGAGAGAGAGAGAGAGATCTTCTATCTGCTAGTTCACTACCCAAATGGCTGCAACAACTGGGGCTGGGTCAAGCTGAAGCCAGGAGCCCAGAGCTCCATCTGGCTGTGCTTTCTGCTTATGAAGGACCCGTGATTACATGAAATCCACTTGGATACTGCAGAACTAGCTTCCCCTTTCAGGATACTCAACCTAATCACAGTTGCAAAGTTCCTTTTACCATTAAAGTAGTGTATTCGGAGGTTTAGGATGTGTACTTCTTTAGGGGACTGTTATTTCGCCTGCCATTAATACAGTTGCAATGTAGGAGACATTTCTTTACATTCCAATGTGAGTAGGCATGAACCTGCCCTCAAGGAACTCAAAGGATAGTGGGGAGCTGACCCTGTAAACCAAAAATGGCTGCAGCATGTGACAAGGTGCTGGAGCCTACACAGGGAGTACTTAACTCAGCCTGATACTGCTACAGAAAAAGCCTCACATTCTCCTGTATTAATGTATTATCAGAACCTATAAAGACCATTTGTCCCAAATTGATTTATAGTAAAACAATTTGAAATTAGAATCATTTCTTTTTTATTTTTATTTTTTGGTGAAATTCCCAAAACAACAAGTATTATCTAAGGAGTTTAAATGAATGCTTTCAAGAATTTTTTCCATATACTGAAGTTGAAAATTGTAATTCTACAACAAAACCAAACCAGCCAACCAGACAAAAATCAACATACATGCTTTCAGTGACCTCTAGAATATTCTAACCGTGAAGTTGATAGGTATGTGTTACTATCTAGCTGTTGCTTTAAATGAAAAATGACTCACGGGACAAATGGATTTTTTTTTTTGTCTTAGAAATGAAATGTAACCCAGTTATTGACCCAGCTGTGGGAGGGGGGGTTCTGTGTGTTTTTGGTTACCTCTTTATTGCTTTTACTTTTATGTCAAATTGTAACAAATCACCATATTGTCAGTATCCTTACACAAAAGATTTATGAAAGCCTGCATTTCAAAAATAATATCACTCCATAGAAAACTCCTTGATGCTATAAAAACAACGACCACTCCTGACCATGCTCCAGGAATTTCCCCCTCACCAAGACAAAAGCAATCCCAAAACTAACTATTCTCTGGGAAGCCAGCAGGGTTGATTCTTTTCGGCCTCCTGGAATTTTGCAATAGGCTTTCATAGTTTCCTCAAGCTCCCATTGGCTCTAGGGGGAAAAAAGACACATAATTAACCCTGCAGTAAGAAGCATTTCATTGCAGACTCGTCCTGCTGGGCTAACAAACATCCCTGAGAAAGGGAGCCTTTAGGAGTGTCTCACTCAGTGTCATTACAGATTAGTGACACCCATTCTCCAAGCAAAGCCTTTGGAAACTTAAGCTTCAAGGGGGTTTCATAATTAGGCATGAAGTTTTCAGTTGCTTTTTGTCCAAATTTGTTAACTGAACTGTTAAGTGATGAGCCACTGATTAGAGAACCTCCCTGGGCAGTCCTGATTCCACCCACTGGCCCGCACCAGGCTGTCCTCACCTGTGGCTCTCTCTGCTTTGAAGGATTCAGCCTCCATTTTTCTCATGATCCCACAAGGGGCACCGTATCATCTCACAGCTTGACGTTGTAACATAGAAGCTCCTATTAACGAGAGGGATTTATAGCCTGTTATCCTTAACTAACCTGGTTATCTGTTCCCTTCCACGTGTTAAACACGAACAATGCTTTTGCTTATTTGTCTTTATTTGATTGCTCTCAGACAATGTAACATGATGTGACACATGTCATTTAGAATAGCAAAACTCTCCTGCACCAGAAAACTTTTTTCTAATATAGCTGAAAATGAATTCAAATTTTCAACATGCAATAAAGGCAATATTGAATGATCAACTTTTCTATCTCTTCACTTGAGGGCCTGGGGGGGGGGCTTTTAAGGATTAGGGAATCCTTTTTAAAATATCTTGGGGATGGTAGAGAATTTGGCCAACTTGGTTAAGGAAAGAAAAAGTCACAATTCCAAATGGGATTCCTGTAAAGGTTACTGTGGTTGTCACCCACCAGTGTTGGAATGTGTGCCCTGGCTTTACAAAGCAGCTGGCAGGTGTCTGATTGCTCTTGTTCAGGCTCAGCACCTGAAAACACAGACTGAGAGCGCTACCACCATCACCACCGCAAAACAAAACAAAGCAATGACCAAAGGAGAGTGGAACTGGAAATTGTAAAAGCATCGAAAAAGAGTGTGTGCAGCATCCAAAGAAGGGGGCTAAAGATGGAACCTGGGGAAAGGCTGCATTGCCTCAGACACAGCCTTCTGTTTCTTTCTGCTCGATACACTTGGCATAGTCTTTGATTCTATTAAGTCTCGGGGCGGTCAATGCTGTTTTCCCACATGGCAGGCCTTAGATATTCCATAATTTTGTAATCTCTCAGGATACCTATCAAAAGTTTCATGGAAAAAATTGGCCTTGAAAGAAAGGTTTGGAGGCAGGCGTTTGGTACAGTGGGTAAGCTACAACTTGGGACACTGTGTTGCCGCATGGAGGTGTCTGAGTTTGCGTCTCTACTCCACTCCGCATTTCAGCTTCAAGCTACTGTGCAGCCTGGGAGGCAGCAGGTGATGCTCACGTATTTGTGTTCCTCCCGCCCATGTGGGAGGCCCAGGTTGAGTTCCTGGCTCTTGGTTTTGGCCTGGCCCAGCCCGGGCTGCTATGGCCATTTGAGGATAATACTATTAGAGGGGAGATCTTTCTCTCTCTTTCTCTACTTCCCCCTCTCCCCCCATTCCCACCCCCCTCTCCCTGCTTTTCACACAAAAATAAATGAATGAAAAATTTTAAAAGAAGTTTATTTAGGTGCAATAAAAAATTGAAGTCCATTCATTTTTTTTTTTCATAATTCACATTTTCCATGAACTTCTTAAAAACTCTTCATAGAATATGTCCCACACATGCTAATCGAATTCAGGAACACTCAACAGGCAGTAGATGGCAACATAATTCTCACCTGGGAAGGAAACCCATCTACCACATTTCATTATTTGTAGCTTACAAGAAAACATTCCTGCTCCTTGAACATCAAGTCCAGGTACTTTACGGTTAGTAAAAGTGGAGAAAGGCAACATGTAAGGACAAGCGGAAAGTGTCCTCTTACCTGGGCCCCAAAAATTCACCTGCTACACAAGCTGGCTCTCAAAATGTGGTTTCTTCTACCTGATGGTTGTAATTCTCTTCCTAGAACTTACCAGGTGTAGCCTCTCCAGTGGTTTAACCTCCCCCAAGACCTGTAACGCCTGAA
Source organism: Oryctolagus cuniculus (assembly GCF_051225735.1). Classification (NCBI taxonomy): domain Eukaryota; kingdom Metazoa; phylum Chordata; class Mammalia; order Lagomorpha; family Leporidae; genus Oryctolagus; species Oryctolagus cuniculus. The sequence continues at coordinate 133,261,433 of NC_142872.1, read as the reverse complement.
GTAGTCCAAGAACTGCCTTCTCACTGTCAGCGTCCTATATGGGAGCTGCGTCTGCCCCATAAATAATACTGAGAGTAACAACCTCTCTTTCCCCTCCCCCTTCAGTTCAAAGAACATGCTGACCCCTACCCACCACACTGTGCTCTCACCATCTGGCTAACCTGGGGACCTTAGCAGAAGAGAGCTAACAAGAAGCCAACTTTCATACAGGGCTTCATACCCACAGCAGCCGAGAGACCTTCCCTCCATGGTTGTAATTATTCTCAGGCGATCTTACCCAGCCAAAGGAGCATGCAGCAGAAATGCTATGGACCGGAAAGGGAGAGAACACTGGACACCGGCCTAGGGGACCGGCCGGCAGCCCTGGGTTCTGAAGAGTTGGGAGCACCCTTAGGACTCTGTCAGCATGGTGAAAAAAGTGAACAATCCTCAATAGACCAACACAGGGCGGGAGGGTAGGGATGGGGGTTTCTGTAAACCTCAGCATGTGCCTTACAGAGGCCCAGAGCTGGCTCTCTCCTGTTTGCCCAGAGTGGACGTCTCAGCCTGAAAGGGCAAGATGTTTGTTTGGATTTTTTTTCTAAGATTTATATATTTGAGAGAGAGAGAGAGAGAGAGAGAGAGAGAGAGTCAGCTGGTTCACTCCCCAAATGGCCACAATGGTGAGACTGGGCCAGACCATAGCTAGGAGCCAGGAACTGCATCCGGGTCTTCCACCTGGGTGGCAAGGGTTCAAGTCCATGGACTATATTCCCACTGATTTCCTAGGCACTTTAGCAGGAAGGAAGCAGAGCACCTGAGACTCTAACTGGCTCTAACACCTGCACCACAACATCAGCCTCTCTGAGGGTCTTTAGTCATGTAGGAATCCTATCCAATCCTGAATCCTTCTGCTATTGAATTCCAGAACAAAGTTTGGCCGTGGACCCTAGGCAGTCCCCAACCCCCTTTCCTCCAGGACACACACAAGAGTGCTCTTCACAATTCTGGGGACAAGGGACCAATATTTTCTCTTTAGCTCTGAGTTACTAACCAGAGAGGTAGGTCTTGGCTACAGCTAACAGGACTTGCTAGGCTCACCATATCCTGAGAGAAGTGACTATTATTTGAATTTGAAGCAGGAAAAAGGAGTCCATGGGGAACAGAATTTGGACCTACATTCTTTTTCCACATTAAAACCCTTGTGGGAATTCTGTAAAAAGTTTAATTGATTTGATTTGATTTTTAATATGTAATTTAAAAATATGTGGTGAGGTTTTCTTCTCATTGACATTTGCTCTGGCTTTCCATCCAGCGCCGCACTGGTGAACTTTGGGTGACTTGGATCCTGTATGGATAAGGGTAGCGTTTGTTATTCCTGTTAAGCTTCTTTGTGTCTTAAGGATCTTGGTGTAAAAAGGAAAAGCCCTGTCTTGTGTTACTGCTGTGCTTCTTTATTCCTTTCCTCTCTTGAGTGCTGTGTTTATTTTAAGGACAAGGACAAAATATTGGGATTTGGCGGAGTATCCGGAGAATGGAAAGCATATGCTGTCCATAAATTCCTGGGAGCAGGGCTTTGAAGTAGCCTCTCTACTAGAAGCTCAAAAGCCAAGGAAGTGAGCAGATGGAAGAAGAGCAGAGAGGGGGAGGGAGAGCACCCGTTTAGGATGATGTGGACAGGGACTCTCTAGCTCACCCCCCCGCTTGTTCTCACATTTGAATAGGATAATTCTCCTGAACATGCTGTTAGTCCTCAATGTTCATGATTAAGTGCAAAGAATTCATGTGATCCAGGATCACTCATCCACCTCCTCTGAGAGCTGAGCATCCTGTGAGAGGTCACTCCCATGAGAATCCCTCCTCATGATGTGGTTTCTCATTTTATTTTTAAATGTATGTATATTTTTTCCATTTGAAAGGCAGATAGAAGCTTTTCCCAGTGGCAGTATTGTAGCCAGTGAGGTTTATCCGTGGTGCAATTATTGCTAATTGAAAGGCAGACAGACATAGAGAGAGAGACTGAGACAAAGAGAGATCTTCCATCTGCTAGTTCACTCCCCAGGTGTGCACAACAGCCAGGGCTGGATCAAGCTGAAGCTAGGAGCCAGGAAATCAAATTGGATTTCTCACATGGGTAGGAACCTGACTACTAGAACCGTCGTCTGCTGCCTATGCATCTCAACAGTTGCACATGCGACAGGAAGACAGTTTGCAGCTGTGAAGCAATTCTGTACAAGCCTGTCTGATAAATTATAACATGAGATCCTCTAAGGGTTCAGTAGCTTGTATTTTCCTTTCTCCATCAAAATAAATAATCACATTTATATCTAGCTACATATTTATAATTTTGTTTTCCTTTACTAAGAGGATCCCCAAATGTGTCAGATCCCACAGAACAGGGAGATGCTGTGGTTACCTGAGTTATGGAGCATTTTCTATAGAGTTGGAGAAACCCACCTCCTGCTTGTTTGAAAGGATACCCAGGTGGCATATGGGCTCAGTGATAGCAGTCAGCTGTTGGGGTCTCACAAAAGAGACTGGAAGCCATTCCATGTCTTGTCACCTTGGCTTTGTTATTCTTGGTGTGGAAAAAAAGCTGCCATCTGCCACTGCTATTCTCCCAGACCCAAAAGGCAAGAAACCTTGGTGGGGACAATCCCAAGAGAGGCCTCTGGCAGGCTCAGCTTGCAACTGATGTCCAAGCATTACGTTCCTGTGACTGGGAGCCCCTAGGAGGGTCTTGTGGGAAGGACATTGGGAAAGAAGGCCATGGAGGAGCCTGTGATGATATCTACGAACGCAAATACAACCCCTGGGAAGATATCCTCTAGGTTATCTCTACTTGGAATTGAATTGTTTCTGTTCATGTCTGTCTCTTCCATAAAACTACAGTACAAGGAAGAACCTTACATCTTTCATTATCCATAGTGCCTTCTACAGTGTTGCGATCAGAATTGTCTGAATAATTTCAGCTAATGAATTTTCAAAAAATCTGGCTAGTTTCTAACTTCAATAACACATAAAGTCACTATATTGCTCCCTGAGCCTGAATTCTATGCCAGAAATCAGATCCCAAAAAGTATTTTTGATGACATTTTTCTGTATATGGAAAGGAAAGCATCATAGTCTTTTGCATGTGTTGGAAATATTTTTATTTTAATATGACTGCTATATGAATTATCATGGCTTACTCTTGTAAAGGTCCTCATAAAGTTCTAAGAAATATTGGGATTCCAGAGCAAATACTTCATCCATAGCAAACCTTGTGACTTGCTTCCCTAACCAAGACTATACCCAGAACATTGCTGTACTGGATGACTGCGAATAACCAACTGCCTGATGTTTTTCAGCTGTGGTTCGCAGCAAATCCTCTTGAGGACACACTGTGCTTAGGTCCTGTGCAGTCTCAAGAGGGGGAATAACATGGCCATCACACTCATTCTTTTATAAAGTTGACCAAAGAAGGTTTTATCAACTAATCAGGTTAGTAAAGAAACATTTTTATCTCCATCACCCTTCTCAGACCTGTAGTACTATCAATTTTACATTCATTTGACAATGAAACACTCATGAGTGCAGTGTCTTTTTAGTTAGAAAGCAATAAATTTGAAAAGCAGAGAGCCAGGCAGAGATGGAGACCCACAGAGAGTTTCCATCTGCTGGTTCACTCCCCAGATGCCTGCATTAGTGGGACTGGGCCAGGCCAAATGCAGGAGCCAGGAATTCCATAGAGGTCTCCCACATGGGTGGCAGGAACCCAGGTGTTGACGCATTACCTGCTGCCCCCCAGAGTCTGTAACAGCAGGAAGCTGCAGTTGGAAGCAGAGCTGGGATTTGAAGCCAGGCGCTCTGATACAGGATGTGAGCATCCCCATTGTCATCACTACTGTTGCCCCAATTGCCAGTCCCTTCTGAGTTAGAAACCAGCTGTGTTTAAGAACTGCTAACCTAAATCTGAGCAACTCCTAAAATTCATTTTCCCCCTGAGTCAAGTTTAATCATTTTCTCTCTTAAAAAATATTTGAGTTGGAATTTTTCTGCTTGATGCATATCAATAGTTGATTCAGGCTCAGTATTTTGAAAAGTAGGGTTGCACAGCCATCCTTGTGTTATTGTTGTCCATAGCAGGAACTCTTTTTTTTTTTTTTTTTTTTTTTGACAGGCAGAGTTAGTGAGAGAGAGAGACAGAGAGACAAGGTCTTCCCTCTTTGGGTTCAGCCCCCAAATGGCTGCTACGGCCGGCACACTGCACCGATCCGAAGCCAGGAGCCAGGTGCTTCCTCCTGGTCTCCCGTGCAGGTGCAGGGCCCAAGCACTTGGGCCATCCTCCACTGCACTCCCAAACCACAGCAGAGAGCTGGACTGGAAGAGGAGCAACCAGGACAGAACCAGCGCCCCAACCGGGACTAGAACCCCAGGGTGCCAGCACCACAGGCAGAGGATTAGCCTAGTGAGCCACAGGGCCAGATAATAGCAGGAACTCTTTTCAACTTAAAAAGAGGATTGGAGTGGTTTCCTTCCTACGATTAGGTTAGGAACTGAGGTGCAGTGCCAGAGTGGCTGCGAATATACTACTGACATCTAGCATTCGTTCAGCATGAACAATGTGCTAGGGGAGGTTATACCCTGTGTGTTAGGTCAGGTTCTCTGGGACTCTGAGCTAGAGAGCTGTGTGTATTTTGGGGCCTGTTCTCAGCAGCAGCAGGCAAAGGTGAACTGGGAAGCAACTGCAGCAGAATCCTTAGCTAATCCCGGAAGGGGCCCTGGAGCTGGAATCACCTTTGTGTGGCCTCCGCATGCCCTGTACCACCCTGTGGAAAGGCATAACCCTGAGCAAGACAACGCCCTTCCACTAAGGGCAAGTCACAGAGAAGGCACAGGTGTGAGACATCAACCATTGACACTCCCTGCACCTGGAGCCATGGGGGCACCTTCAGCCTCCAGTATCTTGTGTTATCTTATTTAGTCACTCTTGCACTGGGCAATGTTTGATAACTATCTGATCAGGGGCAGACCTGATTTAGAGTCTCAACTGCCATGGCATAAATACTCCCACCATCGCCATTTCTGATATTAATGAACATGCAGTTGAAAAGACATAGGCGTGCGCTGTCCTCAGAAGACGGAGCAGGCTGTAGCACATCACCACTTGGATCGTTCTTAAGCCTTTAGTACACATAATGTGAATTCCTTTTTTGAAACCGGAGAGCACACAAGAAACACGTTGCTCAAATCTTCTATGTATACAACGTGAAATCACCAGTAACTACAAACTCCTCTGCAAAAACATTGATGATAGAAATTTTCACAGCAGTATTTAGACCTGCCTGCACATATTCCTGTTTTTATTTTCGTTTGTGTATTTGAGCAAAACCGTGCTTTGAAAGCTTTCCATTCACATCTAATTATTGATTCTGGCAGCTAATGTAGCCACTTCTTAAGGCTAAATAAAAAGTCGAAGGTGGGGAGTGGGAGGCATTTGACTGGCGAAGACACCTGTGTTCCACATCAGAGTGCCTGGGTTTGATTCCTGGCTCCAGCTCCTGACTCCCACTTCTTCCTAATGAAAATCCTGGGAGGCAGCGTTGATGTTCCAAGTAATTGGATTCCTGCCACCCACATGGAGACCTGGATTAAGTTTCTGGCCCCCAGATTCAGCCTGGTCTAGCCCCAACTAGACCATTTGCTGGTCTTTGCAGAGTGAAACCACAGGATGGGGGTGATGTAGGAAGGGAGGTAGCTAGAGTGGATCTGAGGATTGCCAGCACCTGCGTGACAGCCTGGCCCGGGCTGCAGACCTGCATACACTGGCCAAACCCCACCCGCTCCATGCAGACCACGGACCACAGTTGGCTGGAGTTTCGCTGCTTAAGAGCCAGCTATATCTACAAATATCTAATACAGCTGCTGACTGTGTCACCGCAGGGACCTTCAGATCATTGCAATGTTGTTATAGTAACACTACCATAGCCAACAATTCTTTTCCCATCCTGCACCTTGTGCCATGATGCTTCTGCAATTCCCTATGAAGGGCAGGGAAACAGGTGATGGCGAGGCCTCGCCCCAGACTCCACCTGTCTTGAATAGGCAATTAAGCCACACCCTGTGCCCCAGCACACATAAAAGCACAGAAAAGGAGAGCCTGACCCTGTTGGTTGGAGTTCATGCTTTCTCTTTCTCTCGTGGGTTTGCCTGCATTCATTCCTGAAAGCGTACTTTTGCTTTAGGTTAGATTTTGCTTTTCTGCTGACTTTTATCCAGGCCTCCTTGTTGAATTCCTTCTCTTGTGGAGACAGGAACCTGGACCAATCCTAGCCAGGTGCCACCCCACAATGGAACTCCCCCTTTCTCTCAAATTTGAAAAGGAAAAATAAGTTGGACGGAATGCTAAGCCAACTGTCAGTATCAGCTATGATCTAAATTTTGCTAGAGGAAGCTGGGGACCGCCCCCCCAACAGAGCTTTCTCTATCTCAAAAGTTTAGAAAGAGTGAAGTTTGACAGAATGCTCAGTATTAGCTATGATCTAAACTTAGAGTAAGCTTCATGGGTCCTAGGGACGTATATATACATCGTGAAAAGGTATCTTTAAAAAGCTAAAGTGGGCCGGTGCTGCGGCTCACTAGGCTAATCCTCCACCTAGCGGCGCCAGCACACTGGGTTCTAGTCCCGGTCGGGGTGCTGGATTCTGTCCCGGTTGCCCCTCTTCCAGGCCAGCTCTCTGCTGTGGCCAGGGAGTGCAGTGGAGGATGGCCCAAGTGCTTGGACCCTGCACCCCATGGGAGACCAGGAGAAGCACCTGGCTTCTGCCTTCGGATCAGCGCGGTGCGCCGGCCGTAGTGCACTGGCGGCAGCAGCCACTGGAGGGTGAACCAACGGCAAAAGGAAGACCTCTCTGTCTCTCTCACTGTCCACTCTGCCTGTCAAAAATAATTAAAAAGCTGAAGTGAAGGTGCTGGTGCTGTGGCCCAGCAGGCTGAGCTGAGTCTGACCCCAGCTTTCCACATCGGAGTGCTGGTTCAAGTTCTGGCTAGTCAGCTTGGGATCCAGCTCCCTGCTACCATGCTAGCGAAAGCAGTGGAAGATGGCCCACGTGTGCAGACCCCTGCCGCCCAAGCAGGAGACCTGTATGAAGATACTGGCTTCAGCTGGGTCCTTTCCTGGCTGTTGCAGCTATTTGAGGGAGTAACTAGCAGATAGAGGATCTTTCTAATTGCCCTCCTGTCTCTGACGCTCTGCCTTTTAAATAAGTTTTTTTAAGCTAGCTAAAATTACTTAGTGGGATTGGGTAACTATGATGTGGTATAATGAGAGCCTGACTTCTACGAACAGAGTCAGGATTGAATTATATCTACATGCTCTTGGACAAATAGTCAAACTCTCTGATCCCATTTCTTTAGAAAGTAAAGGTCGTCTTGTGGCCGGGGTTGTGGCACAGTGGGTTAAGCTGCCCCCTGTAATGCTAACACCAGCATCCCACATGGGGGCTGGTTCAATCCCCAGCTGCTGCACTTCCAATCCAGCTCTCTGATGTGCCTGGGGAAACGGAGGAGGGTGACCCAAGTGCTTGGGCCCCTGCCACCCCTGTGGGAGAACCGTATGAAGCTCCTGGCTTTGGCCTGGCCCAGCCCTGGCTCATTCAGTCATTTGGGGGAATTAGCCAACAAATGGAAGATCTCTCTTTCTAACTCTGCCTTTCAAATAACTTAAAGGCCTCTTGTAGGCTGTTGACAAGTAAAATGGGATAGCAGATTGCTCACTGTAATGAACATATAATCATAGCATTCCCTGCAAATAATGTAAGAAGCTGAGCATTTGGAATATGGAGTTTTCAGTAAACAAAAGTAGTTGTCTTTTATATTAAAAGATAAACCTTAAGTTAAATTTAGCAGTTTAATTGGGCAAATAACTGGGCAGCCATCAGACCCACAGCAAAGGCTAGGAATTCCAGCAGCATGGTTGGGCAGCATTTATCCGAAAACGAAGGTGAAGCACAGACACGGCTTAATTGGCTACAGCTCCACGCTTGGCCTTATTTGAATCAGTCGCCACCCGCGATTGACTGACGCTCCGCTGCTGTAATTGAGACTCGGGCATTGGTTAAGAGTACACTCCGAAATTAGGCTCAGGGTCCGCTTACAAGATCCTTAGGTAAGGGCTCGAGGGTTGAGTCACCTCTAACCAAATTTAGTCCTGTGTTTCTTGGAATTGCCCTTCAAACTGGAACTTATTTTGACTTGTGCTAGAGGGTATTAGTCAACTTCTGGAAGTAGGTATAGGCTTGCTTCTTGTGGAATGATTTGAAAGAATGAATTCTAATAGGTGTTTTAACATGGAACTCATTAAAATTCTATAGCAGTGGCCCACAAATGAAATACAATGAATGGAAGCCAGTGCAAAGAACATCCCAGAGAGAACTCGGATGGATGTGACAAAATAGGAATTACGCTTATGGACAACACTTAGAAAACCCATTTTTATTTTCAATGCAAGCGCAACTTATAAACAGAAAAACTTGCTGTTTCTCACTTGCTTTCCTGAAACTAACCTTCCTATTAAAATAATGCATGTGCAGCATCGTTTCTTCTTGTGAAACCCCAAGGCCAGATATACCCCATTCAATGCAAGATCTTATTAAGCAAACAATTCAAAGAGCGGCTTTGCTTTTGTACCAGGCCAGATACTGACAGATGCTAACCTTACCAGCAAGACTCCTCCTTTGTGCCCTTGTGATGGGGAAGGAGGTTTTCTTTCCCTTTGTAGTGCACAAGGGGTTGACAGACACCGCGGTTGAATTTCTTCCTCCCCAACATAGCTTTGGGACACTTGTAAGTGGTACTGAGAAAGTTGGCCTGATCAACTTTTTCTTCCACACACTTTTGTTTTGTTTTGGCTTGTATCTTGAGTCCTATTTCACATCCCTGTAAAAGGCCACTGGACATCTTTCTTAGGCTTAGGAAAGTGACTTTTTAACTTTCTTTCACTGTCAGATTCCCAGGCAAACTGTGACAAATATCCTTTCCAGTGTTTGACAGAAGAAAAGAGGATTTTTCACTTAGATGAAGAATGCCTACAATTATATAACTATATATTCCTTATCTTTCAATGCCCTTCCAAGATTTTGGGTATATTAGGGCATTTTAAAAAAATAATGTAAGTTCTCTATGCCAAAATAGTCTTGTTTCTTCAAGTACTAATAAGGTTGAAATGCCAGACAAATTCCAAATGGAATTATTCTGATAGGATTAAAAGTCAAAATATTCAAAATGTTTTTACGTCCTAAATTGTATATTCATCAACCAACATAGGTGTTAGGATATTGATGAATAAACACAACTTCTTTATGGGAATCACTTCTTTTAAAAGGTTAAAGTATAGAATCCTGATGTTTCTGTGCTTTAACATAGATGGACCTCTTTTTAGAGCTAAAAAGCATTAGGACAGTAAAAGCTTTTTTAATCGTATGAGCTGTTTGTGTGTGCTTTTGTCATGAAAGGACCCTTCAAAACTAAGTATCTTGATTCATTCTCCATGGACCATATGTGAATGATGACCTCAGTGACAGGCTGATAACAAAAGCTTTGGCTTGTTCCCAATTCCTCCAGGGTTAACAAAACGAGTATTACCCATGTGGGAGGGGGCAAAACCTGAGGCTGTTCTCCACCTGACTGAGAATATATACAACTTTACCAACTTACCATAGCAAGTTTATGAATGGGGGAACAAAAATCAAGTCTTGGAAGTGATGCCTGTGACTAACGATGGATCTGTAATGTTTGCTTACAGACACAGGCAGTCTTGATGCCTTCCTGAAATAGCATTTTGTTTTTTTCTGAGAATCCATGGACTATGTCATGTGCAGCATACGATGATTTCAGTCAAGAATTAAAAATACCGATTGCATTTACACTGGAAATGAACAAAGCCTGGATGTTTTCTTTGACTTATCAGACTTCACATCCAGTGTAGTAATGACACGCCCAAGGGCCTCTTTATGGAATAATTACGGATAATTACAGATACAAATGATAATTATGGATACAAATATCTTCAGATGGCAAGTCAGATGAATAATTGTTAAACTGCTAAGAGCTATGGACAAACATTAATATGCAAGACCAATTATGAGACTTATTTGGTGAAAACTTCGTGGCTATTGGCCTTTGGCATCTGAGTCACCAAAACTGTTAAAAATCCTACTTCTTGCACTATGTATGCCAGACTTGTAATGGTAACTAGAAAGCATTATCCTAAAAATCGGTTAACTGTAGCTAGCAGATCTTTTTCAACTTAAAAGAAAAGCTTGGAAATAACCCAAAGCTTTGGCTGCATTGAAGTTTGTCCTGCTGAGTCACTTTGCATATTCTCTCCCTGTCCCTTTGTCTCTGATGGGGAAAGAAGGCTTTTCTCAAGTCTGGGTCTAAAAATAAAACTGCGAATAGCAGGATAAAGGCACACTTATTAAGTTTTACATAACACAAGAGCATTTAGAAGTGAGCCCAAAGTAACAGGCGAAGGAGTGTATTTTGTGCATAAGCAGATGACTAATAGGTAGTCCTGCAGAGAGATGACTGAAAGACATCTAATGGTCTGATGGTAACAAACCAGGAGAAACCTCTAGAAGCCTGTTGGTTCAGATTCTTTTTGGTGTTTGTCTTCAAGGAAAAGCCTATTGCTTTTCTCTGGGTATAAGGTAGGCACCTCTGGAATGAGGGTTCAGAGGAAGATCTGCGAATGCTTTCATGATCTACTTCAGGGGAGAAAGGCAGGAGAGCAGAGAGCTTTTTGCTTGCTTCCCTGTTTCCTCAAATGCTACTGTGGTATATTCTGAACCCACCAAAACATGGGGTCCAACATCTCTTCATCCCCACCCCTCTCTCTGAATCCCTCTGTCTCCATATCTCTGCATGGCAAGACAAAGGGGAGTCATGACTGATTTTAGATCTAGAAAATATAGTATTGACAAACTCGTGAATTTTGGGCTTTAGGATACTTTTTTTTGGCTTTCTACATCAAAGAAGTAAAAGATTTGCACTTGTTTTTTTATTAGATTTCTACCATAATATTTCTTTTTTTTAACTTTTATTTAATGAATATAAATTTCCAAAGTACAGCTTATAGATTGCAATGGCTTCCCCCCCATAACGTCCCTCCCACCCGCAACCCTCCCCTTTCCTACTCCCTCTCCCCTTCCATTCACATCAAGATTCATTTTCGATTCTCTTTATATACAGAAGATCAGTTTAGCATACATTAAGTAAAGATTTCAACAGTGCACTTGGTTTTTGTACAAAGAACTGAATATACCGAGTAATTCTCGATGCAGAATTCCTCTCATTTTGAGCGAATTGTCACCTCAGTGTTACAACTTTAACAGAAAACGGACCTTTTGATTTGGGAAAACTGAAGGAAGAGTTGGAGGACTCCACTCTGGGGACAAAATCCAATATTGTACCCTTGCCTGGCCTCAGCTGGCTCTCTACGCAAGCTAAATCCAAGAGTCTAGATTAGATCCAAAGTCCCTATTTTTCATGAGCCAGTTTATCACCATTTTCTCCCCCTGTTGTTTGACCTGTGAATTGCTACTTGGGCCTGCAAAAGCCGTTAATCTTAACTTCACTACCATTTTTAAAAAATTTATTTGAAAGTTCTCTCTGCCCCTGGCTCTCATCCACTGGTTCACTCCCCAAATGCCCACAATGGCTGGGGGTGGGCCAGGGTCAAAGCTAGGAGCAAGAATGCAATCCAGATATCCCAAATTGGGAAGGCAGGAAACCAGCTACTTGACCATGACCACTAACTCTTACAGTATGCATTGGCAGGAAGCTAGAGTCAGGAGCCAGAGCCAGGAACCAAATGCAGTCACTCTGATACAGGATGTGGGCATCTTAACTAATTTAAATGCCACTCCTCACTAACTGTATTTTCAAGTTGTTTTGGCATATGTCAACAATATTGTTCTTAGGATTTTCTACAGATAATGAGACAAGCATGGTCTTGCCAATCCAGATTAGTTGAATGTCTCATCAAGTCTATTGGTTGGTTTCCAGGCCAATATTAAATAAATTGAATGTCTTGTAATTACTAAGTAACTTGCTGTCATCACAAACAAGATATCTCAAACACTCATGTACTTCTATTTTTTTTCTTCAGTTCTTTCATCAGATTTTGTTGACATCATCTAAAGAAAAGCAGCTGTATTGCTTTATGGCTTGAAAAGCTTATATTGGGATCAGATAAAATTGTCATGGAAAGTGATAACATTGTGGAAGGAAAATCACTATTTTCCATCTGATTTTATTCAATAATGTGACACATATTGTCTTATGTTCTCTGGCTTTGGTAAAAGAAGTCCAAGCCTTTCTTGTATTTAGTTCATGCACCTATCCCAAAAAGAAAAATGTATCCTAATTTTTTGGTCTCATAAAGAGGCTGCAATTTTCTAATTTCTAGTGAATAATCTGAGGTCACTATGTTACCAGAAAATGAGCATCCAGATGCCAATTTCCAGAGAACAATTCTGTTTGCCTTGCTGGATGTATTTGCCATTTTTACAAGACTAAGGAAAATCCTATTCCCTCAAGGATTCATTTCATATTGTAGAATCAAATGACTTGAACATGCTGATGTGGGCCAGTGTTTGGCCTAGCAGGTAGACGTCCCATATCAGAGTACCTGGGTTCTATGCTTGGCTGCAGCTCCAGACTCCAGCTTCCTGCTAGCGCAGAGCCTGAGAGAGTTGGTGATGGTGATGGTGATGGCTTGAGTAATTGGGTTCTTGCCTTTCAAAGAGGTGACCTGAACTGAGTTCCAACATCCTGCCTTTGGCCCTCCTCTCCAACTGTTGTAAGCATTTGGGGAGTAAACCAGTGAAATGAGAGTTCTCTGCTTGTCTGTCTCTCCTCTCCCTCAGTGTCTCAAATAATTTAAGACACTGATGTTCAAACTACTTGTTTAGTAGCTCAAGGTTGAAATGATCAGATTTGCAACCACAGAACAGTCCTGTCCCATCTACTGCTTTTTGCTGGAGAAAGTAATATACCCTTTGAGATTTCTCGGCAAGACTGAAGTCACACAGATGAATTTGTGCCCATTTCAAATGAGAAAAGATGCACTGTTGGTGCCAGCAGTCCCCTTTAGCTGCTACTAAGATATTCACATTGAGAGAAATGTAACATTTAAATGGAGATAGAAGCTAAATTATATTGCTAGAAGTGAAAATAATGGGGTAGGAAAGATTGATCTAGTAAGGGTTTTAATTGAAGAAAACTTGAGTTAGGTGTTAAGGCTTGGAAGTCCTCCTTCCAAAGAGAAGAGAGGCGGCCAATGCTAATACAAATATTCTTCAACTGATGATGAGGTTACACATGTCCTGATAAACCCATTTTAAATTGAAATGTAAGTCAACATGAAATCAATACACTTTTTGAACATAACTTAGCCTAGCTTTAGACACACTAAGTACACTTATGTTAGCCTACAATTGAGTGAAATCGTCTAACCTAAAGCCTGTTTTTAAATGAAGTGTGGCAACACTATGGAGTATCAGTTGCTTTCTCTTGTGTTCATGTGGCTGACTGGGAGCTTTAGTCCACTACTGTGTATAGTATCATGAGAGAATAGTAGATTGTATTTTGCGTTTTTAGCTTTTCTCAAGCTGGTGACATGTAACAGTTTCTACTGAACAGGTACCACTTTTGCACCCTTGTGAAGTCCAAAACAGGTGGAGGTCTCACCATCTCGTTCCACAGTCTGTCCTGCCCTTTCCTCACTCGTCTTCGAGTCCTGTATTCATAGCCTGGGTATTCCTGGTATCGTATCCACTGGCCTTCCTCTCCATTCCACCTGGCATCCTGATTCACATTTCTCAAAGCTGTAGCTTTGTGGTGGCTCCCTGAGAGCAAGAATGGCTGCCCCATGATAACTTCAGAACAACTCCTCTCTGTATCACTGCCCTTCACATCATGGCAACTGCCCATCTATCCATCCTTTCTTCACTTCACTCTTGTTTATGTGCCAAGCACACTACTTGCTGCTTCTTGCCCATAGTCCTCCTTTGCCCATCTCGCAGCACCTCTGTAAAGCTCTTGTTTCAGTTCCTTTTACTTTTTTTCATTCATTCAGATAAATGTGTTCTTTCATTTAACTTTCACTTCCCTCGCGACCTTGACCATTGGGCTGCTGAAGCAATTCCTGGATTTCCTAATCAGATTCTTTCACATTGTTATACTTTATGCACGTATTTGTGTCTGAGTGGCTGGTGTAAAATGCAAACCATTGTTCCATTACTCGTGATTATAGACACTGTAGGAGGTGGCCCACCATAGATACCTCACACTGTGTGTTGCAGAGGCCTGCCTTGATAAGCATGGAAGGGATTCAGCGTGTTTAAAAACAAAAGGTGGGATTACTGATACCATATAACATGGGAACAGACAAGTTTCTTTTCACTATTTGTCCAGAAAAAGCTGAATTGTGACCCTTTATTGGATCACCCTCACTTGATCAGTGATATACTCTATTTCTTCCATTGAGAGATTTTAACTTTTTGGTTAAAGGTTAACTTTCTGGACATTTTCAGACTTAAATTACATCATGTAACAGGACACAAGGGATACCTGATATCCATTTGAGTGGGGTTTTAATGGGTCGAGTAAACCTATTCTGGCCATGGGGAATACCTTACTAAACTCACACACTCAGACATGCAAAGCTCTATGAGGGGAAACATGAGCATGGCCTTTTAAAAGGCTTCAGGTTCATTTTATAAAATTATCAATGGTTTTCACTTTGGTAGGATGTCATTGAAAGAAACCTTAGTTCACTCTAAATGCAAGCCTAGATAATGTTAAAGTTATCAGGTTCTTTTCATTTCATTCAAAATTAAATCTTGCTTAAAAGTTTGCCTCTGTAAGAAAATCCTTCTACTTAGACATAACCCTTTCTGTGTGACATGTCTGTGTATACATTGCCATATAATCATGGTGAACAGAATCACCAACAAGCAGCTAATTTTAGCACTATTCCTTTTATGCAAGATATCTTTAAATCGTGCTGGTTTCAAATGATGAAACCCACATCCCTCATTTAGGGCAGTAAAAACTGGATTTGACAACCACCTAGTTTAGCAACCACTCAAAATTCATCCCACCAAGAAATGTATTTTAGATCTGCATTCCATTACTTGGTTAGTGTGTTCAAAGTAAGTTATAATACTAGTATTGTAATCAGTTTGGCGAAATTCAGAGTGCAGCCCTTGGAAGGTGATCACTGTACCCTTCCATTTCTTCATGTCTCAGATTCATTCATGCCCCTCCCCCACACCAAGCAGGAAATGTGCAACTATGGAACTATAGACCTTCTGCCTTAGAAGAAGAAACGGAACAAAGCAAAATTCCGTCATTTCGTTTCTCTTCCAGACAGGAAAAGCCATGAAGCGAACATTCTGATTAGTATGACGACAGCAGAAACATTGTACAGCACCTCCTGAAAAATTTCTTCCAAAAATATAGATTCGTGTTTTTTTTTTCCTTGCTGCCTTCTTCCATGTTCAGTCTTGGAATTTAGCTATGATAGCTGGAATTCCTGATTGTACCCTGGGAAGAGTTAATCCTCGGGATGACAAGGCAGAAAACTAGAAGCAACCTGAATGCTTAAAACTTAAGCAAAACTTTCTTTAAATTGCTAAAAATAACCCATGTTGTGTGTGCCCTTGTTGTATTTTATCTTTGAGTCACACCTGTGTCCCACAGAATGATACAATACTTGATAGAGAGCAAATAATGAAACAGAGGGTGACATAAACATGAGAGGGAATTTAGGCCCTGTCTAGTTTTTTCACCCTATTCCTATCATCTACAACAGTGTTTGCAACGCTAAGTACCTTGAATGAATAAAGCTGTGAACAGCATACAAAGAACAATGCTTTTTGTCACCTCTTCTTTGAGTGTTCTACTTTGCATCTCACATTTTCCCTGGATGGAAGGTCTATAAAGATGTGAATTGTGGTTTTTCACTTTTGTTTATAAAATGGAGTTTCTAGCACACTAATCTGCTAGAAGAATTTTCATATTTGAGTTGAATGCTTTCCTAAATGTTAATATTTCTCTAATTTTTACTTGATTGGGTTACAGCTTTCAAGTTCAAGGATCTTGTGATAACACTTCATTTTGGATATATCCATTTATTGAGCATTTTCCACGCTTAAAGCGCCCTTTACTCTCCAACCCCCACCCACTATATATGATGCTTCATCTATTTCCAGAAGAAATTGCTTTAGAATTATAAGAATCAATTCTGATTGACTCATGTGGTATATATGTATAGGTTGAAAATAAAAAGACAAACTAAGATACACTTTGACCCAGAAACTAGCAAAGAAAATTGTTCAAGGAGGCTAATGATCTTGGAAAAATTACCTTAAATGTGGACACAAGAAATCCAAGTAAAACAATTTTTTCCAAAGAAATTTCATCATCGAATTTATTTCTATGGTTCATTAACTGTGTACATGGTTAATTAATATCTCTGGTTCATATAAAACTTGTAATAAGACCAATTAAAATATTTAAAGGGATTTTATTTGCTTATCTTAATGATCTTGGTTTATGTCCTGGAGGCATAGAGCAGAGAACAAAGAATCACAGCTTCTCCTTTATTATAAGAATCTAAGGAAATTGTGTTAATGCTATTAAGACTATTTCATTTTTTGTTTATATAAATGGAACAAACTTTATATATACTTTAAAGATTTACTTCTTTATTTGAAAATCAGAGAAGCAGAGACAGAGAGAGAGGGGTCTTCCCACTCCTGTTTCACCCCCTAAATGGCTGCAATGGTCAGAGTTGGGCTGATCCAAAGCCAAGAGCCAGGAGCTTCTTCCAGGTCTCGCACGTGGGTACAGAGGCCCAAGGACTTGGGCCATCTTCTGCTTTCCCAGGCCGTAGCAGAGAGCTGGATCGAAAGTAGAGCAGCCAGGACTTGAATGGGCACCCATATGAGATGCTGGCACTGCAGGAAGCAGCTTTACCTGCTATGCCACAGCACCAGCCCGCATATATTTTATATATATATATATACACACACAATTTTAAGGACATAATGGAGACTTCTCACCCTACCGTCCTTCACTCTTCTACCCACTCCTTCCTTATTTTAATTTTTGCATTGACATACTTTCAATTTACTCTACACTCTCAAGCTTATTTCTGAAACTGATTTGTACTGTTTTAAATTGTTGAATTTATTACATTTAAAAATTCTTTTCTCCTTTTGTGCCAACATAATCTATGTGTAAATTGCTAACTTACTAGGAGTGACATCAATGAGTAAGGGCTTCTGTTACTGAACAGTTTTTGGATTGACTGGTGTTAATCCTGAGTTCTCTACACCAGTATTTTTTACCCTGTTTCCAAAGTCTAACTTTCATGTCCATATAGTAATTAAATTTAGTCTGTAACTTACTAAACTTACAATTACGTATTACAAGTAATTCATCCTGAAAGGTATGTCCCTAAGTAATATTGATAAGGTATTTTTTCTTGCTAAATTATAGACATTTTTCTATAGTCATAAAACTCCTGTTCAAGAAATTGTCACAGCAAAATATATTATAGCCATAGTTGTCTCAGTTATTCATAGAAGAGCTTTGGCAAAAATCTTAAGGTTCAAAAAAATCATCAGTTCTGACTGGCCAGTTGATATTTATCTGCCCTTAAACTGCAACACAATTGTCAACTCTCAGCCTGGGCCCAGATAACCTCCACTTGTCTGCCTTTTGTTCTTTATGAAAAGGCTGGTTGAACAAAACAGTGAGAGAAATAACTGAGGACATATGGTTCATTCATTCCTTTAGGCTACATTTCAATCTTTGAATCCAAGGAAACTTCCAGAAGCAGGTACATGAATTCCCTTGATTTGGGCCCCAAGTACTCCTCTCCCACCAGGTCTTAAAGACTTGCCTTCATACGCTGAAGGGAGAATGTGCGATACTGAGGGCTCCTGGAAGAACAACTAATGTGCTAAAGATTCTATCATAAGTCCTGTCCCATTGTATCGAGCCCTTTGGACAGGATTTTAAGGTGCTGTAGTTTCCTCTTAACCATCAATTTTCTTGAATTTATACTCAAAACCAAACCTGCTTAGCGCTCTGTGTTCCCTTTCCTAATAAGCGAAATGACTGTGCATCTGTCGAGTCAATGTCTAACCTCCGTCGTTCTTCCTATAAAATATCTGCAGAATCGGCACCCTTCACAAGCCTCACTGCCTCCTCTTGGTGTCCTGATTCCTTTAGCCTCAGGCTCCAATCTGGCTCACCAAGGTGCTATCGTCCATTCTGTCTTTAAAATTTCAATGCTATGTTTATCATGGACTTAAAAAATTTAAATATCTTCACATTAACATTACTATAAATCTTATATTCACTATGTTTTTTGTCTTGGTTGCTGAATATTTGGTTAACTTTCATTTTGTGGCAAGTACCTCATTCACTTCCATATAATCCCAACAGTGTTCCCCACATCCCTGTTTCTTAGCTTTACTGGTGTTTGGCTCTACCTGAGTTGGGAACAGACTTGCAACAAAGAATTGGAGGACAGGGAGACACGGAGAGAAGCGGGAGGAGGTCTTTGCTTTCCTACCTGGAGCTGTTCTAGGGGCAGAGAATAGACTAGCACTACATAAAAATTAAGTTTTTTGTTTTGCTTTTTGACAGGCAGAGTGGACAGTGAGAGAGACAGAGAGAAAGGTCTTCCTTTGCCGTTGGTTCACCCTCCAATGGCTGCTGCAGCCAGCGTGCTGCAGCTGCGCACCGCGCCTATCCAAAGGCAGGAGCCAGGTGCTTCTCCTGGTCTCCCATGGGGTGCAGGGCCCAAGGACTCGGGCCATCCTCCACTGCACTCCCTGGCCACAGCAGAGAGCTGGCCTGGAAGAGGGGCAACCGGGACAGAATCTGGCGCCCCGACCGGGACTAGAACCCGGTGTGCCGGCGCTGCAAGGCAGAGGATTAGCCTACTGAGCCACAGCGCTGGCTTGAAAATTAAGTTTTAATAGTTCCCAGGACTGGGTACTCAATTTCTAGGATTTTTGAGAGGCAGAGTTACAGAGAGAAGAAGAAACAAAAAGTCTTCCATCCATCGGTTCACTGCCTAAATGGCAACAACAGCTGGAGCTGGGACAATCCGGAGCCAGGAGCTTCCTCTTAGTGTCACCGTAGACTGAATCACTTATGAGTAAATAGAACAGTTGTATACCTGCTTCTGTTTCACCTAGGGCTGAATGAAGTTTCCTTCGTCAAATAAAAATGACAGAAATACCTGCATTCATAGTTATGTGACAGGTCATGTTTTTCTACGTATTGCTCATATCTATTATCTGTTTCTTGCTGATTTGTTGGTAGTTTTATTAAAACCTAGAACAGTGCCTTGTACGTAGAAGGAGCTTAATATTTTAGCATTCACCTATTGAACAAATAGTTATGAGAACCTATTATTGGCCGTCAACTTCTCCGTCTGCTGGAAATTGTGAACAAGGCAGACAAATTCTAGGAAGTCTTCCTGGATTCTGAGGCAGGGCGAGGTTATGATGTCACAACACCCAGCAACTTATGTTATAGGAAGGCAGATAGGACTCAACTGATAAGATTTGTGAGCTAGGAGACCATACTTTCCCCAGTGCCCCCTTCCTGATGTCATACCCCTATCTGCTGATCAGACGACATAACCACTCCCCTCTGGAAGTGAATAAAAGGCCTGGAGCAAGCTGGTCCTGCCCTCGTCCCGCACCTCCAGGTACATGGCCTTGTGGTCACCTGCTCTCTGCTTTCCTGCCCATATGCTTGCACCACGTGGCTCCCGGCCTGCTCTCTGCCTGGTATGGACCCAACTTAGTTTCTGGACTTCTTTCTCCCCTAAATAAACCCCTAAGTTTCCTGTATATTTATTTCATTGAACAAATATTAAAAACTGTACCATGTTGCCTGTATCATTTATAAGCAGCTGATATTTAGAATTCTTAGCTAAATATATGACACAAACTCTAATTTTGAGTTAAGTTCCCAATTTCACTTCCACTCAAGGAATATTTCATAAGATCTTTCAAATGTATCTTCCGAAAGTTCCATAAAGGCAGGGAGTGTATCCATCTTTTTGCTGATTCTAGTACCTAATGGTCTGGCATTTTGGATATGCTCACTGAAGATGTCAATAAGCGAGGCAACTACATTTCTCAATAGTTCTTCTATGGAGACTATCCTGAATCCATTGCTGCCTGCATGCTTCCTCATGTAGCCCTGATTTTGTTCAGGAATCCATCTTTCCCTATGGAACCCATAAAACTCAAGGGGAGCTGATCGCTTCTCTGTTGTAAGGGATTTAACCCAATAGTCTTCTTGAAAGTATTTCTAGTTACCTTGGCAATGACTTCTTCAGGTATGGTCATGCAATTCATGTCTGTACCATCTGTGATGTAATCAAATATGGAAAATGGTTATCTTAACCAGGATCTTCACTGCTAGGCTCAACACAAACGCCTACCTGCCTCCTGCCCCTCCTTTGTGAGGTTGTTTTGTTTTGTTTTTCTAGAAGCATAGGGACAGAATGTTTGATGGGTTTTTAGGTGATCTTTGAAAAGTGTGCAATAATACCTGAAAGACTTCAAGATTTTGAGTTCTTAACACTAATTTATCAATTTATTCTGCTACTTGCTCAAATCCATTGAAACAATTTTGTTTCTCTCCTGTCTCTAACATAAGAATGGTTATAGAAGCCTGAAAGAATCAACACAAATATCTCTTAACATTTTAGAAATTGAAAAACCTAATATTGTATGAGAAATGATAACTGGACAGAGTTCTTGAGAAATAGAATCACAAATTAGAGCCGGTGTTGTGTTGTAACAGATTAAGCTACCACCTGCAATGTCAGCATCCCATATTGGTGCTTGTTCGAGTCCTGGCTGTTCCACCTCTGATCTAACTCTCTAATGTGCCTGGGAAAGCAGTGGAAAATGGCCCAACTACTTGGGCCCTGCCACCCATGTAGAAGACCAGGAAGAAGCTCTTGCTGCCATTTGGAGAGGAAATCACTGGACAGAAAATTTCTATCTCTTCCTCCCATCCCTCTACCCCAGTCTAACTCTGCCTTTCAAATCTTTTTTAAAGAAATCACAAATTATTAAACCATTTAAAATAAGATTTTACTTTGGCATCTAAATATTGTGATCATATAGTTGGCTAGCAGGAGAAACTATCACATTTTCTATTTGTTTGCTGTGCCAATTCACATATTCTGGTATTGAGGCATAATCAAAGTTACTTTTGTGGGTAGAGAACACAGCTTGAAAGGGCTTTAGTTAGATTAATCTTTCTCACAATCTACTTTTTCTAGTCATTTTTAAGCTTTTGGCAAGTTAGCTAGCTTTTTAGACAGGCCAGTTTTGGCTATGAGAACAATAAGGGCCCAGTTGCAGAATGAGGGGGAAAGAGGTTCACAAGACACTGAGGTTTGATGACTGTGTATCATTTGTGGGCTACAGAAGTAGAAGGGAGTCTTTTGACGTGTTGCCCTGCACAGAAGAAAGCGGAACTGGGAGAAAAGGAACTTCAGAGCCTTAGGATCCTGACCTAGTGACTTTCTTCCCAGTTCCTAGAAGATCAATCCTAACATCAGCCAATTGCCACGAGTAAGTAGTGGTGGTGGAAGTTATGGGGTTAGGTGTCAAAAGGCTTCTTAGGGTGAGCACAAGAGCCTTGAAGTTGAAGGTAACAGTTTGAAAATGCTCTCAAAGTTGTTGTGAGTGTCAGGAGCCCGTGATTTGTGAGCTCTGGCCTTGCTGTGCGTCAGCCCTCTAACCTTTGTCAGAGCTGGCCTGCACAAGTGTGTAAGCAGCTGCCGGTGGAGTGTGATTTCAAGGGCATCAAGAGGCCCACTTGGCCCTAAGTATTTCCCCTGGATCTGTCATAACCTCCTCATGAGCATCCCATCTGTCTTAATAAATCTTGGATGGATGGATAGGTAGATGATTGGATAGATGGATGAACCTATTCAGTGTGCATGTGTTTCACACTTAGATATTATATGCCAGATAATATGCAAAATGCAGAGAACACCAGCATAAATACAATCCATATGTTCTTGCTTTTTTGTACCCTAGTTAGAAAAAAAGGTAAAAATAAGCACAAAAACTATAAGTGAGTTCTAAAAATTTAGGATGAAATCAGCTGTGCTGAAGATAATGGACTTTAGAAAAGTCTGCAAAAGAAAACATTTCTGATATAAAAAATGAACCTAGTTCAAATGTGAAAATACTGGTAGGAAGAAAAACAATAACCTCATTGGCCCAGGTTAGGTGTTTCAAGAATTTTTGCTTGAGAGGGTAAAAGTAGAGTGTTAAGAAAATGAAGGACTTTAGGGGAAGGAGAAACAGAGTACCCAGGCTGAGCAAAAAGGGTAGGAGGCCGAGGGCCGGGAACCAAACACGTATCCCATTGGTAAACCTGATGGAAGACTGCATTCCGAAAGCCCAACTACACAGACAAGCTGCAGTAACAAAACCTGAGAAGTGGAAAAAACACTGTGCTCACGGGTGCTGTCTTTCTGATGGGAATTTAAGAATAGTATATCAATTAGAGGTGACAGAATTAACATTGAGGGCCCCTGGTTTAGAAACAAAGGAAGACCTGGGGCTATTTTTAAATGAACTACTGGTTTGCTTCAGGTTAGAATATTTCTTGCCACTTCTGAAACCATTTGGTTTTCCATTTATCAAGTGCCTTTGAATTAAACTTGTGTGCAAATGACAATGATCTTCATAACTAATTTCTCTTTCCACATTTGAGGAGTGATACTGACAGAATAATAGCTGAAGAAATGACTAAAGGAATGAAAGATTTCTGTTGCCTGTGACACATTTATGTGACATTTGCACATCTTCATTCATCTAGGAAGGTGGCTGTGGGGAAAGCCAGAACAGTCTTACTGCAGATTACTGGTTTTTATATGAAGAGCTGTAGTTTTATTTTCATACTTGATGAGCCAGGTCTCTAAATTTCCATTATGTATTCCTGAAGCACAGACTGACTTCTAGAAGATGAAAGTTTAGCCTTGCGGGTGAGCCTCAAACTAAATTAATGCAGCTTTCTGGTGTCTCCTTTAAAATTCCCAAGATAAGAAGTCCCTCTATTTGCAATCCATTATCGCTATTTAAACATCTTTCATGGCTGGTGCAGTGCTTTCCAAGGAACTGGGTAGGTTGACTGTGAACAGTAGCAGTTCATAAAGACAGCAGAGCCCTCACCTCCCAACCCTATCTCCTACTTTGTTTTTCTGTGTTCAGCCTGAAGACTCTTAGTATCAAATGGAGGAACACATTTTTCTTTCTAAAAGACATCAAGGGGAAATGAAGAGGAGCAAAGCCTCAAAAGCAGTGTTTTCAAACTTGTAAAGTTTCCCTCTACAAATCATGGAGTCTG
This sequence comes from Oryctolagus cuniculus, assembly GCF_051225735.1. Taxonomy (NCBI): domain Eukaryota; kingdom Metazoa; phylum Chordata; class Mammalia; order Lagomorpha; family Leporidae; genus Oryctolagus; species Oryctolagus cuniculus. The sequence goes on along the minus strand of NC_142872.1, from coordinate 133,237,988 downwards.
CTTTCTAACAATAACTAAAGAAACTTGCACATCAAATAGCTCTGGCAAAATGGCATTTCTTTTTTAATATTCATGTACACAAACTAGAAATGTACAGATTGAACAGCAAATAATTAGAAGTCCATAAAAAATAGGAAAACACCTGAAAATTCATCTTATTGTTATAGAAATCAATGCTGCTGGTACTGTATAAATCCTAAAAGCAGATGGATTTTGACTTTCTCTAATTGTCAGACCCAAATTGCCTTTTTTATTAAGAAAATATTGCTGTGCAGAACTATTACTCTCAAAGCTGAGTTCTAGATTCTGTGGCAATGCTGAGTGAATTCACTTCCTCCATGTGCATGATGAATAATAAGAGTGAGCTTGTGGCCCTGCTGCTGAGTTTTCATTATAATGGAGGAACAATGGTCTTTGAAAGTCAGATAATCCCCAGGGCCCATTGTGGTCATCTGTTTTAACCCAACATTTCTCCCAACAGCTAGTGAGATACAAGGTTGAATGATGATCTTCTCTGCCTGCCTGACCCTGCATGCACCCACCTCTTAGAGGTGCTAAGGAACAGAGAATGACCAAAAGGCAGGGAGTAGGAGGGGAGGGGAAAGAAAAACAAACTTGGTGATCAACCCCAAATGACTGAGCTATGGCTGGGTTCTATTACTCATTTGAGCTTTCTCAGATGTGCTTTGAAAGACTTTTATGTCATCATTTCTTTCCTTCTCTCCGAGCTAATCTTTTATGCAAGGAACTGAGGGTGCAAAGCACTTGAATGAGGTCCAGGTAGGCTGCCAGAACTCAAGATGCTCAAGCACAATATCAGGATCTTTTTCTTCGGAAGACCGGCTTTGACCGGCTTCTCAACTGTGCCAGCTCAACTGCCAGTGATGAACAAAATTGAAAGCTACAAAGTTGTGGGTGAAAATTCAGATGCTATTCATTAATCTTTGATATTTACATATAGCTCTAAGTAGGTATCTTTCAAATTGGGTATTTTGGTATTTGGTGTATCCAGTTTCTAAAAAAGCAGCGTGAGGCTTAGAGAAATGTTCTGCATTGAGTTGTACGTTGATCTATCCTATCAGAATAGTTTTAAATTCTTGTATCATGAATTATACATAGGACAATCTGTGTCATTTAAATAAAATCCGCCTACTGGGGACCGTGTGTATGGCCTGGGTCAAATCTTTGGAAGCACCATTGTGGAGAAGAATGCTCCCTGGCCATGTCTCCTCTGCTTCAATTGTCCAAGGGCTAAGAATGAACACCAAAGAGGAAGGAATACATCAATCTGAGTCACCAGCACTTCAAAGATGCTCGCTCTTTCTCAAAAGACGAACAACTGCAGGCTTTCATCAGACATAAACTCGCTTAAAGGAGATTTTCCTAAAGGAGGTAGACTTTGTATAAAACTGTTTGCTGTAGATTTAATGGTAGAGGGAATTTGTTAGTATAAAAACTAGATTCATCATTGTAATGATGATTTAGGAGTAACAATGTTTCAAGCATAAATGCTAGGTGCTTTACATAAAGTTCATTAAGTAATTAAATTACATGATTTATCAGATAGCTACTCTATTCCTCATCTATAGCAGAGATAGTTAAAAGTGAACCACAGAGATCTTTAGTTGTAACAGAATTTACATTTTGTTTGATAATTAAATTTAAAACAATACATACTTGTATACTTCACTAAGGGACCTAAAACCTCCTCGAAGATCCTATTGATGCTGATGAAGTTTGATTTTTTTTTTTTTGAGATCCTCAAAAAGGAATAGTTTCACATGTCTAATCAGTTGAAAATATCACTGAAGAGTTCATATTGCTCATAATTACTCTAAGATTTCTAAATCTAGACCAAGTTTCTCACGTTAATATTTTCACATTTTGCTTACATTAAACTTTATGTATTTCAGATTTGCTAAGGAGACATGGTAAAAAATAAATCCAATAGATGTTAGTGTCTTTTCTACATAAAAAGCTTCTAAGACTCAGTATGAAATATGTAGAACAACTAAATATGAAAATGGAACATATACAGAAATTCAATGCAGAGTACTTTAAATGGGTAGACTTGAATAAAGTTTAACACTAAATTGGAATGATAAATGTCAAATAATATAGTATGCTAATAAATTATAAAGTATTAAAACCAGGGTGGTTTTTTTTTTCCAAGGTTATAAAAATATGGTACTCTCAGACATCACTGGTGAGAGTATAAATCATTAAAACATACACATAGTTTATCAGGATCCCTAGCTCTTAAATGTTTATAATTTCTCAATTTTACTTATGGTTATTTGTATGGAGAAAAGAGTATCTACTCATTTGACCTATGAGAATACTTAGAATAACTTTAAAAGTATTATAAAGGCAGAATTGAGAGTGAGAGAGACATATCTTCCATCTGCTGGTTCACTCCTTAAATGCCTGCAACAGCGAGGATTGGACCAGGTTGAAGCAGGAGACAAACTCCACTGAGGTCTACCATAGTTGGCTCTTAAGCTGGGTAGCTGGGTCTGTAACTAGTCCTCCAATATGGGATGCAGGCATCCCAAGCAGTGGCTTAATCCACTATACCTCAGTGCCTGCCCCTTCAAGTGGGAAAATTTAACTTATAAACTTGGCATAAAATAAATGTTGGGTCAACACTTTTATGATAAAGCCATAGGATACCTATTTATAGTTTGAAGATTAAGGAAAATAAAAACATAAAAGTTTGGAGTTGGTACTGCTGTTTTGATGCCATTTGGGATACCTGCATCCATACTGGAGTGCCTGGGTTTGAATACTGGCTCCACTTTTGCTTCCTGCTAACGCATAGTCTGGATGGGAGCAGATTATGACTCAAGTGGTTGGGTTCCTGACACCCATTTGGGAGACTTGGATTGGGTTCCAGTTTCCTGGTTTGGGACTTACCCCACTCACACTGTTTAAAGAATTTGTGAGTAAACCAATAGACCGAAGCTATTTGTTTCCATTTTTCTCTCTGCTCTTCTAATAAAATGAAAAAGATAAGCTAAATTTGCCTAGAAATTTTGACATCTATACACATTTGCACAGTATATTATATATTATATGCATCTAACTGTATAATAGACTATGAAAAAGTTGATATTAATACTGGAACTATGGAATGTTTTTGTTGTATCCATATATTTCTGCATTAAAAACCCACAATTAGGGGCCAGCACTGTGGCCTAGCGGATAAAGCTGCCACCTGCAGTGCTGGCATCCCATATGGGCGATGGGTCAAGTCCTGGCTGCTCCACTTCCAATGCCGCTCTCTGCCATGGCCTGGCAAAGCAGTGGAAGATGGCCCAAGTCCTTGGGCCCCTACACCCATGTGGGAGACCCAGAGGAAGCTCCTGGCTCCTGGCTTCAGATCAGCGCAGCTCCGGCTGTCGCGGCCATCTGGGGAGTGAACCAGCAGATGGAAGACCTCTCTCTGCCTCTGCCTCTCTGTAACTCTGCCTTTCAAATAAATAAATCTTTTAAAAACACAATTAATACATTTATAATTAGAAAAATTATTTACTTATCTAAGACCACATATTTCTTGTGAAGATAAATATGGTTGATTATAAAAAGAGTATCTATGACATTCTCAGGAAATAGCCCAATATAAATCCACGGGAAGGAAGTTCTACTTCACAATGGCTCTCAGTATTAATTAAAACAAATGCAGTGACTTCCCCCATGCTGCTGGGTTCACTGCCTCAGGGTGGAAGGGAAAGGTGATGTTTCAACCAGGGCTGTGATTGCTGTAGTCTTTTTGGAAGACACTGTGTCACCACTTAGCATTAAATGCACACATCTTTCTCCCTTAAGAATAAATTCTGCAGAAGTATATACCCCAGTGGATAACGTTGTATTATAGAATGTTCGGTGTAGCATTTTTCTTATAAAAGCAAAATGTTGGGTACAATCTAATGTCCTTCATTAGATAAATGTTTAAAATAGACCTGGTAGTGGCTGAAAAAGCCTGGAGAGATCCATGTGTAATGACATGGAGAGAGATCCCCAGGCATATATGTCGCTCCCTTGCCCGCAAAGGAACGACGCTTCTCGCAGATTATTGGTCTTCCGTAGACTTTTATTAAGAAAAACAGCGATGTGGACAGGGGGAAAGAGAAAGAAGAAAAAGCCCCTACTTCCCGCAGCACCCAGCTTATATAGCGCTAAAGTCCATGTGTGAAGCACTCCAATCAGCTTCTTGTCCACGCGGCGTGCATGGGTTCCTCGGCCAATCAGCTGAAGTATCACGCGGCTGGCAGGCTGGAGCGCAGTCCTCAGCGCCATCTTGTTGTTTACCGCACTCGCAGTTTCACTTCCTCCCAGCGCCATCTTGTGGGGTCAGCGTCCCGATCCCCACAATATGTTTTTTCTAAAAAAGCACATGAAAAAAAAATAAAAGCACATGGCACAACAATGTATTCCGTATGATTCAACTGAGGTTAAAAAAAACCATGATTATATAGAAAATACCTAAAGGGAGATATCTTGAATTTAACTCTGTTTATCTCTTTGGAAGGAAATGAGCCAAGAGTCATTGTAGGCAATGAAATAGGAGTTTTTAATTTTTATTCTTTGACAATGTTGGAAGTTTTAGCAAGAGAATTCTTGTGCAACATATGACTTAAAATGATCAATGACCCAAGGAAAGTGTCACTCATTTGTCTTAGTCAGACACTAAAATATTGGCAGATTCCATCATGCTCTTAAAACTGTGAATTACTTTCTGCAAAATAAAAGTATTTTCCTTATCCCTTAAACTACTTTAATTTTTGTGGCCAGAATAAAGCTGATTTTGGCAAGAAGGTGCAGCATTCTCAGAGTAGGAGAAACCCATAGAGTAATGCATCCAATATATTAAGTTGCAATAGCCCCCTTTTTGGTCGTATCATCATGTCTTAACAAAACATGCTTATTTTTCCAATTTTAATAATCCTCCAGTGACCATTTTGCTTGATTTCTTTATTTCTTCATGCCAGTAATGGAAAACAAATTTTGATTAAAATGTCTTGTTCACTTTTTGACTGTTCAAGTCTCTGCTTCCAAGAAGAGCCAAAGGATAGTAATATTTGAAATAAAAATAATTTTTCTCTTTGATTAGACTTTTCCAAAACTGAAGCTAAGCCTTTTTATAATTATAACTTGTGCTAATTAAAAGTATTACATAACATGAAAGTGTAAGGAAAAATAATGAGATAACCAATGAAGCATTTTAGTGTATATATTGTGTGTATATCCAATTTCTTGGTTTTTTTCCCCATGTGATATATTCCTTACTTTTATCATTATTTAAAAATTATCCAGTATAGGGATCTTCCATTATTAGATACAAAGGTTTCTAGTACATCTGGTTGGTTACAAATATAATAACTTTTTCCTTGCTGGTAAATCCTGCTTCCCATAACAGTGGATGAAAATGTCAGTTATTCAGGTTTTCAGTTTTCCTTGCTGCCATGCTGTGGGCAAAAGGCCCATACCTGGTCAATAAAACCAAATAATAAAGCTCCTGGAGTAGGTTTTCCTCAATAATAATATAACGGCTGGCGCCACGGCTCACTTGGCTAATCCTCCACCTGCAGCGCTGGTACCTCGGGTTCTAGTCCCGGTTGGGGCTCCAGATTCTGTCCCAGTTGCCCCTCTTCCAGGCCAGCTCTCTGATGTGGCCCAGGAGTTCAGTGGAGGATGGCCCAGGTCCTTGGGCCCTGCACCCGCATGGGAGACCAGGAGGAAGCACCTGGCTCCTGCCATCGGATCGGCGCAGTGTGCCAGCCGTTGTGCGTTGTGGCCATTTTGGGGGTGAACCAATGGAAGGAAGACCTTTCTCTGTCTCCTTCTCTTTCACTGTCTAACTCTGCCTGTCCAAAAAAAAAAAAAAAAAAATGCCTGGAGAAATTGCCCATTTTCTCTGATTTATTTACTAAAAAGCAGAGTGACAGGGAAGGAGTGGGGTGGAGATGGAGGGGAGAGAGAGAATCTTTTATCTGCTGGTTAACTCCTAAATGCCCACAAATAGCAAGGGTTGGGCCAGGCCAAAGTCAGGAGTAGGAGCCAGGAACTCCTTCTGGGTCTCCCATATTGGTGGTGAGATCCCTGGCACTTGGATCATCCTCTGCTGCTTCCCCAGGCACATTAACATCAAGCTGGCCTGGAAGCCAAAGGTAGCTGGGATTTGAACTGGGCTCCTACAGGATTTGGGTGTGTCACCCAGCAGCTTAACCCACTGTTCCACAATGCCTGCCCCCCTTCTCCTGCCTTTGGGTGTGATTATATGAAGTGTGATACTTGGAGTTGCAGGAGCTTTCTTATGGTCAGGAGAAAGAAAGTTTAAGAGGAGAACTCTGCCCAAAATAAGAATATCATCTGACTATTAAGGTTCTGGATCTGACATTCTGAACTGGTGAGCCAATGCTGACATGTTTCTGGGGAAGGCATTGGCCCAGTGGTTAAGACGCTAATTGGGATACCCATGTCTCACACTGGAGTGCCCGAGTTTGACCCCTTGCACTGACTCTTGATCCCAGCTTCCTGAGAATGGGGACTGAGGCAGAGGTGATGGCTTAAATAGTGGGTTCCTGCCACACACCTGGGAGAGCTGGATTGTGTTCTCAACTCCTGGCTTCAGCCCAATTCCAAACCTGGCTGGTGCAGGCATTTGCAGAGTGAACCTATGGATGTCCGTTTGTCTCTGTCTCTCTCTGCCTCTCAGATAAAGAAAAAGGAACATTTTCAGGAATTTTTATGGCTAAAAAATACCAGTGTTTAACCAAACTTGATCAGGTTATATTATTACCTGCATCCAAAAGCAAACTGATACAGGATGATTTCCAACTTTTCAACTTTGAAAGTAAAACAAATGTCCATTAGTAAACATAAAATTTTATAAATGTCTGTTTTTCTGAAATAAAAGTAGTGAAAATCCTGAATCTAACATTAAGGTAACTTTAAATATAATAAAATTATTTTACAAGAATTTTTAGGCAGAATTCACTGTACACCTTATGTTTTTGTCATTGTAGCCAGGGTTTAAATTCGAGATTCAGATCACTCACAAAGGGGATAGGTGTCACCTGCTGAGTTTCTGCTCACATTACCTGCTACTTGGCTAACTTTAGATATGTGGCTGACTTAGAGTCAATGTGCTTGTCTATAAAATGAGGATAAAGTATCTTGGGTTTCTATGAAGATTAAGAATATCTGTAAAAGTGTCAGAGCTGTCTACTTCTTACATTACAACAAGTGCTCTTTGGCCCTCTACCCACACATCCTATCCTAGTAACTGGTATGTATTAGTTGCTTAAGATTTATTTATCAAATAAACAAAGGAATGAATAATAAGACTGTGGCCTTTTGGATTTGGAGTAATGTTTTCTTGTGCCTAAGGGTCTCTAATATCTGTTCTCTTTGCTCCACTCAAGGACCAACTATTTGTGTTGGAAACTCATTCAGTGGGTAAGATGCCACTTGGGGGAAAGAACAGGTCTTTAAAGAGGGAGGTGCCTTTCTCTGAAGGGAGGAGAGAACCTCCACTTTGACTATGACCTTGTCTAAACAAGATAAGAGTCGGAGAACTCAAGGGGCTTCCATAGCCTTGGAAACTCATGACTGGTGCATAGGGAGATTATTGATGCCATAAACAGGAGTGTCAATTTGTAAAGTCAACAACAGGAGTCACTGTGCACTTACTCCTCATGTAGGATCTCTGTCCTTAATGTGCTGTACACTGAGGCTTAATGCTATAACGAGTACTCAAACAGTATATTTCACTTTGTGTTTCTATGGGGGTGCAAACGATTGAAATCTTTACTTAATGTACACTAAACTGATCTTCTGTAAAAAAAAAAAAATTATCAATTCCCAACTTGACTCTCACTGGGATTAAACATGACAATAGGTCTGATCTGATTTCATCATGATTTAAAAAAAAATCATCTATTATTTCTCACTTTATGTTTCTGTGTGGGAACAAACTGTTGAAATCCTTACTTAAGGTATACTAAGCTGATCTTCTGTATATTAAGATAATCGAAAATGAATCTTGATGTGAATGGAAGGGGAGAGGGAGTGGGAAAGGGGAGGGTTGTGGGTGGGAGGGACGGTATGGGGGGGGAAGCCATTGTAACCCATGAGTCGTACTTTGGAAATTTATATTCATTAAATAAAAGATAAAAAAAAAAATGCCACTTGGGATGCCTGCAGAACATTAGTGTCTGGGTTTGAGTCCCAGTTCCATGTTTCCTGCTAACGTGCATCCTGGAGACAGTCATGATGGCTGCAGTACTTGGGTTCCTGCCACACACGTGGGAGCTGCACACAGAGTTCAGATCTTCTGGCTTCAGCCTGGTTCAGCCCCAGCAATTGAGGGCATTTGGGGAGTGAATCAGAAAATGGGAGATTTCTCTTTCCCTCTCTCTCTGCCTTTCAAATAAATTTTCAAAGTGCAATATAACAAAACTAAATGCTATCTTGTTCTTTTAATAAACAATATAGCTCATGAGTCTAGATCTTCACATGAGAAGGGTTTATGGTGTCACATCATTGGACCACAATTTATTTATCATCCCAGACAACTAATCATCTAATATCTGAGTATTTCCATTAGTATGTTAAACTCTTGTAGGCATTGAGAATGGAGGACAAGTAAAATTGGGATACCATTGTTTGTTTTGCCTTCATGCTTAGGTTGGATAAAATAAAGATACCACACTTCCTAGGTATTGTAGTAATTTTGAGCATTAATTGTGGATTCCTTTTCTTAAAAAATTGTCAGATCTTTCCACATTGACATTTTAGAGAAATAGGATCCATAAAATGAGAGCTACAAAAACACAACAAATTTCATATTTTTTAAACCTGTGTATTACAGTATGTTGAACATACAAATCTGGATTCTATAGTGAATTTTACCATATTAAGTGCACATAGAATAATCCTGCAACAAAGAACTGTTGAACCTAATGGAAGTTTTATTTGAAGGCCAACTCCTTTACCCCTTGGCTAATGACTATCAGTCAACCCACTCATTGCCCTCAGTTATGCATTATCCTTTTGAGGATTTAAAAGCAAGTTGCTTCAGATCTTTGCATTATCTCATCTCTAATCCACTCAACAGTGTACGGGGTTACCAAAATGAAATGACTGCTCCAAGAAACAGTGAAGATTCTTACAATAGTTATTTGATTAACTCTTGCATTTTACTGGTCCTGTGAGTATTTTTATTTGCCCAATAAAATAGAGGTTGGTTATGAACACTAAGCTATTCAAAATAGAACTTGCTAACAAAAAGTGACGGATATACCTATTCCACATCTACTTTAGTGACCGATGGTCAGTTAATATTAGTGAATTACTCAGGATGAAAGGCAGAACAATAGAAACACTATGAACTACAGGGACTTAGACTGTTTTGGACATTTCATCCAGATCTTGGCTGCCAACAACACAGTCTATGGACTCAAAAGACTGTGCCAGTCGGCAAGCTACAAAACGGATTAGAGTGACAAACGGTTCAAAGAAATAATTCTATCCAGCATGATGCATTATGACCGGTTAAAATCTGGCATTTCATGTTCATGACTTCCAGGGTGTTTGTGGGGGATTCACTTGCTTTTGAAGATCAGCCATTTCATTTTAGCAGGAGCTGGAATAAATTGGCATACTTGCAGATTCCTTTTAAAATATATCTTATGCACAAGAACGGATTTATATTGGTACCTACTTAGACATTAATTGAACCCAGTTTCTTCCTCTCTTTTCTAGTTGACAGTTATTTTCTGGGAGGCTGTGATGCTGGATGTCTACTGCTGCGGAAACTTTAATTTTTTTTCATTACCTATAGACTGGGCACTGTTGCAGGCATTCAGAATACAATGAGCAACACACAAGACTAAGTCTGTGCTCAGGGAGCATATCTGAAAGTACTATATTGGCTGGCGCCATGGTTCAATAGGCTAATCCTCCGCCTTGTGGCGCCAGCACACCGGGTTCTATTCCCGGTCGGGGCACCAGATTCTGTCCCGGTTGCCCCTCTTCCAGGCCAGCTCTCTGCTGTGGCCAGGGAGTACAGTGGAGGATGGCCCAAGTGCTTGGGCCCTGCACCCCATGGGAGACCAGGAGAAGCACCTGGCTCCTGCCTTCGGATCAGCACATTGTGCCGGCCGCAGCGGCCATTGGAGGGTGAACCAACGGCAAATGAAGACCTTTCTCTCTGTCTCTCTCTCTCACTGTCCACTCTGCCTGTCAAAAAAAAAAAAAAAAAAAAAAAAGTACTATAGAACTGATCCACCTCTGAAGGGTCAGGTTTCCTTTGGGACACTTATGCTGCATACTTTTGGAGGATGAGGACTTAACTTGGGAAATATGTTGAACTATGTTTCTGTCAACAACTTGAAAGGAACAGACTCCCTTCTTCCTGATCTGATTTTACAGATGACAAACGGCCTGCCTCAGAAAGCTGTTTGGAACACAGTTGATAAGTGTTTCATAAATAGTGACATTTTAGGAAAAGTCATTCTCTGATATACAGGTGACTCTACTGTGTTTCCAGCAAAGGTGGAATCTTGATGGACAAAGAATACCTACCCCGAATTCATACTCTACCCTGGACCCTCTGATGAAGGCCAATCTTGGTGTCAGGACATCCCTACCGCCCCGAAGCCTGCAAAGTCCTTTATACTGCGCAAGTGGAGCACTTGGTTGCTCTAGTTATCAGTGAGCTTGGTATCCAAGTCAAAGGTAGTGTGACCAGCCACTGTGTTGACTCCCTAAGTCATGGATCTGGTTTGAGATCAGAAAATGGACTACATGATGCATCAGCAACCTGTTAGTCCATAAATACAGCAGAAAATACAAACTTTTGACCCTTTTACTCCTACAACATTTTCACAATTGGCAGAAAATTTAAAATTTATGATGAATTTTGAGGCGTATAGATAATTTGACTTTGCCAGTCTTTGAAATCCTCAGATTTTCCTTGAAATCATGGGGCTTATAAACAATTTTCCAGAATTCTAGATTAACATTACAGGTTTCAAATTGATTTGGTGATGTTTTCAAACACAAAATTTGAATACTCTATCATGCACCTTTTTACCCTCAATCAAAATCTTTTAAAATCAGCTAAGTGACACAATGTGGCACTCTAATTAGGCAGTCTAAAATGGTTTACTTGCATAAAGCAAGGATTTTCCATTAATTTAAATTCATGCAGCTTATGAGAAAATAAACTGGGATTATTAAATTTATCACAACCCAGTATGTTGAATGGTGTCCTGTGTGTTTTACATGTCTTAGGATCAATTAACAATTGTGGAATTTATAATTTCCTCTGGAAATCAGTCTTTACATTAAAAAAATTGTAAATTGTAAAAGCTACTTTAGCCACATTGACTATAGTTCAGGTAGCTGCATGCTGTAAGTACATGCAAATCTTGCAGAGATATTCACTACTTCCATTCCTCCCATAATAATCTCAAAGGTTTTAGCATTTGGGAACAAGCCAGTTGAGTAGAATTCACATGTCTTATGAATCAAACCCTGATAATCTGATAATTCTACTTAGTTTTCATTTCAACCTTGATATTTGAATTATAGGAACCAAAAGCCTTCCATGCATAGACAAGTTGGTCTTTTGGGCATTTAGTGGGTTTTTTGGGGTTATTGTTCAATTTATTTTGTCACTTATTTGAGACAGAAAATGTACCATCTGCTGTTTCATTCCACAAATGCTCTCAGAAGCTGGGCTTGGGCCAGCCTGAAGCTAGGAACTGTAGCTCCACCCACATTGCAGGATCGCAACCACTGCTGACTACCAAAGCTCTGCGTTTTAGCAGGGGACTAGAGTTAGGAGCTGGAGCAAGTAATAAAACCTAGGTACTCTGTTGTAGGATACAGGTATGTTAACTGCTAGGCTAGACCTACTCTGCTGGAATGAAATATGTTGAGTAGGAAATCATGACTCTGCTAGCTGGGTTTTCATGTGACAATTTAGAGCTCATAATGTGAGGTGCCTCAAAGTTTGTGGAAAAGCAATGACAGGATGTTTACTTTAGTGAAATAAAAAACTATGGTCTTCTGTAACACATTTTCCATGAATATTTGGAAGATGCCTCATATGCATATATTTCAAAAAAAATTTATACCAACATAAACTTTTAATTCCATTTTTCACTTTTTTAAAAAGTGTCCTCATATGAGCTCAACACACAAAGCAAGATCATGGGACTGGGATGGAACAGAAAGTGGAGGCAAATGAAGAAATGGTTTCTAGAGTGCTAGGATTTTCCAGGTCTAAGACCTGACTTGTGTACTTGACCACCTTCCCCAGTATCTCTAGACTGGACTCAAGGTTGGAAGAAGACAATGCTGTTGTTTCTGACGCAGCTTCCAATAGTGTTTCAGCCATGTAAGAAATGATCCTTGAGAACCATTTCAATGACAAAATTAGGTTCATTCAACACCTGTTTTTTATGAATTATTGTCACACACTTGTACCAAATATAAAGAAGGAAATAAATAAATTTTTAATGGGATGAAATTCACTCTTTTTAAACTTTGGGTTAGAAGCATCTGACTTTATTTCATTTAAGCCTACAGTTTTCCAATTGGCAACTTTTACTTGGTTGCCATGAGCCTTTCAGGTGTGCCTGGCCCACTGTCCTTGGGAGGGTTTCCAGAAGGAGATGAGAAATAGTTAAATACATGTGCGTTTCTTCCAGGAAATATGGTTGGTGCTACCCTAGAGCTAAATTAAACAAAAATAATCCGATTACTTCTACAGGTAACCAATATTATTGAGGCAGTTGAAAGTGAGTGATGAACATTACCTAATGAAGCCATTCAATAGCACGATAAGGTACAGTCACTGTAGTTTCCAAGGGTAGATGGATAGCCCCCTGCCCAACATCCCTTCCTTCTTCCTGTTATCAGCATTGGCTCACTTCTTTTAGTGGCAGTGCTCAAGATGGAATAAAGAGTTGTTGAACTGTCAACTACTTCTGCATGCTTTTACTTGATCTTAGAAAATATGTAGTAGGAAATTAAACTATAAGCCCTGACCTCTTAGTATTGGAGTAAATGCTAAAAGAACTGTTTACTTTCTAATATCTCTCATGTGTGAAGATAATAGCATTTGCCTATTGTGATTTTATTATTTTGTGTCTGAGAGTCTGGGTGTAAATTCCTATTGATGTTTAAGGCAACATCTCTAAGGGATAAAAGGCAGAGATAAATGAAAGGGAATCTGGCTGAGTAGAACTGTGAGCCTGACTACAGACAGACAAAGGTCTGTCCTGAGTTCCCCAGCATGTTTAGTCAATCCCTGATCCTCTTGGAGTGTCACCGAAATGGACAACAGCCTCAGCCGCTGGTGATATGGTCATTAAGTCATTGCATGGTCACTCTATTACTGCCTCAGGCCTGAAGAGGTCACAAATAGGATCTACAGAGGAAAACTCTTTTCTGTCTTGATAACCATTTCTCTGAATACTATTAAAACATTTCTGTTCTTGTTTTAATACTGGAGGACAAGAGAGGGAAAAGAATGAGGAGGGAAAATGTCTTTGAGCACTTTGAGATCAGGTCTTTCATCCCAAGTGTCTAGCTCTGGGCACACAATGACTGATAAACGCATCTTGGCTTTTCTTGGCAACTCTAACCATTTTCCCGCTACTGAGAAAAATTGCTTAGTATCTGTCTCTTAATGGTATATTGACAAGGTTAAAGTTAAATCTATATAGTATATTTCAAAGAAACACATAAATGGCCATATTTTTTATCTTCCTAATGTAGAAGTAAAAACATTTTTTAGATGTTACAAAATATCTCAATCTATAGTTCAGTGAAAAATTAGAGGTATTTGCATCTCTATTGTAACATCCACAAACCAATACTAACTTACAAAAGTGTTTACTGTCAGTCTACCAAAACTCAAAAGTTATTCATCAGTAAAAGTTTAAATTATGAAGCCAGTGAATTAGCATAGCTTTGTGCTCTCAGAAATTTTTCATAAAAATTTGGAAGCACGGAATCAGAAAACACAGAAAAAAGAAAATATCCCACAGATCATTAAGTTCAGTCCTATTCCCCAGCATGAAACCCTTTTACATTCCTGGTCAGTGTCTGCAGGCGTTCAATAAACATCTGATGACTGAATGAACAACACAAAGCAAGCACCTAGGTTCAACAAGAACATTTCCAAGAATTCCCTCTGAGAAAGCAGTTCATGCTATCTTGAACAGTTCTGACATTTGGATTGCTTTTTTCTCTATTACCTGATGACATTTATTACTTCAATGTTTATTATTAATATCATCTATGCCAAACATGATTACATTTGGGTTTTTTAAGGGAGGAAAAAGATCCACAAGGAAGTTCTTAGAAAAGTCGTCTTTTTAAAAATTGGTTATTGATGTTTCACATTGCTTTAATACACTGCTATCCTACTCCAAATAATGAATCAAAAACTACTGAAAGACAGGAAGAACACAGCTATAGAAGGAAATGCTTAGTAAAGCCATTCGGGAGCTTAGAATGGTTTGGGGAATAAAAATCATAAATTTAACCTGTACTTCAGGATAAGTGGTTAAAAGGCATTAGTGATAATCTGCTAATTCAAGATGACTCCTATCATCTTCCCTCTAGATAGCCTACATTTTCAAAAGTGAGAAAAAGCAGGTACTTTGTCATGGTATCTTTTCAACCTAGCCTTCTTCCCTAACCCCTTCCTTATCTGAAAATTAACTCTTCTAGGATAAACCCTGATAACATTAAATCTGGAGCAACCATCAGGACTGTTTCAATAGATCACCATGCAGAGCCTTCTGGCCTTCTGTCCGGGACCAAGACTGGGGCTGGCTCTCTGCAGAAATGATCATTAATCTTCCCTGGCTTCTGGCCTCTGGTCTTTGAGAGATAGCATGGTGTCTTGTATATTACAGCGAGTTAACCAGAAGAACAGTTTTCTCTAAAATATACTGTTCAAAAGTAGAGAAAATCAGATTAGCAGAACCACAGAGCTACAGTGTTCTCAATCTCTACCTTATTCAACCTAGGTTTCCTCAGGTGTAAAAATACTGGTTGGCAGGTACTGAGGACCCCTTGGTGTAGGAAAATAGCAGTATAGTTCAGAGCTCATGGAATGCTTGTGGGTGCCATAATAAAATCTACCAACCTGTATAGGAGAGTGAATCACTTCTCCAGGTCAAATGTGGTATTCTAAAGACGGCCACAATGCATCCCCACACCTTTTCACTTCAGATTCTACTCTTGTTTAGTTTAGTTTTAGTGGCTTAAAGTAAGGACCAGTGTTGGTTCTTTCTCTGTTCAGGACTTAGGTCAGGTTTCTTTCTTCCCAAACCTCAAATCTATCTTAAGGACAGGCATTTGGCTCAACATTTTAAATGCCACTTGGCACACCTGCATCCCATTTTGGAGTGGGTTTGAGTCCTGATTCTGCTCCTGATTCTAGCTCCCTGCTTATGTGCACCATGGGAGGCTGCAGGTTATGGTTCAAGTGGTTGGGTCACTGAATTCCAGACTCCGCACTTTGGCCTTTTGCAGCCCCTGCTGTTGCAAGCATTTGGGGAGTAAGTCAGCAGATGGAAGTGTTTTCTCTCTTTCTCAAACAAGTGAATATAAGGAAGTTTTAAGAACTTCCTTCATACTAATGAGAGAATAATCAAGTGATAAGAATAGTACTATCAGTACTGTCTCAGTAAATTTGTTATCCCAATGGTTGATGGGTAAAGTGGAGCTCCTCTTCAATACTAGTCAAAACAGAAATTGGGGCTGGCGCTGTGGCATAGAGCCTGTCAGGTCTGCATCCCATATGGGTGCCAGTTAGTTTCCTGGCTCCTCCACCTCCGGTCCAGCTCCCTGCTGATGTGTCTGGGAAAGTAGCAGAGGATGGCCCAAGTGTTTGGTTCCCTGAACTCATGTGGGAGACCTGTAGGAAGCTCCTGGCTCCTGGCTTTGGTCTGACCCAGCCTGACCCATTGCAGCCATCTGGAGAGTGAACTGGCAGATGGAACACCCCACCCCAGCCGCTGCCTCTCCCCCTCTGTAACTCAAATGAATCTTAAAACAGAAATTAAAATTATAATAAAATTACTTTTAATTCTATCAGATCATCAATATTTTGAAGAGTAACACCTATTGCTTTTGAGGATGTAGGGAATTATATATATATAAATGTACACACACTGGTGTGTACAAATCATTTCTATCATTTTGGGGAAAAATGGCAGGATTGAAATTCTATATACCATTTTGGGAATCCTACAATATAAGTACTACTACTCATGTAGTTAATTAGCAGACTATTTTCAAAGATATTTAGTACATACTTCAGAAGGAAGGGATAAGCTGAAATTCTTTCAAGAGTAAACTGATATAGCTGTATTTTGCACTATGTAGCTATTAAAATGAAATTATATTTACCATTTGACTCAGATGGATATCATCTTCAAAGAACTTATTGTGCAGCAATGTGTATAGTATGCTCTACTTTCATAAAATTGTATTTTAAAGCAGGTATGCCACAGCATAGAGCTGGATCAGAAGTGGAGCAGCCAGGTCTCGAACTGGCGCCCATATGGGATGCTGGCACTGCAGGCAGCTGCTTTACCCACTATGCCACAGTGCCAGCCCCAAAGAGTACTGTTATAATACATGAATACTTTGTGCAATGTCCAACCAAGGTAGACATATCTCAACCATTCTGAAATCTTGTAGATTTTTCTTTAGAGGAATAAACAGTAAACCAACATTTTCTTTAGTCATTCTGTGCAACAAGAGCCTGGAATATCTTACTCCTATTAACTATAATTCAGTGCCCATACTACAGAGATTGTCTGGATTTTCTTCAAACTATACATTCTCTGATTTAATTCCACATCATGTTTGTGGTTCTTTTTGGAGAATGTCAACAAGATCAATGATTTTATGAGCTCCTCTTAGTATCTGTACTTGGCACAGGGTAGCTTTCCAAGTATTGCAGTCCATACTTTGGATGAGGTACCTGTCCCTCCTGAAGGGCATAAAGTGGTTGACATTGTTGTCATTGTCTAAAAGCAGTAGCCACGGGTGAACAGAATGGTCCAACTCTTAGTCGCGATGAACCATGTTCTACTTTCCAGTCACCAACAAGTACATATTCTTGATTATTACAAGTAGTTTTGGCTTCCAGCATGTTCAGTTTCATTCATCTCTAGTGTACATTTACAGGTTATTCTCTAAAAATCGCATACATACTAAAAAGTTGAGTAGGTATTGAATGTTTTGTAAGCATGAGATTAAAAGAACTCTTGAAATTATGAAATGTTAATTACTTTTTGATGTTAAAATCTATTATGAGTAGTTTACTCCATGATGTAACCTTAAAGGGAATGCAGTTATTTAAATTGAAAGCCTTTGAAACTTATAATTGACCCCACGTTTTAAAAAGGAAATAAGAATGATGAGATGCAGCTTTTTTTTCCGTCACAGTGCTTTCTGCCATGTGACATAAAGGAAACTTACGCTTTAATGTGTCTGGGATGTAAGAATGTAAGGAGGGATGTTAGAGCACTCTCACCACAACGCCTTGGTCAAAATTATTTTTAGATGGAGGGAGTAACCACAACGATTTTCTATAAATATAGTCTGAATTTACTTTGTGAATTTTATTTTAAACATATATGCATATATAAATATATTTCTAGTTATATTTTACATGTTTCTAAGGATCTACAAGCCCACTCTTTTGCACAGAGGTTTACTTTGGCAGTATGTAATTGTTTTTATTGCATGTTATCCTCTGTTTGGCTTTACTGTCAGCTAAAATAGACAAAAGATGTCCAGGGAAATTAAGCCAACTCTCAAATTTGAAGATGTGAAGAGTCCCCAGTGGAGAGTTTGCAATGGAACTAACAGAGGTTCAGGATCCTCTTTAATTTGCTATCCTGTCAAGGTTCTGCCACATCCATTATAATGAAGTGGAATTGCTGTACATATCAAATTTAGTCCTCCCAGAACCCTGCACAATAATCCCTCTCTTCCATTCCCAGATTAACCTGACTTTGGAAACTGAACCCTAACATGTTATACATGGCAGACCTAGTTATAACCCAGAGAAAACCAAGGATCGATGCTAGGCATTCAGATACAGCATGTAGCCTGTGCCGTGATCAGACCAAACTCATAAGGTAGGATAACATGTTTCCCCATTCTGTATCTGAAAAGCACATAGTGCTAAGTGGTGGCAATGCCACAATTAAACCTGGCTCTCTGAGCTCAGTGGTTCTCCCTTTTTCATGTCCCCTGTCTTGTCCTAAAAAGTCATTAATACTTGGTTAACATGAGTAAAAGAGATACTGATATGTAGCATTGGATGGACTTGGCTCTCTGAATCCCCAAGGACTATCTTAATTATAGAAATGGGTGGATCCCTATCGTGATTTTTGTCATTTTCATATATCTGCAAGTTAAGTAAATAGAAAACTGAAGCCTGCCCTGACCCACAGTCAATAATAATGAACCTTTGAAAATGCCTTTCCTCATTCCATTATTTCACGTCAAAGCAATTGAGGAAGTACCTTCTAATGTTAGTTTGGACTACGCAATGTAGAAAGACTTGTTGGAGGCAGGGAAAATGGAGCTCAGGTAGTGTTCCCCTGTCAGTAGGTCAGGTGCACCACCAATCACTCCCATGGTACAGAAGGTGACTGCCTTAGTGTCTGGATATATTCCAGGCTGTACATGGAACATTCTGCAACAGAATAGGCCTATTACAGAGACGGCACTGTATAAAATCTAACAGTGATACACAGAAATGATTTAAGCAGGTAATTTTGTTTGGTCAAATGACAGTAGACTAGGATAGTTTGGGAAGGAAGGCTTACAATAAATTTTGGTTTGCAAAATGCAACTTCTCTCAAGTGTGTTGGTCATTGGGCAAGATATTTTGTGAAATATTTTGTTTCAGAAACTTTTGCCAAAGTTATTGAGGTCACCCTGAATTCTTCAGTTATAATTTCCGTGAACCTGATGTTGCTTGAGTCTGGGTTTTTAAAATACAAATCAACTTCTTAGAAAATCTTCTATTTGTCATTTTGAGCAAAGCCTTTGTGAAATAATATGTATCACTAATAATTATTTGCTAAGTTATTTGTACCAAACAGTAAATCAAAAAACAATATATAACAGATTTTCAAACATAAGACACTGACAGTTGAGAAAGGAGTCGGGATCCATGTGTGTTATTACTTTACTGGAAATACAGAAATTTATTTTTTCAGCCAATGGGAAAAGTAAAGGAGAGCTTCAATAGTTCATCATGTAGCACAAATCTTAAGTTAACCTGTGTAGAAATTATAGTGTTGCTTGGAATCGAGTCTTTAAGTAACACCCACAGCCAATACCTAAAATCCTTCTGCTTTGTTTTTATAAAAAAAGATTAAAAATGTATTTGAAAGTCAGATGATTTTCCAGCTTTGGTTAACTCCTCAAATGCCCACAGCAGTCAGGGCTGGACCAGGCCAAATCTGGGAGCCAGGAACTCATTCTGGGTCTCCCATGTGAGTTGCAGAGACAGAAGTAGTTGAGTCTTTACTCGCTGCCCCCTTGGGTATGCATTAGCAGAAAGCTGGGATCAGAAGCAGAGGTGACTTGAGCGCAGAAGCTCTGATATGGGATATGGGTGTCCCAGGCAGAATCTCAGTCCCTGTGCCAAATGCCAGTTCTTCCACTTTTTTAATACCAATTTTTTGTACTTTCAAATATTTTCTGTACATTTAGCCAAGATTGTGAATAGTTGACTACTTATAACATGACAACACCTTCAAAAGATCATCAAGCATCAAATATCATTGGACACCTTGATAGTTGTGCTGTCCTGCAGTTTGTAGCTCAGAGAGGAGGGTGCTTGCTTGCGGTGTTTGATCAACAATACTTAACAGTGGGCTCCACCGTCAGTGGATGCATATTGAGAAGTTAGCAGGGCCAGCGCTGTGGCATAGTGGGTAAAGCAGCCACCTGCAGCTCTGGCATCCCATATGGGCACTGGTTAGAGTCCCAGCTGCTCCACTTCCAGTCCAGCTCTCTGCTATGGCCTGGGAAAGCAGTAGAAGATGGCCCAAGTTCTTGGGCCCCTGCACATGCATGGGAGGTCCGGAAGAATCTCCTGGCTCCTGGCTTCAGATTGGTGCAGCTCCAGCCATTGTGACCATCTGGAGAATAAACCAGCAGATGGAAGTCCTCTCTCTTTCTCTGTCTGCCTCTCTGTAACTCTGCCTTTCAAATAAAGAAATCTTTAAAGAAAGTAACACCTTCTGTGGCAAATCCATACAGCAGTAATCCTACAAAGGAAACTGAACTTGTAGAGTATCTCTAAGTCATTCCATCAATGCTGTTAAAAACTGGCAATGTTGTTTCATAACATTCTCCTACTATACTCAAGACTTACCTCAGAAGTTGCCTTCTTGGCCAGCGCCGCGGCTCACTAGGCTAATCCTCCGCCTGTGGCGCCGGCACACCGGGTTCCAGTCCAGGTCGGGGCGCCGGATTCTGTCCCGGTTGCCCCTCTTCCAGGCCAGCTCTCTGCTGTGGCCCGGGAGTGCAGTGGAGGATGGCCCAAGTCCTTGGGCCCTGCACCTGCATAGGAGACCAGGAGAAGCTCCTGGCTTCAGATTCGCGCAGCGCAGCGGCGATTGTGGGGTGAACCAACGGAAAAAGGAAGACCTTTCTCTCTCTCTCACTGTCCACTCTGCCTGTCAAAAATAAATAAATAAATTAAAAAAAAGGTTGCCTTCTCTGTGGAGCTTTTCTCAATTCTTCAGAGTCTTATTCCTTCTGTAACCAAAGTAGCAGACATTTCAACGATGGTTTTTTTAAACATGTCTAGTTTAGTAACCTTGAAGCTCATTTTTTTAAAAAGATTTATATATTTTACTTCAAAGAGTGAGAGTGCGAGAGATCCTCATCTTCTGATGCACTCCCCAAATGGCAGCAATGGCTGTAGCTGGGGCAGACTGAAACCAGGAGGTAGGAGTTTCTTCCAGGTCTCCCACGTGGGTGCAGGGGCCCAAGGGGGTAGATCACCTCCCACTGCTTTCCCAGGTGCATTAGCAGAGAGCTGGACCAGAAGTGGTGCAGTCAGGTATGCTACTCCACAGTGCTGGCCTTTAAACTCGAGGGCCATTCACATTGGCTACTCAGCATTTAGGGCAGGACAAGGCATTACAGAGAGGTCTGATAATGATTTTTAAATAAGTTGATGTCTCATTAAAAATAATTTGGTAACTTCATATTCCCTTAAATTATTTAGTTTCTATAGTACTAGACATTTATTCCAAAAGAGACACTCTGTAGTCTCTCAGAAGCTATGCTGGATTTGCATATTAAACAATGACTTATAAAACTATACTAAATTATAATTATTGAGACCTTGTTATGTGCCAAACATTACTATGAATGCTTTCTACTTATTAGTCATCTCTGGATTTCTAAGATGTAAGTAACACCATTGCTACTACCCGTGAAGTTAAGGATTTGAATGAGATTAAACTCATCACTGACTGTGCACAATCATTGTGCTTAACCATTAAGGCTAAGCCGACATCTAACAAGCACATAGTCTGATGAAATTATCTAATGAGTACTCCACCTCTTGAGTAATACAAGCTTCTGAATAACTTCTAAATGTCAAAGCTGTATGTCTGGGGCCGGCGCTGTGGTGCAGCGGGTTAAAACCTGAACCTCCGGCATCCCATATGGGCGCTGGTTCTAGTCCCGGCTGCTCCTCTTCCAGTCTAGCTCTCTGCTATGACCTAGGATAGCAGAAGATGGCCCAAGTCCTTGGGCCCCTGCACCCACGTGGGAGATCAGGATGAAGCTTCTGGCTCCTAGCTTCGGATCGGTGCAGCTCCAGCCATTGCAGCCATCTGGGGAGTGAACCAGCAGATGGAAGACTCCTCTCTCTGTCTCTACCTCTCTCTAAAAATAAAAAACACTGTGTCTTCCTATTACCTCCTTTTCAATTACAAATTCAAAAAAAAATATTAAGACTTGCCACCTATGAAAAGGAGGTGGGGGGTGCAAAGTTTCCTACCGAATGGAACTATGTACTACTTACTGATCAAGAAATCTCAGGGTTAGAAGTAAAAAAAAAATTGCACAAATTTATATGTAGCAAAGTGCAATCTTAGTTAACTCAGATAATAAGAAATATGTTGAATATATAATATCCTTCCTGATAATGAGTTTTTATATGCAATGATTGTGAAGATTCCTGTGAGTTTTGTTACTATCCCTAATTTTAACACACATGTTTACTGAGAATCAGAAAGGTTAATTAGAGACTCTTAATCCTGAATAAATATTTTCTATCACCTGGGTGGATTAAAACAAAACCACAATGCTAACAGCAGGGACCCTACCTAAAATAAGTTGATTATTCCTGGGCGAGACCAGTGCATCAGCTTTTTGTGATTAGGTGATTCTAATGTGGAATAAAGTTAAACCATTGGTTAAAGGAGTCATTCAAGACTTGCAACAAAACATTAAGTTCCCAACTTGTGACTCCCACAAGCTGTGGTAGGCCATGTCTACCTCCTAAAACACAAACCACTTTGGATGTCTTTTTTCCAAGGCATACTGACACCCTCAATTATGTTGCCACGTGTGCAAAGGGAGCTGCTTTGTTCATTCTTCAGAGTAAGTTTGGATGAACACTATCAATTACTGATGGCTAAACTGCCTCTTGCTGCAAACCTTACTTAGCTTATAGAACGATGAGGTCAGAAACTGGCAAAAATGTAAATATGCCTCTCTTCTCACTAAAAGCTTTTATTTTAGAAGTTATTTTTTAATATATGGGGAGGTCAAGGAGAACTATACCACATGCACGCACGTGTACACACACACTCCAAACTCTTTTCAGCATCTGCAAAGCTTCCTAACTAAACGTCTAACATAAAACTGTATGCTCGCTGGGCAAATGTCTCCTAGAACTCTAGTTCCCCTTTCCAAAAATTTGTAGTCATTCAACCTCTGTATATGAAATTTTGGAATTTCTTTTGATACTCTAACATTTCCTCTCAGTCTTTGATGTTATGTCACTCTTGGGTATGTGTTCAAAATAGCTGAGTTTTGGAGAAGGTGTTGAGTTAGTAAATACTTCTGAAAAAATTCCAAGTAATTCAGATTGAGGCAGGCAGTCTAACAGCACCAGCACACTCAGCAATGGACTTGAAGCCTGACTTGCCACTGCTAAGATTATTGCTGTGGAATTTAGTCGGACAAGAACGAATCCTGGATATTGATAAGCTCAGTTATAGCTGTCCTCTAATACAACTGGGTTCACTTAGTTTTTAAGATTAGAGTCTGCTTTGGCTATGAGTAGCGTACCAGGTCTTTCCAACCTTTGCAATCTCAACTACACCCACCCCTTTCTTGTAGTTCTGCTTTGCCTCTCTTTTGCAGAGTTTTGCACAGCCAGTCAAATGTTTACTGAGTGCCCCTCGTGCCAGCCTGCTCACTCCCTCCCTATGTCTCCTCCGGTTGTGCTTAGGAGTTTACCTAGGTAACCACATGGCTGGCCTGAAATCAGGTCCTGTATGGCTAACCTCTCTAGCTGAGTTGTGCGTTTCTCTCCCTGTTCTGGTTATTATTGATACATAATGAACTGCCCTTCATCTTTGTGGCTTAAAGTGACTACGCTTCATGGTTTGTAGGGATTGACTTGGCAGGAAGTCTTTGTTTGGGCTTCTGACATACAGTTGCAATCAGATAGGAAATGCAGCGGGAGTTATCAAATGGGCCTGTTGTCCAAGAGGGCCGCCTCCAATGACTGACATGTGGTACTAACAACTGGGTGTACACATACCTGAGTCTACTGAATGTAGAAACTGTACATGGTCTCTCCACGTGTCTGCTTTTACAGTGTCCCAATAGTGAGCATTCTAAAGCTTCTTAATATCTGACTTGAAAATTCCAGAATGTTACTTTTGGCACACTGTATTGGTAAAGACACATCAAAGGGCCATCCCAGATTAAAAGAGAAGGGAAATAGGTTCCAGTTTTTGATGTGAGGAGCAGCAAGCACTTAAAGGAAGGCAAGGGATTAATTTGAGCCATTATTGAATCTATCATATACTTACCATATTTTCCTTAAACCCTCAAGTGATATCCCTTTGCAAGACCCACTCTAGATTAGCAGCTCTGAAACTTTTAAACCTCAGAATCGCTTTCCAGTCTTAAAAATTGAGACCCTTTTGTCTCTATGGGTTCTATCTATTGATACTTCCTTTATTAGAAATTAAAATGAAGATGTCTTAATTTTGTGAATATTGAAAAATGATAAACCAACCACTTGCTAATGTAAATAATAATTTCATGTTGAAAAATAACTTTTAAAATAAAAACTTTTAGTGAGAAGAGGGGCATATTTTACATTTTTTGCAAGCATCTTTAAAATAGCTGATTTCTATATCTTCTGAACTAAGTTGATTGAAATATATGCAGAGAATACAGCCTTAGAGATATGATGGAAATTAGAAGAGTATTAACATCTTCAAGTAATTCTATATATAATTTAATACAACTTCAAAATTAGTGGTACTTTAAGATTTATTCATTTATTTGAAAAGCAGAGTTACAGAAATAGAGGGAGAGACAAATATTCTGTCTGCTGGTTCACTCCCCAGATGGCCACAGCAGCCTGGCCAGACTGAAGCAGGAGCTTCTTCTGGGTCTCCCACGTGGGTAGAGGGGACCCAGTCATCTACTTTTCCCAGGCCATTAGCAGGGGGCTGGATCAGATGTGGAGCTGTTGGGACTCAAGACTGGTACTCATGGGATGCAGGCATTGCGGAGAGTGGCTTCACCTGCTATGCCAAATGCTGTCCCACAAGTGGTGGTTTCTATAATTTTCATTGAATTGTAGAATCTGAATCCCTGTCAACAACTTTAGTCTGTTTTATTACAATCCAATGGTCTGTCATTCACTTTGAATGTTTATTATTTGAGAGGCTGAGAAACAGACCAAAACAGACAGAGCTTCTATTTGGTGGTCACTCCCCAAGCCTGCAATACGAGGGTTGGGTTGAATTGTCTTGCACTTTGAATAGATCTTTAACAATGCGTGAGATTAGGCATTAGACATGTGAAAGGTATTGGCACACTGAGCTGAACAGATCTTCCAACTTTACCTTCATTATACAACTCCAAGTAATCACCTTTGTTAATCTCAACACCTATTGCATCAGAAATCTTTGTATTTGGAAAGGTATCGGCCTTACAATGGGAATTAATTTTCTCTTGAAAGCTTGCATTTCATAATTTTCAGCAAATATTATCAGTTACTTTCCTGAAATTACAATTTTTGAGAAACTGTTTGCCAAATATTCAAGCCTTCACAACCATAGCTTGTCTGTCACCCATTCATTTATAAAATTGGAGTGCCCCATGAAAAGTGAAGAATCGGTATAAAAATAGTACAATTCCATGGGTGATTTTTTTTCTTGAGATAACCATTATGTATGGTATACAGCATTTCTTTTATGTATATTTCGATGTATTCACAAGAATATTTTTAAAATATGGATTCAAAAGTCAAGATTTAAGAATCTTACCCACTTCACTGAGTACATTCTTAAGGGAAACTAACTTTCTATTTAACTGGCATGACTGATACTGAGGGGTAACAGTGTCTTGATTTGCTGTAAGGTGACAGTAGTTTCATTCACCATTGTTTTTGTTCCAAGACAAATCTCAACACGATGACAAAGGTAAAAAATCTAAAAAATCACTCGGGAGACCTTCAGCAGCCTGTCAACTACATTTTGTGAATCACAGGTTGGGATCAATCCTGAAGGAATTACATCTCTGTGCTCACTGAAATGTGAGCTGCCCAGATTGTCCTGATGGCGGCTACATCAAAAAACTCATGGTGGTGCACTGTATTCAGACAGAGGGATATGGGCTTTACTTTCCTGACTGATAACTGGCTCCAGTATGGTGTGAATTTCAACCCTTCAGTTTCCAAATGCCATGGAGAGAAGAGTACAGTGGGGGAGAAGTGAAGATAGCTTTTTAGTAGATAAGAGTCTGCTCAAATCTATTTTCTTCTATTAGCTCTAGTTTTAGAAACACTATTTTTCTTCTATCAGTGTTTAAATGAAATATATGAATGCATAGGTAGTACCATGAGTTGTATTTTAATGTAGAAGAAAGGGCCTTAAACTAGGAATAATTTAGAGTATTTATTCCCAGTTTGGCTTTTCATGTTGGCTTTGCATAAATTATTCCACATTTAAGACTCATTTTCTTTCTTTCTTTTTAAAGATTCATTTATTTGAAAGTCAGAAAGGATTTTTAAGTTGCCTCCTAGCTCTGAAAAATTGATGGTTGGGGGCTTCAGACTCCTAAGAGCAAATTATGTGCATCATTCCCCAACTCTGTTTAGTGATATCAATTGGTAGCTTGAAATAGCAAATACTATTAAAAAAAGGTACTTCTTAAGATTCAAAGAGTCTGGGCCGGCGCCACGGCTCAATAGGCTAATCCTCCACCTAGCGGCGCCAGCACACCGGGTTCTAGTCCCGGTTGGGGCGCCGGATTCTGTCCCGGTTGCCCCTCTTCCAGGCCAGCTCTCTGCTGTGGCCCGGGAGTGCAGTGGAGGATGGCCCAAGTGCTTGGGCCCTGCACCCCATGGGAGACCAGGAGGAGGCACCTGGCTCCTGCCATTGGATCAGCGCGGTGTGCGGGCTGCAGCGCACTGGCCGCAGTGGCCATTGGAGGGTGAACCAACGGCAAAGGAAGACCTTTCTCTCTGTGTGTCTCTCTCTCTCACTGTCCACTCTGCCTGTAAAAAAATAAATAAATAAAATAAATAAAAATTAAAAAAAAAAGATTCAAAGAGTCAACTCGCCAGCCCAACATTATTAGTTTGTCTGTAATAGCTTTGCCTTATGGAAAACATACATAGAAACTTCAGAGTTGCCGCTATGTTCAACTAGTGGAAAATTTTAGCAGATCAATCTAGTGACAAGTTTCAGTTTGGCTTGGATGCTCTTTCCCAGTTACCCTAAGTTTTCTATGCTAGTTATCCTATGTCTTCTATCTAAACTGTTCTGTCTTGTAAGCTATCTTGTAGGGGGAAAAAATGGAATAGACATGTAATAGGAAAGGGAAAGTTTTAGAAACTATCAAAATCCTATTTCTTTATTTCTTCAGATTTATGACATATATTCTGTTCTATACCATTAAGAATTAAGGTCCTTGTTCTGTGTGGAATAAATGACCTACTGAGTGGGCCAATTCAGAGCATATAGGCAGAAGGAAATAATGAAGTCTATATTTAAAGTAAAACATCCTGATATGAATCAAGTCCGCCATCTTATTAAGCCACCTAAACATCTATCCTCTGTGTGTTAAGAATTTTTTTTGACCATTCAGATGTAAAGATGAGGCACAGGAAAAAGCAGAGAATCAGAATTTATTCTAATGTCAATAAATCGTAGTTCTAAAATTAATACCTTATTAGGGCTTTTTTGAGGGAGGGATAAGTAGTTGCCATCTCCATTCCTGTCATGTCCAATGTCTCGGTGCACAGTTGTCATAACGGTCTAGTCTGACCTGGAAGAATGTTCCAGTTTGCTTTTGGAAGTGTGAGTCAGTCTTGCTAGCAGGGATTCCTTTGAAAGATCTTTGACCCATTCTCAGGATGCTCTCAGTTTGCCAGAAGCAAGCAACAAAACGGATGGGGTTTCACAAAGAGAGAATTCAGCAGTCTCCGTGAGTGTAATTCCTCCTTAGGCTGCCCTCGCAATTCTGCCAAGACCCAGCATGGCGCCTCCAGGAGGGCACCCAGTCTTCCCTTTCAGAAAGATCCAATTACTCAGGCTCCCAGCTATGAATCGGGGCTTCAGTAAGCATGAAGTGGTTCTTGGGAACCTCTGGAGAAGCAAACATTGACAGGTAATGTCACAGCTGCCTATCACTATCCAACAGGGTCGATCTCTGGGCAAGTTCCCGGCACACACAGTGTTGCTTTTAAGTCCTGCTGATTTGAATTCAAGTTTTTCCCCTTTTAGCATTTTGCTTTTAGCATTTCTGTTTGGCTTGGAACTCCTCAACTACCAAATTAAGTGAAATGAGCATGATAAAAAAGTTCATTGAAATTTACCACAGCCATTTGAAGAAACTTCCAATAAAACCAGAAAGAGTGCCAATGGCTATCTGCCCAGTGACATAAAACAAAAAAGCTGCCCACTAGGAGATGAAATTAAAACACTAAGGAGACCAGGAACAGGAAGAATCCAACTTTTCTACAGTCTCTGCTTATCTAAACTTCAGGCTTTCCCAAGAATTTAGCGGAATCCATCTGGAAGTAGACTCAACAGAGTCTACACTCCTCAATGGAGATAAAACTTGTTTTGTATTTTACTACACAAATATTACACACATGCACACACACACACAACACCTCCCCCAGACAACACTGATGAGCGAGTGTTGGATCCCGTGTGGCTCTGCCCCACGTAGCAGTGGCCTAGGCGAGGACAATGCAGTTCCTTGCACTCTGTGACTGTGCCCCATGTCGGTGTAAGTCACCCATAGGTCAGATGAGATGCGATGGAAAATATTTTCCTCTCAGAATTGGAGAATGCACATGTTGGAGGACAAATATCCCTGTGTAATAAAAATGAGAAAGGATGCTCAGCATGTCAGCAGATAAGTCAGTCCAAAACAATCTCTTAATAAAGATCAAAGGGTAAACTCACACTGGTTATGGGTATTTCGCATATGAAAATCAGTTGCCATAAGAAGCAGAAGTCAGAAAGGTAAACTGAGTGACTAAAAAAAAAAAGTTAAAATGTGGATTCTAGTGTGTGTGTGTGTATTCTCACTAATATACCTCCTGCACCTAATACTCAGTATACATTGGATGACAAATAGCCAGCTGATGAACATATCATGTAGCCTTTAAATGCAGCCTTTGCAGGGAGAATCAGACTGAACAATTCATTACCATACTCAGCTTCAAGTCCATGACACTAGTAGGTAATAAACTTCATGTATTAGCAAATCCATAGTTATTCAACTACAGCATTACCATTATCTTGGTAATTTTTCTTAGATTTTTTTTTTCATTTTAAGATTTTGAGAGGTAGAGTTACAGACAGTGAGAGGGAGAGACAGACAGAAAGGTCTTCCATCTGCTGGTTCACTCCCTAAATGGCCGCAATGGCTGGAGCTGTGCCGCTCTGAAGCCAGGAGCTTCTTCCGGGTCTCCCACGTGGGTATAGGGGTCCAAGTGCTTGCGCCATCTTTCTACTGCTTTTCCAGGACCTAGCAAAGAGCTGGATCAGAAGAGGAGCACCTAGGACTAGAACTGGTGCTCATATGGGATGCTGGAGCCACAGGAGGAGGATTAACCTACTAGGCCTAAGTGCTGGCCCCCTCTTTTTTCTCTTAAGCAAAATATTCAAAGTTAGGCTATCCCAGGGCTCTGATAACTGATAAGCACATCTGCTGAATTTTTTTGCAAACTATATCCATGGTTATAAGATATATAAACACTTCTAGATTTGTGTATAGAAAGAATCCTTTCACCATTTTTTCCCGGTACTCCTTCAGAATATCTCAAGACCCCAACATCCATCTGGTTAGTGGTTTCTTAGAAAGGTATACTTTTTCAATACAAAATGCTTTTTCTTAATAACAACCCAATGGGCATGCGTTTAGTAGCTTAAAAGTGACTAAAACTCTTACTAAATGTTTTCCCCTTATAATACCTCAATGAACCTGCTCTGAAACAACATGAAGTTTTAGGTAAACGTGTTGGAACTATTTTGAAAGGTAAATATTTAGAATACAAAATGTCTTAGATTACTTGAAGCTGGTGAAAATGACACCTGTTGTGTGTGGAGGAGGTAGGGTGGGTACAGATGTAGAACCAGTAGGCTTGAGTTTAAACCCCAGTTACATCACTCTGATGTTTAATGGATTTTTAAAATCTTGTTTTAGATCCTGTTTACTCACCTACACAATTGGCAGTAGGCTTCTACCTTGGAATTCTCATAAATACTATTTATTTCAACAATGTTGTAATGCTTACTGTATGCCAGACGCTTCCCAATTTGGAATAATTTTCAGGGCAGCTTCATGGAAGAAGTATTCCTAGTTCGACTTAAATAACAGTCATAAGACATCAAGCATTGTGACAGTCACCTAGAGGACACTCAGTGGCATATGAAGGGAGGGGACAATTGAGGTGTTGCACTGCAGACACATGTAATAAATGTGAGCCTCAGAGAATTTAAAAATTAACAAAGACAAATAAAAGTTCTTCATCTGCATTTTATCATCATGAGGCAATAGTAATGCAAAACAACTTCAATGATAAAAATATTACTCCCTTCAGGGCAGATCATTCTCTTCCAGCCCTCCAAATGCCCAGTGCTCTTTTTTAAACATATTTATAATAAAGTAA
This sequence comes from Oryctolagus cuniculus, assembly GCF_051225735.1. Lineage (NCBI taxonomy): Eukaryota > Metazoa > Chordata > Mammalia > Lagomorpha > Leporidae > Oryctolagus > Oryctolagus cuniculus. Next base: position 133,207,507 of record NC_142872.1, on the reverse strand, counting down.
GAAAAACAGTTACAAGGGTTCAAAAAAGTGTTGGAAGTTTAACATGTGTATATGTACCTGTACATACATATTTCTTTTAGAAAATGTGAGATATCAATGGCCTCTTCCTTTTGCTTTAATATTACATAGAAAGTTTTTGCTAGGTGTTAGTTTGGTAAAATATTTAACTGTATTTTCCTCATTGAATGGAATACCTTTTCAAAAATATGAATAGATATTTTCAAAGAAAGTTGCAGGTTATAACAGTTCTAAAATGGCAAGAATGGCAATAAAAATATCAACAAGAGCAAGGGAAAGGAGCACTTTCACTATTTTATTTGAAAGGCAAAGAGAAAAGACAGAAAACGGATCTTTCATCTACTGGTTCACTCCTTAAATGCCCTCAATAGTCAGATCTGGGCCAGGATGAAGCCTGAAACTAGAAACTCAATCCAGGTATCCCACGTAAGTCGCAGGCACCCAACCAATGAAACCATTGCCTGCTACCTCTCAAAGTGCTCATTAGTAGCAAGTTGAAATTGGGAGACAAGGTGGGACTTGAATGCAACCACTCTGATGTGGGATACAGGCACCCAAAACAGTGGCACAGCCCTCTCCCTTCATTGTTTTTAGGAGAAAAAAATATGTGTATCTAAGCCTTATGAAGGCTGATTTAATTGAGTAGTGAATCCATCTAGACTCAGCTTCAATCGTTATATGGAAAAATTCTGTTTTATGGAGTACATTATCAACATTGACTCATTACATTCAGAAGTCCAATGGGTAGTATTTCATCTATCTACTTGGCCATAACACTGGGGCACTTGGGACATCTTAACCAGCAATATACCCATGTAATACAGTCTATTTGGCAACTGATGTGATATCTTAAGATGACAATACCAAAGCTTATTTTGGAAGTATGTTCCCTCTGAGGATTTAAGTAAATTTAACAAAAATGTTAGTTGAGGTTTACAAATATTAATCCTTGGATCATCTTTTCTTCTGTTTAATCCACATATCTATTTTTACACTACTCTTGACAAGGTTGTGCAAGTGAATGTTTTGGACTTTGATTTTCTTTTCTTTTTTTTAGGTTCAGATCTATTTTCCATCATTTCTAATGTAAAACTGACTTTACCACATGAATTTCAACTTTCTACTCTGCAAATAGGTGGAAAAACACACACATCACAAAGCATGCTCCAAAGATTAAGTATATTCAATACATGAAGTCTAGTCTTATGCCTGCTTGCTAGTTTTTTCCTTCTTCCACTTCTCCAAAGACCAAAATGTCTAAAAAATGACCCATAGAGTAGAAATCTTAAGATTTCTCACTCAGTGGGTGGCTATCTTTAAGAAGCCCCAAGCTCACCTTTGTAGATAGATTAGATGTAAAGTATCTGTGGGTGAGGGCTGGCTTGCTTAGCATAAATAGCAGATTCATCCAGACCAGATTAAGACAGAGTCCTTACATATCCTATGTTCCAGCCAATGCCATGAGGCTTCTGCAGAGGAAATTTAGCCTGTTCATTTTTTAACAAAGCACCAAAAACTGTCTAGTGTTTATTGTATAGTTATTTTTGAAAAAAGGACAAACAAAGTTACATTTCAACACTAAAAAGATGTTGATATATACTTAGAATTTTTTGTGCATGCCAAAAGAAATAGAACATTCCCTTGCAAAAGTGTGTATTGAAGTGAAATAAAACAAATGGTCCTTCATTTATTTATGTAAGGCTAGACACTGGGTATATTGCATCATTTTGGCTTCATCCTTACACTTCATTACCCACTAAAAATGAGCCTTGCTTACATTTGTATAATCGGTGATGAGCTGTGTTTTGAACCAGAGTAGTATGCATAGAGCATTAGAAGGAAAAAAAATAAAATTGATTTTTTGAACATTCAGGGAATATTTGCTTCAAAACTAGAAATTTTCTAAACTCCAAGTTCAAGAAACTTAGAAACAATACATTTCCTGGATGCACTTCTCATTGTGTGATTTGTGGTTAACTTGGGAAAAAATTTCTAGTAGCTATAACAGATTTTTTAAAATTTGAATTTTGTGAAAACCTAAAGTAAGACTTGAAGTCCTCTATCTAGATTTTTCTCACTTTTCAGTGGGATAGCATTCAATTCCTTTTATATTGCATTAATACAAAAGAATCACATCATATTTCTCACTATTTTCTAGAATATGTACTGCTTCCTACTCTTGTACCAAGTGTGCAAACTTTTTGGCTTCTGTGCCTATGAGAGACCTGTTCTATTAGCAATTCTGTCTATAGATATTCATCAGGTTTGAATTTAATTTCTACCTTTCCTCGAAAATTTTCTGCTTCTCTCTAAATTGCAGCAATCTGTCCTGAAAATGAACTCCTAGGATTCACAGACTTCCAAATTGAAAGTATCCTTGAAAATATTACTGAACTCTACGGCATACATATATTCTACCATTCCAACCACATGGTGTGCATCGTGTGGCAAGAATCATGAATTTGAACTCTGTGCAGTGTGTTTGGTGTGATGGTATGCAGGGACACAGGCACAGACTGCCAGGTGTTAGAGGAACGGGCATTGTGATACTGCACCCTACCCGCCTTCTAAGGTTATAGGGAAAGGAGTGATAGCTTAGAGAAGATAATCTGTGAAGTACTTGCCCAAGAAGTCAAAAGTCTGGATGAAAGGTATACAACTCTGCAGAGATAGAGATAGGACATGAGTAAAGAAGAAAAGAGTTCTGATCATGTAGTCTCTCTTCTCTGCTGGAGTCAACCTCAAGGGTATACCGATCTGATTGGGTCACGTTCTTCCATATGATTGATCATATATTCTAGGTCATAATTGGTCTCAAAACTCCCTGCACAGACCTATCTTATTCTCCAGGGATCTCCTACATGCGTATCAGAACAGCATCTCACTGTTTCATTGCTTCCCTTTTGCTGTGTGCCTATACAGAGCAGTTATGTCCAACTCTTATTACTAGAGTGAGTCACTCTGTTCCTTTCTATTCCTTCCCTCATATCTGAAGGATCAAATTCTACTCGTGGCAGTCTCTTTTTTTGTCAATATTATAATAGTTTTCAAAACTTATAAAATGAACAAACTCCACGTATTTCATATACAATTTTAAAAACACAATGATACTTCCTACTCTACCCTCTCATTCCCAGCCCTGCTCCTTCCTTTCTTAGTTTTCTCTTAATTTTTACAATGACGTGCTTTCAATTTACTTTGTAATCACAAGTTTAACCTGACATTAAAGAATCCATCAAGAAGTAAATCTAAAAACCACTGTTCCTAAGGAGTATAAACAAGTGCTATAAATAATCAAATCTCAAAATGTCAGTTTCACTCGGATCACTTTTTGTACTCTGTATATTACTATGAAGTGGGGAAAACTTATTTGTCTTTTATGGACTGGCTTATTTCACTAAGCTAATGATCTCCAATTGCATCAGTTTTGTTAAAGAAAACTTCATTCTTTATGGCTGAGTAGTTTTCCATCACATATATCACAATTTATTTATCCACTCACCAGCTGATGGACATCTGGGTTGATTCCATATCTTAACTATTTTGAGTTGAGCTGCTATAGAAAAAGTGGGTACAAATACCTCACATGCTTATTTCACTTCCTTTAGGTAAATCCTCAGAAGTGAAATGGCTGGGTCATATGGTTAGATCTATTTTCAGCTTTCTGAGGTATCTCCATACTGTCTTCCATAATATTTGCAGTAGTTTGCATTCATGCCAACAACGTATTAGGGTACCTCTGTGCCCTGCATCCTTGCCAGCTTTTATTACTTGATTTTTGGATGAGGGCCATGCTAACTGGGTTGAGGTGAAACCTCACTGTGGTTTTCATATTTACCTGATGGCTAGTGATCCTGAGCATCTTTTTATGTGTCTGTTGGCCATGTGTATTTCCTCCTTTGAAAAATGCCTGTTCATACTCTTAGCCTATATCTTAACTAGATTGTGTTTTCTTGAGTTTGAGTTCCTTATATATTCTAGATATTAATCCTTTACCAGATGTATAGTTTGCAAATATTTTATCCCATCCTATCAATTATTTACATTGTTGATTGTTTCCTTTGCTGTGCAGAAGCTTCTTAGCTGGGTGTAATCCCATTTGTCTATCTTTGCCTTGATTGTGCTTCTGGGGTCTTATATAATAAGTTCTTGCCCTGGCCAAGGTCTTGCAGTGTTTTCCCTATGTTTTCCTCTAGTAATTTTATAATTTCTGGTCTTAGATTTAGGTCCTCGATCCATTGTGAGTTGATTTTTGTATAGGGTATAAAGTAAGGGCCCATTGCTACATGGTTGTACTATCTTCTCAGAATCTCTTTCTGTAGACTTTTCACTGTGAACTTCCTTCCTACTGTCCATTGGGAATGTGGGTCCTCCTGTGTTTTTCTAGTATCTTCCCATGATCAAAATCCTTTCTTTTCCATATCCAGTCATTTTGAATCCACGATGTACTCAATACATAGATGCATTCTGTTTCCTGTAACTTACAGGAGGGTGGTAGAACGCTAATATTTGAAGTTTAGTTTAGGGGAGGATGCATTGACCTTCCAACATTTTAAGTACTAGGCTTCATTCTCCAGTGCAATTTACTTGAGAGTTCTTTATTGTAATTTGGCCCCAAAACCTAAATAATAAAGTAGAGTTTATCTTCTTTTTTGCTATTGTCCCTTGCTTTTTCATTTCACCAGCCATCTGAAGGAGACAGCATTCTTGATGGACAAAAGTTTAAACATTCTTCTTTCCCCTAGATAAATAATGTTTGAAGGGCCAGCATTCTGGCTCGGAGGTTTAAGCTATTGCCTGCAATGCTGTCTTCCCCTATGCAGTACAAGTTTGAGTCCTGCCTGTTCTGCTTCTGATCCAGCTTCCTGCTAACGTGCCTTGGAAAGCGGCAGCAGGTGGTCCAAAGTGCATGGGTCTCTGCCATCCACATGCCTTTCAAATAAAATAAATCTTTTTAAAAATACCTTTGATAATACCCCAATTTCCACCATCTCTAATCCCTTATGGGGACTGAGAGTGTGATTAGATCAGGCTGAGAAACTGAGTAAATCCCTTAAACTATACCCTATGCTTCCCCTTTGTCTAATAGAGTGCTCTTAGAATAGAAAGATTTGTTGAACCCTTTATTTAGAATAGAGTTAATCTTGTGTGTATACAGTTAAATGAAAGTAGATCTTAGTAAAAAATTAGAATGGGAATAGGACAGGGAGGAAGAAGTGTGGGAGTGTGGGTGGGAGGACGGGTCGGGAAGACTCACTATGTTCCTGAAGTTATATTTCTGAAATGCATGAAGTTTTAGCACCTTAAATGTTTCTGGGGAAAACAATAGGCTGCTTCTAGATCATCAAATGAAAGGCAGTCTGGGACTCACAGTCCAGAAGTTTCCACCACTAACCTGTACATACTTTTGAGAGGACTACAAAATGCCCCAAGCATTGTGGTTTAGTGAGCTAGAAGTGGAACGGATTTCAGTCACCACTCATACCTGTGGTTGAGAGGCTTTGGACAGGCCACATCCTGCAGGACTCTGGTGACCCCTGGCTAGAATGTACAATGCAAGTGAGCATGCTGATTTAATTTGCCTTTATTTAAAGTACAGTTCCTTATTAGAACTGCCTTTGTGTAAAATACAGTTAAATGTAAGTATTATACTTTCTAATCTTTTAATAACTTCCTGATTAAATATATCTGATAAACTAGTCTATAGCAGTGTAATACAGTCTTTTGCAGTTGGTTCTCCTGGTCTCCTACTTACTAACTAGAACTATATTTAATCACTTTTCAGATGGAAATAGCCTGGTCTTAATCCATTCAATAAGAGAAGATTGGCAAGCCCATTTCATGAGTAAATGGAATGGGTTTTGCAAGGCAGCATATATAAAAAAGAAACATTAATCCTAACCCTCCACTCTCTTAAATGGGAATTAAGGTCAACATTCTTGGGGCAGCCAACTGAAGTGGTGCTAAGTTCATAAATTCTTTGGAGGACCAAACAGCTGACTTTCACTAGGGAAAAAAGCATTTCAGGAACTGGGTGCTATTGGTGGTGTCTTTCCAAGTAATTTCCCTTCAAGCAGATTGTTTCTTTGAAAAGAATGAGGGGACATGAAAGGAAATCAACTAATTACTTCTTTATTCTTAATTAAGTCCCTATGTGTCGTCAGAAGACACAGTAAGTCAGGTTTTTCTGGAAAGCCTAAATTATTCCTTAGGGGAAAGCATCACACACACACACACACACACACACACACACACATCCCTAAACTGAGTCCATCTAAAACTGCACTAAAAATGTATTCAAGAGTATCTTCCACCACAGTAGGGCTTTTTTTTTTTTCAAGTTCAAGTGTTAAATAGTATCTTTTTGGAGAAGAAGTGCTTCTGATCTCTTCTGAGTTACATAATTTCACTGGTTAAATCTTTACCTCTCATTTCATCTTCCACCACAACAGACATGATCATATTCAGATGACTATATTTGCTATCTGATTCCCATAGTGGTGACTGCATAGTTATATCCCATGGTTTTTTATTTACTTTTTAAAATTTATATAAGGTGAACAAATTTCATGTATTTCATATATACAGATTTGGGAGTAGAGTGATATTTCACACCTTTGCTCCCATCCACTTTTCTTCCTTTCTTATTTTAATTTTTACAATGACACACTTTAAGTTTATTTTATAATCATGAGGTTAAGCCTCCACTAAGTAAAGGATTCAACAAACAGAAGAAAACACTTTCAACAGTTGAAGCAAGGGCCATAAACAATCATCAAATCTCAAAATGTCAATTTCACTACTATACGTTACATTTTTTGTACTATATTAGTTATCACAGATCAGGAAAACTTAATCTGTCTTTTTGGGACTAGCTTATTTTACTAAGTATAATGGTTTCCATTGCATCTAGTTTTGTTGTGAAAGACAGGATTTCATTCTTTTTCATGGCAGAGTAGTAGTTGATACAGTGTGTGTGCATATACACCATGACTGTTTTATCTAGTCATTGGTTGAGGCCATCTGGTTGATTCCATAGCTACCATAAACATGGTGGTACAGATAACTGTTTTATATGCTGAATTCTTTTCATTTGGATAAGTTCCTAGGAGTGGGATGGCTGGGTCATATGGTAGATCTATCTTCAGATTTCTGAGGGCTCTCCATATTGTCTTCCAGAATGGCTGTACTAACTTGCATTCCCAATCCCTGAATCTTTGATATGATGCTGTGTGTTACAAGTATAATGGCAATATAGTAGTGTTCTTTAAAAAAAGTGTAGATCTTTTTCCAGATACATTTTCAAATTTATGAAGATAAATCTATTTTGTACTTAGCTAAAAATAGTGTTGCAGTTAATTTTCACTTAGGACGGTAGGGAATTGAGAAATTGAAAAGAACAGTTAAGAGATGAAAAAGGATTTACACTTCGTCCAAGAAGTCATTTTTTTTTTTTTTTTGACAGGCAGAGTGGACAGTGAGAGAGAGAGACAGAGAGAGAAAGGTCTTCCTTTTGCCGTTGGTTCACCCTCCAATGGCCGCCGCTGCAGCCGGCGCACCGCGCTGATCCTGGCAGGAGCCAGGAGCCAGGTGCTTTTCCTGGTCTCCCATGGGGTGCAGGGCCCAAGCACCTGGGCCATCCTCCACTGCACTCCCTGGCCATAGCAGAGAGCTGGCCTGGAAGAGGGGCAACCGGGACAGAATCCGGCGCCCCAACCGGGACTAGAACCTGGTGTGCCGGCGCCTCAAGGTGGAGGATTAGCCTATTGAGCCACGGCGCCGGCTCCAAGAAGTCATTTTTTAGCACCTTATCACAGCAAAAACATAAACACTTTGTCTATTTAGTTTTGACCCCTGGGATTATCACTCTTTCTATCTGAGATGAACTCCTGCATGTATTTGCCGTTTGTAAAGGTTTCAGCTGTTTTAGAATGGCAATCAGCTAAGTCACATTATAATTGCACATTATGGTTTATACAATACTGTAACCATTGGGTGGGGTCAGCCCATGTTAAAGAGGAGGCAAAGAAAGTGAGTCTTCTCCCTAAATCATGCAAATATTTGGTAGAGTGCACGGTCAAGTTCACATCTTGTACTGAGTGCTCCTAGGCACATATGTAACAGATTATAACGGGGGAAATACATGTAGTGCTGCTGAGCTTCTAGCCAAGAGCAAAGTATCTTTTGTTCTCACATCCCCGGAGAGCAGATGAAGTAGACCTGAGTTCTAATTCCTATTGTGCCATTAAACTTCTGTTGATCTTCTATCTCTGGGCCATGGGCTTTAAGGAGAGAACATCTTGGGAAACAGCAGCTTTAGTCATCTCTAGCCTTTGCTCTGTGTGACTCTGTTTCTCCTTTATAAATATGGCTGAATTTTAGTTAGAAGTTAAATAACAGAATTAAAAACCAAATTAAGAATTTCAATCTCTGCCTTTTATTATAATCCCGAATAAGAAGCACATTTGGTGTAATAGGATTATAATTTTAAGGAAACCATGAGTCTGGTTGTCTCCTAAAGAACCCCATATTTTCTGAAATTATCTTAAATCCTCTTACTAAATACATACACATAATTGCTCAAATTGTAGCAATATGCTTATATCAGTAGTTCTCAATATGCATGATTTGTGGCCCCTGGACGCTTGGCATGTCTGGAGACATTTTTGTTTCTCACAGCTGGAGGTACTACTGGTGTCTAGTGGGTAGAGGCTATGCTAAATAACCTATGATACCTAGGATTAATTCACACATTACTCTGCCCAAAGTGTGAATAGTTCTGAAGTTGAGAAAACCTATTTAAATTAGTAAATAAGTGAATGGAAATCCATCCTAGTATCATAAAACAGCTTAATTTTTTTAGCAATTTGTTTGGCTTCATATGACACAGGCATTCATGTGAATATATATATATATATATATATATATATATATATATGAATCTTTACTTCAGGTTTATAATGTTCCCTGAGAGCAAAAAGTCAGAATTTCATTGAGTAAATAGCACCTCTTAGAAAAGTAAAATTGCCCAAAGTACAATAACTCGGAACCCATGATCAATGCCTTTCTGTAAAGTGATGCAATGAGAAGCTATTGTGGGGAAAGGCAGATCTGGGCGAATGCCTTGGGGAAAACTGTTAAGGACCTGAAGGATAGCTTTGAGGAAAAACTGGACTCCAGAAAGAGCATGTTGTCCAGTTCTGCCTGCTTTCCAATTCAGTCCATCTAGCCACCATGATGAGCCACAGAGTATCTGAACTGACACATGGAAGTTTCAATTTTCATATTTTTCTGATTTAGCTTCAAGTAGGATGTGACTTTTAAAATAGCCAATAATTGAGAACAAGAGTAAAAAATGCTGACAAAATAATATGTTGGCTGGCAGATTATTTCATTGGCCTCTTGGAATTAGGGGTCTCAGTGATTCATAAATTACATCTCTACTTTCTACTGTATATAGTGTAGTTTGACTTGAAAGCCTAAAAGCAAACTAACATATTTCCTATACCATTCATGATTTATCATTTTTTTCTTTTATCTTTTTCAATCTAAGAATAACCACATGACTCCATTTCTGATATTAAAGATGCTGTGTAACACCTTAACACAAAATCTCTATTGAGATAGCATCCTGTAAGGTTCAAGCTGTCACTGTATTAACTATCAATTATTACCCAACAAACTTTCCAAAATGTTGTATCTTCTAATGGCAAACTCTTGTCATCTCACATAGCTGGGTGAGTCTGGGATCTGGGGTCAGCTGAGATAATTGGTTCTGTCTCAGGGGCTATCGACTCTGAAGACCTGATTGGGACTGGAGAATCCATTCCAAGTTCATTTCCTTAGTATTTGCAAGAGCTTTCAGTTCCTCCATGTGGGCTTCGCAATATGGCATCTTATACTATGGCTTCTTCGTGTGAGTCATCAGTGAAAGGGAGAGACAGATGATCAATGGAGAAACAAACAAAATGGAAGCCAATGTCTTTTTCTTTATTTATTTTTTATTTTTTTGACAGGCAGAGTGGACAGAGAGAGAGAGAGAGAGAGAGAGAGAGAAAGGTCTTCCTTTGCCGTTGGTTCACCCTCCAATGGCTGCCGCGGCCAGCGTGCTGCGGCTGGCACACCACGCTGATCTGAAGGCAGGAGCCAGGTACTTCTCCTGGTCTCCCATGGGGTGCAGGACCCAAGCACTTGGGCCATCCTCCACTGCACTCCCTGGCCACAGCAGAGAGCTGGCCTGGAAGAGGGGCAACCGGGACAGAATCCGGCGCCCCGACCAGGACTAGAACCTGGTGTGCCGGCGCCGCAAGGCAGAGGAGTAGCCTCGTGAGCTGCGGCGCCGGCCGCCAATGTCTTTTATAACCTAATATCTGGAGTGACATTTCATTTCTTCTGCCTTGACTTCATTGGTCATGCTGACCCATTTCATAAATGTGTGTGGTAGGGGTCTGTCTCTACAGGGCATGACCATGAGATCACTGCACCATCTTAAAAGCTGATTTCCACATTTATGTCTTTAATCTTCATCGTAAGTCCATCCAGCTGAAATGTTTATAACTAAGAATGCAAAAATAAGCTCTGCAACTGGTAACTTAAAAATGATAACAAGCTCTAATGACTAAAAACAGAAAACATGAACCCATATCCTAAGAATTATATTGCATTTATAGGTTACATGCACAGTGACCTTTAACAAATGATTAAACAAATTTTAGGTTCTGCCAATTTCTTTATTGTCCAAAGATAGTTTTTGTAATCCAGTAAGAATTTTGCCCAGTGCACCATGAAATATCAACTTTTGACTTGTGATGTGATGACTTGTGATACTAGAGTAGGGATTAGAAAGCACTGACTTCTGTACCTGCACTACTATTTTCTGGCTGAACAGAGTCGAGTCCTAATCATAGAGGCTTCATCTACCTAATAGATATGATTATTCACCGCTGATGGTGGTTTTGTAGACTCGGCGACTCAATGTGAGCAAACTATTTAGCATGTTGCTGGCAACATCACAAAAACATAATAAACAGCAATTATCTACACCCGCTTCTAATCTAATGTTTTAAAACTGAATGTTATGATCTTCAGTAAATTAAGAAAATTAGAAGTGAGTTGAGTCAAACCTTCTGGTGCAACTGAAATAAAATTAAACAGTGCAGAAAATACTAGAGGGCCAGAAATTCAGAGCTCTGGGATGAAGACCTTGCTGTGTCATGGAGTTGAAACATGTTCACAAAACACTTATTATCTGTGGGCACATACACACTTGTGTTTATGTTTGTGCATTTTGTTTCTTGTTCTAGGTAAATCCATACCTTTTACTGTGGGTCACAGTCATAAAATGAGAAAGATACTATTCTAACAGGATTTTACTTTTATTTGAATTTTCTCTTGAGGAGATCCAATCTTGTTCTATTATAATGATTACATCTTTCTGAATGTTTTGGAAGTTGGAGTATTTTAATGTCTTTTTGTTGGAAAGTCTCTTCCTGCTTAGAATCCCATTGGGAGATAAAATCCCAGTGATCAAATTCATGGCCTTTCCATGTTACAGCATCGGATGTATCCCAGGCAAGGGCATGGCTCATTGCTTCGTGCCCAACAGCCTGGTGGTTGCAGATGCATTAATAGGGGGAGTCACAGGGAACTCAGAAATCTCAAAGGACTTACCCATTTGGAATATATTTGTGTAACCAGTGAGCATCCACAAGGACTTTTTTAGTTGTGTGATTAAACAAAAGCTCATGAATCTCCTGAGGTTTATGAAATTCCTCACATCAATCTATGTTAGAAGAGACAGCACTTCTCATGGAGAATATCGTTTGAGACCTTTCATGGTCAAGTGTGCCAAGTTTCCAGTAGTGAACCATACAAATAAATGTTCTTTTCAAACTATTTTAATGTCCTATTTGCCTTGTCTCAACTTTGTCCTTGATAGTTGTCGTTAGTGACTTGAAATATTTCAGCTTCAATTTATCATTCTATTTATCAATTTATCAGAGAAAGAAAACAAATCTTAAATACTTGAAATACTGTTACTTTCAGGTCTCTGTGGTTTTAAATAAGGTGATAAATCCTTTTATAATGTGAATAATTTTACATGGTCTCTGCTTGGCAGTCAGATGTTCATATAGCTGTGTAAATGTAAGGTTTAAATGTTAAAAGTACTATCAAGGCCGGTGCTGTGGCACAGTAGGTTAATCTTCCGCCTGCAGAGCCAGCATCCCACATGGGCACTGGTTCTAGTCCCAGCTGCTCCACTTCCAATCCAGCTCTCTGCTGTGGCCTGGGAAAGCAGTAGAAGATGGCCCAAGTCCTTGGGCCCCTGCACCCGGATTGGAGACCTGGAAGAAGCTCCTGGTTCCTGGCTTCAGACTGGCTCAGCTCCAGCCATTGCAGCCACTTGGGCAGTGAACCAGCAAATGAAAAACGTTTCTCTTTGTCTCTACCTCTCACTGTCAGTCTACCTCTCAAACAAAATCTTAAAAAAAAATACAATCTTTTTCTTCCTGCAGTCTTCCTCCAGCCCTCCTCCAGAGCTCACATAATCCCAGATTGATTTTTCCCCCTATTTTTACTAAGGATACCTGGGAATTTTGTTCACTACAATCTTACTTTATTCATGGCTAACCGAGCGATTCCAAGTCAAATCACCTTCAAATCACAACTACAGATATTTCTGGGTTAAAATTGCTCAAGGAGACTATTATATATTACTATCACGTATTGCATGAGAGGTTTGTTTATATTTAGTGTCCATACAGTCTAGAAAAATCAATGAATATAAACTATAACTAGATTTCTGATACCACACTACAATACAATAAAACAGTATTACGTGTTTCTATACTTTATGGCCACTCTATGCTACATAAGTATCCTGAGGTAGTATTACAAGGAAAGATACTTAAATTCTCTTATTTTTAATTTTTACTTAGTTTTTATTAACATGTATTTCATAGGTACAATTTTAGGAAGATAACCAGACTTCCCTCCATCTCATTTTCCTTCCATCAATCCCCCTCCTTCCTGCCTTTTTTTTCTTTAATTTTTGCAAAAACATAATTTTAGGGGCTGGCACTGTGGCATAGTGCTGGCATCCCATAAGGGTACTGGTTCAAGTCCCAGCTGCTCCACTTCCAATCCAGCTCTCTGCTAATGTACCTGGGAAAGCAGCAGCAGATGGCCCAAGTGCTTGGGTCCCTGCACTTATGTGCGAGATCTGGAAGAAGCTTCTGGCACCTAACTTCGGTGTGGCTCAGCCATGGCCATTTGGGGAGTGAACCACCAGATGGAAGACAACTCTCTCCTCCTCCTTCCCTCCCTTCCTCTCCACCTCTGGCTCTCTGTAACTCTTCCTTTCAAATAAATCTTAAAATAATTTCAGTCTACTCCATAATACGGGTTTAATGCACCACTAACCAGAATGAAGATTTGCAAAAATCTTCAGTATTGGGTAGAAAAACTATTCAAGGGCCTAAACTGCTGTAATGAATCTTTTGCATTTCCTTTTGTGACTACAGTTATAGCTTCTTCCTAAAAGCATGTGCTTTGACATAGATATTACTGTATTTACAGATGAGACAGCTAAGGCTCAGGATATTAAGTCACTTATTCATTATCACGATATTAAGTGCCAGGAAGTAATGCCTTTAACCACAAACTCCCCGTTAATGATTTTTGCCATCCTGTTAATCTCTCACAGATACACTTGTGGGAGAAGTTTAAACTCCTTCTTTCCCATTGGATGCCTATTTTATTTTTTTTCTTTTTTCTTTATTTTTTTGACAGGCAGAGTGGACAGTGAGAGAGAGAGACAGAGAGAAAGGTCTTCCTTTGCTGTTGGTTCACCCTCCAATGGCAGCCGCGGCCAGCGCGCTGTGGCTGGCGCACCACGCTGATCCGTTGGCAGGAGCCAGGTACTTATCCTGGTCTCCCATGGGGTGCAGGGCCCAAGCACTTGGGCCATCCTCCACTGCACTCCCTGGCCACAGCAGAGAGCTGGCCTGGAAGAGGGGCAACCGGGACAGAATCCGGCGCCCCGACCGGGACTAGAACCCGGTGTGCCGGCGCCGCAAGGCGGAGGATTAGCCTAGTGAGCCGCAGCGCCGACCCTATTTTATTTTTTTGATGTAGATGTCTCCATGATTTTTCTTAATGAGCTGATGCTATGACATAGGTAGATTATCCCCCCTCCTTTTATTTAGATGCAAATACTGACAGAAAGGAGGGAAGCAACTTGCTGAAGGTCACACCCCGAAACAACTGCCAGCCTAGAGCTGTCAGAGTCCAGAATTTACCTTCCTTCTCATGCACTGCTCCATGAGGGTTCTCACATGGCAATGAGTCTGAACTTGGTAAAGAAATGTTATTACGGTTATAATATCTGTTCATTGTCTTCTCACCGATGGCCACATAAGCAGTTACAATGAATTCCCACTGCTAATGGACTCTCAAACTGGTTCTCACCAGCTAACCACACAGAAGTGCAGCTGACGTTTAGGGAGCACTTTATAGCTGATGATCAAGTATTTTTTTAAATTATCTGTTTGAAAGGCAGAGTTACAGAAAGGAAGAGACAGAGAAAGATATCTTCCATCTGCTGGTTCATCCCCTAAATGGCCACAACCGCCAGAGGTGGGGTAGTCCAAAGCTAAGTGCCTGGAACTCCATCTGAGTCTCCATGTGGGTGGTTGGGGCCCAAACACTTGGGCCGTCTTCCTCTGCTTTCAAGGAGCATTAGCAGGGAGCTGGATTGGAAGAGAAATGGTTGAGATTCAAACTGGAGCTCATATAGGATGTTGGTATTTTGGGCAGTGGCCTAACCTGCTGTGCCAAACACCAGCCCTGATCAAAAGTTTTGTCATATGTTATGGTATTTCATCATTATAAAGTTCTGGTAGTTATGACAGATATAATTAGCATGGCAATTTTATGATAAAAATAATTGTCTCAAGTAAAAACCATAGCGTTCACATGGTCGATAATTGAAAACAAAAATCGCTCAAATTCCCTGATGACACATTCTGGAAGCTCTCCCCAACACCAAGCTAAAGATAGCTCTGCATGCTGCAAGATTGCACCTGCCTATGGGAGCACAAAGACCTTTCCCCCAATTTGTAAGAAGTTAAGGAGATCATAAAGATTTTTAACTTTTAATATGGGAAATTCTTACAAATGAGTTGATTGTTATGGCATGCATTATCCCAATAATAGACAAACTGCATGAGAATTCAGATTACTCTTTAACTGTGTGTTTCAGGAAATATTATCTACTCTATTTTTTTTCTGATGACAAAGTTGTAAGAATTGTGGGAGGAAAGAAGAAAATGTGTGATTTATTGATAGGACAGTGGGTTTCCAGAAAAGTCACCATCCTCTTTAATATGGCACATCTTGTACTGTGGTCTGACAAGCCATGGCTTTAAAAGTCAAGAGTGTAAAAGGCCTCAGGGACATTCTAGAAGCTGTCATGTTTCAGCTTCATGGTTTCCTGGAGATAATGAGAATGGTACAATCTTAATATAAAAATAAAAGTCATGATGAGGCTGTGAGTGCTTAGAGCAGCCACCCTGGGAGGGAATAGGCAGCAGGACAGAAGAGGCTGGTGAAACCTACACTTTATGCAAGATCTATCTATGTGTGTCGATGTCAATTGAGAAGATGTGCCAAATTCTATTCATGGATTTCATAAATTAGGCATATGTCTCACACAATCTTGTACATGATATTTCTACTGTAACCATTGCCATCTTGCAATACTACTGTCCATAGTCAGTGAGTAGGCCAGGGCTGTATGTTTTGCATATTTGTCTCTACATGGCACATGCCTGCTAACATGCAAAACATTTCCAAGTTACTGAGTAGGTGTATCTTGAACTGTACTGATGTCATATAAGAAAGTATGTGGTCATATATATTACCTATACTCACATAGATACTTATCTATGTAGGTGTGTGTGTATGTCTGCTATTTAGTCTACCATTATGAACTTCTATACCTACTTGATAAGACATGACATTTTTAAGGGGAAACAAATATACTATTATACTTTACCACATATTTTCTATGCATTATATTTATATATATATATATATATACACACACAGAATGTATGTATATGAGGGATCTTCAAAATGGTCATGGCAAATGCATATTATAAAATATTATACATTGGGGCTGGCATGGTGTTATATCAGGTAAAGCCACCACTTGCAGTGTCCACATCCTGTATAGGCACCCCATATGGGCACCAGTTCACATCCTGGCTATTCTACTGCTGATCCAGCTTCCTGCTAATGTACCTGGGAAAGCAGCAAAAGATGGCCCAAGCCCTTAGGCCCCTACACCCACATGGGAGACCCATAAGAAGCTTCTGGCTCCTGGCTTCAGATTGGCCTTGCTCTGACACTTAAGGCCATTTGGGGAATGAACTTGAGGATGGAAAATCTCTCTCTCTGCCTCTCTCTCTCTATGTAACTTGTCTTTCCAATAAATCTTTAAAATTATGCTTGGATTTCAAAGCTTTGCATTAAAATAAACTAACCTTTCATTTCCATTTTCATTAACTTTTTGAAATACCCTCATATAGATATAGATCTTTCTATATATTCTAGTTTAGGAATATAAAAATATAGTATCTGAAATTTATCTGTATATTTAGCTGTAAGGGGAAACTCGCTTTTAAAAACTAAAATTCTTTCAAACAAAATAGTTCAGCAGTTGCAATTTATACATACATCAGCATGTGTTTTTTAAAAATACAGATTTATTAGAGTGTGTGTAAGGTCTTTCATCCACTGGTTCATTCCAAAAATGATCACAATGGCTAGGGCTGGATAAGGCAGAAGCCAGGAGCCAGGAACTGCATCCAGGTCTCCCACATGGGTGGCAGGAATTTAAGTATTTGAGCTATCACCCACTGCTTCCAAAGCACAATGGTATCTAGCTGGGTCAGAAGCAGAGTAGCCGGATGGCGCCGCGGCTCACTAGGCTAATCCTCCGCCTTGCGGCGCCAGCACACCGGGTTCTAGTCCCGGTCGGGGCGCCGGATTCTGTCCCGGTTGCCCCTCTTCCAGGCCAGCTCTGCTGTGGCCCGGGAGTGCAGCAGAGGTTGGCCCAAGTGCTTGGGCCCTGCACCCACATGGGAGACCAGGAGAAGCACCTGGCTCCTGGCTTCGGATCAGCGTGGTGTGCAGGCCGCAGCGGCCACTGGGTGAACCAACGGAAAAAGGAAGACCTTTCTCTATCTCTCTCTCTCTGTCTCCACTCTGCCTGTCAAAAAAAAAAAAAAAAAAAAAAAAAAAACCACACACACAGTAGCCAAGACTTGAGACAATGCTTTGATATGGGAACTGGGCATCCCAAGCAGTAGCTTAATGCAATGCACCACCATACCTCCCCCTGAACACAGGCTCTTAATGTGAACTTTTCCAAATACTTAGAGCCTCTTGACTGTAGGGACCACATAGTGCAAGGGATTACATTATCTTCTTTACTTCAATTTAATCAAAACTATTTAGCCTATTTTAACTGCTTCAGACTTTGCATAATAAGGTGAAGGAAGACTCTTCATATTTTTTTAAGATTTTATTTATTTGACAGGTAGAGTTAGACAGTGAGAGAGAGAGATACAGAGAGAAAGGTCTTCCTTCTGTTGGTTCACTCCCCAAATGGCCTCAACGGCCGGAACTGCGCTGATCCAAAGCCAGGAGCCAGGAGCTTCTTCCCTGTCTCCCATGTGGGTGCAGGGACCCAAGCACCTGGGCCATCCTCCACTGCCCTCCCAGGCCACAGCAGAGAGCTGGACTGGAAGAGGAGCAACCAAGACTAGAACCGGTGCCCACATGGGATGCTGGCACTACAGGTGAAGGATTAACCTACTGTGCCATGGCGCCGGCCCCAGGAAGACTCCTTTTAACCAAACACCCCAGAAGACAAATAAACCTGCCTTCATCTTCATTAATGAGTTGCTGAAAGGAGTCTTCAGATTAACATTTGCAAGAGTTAATCAGTATGTTTTAATTTAACAAACAAGAAAATATTTAGTCTAAAAAGAAAAAGCAGACTTGTTTGAAGATTGATTAGATTTTGTTGGTATGTCCATTCCATGAAAATAAGTTTCCAGTGCGCACACATGAATGTTAGAATAAGCATTTACTTGACATTGGCATTTGTGCTTCTTTGAAGGGGTGATGTCACACCTAGCAGAGCACAAGCTTAATATTGATCCATCTGACCTATGAAGATGGTATCTCTGTTCTAGCTTGGTAAAAGAAAGAAAATGGTAATGCTTTTCAGCAAGGATAATTAATGTGGCCATAAATAGATTATCATTGTGGACCTGAGGAAAGAAGAAGTTAGCTATGTTGACTCAGTGATCTCTTCAGTATTCCTAAGCAGGGCTGTGATGAGGGGATTTTTCATTGTACTTAAAAAGGGCGACCAAGTAGATGCAGACAGCTTTATTGTCTATTGGAGGTGATAATAAAATGCTAGGCGCCTTTAATTCCACCCCACTAGTGGAATGCAAACAGCCTCAGGATCCAGGCAGCTGACCTTCTCAGCTAAAAGAACCAAGACTTTTCTCTCCAGAAGAGAGAGGAGCTGTGGAGAACTGGAGGTTACATGTCCTGGGTAAAGGCTTGAAATGTTCTTTAAAAAAACAGAAACAAAAACCAATGAGCTAGCCAAACAAAACACTTCTACTGGACCAGTTTGGGTAGGAAAAGGCCTGCTTGTTCTCCTTACACTAACCAAGGCACTGGGCCTTGTGAAGGAAAGAGAAGGACTTGAGTTTAGTCATCAGCAGAGTACTTGTGCATTCTGCACCTTTGTTTTCTTCGCGTCTTCTGGAGACAGAATTGGGGGTAGAGAGCAAAGGAACATCCCATGAGCCAACAGAGCCGGTGGACGGCAGCCATGGACGGCTCTGACCTGGCCATCAGTAACCTCTGCCAGATTACGCTTTCCTGTAAAAGTGAATGTATTCTAAGTGTCTTTCTTTTTTATTCCTATATTTTTTCTGAATATAAAATTAAATTCTCATTATCTTAAAGTGGAAAATACCAAGCTGTTTCAAAAAGAAAATATAATTCACCTGTCTTCCCATTGGCCAGAAATAGGCACTGTTCACAATTCAGTGTCTCTTTTCTTTTTCTAGTGCATACAAACATGTGTAGGAATATCTTTACCATAATTGAGAACATACTAAATATATCATCGTGTATACTACTTATTATGTTGAGCAGAAAGGTTGTTTTTTAAGCCATAGAAAGCTGGAACTTTTTAGTTACTTTGAACCTGAAAATCTAGCCTACATAGTCTATTCAATGGAAAGCTGCCTAAGAAGTCTTTATAATTGTGGTCATGGTTATTTTCAACCCTTAATGTAGTAATTTATGTTTGAGAACTATAGAATCAATTTTTAGTTCTGGTAACTTGTTTCCTTTCTTTCTCAACCCCCTAATTGCTCTCTCTGGGAAATAACTATTTGCCAAAAATAAAAAAAAATTCATTTGGATTTTTGAGATTCAGTTTTTAAATGGGGGAAGATTCATCATACAGCTTTTCTTTGGGTCCTTAGAGAAGAAACCCTAGGGGTTTTGAGAGTCTGAGAAACACTTTGTTCGCTCTTGAGTCTGAACTAGAACTTGGAATAATAGGAGTCTCCTAGAATTGGTACACCTCTGCAGAGTAACTCAGGACTCGGGTTAAAGAATGTTTTAAGAATATTTAGGATTACTAAATCTAGCTCAGTCCTATAATTCAAAATAAAACTGGATCGCTAACATGTCTGAGTCATAAAATCATAATTCTCATAAAAAAATAAGAGTAGAGGAAAACTTGCAAGAAGGTAACCCTTTAAGTCTTGAAAATATACTAGAGAGCATATTATTTTAAGTGTATGTGAGTATACCTATGTAAAGAAAGCTCACGTTAACTTCAGAATTAAGGTTAATTCTGGTTGAGGGGCAAGGGACACTTTGAGGTTCATTGCAACATGATTGCTTTGGATGCTTTCCTTTTAGTGAGAAACAATTATGCCAAAGTGTACCATTTATTAAACATATGTAGTCACTTAATGGTATCTGTTAATATTATGACTTTACAAATATTTCTAAGAATTTAGAATTTAGACTTTCTAATAAATTAGAACAAACTTCTTTCAGTGAGTGAAAAGTAGAAGGTTTTGAGTGCTCACAGCTTGTCGTGGATGGAAACTAAGTCAGAAGGCACTCTGGGAGGCCATCTGCATCTCCCCAGACTAGATTAATGAACCTTCAAAACTGACTTTTACCGAAAGTTTAAAAGTTGCCAGAGTGTGACTCTGGCAGTATGTTGAAGTAACCAGAGAAGACGTTTTCAGTTACTCAGGCTTGGTTTCTTTCTCTTGTGGTGTGTGATTCTCAGGGAGATTAATTCATTGTGATGGTAATTTGGGCTCACATCCAAAGCAGGTGGAATGCAAACAGCATCATCAGGACACCAAAATCGTCTCTGAGAAAGCAGAAACAATGCCCACTGCCTTGTAGTCCTGTGAACAAAGTGAGGGACAATAGATATTTTATTTCACTTAGAAAATGTCAGATCATTTTCCCTTTGCTATGCTTAGAATGACTATTTCCATCCTAATAATTCTTCCAATACTTGGACCAAGGGTAATTTAGGTATACGAACTACTCAACAAATATTATTCAGAAAAAAATTAGTTTGACCACACATGTAATGCTTTCGAATGTTTATTCTACAATAACATTGACAGTTTTATTCCTGTTTAAACTTATTGTACGTTCCATTGAATAAATCCCATATTATAGGAGAAAACACACACACATAAATGTATGCTTTTACCATTCATTTGGCCTGTTTAAGAGATTGAAAGAAAATTAATTCAAAGACTATAAACTTAGGAGATACTATAGAGGAGAAAGAAGATGATTAGAGTAGCTTTGCTTCAGTAATAAAGTAGCATAAATGAAGGTAACAAGAGCCAAAAAATTAAGAATCTCAGAATGTTGAACAAAGAGGTGTTATTGCACTGGGGTTTGATTTTAGGTGGTAATACCTTACAATTGCATGTGAAATACCTGAGCAAAATGATGGCAATTTTCTACCTAGTAATGATATTCCTGAAAAAGTCTATAAATCTCTTAATTATTAAGGGTTTTGAACTTCTTTTTACTGAGTATATTGTGTCATCTGCTGAGTATTCTAAGTTTCATGATCTGTCCTGCAGTGTTTGATTTAGTACAGGAGGTTTGCTTTAAAAAAGCATCATCATAATCTGTTTGTTTGCATCATTGTCATTTCTCATGGGAGAAAAAATGTTGTTTGCAGAAGATGTTTCTTAAAAGAATTATCTTGTGGAGAGTCTTTTACTCCATCAAACCCCCTGCTCCAAAATACTGCCTGCTGGGGTGGTCTGTAGTTCAAATGTCAAGGAGTTCTTGCTTTAAGTGAACCAGAATGCATTTTGTATAGCATTCAAGGGGTTAAGTTGCATTCCAGATAACACACAGTAAGTGAAGGGAAGATGCGTTTGCAATTTTCTGTTTGAAACCTTATGTTGTTTACTTAAAAACAATCACTTTTATAAGAACAATGTGTCCCATGTTGCTTTATGGTTCTTCCATTTTTCTATCATCTAAGTATAAATTAAGAATTTGAGAACAATATTTCTAGCTTGTCAGGCAGAATACTGGAGCTGTCCATGGCAGTTTAACAGGCATTCTCTATAGAGATTAAGAGATTAAATTTTAAATATATCTCATTCAAGGAAAACTGATACATTAGCTATTTTAAATATATCTTCAATTAATAAACTGCAATGGAAAGAAATACAAAATATGAACATGGAAACTGACACATTAGTTGGGAATATGGGAATATATCTATGCAAAAGTATAATTGTGCAAATGTATATATGTGTATACTAATGCATATAACATGTATGCTCACATTATTAAATACATGAACTTTATGCTTAGTATGTTTGAAAATGCAATATAGTGTACAGGAATTATGTGCCTGGGCCCTCCACATGAATTTCGTATTAAAAATATGACTCCATGCCCTTGGCCTGTGTGTGTGGCTTCAGTGGCTCACTCCTGCTTCTAACTCATTTATCTCTTGATTTCCTGAGAAGCACATTCCAGGGGGTGGGCAGGAGAGTCATCTGGCCTAAGCAAGCACAGCTCCTTGCCAGTTGTAGCCTTTCTGGCAGCCTCTCTTATTCCCCCTCCTCTCATGTTTTTTAGATCATATTCTTTTTGGCTTTAAGTGAGACATAAGGAAAGGTACATTCTCCCTTCCATATTCATTTGGGTCTGCCTCTGAGACCTTTTGATTCTCTCATTTTAGAGGATTTCTTCCTTAATTCTACCAGGCATGGAGGCAGGATATGTGCACCTTCATTCCAGTGTTTGCAACATGTTTACATTACGAGCCATCTCCATGAACAGGATTGAGTTCTATTCAGTCTTTTGCTGTTTTGTATGATACAGTGATTAACCCATAGTTGGCTTTTGAGATGTTTCTTAGATTTTAGCTAATTTAAATAATTACTAATAGGAAAGACAGTAAGATGAGATGTTATGGTCCACTCTGAGGATATTTGTCTTCCCACCAATGTACTTATACATCGTTTGTATTGGTTCTAGTGCCATCAAAAAAGATCATGAATTTTTGCTAATATGACATTTCTTACAGAAACAAATAATGAGGCTAATTTCACAGTCAGTGTCAGTATTTCCTTATATGAAGACCTTGATGAATTGATTTATGTGTCTTTATGATAATAAAACCTACTATGTGCCAGGAAGTGATGCCATGTTGAACCAGAGAGGGCTTGCCCTTAAGGAAAAATGCTATACTTGGGTGATGGGCAATGATTGGCACGGGTGTTCTTGAAGTACAATGGAAGAGAGAAGCTTCACAAAGGACTTCCTAGAGGAAGAAAGCTTGAACTGGGATTTTTAAAAACAGAACCTAACACAAGAAAAGCAGGAATGAGCTGGAAAAGCATTCCAGGTGGAGCGAGTCATGTGCAGATACTTGAGAGGAATAGAAAATGGTGTGTATTTGGAGAAATAGAAATACTTTGGTAATTTGTAGGTACAGCATAAGCTACATACAGGGAGAGGGAAAAAGTCCCGTCTCTCAAGAATATTCTATGCTAATTAAGGGATTTATCTTCAGGTAACCACTGGAAAAGCATGAGCAGAGGTAAGACAAGGCCAAATCTGTGCTTTCGATAGATCCTCCTGGTTATGCCATGGATGATGAATTGGAGGAAGCACGTTTGGAGTCAGGAGACTGCTTATGGGGCCATTAACAAATCGAGAAGAAAAATGATGAGAGTCTGACCTGAGACAGTGGCTGTGAGGATAGTGATGTGGCAGGGGAAGATGAGTGATAGGAGAGGGGGAGAGGAATGGGCCAAGGCAATCTTCAAAAAGACAGAAGCCACAGGAGCTGGTGCTTGCTGAATATGGAAAATGAAGACACCAGATAGTCAAGATAATTCCCTGTGGCTTGGATAAACTGATGGTTGGTAGCGGTGCCATTCATTAAGATAAGAAGCATACTAAGAAAAGCAGGTTGTGTTGGAGAAAAACAAGGAGTATATTTTGGACAGAACGGTGCCTGAGGATTAAGAGATTTAGAAATTTTAGCTCTTTCTCTTAAAACAGATGTGCCTGCTATAGAGATTTGATCCGGAGCTTTCCTATTGTGTTTCTTACAACATTGTTTCCGTGCTGCTATTAAGGGTATGTATGACATATTTTATTGATATAGATATGTACATTCATATTTCAGTGTTCTATAATAAATAAAAATTGAACTCTTACTGCTGTTAAAGGAAGTTTTAAATCAAGGAATTGGAGAACTTCAAGAGATATTAGAAATAAGCTAGTCCAGCCCTTCTTTTCAGATGAAAATCTTAAACCCAAATTGCTTAAGTGACTTGTCCAAGTTCATGGAGTAAATCAATGGCTGTACCTGGATTAAAATCCAGATACACTGACTCCTGGCTGAAAGCGCTTTCTATATACCATCTGCCTTTTTAAAATTTTAAAGGGTAAAATTAAGCAGACACAAATGTTTTTAAGGTTTCGTGACTCTGACATTTTCCTGGTGTGAGAAGGTGGTGTGGAAGAGAGGTGCCAGGCTAGTAAAATGTGTTTTGGCACAGGAAACCTCTCATTTGTTTATACAAAGAGAGAATGACTTTCCTGGGTCCTGGCCCAAATCTGGGGCACTGCATATGACTTTGGCAACTTTCAGCAGCCACAAAAATGTGATCTTAAAGGAGTCTTGACCAAGAAAAACAATTGCATGAGAATTGGTTCCTATGGGATTTTTCTGGGGTTCCCTTGATAGCTTCTTTATATGCCTCAATGAGGGTGTTGCTACTACTCTTTTGGAGATAATATAGTAAACATCTGCTCATATTGTTCAGATCAGCAGCTGGGAGCACCTCCCTATGAAGCAAAGATAAGAGTAGTCACAAGAAGAATTGTCGTCCGAGGTAGACCTCGCCACACCGTTCACACACATAGATGGATCATTTCAAAGAGCTGGTGTATTTCCTAGGAGACTCAACTCTGTACTTCCAGTGTCTGGCACCAGTTTTAGTGCACAGTATTCATTATCACATGTGTGCTGAGATAATCAGAGTTTGATATAAGGTGAATAAGACTGAACTAATTTTAGAGTCTGGTCCTGGATTTTGACACTGTGAGGTGCATTCTTCTGCTTTTCAGAACTTTAAGTTAAATACTTGAATTTTCTCTGGGGAAAGAAAAGGCCTATTTCAGATCACAGTTTGAGGTTTTAGGACTGGCATTCCCATAGTCCAGCACCTGATGGAGGCTGGTCACGGTAGATGAAGAGGAATGATCCCATGGTGAACCAGTAAGGAGAGCAAGAACCTGGGTTGAACTTTTTAACTCAAATAATCAACCCTCTTGTGAGAATCGCCCTCTGAGGAAAGAATGCCACGGAAGCGGCTTCCCACCAGTTCCACCTCTCAGGTTAAGTCTCCACCCATCAACCATTAACACTGAGACATTAGAGTTTAAACAACTGCCCGAGTTTTGAGACAAGTCCTGCTGTACCTGTATCATGAGATGATTTGTAAGAATAAAATCAAGATGCTTCTAGGAAGTAAGGGTAGACAAGAACTCTGAAAGTGAGGAAGCCTGAATTCCTACCATGAAAGTCGAGCTCCAAATCAACAGCCAGCAGAGGTAAAGTGGCAGGAATCAGGGAAATGAAGTCCTGTAAGATGGAACAATAACGCTAGCAGCCATTGGCTGTTCCTACTGATAGAAGCTGAGTTTCCCATAACCTTGTACCTGACCCTACTTAGCTGTTTTACCTCACTTTCACTAAACTCTGAGCCTCAGCCATTAGTCTATACAGTGAGATCCCTAGAACTCATAATGTTTAATGTGTCTTTCAGTTATCTTATACTGATGGTTTCAGATACCATAATGAGAAATGGGATCCCTGTCCGGTACACCAGTACAAAAACTGTTTCAACTGTTAGCTCAGTCAATCTATTGTCTAAAAAGACAACTGTACTTCTCTATTTCGTAAAAGGAATAACATATTTGGTGATCTAATAATAGAAATCCCTGAAAATAATATAGTTGGTCCCATCCATCTTTTTTTATAAGACCATAAACCTAGATACAACTGCATTTTTCAATAATGATTTATGAAACAATGATATTAGATAAAACCATCAACATTTAAGACATTTTTTGCATTGCTTTACCTTTTTTATTACTTTCCCATGTTTACCCTTTTGCTTTATTTCATGGTTGTTTTGCCACAATTGAGTAATACCATATGTACCAACATTCAATGAGGGCCCACTTAATCTACAACATATTTTAAGTGAACAATGCCTTTGTCAATTTCTGTAGAGCTTAAATGTTATTTTCCTAAGAATTACATGGAAAATTATATTCTTTTTGCTTTAAGACATGCTCTAGCCTAAGACATCTCTTGAAGTAAAATGATAGAGAATGCATTTCACATGCAAGACATATCGGAGTTTCACACAAAGTTTGAGTGAATTTTGAAACACATGAACACAAAGCACCAAGGATGTTGAGAGCCCAGTAGAACTCTCCCCGAACCCTCTCCTAATGGAAAATGTTAGCATTAATTCTCCAGCAGTCACTGGGAAAAAGAGGAGGGGCAAGTAACTTCTGAGTGAACCACAAATGATTGATAATCTTGACTTCTTAAAAATTTTGGTTCTTTTTAGTAGCACTATTTGTCTTACAAGATGTGACTAGTTACTTGTTCTCATATCTCAGGATATTGTGGCCATCAATGTGAAAATATTTAACTTTAAATTTTTTCTTTGCGTATCTTTTACTTCACTTCTGTAGCTTTCATATTACATATCCCATGCATGAATACTGTATATTATCAGAATTTATCTGTCATATTGGTGGCACTGTGCTTGCATATCATGGGTGGTTGTCCTTTAGGAGTGAGCTCAATTAGCTTGACAATCAAGCATCTTTCAAAGTATGACATTAGCTGTGTCACTAGCTCATTGTATGATCTTAGAAGACTATTTACTTAACTCCCCTGAGTCTGCTTCCATGTCAGTAAAATGAGGAAAACAATGCTTACATTGCCTGGATTGTTATAAAGACTCGAAGAACTACTTACGTGTAAAATCTGGTCCATACCTAGTCCTAGTAGATTTAGTGTATTTTGTTAGTCCCTTTGTTCTATTTTACAGTGGTTTGTAAAAAAAATGAGCAGAATAAAATAAATTCATGCTTGCTAAGAAAAAAAATTCATGAGAGGATTTCTGATACTTTTTATTAAAAGTGCTGGCAGAATAAACTTTCCACATACCTAGCCCTAGGGCCCCTCATCTCACCTCAAATTAATGTGGCTGCCAATGTGGTGAAGCCAAGTCAAAGTCATCAACTTCTAATGATACATATTTTTCTTAAAGAAATAAGTAAATGAATAATTAAAAGCTGACTAAAAATAAAATTGGTCTATCAAGCAGCTAACCAATCCAAAAACAGAAGTTTTTAAAACCTTCAGAAGCTAATGGAAATTCTTTGATTTCTGGCCTTGTTTTGATTTTTGTCGCCTAAGACCTGCATTTCTTGAATTATAAAAGGAATGAATACACCACTTTGAGTTGATGAAAGGATCAAGTTATACAATATGTATAAAAACTGTACACATTAAATCACTTTCTAAATGTACCACTATTTCCTAGTTTAAAAATCATTTAATGTTCATCTCCTTGTTTCAGATTGCATCCTGTATCATCTTCTGATTGCATTATAAAACTCTGGAGTCAGACACTGAGAGAGGCAGTGTAGTCAAGTAATTTTCCCATTGGATTGGGAGACTTCTACTTCATAATGCATCAGCTCTTGTGGTCAGCTAAAGCTCCTATCTTAGACGATTATAAAATACTGAACCTTGAGGTAGCCATCATTTTCTGTAAACATTTTTAAAACCAGTAGGGAATACATGATGACAATAAAATTTTTTAGAAATCTTTCCTGAACCTGGCTGATATGGCACATCAAGATGGATTTCACAGTTTTACATCTACAAAGGAATGTTTAGAGATAAGATGAAAGCCGTCTTCCTTATTAATCACACATTGTATATTTGACTCCTGCCTCCCTCCTCAGCCTTTAAATCAACTACATCTGGTTCTTGCTACTTAAGTGTGCCATTACCTTTTGCATTAAAAGGCAGTTACCCCTAGAGAAAGCAGCCCCATTTGATTAAAAAATAATTGACTAGAGTTAGATTCATGCTACTCATCAGAGCAGCCCAAATGAAATTTTTAGTACTGGTTGGAGAGCTCCTTTATTTCTGCAATGGGGTCAGCAGAAGGAGGTGACTTGTTGTGCTTGTGATGAATTCTACATGGGATAATTATTTTGCTTGGCTAGTGTTAATGTTTAAAAATTACAATAGTACAGAATGGTTAACATCTGACCTATAGAAAGGACGAAAAAGCAATTGAGCTTTGATGCAACCACTCTGTGCCAGATGGTGTTTTCATCTATGAAAACCAAGGTGCATTATTGTTCTTAAACCTAGAGTATTTCAAGCTCTGAGAAGGGATCCTGGCTAATTAGCTACATACATACTGATGTATAATCACGAAACAGATAAGTAGCTGAGCTCACTGATTAGTGAATTCTCCGGAGAAAAATATGAATAAGATAACAAATTGTCATTTGAAATGTCTTGGTAAGCAGGGAATCTGACATGCCAGTAAATTTCCTGTGTGTTAGGTAAACTAAACAGTGTGTTTAGTGCCATAGATGATTTACTCTGGATCAAGCGCCTCATCTTATGGCTGACTCTTCACAAACCATTCTATTACAGGTGATTGTTCTATGGACCACACTCTGAAAAGCACTGGTGCTTTGCTCGAATCAGAATTATGTTAGGAAACCTTTTAAAATACATAATTTCCTGGTATATGCCCTTGACGTTTCTGGCAGGTTGTACCTCCATCTGCATTTTTATATCCTCCCCACGTAGTTCTGATGAACACTGCAGGTTGAGGAGCTGTACAATAAAATTCATGGAGGGATTCAGCCTAAACAGGTTAGAGATTAAGAATATGGGTTTTGCAGTTGGAACTTGAGTTCTTGCTTGTTACTAAGCAAGTTGTTTGGGGATTTCTAAGCCTCAGTATCCTCACCTATAAAACAGCCACAACTCATAAAGTCACTGAGCTTAAAGCTGTTGTGAGGAGTTTTTGTCTTAAAAAGGAATGCATTTAGCTCAATGTCTGCCACACAGTAGGCAGTTGATGAATGCCACAAGTGTCATCTTCACAGAGGGGGCTTTCCTGACATTTAAGGATATACATCTTCATACTGAGCTCCATATTCCTTGGACAAGCAAGGGACATATGGATAATGCTTGCCTGTATGAAGCTGCTTTTGCTAAACATCTAACTGATGTTAATAGTCAAAATTCTTCGTGTCGTGTTAAAGCCCTAAACCAATATGAAGATTTTTTTTTTTTAATTTTTTGACAGGCAGAGTGGACAGTGAGAGAGAGAGACAGAGAGAAAGGTCTTCCTTTGCCGTTGGTTCACCCTCCAGTGGCCGCCGCGGCCAGCCCGCTGCGGCCGGCGCACCACGCTGATCCGATGGCAGGAGCCAGGAGCCAGGT
Organism: Oryctolagus cuniculus; assembly: GCF_051225735.1. Classification (NCBI taxonomy): domain Eukaryota; kingdom Metazoa; phylum Chordata; class Mammalia; order Lagomorpha; family Leporidae; genus Oryctolagus; species Oryctolagus cuniculus. The sequence continues at coordinate 133,178,280 of NC_142872.1, read as the reverse complement.
GCTTCTCCTGGTCTCCCATGGGGTGCAGGGCCCAAGCACCTGGGCCATCCTCCACTGCACTCCCTGGCCACAGCAGAGAGCTGGCCTGGAAGAGGGGCAACCGGGACAGAATCCGGCGCCCCGACCGGGACTAGAACCCGGTGTGCCGGCGCCGCTAGGCGGAGGATTAGCCTAGTGAGCCGTGGTGCCGGCCCCCAATATGAAGATTTAAAAAAAGTTGGCTGCCCATGGGAGATTATTAGATCATGCAACTTACAAAAGGGTGGCTCTGCTTAAAAACATGGCTGGAGCCAGGTGATCAAAAGGAGAAACCTTTTGTGTATCTGTCAGTCTATCTACCTATCATTGTTTTTCTAGATTGATGTCTTTAGAATGTGTTTTGTAGGGGCAAAATTGGGTATCAATAGTCTCAGCTAAATATGCTACTAGGTCACTAATCACAGAGGAAGGAGACATTCTTTTGCAAACTAGTTTGACAAAATTCCAGATCAGAGGCTCAAAGGACTTGCTTCCAATACAGTTCCATTCTTGAATTCCTATTTGCTAAGTAAGAGCAGAATATTCTGGTTCACCAGGTTCAAATGTGTATCCACTTCTCAAGGTGGCTATTTGCTGCCGTGGTTGAGACATAACTTGGGAGGTTTGCGTCCCATATCAGAATTGCCCGAGTTCGAGTCCTGGCTCCACTACGGATTCCAGCTTCCTGCTGACACGCACTCTGATGGACAGCAAGTGATATTTTAAGTGTGTGGGTCTCTGCCAGACGTTTGAGAGATTCAGCATGAATTTTAGGCTTCTGGCTTCAGCCTGGCCCAGTTCTGGCCTTTGCAGACACTGGGGAAGTGAACCAGTAGATGAAAGTTTGTGTGTGTGTGTGTCCCACCTTTCAAATAAAATCAATTAATTAAATCACTAGAACTTATAAAAAACTTGTATCTCCATTCCTGAAACTGGGATAGGCAAACTCTACCAAAAGCATTTGCTCTTAAAGGAAAAAACAGTTTCCCAGAAGAAACTTCAGACGGAGTGTGTAATTAGGAATTCAAGATGACGGATGTCGTCTACTCTGAACTGCCCTCTTATTCTCTCCCTTTATCTTGTCTAAATGTGTTCAGTGGGATCAAAGCCAAGAAGTGGCCCAGAGAGCTTATATTTTAAGATAATTTTCAGGTTTTTATTCAGTTTTATATTTGTTTTCTAATAAACTTTTACAACTTGCTTTCTTTCCCTATTTCTAATTTCGGAATGAAGGATGAAAAAAAATTACCTTATATTGACCAAGAAAAAATTCAGGATTTATTAACAGTATGAGTTTGATTCTAACCTTTCATTTGTGCTAGCTAGGGGCACATTCATGCTTAATACATTGAAATAAGCAAGGCATGATGTTAGAAAGTGAACTGCCAAAGTTGCACAAAGGGGAATTTACATTTAGATGATATTTATTACATGCTAATAATGTTACTGTGGATTATAAAATAGTGGATGTATTATGGGTCACTAAATCAGTAACAATCACGTTGCTGTTAATGATTTGGAACCCAGCTTGCTAAGCACGACTTGGCAGAGCTGTCAAGTGGTTAAAAGTGTTGGTATGAGAGTTAAGGACTTTAGCACTCAAGTCCAAGTCTGGCTGTTTTTGTGGTGTGTGGCCTTGGACCTGACTCCTCCGGGTTCCAATCTCCCCCTATTTGTAATTGGGTAATAAAATGCAGTCACCACGTATTGGTGGGGGAGAAGTAAGCATTCTGCTGGGGAGGCACAGGTTTCTTCTTCTCAGCTTCCTTCCCCCAGGTGCCTACCAGGCTCCTTCATCGTTAAGTCACAATAATCCTTCTTAGCCCCTCTGGTCCCATTCATTTTACAACCCTAGCGTTCTCAAAGATGGCACCATAAAGGACTGAATGTTACCCAAGGTGAGAAGGGCAAACATTGCTTTATGAGCTGCACTTTCAATGCCTATTTTTGAGCTTGCAAAATAGCAAGGAGAATGGTTATAACTAGCGCTCAGGCGCTACAGCTCATTTCCTATGTCATTGCCTATATTTTAATATTCCCTTAAAGGCTTTCATTTTGGGCATCTGCCCTTTTCCCATTCCTTGTCCCGTTTTCCCAATGCAACATGATATGTTTTATTTATCACCACACAAATGGAACTAGGAGACTGAGTTTTTCTGAGATGAGTGGTCAGTGTGGTGTAATGGAAAGACCAGAGCACCATGATTCCAACTTAAATTATGGCACAAAATCTGCTGCGTTCGCTCTGAGGGACTTGAATTCATCACCACCCCTCTCTGTCTCCTCGGCTGTAAAAGAAAAAGAAGGGTGTGAATGGGAGTGTTTCACTCGCATCTGTGCTCTGGGGGTTAAATGAGATGGGGTCGGCAACAGGAAAGCATCACTCGAGGGCACATTTTCATCATGAGTATGATGATGACTTTCATGTACTCAGCTCAGTCGATTAGGAATTTGTTAACAACTGGATTCCTGTGTGTTCTGCTCCCATTTCCCCAGCCCCCAGAGATGCAGAGGATCCCTGCCAGATGGCTGATTTGCCAGCTGTGTCTTGTTTTGTCATTGTAAATATCACATCCCCCAACTGGGAGGCTTTGCTTATAATGTACTATGCTTTGTCCTTTATCTCTTGCAGCTTGAGAATTACATCGTGGAAAACATGAAGTCGGAGATGGCTCAGATACAGCAGAATGCTGTTCAGAACCACACCGCCACCATGCTTGAGATAGGAACCAGCCTCCTGTCTCAGACAGCGGAGCAGACCAGAAAACTGACAGATGTTGAGACCCAGGTATGGGCCCCAGGGCCAAATCACATACTCAACTAAAAAGACTTTTTTTTTTTTTCCTTTTCTTTTAGCTCACTCCATAAACACAGAGCACATTTCAGCACTGAGATTGGGGAAACATATACATTTTTGTTTATTAGTAATAACAACAATGACTGCCTGACATGCTATGCATGTTTCTTTTGATTTAATGAGGGTTGGTATATTTAGCTCTCAATGTGTTTGCAAAAACAGAGCTGGTAAAGGACCTAATCAGTGTTTAAGTTCAAATAAACATTGCAGCTACCAACTGTGATATGATATGTGTCAAATAAAATAACCATTTGGGTCAAATTAATGGCTTTGATATGCACTTTTGAGCTGTATTGTTTTGTCTCTGGTGATATTCTAGCCAAAAATGGCACCTGCAAGGGTTTTGTGCTATCAGTAGATAGAAAGGAAAACCCCAAATGAACTGATCAGGAATGTGTGTGTGTGTGTGTGTGTGTGTCTCCTATTAGTAGATGTACAATGACATACTTATTTGAATTTAAATCAGCAAAATTTTGAGATGGCCTTGAATTGTCATGCCACAAACCCACCATGACCGTATCGTGTACATAGTAAACATCATTTGAGAAGATGATCTCTTGAGCAAGGAAAATTTACTCCACTTCTTAAACTCAGGAGATAATTCTTATTAATATAGTTGACTTCTAGAATCAAAACTGAAACACTCAAAAATAAGGTACTGCTTCATTTCCAGTTTATTGCACTTGTGTTAGTTACATCCCAGATGATGTGCTATTTAAAGAGAAATAGCAATAAAAACTTATATGGACAGAGTATTTTATATAACACAGACAACTTTCCCATTACAAATTGTTTTTATGAAAACTATTTAGAGCAGATAGGTCAGAAACTTTGATTTCTCACATTGATATAATGAATACATTTTGTACTCAAAAGTCCAGTTGTCTCATATGTTTCCTTTTCTTTACCCTTGGTTGGCAATACTGATACTTAACTAATTAGATGAAATTAATTAGATTAAATAATTAAATGAATTTGATTTCATTGGAGCAATAAATCACAGGGAATTTGGGAAATCCTTTTTTTTTGGCTATGTATTAATATTAACTAAACATAGTTTTCCCTATCTTGATTCTCTATGTACTATCACTTGAAAATAGAAGACATCACACTAAGTAACAGTGGTGATCTCTGAAGGTATTGCAGTATATATTACATGACTGAATTTTCTCTTACCTAGAACAGAATGTTCCCCATTTCTTACAAAATATTCTCATGGCCAGAAATAGTCATACTAATATTATATTGTGATTACATATTTGAAAATTTATACATTTCTGCTATGATAACTTTTATAAACTGCATATCAAGGTTTTTTTTTTATTTTCTATCCACAGATACCCCTATCTTGGGTTGTTTTTGCATTCTTTCCATCTAGAAATTGGAAGTTGGGGGAAACATCCCACTGTTAGAATATTAATTTCCAAAGTGTTTAGGTATTAAGAGACAATTTGTTTAGCATCTGTAAGACAAGGAGATAGTACATCATGGAAAAGAGCAAAAATAATTCAAAGAAATAATAACCATTTCCTATGTGGAGCAGTTAACATTTGTCATAAAGGGCCAGTGAAATTTTCTTAGCTATGTCAAGTACAATTTTAAGATAACTAAAACCTGCAAAACTTAAAGAATCACATATCCTTCAGAACCAACACTGAGAGGAAAATAGAAAAAAGATAATGGCTCAAAATGCCATCCCATCTTGATAGGTATTTTCATCTTTTAAAAAATCAGTTTGTTGGGTCCAGCATTGTGGTACAGATGGTGTCAAGCTGCTGCCTGCAATGCCAGCCTACTGGTACCAGTTTTGGGCCCCAACTGTTCCACTTCCCATCAATTTCCCTGCTAATGTGCCTGGGAAAACAGAAGATTGTCCAAGTATTTGGGCCTCTGCACTCGTGGAATACATGGATGAAGCTCTGTCTCTTCTGTCTCTGTAACTATCTTTCAAATAAGTAATATTAAAAATGATCTATTTTAGTGTCAGACACACACCTATGACTCCCATCTATTGGTTCACTCCCCAAATGCTTTACAGTAGCTGTGGCTGGGCTCAGGCTGGTCTAAGATGGAAGTCAGGTTCCAAGAACTCTATCTAGGTCTCCGATGTGGGTGGCAGGAAACCAGCTATATTGAGCTATTACTGCTGCTTCCCAGGATCTGCCTTAAGAGTCGGGAATGGAGCCTGGTATGGAACCCTTGTACTCCAATATGCGGTGTAGACATCCTAACTGGTGTTTTGCACTATAGGCTGGGTTCCCATCCCTCATCTTCATTTTAATGTCTCTCAATTGTCCATCTATTTGTAGCTATGACGCTCCAGACTTTTCTTATGTAAACATAGGTGGGACTTAGTGGAACTATTGCAACAGGTTGTATTCTGGTTAGATAAAATCATTCAAGTGCACAAGTCCTGATGCACGGATAAGTTTACAAGGTGCATCCTAAATCGTTCCTCAATCTCGATACACTTTATTCACAATAAGCATTCAAAAGCCAATAGATCCTTCTGTGCTGTCCAGGTACAGTCCCAAGATTTTGCTCCTATATTCATCTAACCTGGCGTCACATTAGTGTCACTTTCCCTAAGACCGACCTTGCAACCTTAGTTACTTCAAGAACATGTGGAAATCACTTTTCAATGCATTTTAACAGCCAGCTTCCACATGATAATGTTGTAAACATAAGTGACTTACTGCTTCCTAGTGCTCTATGGATTTCTAGACTTTCAGCCTAACAAAAGGTGGTAGAGTCATGGTTTTCCTGCAAGGCCGTTTTCAGATACACTTTGCCTTGATAAGCTTCATGATCAGAAAATAGCTAAGTAATGTATTCATCTAAATAACCTTACTGGCGTGGCGGTGAGAATCGAGAACCGATCCCTTCGCATTTTCCTCCTCAATTGGTTTGCAGTGCTATTCTCACTTTGTTATCAGTTGTACCAATATCTATTCTCCTTAAAATTCCTCTTTTTAAGTGTGCAATAGGAAAATATAGTTTCAGAAACCATTTATGTCCCTTCCTGTAGCATAATTTTATTTTTCATGTATTTTAGATTTTGGGAGGAACTAATAGGCAAATAAATACCATTAAAACCAAATCTAATAATCTGTATTAATCCCCATTCTAATAATTTTTACATGTTAGCTATTTAGTAATTATAAAAATACAAAACTCAACAAAGTAGATCGTGTTGAAACAATGGACAGCAATACTAAGAACTGAAACACAGAAAGGGGAACTTACTTGTCCCAGTGAAAGTTAGAGTAAGATTTTAAAGACTGGCATGAAAGTGCACAAGCTTTGTCAGCTCTCTGTCTATGCCCCCTCTCTCCATGGTTCCCCGTCTCTCTGTGGTTATGATACATGGATCCGAGCAAAGGGTAATATGGACCTATTCGCAGTCACTGAATCCCTCCTCTCAATGAAGATGCTGCTGCCAGCCTGCTCATATCAAGGAAGGGACACCTATTGTTGCCATTCTACCATGCACCCGTCACGTCAACTCTGACACCAGGATGTAGTGTTCTTCTTGTCCCTGGCCAGCTGGGCCAGCTATAGGAAGGTCCCTCAGACACTGTTCCTAAGTTTCTAATGATTTAGAGGGGGAACTCTGGTAATAGAAATGTAACTTAAATTTTAAAAAATATATTTTGAGTATTTCCTTGATATAAAACGCTTTCCTAGGTACTGGATAGAATATATTAATACATGAAAGCAGTCCTTCTCTTGAGTGGCAGAACATTCCTAAGTCATTTCCTCCTCAATTTTCTGTCAAATTATTTAGCTATAAAGCCTTTTCTCATAGCCATAAAAATGCACCTTTCCAGTCTCCTATGGTGGGGAGTGTAAATGACCAATGGCCCCAGCTGCTGTTCTCTGAAATTCCACACTGTGCTGGCACAGAGAACACGGTTCCCAGTGGCCACTTCCAGGCAATGAGTCACTGTGGCAGGGATACTTAAGCTTGCTCCTGGGGGCTGACTATTTAGCACTGCTGTTGGGGGCCAAGGGACTCCTTTGACACATAACTTTCTTAGCCAGGGGAAGCTGCTTGTTTATAGCTACAAGAGTCTGTGGGAAAGAACCGAGACTTTGGAAATAGACTGCTTGAGTTCCATTTTGGCTCTACTGCTTGTTAGCTGTGTTGGGCAAGTTACTTCAACTCCCAATATCTAGACTGTAATATAATTATTATCTCTACTAAACTCCGTAACCAAATGAGATTATATTTTAAACATAGCATAGACCTAATATATTTAGAGATAATGAAGCTATTATAACGTTATGTTGATTATATATAATTATAATATGTACATAGTACTAATAAGTCATGATTAACAAAATCATGACTAAGATTAGCAAAAATTCTCTGAGATTAATTTTCATATTTATATTTTCTCAATTGTTCTGCCCAAAATTTTAACAAGTTTTATTTTTCAGGGTTTAATAATTTCTCTTAGTTTAGAATAGGTTTCAATGCCTTTTTTCCTTAACATTGACATTCTTGTGAAACTGGGGTAATTGTTTTGTGAATTGTTTCATATTTGAATTTTTCTGCATATTTACTTATCAGGGTCTTTGATTTATTCTTACATCCCTTGGAGTTTTTTTTTTTTTAATTGAAAGTTGCGCATAAGGACTCAGTTTGGTTGAATTGAATGTTGCAGTAGGAGTACACTGTAAAATAACTAATCACTTCATCTGCATCTCATCAGGATCAAAAATCAGATTGCTGCACTGTGATGCTAAGTTTTATTTGACTAGGGTAGTAGCCTATATCTCATTCTAGCCTAATGTTTTACTTTCCTCTTGGAAATTAATAAATAACTTGTAGGATAAGATTTCATCAAACTGCTTGTCAAAGAAATTACTGCATTGATTTTGACAAAGGATGATTTTTCTCTCATCCCTTATTAATGTATTAATGTTCATTCTTTCATAAATGTATATTGCCAAGGCATTATATATTAAGTTACTTTTTTGTGTAAATGTAAAGAAAAAAATGAAAACAAAAGCAGCCTTTAAACAGGGCAGATTTCAAATTAAAATATGCTGTTAAAAGAGGCTTCCATCCGTGGTTCTTATATTCCACCCCAACCTTCACCCTATTTTCAGAGTTAGTATTAAAGAAGATCAGTGGCACTCTTCAAAGTTTTTTAGGAGAGGCCTCAGAAATGTGCTAGCTCATTTTCTCTGGGAAACTAATACTTTTTATTTTGAAAATTTTATTTTTAAAAGAAGTAAAATTTAATAGCCCATAAATCTTCAAGTTGGGTCTTGAGAATCTTCCTTACTCTTACATAGTCTGGAAAGTTTAAGCTTTGAACTTGTCCCTCAGGGGCTTGTTCTATAGACTCCTCACTGGTTTCTTTTTTTTCTTCCCCCAGAGATGTGCTTTTGGGATGTGTTTAGGCTAAGAAGGAAATGTCTTTTGTCATTTTAATGGAACACTTTGATTATTGCTAAGCATCGAGTTCCATAGACACATGGCAAGAAAGTGGTCAATTTATCATACTTTGCTGTACAATTCTCAAGGTTGCCCACTTTTGAGCTTTAGGCCTATTTTAATACATCAGTGAAAAGTGTTGAAATAAAGCAGCAATAGGGCTATGGTGATGGGGAAAGAAGAGAAGGGATTGGCATTTGTGTGTAAAAGTTGTCTGAGACGACCGGCAGATATCCTGAACTTTTGAGATTGGTCCCTCTCTTTCTCCTGTGTGCAGATGCTGTCTTTTTAGCTTGGACTGTTGTAATTGAAGTCCAGCCTGATGTTTCCATGGACCTATTACCCTCTCTGTGACCATAGCCAACTTGAGAAACATGTCCCCCTCTGTGGTCACTGAAGCATCCAGCATAAAGCTCTAAGTATCCCAGTAGGCTGCATCCAATGCTGCAGTCCTGAGGTTCTGGCTCCAGGAAGGGCAGCCCTACCTCTGTGCAACTGACATTATTGTGGGGCATAAAGACGTCTAGCAAATGAGTAAAAAGATAGGATACTTTCTGATAGTGATGATTCCATAAGGAAAGTAAAACAGAGTAACCTGTTTGGAGGGTGAGGGGAGAGCTACTTACTAAGGGTGGCCAGAAAGGACCCTTTTGAGCAAGATTTGAATGATGAAAAGAAATCAGCCATCATGTGGGAAGGGATGGGCATTCCAGTCAGTGGAAAATTCAAGTGCAAAGACCCTGAGATGGAAATGAATTTGTGGAGGTGGCCCAAAGAAGGCTGTGTGGCTGAAGCAAAATAAACAAGGAAGAGAGTGGCAGGAAATGGGATCCAAGAAGCAGGTCCTGATCGCTTAGAGCCTTGTAAAGCAGGCTGAGGGCTCTGGAATTTATTCTAAAACAGGAATGCCATCCGCTTTTTTCATTTTATTTGGCAGAAAGAGCAAGAGGGATATGACAGATATCTTCCATTACCTGGTTTATTCCCTAAAGGACTGCAACAGTCAGAGCTTGGCCAGGCTGACACCAGGTACCCAGAATTCAATCCAGGTTTCCCATGTGGGTGGCAGGGACCCAAGTACTTGAGCCATCACCAGCTGCTTCCCAGGGTGCATATTAGATGGAAGCTGGATTGAAAGTGTGGTAGTCCGGACTCAAACCCAGGACTCTGAGGTAGGATGCAGGCATCCCAAGCTAACCCACTAACCACTGTGCTGTACCCCTACCCCTCCATGGTCTATTTAACAGAGGAGGTGGCATAACCCAACTTGTGTTTTTGGAAAGATCACTCTGGTCTATCTGGATGTGAAGTGGAGGTAGCACAAAGGAGAAGAGAAGAGATTGAATCTTTAATGGTTTCCAGACTTTTGAACAATTTTGGATTGTTCACTCACAGAGAATGATATTTACTGTTCTTAAAAAACCAAATGATGGCGGCGCCGGCACCCAGGGTTCTAGTCCCGATTGGGGCACCGGATTCTGTCGGGTTGCTCCTCTTCCAGTCCAGCTCTCTGCTGTGGCCCGGGAGTGCAGTAGCGGATGGCCCAGGTGCTTGGGCCCTGCACCCGCATGGGAGACCAGGAGGAAGCACCTGGCTCCTGGCTTCGGATCAGTGCAGTGCACCGGCTGCAACGCACCGGCAGTAGCAGCCACTTGGGCGGTGAACCAACGGAAAAAGGAAGACCTTTCTCTCTGTCTCTCTCTTTCTCTCACTGTCTAACTCTGCCTGTCAAAAAAAAAAATGAAATTTTTGGTGTTTGAGGATGCCAGAAATTATGATCAGAGAGTATTTTAAATTTATTTATGTGTACATGACATGCTTAAGTTAGGCAGTGTACCTGTCATTCACACACTATGAATGTCTGCTCTGTGCAAAGCACTGTTCTAAGTGTCACTCACAGATACAAGTGCTTATTTTCCTATTTCATTATTTTATAAAACTCCACTCAACAAACAACAATCTTTCCTGCATGAAAATGTGTTTGGTAGTTGAAAGTTTTATCTGTGCATTCCCAGTTTTTACAATCTCTACCATTGTTTACTTGTGAGTTGCTCCTAATTCTAACTTCAAATCACAGCTTCCCTTAAAGAAAATGGTATGGAATAGGGAAATAGTTTTTAAAGCTATAATACCCTCCCAAAATGTAATATGGGATTAGTATAGTAAATTTTAGATTAACTTTCTGTCCATAATAATGACAAGTGTAAATGGATCATAACAGTTTAAACTTTTTTGAGCTATAAACTCCTCATCTCATAGTTCTCCGCCCCATCTCCGCCCTGGTCCTATCCCTGATTTCACACATTGCAGGAACTCGGCAAAGCAAATGAGATCTTGTCAGACTGAACCACACATATTTTGGGTCAAATACTGTCTTTATTTTAAAATGATTTTTTCTTCAATGTGAATTTTTGGCATTACTTTTAATTTTTTTAAGTTATTTATTTGAGAGACAGAGAGACCTCCCATTCACTGGTTCACCCCCCATATACCCACAGTGGGACTGGGCTGGTATTAAAACCAGGTCTCCATGAGAGTGGCAGAAGCTCAAAGTATTTGAGCCATCACAGCTGTCTCCTAGGAGCAGAAGCTGGAGTTAGGTATTGAATTCAGGTACTTTGATGTGAGACACAGGTGTCTTAACCACCATCTTAACCACTAGGCCAAACACTTGTCCCTATTTTTTAAAAAGTTTCACATTAAAATAATTATCTTGATTACTGCATTTTTGACACCTCTTTAAATTTTGCAACCAAAGACATTGCCTCTCACCTCAGCACAGTTTCTGCCCTTATATTTCCCTTCCCTCCAACCTCCTGGGGCTCAGCCTTGGTCATATCAATGTATTTTGAAAAGGCTTTCTACATGCATCTGATAAAATTCCATATTGAGACTTTGAGGGTTTTCCTCCTATTCTGTTCAAAGTGTCATTTTTGTAGGTAGACCCTTTACCCCGACACTAACTTTACAAGAAGTTTTCCCAGGTGCCTCTCAATTAGCGCTAAGAAAGTTGTGGTAGTTATGAGTTTTTGAATAGTGGGACTTTTAAAACTAATTTACCCTCTCCCTTGCCCTTTCATCCTCTTTGAAAGAAGAAAAGGAGGAAAGTGAGAAGGTAGACAGGGACCTGACATTGACAGCATTGGAAGTCATCTGCTAGGGCTGAACTGTGTGATCTTTGCTGGGAGAATGATGGGTCTGGTACACGCATGGCTCATAGGCTCATGTCATAATAAAGCCCACCATACAACATAACATGGGTCTTCAGGTTAAGAGTTCTTAAATACTCTTCAGGTTAAGAGTTTCTGGAGGGTAGCAGTAATCGGTTTGTAGTACAATCTGGTCTCCTGGTCACTGCATCTCCACATATTAAGACCTGGAATGATTTTCCATCCTCTTCATTTTCTCTGGAGAGTGGTAGAATAAGAGTCAGCCTATCTGGATTGGAAATCCTGCTCTTCCTTGGTTCTCATGAGAATTTGAATCACTCTGTGAACCTGAGTTTCCTCATTTGTGAAGTGGTAACAATAACAGGTGGTTGTGTCTAGTAAAGAATAGGAAAGCTTGAACAGCAATGACCAAACACAATAGGTGATAAACACTGTGTAATTATGAATCTGTTTAATCTATGTCAAGACTTGGTTTCACATTTCTGATTTTTTTATGGTGCTGAGTCAAGGCAGGTGTATGTTACTTGCCTATGGTGATTCTAAGTTATACATAACCTTGTACTAATATCCAACTTGCACTTGTAAGTATAGGAGATAAAATATGTAGAGCAATTAGCACAGTAGAAAACAGTAAGATTTCAGGACACAAAAGTTGAAATACGATAATGGATTTAATGACAATATTCTCATTCAACTATCACTAATGTAATATGTAAGAGACATGAAGAGCATTAGTTAGCACAATGTAGACCATTTTACTATTCTTGAAGACATTCTTGAATCAGAAAACAAGATGAGAAAACCCTTTTCTTAGATTTGTGATTGAAGTTTGAATGGTTTTATCTTTTATCTTAAGGTACTAAATCAAACTTCTCGGCTTGAAATACAACTGCTGGAGAATTCATTATCAACATACAAGTTAGAGAAGCAACTTCTTCAACAGACAAATGAAATTCTAAAGATTCATGAGAAAAACAGGTGAGGATTGTTTTATTCCAAAAATGTTCATGCATATACTTGTTTATATCCTCCACCTTTATACTAACTCATTAAAAGAAAGATTGATATATTTTACTAATTAAAAAAAAGACATACAGGGCCAAATTAATATATTAAGAAGGGGGAACTTCAGGTGAATATAGTAATTATGTCAACAATAAGATTATATTGTTGCCTACATTATTGAAATACGTGCTTTTAAAACATTTTAGCATTAATTTCTTTATACTGACACTCAAAATCCACTGTATTTTAAAAATTGTTTATAGGACTAAATACATTATATTACATTGATTTTTTTTTTTTTTAGGACAGAATTGAAATCTGTAATAGTAAGGGAAGAATAGCACTTCTTGAATTATCATTCAACCCTGTTAAGCTTTTGACCAAGGCAATGTTGTTGAATTTAGAGATCGTGAATGGGGAGAAATAAAATTTAAAAATTTAAAAAAATTTTAAGAGAATTACTTAAAAATAATAAAGAAGGGTTTTTTAACTCCCTATTTAAAACTATTTATTCTGGATATATAAGTGTCTTTGGTTGCCTTTGTAGTTATTATCACATCATTTTATAGGTGATGACTCCTCCCTGACAAGCAAAATGAGATTTAGAGAACTTGAGAGCTGGACAGCAAGATACTATCCTAGTTTTAAGTAACTATCATAGATAGCTTGTGACTGAAGTTGGAAATATTCTCATGTTGTATTTTAAAATGCTAAATCAAATCACTTCTGTAGGGCAAATATCTTGTATTTAATTACATTTTCCTCTGGATATTTGATGACTTGAAGAAATTTCAGTTCTTGTGCATTGTACTGAGTTAAAGACCATTGTATTGGTGTAAACTAGTTAAATGTTACTGTATTGGCTGAACTAGAACTTCTGCCATTTTCTAAACTGGAAGGGCACCTAAGGCTCACAGCTCCTTTCCTACTTTATGGAGGACATAGAGTCAGTGAAAGTGGGTGTGCTTGCCAGGGTCACACAGCTCGCTATTGGAAGAACTGGGAATAGAATCCGGGTTTCTCTGCTGCCAGTCCTCCTCTTTCTACTCTATTCCATGGCCTCTTCATACTATCTTCAGCCTAAAAGAAATTTCCTGCTTCACCCTAAATGCCAACAATTTGAGCTAAAACTTTGCATGAAGATAAACCTGGCCCTTGGCTTAGAATCTGCAAGGGGTCATGTGTACCCTGTGACTGCTATTTCTAAATTCTATACTTATTTATCTTTTTACTGTGTCATGGGGTAAATCGTATAACTATAAATAAACGTGACAGGACTTGACCCTGGATTGGCGGCACGATGAAATGTTCTGGAATTAAAAACCTGTTCAACAGTAACATTTATCCTACTGCAGATTCACAGTAACAAACATGTACATGTACATGGTTACTTCAACCATCCTAGGATTTAGGGTCACTAAAAGTAAACCCCATTTAGTCATTTATGTGCAGGTGCTATTGTGAAAGCTTTGTCCAGGAATCATGAATAACTAAAACAATGACAATTTACCTTATTTTCTTATTTTTTTGTTTTTATAATTGTACAAATAACACACATTTCTTGTAGGAAAAGAAAAAAAAGTACCCAAAAGAAAATTAAAAACCGCTGTCCTACAAAGCATTGTGTATTTTGCTGCATATTATATACAAATATATTTTTGCACAAAAAGTTATGTTATACTCTACACATTGCTTTTCAGCCTGCTTTCCTTGGAGGTATCTTTTAGTACTAATAACAAATATTACCCATAGCCTTCTTAGAAACGGCATGATATTTCATTTTATATGTATTACTTAGGGTAGTCTTAATTCACCCTTTGTTGATGTTACTACCTAATATTTATTATTAAAACTTTAGCAGCATGAATTTATATTCTTCAATTAGCATCTTACTAATATGTACATTAGTTCTTGGTCTATAGTATCTGGCACTCGGCTGTTAGGATACTATACAATGAATGGAGGGGCCTGAAGTATCTCAAGCGTAACTACAAAAACAAATCCTACTCTTAGGTATAACTGGTATGCAGCTCTCTCCCTCCCTCCTTCTTCCTTTCCTCTCTCCATCTCTACTTCTTCCCTCCCTCCCTCCCTCCCTCCCTCTCTCCTTCCTTCCCACCATGCTTCTCATATTCATTTCATTCTTTTTTATTGTTTTTAATATATTCCTATTACCTTAACTCTAGATTATTTTGGATTTTTGATGTTTGATAAAGCATCTAGTAATAACAGCTACTACAAAATTCTCTCTTTTAAAAGATTACTTTTAAAAGGCAACTCTTTAAAAGTAGTTTTCTCTGTTCCATCAGTAAAACTGGGTCAGACTGTGAGCCCTTAAGAACTCCACTCTGGGTCAGGGCATCTCCCAAGCACAGGAATGCTTTCTGCTGAAGATGTGAATTTATTCTGGCTAATTCTAATTTCTTCAGAAAAACCAAGGTTTTCTTACATTTATAATTCACACCATTTATTACATATGGTAATATTTTCAGAATTATAACAATTTTCTTTTCTAGCAATATAGACGTTTCAGAGTGAATTCAGGGATTATGTTTTAGTTAGAAGTTAATTTCTTTCCAGTGCTGAGAAGAATGTACATACATCTTATATCCTACTCTGTACCCCTTTCTTTTTTGACCTTGATCCCTTCAGTATGACATTGCCTCAAGTGTGGTTGCTAGGGTATCACCTCCTGGTTGTGTTGTATTACTTCAGTTAACTGCCTCGCTTCCTCCTGAGGGGTCAGGCATGCACATGGAGGGTTGGCGGATCATCTGTTATGTAACCAGGTACAAAGCACTGTTTGGAAGTGGTTTTCTTTGTACATATCAGAAATACTCATTTGTGACACTTAGCATACTTCCTTTTTTTCCTGTGCTCAGTGAAATGAGGGAAGGTCTACCAACCTCTTTCTAGCACAACCAAGCAATGAGCCCTCCCTGTTTAAGTGGAGAGAGAGCCAAAGTTAAACAATTTATATTTTTCAAAATTATTTATTGGTCCTCCGTACCTCTTTATTTGAATTTTAATCCTCCAAGTGCAACAAGAAGCTATTTCTATATTGGGGCATCTCTAAAACAGGAACAGCATGCCTGTAGTCAGGTCTGGTTTGGATTAGCTAATACACTTTGCAAGGGGGGGATTATCTAAATTGAGCTTTTCTTCCTCCCCAGGGAATGTGGGGGTTGTCTGGGTGTAGGACTTACCAGCTTTGAATAAGATGGGACATCAGCCGCCAACTTGGTGAGCTGGCCTTAGAGATGTCCACCACCTCTCTGGTGGAACAAGGAGGAATATTTTATGGATAGGATTATACTACATAGCATGCTGAGATATCCTGCTGATTCACATCCTAGCAAAATAAATGGATCACTTGTGAGGCTGAAAATGGCTTTTGGCCTCATTGGATTCACTGCTTTATCTCTTAAATAGCCAAAAACACAAAACAGGAATAGGATTAACAACATTTGCTCTGTTTATTTTTCTAACGCTCTGGTAGGGGTGAAAGAAGCTTCCAGTTTTCTTTCTCTGGGATTTTTTTTTTTCTTTTGTTGGATGCTACCCTAGTCTCAAAACTTGGTCTTGTTTCTTACCTTCTTACCTCAAGGAAACAGCAGAGGGTTATGGGATCTATAACTTACCCATACAGTCAAAGTTGCACAGCTCAGAACCCAACTAAATGGGAAACATGAATATTTACCTTAATCATGAGTACCAAACGGGACGCGTAACTGTCACTTTTTATTAGACGTCTCTAGTATGTGACTGACTGCTTCTGCTCTAAACAAATGAAAGAGCAGCAGGGGAAGATGTCCTAAAGCAATTTCTTTCAGCTGAGCCAAATATGAGACTGGCTCAACTGGCCAGCTTACAAAACACCTATCCAGCTCTGATTTAACCCTAACGTTTTACAAGGTTGGAGTGCAGTACACAAAATAGAGCATCCCAGAATTAATCATTCTGCCTTATCAGAGTATCCAGAAAGGGAATTGACACTCCATGCACACAAAGTTGTAGCACATGAGCTTTCTTGATAATTATGTTGAATAAGCAGAGTGAAGATGAGGGAAATTTTTCATAAGACCATTCAGAGCGAAGTGGAATTAGACTCATGATCACAACTCCAACTTATTTTGAGCAATGATAGCTACTATCTAGCTATCTACTATAAGGTAAACATCTGTGCCAGGTGCTTTACATTCATTATTGCTAACTGAAGAACCTTAAAAATCAAACCAAGGTGGAGTGACCTAAGCCAATACCATTAAAAACAAGAAGTTACCTTTGCCCCAAATAAAATTAAAGTTTAAAAATTACAGCCCTAAACTTTTTCCCCCAAAGCTAAAATTAGGTGCAGCTATAAAAATAAGGGACACTATGCTTAGCTAGCTGCGACATTTGTGCCTGGTTGTGCTAAGACCTAACCCAGTTTGTATGCCTCCTAATACTCAAATAACGGTGTGGGAAGCAGGATGCTGCTCTCCCACCAGGGGAACAAAGGGAGTGAGATGTTGTCCCCCTCTGGGTGAACAAGATGGCGCTGGAAGGGAAAGGAACTACTAAAGAAGTAAACAACAAAATGGCAACATGGTGCATGCCTCCCATGTGATCCCGTAGCTGATTGGATAGAAGGTGCATGCCTTTCACGTGATCAGCTCACAGATTGGACTGCTGTGTGCATGGCCTCCCATGTGGTCCCGTAGCTGATTGGGTAGAAGACGCATGCCCTTCACATGATCAGCTCTCGGATTGGACTGCTGTGTGCACGGACTCTATAGTGCTTTTGATTGGTCGCTGTGGGTATATAAACCGTGTGGCTTTGTGCTGGGGGCACTCTGGACTCCTGAGTTCAGGAGGCCCGTCTGCACAGACGCCGAATAAATCCTCTTGCTTTTGCATCAGCTGGTCTGGACTCTGAGTCTTTGGGGTGTGCCTCTCGACGTGTTAGCATCCTCACTCCGAGGGTCTAACACTAACCTTCCAGTCAGTCCTGCAAAGTATATATTCTTATTTCCCATTTTGCACAAAAAATACTGAAGTTCACCAAGGTCAAGTAACTTGCCCATGAACAAACAGCAACTTTATGACAAAATTAAGGTTCAAGACTATAGTGCCTTTCTGCCTTAAATATTATGTAAAATATTTCCCCAATGTTATGTAGCCTCAGTATAATTGATGTGGTTGTCAAGTTATTCTATTAACACAAATATAAATTTGAAAAAAGGAATAAAAATTGAAATAATATATTTGAAAAAAATATATATATAAATTTGAAAAAAAATAGAACAGTTGTTTTTGGCCTATCATATAGGACATTATTTAGTCCTTCTAATATTGGAGTAGAATATATCAACTATTTATTTGATATTCAAAATTCACTGAACTTATTTGACAAGCCTCATCTGTCTTCTAGATGGAGTTATGAGAAGTTTTCAAGTTAATTTTCTGTGATTGAAACTTGTTTAGTTTCCAGATACCAAATCATGCCTTTATATTATCAAATAATTGTAATGGTATAATCAAGTATTAGTGTTTTAATATTTGATATGCCTAAAGAAATGAAATGTTAAATCAGTCTTTTTAATTAAAATAATTCTTCACTTAATAAATTCTTCACAAAACACTGAAGTAAAACCTTGTAAACTTCTAGTATCTATAGGCTGAATTATGTTACTTGTGAATATCAGGGAACAGAAAATTGCCCACTCTATTCTGTCCCTTCTAAATAGAACATACACAGATTTTGATGGAATAGAACAATATCATTTTCTCTTAATTTTTTAAGTAGTGAACTTAATGGCATATAACATTTTATTTCTTTTAAATTTCAATGACCTTGAGATATTAGCATATAAATAAGATTCTGATCAAACTGTTAATCCAAAAGACTTCTCAAATCTCCCCTTTCTCTGATTCCCTATAATACACCAACCACTGTTCATGCTATCAAATCCATCTAAATATTTTTTCAATCCATTCTGTCCTTCCTGATCCCACTGATTATGCATTAGGTCAATTTCTCATTATCTCTCGTCTAGGCTGCACAGTGACCTCTGTACCTTGAACCTCATGCCTCTCAAATATATTATCCAGAGCATGACCATAATCTTCTAAGATGCACATCATGCAAATAGTTTTCCTCTTTTAAGTCCCTCCCAACCTCTGTGTGATTCTGTTTAACTGTGTCTTTAGCACAGACATAGTCCACTATCATTTTAATCCTAATGTCACAATCTTCTGTAAGTCTGATTTTTTTCAAAGGTATGACCTAACAGCCAAGAGCTCAAGCTCCAGGACCAGACTGCCTAGATTTCTCTTTCCTTTAATTACCGCTAGAGCAAACTCTATCACATTTTATTTGTGTAACTCTGGTCAAATTACTTAGACTCTCTGAGCTTTGGTTTCTTAATTTGTAACACAGAGCTAATGATAATAGTGCTGTGTGGAGCAGTTCTGCAGATCACGTTAATGAATACAAATCATGGATAGCAGTGCCTATGATAGTGTTTAGTTGTGTTACCAGCAGCATCACACTGAACATATGATGTTATTTTAGACACGTTTGGTGTTTGCCTTATCTGGCATATCTGATACTCCTTATTCAATTTACAAACTCCTACTCATCCTTGAAAACTCAATGCATGTGTGTCTTCCTTCAAGAACTGTTCGCTGGCCCTGTCCCATAGATATGCTCATTACAGTTTATGAGACAGCATCATAGCTATAATCCCTCATTATTTCACTTACACCATAACATGATAATAAAGAGGGGTATGTGTGTATGTATTTATATCTACATTATTAGACTGTGACTCTTTGGAACACAGAAACTATATTTTGTTTACTGTTTTCTTCTTTCTCCCAGGCACAATTCTCTATGAATAGTATATAGTATTAAATGTTTTCTAAATATTCAGTGAATAATGAATGGGCAAACATCTCAGTAACTCTATCCCAACCAATGCCATTTATCTACACACACACTCACACAGCTAACAAAAATACTTTTAGTGGGAAATACAGACTACATAGTTTATATTAAATATTGTAGGCCCATTAATTGCTCTTAACATAAATAAAATGGAGAAAGAACACTATTCTACATTCCAAGAAGCTCATTTCATGGCAGCCAAGGTTATCAATCTACATTCTGAGGTTCACTAATTCAGACCAATCTTTTAATTTCTGGACAACATCTGTCCATGCCATTTTAGATCCTTGCTGTTTATTTCATTTCTCTGATAAATTTTTTAAAACAGTAAGACAAGCTTGATATTGTCATTAAGTTATAAATCTGTATACATATTTGCAGGTCAAAGTTTCCCTACATTCCATAGCCCTTATAATCCTCAATCCCACAAAGAATCCCTGTCAATAGATAAGTTGGTGTTTACTTTTCCAAAAGTTTTCTACAAATATACTAACATGTACTTAAGTTTAAATGGTACACATATTGGTATGTAGGTTTACATAGTTACATGCTAACACAATTTCATACAAGCATAGTATATAGATGATGTGAGTATATGTTTATAGGTCTTACGTATTTTCTGTTGGGTTTATTTCTATTTATTTCACAGCAATTTTGTAGCAATACCACTAACACTTCATATGTATAACTACATATAGATATACCTCATTCATTTTAAAGAATGAGTAGCAGTCTATTCTTATGTATGCACTATAATTTAAAGTTTATCATAATTATTAATAAACATGATGTACTAAAATTAGGGTAGTTGATATCCTAAAATATTAAAATATACTGACAAACTATCTCTGAATTTAACATTCTCCCTAGTGTACATAAGCTTCCTACTTTCCAAAAATCTTGATAGCCATTTTATTCTTCTTGGACACCAGGGAGGTTAGATTGTGCATCTTTTTTCTTCATTTTGATTTATTAGTCAAAGAGACACAGGCAAAGAGATCGTCCATTTGCTGGTTCACACACAGAATACTATAAAAATCAAGATTGTGTCAAGCTGATACCAGGAGCAAGGAATTCAATCCAGGTCTTCCGTGTGAGTGGCAAAAATCCAATTACTTGAGGGGCTGGTGTTGTGGCATAGTGGATAAAGCCACTTTCTGCAATGCTGGCATCCCATATGAGAGTTGATTTGAGTCTCAGCAGCTCCATTCTGATGGCCTGGGAAATGCATCACAAGATGACCAAGTGTTTGGGCCCCTGCCATGTGGGAGACCACCCATGTGGGACACCCAGATGAAGCTCCTGGCTTTGACCTGACTCATCCCTGCCCATTGCAGCCGCTTGGGAGTGGAAGGAGGATCTCCTTCTCTTTTCTTTCCCTCTGTCTCTGTAACTGACTCTCAATTAAGTCTTTTTTTTTTTTTTTTAAATCCAATTACTTGAGCCATCACCACTGTCTCCCCGGGTCCATATTAGCAGAAAACTGGAGTCAAGAGCCAGAGCAAATATCTAACCCTGATATTCCAATATGGGGCAAGAGAGTCTTAGTGTCTAATCAGGCTAAACACATGCCCACAGGATCTTCATCTTTTCATTTGACAATTTGTATTTCTTCTATATCGAGCCTCTTCACATATTTCTCAATTTTCCATTAGATTTTTTGTGTTTAATAATACATATGAGTTCTTTAATGGATATCAAAACTATTATGTTTGTTACAAGTATGTTATCTAGTTTGTCATTTATTGCTTAATCTATTTTAAAATGAGATTATTACATCTTTCTGATGCAAAATGTATCGTTCTTCTTTGTTCTCGAATTCTACCCTGAACACGTTATCATTTATTCTTATTTAACTCAAACTTTAAAACATTTTTTTTGGTAATGTATACTTGTAATGTGTAATCTGAAAATTTGAAAGACTGAACAAAATGTGATTTCAAACTTTGAAAGAAAATGTACTATGTTAAAATCAGAAATGTGTAGCATAAATTGAACCTAAACTAAACATACCTTTGCATATTGTGGGGGAAGGGGTACTCTTTACAAATCCACATTTGAAACACATGTTGACACCATATATATTAAAATAATGAAAAAACGAAAACATCTGTAAAATGGTTCAGACAGATAAAAAGGAGAAGGTTTCTGTATTCTCAACATCTCCCTTGCTTGAAGGGCTATATTTACACACATAGAGCTTAGGCAACTGTCACCACTGTGAATTCATTGGCTGCTATGTTAAGAACTCTATTGTGGGAAACAATTTGAAAGGAAGAGCTTTTGCTGTGAAAGTTTCAAGATCTGTTCAATGATTTGAAATATTTCCAATATGTTGGAGGAGACAGACTGTGTAAAACAGAGGAGGGAAGATCAACCAAAAATTTCAAATAGGGTTTTGTATATACTCATTGAGAACCTTTTACTGAAGTTCAAGACCTAGATTATTTTGTTTATTTTATTATTCACTAAAGTGTACCTCTGCCTCAAACTAGAAGTTAAGCGCCAAAATTCTAGGCATGTCTCTTCTCAAAGTGTTTCCAGGAAGATGGGAAACAGGAAATCCTGAGACTCTTGTGAGAAACTCTGTCTTTGGATTTTTAGCTCAACTTGTATAGATTTAAGTGTACAGTTTCATAAACTGTTCCATGGTATACCAGTCCTAAAAAATGCATCTTAATATAATTGCTTATTTAATGCAGGCTTCACAAAAACTTGACAATGAAATTCTTATTTTATGTAATCAAATTATAACCCAGTGCATTCCAGAAAACAGTGCATTGGAGTTTGGAATCAGCAGTGAGGTTTTGTGTTACTAATTTAACCCAAAGCTAAACTTGTTACAGAACACCATAACCAGGGGAAACTGACTACATTGTCTCCCCAATTTTAGAACATTGGGACTCTAATGTTGTCCTTCAGGTCAATCTCTGTATTCAGAGGTCTTCCTGTCGTGCTGAGGTGGCATCTCCCACTGTCCTGTTAGGGAGAAGACAAAAGAGAATCAATACAAGGAACCAGAGACAAAATAGAATTTCATTGGTATATTAAACAGAAAATTAAAGAGGCTGTAGGCAGAGTAGTACTTAAGAAAATCTCAGTTCAGATTTTTAAAAAACTGGCTTGGCAAACAAAGTTTTGCTTTCTTATGTGAGAATGATGGAGAGATTCAAATATTATGAAAGATAAATTCCCAAAATAATGATGTGGGAATCAAGAAGTACAAAGGAGATGTGAAGGTATTGTCTCAACTGTTAGTACAATATAAATGGGTACAAATAAGTAGAACTTGCATTTCACTAAATAAAGGAGATGTCATTTCCACAGCAGTGGGATAATATGGTTATATTTCTAGTTCAACTTGTTAGAAAACATGACGTTTATCCTGTTTCTGACATTTAATATCTGCATGATTTTGGACAAGATATTTAGATTATTACCCATATACTAGGGTAATAATATACTGCAGCTTATAATAGCTACTCAGTCCAAATCATGATATTGTTTTAAGCATCAAAGGAGATAACGGTTTTAAATGCTTCACAACTGTAATAGTATGTTGGAAGGATGTGATGACAAGTGGAGATAGTGTTTAGATTTTTTCTGGCAAGTAAGTTTTGGTTTCAAACCATTTTGGAAGTGATGAAGAGGAAGGGCTGGCTTCCAAAGTAGATAATAACCAATGGATGAGAAGAATCAAACAAAAGGCAACAGTGTTTTGGAGCCAAATCTGAAGAGAAGATGAAACAGAAAGATGAGTACAGTCAAAAGGAACAGAAAGGTCGAGACGAGACCTATCTTGCCTAAAGAAGTCTAAAAAGTTGTTAATTTGTTTACTAGGGACTTCCATTATATTATGTAGAAAATTACTGCGGCACAAAAGTCATTAAGGGAGTGCTCAGTGACGAAATGAGATGGGAAAAAGACTAGAAGAGGTAATTACCTGGGAAGACCTGTGGTTTGGAAACCCTGTGAGTGCTGCGTGACATGTTTCCGGTTTGCTTGTAGTTGCCATTCCTATCACTTGGGTTTCTAGATCCCTCTGAGACTCCCGTGATGCAGAGCAGGGGTCTTACTTCCATGACAGTCCCTTCTTCACTGTGTATAAACATCTCTTCTAATAAGATAGACTGTATCGATGCCCTTTGATACTTGGCAGTCCACATACACCACAAATTGTTTTGTGAATTATAAAATTAATGTTCTTGCCAATATGCTAATGTATATCCCTTTTCCTCAGGAAATGCAGGCTTTTTCAGCCACTAGTCAGTGTCGATTGTTTCCTTTGGCCATAGGACTTCCTTGACCAACTTTCCATGCCCAGCTCTTTCCAAATTATACTTTAAAATTATAGCACAAACTTACCTCCTGTATTGACATTTCAGATAGTAGCCATGTGTTAAGTACACATCCTCTTTATGAGGAATACATTGAAAGTAGAAAGTAAAGTCATTGAGGCAAACATCTGGAAAAAATGTATTATGTTTGAAACAGAAGTTCTGTATAAGCTTCTGTTTTTTGAGATTTTTGTTCCTAAAAATAAATCTTTAGACTAGGCATGGTGTCATTTATAGCTTGCATAATTACTGGATTTTAGTACCCGAGTAACTACAAGGTATAATATATTTTCCCAAGCCAGAATGTTACTGATTAGGAAAGCTGAATGTCCAGTGTGAGATTCTCATGTGTGCATCTGGCCCTGCACTCGGGGCACTGTCAGGAGGGTCCAAATCACATAAGCGTGCAGGTGTTTTCCAGGCTTTGCTTCGCAGGTGACTTTCTTGCCACACACTGGGCCACAGTCTCTTGGAGCAGAGGTTTGTTGGCAAAGCTCTGCAAAGTCCGTGTGCAGATCTCGCCACACTTCTTTATCTGTATGAGATCCTCAGATATTACATCTCGTCCCACACCATGTATGGAGCTGGAAATTTTGGCTCTTCAAACATACTCTATTTTATAATTTAAGCATTAAATTTATAATACTCCCTAGAGTCCCTTTTTTTTGAAAACTTATAGGAATGATTCAGAGCTAGATTTCTCCAAGGTAAATTAAGTGCCCGTTCTGGTGTGTTGCATTTGAATAACACCTTGTAAACTAAGGACTGACTGAACCCTCTGAAAACAACTGAGAAAACTAAATAGACCATTTCCCCGAGGAAAACTAGTGTATTAGACACTCTATAAAATGTACATGCTTTTTACTTCCAGTCAGTCTGTAAGATCCAAGCATGCCTCTGCATTCTCTATCATTTCTAATGTGTTAGCGGAACAGAGATCTGAGGAGGGAAGCTGCTTAGTTGAAGATGGCGTCACTCTAAAGCATCCCATCGTTTTGTGAGAGTGTGCTACCAGCCGGGCGGAGCCTTCCCTTGCTGAATCATGTACACGATGATCGGGGAACTTGGGATGCCAGTTAGCCTCCTCATGATGCTTGGATTATGAAATAAAATAAAGGACCAAATATAAAATATCCCAACTCACCGTTACTTTAGCTAGCTCATTTTCTGGTTCTGTGGCATCTGCATCATTGTACTATTCCCCAGTCCCACAGAACTCTAGTGAAGCTTGATCCATGTTAATGTTTTAAGAATGCCAGATGAGTGAGTGAGTGTTTTGTTCATGGTTTCTCCTGAATTATTTTATCTAGCCCTTATTGGATCCATTTACTTAGTGAAAGTGATTCTATAATTTCCCCAGACTAGAATTATCTGGGTTTAGTCAGCTACTCTGAGCATAAGATAACCACATAGAATAAATTATATTTAGGAATAGAAATTTACTCTGATGACATCTGGTTTAACTGTTCTGCATTTGATGTGTATGTGCATGTCTGTATCTTATGTTTTGACAGTATATTTTAAAAAAGATTATTTGAGAGGCAGAGTCACAGAGAGAGAGACAAAACGAGAGGTCTTGCATCCGCTGGTTCACTCCCTAAATGGCCACAACAGCCGGAGCTGAGCCGATCTGAAACCAGGAGCCAGGAGATTCTTCTGCGTCTCCTACACATGTGAAGGGGCCCAAGCACTTTGACCATCCTCCACAGATTTCTCAGGCCACTGGAAGACAGCTGGATTGCAAATGGAGCAACAGGACACAAACTGGCACCCATGTGGAATGCTGGCGCCTCAGGCGGAGGCTTCACCTACTACACCTCAGTGCCAGCCCTGAAAATATAATTATTCTTGAGTCTTTGACTTAAATATTTTCAGGGTAGGTATTCAGCCTGCTGGTTAAGACCTAACATCACACATCAGAGTGGCTGGATACCGTTCCCAGCGCTGGCTCCTGGTCTTAGCTTCCTGCTAGTGCAGATCCAGAGAGGCAGCAGAGATTGTTCAACTACTTGGGTTCTTGCCCCCCTCACCCCCGAATGGGAGACTTACATTGAGTTCCCGTATCCCAGCATCCTCAGCTATTGCAGGTTTTTGGGTAGTGAAGCTGTAGGTGGGCTTGCTCTCCCCGGCCCTCACTGTTTCTCTGCCTCTCAACTGATATAAAGAAACTATACAAATATTTTCATACTGAAATGCCTAATTAAAATTTCTAATCTTATACTGGTTACACAGCAGGTAGAGCATTTTCAGAACTAAGTCTTATTTTTTCCCCCTTGTAGTTTATTAGAACATAAAATCTTAGAAATGGAGGGAAAGCACAAGGAAGAGTTGGACACCTTAAAAGAAGAGAAAGAGAACCTCCAAGGCTTGGTTGCTCGTCAAACGTACATAATCCAGGAGCTGGAGAAACAGCTGAGCAGGGCCACAACCAACAACAGCGTCCTGCAGAAGCAGCAGCTGGAGCTCATGGACACAGTCCACAACCTTGTCAACCTCTGCACTAAAGAAGGTGGTAAGAATTTCTTCCTCATTTTGGTTTTGTAAGTACTTTATTTCATGCAAACAATGCAATAGTGAATAGAACTTTCTCCACTATATTGACTGCTCTGTAAAAAGAGCAGAATATTATTCTTAACAAGCATTTGTGAAGTTTTGTGGACAATCATCTCATTTTAGAGAGTGTATTGATAAGCTCAATTTTGTAAATCTGCAATAAAAAATCAATTCTATTGTTGTGAATAAATATTAGGTATTATGGTGTTAGATGGTTAACAATATAAGACAGAAATTAGCCAGTGCTAAAGAATGTTTCAGAGAGGAGGGGAAAGTTTTAGGACAGTTCCTATTTTGAAACTAATCTTAATTGTCTACTTTGTTGAAGGAGGAGTGTTTCTTTCAAAGAAAGGGGATAAAATTCCCATAATTTTATGAATGAGAAAGTGTTATTGCTGTTAAAAGTTACTTATTAAGGTCACTAGGCTTATTGTTACATAGGAGATTTAATCAAGGTATTTGGGCACATTTGTTCTGGGCTGTCTTTGTGGCAATGAAATTTATAAAGTTTTGATCACTACAGTATCTAAGGTCACTTAGCTATTGAAATATCTGCCTGTGTCTCTCTAAAAGACATCTGTCTATCCACTCATTCACCTACCAGTTAATGGATGAGGGTCTCTCTGTGCACCTGCCACTTAAAGCAGAACCTCCTCTGAGCCTCACTACAGCTCTTTAGAGCTTGGAGCTGATGGTCATCTTTTATACTTCTGTGCTCCAAATGGGATTCTAAATGGTGACAAGTAAAATAAAACACTACTTACATCTAAAAGCCATTGTTGTCATTAAGCTGTGGTTTATGTAACCATTCATGTAGAGGTTTAAGGTACCTATTCCATGTACATATGTGGCATCTGCTTTAATTTAATAGTAGACTTGAGCTATATGAAAATCAGCTAGATTTCATACTTTCATATATGTAAATATAGAGCATGACTTCATATTAAGTGATCTTGTTTTAAAGACATTTCACATTTCTCTATTACACTCCATTACCTTGAGTTATATCTCATTTAGATAGTCTAAACAAGCCTTTAATATACTTTGTAAAGTAATATTTTTTAAACAGTGAGTTCCCAGAGCTCCATTTGGGTGTGCTCAGTAATGTGATTGGGAAGGAAAAAACCTGCTAATCAGTCAGAGCCTGCCAAAACCCTGAGCTAGAGTCCACTGGAAGAAAAGTAGAGTGGGGTTTTGCCAGAGAATTTTAATAGAGCTCATGAGTATTTAGAAATTAAGTATTAATATGAGACATATCTATTCTCATATTGAACTGAATACATTTGGGGAAAGATTGAAAACACATTTTTTCTTATCATTCTGAGACATAAAGTACATGGGGCTGAGTAGTGAGGTCTTTTTTTACCCCATGACTTTAGAGATGTCAAGCCCTGATGATTCTCACAGAGCTCAGATGTCTGCCTACTTTCATCATTTAACTTCATTTTGAGTATTTATCTAATAAATATGTCTTAAAGCTTTTAGAGACAGGGTGTGACTTTAAAATTTCTGGCTGGGTTTTGAGTTTGAGTGCAATATCAGGCAACCAAGAATCTGTTCGATTAGAGACATTATGATGGCAACCATGATAGATACTACCCTTAACATTTATTCAGGGTGTGAGAAAAGTAACTGTATCTGTTTTATAATATAGCACAGCCAAAAAATAGTAAAAATAATAGAGTAAAATTGCCCAGTACTTCAACCCTCCAGATATCTATTTGCTTTTTAAAGATACAATCCAAAAATAAATTAGATTTTAAATACAGGATTTGTGATCCTTATATAAGGATACTGCCTGATTTTCCAATGGTTTCTACACTCTCATAGCCATTTATTTCATTTACTTTTTGTGAATCTTTTTTCTTTCTCTGTTAACCTGTGTGCAGTATTCTAACTAAATATTTCGGTTTTTTAGGACTCAGACACAAATTTCTATCAAGATTTTAATTTTCTGCACAAGTTTTATTTTTATTGGAGCTGTAATCTTCAGTTACTAGAAATTTAAAATCTAAAGTCACTAATAGCATAACACTGAGTTAAATATCAGTTACTAAATGAACTTTTATTTTATTCCAATTTGAAAGCATGGAGGTAAAACCTTTTGTAATTTAAATCTAAATGAATTTATTAACTTATTTATCAAAAGATTATATATTTTACTTTTGGATTCATATGTACACAGGCATTCTAAAATCAATATACCATAATAAATGGACCAAATTTTCTAAAATGTATATTTTAAAAGTGCCAACAATAGTCTTATGCATAATCTTATAAAAACATCATGGGCTGTGTCAGGATTTAGAAAGCTAAAATTTTTAATTGACCTTAAAAATATTTTACTTTGAATTTGAACCTCCAGCCATTGGTGGAGAAAGCTTGAGTGTACTCCTACCAGTCAAGAGAAGAAAATTTCAGTGAGTTTCTGTCATTGGCAACTAATCTGACCTTTACGAAGCTTTCATTTACAATGTCAGGTTACATGTGCCTACTTCATCAAGAAAGGGGAAGAATTACATTAGATGCTCAATATCAAACCAAGAACCCGGTGCTGAAGATGCAACTGACTTATCACATTTTAATTCCTTCTTTCTCTTTCAAGGGACAAAATTCTATTAAGCACACATTGCTGAAGTGCTATCTGTAAGCAAAACTTCCTTTATCAAAAGATGTCTGTGTATAATGTTGTTGAGCTTTTGATTATTGACAGTCATCCAAGAAACTTCTTTTAGCCTCAGATTTCTGATCTCTAAGATAGGATCATAATATGTATCTAACAGGTGTATAGTTCAACATAAATACTTACAAATGTAAAACTTTAATTATTCAGTTATATAACTCAAACTTATTAAAAGTATGGATTTTAAATATCCTCACCTTGAATAAACGACATGAGAGGTGATAAATATGTTGATTAGCATTATTTGATCTTTATGCAATGTATACATGTATTGAAACATTGCATTTCACTCATGTATATAATTATAATTTTCAATAAAAGAAATAGAAAACATGAAATTAAAATAATTTCTAAAAAATTTAAAAAGTTTATGTAAAGTGCATCATATGTGCCATAGTAAAATGCTCAACAAAATTGCAGGTTTTTTTTTTTTATTTTTGTGCTTATAATGCATCAAAGCCATATGATAAAAGAGCTTCTAGAAGTATTGGTTAGAAACATACTGTTTTCCCAAACATTTATTTAGTCCAGGAATTATAGATCTGTCTTTACATATAGCATTTTTGTTTATTTTCACAATACTTTTTCTACTAAAATATCTGATATGAAATCCATTTAAATTAAGTATAACTGATTCATTTTCTGAAAAATTCAGCAAGCTTTCTTTATTTCAAACAGGCAATGATGATATCTTAGGCAAATGGATGTTTCAAAATGAATTGCATTCACATATAAGTCTTCTGGGTAACACATTTATTTTTGTCTAATCTTCGTGAAAATGTGGTCACTTTTATTCTTAGAAACATTACCCACTAAAGAAATATTGTCCTCAGCCCTATCACAGTGTCAAAGCTTAGCTGGTTGCTTCATGTTTCTGGCAACTTATAGTTATTGCTGGAATTAAGTAGTTTACATTGATAATGTCATGGAAACCAGGTTTGGAATTCTTTGGGGAAGAATTTTCAAATCTCTATGAAGCCTTTACTAGTCATCTATCTAAGTGTTGATTAAAACAACATCATGTCCGTTAAATACATGTAGTGAATCTAATATCATGTGATTGAGAATTTACTGAAAAATTATGCAAAAAATTTAAAAAAAAGTATTTAGACTCCATCCTAAAATTACACAGATTGTCTCACTGTCCAAATCAACTTGGAGCACATTCCTGCTATACCAAAATGTGATTCATAAATTTATCTGTTCATTCAAAAAATAGTTCTGAACAACTGTTCTGTTTCAGATTCTCTTCTGGAAGATAAGAATGTTTATCCATTTTTATTTAACAAATATTTGCTAAGTTCCTCTAATGTGCCAGATATTGCTCAGATCACTGGGAAGAAGAAAAAAAAACCTGTATTTGGGTCTATTGCTTCAAGGAACCAATTTTATTCTAGAATTCTTTGCTAGCAGTAAGCCCAAGATATCTGGGCACCAGCAAAACAAGCAGAATTATCAGTCATGACAGAGACAGAGGATGAGTACAGAATCCATCATCTGTAGTCGTCTTGAGGTCTATTGAATTCTTATTGGACATTGCTTAAGCTTTATGTGGACTAACTTAGTCCTCACAGCAACAGAATGAGGCAACTACTGGGCTCAGCACCATTTTATAACCCCTACAGGGAATTTCAGCATTGACTTAAGGTTACATAGCTGGAAAGGGTTGACCTAGGATTAAAACATAGGCAGTCTGCCTCCATTGGGGACATGATGAATGAATCTTGAAAATGAAATCAGTGGAGGACTTCCCTGAGAGCACAGGGTTTATTTGCCAGGAGTCATGAGAGCATGGGATGGGGATGGTATATGTAAATTCAGTCTAAATCTCAAAATCAAGGCAGGGGAATGGTAAAAACAAAACTAGAGAGGCAAACTGAGGGATATCAAGGAGGCCAGATTATCCCCTTGAAGTCATGATGCATCCATTGTGAATATTTAATGATGGTGATATTTGCATTGGAGAATTACTGTAGCCACAATGTAGGAAAAATATACTGAAAAGTTGAGTCATTTGGAAGCAGGGTACTAAAGTTTGTTTCTGCCATTATTATGTCAGCAAATTCATAACACAAGTCAATTTTCTGAGCACCTTGTATATAAAAGTTTATTTAATTTTGATACCAACCCTATAAGATAAATGCTATTGTTAACCTCATATGAAAGATAAAGAAACTAAGCAAAGAATAATATACAGTGTCCAAATATCATACTTCTAGTAAGTGAACATGCTGAGCATTGAACCTGGAGAGTCTCCAGTGTTCTCGGTTGAGAAGGGAAGTTAGAGGCAATGGTTCTCTTTACATTTCAAAGTGACCGTGGAATGGAAATAACAAGATCAGAATCAAAGGGTCAAACAAAAGCAAAAGGAAAGAGAATTGGGGAAATTTGCAGGACAGCCACTTTATAGAATTAGAATCAAATATAATTTCTAAATGTCGGGGCTAAGTAACTGAGATAGTGTTGATGGCATCCCTTCAAGTCAGCAACATGGGAGGAAAACTTGCTTATCTTTGGACGTGTTGCCTGAGGTGCCTGTGGGACAGTGGGGCAGGCAGGATATGGGAAGCCAGGATTCAGGAGCAGAATCTGAGTGACCACATTGATGCTGTGTCCTCAGAGGAGGCAGGTGGTGAAATCCAACTGATGTGCAAAAAAAGCAATGACTGACTTGTGGGGGCCACGCATTCATTGGCAAATGTGAGCTAAACTGCATTCTTTTCTTCCACTTTTCCAACCCTGTATGTAGTGCACACACCTAGGCCCAAGTTTGTGTACAATTTCAGAGAATTTACATGCACATGGTGCACAAGTTTGTGTATGGGTTTAGAATATTTACATATTGACATTAGCCCATTTCATAAAATTATGAATGTAAACTCAAAGACAGAAAATTTGGAATTCTTTAAGCTACAGGTTAAAAAAAAAGAGGCCAAAAGAAAGGCATAGAATTAACAGTAAAGACATTTGGAAGTGATATGGCAGAGGAAGAAAGACTTTCAAAAGCTACTATTTTCAGTGGCAAGTAAACATATGGTAAAATAAAAAGTAGAATGATAAATGAATTTTAGAACTGGGATGTGACCTTTTGCAGGCAGAATTTTGGTAAGCTACAAGGTTCAACTGCAGAGTTTGAAGATGTAAATAAGAGGGAATGAAAACAGAAATCATTATCTACTCACATTCAAGAAGCTCCAATGTGAAAGGGCAGTTAACATTTTTAGGTAGGGAGACACAGGGTAGGGGAGAATAAGAGAAACTTGATAATAAATTTAAGAGACATGAGCATGTTTATACACTTACACATTTCCCTAATAGATTCAAGCTTTGTAGAGGAGCTTCATACAAAGCTCATTTTTAAAATTTCCTTCATGTCATCTGAAAGACATAATGACTGGTGCTACACATTTTTAAGTAATGGACATGATTTGGGCTAATGCGTCTTTCCCAGGGGATGATTTCTCTGTTAGGGAACATTTGATCATTATTTTTGGTCCTCTGGCCTTCTTTAAGGGGGAAATGAGGCGTTTTCTTCCTTCCCAGTGCTGAGGAGTCATCTGGCTCTGCTCGCAGGATAATTCTACCATCTGAAAGGAATTTACCTCCCTTGCCTTGTCTATTGAGTCCATGAAGTAAATCATTTAAGTCAAGAGACGAGATAGTTTGGACTGCAAGTCCCTTGAGTTAAAAATGACCCTTAAAAACATCACAAGTGATGGGAGGAAATTAAAACTTTCTGAATGTCACTCATATAAACATTGATAAAGGATAGAAAATATCATTTTCATTGACTGAGAGAAACACTTGACTTTTCGATGACTACTTGTAATGTACAATGCAATGTTAGGTAGAAAAAGAAAGAAAAACACAGGAAGCCATCTGCTGAACACGACAGTGAGTACTTGTCCCTATTTAATGAGGAGAATGCTTTATCTTGACAGAAAATTATATGTCAAACATTTACAATTTCCTTAAAATGAACCACACTATCTAGCACTTCCTTTCATAAAACCCAACGGCTTAAGGGGAAAATGACTGTTTATTTTTGGAAATGGTATATTTCTCCTTTGTTCTGGAGCACGTTATCTGCCTTTTGAAAAGTCGTAATTTCTTTAAAAAGAAAAAAAATTGTGTGAATAGTAGATAGCCAAACTAATGATAACAAAATAAAAAATAATACAGTCCTTGACCTCTCCCATGAACTCTTTCTAAACCACATCTTTTGGGGGAGATTGAAATTTTGTCGTTAATTCTCTCTTGGAATTAGAGTTTCAACTTCAGAAACTAGAGGAACTCTCTTCGAGGGATATCTCCTGGTTCCAGCTGGGCCTGGAAGTTACCAGGGGAAGCACAACAGAAAAACGAGGGTTTCTTTGATGTTCCAACATTGCTGCACCCCTTCTCCTCCTGTTCTTTAATAGCCCTGTTGACAAAAATCAAAGCAGCACAAAGAGTTTGAATAGAATTTTAACTAATTCATTTCCTGGACGCATCCATACTCCAAGAGGTATTTTTTTAAATTCAGGGACAAAAAGAGAATGGACATTAGCCATGGATAAACTATGGCACATTACTAAGATCCAGATGATAACTAATTCCTCTGGGAAAAAATGACAAAAAAAAACCCACTTTATTAACATAATTTGTTATGTATGCATCATATCAACTATAGAGTGTATCTATGCATTATATCAACTATAGAATGATACTCTCACAATATTATAGTTTAAGATGGAGAAAAGAAATGCTGAAATTTTTTAATTCTACATTTAGCTTTAAATGCAGAAAGGAAAAAATTATTTTTAACCTCAGATTTTTTCAAAGTCAATTACAAAGAACCTTTAGAACTAGTAGCACAACAAACATGTTTAGTTTCCTGTGAGAGTTCATAATTTAGTTTGACTAAAGAATATCAACATTGTAATTAATTTTTTTTTTTTTTTTTGACAGGCAGAGTGGACAGTGAGAGAGAGAGACAGAGAGAAAGGTCTTCCTTTTTGCCCTTGGTTCACCCTCCAATGGCCGCCGCGGCTGGCGCGCTGCGGCCAGCGCACCGCGCTGATCCGATGGCAGGAGCCAGGAGCCAGGTGCTTCTCCTGGTCTCCCATGGGGTGCAGGGCCCAAGCACCTGGGCCGTCCTCCACTGCACTCCCTGGCCACAGCAGAGAGCTGGCCTGGAAGAGGGGCAAACCGGGACAGAATCCGGCGCCCCGACCGGGACTAGAACCCGGTGTGCCGGCGCCGCTAGGTGGAGGATTAGCCTAGTGAGCCGCGGCGCCGGCCTAACATTGTAATTAATTTTATAGCACTGAAATCCCATGGTAGTACTGGCTTAATTGTTCACTTGCTGAGTGGAACCATCTCCGAGATAGAGGTGATCTACCAAGTACGAACCAAGCTTCCTAATGGATGCACAAGGAAGTCAGATGATTATATGTGACGTCAACTCAGTTACACCTTTTCCACATCTATTTATCATATCTTTGCTCACACTCAGAATTATTTTCAGGTGTCACAATTTGTTGTAACCAGAAAGTTTCTTTAGACTAGTGACTTGAATTGTCACTTAATTGTAAGCAGAAATTTGGTTTTAAAAAGAGACTTTGCCAGTTGACTAAGGCCTCACGGACACATGCCTCTCAATCAAAATTTAATTTCCAGCCCATCTCTCTAGAGCTAGGGTTAGACTGAGAAGGATTCTTCTCAAACATCAGGAAGCAGCTAAGACATCCGCCATGGAGAGGGCAGGGAAGTGCAGTTCACATGGAACAGCAGTGAGAACTCGGAGTTCCAGGCCCAGCTCTGCTGCCAGGTTTGGGAACCTAGAAGTACCATGCATCTCAGAGTTTGGCCAGTATCTTCGACAAGCTCACACATTATGATTCACATCAACCAATTTATATCTTCTCAGTTTTGTAGCACTGTTGATGCCCATGTTCAGTGTAGAACCCCTAGCTGATCATCAAGTATTGTGTATTACCAAGAATTGGAATCAGGCCTACCTGTGCTGATGGTCAGCCCTTACATCCTTGAAACTTCAAAGGGAATTTTCTGTGTGTGTCAGTTTTCAAAAGTATCCGACAAAAACCTTTCTCTGTTTACAGCATTACTCAAGAGTTTCTATTTTTAATGGCTTTAGCTGAAATCGATTATTCGTCCACTCAAAACAGTACAAAAGATGCCCTTTAAGCTTTCCCATATGCATGGGAAATTTTTTGTGCAAAACCAATGGATTTCAGCCAGGCTGAAAACATTACACGGGAAATTAACACACATGAAACACCTGAAATATCTTCCTTAATGAAATGACCTTCTGAACAAATGGCAGGGGTCATACAGCAACAGGGTGCCCAAAGGGAAAACAGGGAAATGAATTTTACAAAAATGAATGATTACTTGTTTAAACAAAGCTCTGTGTAAGTCCATCTTCAGCTTTTAGTTGAGTATTTTTTTTTCCATCTTAGGTTACTTTCAGAAGAAATAGCTTGAATATATATTGTTATACATATGAATCATTCCATATTTAAGAAGCATTAGAAAAAAATTATACTAATGAAATTACAGTAGAAATATGTGGAACTACTTGATAGTTCATTATTCCACATATTAAAATTAAAATGCACCATAAAATTGGACAGCTACCTATAGCATTAGATGCTTTGCATAGCCATGTAGAGCTAATGATTTATCTACCTTATGCAATATTTCAACATTATTAAAATTTTCTGTGCTTACAATTAAACATCATGAGTGATTCATTCTCCAGATAAATTTATTTCTTTAAGAAAATGTTAAGAAAATGTTTAAATGTTGTGATGATACATTTTCTGCACTGTTTTTGTCCCCTTCTCTCTTCTAGAACAAATTTTAAAAAATGAAGGCTTTTCCTAATAATTTTATCTATTATTATCAGCACAAATTAATTGCATCATAACACCATACGACCTTTGGCAAAATATATCATTTTTCTCTCTCATTAAATTCCAAATTTTTCTTGGTTTTGCCTGTTTTTTAAATTCACTGTCATTTCCTCACACACACAAGCTTTCCATTACCAGTGTCCTGTTGTCTATATGACTGATTGTGGGTGTTGAACACAAACGCTCAACTACACATTCGTGTGCCCACTATCACTTCCCACCAGCCCTATCTCTTTGTAACTTCCAGCAAATAATCCATAGGCTGGGAGATCAAGTGATTAGGATTGTGAGAATACTAACTGAAATTAATGGGGGTAAACCCCGATTCAATGTGAGTTACAGGGTATAGGCACTATGCAGTCCAAAATTGCCTCTGGGGAACTTCCTCCTCCTCTGTCAGCTTTTGCAGTTGTCTGCCATCACTGCTTCATACTTTAGCTGAGGGATTCTATCTAATCAACAATTCTCCCACCCATGATTCATTCTAACCTCAAGTCCTCATTTTTCTTCTTTCTTGGCATTTCTGCCTCCTGTCTCTTTTCCTATACATTCTGCTTCAATAAGAAGAGTCTGCACCCATTCAGAATTAAGGACTGTCCCGAACCATCCAGAACTCTACGTGTAACCTTGTCAGCTGACATAAATATAGCCGGGAGCTCTGTGACTAACAACTCATTGCAGTTCCACATGAGTTTGGAGAATTCTACTTGTAAATTTTGGTGAAGTTATATAGCTTCCCTGGGCCTCAGTTGGCTCATATATAAAATAATTTATTAATAATCCATGTCATAAGATATTTATGGTGCTAAAATGAAGCAAAGTATGTAAGACGTACCTGGCACACGAAACTCATTATTTAGCACATGGTAAGTGTTCATTTAATGCCAGTTAATTTTATGGTCATGATTATTATAGTTCCATCAAAAAGATTATAGTTAAGATTTTCAGACTATTTACAAAATATATACATATAAAGAATTAGTGTGCCGGCGCCGCGGCTCACTAGGCTAATCCTCCGCCTTGCGGCGCCGGCACACAGGGTTCTAGTCCCGGTTGGGGCGCCGGATTCTGTCCCGGTTGCCCCTCTTCCAGGCCAGCTCTCTGCTGTGGCCAGGGAGTGCAGTGGAGGATGGCCCAGGTGCTTGGGCCCTGCACCCCATGGGAGACCAGGAGAAGCACCTGGCTCCTGGCTCCTGCCATCGGATCAGCGCGGTGCGCCGGCCACAGCGCGCCAGCCGCGGCGGCCATTGGAGGGTGAACCAACGGCAAAGGAAGACCTTTCTCTCTGTCTCTCTCACTGTCCACTCTGCCTGTCAAAAAGAATTAGTGTGAGAAAAGTAGCTCTTTTTTCAAAAAATTTAGAGTAATAATAGAGTAGATAAATGATGTTCAAGTATTTGAGTATACCCAGGTTAGGGGGACTATGGAGAAAAGAAATTATAGTTTTTAAAACGAGGCAGCTTTTAGCTATTTAATCAAGGACTTCAGATTAAGTGTACTTAAAAAGACAATCTATGTATTTATTATACTATGATATTTTTGTAAAAAAATTTTTTAAATTATAGCTTTTCATAATATGGATTTTCTATGAACATTTTGAAGATGTTTCATATACATGAATTTAAACTTTTTTGCTCCCAAATAAACATATCTTTTAAAATTTCAAGTAATTTTATTTGAAATGCGGACAGATAAGAGAAGAAAAAAGATATCTCTCTCATCTGAATGTTCACAGCACCTGGGGCTTACAGAAGTCCTTCACAATAAATCAGAATTCTAGAGAACGTCTTAGAAATGGCCTTCCTGGAAATGTCCACACACATGGTTGAAGAGCACAGGCTCTAATCAATTGTTTGCTTCCACCTGGTCAGATGTGCACATGCTCAGTTACCTTCAGTAACCTACTGTGTTGAAATCAGATGGAGGGCCAGTTCCTAACACTGTTTTCTCTGATGACAGTGGCCACCCAAAACACCCACAAGGACTACCCTTGAACAAATAACTTCATCCACATGTATTCTAATGCATGTCAAATACTGGAAAGATATAAACCTAAGTCACTTTTACAGTTAAAAAGAATATTTGAATGATACATTCCTTATAGCTACTGACTGGGAAATGGATAGGAGCCAGGGTTTGGGCTTTTCACATTTTTCTCTGGTAGCAAAGCTAATTGCCATCTGTGTCCTTTGCTAGGATTGCTCAGACTCAGAATTCCCAATTCCACATTCCAGGAAGTTTTCTCTTGAGGGTTCATCTGAATTGAAGTGACCCTCTACCTCACCTTTCAAGGTCCTTCCCTGAAATCAGGCTGGTGGCCCGATACACCATCTGGAGTGAAATTGGTTGGTTAAATGAAGGGAAGAGAAGGGGTATGGTCCACAGCTGCTGGTGTTAGGGTCTCGGGTTGCTTATTAACTGAATATTGTCCGGTGATAGACATGCACCTGCTCCTGTCTCTATTCTTTCCCTTTAGATGACAAAGATTGGCTGTACAGATAAGACTAAATGAAAAGAATGAATAATGATTTCTTCCTTAGACTTTCTAGATTTATTTGCTGATACTGCTGTGAGTGAAGTCTTTGAACTAACCAGGCTTTTAAAATTTAGCTCAGATAGGGTTTTCTACATGTTTTGTTCTTCTAAGTGTTATCTCTGCCAGGCAGTCTTTCCCACCTGGCAGATGGAATATATTCTTCTTGCATGGAACTAGTGCATTTCATAACAATTGTCTCCCTTTAATGCTGTATTTAAACTGGTAACATTATAGCTATAGAAGCTGTCGCCAACCATATTGTGACCTGGTAATGGATCAAGAACAAGTGCATCAAGAAAAAAATCAATTCCTTGTCACATTTTTTGGAACCTGATCAGACTTTACCTACAGTTCTATTCTGGAGCATTCAATTACATGATCCAAATAATTATCTTTTTCCTTTAGGAAAGTTTGAGTTGAGTTTTCTCCTTTCATGGAAATACTAATCATGGATATGACTATCATGAACTGTCATTAAAGATTTCCTAATTTAATGGATCTATCTCCCATCAGGCTATGATCACATTAAAGGCAGGTTTGGGTTTTACAATATCTATAACTCCATTGCCTAGGAAAATTCTTATAAATAGCAAATGTACACTAGTTGTTGAATTAACACATAGTGCTAAAATGTATATTTTTCTTAGAATTCTATATAGAAGTGTGAAGCCATTATAGGTAATTTTCAGGCTTTCTGGAAAGAAAAAACCTGAATTTTGAGGAATAGAGACCCAAGAATGGAATAAGAAATGAATATCAGTGGATATTTACATGTTAAGTTAAGAAAGAAAGAGAAACCAACAAAGATGATGTCTACATATAAAAGGGACTACGAGAGGTCAAGTCAAAAGCAAAGATCACTTCTGTGACATAGAGTAAGGGAGTGCAGGAGACACGGCAAATGGCTTTCATCTTCAGAGTAAGTCATAAAGTTCAGATACAAAGAATTAGGAGTGAAGTTTTTAGTCTTGAGAAAAGTGACAAATGACAAGTGAAAACAACTAAATTATACTTTGCAGGCAATGCAATGCGAAGTCTTTTACAAATGATTTAATATTTGCATGGGGGTGAGTAACTGATTTCATACTAGTCCACAGATGAGAATTTATCCTTGCAAGGGTGAGTGGGTGGAGAGCACTGCAAATGCCCCTGAGCCATTCTTTAATACCTCACTGTGGAATCAGGACTAGGAAGACGATTGCGAAGGGAAGCGACTCAAAAAGGGCTGATGGGAATGTCAGGGATCTGGACTCCAAATTAGCAGACTTGTTGGGAATGAAGGAGTAGGCAGGGAAAAGCTGAGTTTGTGGTTAAGTAAGGAATGCTAGTTGTAAAGATCTACTTCTTAACTCAGGCTTTCAAATTGGTCCATTTTTACTAAAAGTTCAAAACATTAGGAGAGATCCATAAAGATCTGGGTTTTGATCACTTCTCCCAGCTCTGCCCGAGTGGTGCTTCTTCCACCCTGTTCCACCAGGTCTTCTGTGTCCATCTTGGTTCATTTGCCACATTTCCCTTCAGGCTCCATCTTCCATCTAATTGACTTCCAAGACCGACAAAACTGCATCCCTACTGCTGACAACTGCAGTGTTCAGTACATTCATCTTCATTGTCTATTTTCAAAATGTGTACCATGTGCCCAGTCTATTTAAACGTGGCATTGAACTTCAGAACACTCCAGTGTGTAACAATGAAAAGGCACTCAAACAAATATGAGGTTGAAACCCCTACAATCCACATTTTGATATATACATTATATATCATTTAATCTGAAATAATCTATGTCTGAGCTAATCAGGCAAATTTTATAATATGTAGCACTATTACATGATCCATATTTGTTTCTTTTAGACTTAAATAACAATGGCATCAGTTGATTTAGTCACCAAATGAAATAAAGTGATTAACCTACTTTTTGACAAGGAGAGAACAGTTCAAGGTAATGCTAAATGTCACCAGTCACTTCAACTGCCCTACATTCAGTCAAACTGCAATGCTTGAATTTGGGGGTGGAAGATAGCAACATGACCCACTCCACAGACAGCACCAGGTGGCCTTCCACTCTCTGCTGAAGTCTCTTCTGTAGAACAATAATATAATGTTGCCTTTAACTGTATTGTTATCATTACCATAGCAACAATAGTAACTACCATGTTTTGAGTACTCACTATGCTTTTTCACAACCCACTTTATATAATTAACACACCTATTTCAGAAATATTTATTTATAAATGTCCTATTCAGTAGATTTAATGACAAAGGTCAATCTAACCCTCTCTAGGGAACCTTCTTCAGGCTTTAGTTGTAATAAGACTATAACGGTAAGCTGTGGCTCAAGGTTTCAAATTGATTTAAAATGCAAAAACTCTAAAATGTAGGCTGAATAAAACTTTCAAGTATAATGTTTACTCACTCATATGTGATTAAAAGCAAGCAGTCTAATCTTTGTGTATGTGTGTGAAAGAATGACTATTTCTTCTCGTAAGAATCTGAGTAATTTTCAGTCTTTGAAAAATGTCGAACTAAATTTCAAGAAAATATTTATGTCATATATGTTAATTATAATGGCCAAAACGATTTTCATAGAGTAACCATTGTACTCATTGTACCTTTGAATGGCAGAATCCTCAAACCATTTTTCCCAGGTATAGAATTTATATTCATGGTTTAGACAACAAATTTCTAGTTATTTTTCACATAAGACTCAACTTGTTCCCTTTTGCTCTGTTAGTGAAAATGTGTGTGAAGCAGCTCCCCTGTTCCCATCAGTAGCCCCTTCACCCACATCTTCTTGCAGTGGCCAAGGGGAGGGGAAGTGGCAGAGACGTGGGAAGGAACACACACAGCACACATAACTGAGTTATGGAAGGCAGGAAGTGGTACATTTGATGAGGGAAGCATTTTCTTCTTCGATAAATGACTTTCTCCATCTCTCACCCAAAAGAGAAAAATGGGCTTACCCATGGGTTGCTATTGACCACATTTTCCTGTGTTTTTTATCCTCTCCAGGGACCATAAATTTTCACTGGTGTTTCTTTACATCCGTGTGTGTGTGTGTGTGTGTGTGTGGTGTTTAGATGTAATTATTAATATACTAGGTAAAGCCTCTAGTGCATACCTTGACTATATGGAAAACTGTGATGTTATTAAGTGTTATATCAGTCATGAATATTTCACTTTCTTGAAACATAGTTCAGTATTTTTGAAAATTTGAAATGTTTATATTGAGATAGGAATTTATTCCACAATGATTAGATTATTTATTAGCTGCAACAAGCATCATTCAGCTAAAGTTTAAGTAAGGTTAGCAGTTTATAGAACATTTAAAACTATTCTAAAAGTATTGATTCATAGTTTACCTTAACATTTTTGTTACGAT
This sequence comes from Oryctolagus cuniculus, assembly GCF_051225735.1. NCBI lineage: Eukaryota > Metazoa > Chordata > Mammalia > Lagomorpha > Leporidae > Oryctolagus > Oryctolagus cuniculus. Next base: position 133,136,442 of record NC_142872.1, on the reverse strand, counting down.
AGACCAGTGTGACTCAAAGTGATTGAAGGCGATATTTATTAAATAATAGGAAACTTTAAGAGCAAGTTTACAAAATAATCTTAATTTCTAGAAAAGGGTTGAATAAAATCAATTAATAAAAAATATGCATTTACTAGAAAACAATGTCTTAAATATTTTCTAACTATATTGCATGATCTTTAGTTAGAAACTATTAAATATGTGTTTGTATTTTTTTTCATCCATGAGAATTTAATGGATAAAGCTCACTGAATAAAATAAAAGTTCTTCTCAATAGTGACTATACCTAATTAAGTTTCCTGTCTTCACTTCACTTCCAGTCCTTAATGTGACCTTTCCTCTTATCTAACTTAATTTCAAGGTCTAATTCATTCGATTTTTTTTCTTTTATTCATATATCATCTGCCTAGTAGGGATATATTCATATATCATCTGCCTATTCAGGGAACTGAATAAAAATCAAAGTTTACTAACAGTTTTTTTCTTGGTAATTAATTGGATCAAAATGATTTTACTTTTCAAATCTAATTATTTTGACAGTTATTGTTTTCTTTTTTTTTTGTTGTTGTTGTTCTTTATATTTTTTGGTTGAAAAAAAGTTTAGTAGCTCTTCAATCTAAACCCACAGAGAAATAGCACTATCTATTTTTGGTATTGTAAGCTTGTTACTGTGTTTTTCTCTTTGAATTTGTCTTAATTTCTTCCTCCTTCAAAAAGTATTTGTTGTTTTCAACTTTCCTATGAAATATAGTTAATGTCTTAACAAACCTTTCAGGAAACATTGACATAATCACTACCAATTGGATCTACTGGACAACCAGGTCATTTGTCTTTTGATTTGATATTTTGGAAAAGATATACAGAAAAAAGAAGAATGAAGAAATTAAATAAAATAGAAGTATTCATATAAATTGCATGACAACAGTTTCCTTTAGTTTTGTAGTGTTCTAAGTCATCTAAAATCAAGTATTGTCATTGTGATTGATTTTTCAGTGAATGAAATATTAACCTTTGTTATGAGGGTGGGGAAGAAATACTTACATATGCTTGGAGTCCATTTGGGAACTAATGGTACTGATATTCATATTCAAATATTTAACATATTGCAATCATATTTTTTTTGCAGTTTTACTAAAGGGAGGAAAAAAAGAGGAAGAGAAACCATTTAGAGACTGTGCAGATGTATACCAAGCTGGTTTTAATAAAAGTGGAATCTACACTATTTATATTAATAATATGCCAGAACCCAAAAAGGTAAAAGCAGAAGTGTTTGTTTACAAGATGTAAAACAGATCCTGGTTGAACTGCTGGATAATCAGATTGATTTGTGGACTTGTTAAGCTGGAAGTATACATATGCCTGAGCTCTTTTCTCCCAGAAATACTGTATTTCCCAGGTCTATAAAGATGAAAACTCTATTTACTGACATCCATCCCATCCTTCTTTCATACAATTTTTTTCTCTGCTATTCCTGGATATCTCATTGCTTATAAGTGATTATTTTATAGAGGTTGCAATGCCAGGGCCACATCCACCTTGAGAATGTGAGGTAGATATCTTCTGAAGTCCTAAGAATGCAAAGACTTCTATCTACTCTCCACACATTGTGGTCAGGAAGCAGGGAACTTACTCTGAATATTTGCAGAATCACTACTAGGAAGGTGGAAAAAAATATCCTTTCTCAACCTACCATCTTAGAAGGATTTGCTTTTCATATTTACATAAAAGAGTAAATGTTAGGGCATCAGGTTCATCCGTATGTTGAACTGCACCCAGAATAAGCTGAAGTAAGCGAATCCTATCTTCCTGCTGTCACATCTCCTTTAAATACTGCCCCCCTATTTTAATCATTAAATCAACCATCCATGCTTTCAATACAATTCAGTGGGTGTCATTCATTTGTCACTTACTAGACAGAGACAGAAGCCAGTAGTTACCAGTGTATTAAAAATCAACAATTTCATAGATTGCTTCAAAATAAGGTAGACGTATAGTGATAAAACCCATCTGTGCATCTGAAGCTTTGAGGGAGCTTTGAGGTAGAACAGCCAAAAGGAATGCAATGAGAAGCAACAGTCCAGCTCTTCAACAGGTAAAAGTGTTAACTCAGCACAAGATACCCAGAGCACACCCTGTGGCCTTGACGGATGAAAAGCTCTCCTTGCTCTTTGCCTCACCTGAATTATTATTCTCTCCCATTTCCTCTGGGTCACAGGCAGATGCTCCCAGAAGGCCTTCCCCTGTCCCTTCCCCTGTGCCCCAACCTGGAGCAAATTGGGACACTTTCTCACTACCAAGAGTTCTGCAAGGCAGGAGCTCTGCTTTTTTTTTTTTTTTTTTTTTTTTTTTAATTCTGATTTCCTGAAGTATAGCGTGGTTTCTTGCACTTAGTAAGTCCTCAGCAAACATGTGTTGGAATGAGTGAATGAATAAATAACCAGCTGAGGATCATAGCAATACTTCTATGTAGTATATAATACGTAAATCCAAGTTACTTAGTCTTCCTGATTGTTAGTCTTCTTTGCCAAGCAGGGGAAATGAATGTCGGTAATCAGTTTGCCAGATGTCGCTTAATGGCCAACATAGTGAGTCTGGATCCTTCTCAAGGTCTGGTCAGATCTAGTTCTCCTTCTACCAGTGTCCTCTGTCTCCTAATTTCCTTAAGGATTTCTGGTTTAAATTAGTTCACTGTCTCTAGTCCTCTTTGCTGGGCCAAATTTTTCTTCTCAAAAGAAGTCTTCGATTTTCTTCTCGAGGAAGATTCAGGGAAGAGCCAGCCCAGGCCGGAGGAAAGGCAGCAGGCACAGATCTGTACATGGCGACTTTGGCCACCTACCAGAGAAATGTGGTTTCATCAAAATACTTGTTCATTTTGGGTTTCTGAGCAAGATATCATGGAATCAAGTGTTCCAAGGCTTAAAAAAACAAACAAAAAAACTATAAAGATAAAATGGGTTTGAAAGTGAGGAGATGAGAGTAATTTATTGTAGGAGAAGCCTTTTCCATATCCTAAAATCCTACTTGAACTTAAATTCAGCATACAGACACACACACACACACACACTCACACACACACAAGCAGATGTATACACAGCACGTAAATAACATATAAAGTAGGTAAGAAACTGCCCCCAAGGGAGTGGCAGTTTCAAAAAATTAAATATTCTGCTTATCTATAGTCTACCTGAGATCTCAAAGAATCTTTTTATTAGTGTCAGTTCCACTAATAGTTAGTATAAAAGTAGAGTTAACTAACATATGATGTGACCCTCCTTTTAGAACTCTAATATTTCCATGATAGATATGAATATAAAAATAATATCAATTTCAAAGTTTTCAGATTGAAAACATTCACACTTTTTTTTAAAGATTTTTATTTAGAGAGGCAGAGTTACAGAGAGAGGTAGAGCCAGAGAGAGAGAGAGAGAGGTCTTCCATCCACTGGATCACTCCCCAATTTGCCATAATTCAGAGCTGAGAGATCTAAAGCCAGGAGCTAGGAGCTTCTTCCGGGTCTCCCACATGCATGCAGGGGCCCACGCACTTGGACCAACTTTGTCCACTTTCCCAGGCCATTAGCAGGGAGCTGGTTCAGAAGAGGTGCAGCCAGCACACAAACTGGAGCCCATGTGAGATACCAGCACCAGCAGAGGCTCAGTCTTCTTTGCCACAGCTCCAACACACTTCTTAATTTTTTTTAAACCCCACTGCCAGGCCTACCATGTGGCCCTGGGGGAAGTGGGCAGCACAACCTTGAGTCAAGTTTTGATCACTCCTTGAAGTTTAGTTCCAATGTTATCACAGCTCAACTCTAGTTGGAAACATTTTGAGATGAAATTGGCAAACAAGCAGCTTGTAGAACTGGGCTTTTGTCAGGGCAGAAGACCACCCTGTCCTCTTTCACAGTCTAGAACAGATTTTCATTTCACAAATCTGTAAAAGAGAAGCCTGGAGGGTACATTTCTCTGCTTCAGTGTATTGAGTATTCTGTTTGCCAGGTCCTATTCAAAGCTTTATTTTGTCTGTATTTTATCAATACACAGACACACATATGTGCACATACACACTCGTTGACTCTTAATGTGGTGGCATGGATCCTCTTGTTGTTCTTATTTTAGAAAAATGACTTGCCCAAGCCATATAGTTAGTAAATATTGAACACTGGTTTTGAAACAAAACAATCTGACTAAATGGAGTCGTATTAACCAGAGGGCTAAGCAGGATAATTATCTCTTTTAGTGATGGCTAAAGTTGCAGCATTCCAAGGAGCAATAAACACATAGGTGACATAAGTCATATAGGCAAAGGTTTATTGTCAGAAATTAGATAAACTGATCCATGATCCAATCACAATTACTCTCACTCCCTACCATCATATAATTTCATTTTCTTCTCCTATTTCAATATAGATCATTGGTATCTCTTAATTCTATTTTTTAAAAAAAAGTGGTAGGAAAATTTGTCTTTACAATATCCCCCCTTTAAGCACATTGTAGATACAGACATCAGTGCTACCCTTGGGTTTGCTTAGCAAATGGTTTGCCCTTGTAATGATTTCCAAAGCCCTGTCAAGGGTAGAAAACTCAACACAACCAATAGAAAAAACGAAAGAGCATGACCAGATACTTGTGATATAGGATATGGGCCAAACAGTAAAACCTGAGCTATTTAGGACGTCTGAAAAGAAAATTAACAGAAATTTGGATCTTTATGGTAGAGTAAGAGTTACATGTGTAACAGAACTGTTACGCAGTTGTTTGGCAGGCATTGTTCCATGCCACAAAAGGGATGTCTGCAAAAGTTGGGAAAGTATCTTTTCAAATATCATGTGGAAACAAAAGATGGGTTTCTAGGATTAATTATTCAAACAGATAGAAAATGAGAATTAAGATCTTTATATTTCTCCTTTTTGTTTCATATTATTAATGGCTTGTGGTTACTTTCCTCTCTGAATTCTCTTCAATGCATACTAGTAGGAAACAGGATTTTTCCATTCATTTTATAATTTTCTATAAGCAAATACTCTATAGTCGGCTTACTTTCTTCCAAAAGAACAAATCATGAAATCATAACTTATTTATTATAAAATATTAATTTTTATTTGAACTCATAATTCTCCTAATTCTTGCAAAAGGACTATAACAAATGAGTTGAGTCCTTTTAATTTAAGTTTAAAGAAAAAAAAAATCAGTGTTCACAGAATAATCACTCCAACTTGTATGGAGAATAAAGGCATAAAAACTATGTGAATCAAATTTCTCCTTTTTGTTTGGGTTTAAACCTCCGCATAACGTTAAAAGGTGTTTAATGCTTGAAAGCTTTGACCCTGCCTGGGATGGGAGCCAGTTCCTTCTTCCCTTGGTTAGAGTTAAAGCCAGGTTATCCGATCAGTAAATGCATCAGGCATAGTAAGGGTCATGTCCACAAGCAGGACACCGCCGACAGCACAGACCACACAACAGTGGCAAGTGAACTTTCCACGTCCTTTCAGGTCTCAAGTGGGTCTGAAACCAACCATCTATTTTCCTTAGCTTTCTTCATCTGTTAAGCATATGATTTTTATTTTTCTTCTGCAGAAAAGTAGAAAGGTTTTTTCTGGGGGGTGCAGGAGTTGGCTAGAGTGAATTCAACTTTTAAATTTAACATTGGTAAAAAATAGCTTGTTTAAGGATTTGTGATGCCAGTATTATTAACTTGAAGTTGGTAACCATAATTGTAATCATAAGGAAAATTTATTGAACTTCAACATATTCTGACTTTATATATTCCATATTAATCATAATATGTAATAATTAATCATAATATGTAATAAGAGTAATATCTTTAAAATTACTTTATATAATATAATACATAATACAAAATATATCTAAGAGGTAAAGTGTAATGAGAATCTTTATTACAGACCAAATTCTTTTCTTTTCTATTCTATTCAACAATCTCTATATTGGCTTATTTAATCCTCGCGAAAGATCTAAGAGTGCGAATGGGACCAATGTGTCATTTAGCTCCATTGTGCCCTTTCTTCACAAATGGCGGCTGATTATCATCGGTGCTATTAGTAAGAATTGTGACATATATTTAACTCCTAACCTCTCTGCACCTCAGGTTCCAACCCAGTCATCTCCATGGGTATTTTCTGTTCCCTCACAGAGTTCTGGTTTTCTCTGAGCCCTTACCTAAGATGCTATCCCTTCAGTTCTTAACATTTACAAGGGACTGGTTGCTTTAATTTCCAAAGAAAGTTGTCCTTTTCAAAAATCTGGGAGTGGTTTTAAAACAAAGTACTATACAATTAGAAAAACCTAGATGACAACATCCCTGCAGTACAGTTTTCCCTATACAATCCATATTTATTAACATAGCAATTCTTTTGCCTGGGCACATGCCTGGACTTTACAGCCTAACAAACAGAGTCTGACCAACTTTAAGCAATGAGTGTCCATTGGGAAATAAAAATATGCTTAAAAAAAAAAACAAGAAAGATTAAGCAGTCAGGGCAGAATAAAATTTAATTGAATATTAGTTCCTCTAGCAAAATGTTGCCTGATACTCTCACTTCCTGGTATTATGGCTTAAGTAGCATCAGAAAGGTCCATGTTGGCCACCTTTTTTGATTCACTACCATGAGTTCTTTAAACTTTGCCATCTGATTTTATTCTCACAGGAATCCTGTAATCTCACTGGCCAAGGCTTGTTTACTCCAAATGTACACATTTATTTTCCCCATCTTTATTTATCTTACTTTTCTGGAACATTAAGTTAACCACCACCTGAACTTTTTATCCATCTCCAATTTACTTTGCCTTCCATTACTTAAATTTTCTTACTTTAACTATATTGCATTTCTAGTTAATCAACAGATATTCGTTCAGTACTCCTCGCTAAGTATTGCTCTAGGCACTATGGATAGCAGCAAATAAAATATCTGCCCCTCTAAAAGTTAGTAATGCATGTTGTCTGTATCAGTTATTCACCAAAGCCCATTCTTGAACCTGCCTCCCTTCATCACAGAAACATTTCTTAACAGCTTTTTCTTTACTTCTTTAAATAATGCACCTATCTTCATGCCATGAATTACTCCTTTCAAGCATATTTCTCCTAATGATTCTGTAATAGGGCTTAAATCCTAAATCCAGTTCGCATCTAATTAAAATCAATATAACCATTGGTAAGTTATTGAAATGCCCTAAACGTCAAGTTATTTTTTAAATCAGTGAAATGAAGATAATATCATACCTTCTTCATAGGATTATTGTGAGATAAAATTACAACATGCACGTAAAGAATTTAAATTATTGGCACTTAACAAGCACAATACATTAATTACCATTTCTTTAATTTAGAAATGTTTTTATTTAAGGAGAGGCAGAGAGCAAGAGAGACAGGGGGAGAGCTAGAAAGCAATAGAGAGAAAGAACATTCTCACCTTCTAAATGCCAGGGCTGGGCTTGGTAAAAGCCAGGAACCAGGAACTCAATCCAGGACCCCCTTGTGGTTGGCAGCAGCTCAGTTACTTATTTGTGCTGCCTCTCAGGGTCTGCATTAGCAGAAAACTGTGGTCAAGAGCAACAGCCTTCAGAGGCACTCTGAAGACAAAGGTATGCTCACTGGCATTTTAACTGCTAGGCCAAATGCCCACCCCAACTATTCTTTTCTTTTTCCTTTATACTTCCAGCTCTCATTTTTGTTCTCAGTCTTCATCTAGTAGGGCATTGATATCTGTTCAAAAAACTTCGTTTTGGATGTCCATGCTACCTTAACCATTTGGTGTCTGAAATCATGATCATTTTCTTCTCTCACTTGTTATCTCTTTGGCTTTAATTTCTCATTTGGATCACTGCCTGTCATTCTTTAAGTTAGTAGAGTTTAAAATTCTGATGTCTAATGTCTCCTTAATCCTAGGAGCAGTGACTCTCCAAAGACTGAGTCATTTTGAGGTCATGAGCCATACTTTATTCATCATAATATCCCCAGTTGTAACAGAATCAGTGCCCAACAATGTTTGTTGAGTGAAAAATAAGTGAATGAATAAATTAGAATTAAGAATGGGGAAAGATTAACAGGGGTTGAGTTGAGGACAAAGAGCAGATATAGAAGGGTTAAAGGATTAGCAGAGGGGGAACCTAAGGAAAGGGAGGGGAATTCAAATTTATAATCTTGGAGGTTAGTCAATTTCTAGGGATAATGAAGACATGCTGGGTGGGTGGCTGTTGTCAAATTAGAGGAGAGCCCTCAGGAGAACAGTTGTCCTATTTTATATGCTCACAAATAGACATGGATATCTTAGTTTCTTTCACTCTGAGGAAGCACATGGACAATTTGTTCTTTGAATGACAGCTCTTGCCATTGCTTTCATACCCTTTAGCTATCTCTGCTCCAAATGTAATGCCTTGGGGAAAACACTAGAGGTTTTTCCTCTAATCAGAGCTTAACACTGTGACTGTCTGCTGCTGTTGCATCATATCCACACCTTTAGCCAGCCTTCAAAATGCTTTAGTGTTCAGTTGCTAGGGGAATGGTGTTCCCCATAGCCCAATCCTTGAATAATCAAGCTGCCACATTCATACTACATCAATTACAGTGATTGCTCTCCAAAGATAATCCTATTACAAATATGTTTCTATCCTTGGGTGAACTCTGGGGGGAAATGAATCAATTCTAAATAAATACTATTGTATTTAGAATAATTGAAATAAGCATGTCTTTGAATGATTTGGATAACTTTTCCACATGGGAAAGAAATGCTTGTCGCAGTTAGAAAGAATACAGGATGTCATATTCTCTACTTATTGTTTGTGACTAAAATTTAAGCAAATAATGTGTTCTCCATATGCTGAGCACCAAATTTTGTAGCATTGAACAACCAAGAATAACTGTTATAATATGTAAGTCTATAGAAGTAAATATGCAATAAAATATAAAAGTTAAATATATGTAATTTAAAAAAATTATTTGTCTAAAATCTTTGTTTTGACTTTATTATTTCAATTAAAGTTATCAAAATTTATAGTCATCATTTTGATAGTAAAATAATCTATAATTTTGGAAACAAATCATGTTTTTAGAACCTGAATATGCATAAGTGCCTGTCTCTGTTTAGGACAAAGATTTTTCTGACTGTTTTACAGTCTGTTTTTCTGCTCACTGATTTAAATTTTTGCAAGTAATTTGTATGTCATTGATGGGATTTACAGAAACATTCAAATATGTACCCTTGACAGAAATACCAATAATATATTTCAATTAACATTTTCCAACGTAGTAATTTTTCTTCCAATCTATAGACCTATTATCCTATTCCTAGTTTAAAAGATCATTTACATGTTTCTATGAAATGGACATAATTCTCACTTGATTTTCCCTTTGTTCTCTCAGGTGTTTTGCAATATGGATCTTAATGGGGGAGGTTGGACTGTAATACAACATCGTGAAGATGGAAGCCTGGATTTCCAAAGAGGCTGGAAAGAATATAAAATGGTAAGATGGAAGAATTTACAGTGTTCTTTGATGTTTTATCACAAAGCTTGTCTTCAGTTATGATAAACCTTTGCATTTTTAGCTATGTTTGAGATACTTAAAAAATAAAGAGATATTAATGATGTTAGTCTCATTAGGCAGAAAGAACTCATAAATCATTTTCCGTAAATGATTTCCATGTGTGCATCAGAATGCAAAGTGAGTTACTATAATTATATGGTGGATTGTTATATATTATCTGGATTTGTTCCTAGTTGAGTAAGGGTGGAGGGAGCTAGAACTCAGACCCAGGCTAGATACAAGAACCAAGGTACGAAAGCTCTGCAGGAGTCGGTTGTGGAGCAGAAAACAACTGCCTCACCTCCCGTGGCTCACAAGTTGTTGCTGGTTGTGGCTCAGATCTCTCCAACATGACTGTTTTATATGGTTAACATGGGCTTCTCTGATTATGATTAAAATTCTCAAGTGACAGTTGGCATCTCCCAAGCAGAGAAGTAAAAGCTTTCAGGTTTTTTAAATTTGTTAAGCTCAAAAAATGCCATGGTGTTGATTTTTCCGACTGCATGATATTGGTTGAAATTAATCACAAGGCCAGTCTAGACTCAAGGTGAGAGGAGTATTCAAGGCTATGTATTGTGAGGCATGGTTTGTTGAGGCTTCCAGAGTAACAGTAGGCATCACCATCATTGTAACCATCGTCATCATCATTAAAGATTAATATGTGCTCTCCCTGTACATATATTCTTATCTAATTTTTGTATAAAATTATTAGCTGATACTATTCCCATTGTAGAAAGAAGCAGAGATTAGAGAGATCAACTTTTACAAGATAATATATTAGACAATTCATTTAATCCATAGTCTAATAATCATGTAATCAATGCCTATAATATTAACCATTAAAATCTGCTGGCTGAATGCCAAGGAACAGTAATAGAGAAAGCTTTCTATTTATGAACTAATTCTCCTTCTTTTGTATTGAAAATTTCTAGACAATTCTTGTCTTAATATCATTTGTAGACAAGGATAAATGGTGATTGATTGATACCACACTTCACCCATTAGTAGTTGCATAATTGATCAAACAGTGGTCTACAAAGCACTCTAATAAATGAACGGAAGGCCCCCTGATGTCACTGTGTCCACAACATTTATCTGAGATACTTAATTAAACACTCTGAAAACAGGTAGGATCTTAATGTCTTTAATAAACTGTAACTTAAGATAGAAAGGATAGGGCCAACAAGATAGAATTCTGTGGAGATAATTGTAAAATCTTTCACCTGGATAGAAAAATATATTTAAAAATTAACTAAGAATACAGAATAAAAGTGATAAATTGCTTTTGAAAGATGGGAGATTTATTTGTGTGTAAGTTTTTGTGTTGTTGGCTATATAAAAACACAGATTAATGGACTTAGTCTACCCTAATAGTAGTTTTGAGATGAAAAAAACATAGATTTCACGGATGACTATCATGATCTAGTTTTCTTAAGCGATAAGTTTTTGGTACAGGCATTTGACACAGTGGTTAAGGAACTGCTTAGAATGCCCACATCCCATATTGAAGTATCTGAGTTAGATTCCCAGCTCTGTTCCTGATTCAAGCTTCCTGTTAATGCTGAGAGGCAGCAGATGATGACTCAAGTGCTTGGGTAGCTGTCATCCATGTTGGAGCCCTGGGCTGAGTTCCTTGCTCCTGGCTTCAGCCTGGTCCAGCACTGCATATTGCTGGCATCTATAGATTGAATTAGCAGATGGAACAATCTCTCTATCTCTGTGCCTTTCAAATAAATTCAATAAATAGGTAAATTGATTTTTTACAAAGCTTATTATAAAAGAGCGGAATTAAAAGATGAGGTTTTTTTTTTTTTTTTAAAGAAATAAACTTTCAATTCAGGAGGTTTTCAAACAAGTGAACCTATTGTAGAGGTAACAAGTAGGATGGGAGGAATCTAGACATCATGTTGACAGGAGGCAAATCTGAGGCCACTTAACCTGGAGGAAAAAGAATTAAGCAAGAACTTGTCTGATGGCTATTTTAATTGACTGGATGGTTGCATGTGGTCCTATAGCCTGCTGTGCGAAGCATGGTCCATGGACTAGCAGCATTTGCTCCATCTTGGAGCTTACTAGAAACACAGGATGTTAAGTTTCATCCCAGACTTAACTGAGTTAGAATCTGCATTTTAGCACTTTCGTGAGACGTTCTATAATGACTGCAGGAACATTCCAGAGTGACAGAATCCAGGGAAGTATGAACAAAACTCTCTGGTAATCAATTCTCTCTAACATGAAATGTTCTGGTATTGTAAACCCTGAAAAGCTCGGTAGCATGTTGATTATCATCTTTAAGGATACTCTAAGAGGAGCATTGGAATTTCAGGATAGATTTTAAGGTCTCATTCTGCCCATGCGATTCTAAAAACATCTGGGAAGGTGGAAATATCTCAGTTCTGGAAGAGGACTTTGAATTATGTCCATGCTAACAGTTTGAGTCTCCACTCTATCAATTAGAAGAGGAGTAAGTTTTCTCAAATCACTAAATCCACACCCTATCTTGCCTTGGAGCGATGTCATGAGGATTAGAAACCATATACATAAAGCACTTTGACTCACAGAACTGTCAGTATGCAACAGTTATTATTATCCAAGATTAAACATCAAAGGCTAAAAAGAGTTACTTAACTGTGTTAAAAGAATGAGTTTGTGAGCCACCTTAATTCATGATTATTTTCACTACTAAAATGAGATGTAGGGGGGCCAGCCTAGCGACACAGTGGATTAAACTACTCCCTGGGACACCAGCATCCCCTATGAGTGCCTGTTCAAGTCCCAGCCGCTCCACTTCTGATCTAGTCCCCCACTTAGGCACCTGGGAAAGCAGCAGAAGATGGCCTAAGTCTTGGGCCACTGTACCCACATGAGAGCTGCGAATGGCATTCCAGGCTCCTAGCTTTGGCGTGGCCCAGCCCTGGCCATTCCAAACATTTGGGGAGTGAAAGAAGCTCTATGTATGTGTCTCTTTCTTCCTGCAAGTCTGCCATTGAAATAAATAAATAAATTTCTAATAAACTAAAATAAAAATGAAATGTGAGGAAGTCATCTGAGAACCAGATATCAGATAGGGATTCAGGCAAATCTAAAATACGTTATTAAAACTAATGACAAAAGACAAATGAATATAAAGTTATTGTGAAAATGTTCCAAAACAGTCAATTATTAACTGTAAGCATGCACTCCCTTGGCAAGCAAGGCTAGTTTAGTAAGAGATCCTGACTTAATGAGTATGTAATCAATACAATAAATGTTTTAGAACTAGTTAACAGCTATACACATTTTAAAGCATTTTTTTTCTTTATAGGAAAAAGACTGAACTTATTTGTTAATCATTTTTCCCTCCACCCCCTTCTTAAATAAAAAAGACTATCACACTTTATTCAAACTTGAAATTTTTATCAGTTGCATGGCCAGAAAACAAAATAAACTGAATTTTTGAAGCATTCTGGCAAAAATGAGTCTGAACAACTTTTTAAAGTTCGTCATATGTTATAACTTGGTTAACATTCATCAAAACACTTGGTAGAAAGCACTTCAGGTTTTTCCTTCTGAGCTTCCCTTTCCTGTAGAGACAAAATGACGCAATTCCACCAAGAATGGACGTACACTTCTTGTGCCAACTCCTATCCTGTTCCCTGCCTTTGAAGAACTGGCCAGTCCTGCTTAGGGTAGCTGTCCTTTGAGGAAAGAACTAGGCACGCACTCCTTCCTCTCGGTCTTCACCTATGTATTGTTGTATACAGTTGGGCACTATACTTCTTCCCTGGGCATTTAGTGTAGAAATAGCATTTCATCCCTCCTTCCTTTCCCCTTTCTTCCCTCCAACTCATCATATCGGTCTACATCTATGGACTACCTCTTGCCTCATAAGCTTTCCAGATCAGTATGTTAAAGTTGTCAACATACGGAATTACACATATATGTTATATATGATCCTTATTGTTTTTAAACCTTTTTCAACATGGATGGTTTGCAACTCATGGATTCTTAACACTGGCTTTAAGCCTACAAAGGTCTTTTATCTGAGCTTTGTTTTCAGTAAGCCTCACTTATGAGATTTCAGCAAAATCTGGTTTATGGATTTGTAAAGATGTTTGCTTTGAGGGAAGTCTGGATGGGGCTTTTTAATGAGGCACTTAGGGAACCATATTAACTCCTTTCAGCCACATGGATAGCATTTAGTAGCCTTGGGCAACAAGACTTATCAGCAGTACTTTTGCATATAAAGATCAATGAAGCTGGAAGTTCCAAATAGTACCCTAACTGGCCTAACTTCATAGTAGGCGGTGACTAATGCCCTGGAGACAAACTGGCTTTGTTTTGAAAACAATTACCCCCTATAAACAAAGATTCCTATGGACACAACCATTTTAGTCTGAGTACCTTACCTTCCGGGAACCTTTTACTTCTGCAAAGAAGTTAAGAATACATTTTAAGCTGTACCCTAATACTGGCACATTAAAATGAGGAGAATATATAAAAAATGAAAATTTCAAAATCTTTTTTGTGGTCTTTCTCAGCAGTTGACAGAGATACACAATTTAAGAGTGTATTAAAGAACCTTTGGAAAGCTACAGCTCAATCTTATCTGCTTCTTTTAAAAATTTGTATGGAAAAAAGTGAAACCCATCGGATTCATGTGCTATGTCTGGTTTCAATTTTGCTTCATCTGTAAAAAGTCAACACTTCCTACAAACATTATCAGACAAAACAAATAAAGTATCAGAGACAATTATTCCATTAACTTGGAGCAGCACAAACTGAAATTGAACATTTCTGCAGGTTTTGGCAAAAACTAATGAATATTAATCTTTTCTCTGCATGAATTTTTTGAGTAAACTATATTTCAATACAAAGACCAATTTGAAGTTGGCATTTAGGTCAAATTCAGTTGTCTTTCGCACTCTTTCATTAAGGAACTGAGAATAAATCAAGTTGATTAACAATGTATCTGAATTATGGAATCAAAATCTTTCAAACTGCTATGATTGACATAACTGAGCCCAGTTTTCACAGAAGTACACCACATGCATCCTTGGATTGTATTCATAAAAAGAAGAAATTCTGTTTTTGTATTTGTTTGTTGCTATTTTTGTTTCAGCATTGAATTTTATAGAAGCTTTTTTTTTTATAAATGTCACAGGTTATTTTGCAGTAAAATATAGATCTATAGTAAATTGTTACATGCAAACCTGTTTTTTGGATGCATATTGGACATCTCTATCTTTTACTCATGAATGTGATTTTTTTTTCAAGTAAAGTCCCATATATGCTTAATCAAAAGATGGAAGTGGACATCACTATGGAGATGGGTTTTTATGATGCATGCCATTTCCTTGTGTACCCCGCAGTTTGGTCTGATTAATGCATTCTCTCTGGTTTCTACTTGGAATGGCTAGTCCACATTACATTTGTATGATTCTCCACTTTTGGTTTGTCACCTAAAATTACCTCATTTGTAGATCCTAAAACTTGTGAGATGCAGAGAAGGATTAAAAGAAATAGAACCAAGAGAAAGTTAAAGGAGACAGGTACTCTTCAGCAACAGAAAACTAATCTAAGAATAAGAAGGTAGCATGCTTTGCCTTTTACCTTAATTTAGCTCCCATTGCAATCATTTCCTTTTATCGTTTTACTTAATAATTAACTTCTTGGATTGAAATGGTAATACCCATTTGTATAAACCAAAGCTCAATTTGTCATTATAATACAGGAATCCCTATCATCTGAAAGCCTTTAAATTTTAATTTAATTAGTTGCAGACTAAGACAAACCTCTAGAATTTTTTTTGTTTCCTTGCTCATTTAGAGGAGAAAGAAGACTTCTTACCCTTAATTTTATTGCAAATTTTTAAATCTGCATAGTTTTTCATAACATGTATTTTCTATAACCTGCTTGAAGACCCTTCACATATGTGGATTTCAAAAATTTTTGCACCAACATAAACTTATCTTTTAATTTCATTGTCCTCGAACTTTTTGAGGTCTCTACGTATTTCATCCTCATGGCTTTGTATATGGAAATGACAGTTTGAATCCACATGTTACAAGGAAGGAAGCTGAGGCTCAGAAAGACAGCAGGAAGTTCCACAACAAATACGTGTGTGTCAGAGCAAGGCTTCCTACTGGAGCAGAGATGAGCAGTAAAGGCTGCTTGACCCAAGCCAAGCCTTTGTTCTATGCATAGATCTCTGATCCTGACTACTAGACTCTCCATTCCAGTTGCTTAACGTGGGAACCCATTTCCTCTCCTTTCCCATATTTTTCATCTTTACGATGAAACATTTCTGCATCACTGTCCTGGGCTATTAGAAGGTTTCCTCCCTGAACTGTCTAACAGCCATTTTGATTCATGGTAGCCAAACATTTTGCCTCTATAATAAAGCATTTTGGGGAAGTGTATGAAACCGAGAATTTTGGTTTCTAGATGAAAATTTCACTGCTTTTCTTTCAGTTGCTTTTTTTCCTGAAAGAAGAAAAAGCAAAGTGTTAGGAAGGGATATTTATTTTCAACCAAGGGGTTATTGGCTTGCACGCCAAGGCACAGGGATGGAGGTTTTTCTAAGAATGACTCCACTGCTGCTGGTCCATTCCTGAGGCTTGCCTAGGATCACACTTTTCCCTGGGGAAGCTGGGGAGTTTTATCCACACAATGCTTTCAACAGCATGGAAATATGTGACCTAAAACTTAACACTTCATCCTTCCCAGCCTCTGAATTCACATTCAGTATAATTGCTGCATCCTTGTTCAATGATCACAAGGAAAAGGGAATCATCAAGTGGCCAGAGGGAGTTTTGACATGTCTGAGTTGAGAAGAAACGCTAGAAAAAGCCCACGGGTCTTTCTTTATCTTCCCAGGGGCCGCTGAGATTGAGAAAGTGCTAATTCTTTGACTTCTCAGCTCTGAAAGCTGCACTCTTCCTGCTTTTCTTGTTATGTTGCACAAGCTGCTATAGGCGCATGTCCAAATTTGTGCCAATGTTTTCTGTTACTGTGAAACTTTTGCAAGGTGTGCCTTGAGCTTCTCCGAAACAGAAAAAGGAGCCGCTGGAAGCCCAATTTCAATGAGTTCTACAATGTTCGAGTGGAACATAAACCCAGTGCAGTCTGGACAAGTGGTTTTCAGTGAATCAAGGAACTAAGACCCCGGTAGACAACATTAAAAGTGTGCATACATATACTAAAATTTCATTTTAACTTTAAATAAACAAGCATTTATTTGCCCATTTTTTAAAAGATGTATTTGTTTATTGATTTATTTGAAAGGCAGAGCAATAGAGAAAAAGGGAGAGACAGAGAGAGAAATCTTCCATCCGCTGGTCTATTCCCCAAATGGCCACAACAGCCTGAGTGAGCCACTCCACAGCCAGGAGCTAGAATGCCCTCTGAGTCTCCCACATGGGTGGCAGGGTCCCAAGTACTTAGGTCATCATCTGCTGCCTTCCCAGCTGTATTAGCCTAAAGCTGGCTGGAAACAGAAGAGCTAGGACTGGAACTGGCTCTCAGAATGTGATGCTGGTGTAGCAAGTGGCGACTTAACCCGCTTTGCACAACACCAGTCCCCATTTACCCATTTTTTTAAACGTAGGGCCAAAGGCTGGAATTCAGGATCATAAAACTTTCTCATAAGTAGAATGTATTCAAGCTCTATCTTGAGTTTCCTTAAACTATAACAGTGCTTAAAGACACATGTAAAATTGTATAAGTTAACCCCCCCAACATTTTACCCAGTCTTTTACATTCTCAACAACATATAATTGAAAAGTATTTTTAATGGTTTCTCTTCTTAAAAATTGTATCAGACATATAAAAATTGTATTTATGGGGCACCATGTGATGCAGGTGTACATTGGGAAAGTCCAATCAGGATAAATGTATCTCCTTAAACACTGACAATTTCTTTATGGTGAAAACATTCAAAATTCCTTTCTTCTAGCTTTAAAAAATATATACAACACATTACCTATGCCCACTCTACTGTGCAATAGAACACCAGAAATTCTTTCTCCTATCTAATTGTAACTTGGTATCTGTTCATCAGTCTTTTCCTTCCTCACTCCCTGCTTTCCCCAGCCCCTAGTAGTCACCGTTATACGTTTAATTTCTGAGATCAACTTTTTTAGTTGTTTGCTTTTGTTGAGTGAGCCTGGCTATTTAAATTAGAATTTTGTAAAAAAAAAAAAATAGAAAAAACTTTTTTCCCCTCTTTTAACTTAGCAACAAAACATATCGCAAATATTATCATTACAATAACAGCATAAATGGGTTTGATACCAAGCACCAGTGGCCTTTCGAAAGTACTTCATTAGGTAGAGGCAGTCACATACAAGTATATTTAATGCATATTTAGTATAGTATGTGCATCTGAATATCTCAAAGAAGGAAAAAGAACACTGATTCATTAAAGGAGAAAGCAGTGAAGAAAAATTCTATAATTATAATTCTACAAAACTGATATAAAGTTTGAAAGAAAGCAATGGTTTTCCAAATTGTCATGCATATTGATAAAATAAGGACTCTTGTAATTATTTTAATCTCTCTCATATTTAATATAAATAAAACCTTTATTAATAAGTGCCTCAATTGACCAGAACTGCTTTCCTGTGAAATATCAATGTATAGCCTATGATCACTGCAAGTGATATTTTAGATATTAGTGTGCACAAGACAAATCCGGGAGCTTATGCAGATACAGGTTTATGTGACTAACTCTCAGATGTTTTGACTTAGTGTGGAGCCAAAGTTTTTTGTTTCTAAGCAAAACTCCAGTGACTGTGATACCTCTGAGCACCTTTAGAGACACTTCCTTGAAGCGCAACCCTATGGTCTTCAAGAACTGTGATGAAGGCTGCTTCCCTGAGGGGCACAATGCTGGAATCATCCCTCCGTTTCCTGCCTGCTTTCCCCTCTCTCCCTCACTCTCCCTTCCTCTCTTCCTTTTTCTTTGAACTCCATGACAGCCCAGTGGGTGCAGTTCTGCACTAGTTTTTGAGGATTCACAAATACAACTTCTATCATCAGGGAGCTCATGATCCGTCCTGAGGACAGCTATGTTGATGAAAAACTGCACTGAACTCCAAGTATTGCCCGAGAGTACTTTCTGAGGCCACTATGAATACCCAAAACCTAGAATGCTACCCATTCTTAGTTTTTTTTTTTTCCTATCACTAAGATCTCCAACATTAAGATTTAGCTTTTTTCTAGAGACCCCTTTTATTTTCTTCCCACAAAAGAACTATTTTGAATATTTAACAATTCTGCCTGGAATTGCTCCAGCGAACAAAAGAATCATGCTGAGACTCAATGCAAAACAGCCAGCTAAGGGTCACTCACTGGCTTTGCCAGTCTCCCTTCTGCTTCAGACTCCAAATGCAGGCCAGTAGTGTACTAGAGGTGATTGTAGTCATGGGTATACAAGCTTGCTTATTAATATTTTCAAAATATAAATGGCATAGTCAAAGGTCTGGTAATCTGCAAAGTTGTTATGGGAACATAATTGAAATGGAATACTAACAATAACACCATAGCTAAATAATTTGTTTGACACTACTCTGACAGTATTCGTGGAAAAATGTTCAAATTACTTTAGTAATATTGCATTAACTAGTGTTTTAAAAACATTTGCAGAAGCAAACTTTGAATTGAGAAGTGTTCCCTGGAAACCTATTAATCAAGTTTATTTAATCCAAAAATGTCTCCATCTATGCAGGTTTGGATAACAGATTTTATTGTAATAAGAGTTATATCTAAGCCTCAATCAAGATAAAATAGCAGAAATATGTTGAAATAAGTCAATAATTGGAAAAAAGTATGTGAAATTTTATTAGAAAAGAGTTAAATGCTGAACATGAAAAGAGTTTTGCTCTAAAGAAATAACTACATCTTTATCTTTCTTCCCAGGGTTTTGGAAATCCCTCTGGCGAATATTGGCTTGGAAATGAATTTATTTTTGCCATAACCAGTCAGAGGCAGTATACACTAAGAATCGAGTTAATGGACTGGGAAGGAAACCGGGCCTATTCACAATATGACAGGTTCCACATAGGAAATGAGAAGCAAAACTACAGGTAAGTCCTGTTTCAGTGTCCTGCTCAATGACCTTTGACCTAGCCATTTAACAGGTTTGTTGGAAAAGTGTGAAAAAAATCAAATGAAAAAAAAAAGATCATCCTTCAAAAGGAAAATCAGTTTGTCTAGGCTGATGACACAGAAATACAGCAAAGCCTGTAAAGATTTCTAAAAGGTTTTACATTTCAGCTTACATAAACTGACTGCCTGTTGTGTTGGCTCCAATTTCAAAGGAGAGTAAATTAAATGAAACTTAATATCATTGTTCTTGGGCAATTATTGTGATGAAAGTGCAAGGGATTCATGTGCACTGATAACAGAGAAGACACTGGCTTGAAATAAGTAATCTCTCTTCTACCAGAGGAATTTCTAGTTCTACTTTATTTGTCTTCCTTAAATTAGGCTTTTCCAATTTCGTAAAAGTGTTAATAGTACAATTTTGTATTTCCAATTTAATTTAAAGACAAGATGGGGCAGAATTTAGAGGTTATTTTTGGTAAATAACATGAAGGGAAAAATCCAAATACATCATTGCAGATGTAAAAATTGATATACTGAATCCAAGGTATGTTTGATCATTATATTTTCAGTGAGCAGCCCGTGCATTAGAAAAAAAAGCTGACAGAAGTGTGACTAAGGAAATGATGTGCTGTTCATTCCGCAAGCACTTACTGTGTAACATCTCTGTTCCAGGAACTCTTAGGCATTGGCCATTTGGCAGTCAGTGAGGAGGTCTCTAGTCTTACAGGCCTCACAGCCAAGCTTTGTTACAAACAAGGCTGCTCAAAATGTGACCAGCATTCTTTGAGACCAGGAAAGACATCTTAGTGACTTTTATACCACTATCTATTAATTCAATACTTGGCAAATGGCAGGTTTTTTCACTCTGTGTACCTCAGCTTCATATTCAGTAAACTGGAGCCACACTGATTTTTAGCTCTCAACATTGTGACTCTGTTGGCTTATAAACACAATTACGTAGTGCCTGAAACAGATTGTAATGATTGCAACGAAAGCTTTATGCTTTTTCTTCCAATCAGTATAGCTATTTCCGTGTTGAGTTGTTTCTGTTGCTTATTTGTCTTCTCAGGACATACAATTCCTTAGGGGTTTGAATCTGCATCTTTTTCATGGCACAACTCATTTTATTTTAATGGATTACGTATGGGGATGGAACCTTGGAGACACAATAATCATTTTCTTAACAAATAGTGATGATGTCACCACAATAGAGGACAAAAACTAGATGTAAAGAGTTGAGATTCTCATGGGAGGAGCCAGGGTGTACTTAATGGCAACTCAAGAAACCAAAGAAGAGATATTTATAAAATGCAATGGAGTGTAAGAAGAAATGTTTCCAAGGAGGTCAATATTTTGAGAGTTTTATAACAAGGAAAACCACTGTAAAACATCAGGGGTACTCTTATGTAAATGTTTTGAAGTGAAACTTGAAACTATATGAAACTTGGCTAATGTCAGACAGCTTGACAATAGGACTAGCAAATAATTAGTTTAGTCTTTTTCTAGGCTCCTGAAGAATTTGCTTTGGTTCCTTTCCAGAGTGTCTCTTGGTTCTTCATAGGTGGTTCTGTGCATGTATGTGTGTACATGTGTGTGCATGTGAGTGTAATGCTGCAGTAGTGGTAAGGAGACCGAGACTGTTGGGCAAGGTTAGGAGGATTCTTGGCATCTGCAGTAGGCCTCAGGGTATATGATATAAGTGTCATTCTAGCATCCTCTGGAGGAAGAGATACTTACCTCCTGTGTGCAGTGCCCCACTGGCTTCACTGAGTGCTTCTCATTCCTCCAACATCTATGTGGTTCTGTATCCTCACCCGAATGGTATGAATCTATGACAACAAGTATGTCTTCCCATCTAGGATGAGGCGCATACCCTTCAGACGGAGAGTCAGCACTTGTGAAAACGCAATGCCCACTCTGGTAGATTAGCTAGCGTAAGCCTGCTATAAAGTGGTGTTACGCACTCATTCAAAGAAAGTGGAGCAGTGGTTGAACAAGAGAAGCTAACTCCTTGTGGCTTTTCTCCCTCCCAGCAGCGTTTTTCATGCCCACTGCTGTTTCTCTGAAACCAGGAATGTCACACGTGGCAAGGGATAGATTCCAGGTGTCCATCATTGTCTTGCTGTGCTTTTTCTCCATTCATTCCTCTTCCCTCTGCATCAGGCCACCTCTCTGTGATAAGTTAGGTAGAATATTCATGCTAAGATGTGCCTCGTGCTTTATAATTTAAGTAATCATTTTAACACTTGAATCATTGACTTTCATAATGTCTTTTTGAGATAGGTGGTATTAGGCATATTTTAAAGAATTGAGGATTTGGTCCATTTATTCTGATGCAATGAAATTCCAACTAAAATTTAAAACTATGGAATTCGTGCTAGGCTTTTTAAAATATTTTCATCTTCCTGTTTTCCTCTTTCAAATTCTGTCTTGGAATTTTTATTTTGAAAATACTTGGAATATGTTTAACCATGGTATACAGATTTAATTGAGAAATAAAAAGAAAACAGTTTGGACATTTGGCTTAGCAATTAAGAGGCTGGTTAGGAGGCTTGTACCCCCCACAACAGAGAGTATAGGTTCAATTACCAGCTCCAGCTCTAGGCTCCCATTTCCTGCTAATTTCAGACACTGAAAGTCAGCAGCAATGGCTCAAATGATTGAATTCTGCCTCCAGTGCGGGGGACCTGGATTGAGTTCCCAGCTTCAGCCCTGTCCCTTCTCCAATTGCTGTGGGTGTTTTGGTGGGGGGGGGGGGTGTGAATTAGTGGATAGGAGCTCTGTCTCTGTGTGTCCTTGTCTCTCAAATAAAGAAAACATTTAAAAGTAAAAAATAAAACTTTTCTCATACTCTTAACACATACTAAAAATAAGTGCTGCAAAGAAGCATACAAATGTATGTGTGATACATGTAGTTTTCTTTATCCTCCAAGGAAATCCCAATTGATAATTTTTTCAGACAGAAGGCAAAATCTATAGTACTCAAGAGAATATAAATACAAAAAAATAATGTAGGAGTGTCATGATAAACATATCATGTGAAATAGCACACCATCAATGTGAAATTATTAAGTATCTCCTCTAGGGAGGGAGTATTATTCAATACTTATCATCTAACACCCACACTATTATAGAGACTTCCTGTCTCTAGCTGTAACACTCTCAAATAGATCTTCCACATTATTGTTGGGATGATTTTCCCAACACACGATCAGACTTGGTCTTTTCCCTCATCCGTGTATTTCAACAACATTCAAACATCTCGAAGCTAAAATCTACCATGAAGGTCCTTCGCTCGCTACTTACTCATCCAGCTGCTACTGCTGTAGATTTCCCCTACACTTACTCATCCCAGGGCCTTCCTCACTGTGGTGCTGAGTCTGTTCCAGTAACTACTTGCAATCTCCCTAAACCCTCAATATCTCTACACACCTTACTCTGTCAAATGAATACCTCTTTTGTTTTCAGATTTGTTTGAAAGGCAGAGTTACAGAGAGGCTATATATATATATATATAGAGAGAGAGAGAGAGAGAGAGAGAGGTCTTCTATCCACTGATTCACTCCCCAAATGTCTGTGATAACTGCAGCTGGGCCAATCTGAGTCCAGGAGTCAGGAGCTTCTTCAGGGTCTCCCACGCAGGTGCAGGGGCCCAAGGACTGCTGTCCCAGGCCATAGCAGAGAGCTGGCTTGTAAGTAGAGCATCCAGGACTCGAACCAGCGCCCATATGGGATGCCGGCACTGCAGGTGGCAGCTTTACCCGCTATGTCACTATGCCACAGCACTGGCCCCAGATAAATACCTCTTAAATCTTTAAGATTCTTTCTTATCCCAGTGTCAAAGGAAAAACTTTTTCCAATTAAATTTAAGGAAAGATTCATAAATTGAGCAGTTCTCAGAACCAGGGTAGATTCAGGGAGACTCCCACTTGCAATGTGATCTGAAAAGCATTTATGGATGGAAAAAGTGAAGTGACACATGGAAAGCACCCATGAAATACAGAGAAAGTTGGATCGGTTCCAGGTTGGGGTTTGCCCTATTTGAACATGGCTTGAACAGTTGGCCGCCTACTATTGAAGCTCAGTGCTGTGATTGGCTGGGACCCAGCTACTTGTTACAAGGGCAAATAATGAAATTAGGGTTTTAGTTTGATTATGTACAAAAGTTAGGTTGCAGCCCTTTACTTGGGGATTCAAATATACTGGTACAGAGGCCAATTTACTTTATTAATACTAGAAGTCTTCTGTGCCACCTGTGGTGGTACATGACATATTCTGTGATATGCCAGTCCATCCTCCCCTGCAGAACTGAGGTACTCGGCTTTCTACTTCCCAGGAATGTTGTTGGCTTAATGCTTGTCCTGAGGCCCACACTTCAGGCACTGCCTGTGGCTGAGGAGAGCACATCACCCAAGACCACTGCTCCTTTCTGCAGACAGCTCACACCCAGTGACGGATCCATACAGGAGTATAACAATGGCCCTTTTTCCTCACAGCATGGCTCACAGCAATCCTGAAGAGCAATCCAAGGCCCAGGGTTCCACCTGTGACTCACCATGGCCTGTACTTTGGCTGCATACAAGGCCTATTTTTCCCTTTGCTCATTCTTGCTTCCTTCACACTGCTGCAGAACCCCTTCACCCCACCCCCACATGAATCTCCCTACACTGCTTTCCCAGAGGCCCACTTGGATGCTCTCTGTTCCTGTGGATCCATCATACTATGTATCAAACAATCCAGCAACCACAATCTATTTTCTAGAATATGTAAAGTTCCTTGCAAGTCAAAAATTATTGTCTAACATAGAACTACCTTTACATAGTCAATCCCTTTCTATTTTTATAGCCTTTCAATTTTTTGATAAATTTTATCTTTAGTAAATATGTGAGAGCTTCCACAGTTTAAGGATTACAGAGATCTTTTCCTTCTCATGAAAGATTTGTTGGTCCTGAAATATATATTTAGTTATATCAAACACACCACCACAACAAACATCTTGAAGTACAGAGTAACTGTGGGTTTGAAGAAATGCTGTGGTCCACTGGACAGAACTCTGATTGAAAAGGAATCAAAGACAGGGAGGCTGGGAAACAGCTGGTTTCACCCCTGGATAGTTTTATCAGTTGTGTTCAGTCGGGGAAACATGATGGGCAGTATTGAAATAAGTTTGAATTGGATGCTTGGAACTTGGCATCGTGCACAAGCCACAGTGTACAGGGAATTCAGGAACCCAGCTGAGCTGGTCC
Source organism: Oryctolagus cuniculus (assembly GCF_051225735.1). Classification (NCBI taxonomy): domain Eukaryota; kingdom Metazoa; phylum Chordata; class Mammalia; order Lagomorpha; family Leporidae; genus Oryctolagus; species Oryctolagus cuniculus. The sequence continues at coordinate 133,111,570 of NC_142872.1, read as the reverse complement.
AGCTGCCAACGTGGGACCCTAGAAGGAGAGTTCTATAAAGAGCTGGTACCTTGCTGTTCCAGTGTTACCAGTGGTCTGACGGTCAAGCAACTTGTGGTGGGTCTTGGAGCCATCGCCAGAATCAGGAAGCCAAGCTGGGTGCTGGGTAGAGGAAAGGACAATGTGACACTTCTAGCTCCTCTGCCTTTGGACCTCATCCTTTCTGATGATTTCCTGAGAGTCAGGGCGCTGCTTCACTTCCACCTTCCAAACCTCACACAATGTCCCCTCTTGGCCAGCTCTGGCTAGGAATCCCACAACAAGCAGATACTGATAAGCAGAGTTCTCAGATTAACCGAGCTGATAACATATGGTGTACCTTGGGGAAGTCACCTATTTTATATGTTGTTTTCTTGTCTTTAAGAATGGTATCCCTTGGCCAGCACCGCGGCTCAACAGGCTAATCCTCCGCCTAGCGGTGCCGGCACACCGGGTTCTAGTCCCGGTCGGGGCGCCTGATTCTGTCCCGGTTGCCCCTCTTCCAGGCCAGCTCTCTGCTGTGGCCTGGGAGTGCAGTGGAGGATGGCCCAAGTGCTTGGGCCCTGCACCCCATGAGAGACCAGGAGAAGCACCTGGCTCCTGGCTTCAGATCAGCGCGGTGCGCGGGTCACAGCATGCCGGCCGCGGCGGCCATTGGAGGGTGAACCAATGGCAAAGGAAGACCTTTCTCTCTGTCTCTCTCTCTCACTGTCTACTCTGCCTGTCAAAAAAAAAAAAAAAAAAAAGAATCAGTAGAACATAGTTTAAAAACTACTATTTTACCAGTTTGAAATAGATTATTTGTGTGAGAGGTCTTCAATAGTTCATGGAAAGTGTTTCCTACAAAAAAAACTATGTATGGGTTTCAAAGTCCTTTTTCACAAAATTAAAGTTATCTTTTAATCTTATCTTCTTAAACTTTTTGAAGCACCCTGTACTACTCGGGCATATAAAGAAAAAGAAAACTAAACAAAGAAATTTATAGCTTTAATGCTGGGATGGTATAATTTTCATTAAGATTTTATTAGAAATTGATTTTCATGTGATTTTTTTCTTCAGATCCAGGGGACAGTTGTATTTCTAAAATTAATTACTTTTTATAGTGTTAACAATGATAAATCCTTTATCACAGATGGTATAATGGGTCTTTCTTTTAACCAATAGAGCATTGTATCAGTTAAGTCTAAATGATAATGTTAGCCATTTATAACAAGCAAGTTATAATCTGACTATAAAATGTACATATTTTGGGATATTTGTACTTTATTGTCTTCTTATATGCTAGAGATCAATGATACTATTAGAGCAGAACTGAACTGACTAATTGATGCTATCATAAGCCTCACCCTAGAAAACATTCTACACAAAGAGAGGAGCAAACCATTTTTACCAAACTTTAAAAAGTGTTGAAAATCATTTGGCTTTTAACTGTATTTCTACATCAGGTTAATTTTTGGCTGTGACTTTAATGGGAAGTCTTTTGATATAATGTGTAAAACAGTGTGTAGGGAATCCAGAGGCATGAGCTGTAGACTTGAATCTGCAGTTACTTTTGTGAATGATCTTGGACAAGTTGCTTTACTTTTCCAAATCTCTGATCCTCAGGAGTAAAATTGCATGAATCTATTTTTTTTTCCAGTATTTTTTGAGTCATTAAACTCCCATGCCATGTGTGTATTTCAAGGACAAAACAAATTCGTGTGGATTGAAAAGAATTCTCTTGAGCCTCTCATGTAAATTTGAGCCTACATTTTTGTACGTATTGGAAAAGTTGTTTCACTTTTCTTAGTGAAATGTTTCTCATTTCTCTGATCCTCTGGGTCATATGGCCCTGGCTGAAGCCAGTAGCAGATGTGTTGAAATACTAAGAGAAAAGTTATTTTTTTGCAGCCATTCTCTTCTGAAGACACCATAAAAATATCAGGACTCTCCTGCCAGTTGCTATCTCTTTAATTTCTAGAATAGATTTTCAAACTCAAGGTTTTGAGTAGTTTTACCTGCATTTTCAAAGGATTTCTTCAATTTGAGGTGTTACTTCTTTTTTGACGATGATTTATATTGTGTCAACTTTCTAAACATAGGAAGAAATTTTTTAAGTTAACAACGTTTATATTTTATTCTTCTTGACTTACATGAAATATTAATGAGGAAAAACACTGTCTAGATATTCAGAGAAATGGACAAGACACAGTCTTACAAAGCCACTGTGTACCTTCTCCAGGTCTTCTAGGTGTCAAGAAAAATCTCTGGACTTTAAAGCAGGCTAATGTCAGCTGCTATAGTCTTGAATTTTTTCAACCCGACAAAAAACAAGTGTCCTAGTGCTGTCAAGTCTAAGAATTCCCAGTGGATCCCTGTTACAGGATGAGTGATGCTAGAACTTAGATAACTGCTATGCTATGCTATGTGTTGGCCTATGTTGCAACAACCAACTAGCACTGCCTGCAGGAAATCGTGCAAAGGGAATGTATTGTGAGCACTGCTCTGGACTCCCCTAGTGCTATCTACCACTGAAAAAAATGAGGCTCTGTCTTCCCTGAATTACATATTTGTTATGTTGTCAGTTACATGTTATCCTAGGATAAAATGTCTGCAGATATTTCAGTCGAGTATTGCATGTTTATATTCATGGATGTGTACACATCACATGCGTGATGTTACAGGAGTGGGTGGATAGCAGACAGGCAATCACAATGCCTTGAGCACAGTTCCCTAAAAAAGATATGCATGGGGGTGGCTGTTTAGCCCAGTGTTGAAGATGCTGCTTGGGATGCCCACATCCCACACTGAAGTGCTTGTGTTCAAGTGCCAACTTTGCTTCTGATTCCAGTTTCTTACTAATGTGTGTTCTGGGAGGAAGTGGATGATACCTCAAGTATTTGGGTCTCTGCCATCAACATGAAGACCTGAGTTGAGTTTCAGGCTCCTGGCTTCACTTGGCCCAGCTCTGGTGGTTGCAAAGATTTGGGGAGTGAACCAGAAAAAGGAAGATTTCTCTCCTCTCCTCTCCTCTCCTCTCAACACTCCCCTCCCCTCCCCCTCCCTCCCCTCTTCACCTCTCCTCTTCTCTTTTCTCTTTTTTCCTTCTGTCTCTCTCTTGCTCTCGCTCTCACTCTGTATCTATTTCGCTACTTTAAAATAAGTAAAAATAAGTAAACAAAATTTAAAAAATACAAATGTGACATGAAAAAAGGGTGCTGATATATATTGGAAGATTGACCTAAATTGACATAAAAAATACGGCAATAAAATTTAACTGGAGACTAATTTAGAGTTGGGGTAGAGCAGAGAACAGCTTAAGTGAGGGCTCAGAAATATGACACAGTATCACTTATTACGCAAATTACAAGTACTTAGGCGTTGCCTAAGCATAGAACTTCAGTGGGTAACGGCCAACCATGGTGTTAAGAGCAAAGCAGTCCAGCCAACCAGGAACACATGGAAGAAAGACTGCAATTAGTGAGAACAACACCTATGAAATGCCCTTTCCTCGCATTATGTTTTCTCCTCACAATTTTGATCACTTTGTTCATTAAACATGAGTGACAACACTATGCAAGCCACTGGGTGAAACAAAACACCATAGAAACCAAAACCCATCCTTCAAGTGTGTAATCTCTTCTCCTGACTTGATTTTCTTTATCCTTGAAGACTTAGCTAAGTCTATGAGTACAGAATGGATAAGGAACCTCTTCCATGGGCTGTGCTGTGTGCTTATCTTTATCAGAGCCCTCACCTCACAGGGTTGTAATTGGCTGGTCTGTTAGCCTATGTTCACCTCTGCAAGGGCACGGATCTCTTAATAATGCTTGGCATGGGTCTGGAAAGGACACACTACTTTATGAATACATGAAAAACATACCAACAAAGATTTTTTGTATGGAAATAAATAAACAGAGATGACTAGTGTGTTGCAACTATTGATCCTGAAGCCTGAAATTCAGGGACCAGTAAGTCAAAATTCTTGCCTTCTGAGGTTTATTATAGGACAGCATATGAAAATTTTTATGAAAGATTTTTTAATAAAGCACTATGTCCTTTATTTCATGGGGTTGTTGCTTGGATAAGATTCACTTCACTAGATTCACTAGTCATGTGAAGATTCTTCTGTTTCTTTTATCTCTACCTGCAAATGATGTGCAAGAATTTTCATTTCACATAATGCCAAGCAAATAAAATAGTAATAAAATAGACACAATATCTATCTTGTTCATTTCTTTTAATGGAATATAGCTTTGCTTCCATCTACATAGCTTTACTAAAAGTGTCCTCTTAAAAGTTATTGTAGTTCTTTTGAAATCTGAGTTAGCATTCATTCATCTATCCAGCCAGCCATCAAATTTCCTTCATGTTATTGTTATTTCCCTGGAAACATGCCAGTTTTTTCCAAACTTGAGTGTGAATATATTCAACAAGGATGTTTGTTTAAAGTATATGTCTCTTTCTCAGTTCCACATCCTAGGTTCTTATCTTGACATAAACCTAAGTATCTCAATTCTACCAATTATGTCAAGGTGATGCTAATGCAGAAATGACCCATTGGTAACAAAATCAGACACCATGCATACTACTTTTTTCTATAAAGTTTTTTTTAATAAATATAAATTTCATAGGTACAGCTTTTGGAATATAGAAGTTCTTCCCGCAACACCTGCCCTGCCACCCCCACTCCCATCCCACCTCCAACTCCCTCTCCCATCCTATTCTTCATGAAGATTCATTTTTAATTATCTTTATATACATAAGATCAACTCTGTACTAAGTAAAGTTTTTAATAGTTTGTACCCACACAGACACACAAAATATAAAGTACTAGTTGAAGACAACTTTTACAGTTAATTCTCATAGTACAACTCATTAAGGACAGAGGTCCTACATGGGGAGCAAGTACACAGTGACTCCTGTTGTTGATTTAACAATTGACATTCTTATTTATGATGTCAGTGAACACCTGAGGCTCTTATCATGAAATGCTAAGGCTATGGAAGTCTTTTGAGTCCACAAAGTCTGTCAGTATTTAGATGGAGCCAAAAGCAAAGTGGAAGTTCTCTCCTCCCTTTAGAGAAAGGTACTTCCTTCTTTAATGGCCCCTTCTTTCCACTGAGATCTCACTCACAGAGATCTTCTATGTAGGCCATTTTTTGCCACAGTGTCTTGGCTTTCCATGCCTGAAGTGCTCTCATGGGCTTTGTAGCCAGATCCAAATGCCTTAAGGGCTGATTCTGAGGCCAGAGTGCTGTTTAGGGCATTTGTCATTCTATGAATCTAATGTGTGGCCTGCTTCCCACATTGGATCATTCTCTCTTTTTTAATTTTATCTATTGTTATTGACAGACACTTGGTCTTATTTATGTGATCTCTTTGACATTTATTCCTATATTATGATCAGTTATGCACTTAAAATGATCATTTTAACCAGTAAGATGGCATTAGTTCCACCCAACTTAATGGGATTTGGAGTCCCATGGCAAGTATTTTTTTTTTTTTTAATTTGCCAGATAGAGTTAGACGGAGAGAGAGAGACAGAGAGAAAGGTCTTCTTTCCGTTGATTCACCCCCCGAAATGGCCACTACAGCTGGAACAATGCTGATCCAAAGCCAGGAGCCAGGTGCTTCCTCCTGGTCTCCCACACAGGTGCAGGTGCCCAAGCACTTGGGCCATCCTCCACTGACTTCTGTGGCAAGTATTTAGCTTTACTCTTGGGGTAAGTCTGTGGGAACATGTGCCAAACTGTACATCTCCCTCTCTTATTACCACTCATTTTTTACAGGGATCAATTTTCAATTGGATTTAAATACCTATGAATAATTCTGTGTTAAGAGTTCAACAGTGGTAGTAAGTAAAGAAATAAAATAGTAAAAAAATAAAATAATAAGCTGTTCCTCAACAGTCAGAACAAGGGCTGATCAAGTCATTGCTTCTCATAGTGTCAATTTCATTTCTACAGGTTTCCTTTTAGGTACTCAGCTCTCACAGATCAGGGAGATCATATTATATTTGTCCCTTTGGGACTGGCTTATTTCACTAAGTTGATGTTTTTCAGATTCCTCCATTTTGTTGCAAATGACTGAACCTTATTTTTTTTTACTGTGCAGTATTCCACAGAATACATATCCCATAATTTCTTTATCCAATCTTCCATTGACAGGCCTTTAGATTGATTCCATGTCTTAGTTATTGTGTAATGAGCTGCAATATACATGGTGCTGCAGGTAACTCTTTTATTTGCCAATTTCATTTCCCTTGGGTAAATTTCGAGGCATGGGATGGCTGTGTCATATGGTATGACTGTATTCAGATTTCTGAGGTATCTCCAAACTGTCTTCCACAGTGGCTTTCCCAGTTTGCATTCCCACCAACAATGAATTAGGGTACCCTTTTTCCCCACATCCTTGCCACATGCATGTTACTTTTAATGGGGTTAGCTGTTCAGGAGAAGGTAGCAAGCAGGAACTATACTTATATTACATAACATTACATAACTTAAAAATTTCTTCAGCTGTAGTATATTTTAGTCTGTGTTTAGTTTTTTGTCTTTTTTTTTTCATCAAGGAATTATGGATCTTTATAATAATTTGATGGAGATATGCACACTTTCACCACAATAAGGAAGAAGCACAAAATTTTGCTTACATTTCTGGGTGTTTCTACTCCACATTCATAGCCTCTGGGTAAGAAGCCTGGAGATTGGACTCCCAGTGGGCGTTAAAGAAAATGGTCAATTCTATCGAGGTTGTGGTGGATGGAATTCCTTGGAGGACATAGAAGGGGACCCAGAAGGCTTCACAGGGTATACCCTGGAGATTTGTGAAATATTATTAAATGTTTGCAAGGCCAGTATGGAAAATGTTGGCTGAAGGAGGAAGGTGTTGAGATTCCAGTCAGAGGGAACAATGCTGACAAAAACAGAGTTGAGAGAGAGCCGGTCTCATTTAGAACCCAGCAAATATCTTGTATATAGAGGTTCATTGTGCTACAGATAGCAGAGGACCATAATCCATGATCAGGAGTTTGGACTCTATCTCATGCTAATTGTGGGGAGAAATAAGCACACTGATGATTTTGGTCAACAGAAGAATCTGCTTATGCACACAGTGGAGTCTTATTTGCAGGCTGTATAGCAACACATTGTCCAAGCACAACAAGACAAAGTATTTCCTCTTTGCAGGAGAACTGAGACAAGGCCTCTCCATGGTTTTCAGCATGTGGCTCTCCTTTTCCACTCTGTCTTCCCCAGGGGATGCTGGAAATCAAGTTTCTTGCTACTCTTAAAACAGAAATTAAAATGAGAACAAACCTATCTCCCTTAAACTTTTCATACTAAAAAAAAATGCCAATTTTGGTAATAAGTTATATAAGGTCCTGACTTAGTTTTTGGTAGAAAAAGCAAAGCCTATATAAACTCTCTGAGAGGGCCATTGGCTGGGTCATATGGGCACCATAAGAGAGTGCAGCCAGTGAGCCACCCTCTCTAAGCTGACTCTGTCAGCCTCACATGACCCCTGGGGAATTGAAAGATGGTTAAGGGACTGTTTGTATCTTTACAGGGGTCTTAGTGTCACATAATTCATTTTAGCACTCAACTATTTGATGTGTTCATAGAAAAGGGAAGGAATATGGGAAGAGATACTTATTTAGAAATAAAAATGGACAATCACTACAGTGTACACTTCTATACTTTGGGAAACAAGGTTTCTTTGTCACAGAATTCATTAAAAATAAATTCATTAAAATATTAAGTAGAACAAACAAAAAAATACTAAGAGGGATAACATATTAAGCTGCTCATCAACAGTCAGGGTGAGGGCTGATCAAGTCACCGTTTCTCATAGTGTTCATTTCACTTTAACAGGTTTCCTTTTTGGTGCTCAGTTAGTTGTCACCTATCAAGGAGAACAAGTGGTATTTGTCCCTTTGGGATTGGCTTATTTCACTCAACATAATCATACACCATACAGTGTATTCTTTCAGCATTATGCAAAGGTACCCAGCAATAACAGTCTATAGGTCTATAGGTTCACTGTTTTCTTTGGAGGAAGAATTTTACATGGGTTTTGAACATATCCAAGCTTCCTGGCTGGCAATGAGAAACAGAGAACTGTATTTTCCTGGAGTTTTGAAACAGAAGTCATTGCTAACAGTGTTCTTAGCATCAAGAGCTTGAGAAGACTTGCATGGTTGACTAACACATTTTATCAAAATTCTATATTGTATTGATATTTATACATGAAGGAAGAACATTAAAACGTATATAATCAAAATTTAAGTGGATTAAAAATCAGTGTATACTTTTGCATTTATAATGAAAACTCATATCTAAAAGAATCATAATGAAATCGGGCCATATGAAACCTGTTTTCTGAAGCTTTTCATGATTTAGATTTTTTTGTAACTCTGGAAACAGCGTTTTTCTAAAAGGATATTATTTATTTATTTGAGAGAGAGCTTCCATCTTCTGGTTCACTTCTGCAATGCCCACAAGGACCCGAACAGCTGAAACCTAAAGCCAAGATCTCAATCCAGGTCTCCATAAGGATGGGCCTCAGTCACTGCCCTCCAATTTGCACATTAGCAGGAGACTGGATCCAAGTGAAGCCAGGACTGGGACTGAGGCACCCACTGGCATCTTTAACAGCTAAGCCAAACACCTGCCCTTGGGAATTTCTCTCTTTTAATCACAGATTCTCAGGACCATCAGTAACTCATTTTTTAACAATTGCACACCTTCCACGACTCATATTAAAGACACATAGGTAGCATATCTACCTCAGGCATTCGAGGCTTAAGAAGCAACTAAGATAATGCAGCAAATCTTAACATAATGGTTATATTAGTAAATACAAACTTTAGACAATCCCTGGTGATCCAATTCCCTCTGAAACAAATGGCACCAATTAAGGTAGACTCAATATGATAAAGAAGGTTTTCAGACATCAGAGTTAAAGGGTACATTGGCATGAGTGAGCCTTTTGGGGCTTCTTTCCCAGGATCAATTATGAGTAATAAAAGAAGCAAACAGATCGATATACACTTGCTGGATTCAGCCAATAAAGCATGCTGACAAGAAATGTTAGGATACTCAAAAGATGGATTTTAATTTATTAAGGGATGAACATTTGAATTAAAGGACTGTTACTCAGGCTACTGGATTCAAAATAATGTGGACCTTTAACTTGGTTGTCAGTCAGACAACAAAGTAACTCTGGTTTTTTGTTTTATTTTTGGACTTTTTATTCTTTTTCCTTTATAAATAAAAATGTTTCAAAGAGTATGGGGTTTTATGGGCTTAAGAACATTAGGTGTTTTCATCTTTAATTTCCCAGCTTGTTGCCTACATTTGTGTGTTGATTACCTGTGTCTCTATCTCATTATTTCATCATTTTCACTACACTTACAGATGTCTATCAAGGTCAAACGAGGAGACGTTAGAATTTGTAGGAAAATGGAATTAAAGGATGTTTGTTTGGGTGAAGAAAATAAAATTCATGCTCACTTTTCCTATAGTACATGTTTTCCATGAAATTCTTGACGAACCCTTGTACTTGTTTAATTTAGATTTAGTGATTCACATGCCTTCTGTTTACTGATCTACTGGTTATTTTATCATTCCTGGTTAAGGAAATTTGATATCTTCATTTGATTTTTTTTACTTGTTTTCAAGAACTTTGTATGCAACAGTCTTTTAAGGGCTAAATATGTATCGCTTTATTTAATTTCACAACACTGCTATTACTAGAGGCCTTTTATAGAGAATGCAACTGAAGATCATACAGGGTAAGAGCTGGTTGCAAACCAAACCATTTTGCTCCAAATTCTGTTATGTTCTGCTGACTTTCAAGGTACAAGTGAGCATGAAACAATCTTATTCTTCAGCAGCAAATTGTTATTTATTTGGTGGACATGGAGGAGAAGGGAAAAGTCAAGAATTTGGAAGAATGACTTTATTGCCAGTTGTTTCTTTCATTTGTACTTATTTTGCAGCAAACCATTTATTTTCTGCTTGATCTTTACATTTTACATTTATTTGTGTCTATCATATTTTTAACTCTTGATTAGTAAAACTGTGCATTATCAATTATTTAATCTTTTTCCTATTCGTACTCTCCTTTCTTTCAAAACTTCTTTTGAATTTTTCTTTCTACTAATAGATTTATATCTGAAAATATATAACTGTGATCATTGTCATATAACTGTGTCCTGGACACATATTCACTTTTACATAGGTGCACTGACTTTGCTTCATGTATTTTCCTGTCATTTTTCACATATTCATTGATAGACGTTTACAAGTAATTCTGTTCACTTGTGGACAATTGAGTGATAGACTAAATCTCTAAGATATGAAAAAATCTTGCCCATAATGACACAAACTTAGCAAAGTCCCAAACAGAGATCATAGTCCTAATATTCCAAATTGGAAAACAAACCTTTTACCATCTGACAGTGAACACAAAGCCTTTGAAAGGGTAAAAAATTAAAGGTCTAGGCTCCAGAAGGAATCTAACAGAACAAATGCTTATACAGAAATAGGTTCCTGCATAAAACTTGATGGTCTCATTTCTCACTTGAACTCTTATTTATTTCTAATTGGTTATTCCATGAGCTATTTCTTTAAATCTCTGACTATTGGCAGTCTCAGACTAATTCCATACTCATTGTAGCTGTGTCCCAATATAATCTGAACAGACAATTAGGTCATTAACATTGGACAAATTACAAATCAGAAAAAAAAGTTCATGGAACTTGAATTGTAAAATGTAATTGCATTATACAAGTTAAAATGTTGCTACATATAAACCTTAAGTTGACTAAATTAGAATTCTAAACAATTTGAACTCTTAGCTCATATTTGATTCAATAAATATTTATTGAATGCTCCTTATATATGTGAAGTATGGATTTCAGAAAGATGACTAAGATGAATATTTCTCATTAAGAGTTTACTGTCTAGTGAGGAAGATAAGGCACGTATATAAATAATAATACAAATTAGGCAAAATGTGATGTGCCCCAGGAGAAGCAATTTAATCTGTTTAAAGGAGAGAGAGAAGGTTCCCTATATAACATTTGGGCTGGCCATAAAGAATGGTTAGCTTTAGATTTGTGAAGATAGAAAGAGATGGGTTCAATAAAGATTTCCTTATTTATAAGTAAATAATGTTCTTGGGCATTCTTGGATGAAAGAGAAAAAAATCACCTCGAGATGTTATCTTGAAAAAAAATTAGAGGATATAATTTGGTTATAGATAACTTTAGTGTATCACAAAATCTACTAAAGGACTTCAAGTCCCCTTTTAGGCAAAGATGAACTTATGTTCTTGACTTTATCTCAAGACATCCAGTCTTAGGAGTTTTCACTTTAACTGAGATTTCCTTGTTATATTATATATATATATATATATATATGTATATATATTTATTTATTTTGTGAAAATAAAAAATAGCCTCAAATCCTAATGGATAAAAGAAATGAAAATACACTCTCTCAGATGCTTAATACTTGCAAATAAGTGCTTTGTCTGCCTTTCCACTTGATGCTCCCAACACATTCCAATGACTAACAGGATCTCTTTTCTTTCTTGTTCTTTCTTCATTTTAAGTGACCTCAAAACTTAGCTGTAGTATGAATTTCATAGCCCTTGAATAAAAAATATCCTCATACCTCTCCAAACATCCATGCCATCTACAGTCTCCAAATTTTATGTCCTCCATCAAACTTTTGGAGCAGTTAAGAATCTGCTGAAATTACCCATTCCCCTACAATATTAATCATTCGTAAACCTCTCTTCACATCTCTTTTCTCATTTGCTTTTCCTTCAAGAAGCCTACAGTAAGACAAACATTGTTTTCTGTGTGAATAGATTGACAAGAGAGACTATGCTTATTTTCAGCCAAAGATGCCAGCTGTATCATGTAAACTCAGGGCTAACAGGCAGGTCCCTCTTTGCTGACGGTGCTCAGCCCATTCAGTGGGGCAGAGGTGGGTGGGGGTAGATGGTTAAATCAGAGACAGCTGCGGGGCAGCAGCCAGGAGTCATAGTCTTGTGGGGGAAACTCTGTCAGATTGAGTCATTGCTGCCAGGCTCTGAAAGAGAACCATAGGGGTCATTTTGTATTTTCTTCAAGTATTTGTGAGAAAGACAAACTAGTTCCAGATGGTGGTAGGGAGGGAGCTCATACTGAAATAAAATCTAGTCAGTGGTGTGTACCTAAGACTTTAAAGTTCAGCTATCTCAGAGTCTGTCTACTGTTGAAAAGAGTAGAGGCTAAACTTCAATTTGTCATACATACAACTCCCACTGCCTTGGATATTGAAAGAGATTCTTAACCTCCTGAATACAGGGAGAAGTAAGACCGTGAAGACAGTGGCTGTCTCCTATGTAGACAAAATTACAGAGAAACTGGATTCCTGAGTTCAGCATCTCTTTTAAAGAATGAGAAAGAAGTTACAGTATCCCTTGTATATTACCTGGGGATATTTTGAAGCCTGTTCTTCCATAGTTGAAGTCATTATTGTCCTGTATTCATTAGGAAATATGATAATGTAGGTTTTCTAGTTGTTGAAATTTATAAAAATGAAAAGAAAGGAGTAGCTATATTTTTCTTAAAGGATGACCTGAGACTCATGACTGATTTCAATATATATTCCTCTGTTTCAATTTCCCATAAAATTTGAATTGGAAAATGTTAAAATACTGACCTTCTTTGTAGTCATTAGCTCAAAAGTACTCATAAGTAAGTGTGTGTGTGTGTGTATGTGTGTGTGTTATGGAATTGCACTGTATTAACTCCTTTCCCCCCTCATCTCAAATAATTATTAGTAAAAAATATTTTGTAGAGGGTAAACGCCATGATTCTACCCTCTGGCTGCCTGTTCAGGGATGTATAATTACATTCTCTGGAGTTTTTTTGTTTTGTTTTTCAGTTTTCTTATTTCTATCGCTAAGCCAAACAATTTACTCTGGAGAAAGATTTTTCTTTTAATCTCCTAACACATTGTGCTTCCTGCCAGTCCCATTTTCACCTGCTGAATACAAGAAATGAATGTCCAGCCTTCCCCTGCTGTTATTTGGTGGGAACTATTTTCTGATGAGTTACACTTCAAGTTCTCTTTCGCCACAGTTATATACAAAGCCAACTTTGGCTCTTCTGTATATTGACTTTTCTTTTATTAAGTGAGGGTCCTTTTGGAGCAACTAGTAGCTGCATAGAGAAATCCATGAATAATTCATTGTACATGAAAACTTTCAAAATTAGCCAGAAGCATTGGTAAAAAGAACTATTTCACTGTTCTATTTGAGCCACAATTCAAATAACTTTTTTTTATCTAATTACAGGAACACTTGACATTAGTGAGTGGCCAGCCCTTAGTTTACCTGTAGCAAATAGCCAGCTATTGTTCCAGGCTTTGGGTCAGTACATGTGATCCTGTGCTACTAGATAGCTGCTAAGAAAAAAGAGCCTCTTGCCTAGGCACAGAACCTATCCCTCACTACACAGCACAACTTCTCCCAGAATCCTCGGGGATCCAACAAAACATCATTGTCCTCATTAGTAAATTTCTCAAAATACTCTTGAAAAGAAATGAATTTTGTGAAATTTCATCTTCTCTCCTTGTGCGACAGAATGACTGTCCAAGGGAGTATCTCTGCCATAATGCAGCATAAGCAGCTCCTCTGTGGCACACCAGGGATGTAGACGTGGGAGATGAATACTACTTTATATACACTACATGCTCCATTCAGTCTTCTACAGCGAAAAGCCCACTGTTCCGCAACATATTCATCTCCTCTACATTAAATCATTCTAGTCAACAAATCTTGATGCTGGCGCAGCTCATCATGGGACTATTCACTTCTGCTTCTAGTTGTCATGATTTCTAATCCATGCAGGACCTTAAGGAAATACTCCCTCATCTTATTAGACTTTTCTTATTTTTCAAAACAACTTCAGTTGAACACTTTACCTTAGGATGTTTTCATTTTCTTTCTTTCTTTTTTTTTTTTTTTTTTTTTTTTTTTTTTTTTTTTTTTTACTAAGAGGGATAATGTATTAAGTTGTTCATTAACAGTCAGGGCTATGCTGTATCAAGTCACCGTTTCCCATAGAGTCCGTTTCACTTCAGGAGGTTTCCTTTTTGGTGTTCAGTCAGTTGTCATTTTCTGTTATGACGTGGCTATGCACCGGATACAAAAAAAATCACTCAGGAAAATGTAAGGACTATTAAAACCTAAGTCATACCCATTCTCAACTTATTCTCTTTGCATAAGTCATCAAACATATTTTCATATCCTAGGATGCCTGAGATAATGAGAACAAAATCAGGAGTAAAGCAGAGCAAGAAGGATGTGAGAGAGCATGTGTGTACACACACACACACACTCATACTCACACATTTTATTTTAGTTGGATAGGAAAGAAAGTAGGTACCTGGCTGATTTTCTTGTGTTCTTATCTAAATGAGATAAAAAAAAAAAAAACAAAAAAAACAAAAAACTAAACCTCTGTAAACATGAGCCATGGATATTTTGGTCATTAGGGTTACTAATATTTTAGCTTGAGATTAATACTGAACCTGCTCATCAATCACATACTTAGTGAAGATTGAGGCCCTTTTCTATCTCAAGTTCTATTAATTCTTTTGTTCCAGTTGTGGAAATTCAAAGATGGCTAAGACCTCACAATTTATTATGGGAGTCAGATAAGGAAAAAGATAATTAAAATACAACAAATAAATATCATGAGGGGGTTGATTTGATGCTCTTTGTGGTTGTAATTGGAATTAATATTAAAGAATGAGAAGTAGGTTAGCAGTTACTAAAACTGGAGCGGATCTTCTAAGAAATGTATGCAAATAAAAGGAGGCCTTGCGGTGAGGGGCAAATTATCGGGTAGGGTTGGAGAACTACGTGTGTGAGAGGCAAAGAACAAAAAAGGGAGGGAAGGAGGTAGAAAGTAGATAGTGGACAAGGACAAGACTTCAAAGGCGTTGTGACATCGATAACAAAGTTTGATCTTATTCTTTGAGTGGTTGTGGGAATATCTGAGGGATTTTAGCCGAGGTAGAGAGATATTGAGTTGCATGTTTTGAACGAGCCACATGGAACATGGATCTTGAGGGGAAGAAGAAGCATTGAGACCAGTTGTTGTAAGACCTTTGTAATCAATCAGAGAAGGGTTGCCATGAATGCAAGTCTGACTTCCACGTCTTTATTAAACGGGTCCTTGAAATGTGTCTTTATTCACGGAGCCTAACATACAGCATCAGTGATGTACATACAAGTGAAGGTCAGGATAAATCATTGCAGACTTTATTCTGTTTTTCTTTTAAGATATATTTTTATGTATTTGAAAGGCAGAGTTACAGAGATAAAGAGAGACAGAAGGAAGTCTTCCATCCACTGCTTCCCTCCCCAAATGGCCGCAGCAGCCAGGGCTGGTCCAGGCCGAAGTCGAGTGCCAGGAGCTTCTTCCAGGTCTCCCACGTGGGTGCAGGGGCCCAAGCACTTGGGACATCTTCCACTGCTTTTCTAGGTTCATTGGCAGGGAGCTGGATCAGAAATGGAGCAGCTAGAAATCAAACTGGTGTCCATAAGGGGTGCCGGTGTCGCAGGCAGTGGCTTTACCTGCTGCGCCACAATGGCAGCTCCCGGACTTTATCCTAATACTAACATACATCTGAATATACATTTAGAAATGTGTGAGGCAACCCCTAGACTTGTGAAAAATGATGATATATTCATAAAATAGCTTCCAAATGCTGTTGGTAAAGAATATGCATTGGCTTAGGAAAATGATCATATAATTATGTATGAAAATAACTTGTAAAGAAATATGTAAAGTATAATTCTATTTCAGTTTGTATTTATGAGAAGAAATTTTTTAACAATTATTTTTAAATATTTATTCATTTGAAAGGTAGAGTTACAGAGAGAGAGAGAGGGAGCGAAGGAGAAACACACAGTGAGAAATTTTCTGTCTGCTGATTCACTACCTAATAGCCACAAGAGCCAGCGTGGGCCCAGATTGATCCAGGAGCCAGGAACTCCTTCTGGGTCTCCCGTGTGGGTGTAGGGCCCAAGGACTTGGGCCATCTTCTGCTGCTATCTCAGGCCCATTAGCAAGGAGTTGGTTTGGAAATAGAACATTTGGATCTTGAACCAGTGCCCACATGGGTTGTGAGCATTGCAGGTGGTGGCTTTACCTGCTATGCCAAAATGCTGGCCCCAAGAGAAATTATTTTAAAGAACACAAATTTTCCTTACTTATTATATCTAAAGAGAGAGGATATAGAGCTGTAGGCAAGAGTTTAATGCATGTGTGAATGTATTTAGCTCTTATATGTATGCTTAAAAGAAATAATGTTTTATATTTGGACTGGAAAAAACACAAAACTGAGTAAAAGTCTGTAATTTTAAGAGTAGTTATACTTCAGGGGCTGGTACTGTGGCATAGTGGGTAAAGCTGCTGCCTGCAGTGCTGGCATCCCATATGGTTGCTGGTTCTTATCCTGGCTGCTCTACTTCTGATCCAGCTCTCTGCTATAGCCTGGGAGAGCAGTAGAGATGGCCCAAGTCCATGGGCCTCTGCACCTGTGTGGGAGACCTGGAGGAAACTCCTGGCTCCTGGCTTCGGATCAGTGCAGCTCCAGCCATTGCTGCCATCTGGGGAGTGAACCAATGGATAGAAGACCTCTCTCTCTGCCTCTCCTTCTCTCTCTGTGTAACTCTGACTTTCAAATAAGTAAATAAATCTTTAAAAAAGTAATTACACTTGAGATATGAGTTGATTTTTACTTCCTTATTTACACTAATCTTTATAAATTTTTTTATTATTTTTATTTTTCTCTTTTTTAAGTTGACAAATAATGTTTATATTTATGGGATATAATGTGATGTTTTTAATCTGTGTATACACTATGGAAAGATTAGGCCAAGCTAATTAAAATATCCAAATATCTCAACAATTTGTCATTTCTTTGCAATGAGGATATTAAACATCTATTCTTCACAGCCATTTTGAAGAACACAATACTTTTAAGATTTTATTTATTTAATTGAGAGGTAGAGTTACAGACAGTCAAAGTGAGAGACAGAGAGAAAGGTTTTCCATCTTCTGGTTCATTCAGCAAATGACCACAATGGCCAGAGCTGGGCTGATCTGAAGCCAGGAGCCAGGAGCTTCTTCTGGGTCTCCCATGTGGGTGCAGAGGCCCAAGTACTTGGGCCATCTTTTGCTGCTTTCCTAGGCCATAGAAGAGAGCTGGATTGTAAGTGGAACAGCCGGGACTTGAAGTGGCACCCAGGCACTACATTTGGCAGCCTTACCCACCACGCCACAGTACCAGCCTCCACGACACATTATTAACTAAGTGCAGTCAGCACGCAGTGCCATAGGTTACTAACACATACTCCTGCAGGCTGAGACTTTGAAACCTTTTATCAACATCTTCCTTTTCTCATTCTTGCCTCCTCCATCACTGCCTCCATACCTTTGGTAATCATCTTTCTACTTTCTGTTTCTAGGATATTGACTTAAAATCGCACGTGTGAGAGAGATTATACAGAGTTTGTCTTTGTTTGCCTGGTTTCTTTCACTTAGCACAGTGTCCTCCAGTTCCAGCCACGCTATTGTGAATGAAAGAATTTATGTATGTGATCGTGTAATATCCCATTGTGCATGTCTACCATGTTTTCTTTATCCATTCATTCTCGATGGGCCCTTCTGAGGCTTCCATATCTTGACTATTGGGATGAGTGCTGAAATCGATGTGAAAATACAGATATCTTTAACATACTGATTTTAGGGAGTCCTTATCCACTATTGATGGGAATGTAAATTAGTACACGTATTTTGAAAACTAGCGTCAAGGTGCCTCAAAACACTATAATAGAATTACCCTGTGATCTGGCAATCCCACTTCTGGGATCTTTGCTTTTCTCGTTTTGCTTTTCTTTACTTTTCAAACCTATAAATACGCATTCATATTGCCTTGGTCATATAAAGAAACAATTGTAAGTACGAGGCTTAGTCTGCAATGCTCAGATGAAAGGATTAAAGAACAAGCTATGTATCCTGCACATAACAGTCACCCTGTAATTGTGCTGAATTACCTACAAAACACTCAGTTTAAAGCCACTGTGTCTTGGTAGGTCTGTTCCTCATAGTGAACTTACAGCTCCCACAGGGACAATGGCACTGATGTGTTGAAGAAAGGAGAAGGGAGGACATCAGCAATAGACTTGGCATTGCTCTTGCCTGGGCCCTTTGGGCCGAACTCACCCAGCCCCGTAGGGGAAAGAGAGTTTAGACGAGCAGCCCTGCAGCCACTTCATTTGGAATTGTTCATCTTATTCCCCTGACTCTGATTCTGTGTTCACCACACTAGCAGCTTTCTGTTTATAATTTGGCTTTCTGTGAAATTCTCTCTAAGGAGACAATCAGACTTGGCCCACACAATTCCTACTTTGACTTTCAATGGAGACCTGACAAAAAGTCTCTCATAGTTTTTATGTCTCTAAGAGTCTGTGGACCTCTAAAAAGAGTGATCAAATTAAAATTTCAGACCAGTCCTGGAAGGTGGTGGATCCATCTAAACACCCTTTTCCAGGACTTGCATTGGTGGCCTGGGTGTCCTCTCACTTTTCCCAGGGGGAAACCCATCTCCATGTAGACTGGCTGCAGCCTTCATATACAAAATCAGTATACAATATTAATGCCCAGAACACAGATTTATTATAAGGATGAAATAAAATAACACCTGAATGTCAGTTAGCAGAGTGCCTGGCACAGAGCAAGTTCTCAATCAATAAGATTTATTACTTGTATTTCTGTTAATAATGTTTATCACTTCATCAGTAGTAGATATTAATGGAGTTACATGCTAAAGTGATGCTTTAAAGGCATTTTTGTTTAGATATCAATACTTATTATAATAAAATAAGCCCATGTTCTTTTTGGGGTACTTGCATTATCAGAGAATCGTGAGTTTGAGCATGTACAGTGAAAAAAAATACCAGGTGAACATGTCATAGAGAAATTTGTCTGTATGTCATTTAGTGTTTCTTTCTGCTTCCCTCTGTGTGTGTCTCCCTCCCTCCACCCTTTCTCTCCACCACCTCCACCCCCATTCTTTTCTTCTTTTTTTTTGACTTTTGGTTCAGAGTGGTTTGTTGGAACAACTAAGTTCAAAGAAGATAGAAAATGATGAAAACAGCAAACATTCAACAACTCAGTCTTCTGGGTTCTGTTATTCTGTCGAGTGGCTGATCTTTTATTATTTTTTTTTTAACTTCAGGTTATATTTAAAGGGTCACACTGGGACAGCAGGAAAACAGAGCAGCCTGATCTTACATGGTGCTGATTTCAGCACTAAAGATGCTGATAATGACAACTGTATGTGCAAATGTGCCCTCATGCTTACAGGAGGTAAGTCCTATGGGGCTGTTCTCTAAGTTTTGTTTCATCGGTTTGAGGCTTGAGGTTTCTTATCTTTGAGGAAGGGGTATGATCTACTGGTCGGAATACTTAAGAGCAAGTCCCCAGAGATCACATTGTCCTGCCCACTAATTTCCCCTCTGCTCTTGTGCAAGCCGTTGCTAGCATAGAGAACTGCCTGTTCTTCAAGCATGTATAATGGGTTATGCTAAGCTTGGATCAGAATACATTCTTTAGCCTCCTGAAAAGCCAGCTATTCTATCTTATAAATCATCATCATCATATCCAAACCAGGATGAACAACAATTTGGGAATTCAGCACACACTGCAATTGCTTGTTACAAAATGCTTTGCAATCATTAAGTAGGGTTTGTTGATCATTTTTAAAAATGTAATAAGAAAAATAAAGCTACTTGCACATTCATCTGCTTAGATGCTCTTTCTCTCTCATTCTCTCACAAAATATGATATTGCTGCTAAAATTGTTACATACTATGAAATGTCATTGCACATCTTTATGTTACTTGACTCCAGATCAACTCTATGAGAAAAGCAGTTAGAGCAACTATAATCTCTGCTTTATAAATAAGGAAAATGAAAGACAGGCAATGTTCATCATTTCATCCCTAACATATAATGCAGCCGGCGCCGCGGCTCACTAAGCTAATCCTCCGCCTTGCGGCACCTGCACACTGGGTTCTAGTCCCGGTCGGGGAGCCGGATTCTGTCCCGGTTGCCCCTCTTCCAGGCCAGCTCTCTGCTGTGGCCAGGGAGTGCAGTGGAGGATGGCCCAAGTCCTTGGGCCCTGCACCCCATGGGAGACCAGGATAAGTACCTGGCTCCTGCCATCGGATCAGCGCGGTGCGCCGGCCACAGCGTGCTGGCCATGGCGGCCATTGGAGGGTGAACCAACAGCAAAGGAAGACCTTTCTCTTTCTCTCTCTCTCTCACTGTCCACTCTGTCAAACAACAACAACAACAAAACATATAATGCAGCAGATGTGACACATGGAAAATCAGTAGAAAATATGGTGCCTGAATGAATGAATAGCCATCTTGAACACTGGAAATCACCTTTGAATTTTGAATGAAACTAATCATTAGGTTGACTTTTTTTTTTTTATCCATCAACAGAGCATGCAAAATGACGGAGGGAAGGATGTAGAAACCTTTTTCTCTTCCTCCCTATCCACAGCCCCTCCACTTCAGCTAAAACCAATTCCCAGCCCATTGCCTATCATCTCCACACTTATATTCACAGCACTTCAGTGTGACACCAGCCTCATTATTGTCCAAGATAACTTGTGATTCTGTCTCCACCATATCCTTCAACATTGAACATACCACATTCAGCCTCATCAAACATATAAAACTCTCTTTTATGTAATTGTATGATACTCTCCTGCCTACTCCAACAGTTTTGACAAGTCCAGGTTCCTTTTAAAAAATGATAATTCAGGCCAGCGCCACGGCTCACTAGGCTAATCCTCCGCCTAGCGGCGCCGGCACACCAGGTTCTAGTCCCGGTCGGGGTGCCGGATTCTGTCCCGGTTGCCCCTCTTCCAGGCCAGCTCTCTGCTGTGGCCAGGGAGGGCAGTGGAGGATGGCCCAAGTGCTTGGGCCCTGCACCCCATGGCAGACCAGGAAAAGCACCTGGCTCCTGGCTCCTGCCATCGGATCAGCGCGGTGCGCCGGCCACAGTGCGCTGGCCGCGGCGGCCATTGGAGGGTGAACCAATGGCAAAGGAAGACCTTTCTCTCTGTCTCTCTCTCTCACTGTCCACTCTGCCTGTCAAAAAAAAAAATGATATTCATAGGTTATGACTTGAGTATTTTTTTCTGAAAGAAAATTTTTCATTTCATTACTCCCCTAAGCCCATACGTGAAATTGTCAGTAGCTTTATACAAAGACAAAATAATTTTGATTTTCTAGTTTCCTGACCATTTTAATGTTTAAATACACTTAATTTCTTCCATGTTTATTTTTACAGATAATTTTTCATACCAAATAAATACAGTACATGAAAGACCAACAGCAAAATCTTTCAAATATGTCTTTAGAAGAGCGTTCCAATATGTTCCTATTCCTGTCATAATAATGAAAATATGGAATGAAACAAAGAGGAGACTGCACCTCTTAGTTGTTCAAAAAACTTCATTGCTCAGATTTATGATTTTTTTTTTGCCCCAGGTGATTGAACTTTGTCATGTTCTTTCATCCATAATCATTCTTGGACCTGCTTCTTACTCACCAATAAACACATATGTTTGGGAGAGCAAATTTCCACTTATTGCTTGGGTTGAAACAGTCTAAGTAAATGTGTTTTTGTAATAAACGCCATCCCCCTATCAAATATCCTTTTAAAAGAATCCAGGTCTTGCAAAGTCATTCACTCACAGAGCTGAAATGTGGGATTTAGATAGCTAAGAACTGGAGAACATAAGGATGGATGTCAGTGACAGTCCAAGTAACTGGAGTATTGCCTGGAACTTAGGTCTGACTTAGCTGTCCCCAACACCACTATTTATTCACTGTCAGATTTTTCCTTAGAACTGTTTTCTTTGTCTAATGATTTTTCCTTCCTTCCTTCCTTCCTTTTTTTTTTTCCTTTTAATTTGGATCTGAGCATGTTGCCTGTTTAGAGTCTCTTCAACAGTGAGAGACTTCATTCTCTTTGGAACTAATAAGTCTTCCTGTTCATCATTATCAAAGATTTCTTCTATCTTGTTTATATATTTTCCTTTGTTTCTTCTAAAAGGAATTAAGGGTACAATAAGATTTATTGTCTGCTAACTGTCTTAGATAATTTTCTTTCAGTACATGGAGGTATTTGAGTTGGAGAGTGTGGTTTCCTTGTTATCCTTATCTGTTCAAGACTGAACCACAGGAGATAGGCTTAATTGAAAGCAGAAGGTATTATAGCTAGACACACGGTAGAACATTTTGATCTTTTTTCCTTCTTTCCTTACATACAAATTCATTAACTTCCTTCTATCAATTTATCCTATTTTTAGGGCGTATCTATTAAGGGATTCTACAGTTAAAAGAGATGAGTGAAATAGAATAAGCTCATATCTATAGAGAGAGATACAAAAAATAAAAAATAAATAAAACAGTTTTATACTATAATAAGTTCTGTGGACAAAACAGAGCATGTGCCAGAATTATTAGAAGAAGGGGCTGGAGATATCAGGAAGAATATCTGGTCAAGATATTCTTGTCAAGTGTCACAAGCTGAAATGAGTTCTGGAGGACTTTTGGTTATGGATACCATCAGGAAGAGACCAGAAATCATTTATTCAAAAGAGTTTATACATGTTACTGTAGCTATGGGTCTAAGAAAAATAGCCTCTGAATGTGGCAGATACTAGAAGAAATCAAGCAAATTGTTTTTCAGGGCATAGGTGATAATTCATATTACTCATCATTACTGAATAGAAAAAATGCATCATAGGCTGAGAAAGCATCATACAGTTGCATGCATACAGTTGCAGTACTAGAGTTATGATGTTGTATATACTTTCTAGAAATGCATTTATTCCTAGCTTCTCAGAAAGCTGGACATTCTCTCAGCCTATTTAAATATTGTATTTTATGTTTCAATACACATCTCTAATTGGACTAGAACATGTAATTCAGGATCAAAATTGTCTCATGTATTTTTGATGTAAATGACTTTTAATTAACCATTGAATAGAGGTGTCTTGTCTGCAACGATTTGTAAACCACAAAAATCTTTGCTGGGTGATTGCCAATGGCCTTAGGAAGATCTGTAAGTTATCGCCTTCTATTTTCCACTTTAAAAAGCTATATGACAAGTCTGTATGTGTGTGCAGTGGAAGGATACATGTAAGAACTGATTGTAGGAAATATTTTCTTGGTCTCCCTGGAGAGTTCCTTTTGTATATTCTTGAGCCCAGAAAAGAGATTGGTTTCATTAAAAAGTTAACAGTTTTATGTTCTGTTTAACTTAAGAAATGAAGATGTAATTGAAGTGCATGTTTTTGTTTGTATATATTTATCATATATAAAATAAATATGCAAAACCCCTATGACTTCATAATTAGGAAACTGAAAAATTTTATTACTAGATGGTCACATTCAAAGTGAAATTATGTTCAATTAAAACATGATCTTTGGTAGTAGGTGAGGATTCTTGAAAATAAGCATTTCTAAAAGTTTGTTTATGCTATAATTATTAAACTGTAAATATTAAATTTGTATTATGTAAGTATTAAATACTTACCGAAGGAATTATGTCTAAGACTGTTGTAAACTATAATTACTAAAGGTTGCCAACAACAAAAAACAAACAAACATGGCTGTTTTGCATTCCTTCTCTTACTTTACTTTTCATTCAATGCAACTGCCGCATTTAGCACATAATGTAAAAGTTATATAAAAATGTGACCTAACCTTCTGCAGAAGGAATCTGTTGCGGTAGAAACTCTGATCTCTTTTCCCACACATAAACCATGTCAGCTGACAGACAAGATTTTCTAAAGTTAACAAAGGATATTTCTTGGTGCAGTCCTAAATGGAGGATAAAGCCATAGACATAAATTTCTTAGTTTACCCTACAACTTACCAGATGCTAACAGTGGAGAACTGATAAATGCTTGCTTTGCCTTCTATAAAATCAGAAAGAAAGAAAGGAAGGAGGCAGAATGGAAGGAAAGAAACTAGCACTTTTTCAGCTGGTGAATGAAATTTAGGGACAAGATCTGTGTGAAACCTAATCACCTTATATTTCTATCAGCCCAGGTAGAGCGTGCTGAGCATTGCCATGTAACCGGCAATCCCTAGGTTTTTAAGGTAAAAATGTTGAGATTCACAGGGCTAATTGAAGGTTACCTGAAGAATTTGATTTTGTATTACTTGTATTTTAACCCAGTTTATATATTTAGTATATAATATGTAAGCCTATTCCACAGAGTGTGCATTTCTTGAATACAAGCAGTTTATGCTGTTCACCACTGTGTCTCTAATGCTTGCCACAGTGTACAGCACATACTATGTGCTTGGTAAATATTGGTTAGTTGAATGAATATGTTATCAGTAACAATGACAGGCCATTGTAATAATATCACAAATGATCTTGGTGAAAAAATATAAAAATAAATTAATGTGAATATGACTGCCACTGTTATATGAATTTATTTTTAAAAATGATATATTTATTTGCTAGGTATAGCCAACACAAAGAAAGAGAGAGAGAGAGAGATCTTCCATCTGCTGGTACACTCCCCAAATGGTTCCGATGGCCAGGTCTGGGCTAGGGTGAAACCAGGAGCCAGGAGCTTCATCTTGGTCTCCCATGTGGTCACAGAGGCCCAGTTGCTTTTGCCATGTTCTGCTGCTTTTGCAGATGCATTAGCAGGGAGCTGGATTGTAAGCGGAGCAGCCTGGGCTTGAACTGATGCCCATATGACATGTAGGCATCACAAGTAGTGTGCAACTCACTGTACCACCATGCCAACCCCATGAATTTAGATTTTAAAATAGGCATTTGTATGTACAAATATGGAACACAAGAATTGGAAATAACCTGTAAGAACAACTAAACAACAATCTGAGTTGATTTTCAAATAAAATTGAACTTCTCAAGTACAAAGTTTAGGATCCTGTTTTCTAGAGAATGTTTCATTTCTTAGAAAAAGAAGAATATGAGAAAATATCTTTTTAATAAAGTTTAGAAAAAGAGGCATCAGAATTACATACATCTATAGTACAATGCTACAGTCAAAAGTTAAGAATTGGCAGGAAATAAGAAATAACTAATTATTTTGGTTGTATTGTGTAACTAATAATATAGCAAATTCTTATTGAGTTCTTATCTAACAGAATTTTTTACATTGTTCTAAATTCTCAAAAATTGATATAAATGAAGCTTCCAAAAACCCTTTGAAATGGGGACCACAATAATTCCTTTGGCAAGAACTGAGGTACAGAAAATTAACTTGCCAGAAGTCACAGGATTAGTATCAGAAGTACAGTTTAAACACAGGTCCTCATCTTCCAGACTCCAATGCCTTATCTACTCTGTCCACTGCCTACGTTAAAAGAAACGGCATCCAAAGAGAATGATACAGCTCTCTTTACTTTTCACAGCATATTTTCATAATTAAGCATGGTTAAAAGGGAAGTGAGGTCCAGAGGAGAGGAGAGACAGTAAGAGAATACCTACACATTTTAGAAAAATTCAATGTTACTAGCCAGGATAAACAACTTTTCATCTTTGGAGCAAGAAGAAGAGAAAGGAAAAAAAAAAGTCTAGTCCTTGGCTTGAAGGGGATAGAGTTCAAGATGACAGAAGGAATGCAGGCCTCTAGCAAGGTCCTTCACCTCCCACACACAAGAGCCACACAGCTGTTCCTCCAGGCTAGCTACAGTAGAGCCAACTTTGCACACATAAACTCACCAACTGATTTCTTTATTACAAACCCCTGATAACGATGCCACTAGTAATTTAGTCCAGTCTCACCGTCAGGTCGTGAAGAAAGAAAAACCTGTTTTTTTCTGTACCAACTCTTTCCAGGATGCCCGCATTGAACTTTCATGAAAGAAGTCAATAGAAACAGATATATCTTTATTTTGCTGTACTTTTTACCTTAAGAAAGACATGTTGAGAGAAATTTTGTTTAGGATCAGAAGAATTTGAGAGTTAGGTTTCCTGACTTTCAAATAAATTTGAACTTCCTGAGTACAAAGTTTAGAATCAAATTCTCATTTTCTGGGCAAAGTTTCATTTACTAGTGATAAAATGTGAATTTTCTGCTTCAAAGATAAAAGACTGAAATATATTTTAAAGTCCTGGGAAGCCTGGGATAGTTATTGCAAAACCAAATTTTAATGAGTTAAGTGTAAATGAATTAGAAACATTCATCTCAGATTTCTTATTAAAATATACATGAGGTTACAGGTTATAAAGAAAAATGCTTGGCAAAGAAAGTCTCAGCAGTTGCCAACCTCAAAACATTTGAGACATTTTATCAGTTGTCTCAACAGCAGAGGGAAGCTGCTTTTTCCTGCTCTGCCTGCATCATCAAGTTCTTCTAAGCTGCAAGTGCCTCTCCTAAATTAGCTTCTTTAGCATATTTCTTATTTGTCATTCCCAGGCAAAGACAGCACAGAGTACAAAGTTAATATTTCCCCAGGATTGCAAAGTATGTATAATTGACCTATTTGCTATAGCGTCAAAAAAGGGAGCTGCAAGCCAGGTGTACTCCTCCATACATTCACACAAAATGTCCTTATCTCAAGCAAGCTTTTCTGTGTTTTTAGTAGCAATGAATGCATATGATTACCTATAAATGTTGACAAGCACATGTGAGTAACCAGGTGGTCTGCTACACTTTTACCTACTTAATATTAATAAGCCTGAAATCACTTCTTTCCAGAATTTTTGCTTAAAAGATGTGATTGTGTCTAATTTCTTCAAAGAAAGGTAAAATGTGAGCAGGTTATTTGAAATATTTGACACTAATAAAAATCCCTTGTTTATTGTTCAGTTTGTTTGAATGCCTGTGTCAGAGAAAACAGGTCATGTTACTTCTGCCACCTTAAAGTTGGAAAAGAAATTATTATAAGATAATATTAACTTTTATTTCACCTTCTACCATTTATTTCATCATCTTTGTTATCATCAATTGGTCTCCTATAAGTCACATTGTGCATGATCCATTGGTTTTGACATAAAGAGGTAACTGAGCATTTCAAATTTTTTGATGCTTCATGAAGTTAAACAGAACATTGAAGCAAAATCCATATTAGATATTTAAATATGATGTTTTTGTAATGTAAACATTGTACAACTGCACTTATCTGAATCCAAATTATTCTCATTGTTCTCTAATAAACTCCACTGAGCAAATAAGAAAATATATTGGCACTGATGACCTTATCATCATTATAAATCTTTATGGTGCCCCACAAGATCTAGACTCTTTTATTCCTATCCTAAATTTACTTCCCTACTTCCTGGATAACTTACTCCAAGCATTTGGTTGGGATTTGACAGGTGTTATTGGTCAGTGCATTATCTTATTTGATCCTTAAAATTGTGCTGCGAAGATGATTAATCAGACATCAAAGCCACATATTATGCATGAGGCCTTGGAAAGGTCCCTTAAACTCTCCTTGCATTAATGTCTTTTTTATGTCTTTACTTATGTGACCATTGGGTGTACAATGAGAGAATGCATATAAATATCTTCATCTCCACAGAGCCACTGACACTTATTAACTCTTCAATAAATAAAAAATATTATTGTTCTCATTGCTCAGGGTCTCTTGGCTCTTTGGTGAAGTCAACATAAAAATCTAGATTTTCTTACCTCTGTTCTGGTGTTCTCCTGACTCTTCATGGCCCACGAGAAAATGTACAATCAATGCTTTGTCTTCTACCTCCTGTTTATTCATCAAGCCCTGTATTCACCAACCCCTCACTCCCTGCCACTCCAGCCAGCCAAGCTGCTGGTAGACACTGTCTCCTGCTCTTCCAGGAACAGGCCGTGTTTAGAGGAGCTTCCTGCCAGGCAAGCCCATATCTATCCTTCCAGATACAACTCAGGTGGTAAAGGAGTTGACTTTGCAGTTCTCTTTGTGGGCAGTTGGGGCCTTCTACCTCTTTATTTCCACAAGAGTGCCATCATTTCTTTGTTTAATGCCACTCGTTTGAGTTTTAACTGTTTGCCCCTCTCCCATAAGAAAGTGCACACATTCTGAAGGTAAGGATTTTGCTTTGCTCACTTCTGTCCCCATTCCTGTCCATTGGTTGACATTTGTTGAGTTGAACCTCGATTCGATTTTCTCCCCTTCATCATGCTGCCACATATGGTCAGGATGGCCTTGGCAGACCATTGAATTGAGGGCTCTACTTCATGTTTGACTAAACATTTAACCTGGCAGATCTGGTTCCCCTGGCTTAAATATTGGTTTCCAAGAGAATGTTTTACTTATTCACCTGATGATGGACAAATAGTCTGGCTAAATTATAAATGTTTCCACAAACATTGTTCATCTTTCTCCCAATACTGCCTATTTCTCCACCTTCCTAACCCACAAGTCTCCCCTTGTTCATTTTGTCCACCAGCTACTCTGATGTTCTGTTAGTTCCTGAACTCACCAAGCTCCTTTTCTTCCTCCTAGAATTTGTGCATGCTCTGCTTAGAAGCATTTCCCATTTTCATGGGGCTCCTGCCCCACCTCTTCAGCTCTGGTCTAATATTGCCCTTCATGGCTGTGCAAAGTTATTCTCCTTCATAGATGCCCAATTCTTTGCTTCATGAAACTTTTGGTCACAATATGCAGTTGTTTATTTATTTGCTTCTGTGTGTCTGTTTACCACAAGAGAAGTAAGTTCTGTATCTGTCTTGTCAAGGATTGTGTAGCAAAATATCACAATAATAAAATGCATGAATAAAGAAAAAGTCAATACTGTAAGCACAAAGTTTATATATTGGGGTGTCTATTAAATATAGCTGTAAACTAAACAGCTTCAGACAACAGAGACTTCCATAAGGAGAACCAGTCAGTTATTAGTCAGTAAGCCGATAGTCACTTGCCAACCATTTGTTAAGAAATCTGTTAGGTGTAGTGTAAGTATGAGAGATAGGCCAGTACAAATCATGGCTTTCCATTGCTGTTAGGGTAATGCACGAAAGATTGGATGATGCGCTCTTCAGGTTCTTGCAGCTTCAGGAGCTGACTGTGACCCAGCTGTAAGCTCTGCTTCAGTGTCTCCAGAATGCCAGTCTCCTCAGCACAGACATTGTTCCATTGTACTCATCAGAAAAGATTCACGAGATCAATCTATTAGATTCTCTCACAGGTCCTAAGTATTTCTTACACTCTTCTGGAGCTCTCCAAGATCTCCCAAAGGCCATTTTCTTTAGCCTGTGCCCTTTATTGCCAGGCTGTTTTTGCCTTTCCTCAATCTTCCAAGACTGTTTGACTTTCTGGAAACCAAATAAACAAAAACAAAAACATTTTCAGCATCAGTAACTGAATGTAGCTTGAAAGATCACCCTACACATTGTTACTCTCAACAATAGAGTAAGTGTATTTACCTCAGAGACCATGGGGGAAATTGGAAAGACCTTAAAATGTTCACTAATGTGACAGAAAAATAGCTCAAGCAGGACACAGAAAAAGAGGAGAAAAACTAAAACAATGAAACAATCAAGTTGAATTTTGCTTTGGAGTTTTATTTTAATCCTCCAAGAGAATCTTCTGGGCAATTTCCCTAAGGTTAGAATGCCTTTTGTAAAATATATAGCATATTTTTACTAGGTATACTGATAATAAAGAAATTACTATTGAGAAATAGAAAGGTGGAATTTTACAGTTCATACTTCCTTACTAAACAAGAAGCTTCTTGTCCCCTGTGTTTTGACTGCATTAACATTTTTGTTGTTTGCATACAGCTTTTAAAAATGGCATTGAATGCAACGTCTTAAAATTCACCAAGACATACCTTACTGCCACTCAGTATGAGCGGCTGATTAATGCAGCTTGATGCCTCTAGTGTGATTCTGTAAACACAACCCAGCCGAATTCATCTTCCAAAATTGAAAAATGAGAACTGACTTTTCTCCCTTTAACGTTCTTGAAAGTTTCTGCAAATGATGCTCATGTTTCAGTTAAACATCAGCTATATAGCTTTCTCTCTCTTTAGCTATTAGTCCCTTAAGTATAACTTTGTAATCAAAGAGAGGTCAGCTGTATCCAAATAAAAATATGCCAGAATGTCTCTGGCATAAATCTTTCCCTAAAGATTTCAGTAGTTTTACTTCAGAAGAGGGAGAAAAACACTATGCTCTATCTAAAAATCTAAGAACTTAATTCATTTAAAAAATAAAACTGAGTTATTCAATTATCTTTGCAGAGAGCTTTGGAAGCACAGGATTTCCATGTTATTCATCGAGTTGTTTATTTTTCTTTTTACTATGCTTAGAAAGAATTTGAACATAGACAAAATATTGCTACATAGAAACAATATGACATCTATTTAAAAAGTTAACTTATGTATTATTTCTTTGAAAAACATGAAGAATGAGAAATAGAGAGGGAGAGTTTCTCCATCTACTAATTCACTCCCCAATGCCCACAACAGCTGTGGGTGGGCCAGGCCAAACACAGGAACCCAAAACTCAACTTGAGTTTCCCATATGGACGGTAGGGAACCAAATACCTGAGCCATTACCTATTGCCTTCCAGGGTATGCATTAGCAGGAAGCTGAATCAGAAGCAGAGGCAGAACTCCAACCCAGGCACTCCAATATGGGAAGTGGGCATCAGAGAGTGGCATCTTAACCACTACATCAAATGTCTGCTCCATTATATGGCCACTATTGATGAATACTTCTCATATTGTTATAAATGGCAGAGAGGGTATATTTATTCAAATTCAATTTGAATAGCATAGTCATTGAACAGTATCCAGCTAGTTTTAGAAGCAGCTTAAGCCAGTCCTTTGACAAAATTATAAAGCAGATAGAGTACATCTCTTTTTTATCTATTTAAATGTGTTGTCTAAGCTTCTGAAATTCTTACCAATAACTGACTTAAGGTGGAATGTCTCTTTTGAGTATCTGCATTATATTTGTCCTATTGTAAATCCACGTCTGACTTAAACCATGATTACAATGGGAAGTGAATCCCAAGGGTCACACTGAATACTGCTTTTCATAAGAGCATCTCTCTCTTTGATTGTTCACACACATTCAAAATCGAGTGTAATCTGAAACAATCTCATGTATTTACTGAGTACCTTCTATTTGCAAATAAACACAAGTTTGAACAAGTTCCCCACACGTTAATGGCACTAATTTCCAAATGTTTGATTCACTTGTAATCATTTCTTCTCCTTCTGTCGTTATTTACTAATTTTTCAGGTTGGTGGTTTGACGCGTGTGGCCCGTCCAATCTAAATGGAATGTTCTACACGGCGGGACAAAACCACGGCAAACTGAATGGGATAAAGTGGCACTACTTCAAAGGGCCCAGTTACTCCTTACGTTCCACAACCATGATGATTCGGCCTTTGGACTTTTGAAAGCACATGGGTAGAAGCAACTGTAAAGGCAATGAAGCGATCTGGAGACCGAGACACTACCAGAGGAGAAAATGCTTGAAAACCCCCGAAGCAAACGATGTTGTCTCCCCTGCAGCAACAGGTGGTGGGTACGAGACGTCAGCGTGGTTCTTCACTGTGGATTTGGAGCCTTTTGAGTTCACGGAAGTCTCTGTGTGAGGTCACCACGTATGTATGGCCTGACTCAAGAGAATGCAATTCACTGTCATGCTTTCAAAGGGAAGACACTGTTCAGCTCACTGTGCTTCAAACTACTACTGGATCCTAATTTGGAACTATGGTAGCCAGATGGCAAACATGGTTTATTTCATATAAGGCCAAAAAAAAAAAAAAAAAAAAAAAAGAGTGAGAGAGAGAGAGAGAGAGAAGAAAAGAAAGGAAAATGAATGAAAAAAAGAATATACATGAAGAATAGAAACAGGTCTGCTTTGACTCTGGAAAAAATGTATTATACAAGGGAAATGGTGTTATAGCTATGCAAACCTACTAACATAAGTTTTACTGTTGCACAATTTTGATAAAAGTAAAAAAAATCACATTGTTTTCTGACTTAGTTAAATGTTAATGGGTTTCAAAAATCCAATTCCAATGTCACATTTCATGGTTGATGTAGGTTAACCCATTTTCAAATGTAAATTCCATATTTATAAGCCATAATGAATTGTAGTATATGGAGAAGACAATGGTGTGATGTAGAAACACTCCACTCTGTGATTGTTTTTTTTTTTTTGACACCATTTTCAGAAAAAAGTAGTCATAATCAAGTGTGAACATAAGAGGTAAACAATTTATTTCCCCATGCTACAGTTTTCATTTGTTTTTAAAAACTGACTGACTGATCTACAAATGTATTTATAGCCTGAGTAAAATTTAAAGAATGTGAAATGTATCACCAAGTTCTTAAAATAATATACATGCATCTAATATTTCTTTTGATATTACACAGACAAGCAGTATTTGGAATGTATTATGTTGAAGTAAAACCAAGTAAACTGGAGTTCATTTTACAGTATCTTCTTGCATGGGTATACATATGTGTAACTTCATTATTGTAAAAATGTTTTTAGTTTTTCCATCTTTCATTCTGTTATTTCACGCTAATTTAATTTTTTGCTAATTAATGGAAACATGGTTACCAGATTCACCCAGTTCTAGTTTCTATAAAAGATACACTTTAAACTATATATATATAAAATTGTACATAGCATGTTTATATCCGTGATAAACCTCATAGGTATTTAATCTGGAATATACAATGTTGTCCTTATTTGATACATATAAACACACAAGTGTTCAACAAATCCATTTACTTGGTGAAATAGGTTACTCTTCATATTTTTCTCCTTCAGACTTTCTTTCCTTAGACACTTTCTAATTTTTTAAAATTAATATTGGAGAAAATTGGCAAAATGCTTAATTTTATATCTAAGGGGAACATATACAAAAAAGGAAATAATAGTCAGCCAACTAGGAAAATTTTACTGCTAGCTGCTATAAATCTCTTAATGAAAATATTCCTATGGGATAATCTATTTTAAGTGAACTTTGGGGCACATTTTTGTGGCAACTTAAAGTTTCTACAATATTAAGAATTGCTCTCTGCCTCTAAGTGTTCAAGATTACAATAGTTAACAGTTTTTAATCAAAATATGAGTTACTATGAAATGAGAAAATTGAAATGGGTATTGGGTCTCCTTTCTTAGAAAAGGAAAGTTTTCTTCAAGGCAACAATACCAAAATTTCAGACTTAGTAACTTGATCTGTTATGCCTTAGTGGCTTTCCTCCGTTTGGGAGAATGCAGCTATTCATATTTTGAAGAACATGTCTCTTAAAGTTTACTGTCAAGTTGTTTTTATATTTATGTGTCTGTCTCCAACCCTTTTTGCCTTACAGGTGATGTTTGCAGGTCCTACAGAAGCTCCTTGATAGCGCTGTTAACCCTCTCCCTTTAAAACCTTCATGATTGCTTTAAGTAAAAGAAAATGAGTGTTTTGTTCTTTTGTGTTCCACACCTTTTTTTTAACCAGTCTTTGCATAAAGAATACTATTTCTTAATCCATATTACAAAAATGAAATAAAGTATGGGAAAAACAAGGCATTTACTGTTTTACCTGGATTTGAAAGTGAAATATTGTTTCCAATTATTTATAATAAAGCAACATGAAATGTTTTATATGACTCCATTATGTGCATTTTGTAATGCCTACGAGTTTGTGGAAATTTAGCATGTATATCCTTTGCATTTGCTTATTTCAGGATAAGATAATTAGGTATTAGAATTTTATCTTTAAATTTTTATTTCAATAAAGTCAGTGTGGTCTCTATGCACATTTCTTCATATCCATCACAGCATTATTTAATTTTAATAAAATTGAAAATAAATTTGTGCAACTTCATATGATTTTAAACATGTTTAAATGTGATCATTAAAAAA
This sequence comes from Oryctolagus cuniculus, assembly GCF_051225735.1. Taxonomy (NCBI): domain Eukaryota; kingdom Metazoa; phylum Chordata; class Mammalia; order Lagomorpha; family Leporidae; genus Oryctolagus; species Oryctolagus cuniculus. Next base: position 133,077,582 of record NC_142872.1, on the reverse strand, counting down.
TGCAGATGGAAAAAAAATCTCAATCTTTCAAAAATTTTCAGTCTGGGAGAGGATAAGAAAGCTTTGTCCATTAGAGAGGTAGGTTCAAGCAATGGGGCCGAGTCCCACATCCCTGTTATATGTTTGTTATTTTCTGGTACTCATTAAATGCTGTATAATCACATGATCATAGACAATAAATTCTGGCAACTCTGAACATGCAATAGGCACGAGTGAAGAACACTGGAGAGAAAACGGAGGATGCTAAAGGCGGTGCTTCTTGCTCTGCCTGCCTCCCATCCTATCAGTGGTCTTATCGGTTCATCCTGTCTGAGAACTTCCTTATCTTTGCGCTTGAGTCTCCTCCATGGCCATCACATAGATTCAAATGTCCAATAACTTGCATCTACCTAGAGGAATGGAGAAAATACCCTTTCCTCCACTTCTCTCTCTACCTACTCACTCTGTAGAACATGTTTCATTCCTGCTCAAAACCCTTCTGTTTTCTCACGACTGCCTGAACTTAACATAAATGCATCAGGTTACTCCCAGCCTGCATTACCAGAAAGCTCCATTTCACCAACACAGTACACAAGTCAAAAGGAAGAAAATGTGGTGAGCAATTGCCTCAGTGACTAAGGCAGCACTTTGGGAAACCCACCGTCCATAGCAGAGTGTCACGTTCAAGTCCCAGCTCTGCTTCCCATCCAGCTTTCAGCCGATGTGCGGCTGCGAATAGGGAGACTATGGTTCAAGTACTTGGGTCTTGCCACTCAGGTGGGAGACCTGGGTGAAATTTGGGCTCCTGGCTTCAGCTTGACTCCTGGCTCAGGAAATTGGGAAGAACCAGTAGATGGAAGATCTGTCTCTGCCTTTCAAGTGCAGTGAAAATAAATGCACACTTTAAAAATAACAAATAATAAAAAGAGACAAAAGGAAAAAAGTCCTACAGAAGACTATTTGCAAAGATGACTGCTAACCTTCCCATTTACATTGTCCAAATCCTTTGCAATATGCCTTGGCAGCTCATCCCATGAAGAGGTAGATTCTGTGTCCCCACTCCTTGAATGGCAGCCTGGGGACTTAACTGTTGCCAGAAGAACACAGCAGAGGTGACTTGTTGGCCCTGACCCCTTGTCTCAGGAACAACATGGTACCTCTGTGGTGAGAAAAAACCCAGGGTAGCCTAAAGGTGATTTAGAGAAAACCTGGAGCCATGCCCTGTTGACCAGCTGAGACTACCCCAGATCAGCATGCTGACTGTGCCAGATGAGTCCAGATACATGAATCATCTCAGCTGAGGTCAACTGAGTGGGTTCAGAAGTCAGCTAATGTGCACAATCCTGGGAAACAGCAAGGGAAGGTTCTCTGAAGCCATTACATTCTTGTCACTTCAATTACCCCACGTCTACATCCTGTCCTGTGAGTTATATGCATTTCAAGGTTTCTAAAGCCCTGGCATTCCTTTCTAGAGTGGGTTCTATTTCTTCACCTCAGAGAGGAGAGCAATCCTCAACCAGTCTTCTAGGATTTATCAAAATATCAGCCACTTCATGACCCCCTTCTACGATCTGTATTGTCACTGTCTATACTCACACACTCTTAGACCTTTTAACAGATTTCGCTTGAGTTTCATCTTATTAGTGATAATGTTTTGTTTTAATTCCCCATTGTACCTAGTAGAACCTTGTTACTTGTTTAGTGAAATTGAGTTGCTATGAATATCTAAGAAATCCCTGCTATCCATATAAAACCCCACTCTCAGATTTGATCACCATCTTATTTATTTTCAGATAATAAGCTTAGCCCATTCTCCTCTAGTAAAGTGTTTTTAAATTGATAATTTTAAAAACAAATTGTATAAAATGAGAAAAACCTATGTCGCTTTTAATTTAAAAGCTATGGAAAGCAGCCATGCATTGCTTAGTGATGGAGATGTGTGAGAATTGTGTTAGGAAATTTCATCCATGTACAAACATCAGAGAGTGGACTTCTGTGAGCTAACAAGGTACTGTGTCACTAGTGGTCCATCACTGATGAAATGTCATTACACAGTGCATGACTGTGTCATTACACAATGCATTTGAAATGGACTTCAAATGGTACTTGCTCCTTTTAACACATTTACTATTGTTATTATTTTTACATTAGTTCATGATTTATAACATACACACATTTAGGCAACATTAGGACTGAAACTTCAACTGAAGTCTTCAATCTACTTACTTTTTTGTTTAGCAAAAGTAGCTTCTTCTAATTCAAGGTCAGTATTTTCTCACATATCTCTGATCAGTTCTTTCAATTAGTTATATATTGGTCATTGAAGGTATACTAGTGAACATAATAAAGGAATTCCTAGGAAAAACTTACATTAAACAAATCATTACTTCTTTCAAGAAAGTAAGCTACAGACACTTCCACAGTAAGAAATACATGGCAGATAATGGGTCAGATGTTATAACTTCAGACCCAGCACAAACAGCCTCAAACTATGCTATATTAGTGCTTATCACAATTTTAATGAATGTTTTATTTTGCTTTGGTGGAGAGGAGACTAACTCCTGATATTTTTTACAGGCAACTTCCTATTCTGTCCACACATAAGACTAGTCTGCCTCCTGTCCGTCACTCGTTCTATCTTGTTGGCTCTCAAGACGAGTCTCTATGCATGTTGCATGAGTGGAAGCTGGGAGTAGACCAATACCAGGCAGTTCTACCACTGAATTTCCGTGGTTACCTTACCTAAGTTCCTCTTACATGAATCAAATTCTTTAAAAAAAAATGTGGGATCTGAGCCTTAATCAGGAGCCTCTGTCTGCTGATGATGTGAGAAAAAGCTGTTTCTTCGAAGACGCCTGTTTCTTGGTTATTACTTTTTCTTGGGACTTCTCCTAGAATGTAAGTTATGGCAAATGGAAAATACATGAATGGTGTTCATAAAAACAGTAATATGAAGTTTTCTGGAAAAAAATAAGAAAGTACTAATATATTGGTAAAGCAACTCAACTGTTTTAAAAACTCATTTCTTAGTAGTCCTTTTATTCATAACATCTAGCATGGTTCCTGGTATCCATTAAGGGTTTAGAAAATGCTGAATAAATGTGTGAATCAAAGATGTGTCCAATGCGTTGAGAGAAAAATGTAGGAGAGTAAGATGGGAGACAAGATATAGAAAAGTCACAAGGCTATTTTTCCAGTGACTCTCAGCCACAGAAGTTGCTAAATTCTTCTGCATCTCTTGCCAAACCTGCCCAATAAACTTCAAGATTATCTTTGAAGTTGTTTTAAAACTGTTTTATTTTATCTTGAGATTTGATTATTGCTTATAGTCCTTGTCTATACTCCTGTGGAATAGTAGTCTTTCTATTTTCTGTTGTTGAATTCTTTATTTAGTGGAGGATTAAGCCTGTGGCTATAAAGTAAAGTGAAAGTATGTTTTATAAAAATTAACAGGACAAAAGAAAAGAAAGGAAGGAGGAGGAAGGGTGTAATGTATGCTATGTGCTAAAAACTGTATATATTAAATACAGGAAATCCGTATTTAATATATTTATTTAATCTTTATAGAACTAAATTCTAAAAATAAAACAAATATGGGGTCTCTCAAGTACATGAGTCACTCTCACTCATGTGGGAAATTGGGATGGAGTCTCTGGCTCCTGACTTTGGCCTTGCCCAGCCCTTGATGTTGCAAGCATTTGCAGGAGGGAACTGGAAGATGGAATAGTGTTCTCTCCCTCTCTCATTTCTCTGCCTTTCAGATAAATACGTAAGCTCAAGAAATTTATGAATCTTCTTCCTAGATGTATTGTAAGGAACCAGAATCATCTTTAAAAAGTGCTAAGACTTTGTCAGTTAAAAATAGGTTTAAAATATTATAAGCAGGTAATATTCCATTGTGTGAACTTTAACACAATTTGTAAATATCAAGCAATCATATAAAATATTAGAGAAGAAAATATTAACTTGAGTATTTCATTTTTGTAAAAAAAGATTCATTTATTTAAGAATCAGAATCAGGGGTTCAGGGGGAGAGAGAGAGCTCAATCTTACATCCATTGGTTTATTCCATAAATAGCTGCAATGGCAAGGACTGAGCCAGGCTGAAGCCAAGAGCCAGGAGTTCTTGGGCCATCTTCCACTTGGGCCATCTTCCACTGCTTTTCCCAGGCCATTAGCAGGGAGCTGAATCAAAAGTGGAGCAGCTAGGACACAAACCTGTGCCCATATGGGATGCTAATGTCACAGATGGTGGTTTTACATGCTATACCACAATGCCAGGCCCTAAACTGTGTATTTCCATTAGCAGAAAAGTATAGCTATGATATTCATAATGAGTTGATAGATTATAGTTGCATAATCTCTCTCCCTCAAAAAAAATATCATTATGTAGACTTAATGGCAGAATGTGAGGTACATTTAACAAACATACTCAGCAGCTACTAGCCCCTCAGATAAAGCATTTGGGAGATACTGGGAATACAGACTATTAAGTTATATGGAAATACAATTAATGATAAGCAAGCAAGTAGAAATAAATGGGCATCACAAAAAAAATCAATAACATTACTCTAAATATGTTTAAGCTATTGTACTGACACTGAAGTACACATTATACCATCATGTATAGTAATCAGTACAAAGGAAAAATAATCTGGTTTGCAATATAAATTTAATGTATATGGGGCCAGCGTTGTGGCATAGCAGGTGAAGCGTCCACCAGTGATGCTGATGTCCCACATCAGCACCTGTTCATGACTTGGCTGCTCCACTTCCCGCCCAGCTCCCTGCTAATGCAGTGAAAGATGGCACAAGTGTTTGGACACTTGACACCCACGTGAGAGATCCAGAAGAAGTTCCTAGTTCCTGGCTGAGGCCTGGCCCATTGTGGCCAAATGAGGAATGAAACAGAGGATGTAAGGTCTCTTTTTGTGTCTCTGCCTCTTTCTGTAACTGCCTTTCAAATAAATAAATCTTTAAAAATAATTTAATTAATGTATATATCTTTTTAAATTAATAGAAACATGCAAGCACCACCCACTTTGCACGACAAATTTCCAGAGAGGATGGAACCTAAGCTTTATTTTGAAAGTTTTTGGGGAGGCCGGCGCCGTGGCTCAATAGGCTAATCCTCCGCCTGCGGCGCTGGCTCACCAAGTTCTAGTCCCGGTCGGGGCGCCAGATTCTGTCCCGGTTGCCCCTCTTCCTGTCCAGCTCTCTGCTGTGGCCGGGAGTGGAGTGCAGTGGAGGATGGCCCAAGTGCTTGGGCCCTGCACCCGTATGGGAAACCTGGCTCCTGGCTTCAGATCAGCGCGGTGCGTCGGCTGCAGCGCGCCTGCCGCGGCAGCCATTGGAGGGTGAACCAATGGCAAAGGAAGACCTTTCTCTCTGTCTCTCTCTCTCTTACTGTCCACTCTGCCTGTCAAAAAAAAATAAAAAAAGAAAGTTTTGGGGGAGTTTACATAAAGACCAAGGTGGAATTGAAGAAAGATAGAATATCAGTTTGGATGGATATTGAATTTATTTGAACAAGGGCACTCTAGGAGATAAAGTTGGAGGAGATGGGGACAATATAATGAGCGACTTAAGTGTTCTTGGGCTCCATGTCCACTCTGCCTGTCAAAAATAAAAACGAAGAAAACAAAAAAAAACATTATAAAAAAAGGAAATTATGAGGGATTTTCCATTTAGTGAACTTAGAAGATGCCTTGGAAGGGGGCAAGCATTGGAAAGTTTGGACCAGCGAGGTTGAGGACCTCATCTGCAAACTGGTCAGGACAAGGACCTCATCTACATAGCAATAACAGTAGGAATGGGCTTGAGCAGCTGGTTTTCAAGACATTAAGGAAAAATAATTTGAAGAACTTACTGTTAGATAGGAGATGGGGAAGGAATCCAGGTCTAGAATTCATATTAGAATTTTTCTTGGCTAATTGAATGAAAGTGTTATAAGCGATCTAAAATAGAGCACACAGGATTTGGGGGTTAGATACAGAAGTAGGTTGTACATGATGAGTTTGAGATGCTCGTAGTTGAGGTTTGACAGTTGGTATATAAACTTGAGCTCAAATAGAATTAAGGAATGGATTTGAGACTCTCTAGGCTCAGACTTAAACTACTAGATGAGATTATTTCTACAAAGAACATACAGTGAAATAGATACCAATGAAAAACTGATGGAATATGAAAATGTTAAGGAGCAGGTAAACAAAGAGGATGGGGAAAAAGGTGACAAATTATATCCTGACGGACAGAAGCAACATTAGGCAGGACTGGAGACATTGAGGCCGAGCAGGCAGGTTCATCAAGAACCAGGAACGTCTGCTTTGCCACAGAGGGCTGGGAGCACCAGGATTGCAAAGTGTCTGCTGCGTTTGGTGTGGAAGAGGCTATTGGCCATTTTTGAAAACAGTATTAGAAATGTAGGGGTTTGACTATCAAAGGCAAGAAAGTCATGGGTACATGGGGGTGGTAAGGACATGTAGAGAGTTTGGGTTGAGACCTTTGATATTTACAACGTTTTCTAGGTTAGCAGAATAGGCTGGGGACTTGTTAGAAATGCAGAAATTTTGGTTCCACCCCAGATGACTGAGTTCATTTTAGATCCTCAAGTGACTCTTTTGAGCATTAAAATTTGAGAAGATGGGGCCGGCGCCGTGGCTCACTTGGTTAATCCTCGGCCTGCCGCGCCAGCATCCCATATGGGCGCCGGGTTCTAGTCCTGATTGCTCCTCTTCCAGTCCAGCTCTCTGCTGTGGCCCAGGAAGGCAGTGGAGGATGGCCCAAGTGCTTGGGCGCCTGCACCCTCATGGGAAGGAGGAAGCACATGGTTCCTGGCTTCAGATCATCATAGTGCCAGCTGTAGCGGCCATTTGGGGGGTGAACCAATGGAAGGAAGACCTTTCTCTCTGCATCTCTCTCTCTCACTGTCTGTACCTCTACCTGGTAAATAAATTAAAAAAACTAAATACATTATCCCTCTTAGTAGTTTTTTTATCTGTTCTACTTAATATGACTGGTTTAGATCTGTAATTGATGCACAGTTATTCTTAAGTGTTGAAAATTAACTGAAATGTGATCCCTGTTGAACATGGTGGTGGGAATGGGAGAGGGAAGAGATGTATAATTTGGGACATGCTCAGGCTGACTTGCCCCAAGTGGTGGAGTTGGAAGCATACCAGGGGATTCCAATTCAATCCCATCGAGGTGGCATGTACCAATGCCATCTCACAGTTCCAGGTGATCAGTTTCAGTTCACAGTTGGTCATGGTGAAGGGACTGGGAGTCAAAGGGAGCACATAGACAAGTCTAGTACCTGCTAAAGCTAACTGATGGAGTTAATAAAGGGGAGAGTGATCCAACATGGGAAGTGAGATACTCAGCAGACTCATAGAATGGCAGATGTCCTAAATAGCACTCTGGCCTCAGAATCAGCCCTAAAGGCATTCGGAGCTGGCTGAAAAGCTCATGAGAGTATTTCAGGCATGGAAAGCCAAGACACTCTGGCAAAAGATCTCTGCGAGTGAGATCCCAGTGGAAAGAACAGGTCATCAAAGAAGGAGGTACCTTTCTCTGAAGGGAGGAGAGAACCTCCACTTTGACTATGACCTTGTCTAAACAAGATAAGAGTTGGAGAACTCAGAGGGCTTCCATAGCCTTGGAAACTCATGACTGGAGCATAGGGAGATTACTGATGCCATAGACAGGAGTGTCAATTGGTAAAGTCAACAACAGGAGTCACTGTGCACTTACTCCTCATGTAGGATCTCTATCCTTAATGTGCTGTACATTGAGATTTAATGCTATAACGAGTACTCAAACAATATATTTCACTTTGTGTTTCTATGGGGGTGCAAACTGTTGAAATCCTTACTTAATGCATACTAAACTGATCCTCTGTAAAAAAAAAAAAAAAAGAAAAGAAATTATCAATTCCCAACTTGACTCTCACTGGGATTAAACATGACAATAGGTCTGCTCTGATTTCATCATCATTTAAAAAAAATCATCTATTATTTTTCACTTTATGTTTCTGTGTGGGAGCAAACTGTTGAAATCCATACTTAATGTATACTAAGCTGATCTTCTGTATATTAAGATAATCGAAAATGAATCTTGATGCGAATGGAAGGGGAGAGGGAGGGGGAAAGGGGAGGGTTGTGGGTGGGAGGGACGGTATGGGGGGGAAGCCATTGTAATCCATAAGTCGTACTTTGGAAAATTATATGCATTAAATAAAAGTTTAAAAAAAATTTTGAAAAGTTATGTTTTATATTATACTTTCAAGAAGACAGTTGAGAAGGGAATGAAGTACACAGGGAACTAGAGGGCCAGGGACAAGGTTGACACTGACTTATAGGATGAGCAGGACTTGGATGTATTTTCAGGCTAAGGAAAGGGAATATTTAGAAGAGGTGAGGCAAAAGGAAAAATAGAAAGGTCTTTGTTGGAGCAAAGTAATACAGAAACAGGAGGCTAGTTTGAATAGAAGAAATATCTCTTCCTTTAGGAAACAATGTGTGAATACAATCTGACAGAGAGAAGAGCCATCTGATATTTATAGAATAAATGGAAAGGAATCTTATGAGGGTGTGAGCAATTCATTTAAATTGTGTTTTAAAATAGGTATAGAGGAAGTAGCATTATGGCATAAAGAATTAACTACTGCCTACAGTGCTGGCACCCCATATTGGAGTGCCAGAAGGAATATCAGGCCCCTGTCTTTAGCCTGGCCCAACATTGACCACTGCATTTACTTCATAAGTGAATTAGCAGATAGAAGATCTCTTACTCTCTCTCTCTTTCCTTACCCCTCTCTGTTATTCCACCTTTCAAATAAATAAATTTTTTAAAAATGAAAATAGGTATGGAATACCTATGTAAGATAATGCATGAAATAAATGGAGCTATGACTTTACCAGGAATTATTAATTCAATAAGAACTATTAAATTTTGATTGATATTGGAAATCATGATGTGAACAAATTAATCCATTTTTCCCCAGTGATTTTTATGTGCAGAAACAATGAAATGAATAGCACTACTTAGCCTGAAAGCTTGACTTCATTAATCTTAGGTCACTTTACAACACCTAGTGACTAATTCAGCCTACCATAGTAGGGTCTGCGAATGGAAACCTCAGAAAAATAATGCCTCCTATCGTAAGTCCACCTGAACTCAAAACAGGCTTACCTTGGAGGTCTGGTGGGTTTGGTTTCAGATCACTACAATGAACTGAATATCATAATAGAGTAACATATTTTTTTGGCTTCCCAATGTATAGAAAAATATGCACATACTAAACTGGGGTGTATGAGGTGTGCAATAACATTATGTCTAAAAAGCACTGTACATACTTTGATTAAAACTAACTTATTGCTAAAAATGCTAACAATCATCTGAGCCCTCAATGAGGTGAACAGTCTTGCCTCAATGTCGATGGCTGCTCATTGTGGCAATTTTGCTGCATTAACTGACTTTTCCTTTCACAAAAGATTGCACTATAGCATGCATGCTATGCTGTTTGATAGCATTTTGCACACAATGGAGCTTCTTTCAAAATTGGAGTCGACTCAAATCCTGCCACTGTTTCAGCAACTAAATGTATGTAATATTCTAATTACTTAATGGACCAGTTCAACAGTGCTCATAGTGTCTCCATCAGGAGTAGACTCTAGCTCAAAGAAGCCATTTGTTTTGCTCATCCATATGCAGCAACTCCTCATCCATGAAAGATTTTAGCAGTTCAGGCACATCTTCATGCTCCGCTTTCAGTTTTAGTTCTCCTGCCATTTCCATGACATCTGAAACAGCTTCCTCCACTGGGTCCCTTCAGGTCATCCATGAGGGCTGAATTAGTTTCTTCCAAATTTATTAACACTGACATTTTGAAGACCTCCCATGAATCACAAACATTCTTCATAACATCAGAATGGTGAACCCTGGGGCTGGCTCACTTGGTTAATCCTCGCCTGCGGCGCTGGCATCCCATATGGGTGCTGGGTTCTAGTCCCAATTGTTCCTCTTCCAGTCCAGCTCTCTGCTGTGGCCCTGGAAGGCAGTGGAGGGTGGCCCAGGTGCTTGGGCTCCTGCACCTGCATGGGAGACCAGGAGAAGCACCTGGCTCCTGGCTTCGGATCAGCATAGCGCGCCATTTGTGGGGTGAACCAAGGAAGGGAAGACCTTTCCCTCTATCTCTCTCTCTCACTGTCTAACTCTACCTGTCAAAATAAAAAAAAAAAATGGTGAATCTTTTCGAGAAGGATTTCTAATTTTTTTTAAAGATTTATTTATTTATTTGAGAGTTAGGCTTGCAGACAGTGAAAGGGAGAGACAGGGAGAAGGGTCTTTCATCTGCTGGTTCACTTGCCAATTGGCCGCAATAGCCGGAGCTGCCCAATCTGAGGCCAGGAGCCAGGAGCTTCCTCCAGGTCTCCCACATGGGTGTAGAGGCCCAAGGACTTGAGGCATATTCTACTGCTTTCCCAGGTCACTAGTAGAAAGCTAGATCAGAAGAGGAGCAGCCAGGACTCGAACTGGTGCCCATATGGAATGCCGGCACCACAGGTGGCAGCTTTACCCGCTATGCCACAGTGCCGGCTTCTAGAAGGTTTTCTATTTGCTCATGTCCATCAAAGGATTCACTATATACAACAGCTATGGCTTCATGAATTTTCCTTATGTTCTAGCATTTGAAAGTCAAAATTATTCCTTGACCCATGGGCTGCAGAGTTGATTCTGTGTTCACAGGTATGAAAACAACACTGGTTTCATTGTACATCTCCATCAGAACTTGTGGGTAACCAGGTGCATTGCCAATGAGCAGTAATATTTTTAAAGGAATCTTGATTTCTGAGCAGTAATTCTCAACAGTGGACTTAAAATATTCAGCAAACCCTGCAGATGTGCTGTCATCCTGGATTTGTTGTTCCATTTATACAGCACAAGCGAAATAGAATTAATATAATTATTATGGGCCTAGGATTTTCAGAATGGTATGGTAAATGTGCAGTGGCTTCAACTTAAAGCCACCTACTGCATTAGCCAGTAACAAGAGAGTCAATCTATCTTTGGAAGCTTTGAAGGCAGACATTGACTTCTCCTCCCAAGCTATGAAAGTCCTAGATGGCATCTTATCTCAGTATAGAGCTGTTTCATCTGTTGATAATCTGTGGCTTAGGATAGCAACCTTTGTCAATTTTCTTAGCTAGATCTTCTGTAAATCCTGCTACAGCATCCACACCAGCACCTGCTGCTTCATCTTGCACTTTTACATATAATTACATACAGCTCCCTTTGTTAAACTTCATAAATCATCTTATAGCTTTAAACTTTCCTCCTACAGCATCCTCATCGCTTTCAGCCTTCATAGAATTGAAGAGATTCAGGGGTTTCTCTTGCTTTCACTTCAGTTTAAGGGAATGTGCTGGATCATTTGATCTATGCCTAAACCATTAAAACTTTTTCCATTAGCAGTGAGGCTTGTTTGTTTACTTATCATTTGTGTGTTCACTGAATTAGCACTTTTTGCTTCCTTCAAGAATGGTCCCTTTGCATTCCCAACGTGGCTATCCATGGAGTGCAAAAGACCTAGTTTATGGGCTCTCTCAGCTTTAAATTGGCTTCCTGGCTAATCTTAGTCATGTCTGATTTTTAATTTAAATTGGGAGATGTGTGACTCTTCCTTTCTCTTGAACACTTAGAGGTCATTGCAGGATTATTACTTTGTCTTATTTTAATACTGTTGTGCCTCAGAGAACAGGGGAGGAAGTGGAAGAGATAGAGTGAGAAAGAGAGAGAGCGAGAGAGAGAGAGAGATAGATGGGAAAGACTGGTTGATGCAATACTCAGAACACAAACATTTATGGATTAAGTTTGTCATCATATATGAACATGATTTGTGTCGCTCCCCCTCTTCGTGGAGGAGCAACACAGGACCCTGCGCTGTTCTTTCTGTCTGCTCGGCCCTCCCCGGGTTTGCTGCTGGTTCTTCCCGGGTTGGCTACTATCCCTTCCACCTCCGTGGAAGGGCAGTTCCCCCTGGCCACATTCCCCACTTCCGCAGGGGAGCGGCACACCGCCGGCCGGCTTTCTCGGGGGGGCTGCACGGGTGTTCCTTCAGCTAGATGTTCCCCTTAGATGTTCCCGGTGCATGCCGTCTCTCTCCTCCTTTATAGTCCTCCTCTGCCAATCCCAACTCGGCTGCCTACACGCTGAGTACGCTGCTCTCCTCCAATCAGGAGCAAGTCCTACAGTTTATTAGTTGAACTGGAGGCAGCTGTGCGGAAGCTGTTTACTTCTCTCCCAGCGCCATATTGTGGGAGAGCAGATGCACAGAATAAGTCTTAATTCCAGTAACTCAGTCCAGTCCGGATTGCTCCCCACAGATTTGTGACTTACCAAAGCAATTACAATAGTAACATCAAAGAACACTGATCACAGTTCAATGTAACAGATATTATAATAATAATGAAACAGTTTTCAATATTGTGAGAATTAACAAAATGTGATGCAGAAACACCAAGCAAACATATGCTGTTGGAAAAATGGCACCAATAGACTAGCCTGATGTGGGGTTACCCCAGACTTTTAGTCTGTAAGAAACACCTTGTTTACAAAGTGCAATAAATGGGAGCATAATAACACGATATGCCCATGTTCACCATTCTTCTATGCTGGCTCCTACTACAGTTACTTATACTTACAAGATTTTCACAGTTTACCTTTTGTTCCCCTCACCTATGAATACCTTTGTTCACTCTCTCTGAATGACCAGCTCTTAGGATTAAGGATCACATTTAATTAGTTTTTGTGTCCCTAGGCCAGTCTCAAATCCTGATGAAGTGTCACATGACTTGCTAATGCCTTTCTGGCCCAGAGCATAACTCTTAGGGTTCTTGATCAGTTTTGCATTTTCTCCTTGTGTTTTTGGGTCTACACACTATCTTGACAATCTTACATGATAAATCAAGGTTAGTTGCTTGGACATACAACACATGAATAAATACAGCAGTAACTCTAAATGGTTTACCAAGTCATTTTTTTTCCTGTAGTTTACATTTCAAGAAAAATTCTTTCTGTTCCCAACAAAAAAATCTATAAAGATAAATATTTTCCCAAACTTCAAAGAGTTCATGTAAAAAGAACATCAGATTATTTATGTGCTAATGAGAATCATGTGGGTTACATTTCCTTAAAAATAAAGCTATTTTTTAAATGTGAGGAGAAGGAACTAGAAATAATTACTGGATCCTAGTGTAGCAAAACCATGTGGTATTTGAGATGCTTGTGTCTGAACCAATGAGTGACATAGTGAGTCTAGTATTCAGAGAGCAGCATCCGTGATCTGCGCACTCAGACCCCAGAGGGGGAGGCCCAAGAGTAGGATGACTGTGTTTCTTGAAGTGGCAGAGAAGGAAAGGGGAGGCGTGAGACTGTCCATTGTTTTAAAAAGGTAAAAGCCTCCCGCACAGGCTCTTCTGATTATTTGGTTCTAATATTACTGCTTTTGCTGGGCGACAAGTAAAGGGTGGGGTGTGCCATTTTAAGACAGATTCTGGGGGGGCCAGCGCTGTGGCTCACTTGGTTAATCCTCTGCCTGAGGCGCTGGCATCCCATATGGGCACCTGGTTCTAGTCTCGGTTGCTCCTCTTCTAGTCCAGCTCTCTGCTGTGGCCCAGGAGGGCAGTGGAGGATGGCCCAAGTGCTTGGGCCCTGCACCTGCATGGGAGACCAGGAGGAAGCACCTGGCTCCTGGCTTCGGATTGGCGTAGCTCTGGCTGCAGTGGCCATTGGAGGGGTGAACCAATGGAAGGAATACCTTTCTCTCTGTCTCTCTCTCTCTCTCACTATCTAACTCTGTCAAAAAAAAAAAAAAAAAAAAAAAAAAAAAAAAAAAAGAGGGATACTGGTCCTTAGGAAGAGATCGGTACATTTTGTTGACTGTCTCTGGGCAGATGGCTCAAGACTCTACGAAGTCTGTAAGCAGACACCATTGTTCCTGTCAGCATTTACCTGTACATGGGAAAGATTAATTATTGGGCAGATCTGCAGTTCTCTGTCAATAGCTCTTTGTTTCTTGGCCAGGAGTACATGCTCAAGTTCTACACAGGGTGAACTAGACCTGCTGGATAGTTAATGTTCAGTAAGTAATCTTCAAAGCAAAAACAGATGATAGATATCTACAGATAAATGCCTCACCTCTTTTCTCCTTGGTTGAGGTAACTGGGGTGTATTCTAAATGGTGTCCCCAGTCACCCCCAGGAATGAGTTCCAGTTGCTTACTTTGGTAATTATCTTGGTAGTACACCATTTGTTGTCTTCTCTCTTTTTTTTTATGTTTTTGACAGGCAGAGTGGACAGTGAGAGAGAGAGACAGAGAGAAAGGTCTTCCCTTTTCTGATGGTTCACCCCTCAATGGCCGCTGCGGCCGTTGTGCTGAGGCCTGCACACTGTGCTGATCCAAAGCCAGGAGCCAGGTGCTTCTCCTGGTCTCCCATGCAGGTGCAGGGCCCAAATACTTGGGCCATCCTCCACTGCACTCCCGGACCACAGCAGAGAGCTGGACTGGAAGAGGAGCAACCAGGACAGAACCTGGCGCCCGACCGGGACTAGAACTCCGGGTGCCGGCACCACAGGAGGAGGATTAGCCTAGTGAGCTGCGGCGCTGGCCCTTGTTATCTTCTCTTATGTGTCTTATTTCCTTTATTTTTCTTAAATTGTTTTAAAGATTTATTTGTATTTATTTGAAAGGTGAAGTTGGGGAAGGAAGAGAGAGAGAGAAATAAAGAGAGGGAGAACGAGAATTCTTCCATCTATCCTCTAAGTGGCTGGAAGTGACAGTGGCCAAGTCAAGCCAAAGTTGGGAGCCACTAGCTTCCTCTGGGTCTCTCATGTGTATGCTTTCCCAGGCCACTAGCAGGGAGCTAGATCAGAAACAGCGTAGTGGGGACTCGAACTGTTACCCATATGGGATGCGAGCATGGCAGATGGCAGCTTCACCTGCTATGCCACAATGCCAGTCCCGTGTGTCCTATTTCCAATGCATTAACAGCATTTCCTGGAATCACTTCTGAAATAAACTACTTGAACCTAAATCTTTTCTCCAGCTCTACTTCTGGAAGATAACAAACCAAAAGAAGTCTACACATATCAAGGTGTATTCTTGACTATTGAGAACTAGAGCAATGCCTATGATATGATACAGATAACAATAACCTCAGAACTTACCCTATGAGGATGCATGGAGCCAGCAGTCTCTCAAAGCATTTATGTAAATATCATTTGAGATTCTTATTTTATTTGCTATTGTTTAGTATTATTCATCCCTTTATGAAGTTTTGTTAAATGTACCACTCTAGACTCAAATACAAGAGTCTGTCACAAAGTTTGTAGAACACTGGAAAGAGTAAGTTTGTGGGCAAAAACTTTAGACATCTATTCATACTTCTTTTATAATATACATTTTCCAGGAACCTTTTAGAGACCTCTCACAGGCATGCATTTCATTTTTTGCACCATAGTAAACTTATCTTTTATTTCCATATTCTATAACCTTTTTGAGATACCTCCATAAACTACGAATCATTGAAAGAAGGATTTGTGCTTATCCTGTGCTAGAGTAAAAGAGGAAACAATCATTCTCCCTGGAACAATTTTGAGGATGGCTTTGGGGAAATTCTCCAAGGGGAATGATTCTGAGGTGATATGAACTTGAACAGTCATATTGCTCTTCCTTCTTAGAGGAAACCACAACTACAACCTCAATTATTTAAGTATTAACAGATCCATTTTTTTCAAGTATCCCCTCACAATTTGAATGTACTCTATATGTATTGGTTGTATGGATTCAGACCCATGCTGGTAGGCTACTTGCACACCATTCCTCTGCTTTCCCACTTTTCCATGACTTTCCCTGCCCCATTTCTGGTACCCTGATCTATGTCTGTTGCTCCAAACTCATTCTTTCCTGACAATATAGATGCACAACATATCTAGTGGCATAGACATATATCTCGGACTTTCGCACTCTTAAAAATGATTAAAGGCAAGCTAAAGCTTTTTTTCAGCATGACCATTTCAATAGGAAATATTTCATTGGCTTAAAATATTTCAGGACATTTTACTGTTTTCCAACATAAAATTTTTACTTACTCCAAGAAATATTTTGTCAAAATATTTACTTCTAACTGTCATGTGCTTTTGTAGTAATGTACTAAGATTTTTGCTGATTGCCTCACAAAGCTACAATATCATGGTGTTAACAGCTGCACTCTCATCTGGAGCCCAGGGTCCTCTTCCAAGCCCATTGCTGGCAGAATTGAGTTCTTAGAGCTGTAGAACTGTAATTTGATTTTCTTGCCAGAGGTCAAATGAAGTCCATACTCATCTCTTGGCCACTGTCAGGACAGATTATCTGAATGGATTTGACCTAATCACATGACCCTTTATCTCATTCAAGAGGTTAGAGACAGGGGTGAAATTCATCACAGTCACCATCTCAGGGATTATCCAGGGCAAATAAAGTAGTCTTTGGGAAACTCTAAGAACTCTTTAAGAACCTCCCTTGCTCACTCTTTGAGTTTCCCTCCAGGCCTGGGTTCCCCCTAACAGGTGCAACACCCACAGCAACTCAACAAGCTCAAGACTGCCCAAGACAACTTCTTTTGCAAGGAGGCCCCTAAGATATCATCAAAATAAATTTTACTGACATTAATAAAAGTAAAATAAGGAGCAATACCTTAAAGGCCCTACCCTCCCAAGCCCAGGGTTCACAATAGTTCTTTCAATGGCTTATCTGAGTAACAGGTGTGTTCCAAGGCACACCCTGTTGGATAACTCTCCAGGAAATATAACATGATTGTGACAGCCTTGGGTTCTTGGATATAGCCTCCAGTAAAGAAAAAAAATTCTGAAATTAATCTCTGCTTGTATTTTCGCCAAAACATTCCCCCAAGGTAGGGAAGTAAAGAGCTTGGCTACCTCCTGAATAGGGAAGAGAAAATAAAGGAAGAAACAATATTCATTAATATCTCAAAAATCATTCTGTTATCCACAATTTTCAAAATGGCACAATTATCTTTTCTTTGGAGGAGAGGGTTACTGTGACTGTGTCACTCCCATATAAACAAGTAGACTTCATTCACCTGAGTCAATTCTAAACAAGCTAGGGTTATATTTGGAATCACAAGATCTAATACTACCTGCTGTTCCCAGTTCTGTGGCCCACCTGAGGTTCTTGAGAACTTTTTCAGCAGACAAAGCTCCAGTGATCCATGGGCTTCTCAATAGGCCCTGCCTCCTAAGGTTGCACCACTTTTCAACAACCCCACATGAGGTTCAAGCCTTTGAAAACACATGGACATTTGCGGGAAGCAAACAACTATTCAAATCATTCCACTCCTTAGATGCAAGTAGAGAATCATCTTATCTAGAAGGCTTGGAGCCTGCATTGTGGAACAGTAGGCTAAATTGGCACTTGTAGCACCAGCATCGCGTATCAGGGTGCCAAGTCTGAGTCCTGGCTGCTCTGCTTTCAAGTTAGCTTCATGCTAACACACCTGGGAATGCATAAAAAAAAAAAAACAATCCAAGTACCTGGGTCCCTGATGCCCATGTGGAAGACCTGGACAGGGTTCCTGGCTCTGACTTTGATCTGGCCTAGCCCTGGCCAATGGGGTCATCTGGGGAGTAGACCAGCATATGGAAGATCTCTCTCTTTCTCTATCATTCTTCCTTTTAAATAATAAATGAGTGATGAATAAATATCCTATGTTTTGTTTAATGTCACTCCTCTGGATGATTCTAATATCCTGTGTTATAAGTCTGTTTCCTTCTTTTAGATGTCTGCCCAGTGGTTTACAAATTTTTATCATGTTATCAATAACACACTGCTGAATGTGCACCTGAATAGATATTTACATGTGCATGTCTATATTTGCATATAGACATACCCTGTTCTATAAGTTTTGTATTGTACATTATAAAGTATTTGTAAAAATAGACATCTTAAAGACTAAATGGTGACACAATAAGAAAATTTATGTCATTTAAAAATGTTTCAATGCATTGACAAGCACATTTTCCTACAAATTTGGCAATATATTTCATAGGAAAATGTGACTTAATTGGTTTGTTAATTTGAACATCTTTAATTATGTGAAATATAGATTTAAAAGATTTAAAAAGCCAAAAAAAGAAAAGATAGATTAATTGGACTTCATCAAACCTTTGCTCAAAAGAAAGAGACTTCTATACTAAGTGGATAATTACTAAAACTGAACAATGTGAAAACAACAGCAAATACCTTTTTTAACAAATAGAGAAAAGACTTAAGCATACAATTAATAAAGTAATACATATATAAATGTCCAATGAGCATGAAGAAACGTTCTCAATAACATTTATCATGAATGAAATGCCAAATAAAACCACAAGGACATACCACTTCACTCTCACTAAAAGGTTAAAATGCAAAGCTGGACAAAAGCTGGAGACTTTGTGAAATGGATGTCAGTGTCTTGCACAGCTTAGAACATTCTCATGAAGTTAAACATACACCAATCCTGTGACCCACTAGAAAGAACAATAGATTTACAAAACAAGACTTAGATAAGAATATTAAATTTTATATATAATAGGTAAATATAATAAGCCACCAAATGTCCATAAAATGGTAAATAAATTTTTTTAAACATGGTCTTTCCAAATAATGGAATATTATCCGGCACTAAAAGGGACCAAACTACTGATCCATGCCCTAATAAAAAGGCAGTTTTTAACTTTTATTTAATAAATATAAATTTTAAAATTGCAACTTTTGGATTGTAGTGGTTTTTCCCCCCCATCACCTCCCTCCCACCTGCAACCATCACATCTCCCACTCTGTCTCCCATCCCCTTCACATCAAGATTCATTTTCAATTATCTTTATATACAGAAGATCAATTTGGCATATATTAAGTAAAGATTTCAACAGTTTGCACCCATACAGAAACACAAAGTATAAAGTACTGTTTGAGTACTAGTTATACCATTAATTCACATAGTACAACATATTAAGGGCAGAGATCCTACATGGGGAGTAAGTGCACAGTGACTCCTGTTGTTGATTTAACAATTGACACTCTTATTTATGATGTCAGTAATCACCCTAGGTTCTTGTCATGAGCTGCCAAGGCTATGGAAGCCTCTTGAGTTCGCCAACTCCAATCTTATTTAGACAAGACCATGGTCAAAGTGGAAGTTCTCTCCTCCCTTCAGAGAAAGGTACCTCCTTCTTTGATGGCCTGTTCTTTCCACTGGGATCTCACTCACAGAGATCTTTCATTTAGGTTTTTTTTTCCCCCCCAGAGTGTCTTGGCTTTCCATGCCTGAAATACTCTCATGGGGTTTTTAGCCAGATCCGAATGCCTTAAGGGCTGATTCTGAGGCCAGAATGCTGTTTAGGACATCTGCCGTTCTATGAGTCTGCTGTGTATGCTGCTTCCCATGTGGAAACAAGAGAGGGAGGAGATGTATAGTTCAGCACATGTTCAATCAGACTCATCCCTAATTGGAGAGTTAGAAACATACCAGGGGATTCCAATTCAATCCCATGAAAGTGGCATGTACCAATGCCATCTCACTAGTCAAAGTGATCAGTTTCAGTTCGTAATTGATCATAATGATAGGAATAAGAGTCAAAGGGATCACATAAACAAGACTAGTGTCTGCTAATACTAACTGATAGAATTAAAAAAGGCCTTTAAAACACTAAGCTGAGGAGGTCAGACGCATAGAATGTATATTGGATGATGCCTTTTATATCAATTTCTAGACCAGGCAAAACCAGGGAAAAGAAATAAGAATGGTGGCTTTCTCTAGAGTGGTAGGATTGACTAGGATAGAGCTTGAGAGTATTTTCCGAAATAGTAAGTGTTCTTCTTGATAGAGTGTGAGTTTCATGAGAGTGAGCATTTGGCCAAACCTACCTCACTGTACAGGAAAGTGCTGCACAAAACAAGGACAAGATGAACCAAAAGCAAAAATTAGTTTAAAAAAGTTACCCACAAGATACTGTAAAGGGAATAAGTACATAGAGTACAAGGATCAAGAACTTCCCAGTGTATACTGTTTTGTTGATTCAATTTTGGGAACATTAATATTTTCCATAATTGTAAAACAAAATTCATTTGAAAAGTAACACCTATACAATGAATGATAAATGCATCACATAAGTTAACTGGGCATTGCAATTCTTGGACAATCACAAAAAAGGAACTAGGGGAATTTCTTGCTACTTATTTCAAGTAAGTTTAATTGTAACTGTATGCTCCCAGTGGACTATATACTCAAACACACAATTATTTATATTGTTGATGATAGTGTTGGTTTTTATCATTCAGAGGTTGCTGTGTGTGTTCTGCAGAATAACTCAAATGTGGATGTTTTGGGGACCAGGATCCTCAGACTAGAGGAAAGGTGATGCAAATTAAGATCAGTGAGGTTAATCCCAAATGGGTAAGTCCAGAATATGAATTATTGAGGTCACTAAGGATTTAAGATGCAATGTCCCATCTTAAAAAATGCATCGTTATTCTAAAAACATGTATGTTACAATGATCAACATAGTAGTAAGAAATGCCTCTGACATCCAGATTATAATTTCTAATATTTGTCACAAATAGGAAATAGGATACTTTTGAAAAAGACTGAACTCAGATCTGAAGAAAAAAGGGAGGATCAAAAGAGCTTTCAAAGTCTTCAGGAAGGGATCAGATACAAAAGGCTCAGAAATAAAATTATAGAGTCATTACTCAACAGAAAGAAAAAGATGCAATGGACCAAAATATAGCAAGGGGCTGGCGCCGCAGCTCACTAGGCTAATCCTCCTCCTTGCCCCGCAGGCACACCGGGCTCTAATCCTGGTCGGGGCGCCGGATTCTGTCCCGGTTGCCCCTCTTCCAGGCCAGCTCTCTGCTGTGGCCAGGGAGTACAGTGGAGGATGGCCCAAGTCCTTGGGCCCTGCACCCCATGGGAGACCAGGAGAAGTACCTGGCTCCTGCCATCGGATCAGCCGCGGCGGCCATTGGAGGGTGAACCAACGGCAAAGGAAGACCTTTTTCTCTGCCTCTCTCTCTCTCACTGTCCACTCTGCCTGTCAAAAAAAAAATATATATATATATATAGTAAGGATGCTTAAGTCCATAAACACAAAGTGCTTTTTCAAACTTCTTTGGAGGAGAGGGCATTGGGCACAGTGCTTACCACATCACATTCCATATTAGAACGTGTGGTTTAAATCCTATTTCTGCTCCCAATTTCAGCTTTGTACTAACCCACACTGGGAAAGCACTGGTCAAGGCTTTCATACTTTGGTCTCTGCCACCCATGTGGAAGGACAGGATTGGGTTCCTGGCTTTGGCCTAGGCCATCCCTAGTGTGTCTCTGTCTCCCTTTCGGTCTCACTCTCCATCTCTGTCACTGCCTTGTAAATAAAAAAAGTATATTAAAAAATTTGTTAAATGTATTGGACTTCTTTGAATGATGTGGGGGAAAGCGATCATGCTGTCAAACACTAATAAATAAAAAGGAAGACTATGATATTATCTTGCCTGTCCTAGAGTAAGTGTACCTCAAGGTGACCTAATAGTTTATGTAGTTGTTTCTCTGTATAGAATGACAGAATTACAATATCATCATTTTGTGGCTTTGACGAACTGTTGGATCTAAGCAATTAGAAATAACAATTAAAATAAAGAACAAAATATGTAACTCCTAACTGAAGCATAAAATATTGTCTGCGAAGCATTCTTGCCAAATACTTAACCTGAATCCAATCCCATGAAGCCACAGGCCCACAACAAGTTTATAGGATCTCCATTTAAACAAAATGTTTCTGTGTATTTGTAAGACACTGAGGGAATTTTGAAAGAGTGATGATATAATGATACACAAATCTAAATGGTAGAAGCCATTGCAGTTGTGAAAAAAACTCATTTTTCAACCTCATTTGTAGATTATGCAAACTTGTTCAACTGTGGCTAATAACTTTTCACTTCCCTTGATGTCACTAGTTTTCTTGGGAATGCAGCAAATTTTTAATTTGAAAATTTTAATAAAAGGATAAAATCCACAAGGGCTCTTTATTTGGAAAATGTAAGTTAAAAAAATGTTTGGAAATACAGTCTCAGAATAAACATATTCCAAACACTTGCAAAATCCAAGTTACTTAACCTGAAAAAAATTCTTATTTTCTGTTTCAAAGTTACTTTTCTATAATAAGTATCTCTGAAAATGAATTATTTAAGAATGTAATTTTTAAACTGTATCCATGAGATATACTAGAAATATCCTTTTGTCAATGCATTTGGAATGCTCTTCTATGCTGAAGAGTAACTTTAGAGATGAACTTGCACTCCAATATCACTTTTTAAAAAGGACTCTCCAAAGTATTTTAAAGATTAAATGTATTTTAGAACTCCTGTTTTTATGAAGAGGGTTTTCTTTAAGAGTTTATGCTCTTGGGGCCAGCACTGTGGTGTGGCGGCTTAAACCGCCACTTGCAGTGCTGGCATCCCATTTGAGCACCGGTTCGAGTCCTGGCTGTTCCACTTCCAATCAAGCTCTCTGCTGTGGACTGAGAAAGCCGTAGAAGATGGCCCAAGTCCTTGGGTCTCTGAACCTGCATGGGAGACCCAGAGGAAATTCCCGTCTCCTGGCTTTGGATCAGTGCAGCTGTGGCCATTACGGTCAATTGGGGAGTGAACCAGCTGATGGAAGACCTCTCTCTCTCTGCCTCTTCTCTCTGTGTGATTCTGACTTCCACATAAATAAATAAATCTTAAAAAAAAAGAGTTTATGCACTCTATGCATTTCTGGATTTATGCCCTTTTTTTTTCTCTTAGCAGTTTGCTTATGAAGAATTCAGGAAATGATGTCCTTGTCTCAACATTTCACCGGGATCCTTTTGTAAAACTCCAGTAAAAAGCAACTGCTTCCTCAGTAGTTACAGTTCACAGTTATTTTCACAAAACTTTGTTTTATTAAGAAAATAAATTTCTGCTGAGGCTGTATCATCTCTGCTACATCTCAAGTTCTTTGATATTTTATAAAAGTCCATAGTTCTTTGCTGTATTTTGTGATTGAAACAGAATTGAGAAAACTATCAGCTAAGACATGTTATAAACATTTGTGCCTTCATCCAATGACCTTGCAAAATTGCCACATGGGATGACTTTTTTCTACTACTTGTGTCTACTCATCTGTCTCAGGATTCAGCATCTTCCAATGAATTTATGACAAAGGAATGCATTTAAATATGTAACTATATTTTTATTTGTCTTCTGTGTGTTATTTTAGTTGTTATTGTGGCAGAAATAATAAACATGTCCCTAAACATATTTAACTTTCTGTCATCAATAAGTAACAGATCTCAAGAAGACTTTTACATTTTGTTATATTTAGTAACAAAGGTTCAAGTCTGATTGTATGTGTTATGACTTTAAATATTACATCAAGGTCACAGTGTCTGTTTTTTAAGTTTTGACTTCTTTCCTCACAATTTCTGACTAAATGCAAGAGAATAAAATGACCAGGATTCATACAGATGGTTAGTACACCTAAATTTCTTTGTACTTGGGCATTTTATGTTACAAAATAAACAGAAATAGATATTTGCAGGCCCATGGTATAGAAACCTGACTTTGAAACCACTCCTTTTACTTCTAAGCTTCTGGTAGGAATGAAGTTTTATTCCTTTTTGCAATCCTAGACCAAAGTTATGTGTTTGGCACATGCTAAATAATTGTTTATAGAGCTCAAAAGAACTGGAATGTTAGATATAAAGTTGCACATATTCTAAATCTTTCAAGTGATGGAAATCTAATTTACTTTTAAGGTTCATTTCTTTTACCTTTTCAAAAATACTGTTCAGGAGTGGGCACCGGGCCTAGTGATTAGGATGCCCGTGTTCCACATCGGAGTACTTAGGTTTCACTCCAGCTGCCTACTAACCTAGACCCTGAGCGTCACTGGTGACGGCCCAAGTAATTGGGTTTGTGACACTCATGAAGGAGACTGGGATTGTGATCTCGCTTCCTGGCTCTGGCCCTATCCTGATTCTGGTCGTTGCAGGCATGTGGGAAGTGAATCATCCAATGGGAGTTCTTTGTGACTTTCTCTTTGCCACTCAAATAAAGAAGTTTTAAAAAGCACCATTTATATATATAGTAGGGTTTAATAATAATACCACTTTCATTAAATGGAGCTATTTTTTTATTTATGTAAAGGGAACAAATTTCATATATTTCGTATATACACTTTCATGAGCATAGTGATACTTCCCACCATACCCTTCCTCCCTCCCTTCCTTATCCCCACTCTTCCTCCTCCTTCTTTTATTATATTTCTTTAAATTTTTCAATTTTCTTTATAATCATAAGCTTAACTTCACTGATCCTCAAGAGTGTAAAGAGGTATAAAACAAAATTAAATCTAAATATATCAAATTCATTCATATACATTATATTGTTTTTGCACTCTGTATACTAGTTACTGCAAATCATGGAAAGTATATGATATTTGTCTTTTGGGGGCTGACTGATTTCACTACGCATAATGGAAGACAGAATTTCATTCTTTTTTGGGGCTGAGTACTATTCCATCATATATATATATATATAATCTATTTTATATATATATATATATATATATATATCACAATATCCAGTCATCAATTGATGGGTATCTGGGTTGATTCCATGTCTTAGCTATTGCAAGTTCAGCTGCTATATTTTTCAACATAGTTCTTAAAAATTCCTGATAAAAAAATAGAAATCTGATTCTGAATGTTACATGTATTTGCTATCTTTCCTACTCTCAATGTCATTTCCAACATTTAAGGAAGCAGAAGTCAAACCACAAAACCATTACTGAGGCATGATATGTGTGCTTCTCTTGGATATTTAATGTCTATGACCAAAACAAATAATACTTCTTTGCTTCCACTTAATTATATTACTAGGGTTAGTCTCTAAAAACATGCCTGAAATTTAAGATCTCCCCATTATTAACCACTGTTTATTGGCTTTAAATAATAGACTTGAAGCTATAAAAGAAAGTATACTTTTTACCTTAAGGGTTTGCTGGGTAACTTAGACCAGAAGGTCACTTGGAAATGTTTCAGAGCAGAGCTCCAATTTTAGCTGCATTTGTAGTTCACAAATGCAATTATAAAAAGCCAATAAGCCCTAAGTTATGACACTTGAAATCCCAAATTCCAACCAGTCACTGTTTATAGCACACCCACTGAGTGGAAAATGCTGTAGTGGCACCACACATAAAAACAAAGTAAGCATTTTATTACAAGGAATGAACATTCAGTTGGGATACCACTGTGTCAAACCTCCAATATCACGCTAGTCATTTGGATATAAAGTTGAATGGCATGTTAATAAGTGAACTCAACTGAGTATTTTGTTTCTCTAACACTAAATACTTGTCCAGGATTCTGTCCTTGGTGGACCCTGAGGAAGGAGCGTTGCTCGATTATGAGCATTGAAATGGAGCTTGTTCATCATAACCTCCTCCCCTGTCATTGTAATGCAAAGGCCAGTTTCCCAGATTCTACTTGCAAAAAGCCTCTTAATCTATCTCCAGTGAAACAGTGAATGGGATTAGCGCCTGATTCCCAAGGAGAAGAGTGAAACTGTCAAACAAAGAAGGGAAAGCTGTTCCAACATTGTGGGAAGGCTACCTCAAAAATGAAGGGCATCTGCAATGAGAGATAAAGGGGTGCTGCCTTCCTAGGGGTCGTGGTACATCTCTGAGCAACACATACTACTAACAAGTATGCTGGGACTGATGGCGGATGCAGCCCAGAAAGACGGAATGGTCAGGGAACCAGTGTCAATTAAACACACATCCAAAAAGGCGACCAGCAATTCCACTCACGTTCCAGGAGGACCTTGATTATGACTATGACTATGTATCTGGGTAAGTGTATGGAAGTCAGTTTGGGGGAACTTTGATACGTGGCCTAGGGGAAGGAAATATTCATGGTAACCTTTCGTTGCAGTTGGGGCAAATGTCAGAGGACCCAAAATTATTTTAGGAAATCCTATCATGAAAAGGGCAGAATAACAGCAAACCCAGGTCTGGTATGGGGTAGGAGTACAGGTAGAGGAGGTAAGCTAACTGAAGACTGGAGACATTCTCCTGTCAAAAACATTCAAGAGCAAGTGCTGATTTCAGAGGTCAATGTCAGGTTGATAGGAGGCTGAGATTTCCTTTTCTCCCACCTTAAGTAGAAAACACAGAGGCACCAGAGCCCTTCTGGGAGAGTAGTTGTGGGTAAGAAGGGGTTTGGAAGCAATCTTCTGCAAACTTTGTTTGTTAAAGGATAAAAAGAGTAAATATTAGGCACAAAAATGATATTGGCATGTTTTCTGTTCTATTGAGTTTGGGTTTTTGTGGAGAAGGCTTACCAAATCAGGACAAAAAGAAATTAATGATGTGGTTTCAGATAACCAAGAGGCTATCAAGAAATCAGAGCAGAGTAGTACTGAGGAACAAAGCAATAGGGGATGAAGGGGCTATTTTAGAGCAAATGTCAGGATTCTAAGAGGGCTTTAAAGGGACAGGGATTGCGTGAAGAAATGAAAGAAGAAATGTCTAGGGACAAAGAAACGTAGATGAGGAAGCAGCAAGCAAAAAGCCCTAGAGGCAGGCGCCAGCTCAGTGTGCTGTGGATGGGAGTGGGAGCCGTCATGGATGTAGCAGAGTTTGGTGGCAACCATGTCATCATGTAGGTCTCAATGGGGTACTTTTGTATGTAGGCTTTGTTCCAAGTGCCATGGGAAGCACTTGAGGCTTTTAAGCATAGAGCAACGTGATCTGATTTAATTTTTCTAAATTATCTCAGTGTTTCAGCTTTGTGATGAAAGCTATGACTGGCTCTGTGGTTCCCTTTAGCCCTTTCTTATCAATGATGCCACCATGATACACGGCATATGCACACCGCTTCCTGAATATTGCTGCGGAATCTTCTACCATGCAGAGCTTTAAACTCTTTGGAGCGTAGCTATGGAGGAAACTGTTAGAGCATAATGAATAAAAATAATCTGGAAAGGTGAATTCTATGAAGCTAAACTTTCAAGGTTTATGAAGTTCCCCAGTGAAGTCATTTTGTGGATGCAGAATGAAGTAACAAAGGAGCACACCTGTCTTTTAAAAAAATCAGCCCTGAAATACCTCAGTGATGATCAGAATAAAAATCCATTGGAACAGAAGAAATCTGGTGGGAAATGGGAGCTTCTTGGTTCAGGGGCTTTGCAAGTTGGATGTCTTCTTTTTTAGACAACAGAGGTACATTTCCTATTGCAGGCAGTTCCTCCTGTCACGGGTATCCGGAACAAGCACACTTACCGCATGTGCTTAAAACATCACAGTAAGAATTGTCGCTCCCCCTCTTCATGGAGGAACGACACTAAACCCTGCCTAGGCTTCATATCCGAGTCACGGCACCATTATGTCGCTCCCCGTCTTCGTGGAGGAACGACACAGGACCCTGCGCTGTTCTTTCATCTGCTCGGCCCTTCCCGGGTTTGCTGCTGGTTCTTCCCGGGTTGGCTACCGTCCCTTCCACCTCCGTGGAAGGGCGGTTCCCCCTGCCACTTTCCCCACTTCCGCGGGGGAGCAGCACACTGCCGGCCGGCTCTCTCGGGGGCTGCACAGGTGTTCCTTCAGATAGATGTTCCTGGTGCATGTTGTCTCTCTCCTCCTTTATAGTCCTCTTCCACCAATCCCAACTCTGCTACCCACACGCCGAGTACGCTGCTCTCCTGCAATCAGGAGCAGCTCCTGCAGCTTGTCAAGTTGGTGAGAGGCAGCTGTGTAGAAGCTGTTTCCTCCTCTCCCAGCGCCATATTGTGGGAGAGCAGATGCATAGAATAAGTCTTAATTCCAGTAACTTAGTCTAGTCCGAGTTGCTCCCAGTTGCTCCCCACAAGAATAATTTCCAGAGGTCTATCTACATCACAATGACTTTAGTTAAGGACATTATTCCAGTACAGATTGTCCCTGAGATGATAGTTTGAGTTAGTTTTTTGACCCCTCAATGGTGTGAAGTCAATAATAATTCAGTAGCATTTGTACTTGCAATTTTGCATCTTATTCTTGTCCTGGACTAGCGATGTGCTGTAGGATACTCTTTTTGAGAGCCTGAGCAGTGGCAAAAGCCACAGCTCCCAGCCATTCAATCGCCAGGAAAAGCGAACCCATGGATACCACCCACTCTCAGTATGCTGTGTTGCTGAACTGTGATGTTCCCTAACTTCATTAAATGGATTTTCGACTTACAATTATTTTCAATTTTCAGTGGCTTTTCCAGGACATAATCCCATTGTATCTGAGGAACATCTGTTTCGTATACTCGACAATTGCTGAGAGTAGATTTTAAATGTTCTAACCACAAGAGCAAAATGCTAAGTGTTTGAATTGGTATATATGTTAATTAGCTTGATTAGGCATTCTACAATATATACATTTATCAAAATATCCTGTTTTACATTATAAGTGTATATAATTTTATTGGCCAATTGAAAAGCATTATGTACATGTGAAAACATTTAAAATAAAAAGCCCCATTCTGCATACTTTTTTCATTTTCATTCAGCTTCATTATCTGGCTGTGCTAATATTGCCAAAATTTCTAGCCAATTCTAGCTACCAATAAATATAATCTCTTAACCATTTCTGTGCCTGGACTGAGGACTATATTTAGGACAACTAGAAGAGCCTTTAAAGGTGACATTTTCATATGCGGAGAAAATGTTGACTCTCTCCTACTCAGAGTTGTGTCAGGTTGTGCAGATTACCTAACCTGGAAAGTGTGGCTCTTGCCTCGAGGGAATCATTTCTACCTCATAAGGCTATAGTAAGTACAAAGAAAAAAAATGCATGAACTTCCTTCACTTTCCAGCACCCTGGACATGGTTGAAATGATAAATGGTAGGTTTCATTATCAAAGTTGTTAAAAGGATAATTAGCAGTGTCACATAGGGTTTTAATGAAAAGAAAGAACATAGTGAGCTTGTAACCATTTCTGGTGCCTGAACCACCTCAAGAAGTGCAGGCGAGCAGAGAGGGGCTTGGAAGCAAGGTGAAGAAGTGATTGTAGCCTGTGAGTATTTTTAACTAAAACTTACCGAAGTTCACCATAGAATCGCTCAACTTCCCAATGGGTGCTTTAGGAATTAAAAAAAAGAAAGTTAAATAATGAACAAAATAACATGATTAAACGTTTATGGAGAGGAGCAGCCTCTCTGGATGATTTCTTATGACCATCAGTTACACTCACATTTTTTTGTGGCCACGCTTAAGTAAAACCCTAGAAAAGGCATGGGGGTATTTTTCCAACACTTGGCATCAAGATTTCTTTAAAATGACATTTCTTATTTTGAGAAGGAGAATCATATTTTTTTCTTCCAAAAGAGTATAAAGTTTCCTTGGCCTCTACCACCAAACTCTCACCTTCCCCAAAGGCATCTTCAGCAATCTGCAAACTCCTCCATATGGAATGATTTAATTTGGCAAAGGACAAAAATACCAATTAACTTTATTTTAATTGACTCAACTGTGTGATGTCTGGAAAAGTTGATGACTCACAAGAAAGTCTGACAGGAATGTTTTCAGATCAGAGGGAAATTGCAAAACTCTGGCCACACACCAAATAGGCAAACTTTGGCAACATCCTGTAATAAACACCAGGAGAAAATTGTTAGGTATGCAACAATTATTGAGGACAATTTTTAAAGGTTTCCATTGGATAAAATGGTTTTTTTCTTTTTTCATTTAATCTTGAGTGCCTGTCTGGGTTTAGGATTCTTCTTTAGGAGCTACTAATTAGAACCAGACCTGGCCTGAGCATCTCTGAAATTCTGCTAACAGCTGACCATGCTTGTGACATCCACTGTATCCCTTCTATGCAGGGACTTGCCATCAAGAAAAACTCCCTCCACTAGAAACATTCGGGTTGAATTGCAGACTTGCTTTTTTCCCTAGTATGGAGTTACTACTTGTGGATAACCACTATGAAACTCCTGACACGTGAAAGGTCGGAATACTGAGCAAGTATTTAGGATAATGATTGAGCTTAGACTTCAGCACTGACTTAGACTCTTCACTGATTGTCTGTGTGATCTTGAACTTGTTAATTAACCTTTGCAAGCCTTAGTTTCTCATCTGTAGAATGGAGCTAACAATATTAATTCCTATAATGTAGGGCTATAGCAAGAATAAACTAATTGGGGCCAATGTTATGGTACAGCAAGTAAAGCTGCTGTCTGCAAAGCCAGCATCCCATATAGGCACTGGTTCGAGTCCCAGTTGCTCCACTTAGGATATAGCTCCCTACTAATGGCCCGGGAAAAGGAGTGAAGATGGCCCAAGTGTTCGGGTCCCTGAATCCACATGGGAGACCTGGATGAAGTTCCAGACTCCTGTTTTCAGCCTGGCCCAGCACTGGCCATTGCAGCCATCTGGGAAGTGAACCAGCAGATGGAAGATCTCTGTCTCTCTCTCTCTGAGTCTCTCCCTCTCTCTGGAACTCTTTCAAAATAAATAAATAAGTCTGTTAAGAAAAAGAATAAAGCAAATCACAAAATGTGTTTAAACATTATTTGATAAATTCTCAAAATAATTATACTATTTGATAGATGAAAATTAGAATAAGAATACTGATTTTATTTATACACATTGGATTAGACATACAATCATATTAGCAATTTTAATTACAGACTAATTAAAAAATTTGATCCCTTCTTGCAAATATTACTTAGTTTTAATTTGTAAAATGTATGAAAATTTAGTCTTAGCACTCAAACCAGTCAAAATGTCTGAACCAATTTTGTCTGCAAACATTAACTCAGGTTGATTTGATTCTGATATCAAATAATTTTGTCTTTGTTTCTGAAGCCTAATTCATTGGAACTGGGACAGGGCCACTATAAGAAAGGTAATAGAAGGGCCAGCGCCATGGCACAGTAGGTTAATCCTCCGCCTGCAGTGCTATATGCAGTCCCATATGGGCATCGGTTCTAGTCCGGTTGCTCCTCTTCCAATCCAGCTCTCTGCTATGGCCTGGGGAAGCAGTAGAGGATGGCCCTAGTGCTTGAGCCCCTGCATCGACGTGGGAGACCTGGAGGAAGCACCTGGTTCCTGGTTTTGGATCGGCACAGCTCTGGCCATTGCAGCCATTTTGGGGGGTGAACCAGCAGAAGGAAGACCTTTCTCCCTATCTCTCCCTCTCACTGTCTGTAACTCTACCTCTCAAATAAATAAATAAAAATCTTTAAAAAAAAAAAAAAAGAAAGAAAGGTAATAGAACTCTAGCTTACATTTCCTTTATCTGGGCCCGTCTTATCTTTCTAACTATTCAGACTAGTTTACCAACCCCTCAAAATGATTAATTTGTAAAGAATTATCGTGTTTTAATAAATTTATATATTATATTAACTTATATAAAATAAAACAATACTTGTAAAGCAAGCCAACTCTCTGGACTTCCAAGGGATAGGTTCACTAAATGCTCTCTTCTCTAAAAGACAACCACGGGGACTCCAAAGTAAAACCACTCCCCCCTCAACCTTTCCAGAGTAGTGACCCAGCCAGGATTAGTACAAGGATCTATTTTCATGGACTGTGGGGTAGGAGAAAAGAAGCCCTGGTTGCTACCAGTTACAATATCACAAAGATGTACAGTTTCAAACTGACATCTTACACAGCACCTTGGAATGGATGGAAGCAAAACAAAGACTGCTTGAGTTTCTTGATGATATTCCAGGGACCTGCAGTAGCATCACACACACATAGGAAAAGATGCTAGAGGGCTGACAGTGTGAAGTAACTCTAAAGCACTTTAAACTTTCTAGAGTCTTTGGTTCCTTGGGGCTATATATACAAGCAGATTCACCGAAGGGAAAATCACAAACTTAATCACCCAATACGTTCTTACTTCCTAGTAAGTGATTGTTTTTATTCAGATTTGTCAGAAGTCAATTTAGATTTTGTCTTTAATCTGAACTGCTAAATTGATGATATATTAAGAAAATGTGACATAGAAGGAAAGACTGAAATGGAAGACCCCATATGGTTCATAGCAACAGTTCTTAATTCAATACGGTCCCCTCTCTCCTGTCTTTACATTTATGAGTGTCAAGGAGGGAAAATTGATCAAGAATGCATTTGAAGACTGACATAATAAAAAGTATTGCTTAAAAGATTTGGGAAATGATCAAGATATACATCCTACAATTCAGTAATCTTAAGTAATTTTGATAGTATAAGAAATATGAAGATAGATTTTCTAAAGTACAGGGAACACAGCAATATCTTGATATTTTAGATTTGTCTTAAAATATGCCTAGCAGAGTTCTTGGGATATTATAAACAGAGAGTAGGGGAGAGAAGAAAGAGGAAGAAGAGAGGAAGGAAGGAGGGGAGAAAGTAAGGAAGGGGGAATGGGGGGGTAAGGAAGATTTAAAGAGGGGGGGGAGAGAGAGAGAGAGAGAACAAATGGAGTCTTTAAGAGGAGGTGACTTCTCTTTGTGTCAAGACTACAAGTTGATAAGATCTCCTTGGAAGGAGACTTCTGAAAGGTATTCTAAACTTTTACCAATACTGATGATGTTACCAAAATTATATTTAACCAATTTTCAGAAGATATGAAGTAGAGGAGGCCATCTAACATGTTGACCACATGGCAGAATATTGCCTCCCCCACAAAATAGACACAAGGAAAACTGAGGTGAGAATTAAATAGTATGCTTTAAATTATAACTTAAATGCAGAAGTACATGCTCAGTGTCAGAAATAATTTTCAAAAAAATCAAGCAGAAAATAAGGTTATAAAGTGAAAATTAAAGTGTTCTTTTTATTCCTTCCCAGACTCCTACATGCACCTCAATTACAGTCAGTCTTCCATGTTTGTTGCCTATTTTCTTTCTAAAATTTTCTACATGGCTGTTATTATACACTCAAAGATACATATGTAGCTATTTTGTATATATTTCCTAATATAAATGGATCAAGTTATAGGTGCTATTTAACAGCTGGTTTTCCCTAACATCTCTGGAACATTTCCTTCTCTCTCAGGCATACCTTCTCTCTCAGGTATTTAGAGGAAGTAAATAGTTACAGAATGCGGTAGATATATTTAGCTATCAAATTTGAAGGTATGTAACTCAGAAAATAAATTAGATGTGTCCTGCCTGGGTTACAATTGAGTAATCTTCATCCAGAATAGGAATTAAACATGCTCTGTACCCAAGAACAACATGCACATTGTCATGTTTGGAGTAAAAATGACCTGTTATTGGAACTATTCAAAGATGAAATGAGCTCACTTCAAAGGTGGTGAGAGTCCCATCATTGGAGATATTCAAAGGAAGACAAGCAAACACTTAGCAATCAGGCTATCCAGACAATTTATGAATAAAATATGAAAAACATTAGCTTGAAATGTAGTTGGCCTGGAAGGATTTGAGAGAATTTGAGCCTCCACTGAGGATGTCTGTTTGGGGAAACAATAGCAATGAGTGGAAATCAACTTTCACAAACTCCCATCTTAACCAGCAAAGATCTGTCAGTTGATGGCATCACATGATCAAAGCAGTGAAAATGTAATAATTTTAAAATCCTCTTATTTATATGGATTTGTATTACCTATTTTTTTTTACTTTTTTACTTCTATAAAGGGAACAAATTTCATGGATTTTGTATATGGTTTTTAGAGCATAGTGATACTATCCACCCTAACCTCCCTCCCTCCTTCCCTCACTACCACCCTGCCTTCTCCTTCTTTTCTTATTTTTCCTTTAATTTTTACAATAATATACTTTCAATTTTCTTTATTATCAAAAGCTTGGCCCTTGGGCCGGTGCTGTGGCACAGTGGGTTAAAGTTCTGGTCTGAAGTGTCAGCAACCCATAAGGGCGCCGGTTCAAGTCCCAGCTGCTCCACTTCCAATCCAGCTCTCTGCTATAGCCTGGGAAAGCAGTAGAAGATGGCCCAAGTCCTTGGGACCCTGCACCCACATGGGAGACCCAGAAGAAGCTCCTGGCCCCTGGCTTCATATCAGTGCAGCTCTGGCCGTTGTGGCCACTGGGGAGTGAATGGTGGATGGAAGACTTCTCTCTCTTTGCCTCTGCCTCTCTGTAACTCTGCCTTTCAAATAAATAAATAAATCTTTAAAACAACAACAACAACAAAAAGAAAGCTTGACCCTCCACTAAACACTGAATCCAGGAAGTAGTAAATAGAACAACCCTGTTTCTATGGATTTTTTACTCTTAAAATCTTTTTTATGATTTATTCAATTTCTTTAGACCTATGAGAAAATTTAAAGAAAGAAAAAAAAATCAAAGCTCTAATGGCCAGTGATAGCACTGAAAAGTTCAGATTTCTATATTCCCACTCTGGTATTTTGTGTTCTGTAGAATATTGCATCTTTTGATGAAATTAAATTCTTGTGCAAGTCAGTGCAAAGAAAATTTGATTTGTTGATGAAAATTCCATTGAGCCAGGATGGCACTAAATGCAGAAGAGGGGTCCAACAGAGGAATTGGATCTGGATCCCAGTGATCACTCTGGCATTTATGAGTTGCCTATGTGACCTTATGCAAGGTTCTGAACCTCTCAGCCTTAGTTTTCCTATCTGGAAAATGAAGATAAAGATGACCTTGAAGTTTTGTTGGGAAGTTTAAATGAAAGAACAGCCTCACCCACTCCTAGAACAGTTACTGCTTGATATACATTAGTTTTCTTTTCTTTTGACTGTTTGATTTTTCTTTTTAAAATCTGTTGGCTTTTAAGCAATGAACAAAGTATTCCCACAAGATGAAGCTGTATGAGGGTAAGAATCACATCTAATGGTTTATTATTATAGATCCAAGACTTGGCAGAAAGAAAGCACCAAAAAATAGAGTTAATGTTATAATGTATAACATTTTAATTATTTCATTGGTTTGAATAAAAGTTAAGATTAAGCTTTCCTCTTTATTTCCCTGTCACATTATCCCTTCATTCACTCTGCTAAACTAGTGATGATGTCTTAAAATTTGAGAAAAAATTACTTTTTGTACTTCAAGAATCTGTCTGAACAGAAGCTCTGTTTTATTCTCTTCAAGTACAAGGATCCAAATACTCTACAGTCCAACTTCTTGGGACAGACCAAAACCCCAAGAGCTCTAACATCTGACTGTGTCACCAACACAAGCTGCCTTTTAAGTGTGCATTTGTAGATGTCATAAAAAAATCAACTTCCCATTTCAGCCTGAGTCAAGGATCACATTTTCAACAGAATCCATCTGGTTTGCATTTCATTTTAGAATTCAAAACCAGGTGTTTTTCATGTGTATTTAATTTTAAAGAGGGAGTACCAGAGACTTGGAATGATTTGAAATAGTTTAATAATATAGATAAAGGATCTGCTGATATTGTATTGCCAGAATCCAATCACTTCTTGTTGTTGTTCTTATTGTTGTTAGTATGGTCTGAATTAAAATTTTCTTTTGAATCACAGGCTTGGGATGTGTGACATTAAGCCTGATTGGTACACATTGAACTCAAATAGGCTGATAAATAAACACTGTATATGCTCAATGGCAATTTCAGGAAATAGACCCAAAAGACAAAGAGGGAAGGAGGGAGAGAGATTGGGGGAGACAGAGAGAAAGAGAGAGAGGGAGAGATCCTTCACTAACATCTTTATCAAACAGTTAGTCATCCATGGGGAATGTGGTTCATTTTCTATGATAGTGTGAAATTTAAACAGAAGAATAATTATTACACTAGTTACATAAACTAAGCTGTCTTTGGGGAAATTTTTTTGATAAATGAAGGGCAATTTTATCTCATTGTATACGAAGTGTTATAAAATGATTTCCATTGGGACAATGACTTCACTTTTCATTTGAATAGGGCCCATGCTATGAGTCCCCACATAGTGTTTATTTCTCTCAGTCATCAGAAAATCACCACTTTCAACTCTTTGGTGTTGCAGGGTATATGGAATTTTTGCTAAAGCAAGTGAATATCACTATATATTAATCATTAAATATAGCCTGCTGGTTTGTAGAATCATTAGCACTCAGAAAGAAGCAGTTTTTCTTGAAAAAAAAATGAGTCAATGATGATTTTTCTTGAATACCCCTAAAATAAAACTTACTATGGGCATGATAGGACATCTATGTAGAATTGGAAGAATAAGTATTAAGCCTATATTGAGTATTTAGCTAATAAATTAGCTAAGATACACAAAAAAGATGAAAATTCTAATTTATTAGTAGACAAGAGCTCTGAATCTAAAATTTCCTTTCACAGCTTTATGTTCTCCTTTGAGGGTGAGCTTTCAACTCAGATCCTTAGTTGGTAAATCAGACACCCTCTCTCTGCATTGCTTAGTTGAAAGATAGCCCTTCCAAGAATGCAAAAGATACAGAGGTCAAGTTTACCAGATACAGTGATTAATATCATGCCTTAAATATCATGCCCTTTATCCACTCCACCACATGCTTTGTACATAATCAGTGTAAAAATAAAAGAAAATATTCAGTTTTTAAGTATTTGTGTCAGAAATGCTCAGATACCTTCTCACATTAGGTGACTTGTGGTTTCAAAGTAGACTGTGAGAACCCCCCAGAGGCGCCCCCTGTGTGTACTCAGCAGCGTACACCCATAGATATATTCAAATGGATCTGCATGACGTTTCTGTGTCCAGAGATGAATGAGCAGCTTTCAAGGAGTCCAGCTTTGTGTTCAGATCACCCATGTAATGCCAGCACCAAGAAATATCTGCCTCTTTGGATTTTAGTGGTAAGTATTAAGTAAACTAATGCATTGCATACACCTAGCTCACTATCTGATCCATAATAGGCAATCAGCATATCATTATTACTATTATTATACCTATTCCAATTATTTCCATTAACTCTTAACCCAAAGGGAGGTTAGTGGAGCTTTATCAGAATGCTCTGGGTCAAGTATAAGGGTTACCAACCAACAAATTCAGACATTTTCAGTTCTGTTGAAACTGTAGAATAAACACACTCCCTCAAGCTAATTAAGATTAAAGATCACATTTTCCCTTATGAGAAGCAGAAATAAATTGGGCCTTTCTTAATATCTCAGCTTAAAGGCTATAAGCCTTATTAAAAACACAGTAAATAATGGTTTTTCATTAATTTGATTTATTTAGATGTAAAGAAACTGGAGAGATGCACATCCTGAACTTATTATACCTCTATATCCCAAACTCCTAAGCTGCAGAATGAATGGAATACATCTATATTCCATGCTCCAGAAGCAGAAACCAGTGTTTTAAAGGTTGAAACTGTTTCACTTAAACTCTAACACATGGAAGGAATTTTTTTTCCATATAAACTAAAAAGATTTGAAAATAAAGATTGATAAGAGAAATGCAACATGACCCTCAAGTGAACTTGGTAGGTAAACTAAGATTTAGGAGGTCAGAGTTATTTCCTTATGACTTGATTCCTCGCTGACCTGAGTTCTCTAGGGATCTGGAGAGCTTGCAGTAGTCAACTGGCAGCAGTCGGGCTGGTTATCAAAGACATCACGGATTACCATTTATTGTGTATGTATTATTTAGCCAGACACTATCCTGGATTGTAGAGATGAAAGATGATTAATATGCTTCAGTTGCAACCATCCGTAGAGCCGAGTGGCCATAGAAGCATGAAACTGAGGAGTTACTCTACGTTATGGTGCTGAGAGGTTCCTAAGAGCTACCAAAATGCAAGGGGTCATGTACACCTAAGGAAGGGGCACTCTGATCTACTAAAAGGACAGAAAATATTTCACTGAGGTCATAATACTTGAAGTTGTGGCTTAAAAATAA
This sequence comes from Oryctolagus cuniculus, assembly GCF_051225735.1. Classification (NCBI taxonomy): domain Eukaryota; kingdom Metazoa; phylum Chordata; class Mammalia; order Lagomorpha; family Leporidae; genus Oryctolagus; species Oryctolagus cuniculus. The sequence continues at coordinate 133,039,707 of NC_142872.1, read as the reverse complement.
CTGCCCAGAAGAATCATAATTGGTAGCAATTTGGTCTCAAGTAGGTTGCTTGAAATGTGGTTGCATAGCACTTTATCTACGATTGATAAAATATCAGCTGTTCACAAGAAAGAACATCCAGAGAGGAGCTGACATGTATTATAAGAAGGTGCTAAAGCCACCCTATAAGTCTCTCTCCATACTCAGTATCATAATTAATTCCAAATGAGTATATGCCAGATGAATAGAGGTTTGTAAGACTGAAGTGACGATCAAGGGCTTGTCTGGCAGGTAAGCAAATAGAAAAGAAGAATTCAGAGGATTACAATAGTTTAATTTGCTGTGAAGAAGTGAGTCTCATTCTGGAAGCATTTCCGAGTCTATGGCTTTTAAAATGCCAATGCCCGGGTTTCTCTCCAACCCAATTCCATCATAGGATTCCATCATAGGTGATTCTAATGTGCCCTTAGATTTAAAACTATCGGTCTAGCTCTGTGACGGAGAGGGAGAAGGGTGCTGAGGTAGCAGATGGTGATGCCTGAGAGATAAACATCCCTCTTTCAGATTATGAAAATTAGGTCTCATAGAAGGAAACTAAGGAACACTTTGGGGATTTGTAAATTTGAGGTTGCGTGGTAAGGTGGCTGGGTTCTGCCATTTTGGAAGTAGTGTTAAGGATGAACTAAGTAGGAGCTAGACAGGAGGCAGGGAAATTGGTTAAGGAGACCAGGGTTTATCAACTCCAGATGCTGCAGGAGGAGTGCAGAGAAGGGCTGGGTTTTAGAGAGATTCAGGAACCCAGAATCTGTGGGTCTGGGAGAGTAAGGGAAACAGAAAAGACAGGAAGAACAGCTTCATGTTAGGTTGGGCAATCTGGTAGACAATTTGACCAACCACCAGTCATAACACACAGCATAAAATAGGAAAAGCAGGAGTGGAGGCAAAGAAGATGAGTTAGCTATGGTCGTTGTGAGTTCCGGTGCTCAAGGAAAACCAGAGGGTATTTGTCAGAGCACGTGCATATATCCACGAGGATGCTGAGGAGAGTTGAGTAGGAGACTTGGTGACATGAGATCTGGACATCTGCAGGATATTAATAATAGGCAAATCTCAGGCCAGGAAGACTTATCCACATGTGAGAGTACAGTGTGAGAAGAGAAGATTGCAGAGGGTAAAACCATGTTTGACCTAAGCTGTTGGGTTTTAGTAAAACTTTCAATGATGGAACTGAGGCGGGTGGCACACTACAAAGCTTTGGAAAATAGATGAGAGACCCTACCACATCCATTGTTGGAGCTTTTCTTCTCTGCATGCATTTTGGCCTTTTTGTATTTATTCTTTTTTTTAAAAAAAGATATTTATTTATTTATTTGAGAGGTAGAGATGGGAGGAGAGAAGAGAGAGAATGAGAGAAAGAGAGAGAGAGATTTTCCATCTGCTGGTTTACTCCCCAAATGGCCACAATGGCAGGGGCTAGGCCGTGCCAAAACCAGGAGCCAGTAGCTTCCTCCAGGTCTCTCACATGGGTGGCAGGGGCCCAAGGATATGAGCCATCTCCCACTGCTTTCCCAGGCACATTAGCAGGGAGCTGGATTGGAAGTGGAGCAGCCAAGATTTGAACCAGGAACCATATGGGATATTGGCACTGCAGGCAGCTGCTTAACCTTCTACACCACAGTGTTGACCCCTCAAAATACTTCTCATTGAGTAATTATCTAAAAAATCTCACACTTCCTAGCACAGAGTTATGAAAATACAACACAACAAAACCAATATTATAATATTCATAAATGTAATATGAACCATTGTTTTGGCTGGTCCTATTTTTTTCAAGATTTAATTATTTATTTGAGAGAGTTACAGAAAGAAGGAGACAGGCCTTCTATCTACTGGTTCACTCCCCAAATGGCCACAATGGCTGAGGCTGGGCAAGGTCAAAGCCAGGAGCTTTATCTGAGTCTCCCATGTAGGCGGCAAGGGTCCAAGTATTTGGGCCATCTTCAGCTACTTTTCCCAGGCCATTGGCAGGGAGCTGTATCATCAGTGGACCAGCTGGGACAGGAACCAGTACCCATATTGGATGCCAGCATCACAGGCAGCAGTCTTGCTCTGCTTTAACTTGGGGTCCCTCATTGGTCTTCTGTGCCAGAAACTAAGAAGGCTGCTGTGAGAGACAGGAGGCTTTCTCTTGCCACTCCTGCCTTGGGCTTGCCTAAGCAGACTTTGTCACCCCTTTGCCTCAGATCCAGATTCAGTCCTTGCCATGGCATCACTGAAAATGGTCTGAAGAGACATGGAAAGAAGAACCAAAAGAAAAATGAGCTTCTTCTGCTAACCTAGAATAATCATTCTCTGTCTGCTTCCTTTGTTTCCTACTGTGGGCATTATAAGCGGTAGAGAAAGGGATGGGAGAGCTCTCTGTGCAGATGGTAATGCCATAGTCACTCTCACACTCAGCAGTAGGTCCTGAGACCTGAGTGTGTGGCATCAGACTGCAGATATCATAAACCAGGTGGCCTCTCCCTCCTGTGAAATGCAAGGGAATGAATTATTCAGATATAACCACATCTCCCACTCGTCCCTCCTAGTATCCCAGGTGTCTTGTGGCCTGGCAGTAATAACAGAACAGGCTCTGCTTCTATGCAAGTTCTGGGAAAACCTGATAAGATGTACTTGAACAAGTGGACATCCTACTGACAGACCTCAGAATTAGACAGGTTCACTTCGCAGGCGTAGGGATTGTTCACCACCCTCAAAGGGGGTAAAACCTTCTGCTCTAAATTAGCCTCACTGTGGCCAGTGGACTTGAACACACGCTCTTAAGAGCCAGGATGGTCCCAGAGGGGAAGAGAAGCAGAGAAAACACTGCAGAGAAGCAATTCTCTTTTCTTAAGATTTACTTTTTATTTATTTAAAAGGCAGAGTTACAGAGAGAGGATAAGGAGGGGAGGGAGAGAGAGAGATCTTCCCTCTGCTGGTTCAATCCCCAAATGACCACAATGGCTGGGGCTAGGCTAAGCCTAAACCAGGAGCCCAGAGCTCCCTCCAGTTCTCTCACATGGGTGCAAGGGCCGGAGGACTTGGGCCCTCCTCCTCTGCTTTCCCAGGCCATGAGCAGAGAGCTGGATCAGAAGTGGAGCAGCCAGGATTGGATGCTGGCATCGTGGGCAGAGGCTTAACCTTCTAGGCCACAGTGAAGCAGTTCTTTACAAATAGCCTGCAGAGAAGTCACCACTCCTCGCAAGGGGAAGGGCACGTGGAGGAGCTGCAGGAGGCCAGAGTGCTACCCGGATGGAAACAGAAAGCAGAGAAAGGCGGTTCCTGCACCCAACACAGAGTTGGTGTGCAACAACGTCCTGTGCCTCACAGACTGATCAAGCACAAGCCAACTGTGATTGTTCTTAGAGTGTCTGCCATGCCTCCTCCGATTGCCGCTGTAATTGGAAGACCTCCGTGCGGAACTACTTCTCCTGTTTTCTCACCTTGTCTAACCTTGCTGCTTCTTGTGTTGTCCCTCTCCTGTCACTTCTGCTACCAGCCTCCGGCTCCCCCCTGGAAGATACTGATTGACAGCCCCCTTCTGCAAGGCTACTTCACCAACGACAGACGCCAGGGCTTTGCTTTGTGGTTTAGGACATACATCTTCTTCACAAGCAAGCAAGGCAGGTTTTCAGAGCCTACTTACAGACTGGAACTTAGTACGGAAGCCTGGGGTTTCTGGAAAGACAGTTCTTGGATTCCAGGAGTTCCACACCAGGGGCAGGGCTCCTGCCGATGCTGGTCTACAGTCATTACACTTGGAATGAACCGTCTTCATTTAATCCGAGTGAAGCCATCTCCCCTTCCCTTCCCAAACTGTATCTAACAAAAACCAATTACTGACATGGTAAGTTCTCTGGACTAGTCCTATAAATGATAGCGTAAGAACCTCTGGAGCCTACTGGAAGGAGACTACTTGGAAAGGCCGACCTCACACCCAGCTGAGAGAAGGATTGCAAGCATCAACTGCATACAGCTGAGCTCCATTGTCTACAAGTTCCACCTGGCTGATGCCCTGGCTTTCCAGGATGGATCATTGTCAGAACAAATCTTGAAGATCTGCTTAAACATCAATTGACTGGACTCAGGACTTTTTCTAACCTCCACTTCCAGCTGTCCTTTCCCTTTAAAAACCCTCTTTTCTGGCTTATTTAGTGGAAAAGCACATTTTGGATGGAGGGATCACTCTTTCCCCAAGACCGCCAGCTTCCTAAAATAAACCTTTTCCTCTTACCAGCTCTTGTCTCGGGTGGATTGGCTGCCCAGTGGCAAGTGGCAAGGGCTGGATTATTTTTCTCACCAACATTCAGAGTGGGTGGGGCATTTTGTCTAGAGGTTGAGACTGGTTGGGAGGCCCTTACCCCAGACTGGAGTGCCCGAGTTCAAGCTCTGGCAAGAGTTCCAGGCTCCACTTTCTGTCAGTGCAGAGCTGGGGAGGCAGCAGGTGGTGCCTTAAATGGTTGAGTCCTTGACACACACGTGGGATACCTGGATTGGATTCCTAGCTCCCAATTTTAGCCTGGTCCAGCCCTGACTGTTGGCAGAAATTTGGAGAATGAACAAGTGAATAAGAGTGCTCTTGCTCTATCTCTGACTCCTTATTTCCCAAGAAAAGAAATTCATCAGAGTGAGTGCTGTCATGATAGTTAAAATGATTTCACTGTGTTTGTGTGTGTGTGTGGGGGGGGTATGTGCTGTGGTGTAGTGGTATAGCAGGTAAAAGCTGCCGCCTGCAGTGCCAGCATCCCAAATAGGCACTGGTTCAAGTCTTAGCTGCTCCACTTCCGATCCAGCTCTCTGCTATGGCCTGGGAAAGCAGTGGAAAATGGCCCAAGTCCTTGGGTCCCTGCACATGCATAGGAGACCTAGAGGAAGCTTCTGGCTCCTGGCTTCAGGCCAGCACAGATCCAGCCATTGCGGCCACCTGTGGAGTGAATCAGCACATCGAAGACCTCTCTCTCTCTTTCTCTCTCTCTCTCTCTGCCTCTGCCTCTTTGTAACTCTGTAATTGCAATCACATAAATCAATAAATCTTTTAAAAATAAATAAAATGATTTAAGTGTCCAAAGGGATTCTACTTCTGTTGTTTTTTCATGATAATATGAGTATATGGTTAACTTCAGTACATATTTGGCCTGTCTATTCATTTATGAATTAGAGAATTAACCTACATAGTTTTATCTCCAAAGTCAGTGCCATTACTTTAATTTTAATGATTATGCTTTTAAAATAAAAGTTGTACTTTAAAATATTTTTGGAAATTCTAAGCTTTTAATTAACTTTGCAGTTTCAAACTTTGCAGTTTCAACAGATTTGGTCGAAAAGTCTGTTTTTCTCCAAATCACCTCTCTAATATATTATGTTTTAAATGTAATGGAGGGACCAGCATTGTGGTGCTGTGAGTTGGGCCACTGCCTGTGTTAACCGCATCCCTTATGGACAGCTTCTGATCCAGCTCTCTGCTGATGCACCCCAGAAAGCAGCAAGGATGGCTTAAGTACTTGGATCCTTGCCACCCATGGGGGAGACCCAGATGGAGTTCTTGGCTCCTGGCTTTGGCCTGGCCTGGCCTTGGCCCTTATGGTCATTTAGGGGAGTGAACCTACAAATAGAAGTTCTATCTGACCCCTCTCTGCAATTCTGCCTCTCAAAAAGGTAAATCTTTAAAAAAAATAAAATAAATGCAATGAAATATAGCTACACAGAGAGTGAGTTTATGATATATATTATATATATATCATATATATATCCTCAAACAGGAATACAATTCTTATTTCAAAAATGCAGGTACATACTTGCTTTATCTGGGCAGAAGCACTTCTCTCATGCTTATCTACAACTGATTATATTGTAGGTGCTCAATTAATATTTGTGAATTGTTTAAGTAATTGCATGAGAAAAGAGATCAGGGAAAAAAAATTTTCCCATTACATCACTACAAAAACTATCACCAAGTATAAGAACATGGTTAAGAGTTTGGAGTAGAATCAAACTTTGATCTAAATGCCAGCTCTTACCACTTAAATAACCATCATCTCAGGCTTTAAACTTGCATTCTCTCAGCTTAAGTTTTCTCTGTTTTAAAATGAGAAATAAGAAAAATAGCATCACCAACTCACAGGGTTAGAATGAAGATTAGTTGACTTTACATGTTTAAAGTATTTACTATTCGATTTCATTATTTAGGGAATACAGTGTAGGAACAATGAGAGGCTTTCAATCACTCTTAGTGGATCCCTTATGATTTCATCAGAGAAGCAGAACCTCTTTCAGTGATATGGAATAAGGGACTGATTTTAGTTATGAAAGTGCAGCAGGCATGGGTTGTTGCTCCTAGCCCTTCTGGTTTGTCATCTCATGATGAAGTGTGAAGGCACAGACACAGTAGGGTGAGTGAATGGTGAAGCAGAGCTTGGTGAAGAGAATACCTGATAGACCAGGTGGGCATGTGAGGAGAAAACTGAGAGCCTGGTCTGCATTCAGACTGGAGTTTTCATGGACTTGGGTATAGCCCCTCGATTTCTCCTCCCCACTCCCTCTCTGGGTTATGGCTAGGTAGAGAGCTTGCTGGGTGTGGAATTCCTAAAATTCCTCCCAGAATTGTGCAATGGATCTAACAGCTCCCTTGCTATAGGGCAGATAAGATTCCTCTAAGCTGTCCCCCAGGAGAGGGTTGGGACCCACCCCAACAGGCTTATGGAACAAGGGCAAGATTTTTGATATGCAAATGTTGCTCTGCTTCCAAGGCTTACTTCTATATTTCTTCTCTCTTTCAATCTCACAAAAATTCCCATTTTCTTCAGCCCCTCATACACACATAGGTTAATGTCTTCCTCTCTACCCTAACAGTATCAGATACAAGGGTGGGAACTGTGATGGTGTCTATGGAAGGCATTAGCGTCAACATCTGGTAGTGGGCCTGAAGGTGCTGTAGATCAGCAGGACCAGTGCCAGCATCTGAGGAGAAATGCTGAACATGAAACAGAGACAAACTGGAGCTCTCAAGGGCAACAGAAACCATGAAATCAGATTAGAACTTGCCTCCTCTCCCTACCACTTCCTTCTGCAAAGCTGAGGGTGACCTGCAGAACAAGCTAACAAGCTAGCAGCATTCACTACAGTGAGGTTGAATTCCAGTGAACTCAGGGCATGGAGCAGGCAAAGGAGCAACAAGACTGTTTCTGATGCATGCAAACAAGGTGAATGGTAACTGCTGAATGGTAACATAAAGAAGTCAGTCCCTACCTTGAACTTCAGAGCATGATACCACTCCACTTGCCTACCCAATCTAGCACAGACTTTCCTTATGGATAATGCTAGTCTAGAAAAATGCAGAGATGGCAATTCTGGAAAATGTGTTTCTAGTTAGACTTGGCAAAATCAGTGCTTTTAGCCATAGTAGAAATAGTAAGTCTTCACATAGGATCTGTAATATCAGAAAACAAGAGCAAAGGGCATGCATTTTGCATAGCAGTTAAGATACCTTTTGGGAACCCATTTTCCATGTTGGTATGCCTGGGTCATGTCACAGCTCTGCTGCTGACTCCAGCTTCCTGCTACAGCACAAACTGGGAAGCATCTGGTGATGGCTTAAGGAACTAGGTCCCCACCACTCACATGGGATACCTAGAATGAGTTCCTGATTTCTGTCTTCAGTCTGGCCAGTTGCAAGTATTTGGGGAATGCATTTCTCACTTTTTCTGTGTGTCTCTTTACCTTTCAAATAAATAAAAACAAAAAAGAAAAATGAAAAGAAAAGAAAAATTGCTATAGCAGAAAAAAATCAAGGATCAAACAGCCTAAAACTTCTTTAACTTTTTCCTATAAGCCACTCTTTCCCCCAGAATTCTGCATGGTTTGAAAACTATTTTCAGTTCAGCTCGTTCTCTGAAAAATGCATATTAGTGTATAAAATGTCAGATATGTCTTATCACATTACAAAGATATGATACCAATTAGGCATCAGGCTGTTAAATAACATATAATTAGATTTTCAGTTAAGATAATACAAATTATTAAAATTGAATTAATTCAAGATTCCATCATTTTTCAATAATGACTCAACATACCATTTTGAGTAATAACATCAACCATGTAGGCAACAAATGTCTCATCAACGACTACATCAATGTTTCAATCCAACTGTGGAGAATAAAGAAGGAGACTATGGAGGCTTCATATACCAAGACAATCGATTTGTGACTCCAGGATTTATGTTATCTTATCCATGGGATTTTTATTCACATAATCTACCGCCTTTAGGATTTTTTAAATGTCAGGATCTTAGATGTAAAGATGAAAGATTATTTTCCTAATGACTTAAGTAATTGAAAATAATATTTAAAGTATGTATAGCTAGTTCCCACAAATCAAAGTTTACAATAAGCATTTTCACAGACCATGCACTCAGATTGCATCGTGTTTGTGTGTTTGTGTGTGTGTGTGTGTCTGTGTATACGCATTTTTGTAGTCATCTGAAATTAATGGATGTAACTACCTCAATTGTTGGCAAACTCTTTCTGAAAAGGAAGAGAAAGTAAATATTTTTACCCTCATGGGCCACATGATCTCCATCTCAACTACTACTTCTGTTATTTTTAGTAGCCATCAGCAATACATAAATGAATGGGCATGGCTATCTTTCAATAAAATTTTACTCATAGACAATAAAATCTGAATTTCATATAATTTTCATGTCTCATACAATTTACACTTAAGTATAGTTTTTCCTATTATTTAAAAGACTAAGTTATCATTCTTACCACATAGGACATACAAAAACATGAATGGGCTGGATTTGGACCATAGGCTATAGTTTACCAATCTCTGATCTATTTCAATAGAAATCACTAGCCAGTTAAGATAACTAAAAAGATTTAACAAAACAGGAAAATACTTAATCAAATTTTCTCTTGTAGAAATAAATTTAAGAAAGTTGAGATTCAAAATAAATAACCCAATTAATTTTATGTCATTAAAATACAATGATTAAACATCAAAATCCTTTTGGACACTCAAAACTGCAATGTTTTTCATATTGATAATGAATCAGTATATATGGCTCACATGAATGTTGTTATGTTAAAATATTTTATTGAAGTGATGAAGATAATTTTTCTATTTGGGTTTGTTTTTAAATCAATGTAGCCCTTTAGAAAAGTTAAGATTACTTGGCTACATAGAAGCATGTCAAGAATAATTAAATAATCTCTTGTCACATCATAACAGCCAGTCGTTGAGTCTTTAGCTTTTTATATCTTATCAAAAAATGAAACCCTAAGCATTTTGCCAATGTGTTTCTTTCCCTAGTGCTTGAAAAGTGAGTTTACAAAGTCATCAGTTGCCATAGAAGCAAAAGCATATAAGTTGTAATACACAAAATATGTCAAAACATGGTATGGATTATCGGATCAATCTAGTGTGTACAAAAGACCCTCACAACCCTGCCAGTTGATTTTGGGATTTGTGTCCCATGAGGGGTAAGCTTGGTATTCCATCAGGAAATATCATATTACTATGTTAATTTCATTGTGTTTATCTTCAGCAAGTGTTCTGGGCAATGCTATCAGAGACAATGATTTTTTTTTTTAAATAGAAGTTTCAACCATTCAACAAAAATTGGGCTTAAAAATCAAGATTTTAGTTTTCTGTAAGTGAACCTAGAGCATAATTTAATATTAATGTCGAGAAGATCAGAAAAGGCCTTTTCTATTACACCCTGTTAATGTTTCCTTTGTTTACAGACATGCATGCTGACTCATATTTTTATGTTAATTAAATAAAATACCAAATAATTCAATTATTACTTCAGAAGACTACATGAAACAAGTATTCATATTATTTCATTTTACTTTATCCAAATTCAGGCTTATAGTAGTTATTATTGATTTTTTTTGGTTTGAATTTCTACATCTTTATGATTTTGTATTTTTTATTGAAGTTGTTCCATATCCATGAAAGTGAGTTGGTTACTATAAATAAATATTTGCCAATATATGCCTCTTGTTTTCATTGGAAACTAGCCACATAAATATGGGTCATGACCAAATAGTACATTTAGAAAAGAATGAAAGTCCCAAGCATATTTTAAGAACTGGATTTAAAAATAATATATCATAAATAATGTTCTGAGTAATTTAAAGTTAAAAGAAGGTGAATAAAAATATATTGACAAGCGTTAACTTTCAACTTATTTGTTGGACTCTTCAACCCATTCAGTAAAAATGAACTAAAAGTGAGGAAATTGTCAATAAAATACAGGTCCTGTTTACCATTGCAAGCTCTTTGTTACTACCCACAGTGCTTTCTGTATGAAAGAATTTATAAATGAATTTGTCCAGATCACTATGAAATGTGATATGAATTCATAAGAAATTCTGTAAGAAAAATAATAAAAGGAGGATGAAAATTCTTTCAAAAATATTTGCTATCAGAGATAAGTTCCCTTATTACAAGCACTGTCTCAAGATGAACTGTCATCCTCAAGAATGAATATTTCTGTAACACCCATTCCTAATCGACCCTTACTTATGGTAGTGTTATAACATCAGCTCTCCTTTTCTTGCCATAGAAAATTTAGTCACTCAAATGAGTGTTTTCATTTGAATACTTTTCCTATGTCACCAACCCTCTCTAAATTTGTCTCTTCATTTGTAAAATGATAAGATCATCTACTTTATGAGAATCAAGTGAAATGTTATACATGAAAACACTTTTCAAAGTGGAAAGCACATAGAATACATCATCTACTGTGTTTATGTATGTAAATACACAATTTTCACAGGTTTCTTCAGTAAGTGAATGCTAAGGAAATCCGACTCCTTAGTATATTTTACCATCTCAAACTCTCATCATTCTTTTTCATATGTTTTTGTGAAAGCAACGAGGGACCGTGTGTAGAGTGCAGTAGGGAAAGGGAAGGCATTGCAGTAGAATTTTCCTGAGTACATATAACATGCTAGGCATTTTGCTATGAATTTTCTTATTGTTTTATCTTCAGGATGATGGATGACCAAAGGGATGACCAAGGTACAAAGATTAGGGTAGAGGGCAGAGTGTTGTGATTTGTTCTATCTTTCTAATATATTGTGATATCTTTTCATATTTAATTTTTTTTTATTTATTTGAAATGCAGACACAGAGAAAGAGAGAGAGAGAGAGAGAGAGAGAGAGGGGAGTCTCCAATAGCCTGAAAAAGCTAAAGCTGGGTTAGGTGAAACTAGAGGCCAAGAACTATCTATTCAGATCTCTCACATTGGTGGCAGGGACCCAAATACTTGAGCCATCTCCTGCTGCCTCCCAGGGTGCACATTAGCAGGATCCTGGATCAGAAGCAGAGCAAGATTCAAACCCAAACTCTTTGATGTCGAATGCGAGTACCTCAAGGAATAGCTTAACACCATGTCTGCCCCTTGGATATGTTCTTTTTCATCCTTTTAAAACAACAATTACAGATAAGTTCTCTTTATTGATGACACTGCTGATTTGAAGGAATCAGATACAATACCAAGGGTGTTTATAAACCAATCTACTGAATGTCAGTCCACGGGTCTTTTGTGGGTTAATGTAGCCTTCAGTGAATGGCTGACATGGGGGATTCAATGACTATCAGACAGGAGCCACAAAGCATTTCTGCATAGCATATACTGTCACCCACAAGTTAACTCTTTCCCAAATCCTTTTGTTCAGGCCACTCTCATCCAACTATAGCCTTGCTCCTACACACAAAACAAGTTCCCCTTTTTACTCCACACACTGGCAGTTACTTATCTTTCATCTACAGTAGAATGAGTTATTTTTCAAAACAACATTTCTACTGTAATAAGCTGGCCACAGGGTTAGGGCAGCACAGAACATTTTTGTGAAGAATAGACATACTTTGTTCCTATCTATTATGTAACCAACATTCATGACCAAAGCCTCAAGCTTAAATTTTAGACATCTAAGCAAAAATTTCAGAAAGGGTTGTCTTTATTTTTTGTCTTCATTTTAATTGCTCATATCCCTTTTTAATTAAAAAATGAGCAGGCCTCTGGGAGTAGAAAGTACTTCCCTAATGCCCTATCAGTGAAGAGTCTTGGTTCTAAAATGAGTACAAGATTCAAATTCGGAAAATCTGAGTCCCAATTTCCTCACAGGGATGATAATGACAACTTTAACCAACATTGCTGCCGGGCTGCTGGGCTGCTGGGAGCAGCGAATGGGATATAGACGTGAGACAGGCTCTGCCGGTGGCAGAGAACTTATTTGCAACACTACTTTCTACTATTACTTATTCTTTCAACCATTTGTCCAGGGGACAAGAAATATTTCTAGAGGACCTACTTTGTGTTGGGTATTGTGCTAGCTGCAGAGAAGAATATTATCTGTTATTATTTATATTAAGTTAGAATAATACTGATTTGTGTCTCTAACTTTTAGTACATATTATAGAATGGAGAGAGGAGTTTGAATTGGAAAGTTAGCAATGGAGACAAATGGGAGATCTTCATTTTATATTAATGCAATAAAGAACCTGGGTATGCTTTATGATATCAAAGGAGGTGGAGAGTTATGGAAGAGAACAGCATGAGAACAGCTCAAGGAACACCAACCATGTACTGTTAAAGTCGTGGTAATGTTACATGCAGCCAGGTTACACAAGGCACTGAAAATTGAGCTATGAAACCAGATTTTGTTCTATAGCAGGATATTGAGAGTCTTTGGTAATTTTGTTTATAATAATGATATTATCAGGAGCAAGATATTCAGATTGCTGATATAAGGAGCTCAGGTACCCATGAAAGAGTCACTTAATTGGTGGAAATGATAAATATACACATACAAACATAACCGATGATGTCTTTGGAAATTTTTAATTTTTTTTTAGATTTATCCATTTATTTGATGGGTAAAAGATTAGAAAAGAAAAAAAAAAAAGCTCGGGTTGGGCTGAAGCCAGGAGCCAAGAACTTCATCCTGATCTCCAACATGGATGGCAGGGGCTCAAGTAGTTCATCCATTTTCTACTGCCTTCCCAGGGGGATCAGTACAAAGCTAGATCAGAAACGAATTAGCTGGAATGCAAACTGGCACTCTGATATTGGATAACAGTGTGGCAAGTGGCAACTTAAGCCTTTGCACCACAACGCTGGCCCATCTGGAAATTTTAAATGGAAAAATATTTATGCAAGACAATCATATAAATCTCAGTAAAATAAATAGAAGTCTGTGGCATATTAGTCACTACCTCTGACAATGTGTTCGCTCTCTCAGTGGAACAGACAGCCTACTTCAGGAGGGTGAGGCATTCCGTAAACAATAGAGCAATCAGTTAGCAACCAATGGAAGTTGGTGATTGGGAGTCCTCCAGGCCACCTCTGAGTTCCACAATTCACCAGGATGACTCAGAGAATTCAGTCTATAGTCGAATTTAGGGCTGTGACTTAGTGCAGCAAAAAGCTCGAAAAGAAAAGAAAAGAAAAGAAAAGAAAAGAAAAGAAAAGAAAAGAAAAGAAAAGAAAAGAAAAGAGAGAAGAGAAGAGAAGAGAAGAGAAGAGAAGAGAAGAGAAGAGAAGAGAAGAGAAGAGAAGAGAAGAAAAAAAGAAAAAACAGCATAAAGGACACATGGGGTGAAGTTCTGAAGAAAACAGGTGTGAGCTTCCAAGAGTCTGCTCCCTGGGAGTCACACAAATAAACTCAAGAAGTAGGAACAGAACGAATCTCTCTGATCATACAAAGTACATTGACCAAAAACTCACAGATAAGGCTATATGAGGCTACTTCACAGATCATGGAAAATGGAATTATTTGGGTGAAAAGCATCTTGAAATCTATACATAGTTTTTGTTTTTTTTTTTTTCTATGACCTTTTGGAAGACATCTCATTGTTAATGATGATAGACTAACTCTTCCTCGGATTAGGAACAAGTATTCCAGTCTTGCAACTTCTATTCAACATCTTACATCAGAATCTACTTCAGACAACTAGGAAAGAAAAGGAATTAAAAACTTAAATGATGTGTATTTGCAGATGGCATGATTTTACATATAGCAAATGCTTGGGAATTCACGTATGATATATATCTTAGAACTAATAAATGAATATAGTTAGGTTTGGAGTGTATAGGATATATATTTATATATAAATCAAATGTGTTTCTATACACGGGGTAGTGTATCTAAAAATGAAATTAAGAGAACACATATATAAACAAAATTTTCAATAATAAGTTTTACATATAAATTGCACTACTCACACACTGGAAGGTACAAAAGAGAAATTATAGACAAAACAAATGGAAACAAAGCCCATGCATATGATTGGAAGACTCAATAATTGTTAGAATGATAATGATCCATGAACAAATCTACATATTCAGCATAATCCCTATGAGCATCCATACTGCTTTTTTAATAAGAAATTCATAAAATATCCCACATACTGACAGTTTATATATCACATATATGAGAAGTGACATGTATTCAGATTATATGAAAAGCTCTTGCAATTCAATAATAAAAGGGAAACAAGATAATTTAAAAATTGCAAAAGGGGTATTGGATCCAGCTTTCTCTTAATGCATCCTGGGAGAAAGAGATGGCGGTTCAGGTGCTTGGCCCCCTGGCACCCACTTGGGGGACCTACATAGAGTTCTGGGCTCCTGGCTTCAGCCTGACCCAACCCTGGCTATTGTGGGCATTTGGGGAGTGGATCAGTGAGTGGAAGATCTCTCTCTCTCTCTCTCTCTCTCTCAACCTCTCTCTCTCTCTCTTTCTCTGGTTTTCAGGTAGATAGAAGTAATAAATAAACTTTAAAAAATTTTAGAATTTTAAAAGATTTGAAAAGACGTTTCTCCAAATAGAATATAACAATGGTTAATAAATGCATGAAGAGATTTTAATAGCACTTATAATTAGGGAGACGCAAAGTAAAATCACAAGAAGATATCACTTTGTAAACACTAGACTGACCTTAATCATAAAGAAAAACAAATTCTCCCAACAATTGTTGGCAAGTATGGGAGAAATTGGAACCCTCATACATTGTTGACAGAAATGTAAAATGACACAGAACCTCTGCAAAAACATTTTTGACATTTTGTCAAATGTTTAACATAGAAATACCATATAACCAAACAATTTTGTTCTTAGGAACATACCCAAGAGAACTCAAGACAAATAAACACTCAAAACTTGTACATGAATAGTCTAAGCAGCATATTTGTAATAGCCAAAAAAGAAATACCTCAATGTTCATTAATTGAAGAAAAGTAAACAAAATACAATGTAACCATAAAAAAGAATATTATTCTGCACAAAAAATGAAGTACTTATATGAAAAATTGAGAAGATATGAAAATTAGTGCAAAATAGATTGAAATATAAATTGAAAATATTCAACTATAAAACTCCTAGAAGATAACATAGATAAAAATTTATGTGAACTTTAATTAGGCATTTGTTCCCAATGTATGATACCAAAAGCATAGGCAACAGAAATATATACATAAATTTGGACTTCATCAAAATTAAAAACTTTTGCTGTAGATGTTTCAGGATGGTTGGCCTAGCAGGTCTCTCTGTCTAGGGTGCCGTCACATTCTGGAACTGGAACCTTTCTGATGAAGAATAATTTATAGCACATCTTCCAGGAATTTCTACAGAAGGAAGTTTCAGGGCAAGATGCATGTTGATGAATCCAGAAGCTGATTCTAAAGTTTAGACTTCCAGGGTGGCTGAGACTGCTATCTCCATGGAGTCTCTAAGTTGTGCAGGAGTTTCAGTAGAAGAACAGAATTTCTGCAAAGGAGGAACAGTGAATTATTGAAGGATTTATGTCTTGAAGACAAAAGACGTATTGCACACTTAAATAAAGAACTGGCCACAGTAGGTGAAGAAAAGAAAGTAACAGAAGAGTGACTGAAAACTCAGCAGGAGCCACTTGAGATGATGATCTGGAAGTTAGAAGAACAGAATACAGTGACCATGGAAGAAAGGGACAACATCATTTTTGAAAGTCCTCTTCTTTAATGTGCAAAAAGTTTGATTCTTTCATGAAGACAGTAAACCTCAGAGAAATACTTGTTCTAATTAGTAATAGGGGATCCATCCGCATGTGCTGCCATTTCTAGGCAATCGCCATAGCATTTAATGGCATGTGCCATTGATCCCTTTATTTTTGAAGAGACCATCTGGCTGTTCTGCTGCAATTATGCCATGAACCACATATTTGTCACCTAAAAAAGAGAGTGAGAAATTTGAACATTAAAATGTAGTGTTGGACCTTTATTAAATTCTATTCCTCTACTATAATCAAACCTACAATCTTGTACTTGATATTGTTGCTAGCCAAAGATTTGACAGTCCTAAGGAATTCTACTCTGAAATAATAAATTTAAAAGGAAATGTTTTGTAATGTAATAAAAAAACCAAGAATTTTTTTGTGTGTCAAATGATACAGTCAAAAAGCAGAAAAAGACAACCTACAGAATAGAAGAAAATACTTAAAATCATATATTTAGCAATGGATTAATATCCAGAATACAGAAAGAATGGATAAGTGACTTGAACTCAGATTATACGTGGGAAAAAGTACCCTAAAACACTGTTAGTAGGAATGTAAACTCATACAACCATTATGGAAGACAATATGGAGATTCCCCAGAAATCTGAAGAGATTGACCATATGACCAGGCCATCTCACCCCTGAGAAATCCCCCCATGTTTACAGCAGCTCGCTAAGATATGAAATCAACTCATATGTCTATCAACTGATGAGTAAATAAAGAAATTATTGTATATATACATGATGGAATTCTACTCAGCCATAAAAAAGAATGAAATCCTGTCTTATGCAACAAAATGGATGTTATTTGCTACTATTATGCTTAGTGAAAGCAGCCAGCCCCTAAAAGAAAAATATCATAGATTTCCACTGATTTGTGGTAATGAATATACAGAGTACTAATAAATGTAATGTATATGAGTGAAATTGACATTCTGAGATTTGGTTATTGTTTATAGGCCTTATCTATACTCTCGAGGAACAGCAGTTTTTCTACTTATCTGTTGAATTCTTTATTTAGTGGAGAATTAAGTTTGTGATTACAAAGAAATTTGAAAGTATATTATTGTATAAATTAAAAGAAAAATAAGAAAGTAAGGAGCAGGGAGGGAAGAAAGGAGGGACTGAGGGAGGGAGGGAGAAAGGGAGAAAGGGAAGTATCATTTTTCTCTTAAAATGAAATTTGCTGTTAAAACTTCATGAAATTTGTTCCCTTTATATAATTTAAAAAAAATTAAAAAGAACTCTCAAAGATTGACAAGAGAAAACACAAATAAAAAAGGGCAAAAGACTAAATAAATATGTCTAATTCAATCTCAGTAGTTATCAGGGAAATGCAAACCAATATCACAATGAAATAAAATTTATCCACTAAGGTGGTTATACTAAAATGTAAGACAAAATGAAATAAAAACTAAAAAGTGTTGGTGAAGATGTGGATTGTAATTTCCATACATTCCTGAGAGTGAAGTAAAATGGTGCAGTTGGCATTGAAAATACTTTTATCATTCCTCACAAAGGTAAACAGGGAATTATCATACAACCCAGAAATTACAAAATAATAATAAACAGATTCTCAAATGCAAACATGTATTCTAATGTGCATTGCATTCCTTACAATAGCCAAAAGGTGGAAACACCCCAGTGACTATCAACATATGAGTGGGTTGCAGTACATCCAGTGAAATATTACTTAGCCACAATATGCAATGAAGTGTTTTTTTTGTTTTTTTGTTTTTTTTTTTTTTTTTTTTTTGACAGGCAGAGTGGACAGTGAGAGAGAGAGACAGAGAGAAAGGTCTTCCTTTGCCGTTGGTTCACCCTCCAATGGCCGCCGCGGCCGGCGCACCATGCTGATCCGATGGCGGGAGCCAGGAGCCAGGTGCTTTTCCTGGTCTCCCATGGGGTGCAGGGCCCAAGCACCAGGGCCATCCTCCACTGCACTCCCTGGCCACAGCAGAGAGCTGGCCTGGAAGAGGGGCAACCAGGACAGAATCCGGCGCCCCGACCGGGACTAGAACCCGGTGTGCCGGCGCCGCTAGGCGGAGGATTAGCCTAGTGAGCCACGGCGCCAGCTGCAATGAAGTTTTGATACATGCTATAACATGGATGAACCTTAAAAGCATTATGCTAAGAGGAGTAAGCCAGTTACTTAAGGATAAATATCTTATGATTCTACATATATGGGATATCTAGAGGAGGAAAATTCATAGAGAATCAAAGTAGGCTAGTAGTCTAAAAAAAAGTAATGGGCCATTATTACTTAGTGGCTTTAGAATTTGTTTGGAGAAATGCAAAATTTTAGAGATGGATACTGCTGATTGTTGTATATACTATAATTGTAATTAATTCCACTGAATATTATACTTTAAATGGTTAAAACAGAAATTTTCATGTTTACATATTTTGCCACAATTAAAAAAGAAAACAATAATTTTAAATGTCTATGTATCACAGTAAAAATTATAATAATGTCATTTTGAAATGCACATCTAAACTTTATCTGGTATAATATATACCAGCACATGAATCGTATCCTCAAATACTATGAGAAACTCACTTATTTTTATTTTTATTTAGTCATAATAAAATCATTTATCTTATTCTATTTTATTCTATTTATTTTATCTCATCATGATTTATTCATATTTTCTAATAATATTAGAAAATCATGTGTCAATAATTTTAGCTGCTTTGGAAAACATCAGATTCTGACAGTTAATTTTATGTGTCCACTTGACCAGGCTGAGGATAGTGCAGCTAGCTGGTAAAGCTTTCTCTGGGTGTATCTGTAGGGGTAGTTCAAGAAGAATGTGGACTAGTTCAGGAAGAATGTGGCATTTGGGTCTGTAGACTCAGGAATGAAAATCTACCCTGACCAATGTGGTTATGCATATTCAAGCAATTGAAGGGTCAAATGAAACAAAGGCAAATTCTCTCCCCATCACCTTGAACTGAGATATCTGTTTTCTCCTGCCTTTGGAAGTCAGAGCTCCTGGTTCTTGGGGGATTGAACACCAGAGAATTACATTAGTGAATTACACTGTCAACTCTCCTGATTCTCAGGCCTTTGGATTCAGATGAGGAATTCAAATACCAGCTTTCTTGGTTCTCTGTCTTGCAGATGCCAGATGATTGGATTCCTTGGTCTCAAACAAATGAACCAATTTCCACAATAAATTTCCTTATACAGATAGAGATGTAGAGATAGAGATAGAGATAGAGATAGAGATAGAGATAGAGATAGAGAAGAGATAGAAATGTAGAATAGAGATAGATTTAGATGTTGTAACCTTCAGGGAGGTAGAAAATGTCTGTGTGTGTGTGTATGTGTGTTCTGCATATTATATCTCTATGGAGATTACACACACACACACACACACACACACACATTGCATCTCTCTGGAAAACCCTAACTAATGCATGGAGACTGGCAAGGATCAAAGCAGTTATGAGCACAGATTATAACTGGAATATTAGATATAAATCTCAACTCTGCTACTCATTTATTACCTGTGAGATCCTGAACAAGCCACTTAACTCTGTCTCACTTTTTTCTTTTTAAAATGGGGCTAAAATAGTACCTACCTTGTATATTGTTTTGAAAATCAAATGCATTAATACTTGGGAAGCACATATGAGGGTATTTCACAATGTTGATGGAATGGGTAGGCTTTTGGTGCAGTGGTTAAGGGATCACTTGGGATGCCTACATCCTATCTCAGTGTATCTGGGTTCAAGGCTCAGCTCTGCCTCCAGTTACAACTTTCTGCAATGCACCCCGAGGGCTTAAGTAACTGAGCTTCTGCCATACATGTAGGGGACTCAAACTGAGTTCTAGGTTCTTAGCTTCTGCCTGTTCCAGTCCTGGCTATTGCTGGTATTTCAAGGGGTGAACCAGTAGTTGGAACATCTTTCTCTTATGCACCTGTGTCACTCTCTTATCTCTCTGCCTTTCAAATAAAACATATATAAATAAAAATAAAAGTTCATGAAAAAATGGAATTAAAGGATAATGTGCATTTCCCACAAACTTTTTGAAGATCCCTCATGAAACAATGTTTAGTAAATGGTAAATGCTATGTGTATTTGTTCAATAAAATAAAATTTCCCAGCATAGCAGTCTGCTGATTTCATCTGGAACAGCCTCCAGATTCCCCAAGTAATGCTGCTGCAGTTGCTGTAGTGGTAATAGTGGTAATAGCAATGTCGTATCTCTTCCCTTGTTATAGAAATGTCGTGGGAGTCACTACAGTTTGAAAAGGCTGCAAATGGCCCTGATATAGTGCTATCATGTTTGGTGAAGAGAATGGAAATGAGTCAGTTATGTTAGTCCATTTGTGCATCTGAGCAGGATCCAAAGGAAATACAATCGACTCCAGGCCTTCTCTCCTAGAGATGGGAACTGAGACCCTGGTCTCTTGCCTCCTAGGGGATGACGAAGTTACACTGTGGTCTTCCCTGAGGGATTCTGCAGATAGGGTCTGGGGAGAATAGTCTCACTGATTTCCCAGGACACTAGGATCTCAGGAGTCATTGGAGTTAAAACCAGAGAGGCACTCTCAACACCAATTAGCCAAAAAGACCAGAGGTTGGGTTTTGAGAGGTGTAGCCAAGAATTCAAGAACCAACAAAGTGAACCTAAGGATAACAAGTCAACTGTTAACAGGAAGAGGTCTAGGTCAATTGCCTGCAATATTATTGCTGTCTGAAATTTGCTTTTACGTGTTTACCACAGCTATAGAACTGTGAGGCAGACTTGGTCATTTGTTCATACAACGGGTAGTTAGGCATATACTGTACCCCGCCCCTGCAAAGCACCCTGCACCATATATGAAATGAGATGTGGAGCCTGTAGACACACCAATACACTGTGGCTGAAAAGGAAAAGAAACTTTGAGACTTTGGAAGGACTCCAGGGAACTTTAACATCATAGCTGATGTTTTCAAAAGGAAGTGAAAAGGGATACTGAATATTTCTTGCATGATGTCCCAGCAAGGAAATTCTTACACCTACTTTGGGGGGTTGGGGGCGGGGAAGGAAGATGAAATCCACAGTGGGAATGGAGCTCTTTGACCTGCTGACTTTTCTAAGCAGAAAGTCGCTTCCCCTGATGATGGTTGAGACGCCTTGTTTGTACTCATTTGATCCCTGCACTCCTTTAGCCTTTTCTCAACCCCCATTTGCCTGAAAACAGTTAAAAGGCAAAGCAGTAAATCAGGAAGTCTCCAAACACAGCAGGGCTCAGTTTTCAGTACAGCAGGGTTAGGGTTGGAAACTGAAGTCGTCTAATTCCATTTTCAAAGCTGAGCATCTAATGGTGGATTATCATTAATGACAGACAGTGCCGTGTCAAAGGGTTGTGTCGAGTTCCAGACCTTTTCGTGCTTTAAATTCCTAGGTTTAATCAAAGGTTAACCAAATCATTGCTGGTAGCAAACTGCTGCTTGGGTGTGCTGTGGGTGGCCTGTCTGGGCTACTGAGTCAGCCATTGCTGATAAGGAAAGGAGTCTACTTGTAGTTCCTATGCATGCATTCCTTAATGTTGATCACTTCAAAAACTGTACCAATCAGCTAATGATGGGTTTGGGCTGGGGAGGCTATGTCACTTTATCTTTGACTGAAAACTCATGTTACTAGAATATGGAATGATGGATTTCGTACTTATTTTTTCAATTTGGTTAAGCAAGGATTGCTGAATTTCAGACATGCGTCCAACAATGGAAATTCCTACGTATTCAGGGGAGACTATAATAGCAATTCTGTCCTGAAGCCTAAGCAGACACAATGAACTTTCAATTCATTGTGATAATTGTAGTGATGACAGGACATGCAAAGGACTTCAGGATCACTAGAGAGAGTAACTGCTGGCCAGCATAGAGGAGGACTTCCTCATGGAGGTAATGTTCGTGGTGGAAGTACAAAGAACAGCAGAGGTTTGCCGCATTTGCTCTAGACCAGAGTAAAAACAATAATATGAAAGGAAAGATGTAAGAAAGAGCTGGATGTGATCCGGAGGCTCAGAAAATTATGTATGTGAGGGCTGCCATTGTGGTGTAGCGGGCATAAGCCACAGCCTGAGATGCCAGCATCCAATATGGCTGCTTGTTTGTGTCCTAGCTGCTCTACTTCCAATCCAGCTCCCAGCTAAAGACCAGGTAAAAGCAGTGAAAGATGATCCAGGTGTCTGGGTCCCTCTCACCCCCTTGGGGCACCCAGATGAAGCCCCTGGCCCCTGAGGCCCAGCCCTGGCAGTTACAGACAAATGGGGAGTGAACCAATGGATGGAAGATATCTCTCTCTCTCTCTCTCTCTCCCTCTCTCTCTCTCATCTCTCCCTATTTCTCTCTGTACCTTTGACATTCAAATAAATAAATAAAACTTTAAAAAAGAAAATTGTGTATATATCTATAATGCACATCTGCTCAGTGTGGGGTGTGATGGAGCCAGCGGCCATGGCTGACTGAGGCTGGAGAAATAAGTTGGGAAGCCCCAGCCTGGGAGGGGAACATCTGGTCCGCAAGATCATTTGGTCTGGCCCTGCCAAGGCAACTGCAGACGGGACTTGAAATTCAATAAATCTAAATATAGCAGGCTCGTTTTTTAAGTTGATAATTTTGTAAGGCCTGCGAATGATGTTACGGCGCTTGGCAGAAGCACAATGCACCACCCCTGCAGAGTCGTGTGTGACAATCTAAGGAGCTAGCCCTGCCTCCTGTGGGCCAGTAGTGCTTTGTTTTAGCATTCCTGAGAACCACCTGTATGGCTCTTTAAAACAGAGACTGCTGGGCCCCCCCAGCAGAGTTTCTGATTAAGTAGGTCTGGGGTTAGGGTCCAAGAGCATGTAGTTCTTTTTTTTTTTTTTTTTTTTTTTTGACAGGCAGAGTGGATAGTGAGAGAGAGAGACAGAGAGAAAGGTCTTCCTTTTGCCGTTGGTTCACCCTCCAATGGCCGCCGCGGCCGGCGCGCTGCGGCCGGCGCACCGCGCTGATCCGATGGCAGGAGCCAGGAGCCAGGTGCTTTTCCTGGTCTCCCCATGGGGTGCAGGGCCCAAGCACCTGGGCCATCCTCCACTGCACTCTCTGGCCACAGCAGAGGGCTGGCCTGGAAGAGGGGCAACCGGGACAGAATCCGGTGCCCCGACCGGGACTAGAACCCGGTGTGCCGGCGCCGCTAGGCGGAGGATTAGCCTAATGAGCCACGGCGCCGGCCAAGAGCATGTAGTTCTAACAAGTTCCCAGGTGAGGCAGATGCTGCTGGTTAGGGGAGATAACCCATAACAGCAACCACTGCTGATGGTAACTGGGAACCAAAAGAAGGTTTTTACGTTAACATGCTAATATTAAATTTCAGACAGAAAGCTTCAGGTAGGGGTGGTGAAATTAGGGGGTGCAGATTGCGGGGGGAAAAAGAGCCCGCAGAGTCCATTTATTGCCATTTACCACATGCGGCATTCTGCAGTGAGAGCTAACTTTTTATCTTTTGTTTAACACAGTTAAGCCACATAATTGCCAAGTCTTCAGCAGGAGGCTTTGATTTGGCCGAGTGTTAGAATCACAGCTAATCGGGATGCAGACAGGCATCCGTCCATGGCCTGGCAGAGCTGCAGTTACCAGGACCAGCTGTTTGGCTACCAGTGCGCTGGAACATTTCCACTCGGTGAGTGGCACAGCCGGCTCTTTGTTATCGGCGGTGCGGGAAGAGAGACTGTGCATTGTCACCTCTCCAGGGCTCCATTGCTGTTCTAAATCAGGTAGGTTAGCAGCTGTGCTCAACCTGGCCTTTCAAGGTAAAGGCAAGCAAGTCAACGTGACATGGCTTGAAATCCAACCTCCTCATCCGGGTTTTTCAATTTCTTCCTCTGCGTCACTTTGGGTCCCACTACTGTTAAACATATGCTTGTTTTTGAGAGTCTGGTTATAGTTTGGTTTTTTGTCCTACCTTTGTGCCATTTCCTGTACCATATAAAGCCTTTGACCTTCCCTCTCAAGTCAAATCCTACTGGTTCTTCAAAGCTCAGCTCACGTTTGTCTTTGAACTCTTTCTTTCTTTCTCTAGCCTGCTCTGATTCTGTGTCGTACAATGTTCTAACCACCATGAAGGTATAATACAATTTCGTAGTTAACTCTGCATATTTCTGACCTCAGCTCAGTGTTTCCTCATCAGCCTTAGTTTCTTAGCCAAACTGCCAGCTCCAAGTTCTCTTTCATGCTACCCAGGAAATTATCAAGGTGCTTTGCACAGAACAGAAAATTAAATTCTCAAATTCTGATCCCTAATGTTAATCCATTACATCAATGAAAAGATGTACAATCAAAACCTGGATCGAACCAAGATTTCAAGTGGTACTGTAAGATGTCATAGCGAATTACCTAAATTAAAATGTGTAATGTAACCTAAACATTGCTGATGGATATTGCATTCAGCTGTCCTTACTGGGCTGGGGCTGTGGTAACACCTCCAGTTTCTGAGTGTATGCCCCCATTCTTGCAGCTGGTTGTCTCCTCCTTGCTTTTGAGTGCTTTTTCCCCCCTTTGTTAATTGTAAGCTTCTGAATTGTAAAGCGTAGGGAGAGGCAGGCACAGTCTAGATACGGGCTCTCAAAACTTCAGACTCCAGGAAAGTGCCTCCTGTACTCCCACCTCTGCCTTCCCGTCCCAGTGCCTGGACCTGGCTCCAGCTTGGCTTGGCTCTTGGATTAAAATGGTGACCAGATCTCCCTGTCTAGCAGACAACTATGCTCTCCCAGCTATAACTGCACAGTTTTGCTGATCATTCACATCTCCTTTTCTAAGCTAAACTTACTACTCCCCTTGTTTAGACTTGGACTTTAACCTTTCCTATATTTTTGCCCAAGTATTTCACAGTCTGCATCCTTACCATCATAAAGACCAGCATCACACTGGCTAATTCCCCTCAAGGCCATGCTGCTAGCTTGCTTGTTAGCATTGGTAATAGGAGTATTGCCACTGCAGCTCTCCTAGGCAGCTAATGTAGAGATTATTTTATCTTTTTCTCTTGGCTCATTTGTATCCTCCATTCTTTGTTTATATTTTGCAACATGTGCACATTTACCTCACAAGAAGAAACCCATACCTTGCTCACCACTTGGAGAAATTACAGTAACTTGGCTTCCTTTTCTTTGGTCTATTTCATTTAGATAGGTCTTTCTGTCCATATTTAAATAAGGTTGTCAAAGACTTCAAGATGATGAGATTCACACATGCACACTCACATATTCACACACTTCTTCTCACAAAATTTATAAACTATTAAAAGGTGAGTGCCTTTGATGCTGGCCATGTGTGTGTCTTATCAGCACTCTTCATCGCCTTTGTTCTAACTCCTGGAACCAAGCTGGACATTGGCTTGCTTTAAATCCTTTCATTCTCTTTACTTCTTCCCTTGATGAAATTCTGAAATCTGGTACAAACTTTTTTTTGAGTTAGAAATTGTTTTATGACCCCTTTAACTTCCAAAGACGGAAAATCATTGACTAAAGGAGCATCCTTGAAGTCCTGATATTTAAGCATGGAGGGGACAGGCATTTGGCATAGCTGTTAAGACGTCAGTTGAAATAAGCATATGCCATATTGGAGTGCTTGGGTTTGTGTCCTGGCTCTGCTCCCGCTAAGCTGCACCTTGGGGACAACAGATAGTAGGTCAAATACTTGCGTCCCTGTCACCCACTTGGGAGACCTGGATTGAGTTTCTGGCTTCCAGATTTGACCTGGCCAACCCTGGCCATTGCTGGCATTTAGGGAGTGAACCAGCAAATGGGAGCTCTTTGTCTCTGTTTCTCTCTGTCTCTGTCTCTGTCTCTCTCTCTGCCTCTCAAATAAATATGTATTTTAAAAAGGAAAATAAAAACACGGAGTGCATTTCCATTATTTCTGTCTTTCCATTAATGAAATGCCTGGACTAACCTATGCATACATCAAAGTAAACCTTTCTTTAGATTCTGGCCAAAACTGTTTTGTAAAGTTTTTATTTATTTATATTTGAAAGGTAGAGTTACAGAGAAAGGGAGAGACAGAGAGAAAGGTCTTCCATCCACTGTTTTGCTCCCCTAAATGGCCACAATAGCCAGAGTTGGATCGATACAAAGCCAGGAGCCAAGAGATTTCTCTGGGTGTCCCACACAGTTGCAGGATCCCAAGAATTTGGGACATCTTCCATTGCTTTTCTAGGCCATAAGCAGAGAGCTGGATCAGAAGAAGAGCAGCAAGGACACCCACTTGCACCCATATGGGATGCTGATGCTACAGGCAGAGGCTTAGTCTACTATGCCACAGCACTGGCCCCTGAAACATTATTTAGAATAAGTGAGAGAATATGTAGAAGAAATACCTTGAGATAACGAGAGAATAGATAGTGGCAAACTTATACAGTTTCCTTCCCATTTCTTTTTGA
This sequence comes from Oryctolagus cuniculus, assembly GCF_051225735.1. Taxonomy (NCBI): domain Eukaryota; kingdom Metazoa; phylum Chordata; class Mammalia; order Lagomorpha; family Leporidae; genus Oryctolagus; species Oryctolagus cuniculus. Next base: position 133,013,230 of record NC_142872.1, on the reverse strand, counting down.
GTCTTTGATTCTATCATAACAAGTACTAAATAAATATCTTAGAGTGAATAAATTAACATCAAAATATAACCCCCAAATTGTAACATATGAAAGTGTTCCCACTGATTCCAAAGTATGCCATGTTCTCAATTTAATATTCTATACTTTAATTTCTATGTTTTGAAAGCATCACTGAGAACACAGCCAAAATACATTATGGAAACTACATTTTGAAAATATTGCTAACTTATATTTAATTTTAGAGGACTGGAATTTCTAATTTATTTCCCAGAGTCTTGTATAAAGAGTAGTATTAATTGCAATTTTTTCCTTATACTTTGGAATCTGTCTAAGCTTTAAATTCAGCTTAAAACCAGAATCATGTTCCTCAGTAAGTGTAAGGCAAAGTTGCTATAATCAAATAACTTTAGTATCAAAATTTAAAAATAAAAATAATATTAAATGCACTATAGGTAGACAATTTGCAATTGCTCCCCTGAGTCCCCTTAAAAATTTTATATTCTGAAGTCTCTGAAATTTTGACTGATATATTGATAAATGCTTTCTTCTGTTTTAGATAAAAAGAAACCATTCACTAAAACTAAAGCCAAGTTTTGTCTTTAAAATATCTCCAGCAAATGTCAAACTGTATCTAAGACTAATTCACATTGCAATGCATATCATGAACATTGTACCAATCATAAATCCTGACTTTAAATTCAGATTCTATGACAATTTTGCTTTCAAACAGTTACATTGTTGGCAAGATGTCTTTGCAGACTGACTACAAGGATTACAAGGTCACCCTTGGTTCCAATGTATTCCATAAACTTGTGAGTAAGACACTCTTATTTTTCCAGGGCTTTAAGTGTCATGATAAGGAACAGAATATGTCAATAACCTACTCCGTAGGGTTCCTGTCTTAGATGTCTGCGTTTGATCACATATTTGGTAGTCATTTTGCTTCATCATTACTTAAAGAAAATCATTTGGAAACATGAATGGCTAAAGTAACTCTTAAAATATATTTGATAGGAAGGAACCCTTAAGCAAATTTACTAATTTTGATTTATTTTAATTGGTACCAAACCTAAAATAACCAACCAAAGATTGTGAGATTTGAGCATTCTCCTGATAATTCATATTATCATGAATGCTTAGTTGTTCTACTAGAATGTTTCTCCAACATGTGAGTTTTAATTGCTATTGAGCATCATGTGTGTCGCTCCCCCTCTTCGTGGAGGAACAACACAGGACCCTGCGCTGTTCTTTCGTCTGCTCGGCCCTCCCCGGGTTTGCTGCTGGTTCTTCCCGGGTTGGCTACCACCCCTTCCACCTCCGTGGAAGGGCGGTTCCCCCTGCCACATTCCCCACTTCCTCGGGGGTGCGGCACACCGCCGGCCGGCTCTCTCGGGGGCTGCACAGGTGTTCCTCAGGTGTTCCTGGTGCATGTTGTCTCTCTCCTCCTTTATAGTCCTCTTCCGCCAATCCCAACTCTGCTACCCACACGCCGAGTATGCTGCTCTCCTCCAATCAGGAGCAGGTCCTACAGTTTATTGGTTGAACTGGAGGCAGCTGTGTAGAAGCTGTTTCTCCCTTCTCAGCGCCATATTGTGAGAGAGCAGATGCATAGAATAAGTCTTAATTCCAGTAACTTAGTCTAGTCCGAGTTGCTCCCAGTTGCTCCCCACAATGTGTAATTCAGATTGCAGTCATGAGATGGGCATGAGCTTTCTCTATTCTTGTTCTCTGATTAGGAAACTATAGCTCCTCAGTTACTATGAGCTCCCTATTCCTGCCCTGCCAGTAACTGCTTCGATAGTCATTTCAAAGCATGTCCTGCTTCTTCCAGCATGTGCAGCTGACTCAGCCTTACTCTTTCAGTGCAGATCTCTTTGCTTCCGTGCCTCTTGCTTTCAATGCCTCTCTTTTCTGTTTCTTAAAAGCCAAGAAACCTTTCCTGACAGCTTCAGCTCCAGGGGCTATTTTCTTCATTTTGATTCCTTGACCCTTTTCACTATTTGCATTGCCCTTTATTTCGTTTGTCATTGGCCTGTCTCTCATTCTCAGAAAAGCAAGAACAATGTGGCATTCACACAAAGCCAATTTTAATGCACAGTATACAGTAGAAGTTTCATCGTGATTAATGAATGAAGATTCAGCACCACAATTTCAGAAAATTTCTCACTAGACTTACCTTGCCCCTCATAAACCATTTCTCTTTGTTATCCCTCCATGAAAATAGTGACATTCATTATTACATCCCCCATTCTCCTTTCGGATCATCATTTTCGATAGGAACAATCTGCAGGTGTTTCACTCAAGTGCAGGCTCTTAAAGAAAAAAAGGAAGAAAATCACAAAAATGGTTCATTCTCAAGCTAATGACTCAGGGTTGGTGTTATTGATTATAATACTATTTAATGATTTTGATATAAATTGAGTACTTTTTGCTGAGACACAGTTTGGAATTTTATTCTATTTATAATACTAAAACAAAGAAGTATCAGGAAATTGTACCTGCTAATAAACCCTGCATTAGCTTTTCTAGTTGAGTCCTTTCTAAAGTAATCTAAACGTATAGAATCCTGGTTACTCTTGTTATGGGTTCCTAGTCCTGGGAACAAAGCAGAAGCAGGCTGTTGAATTAAATGGAGCTGAAACCAAAGGCTTCCTGCAGCACACCTGTTAATCACTGAAATGAAAAACCAATCCAAGGATGTAACACAACACTGTTGCTGTCCAAAACTGCTTGCATTACCACAAATTCACTTATGAGACTCTTGGGAGTGTCACTGCTGTAAAGCCAGAGAAAGAGAAACTACTCCCAAATTCTGCTCAACAGAGAATGCAAGCATTTGACTCATATGGCACTTGTTTGTCAAATGAGCAAGGGCAGGGAAATTGATGAGGGTACTAATTACTCTTGAAAGAGCCAGAGAGGAATGGCGAGCATTCAAAGACTCCATAATGAAGTGAGGAGCAAAGGAATGAATTTCCCCAAACTTTAAAAGACTTCAGATTCAGAGAGCAGGGCTGGTGAGCAGGATAGGGCTTGCTCAATTAGAAACAGACCTCCTCCTCTACTGCAGTCCTCCCTTGTGGATTACAGCAGTTGGAGCATAAATTTTCGAAAATTGTGAAATTTTCTATTTTCTTTCCAACACTGAATATCCACACATAATAGGGGAATATAGACCATAACTGCTTTGACTAATCTTTTGTATTCTTGGGTTTTGTGAAAATTAATGCTTTTCTACCCACCCCCAAATTCCAAAAAGGAACACCATGGTAGTTCAACTCACAGAGCCTTTCAGAAAATAAAGGCCCAAATACTCACTAGTTAAGCCAACTATGCAAAGTTGCTGGGTCTCAGGGAAATTACTCTGGACTTCAAAAAGACAAGTCAAATTTGGATTTGAAGCCACAGATGCTTTCCTATAACAAACTTATAAGTTAAGAATTTTACAAGGAGCTAGAATAAATTCTTTGACTTGGTATAATAATATGAACTGGCAATTATTTTAAGCTCCTTGCAAGGGATGATAAAATATCTCTATTATCCTCTGCACCCCTATCCACAGGAAATAAAGAAATCAATACTATAATGCAAGAAGTTTTAAGACATAAATACCTTAGGGGAGCAGACACACATTGCTTTATGCCCAAAAGTATTTGCATTTTTAACCAAACGTGGTTGAATAAGGAGAAATTTCCAAGCCTATAGAAATGAAGCCATATCTTGGGAAATCAAGTATTGATAATGGAAACTATTTGAATGTGTACTGGAGTATGAAGGGCTATTTGACTTTCATAAAATCATACCATGTGAGATATCAAAAAATATTCAGTGAATGGTTACCATTTGCAGAGTACTCTGGTGGATTTCTATGAGAACTTGTATTTGCCCTCAAAATGTTTATGATTCAGTAGGTCACAAGAAACACAGCAATCTAATGAGAAAATGGTTGGTTTAAGACACAGCTCAGATAGTAATGTTAATAGAAAGCATAGAGATTGGAAAATCAATTTTCCATGCTAAGGTTGTCATGAAAATGTATGATAATTAAACATGCAAATTTGCTTGCTTTGCCTAGTTGTAGAATCACTCCTACTGGCTGAACTAGGCTTTTCTGCTTTCACAATGACTCTAAAATCTTTCATTACTTATTTAGTGAGGGAGCTCAAGCAATCCTATAGAATGCTCTTCTACCATTTTTCACCTACATCCTCACTTCTTCACCATTGCAATCTTGTTACAAAGGATGATGGACATGTTAAGAATTCCTTTAGTATGTAGTACGTAGCCAGAATTTCTTTTTTGTGTTCATTTCAAAATTATGCCCAGGAACTGAGAGTTGAGTATACCCAGACAAAGGGTAAGATTTTTTTTTTTAAACTACCATAAAGAGTTACGGGTGTGTGACCCCATGTGAACTAAGGAAATGTCTTGGAAACCTACTCAACTAGGACAGAAAAGACATGTTCTTCCCAGAGGCTTGCCAGAGCTTGTTCCAGAGCCAGTACATTTGATCTCAATGATCTCCCACAACTAGGATTGTGGCTCCGTAAAATGGAATCATATGCTTCCCAATTTCTGAAAATAAATACGGATTGTGGGTACAATCTGGGCATGCAGGTGCAATGAAGAATCCGTCCACCCTGTAACATCAAACCAGGACAGCATACTCTGTCCAAGGGTGCCCTGATGAATGCTTCAGAGACACATTCCAGAGTAGAGAACTGTTTCCCAGACTGGATGACTTATTCAAGGGACTTGTAAATGTTCTGTGGTTATTTAATTTCACAACCACTAGGCCTGGATTACAGGAAATAATATTTAAACTACAACAGAAAATCTACAATAGAAGCAATCCAGATAGATTCTTGGATAAGGATAGTGAGTCAAATCTTTAAGAAGGGACTCGTTTCTTTTTTGTTTTAATATTTTGTTTAATTTGATTATTTCTTTGCTAGAGAACTGTTACATTGGCCAAGCATAAGTCCGTGGAAAGCAGGGTATACCTACTACCTTGGGAAGGGTGTTGACACTTCCTTACATTTCACACAGGTCTTCACTTTGTGGATGAGGTTTCTTGAGAGCCAGTCACAATTGCTATGCTTCTTTTACCCTAGCAAGTCTAAGGCAGGAAGTGACAGGTTCTCTGGCTGTTTCCTTGTATATTAAAAAAAAAAGACAAGAAGTTCATTGGCCGAGATTTCTTCCCAATTTTGTGGGCCAAGGGGTCCTTAGATATAAGAAAGTCTTAGCTGAGAGTAGAGGGAGGATAGAAGACCACTGCCCTTAGGGGCTTCTACATGTGCATTATTGATTATATACTATCCCCCCTCTGCCATTTAATTACTCCATTCTCTTGGGTTTTGAACCTTAGGATGTAATGGGTTCTCATACAAGACTGCTTCTAGGAGTACCCAAAGAAATTAGCAAACCTGTGGATTTATATGCTTATCAATGTCCTCACATGATTGCCACATTAGCTCACTATTCTCAAAACTACCATATCCTCAAGTCTTCTTTATAGAATGGCAAATGCATTAATAGAAAAAGGATTTTTCTGATCTGAATTTTAGACAGTCAAAATTAATTTGCCCACAAAAACCACTTCCTATAGCCCCAAGTCATTCACAGTGTGAATATAATTACAAACCAAGCCTCCTCTCCGTGGAGAGCATCAGCTCCAAATCAACACAAGGAAGCTGTACTCCATTGAAAGCTATGGCAGCACTCACTCCATTGTTACCCCTCCCTTCGGGACTTTAACACCATCACAGAAACTGTATACTCCAGGAATTCTGATGAGCCGAGGACTGAGAACATGGAGCCAATCTCCATCCAACCAATTAGATCTGCAGGATTACTAAAGCATCTTGTACAATTTCTTTCTCAAATGACATTAGAATAGACCGGCATACTAAACTGATCTTCTGTAAAAAAAAAAAAAAAAAAAAAGAAATTATCAACTCCCAACTTGACTCTCACTGGGATTAAACACGACAACAGGTCTGATCTGATTTCATCATCATTTAAAAAAAATCATCTATTATTTTTCACTTTATGTTTCTGTGTGGGAGCAAACTGTTGAAATCCTTAGTTAATGTATACTAAGCTGATCTTCTGTATATTAAGATAATCGAAAATGAATCTTGATGTGAATGGAAGGGGAGAGGGAGTGGGAAAGGGGAGGGTTGTGGGTGGGAGGGACAGTATGGGGGGGAAGCCATTGTAATCCATAAGTCGTACTTTGGAAATTTATCTTCATTAAATAAAAGTTAAAAAAAAAGAATAGACCGATATATAATTTCTGAATAATTTGCTAGTCATTTTGCCATTTTCTAAAAAAATTAATAAATTATTCTTAAAATTGTCTTTATGATCAAGGATGACGTTTTGAACTAAACAAAGTTCGGAAAATATCAACTGATATTTCTATTCTGGTTTCCTTTATCAGTCTTGGTTGTATAATATTTGGCTTTGTGCCTTGTCAGTTACAACATCTAACATTTTCAGAGTCTCAGCCAAAGCTGTCAGCACAGTCTTACTCTCTATTTGATATCCAAACCACTTAATCCCCACTTTGGGAAAAAATTCACTCCTTCCTGTCCACTACTGGTTTTGGATGCAGAAAGAATTATGACTCTGCAGTTTTCTTGATTTCTAGAGTATTGTTTCTTTCATTTCAAAAGTATAATTTTTTCTGCTCCTGAAAATACTTTTTGCTATAAATATCTATTGAATAAAAGGTAAACCTGATAAGCTAAAAGTTTGACAATAACAAAACACATCTTTCAGCACACCAAATTGTAACTTATCTCAAGGTAATTGGGGAAATGAAAATTACAAAGTAATTATATTCACTAGTAACAATAATGTTCAATAAGCAAAATGTGAGGAGACCACTAAGTCTGTGATTATAGATAGATTAAAATTATGTCCTTGTAAACATTAATGAAAAGAAAAGGGGTTAGGGTATGAAGAGTGAGAGGGAGGGAAATATGGTTATCTTCTTAGAACTCTACCTAGGAAATATGTGAAATCTGTTTTCTTTATATTAATATAAATATATAAAAGTAATTATAAATAACCTGGGTTTATCGAAATGACAAAAAGAGGAAATTATTCATGAAAGTATAATTGGATTCAAATGAATAATTTTATTTAACTAAATGTAGAGGCAAGAGAGAGTGAGGTTTCTAGGTGCATCTAGGTGACGGGGACCCAGTTATTTGAGCAATCCTGACTGCCTCCCAAGGTTTCATCAGTAGAAAGCTGGAATTCGGAGCTAGAACCAGGAACCAAGCCCAGGTACTCTGATGTGGATTGCAGGTATCTTCATTTACATTGTAACCACCAGATTGAAATCTCCCCTAAACACATAAATATATCTTAGACATTAATACATAAATAATTTAAGCAACTTCATCTAAAAATTGTTATCCTAAAATTTACACTAAAATTATGGGCAAAGAGATAAGCATGGAAGGTTGTTGAGCCATTACTTATAAATAAGACATTATACTTAGAAGATTGATTAAGTACACTGGTAATATTTATGGGATAAAATATTATGTGTGAACTAAAAATCACATTTTAGTGTAAAAATTCTTCTAAGTAAAAATAAATTATTAATCTATACATATAAAATGAGCACGTTTAACAGAACTTCGAAAAGTTCATGGAAAATGGAATTAAAAGTTTATGGAGACAAAAAAGGAGATATTAACACAAAATACCACTGAAGTACAAAGGATCCTAAGAAACTACTATGAACAACTATATGCTAACAAATTGGAAGAGCTAAAAGAAATAAATTCCTGTCTGTATATAGCCTATAAAAATTAAAACAAAAAGATATGAAAAGTATTAGTAGATTCATAAGAACTAACAAGATTGAAGCAGTACCTAAAGGTCTCATATCAAAGAACAATCAAAAATTTGATAACATACCTGGATTCTACAAAACATTTAAAGATGAACTGATTCCAATGTTCTTCACATCATTCCAAGATACTTAACGGAATGTAAGTCTACTAAACTCTTTGAATGACAAAACTGAACAAAGATACAACACAAAAAGAAAACTACAGAAGGATCCAAGATGACTGAATAGTGAGAAACCACACTGACCTCAGCCACAAAGAGATACCAAAAAAACAAGGGAAAGACCACGTGCCTAGGCACCTGATTCAGAGAAATTTTCAGTGTTAAATGGACAGAACAGAACAGAGACACAATGTGGCAGCAAGGAGGGAGGACATTCGTTCTGACTTTGGTCACACCACCAGCCACTCCTGTATCTACACAGTTGGCTCCAGCTGGGAACCATCATCTTTCCAGAGCAAAGTGGCAGGAGGTTGCTGGAGCCCCTCAACAGGAAATTTTGGCTGAGGGAGAATTCCAGGGTCCCCACTGTTTTGAATATAGCCGGAGGAGCTTGAAGGATTCTGCTGACTACTTTGCTCCATGAAGGAAGGCTACATTGCCACCCTCCCCTATCCGCATCAAAGCACTAGATTCAATTTGCAGTGGAGGAGTTGTAGCTAAATTCTGTCCTAACTTAGGAAAGAGTGGGCAACCCTGCTGGCGAAAACCAACTGGGTTAGAGACGGGGCAGCTTGTAGGTCTGAGAGTGCACCCCATGCAGCCCGTGATTGTGGAAGTTCTGGGCATAGGCTATGGAGCTGAGAGGGTCACGGACTGCAGCTGGGTTCCCATGAACCCCACTAGTCTTGACTGTGGAGACTCAGAGCTCCCTGCACGTGTGCTGGGGACATAGCTCATGGAGGGGTCAGGGGATGCACTGCAGAGTGGGTCAGTGCTCTGAACAGTGTCCGTGCCTGGATGAGGGAGGCACTCTGAGCTCACTCCAAGCTAAGGTGGTTCACCCTGGTACACAGAAGGGCGGGGGTTGTGAACATGCTGGCCGGCTATAACATCTGCTTCCCACACTGACCATAGCCAGAGGTGCTACATCATGCCCATCTTGGGTGTCACTCTGTGTTCATGTCTCACACACAAATGGTGGCCAGAGCTCCCTGACCCCACCATGCACCACTCTGGAACACAAGTGCAATCTTTCTGCACCCCACTGAGCCACAGACACATTTCTAGGAATAAACCTTTAAATAAAACAACTGTCGTCCAGAGGAGATAGTAGTAAGAGATCCTCCAAGTGCACAAAAGTCAAAGTAGAAATACAAGAAACATGAACAAGGAAGGCAATATGTCTCTCCAAAAGGAACACGGTAACACATCATTATTGGACTATGAAGGAGAGATTGATGAAATAACTGAAAAATAATTCAAAACAATAGTTTAAGGTTACTCAAAAACACAGGGAAACAGTTCAGTGAAAGACAGAAATATTGGGGAAAAAAACTGAAAGAAGCAGCTGGAGCCCCCCAAAAAGTTAGAAAGACTGAAAACAGTTTACAACATCTATGGGATACCATCAAACAACCAAATATACAAGTCTTAGAAGTTCCAAATGTATGGAAAACAAGAATGGCTTAGAAAACCTATTCAGTAAAATAACAGCAGAAATTTTCCCCAGTTTGGAAGGTAGGGCCATCCAAACAGAGGAAGTGTAAAGAACCCCAAGTAGGGGCCGGCACCACGGCTCACTAGGCTAATCCTCCGCCTGCAGCGCCGGCACACCGGGTTCTAGTCCCAGTCGGGGCACCAGATTCTGTCCTGGTTGCCCCTCTTCCAGGCCAGCTCTCTGCTATGGCCCGGGAGAGCAGTGGAGGATGGCCCAAGTGCTTGGGCCCTGCACCCCATGGGAGACCAGGAGAAGCACCTGGCTCCTGGCTTTGGATCAGCGCAATGCGCCTGCCGAGGTGGCCATTGGAGGGTGAACCAACAGCAAAGGAAGACTTTTCTCTCTCTCTCTCTCTCTCTCACTGTCCACTCTGCCGGTCAAAAAAAAAAAAAAAAAAAGAACCCCAAGTAGAGAGGGTCAGAAAAGATCCTACTACAACATATTTTAGGCAAACTTTCTAAAGTAAAACATAAGAGAATATTCTAAAATTTTCAAGAGAGAACGCAGATCACCTTTAAAGGAACTCTATTTAATTGACAGCAGATTTCTCAACAGAAACTCTACAGGCCAGGAGAGGATGAAGAGGGATAGTCAAACTCCGAAAAGAAACTCTTCCAATCCAGGATACTTTATCCAGTGAAGCTCTTACTCATAAATGAAGGTTGAAATAAAGACCTTCCAATACAAGCAAAAATTTAAAGAATTTGTCACCACACAACCAGCCTTACAAATGATACTTAAGGATGTCCTACACACAGAAACAGAGAAACACAATTAGTAAAAGAACAAAAGAGATTCAAAACAAGCAATAGGAATATTTATGGAAATGACAGGACCAACTGATTACTCATCAATGATAGCCTTGAATAGAAATGGACTAAATTCCCCAGATAAAAGATACTGATACGGGCTGGTGCTGTGGTGTAGCGGGTTAAGCTGCCGTCTGCAACACCAGCATCCCATGTAGGCACCAATTAATGTCCCAGCTGTTCCACTTTTGATGCAGCTCTCTACTAATCGCCTGGGGATGAAATGAAAGGGCCCAGAAGAAGCTCTGGACTCCTGGCTTCTGACCAGCTTAGGCTACTTTGTGGCAATCTGGGGAGTGAACCAGCAGATGGAAGAATCTCTCTCTGCCTCTGCCTCTCTGTAACTCTGCCTTTGAAATAACTAAATAAATCTTTTTTTAAAAGATACAGATAGACTGAATAGATTAAAAAAATCTATATGCTGCCTACAAAATATAAAGATACACACAGACTGAAAGTGAAAGGATGTAAAACGAATTACCATGCAAATGGAAATCACAAGCAAGCACAAGTAGCTATACTTACATCCAACAAGATAGACTTCAAAACAAAAATGGTTAAAAGAGACAAAGATGGTCATTATGTAAGGTTTAAGGGATAAATTCGAAAAGAAGATGTGATTATAATAAATGTATATGCACCAAATACTAGGGTACCCAGTCTTATAAAACAAATATTAATGGATCTAAAGAGAGATATAAATTCCAACAACACCCCACTTGCATCAATGGACAAATCAATTAAGCAAAACATCAACAAAGGAGCATCAGTGCCAATCTACTCCATAGGCCAAATGAACCAAATAGATATCTATAGAGTATTTCATTCCAAAGATGCAAAAAAATGCATTCTTTTTTTCAGTATATTCTCTGGGATAGATCATATATTAGGCCATAAAAAAGATGCAGCAAAGTAAAAAAAATTAAGAACATATTATGTAACTTTTCTGACCACAAAAGAATGATGCTGGAAATTAACAAAAAACTCTAGAAAATATACAAACACGTCTAAAGTCAAAAATATGCTCCTTAATGAGCAGTGAGTCACAGAAGAAATCAAAAGAAAAAATGAAAAATTTCCTTTACATGAGTGGAAATGAAAATTCAATTGATCAAAACTTATGGGTTACAGGGAAAACAGTGAGAAAAGGAAAGTTTGTAGCAGTAAATGTTTACATCAAGAAATTGAAAAGAAAATATCAAATTATTTCACAATGTATCTCAAGGACCTAGAAAAATAAAAAAAAAGCAAGCCAAAATTAGTATGATGAAAGACACAATAAAAGCCAGAAGAAATAAACAAAATAGATTTTTTTTAAAAAAGTTAAAAAAGTTAAACAAAAGATCAATGAAATGAAGAGGTAACTTTTTGATAAAATAAACAAAATTGAAAAGCATCGGCCCAACTAACCAAAAAGAAGAGAAACCCAAATTAATGAAATTAGGGATATAAAAATGTTATAACTAATACCTTAGAAATATAAAGATCATTTGGAATTATTATACACAGCTATATACCTACAAATTGGAAAATCCAGAAAAAATGGTTAGATTTCTTGACACATATAATTTACCAAAACTGAGGCATGAAAACATGAATAATCCAATAACCCAGACTGAGATTGAATTGATAATAAAAAGCCTCCAAAGAAAAGCCCAGAAATGTATGGCTTTACTGCTAACTTCTACCAAACTTTTAAGAAAGAACTAATCCCAATTCTTCTCAAACTGTTGAAAATAATTGAAAGAGTGAACCCTTCCAAACGCTTTCTGTGAAGCCTACATTACCTTAATCCCCAAACCAGAAAAAGATACAACAATAATAAAAAAGAACTATAGACCAATATCCCTGATGAACATAGATGCAAGAATCCTCAACAAAACACAAGCAAATTGAATTGAACCACACATCAAAAAGATCATCCATCCAAATCAAATGGGATTATCCCAGGGATGCAGGATTATTCAACATACACAAATTAATAAATGTGATACATGACATCAATACAATGAAGGATAAAAACACATATAATTATCTCAATAAGTGTAAGGAAAGCCTTTGGTAAAATGCAACATCCTTTCAGCATAAGAGCCTTTTAAAATTGGGTGTAGAGGAAACATACTTTAACAAAATTAAGGCAACATATGAGAAACTCACAGTCAGCGTAATACTAAATGGGAAAAAGCTGGAAGCATTTACACTAAGATCCAGAAACCGACAAGGATGCCCACTTTCTACATTATTTTTCAATATATTTCTGGAAGTTTTTCCAGAGCCATTAGGTAAGAAAAAGAAATAAAAGGGCTACAAATTGGAAAGCAGGAAGTCAAATTATCCATGTCTGGAGATGACATGATTTTTTTTTTTTTTTACATAATGAGGAACCAAAAACATCTGCTAAGAAACTATTGCAACTCAAAAGAAAATTCATCAAAATTTCAAGATATAAAATCAACATGCAATATATAAAATCATTATCAACAATGCTCTGACTGATAAAGAATTTAAAAGTTCAGTCTTATTCACAATAGTTCAAAAAAATCAAGTATCTTGTGATAAATATCAAGGGTGTGAAAAATCTCTGCAATAAAAATTACAAAATATTAATGAAAGAAATAGAAGACACACAACATCTTCTGTGTTCATGGATTGGAAGAATTAATATCATCAAAATGTCCATGCTACACAAAGTAATTAAAATATTCAATGTGATCCCAATCACAATAAGAAATCATGAAATTCACATGGAAATACAAAAGACCCTGAATAGCCAATCTTAGACAAAAAATAAAGCTGCTGGTATAACAATACCAGATTTCAAGACATTTTGCAAGGCCATTATCATTAAAACAGCATGGTACTGGCACAAAAATTGACATTGAAACCAATGGAGAAGAATGAAAATCCCAGGAATCAGCACATACATCTACAACCACTAATTTTTGCCAGGTGAGCTAAAATCATTGCTCGGAGAATGGGCAATCTCTTCAGCAAATGGTGTTGGGAAAATTGTATTTCTGCATGCAGAAGTTTGAAAAATCTCCACCTTACATGCTATACAAAAATCAGCACACAATGGATCAAGAATCTAAACCTAACACGTGAAACCATCAAATTCCTAAAAAGGAAAACATAAAGTAAATGTCGCAAGACACTGGCAAAGCCAAAGAGTTCTTGGATAACACCCTAGAAGTGCAGGCGATAAAAGCAAAATACACAGATTACATCAAGCTAAGAATACTTTCACAGCAAAGGAAATAATTAACAAAGTGAATCAACCAACAGAATGGTAGAAAGTATTTACAAACTATGCATCCCATAATGAATTAACATCCAGAACATATAGGGATATCAAGAGGGGCTGGCATTTTGGCAGAGCTAGTAAAGCCACAGCCTGCAATACTGGCATCACATATGGATGTTGATTCATGTCCCAGCTGCTCCAATCCTGATTCAGCTCCTTGCTACTGGCCTGGGAAAAGCAGCAGCAGATGAACCAAGTGTTTTTGCTCCTGCCATCCACTTTGGAGACCTAGAAGAAGTTCCTGGCTCTTGGCCTTAATCTGGCCCAGTGCTAATCATGGTGTTCGTTTCAGGAGTGAACCAGTGGATGGTGTGGGGAGCAATCCAGACTAGACTGAGTTACTGGAATTAAGACTTATTCTATGCATCTGCTCTCCCACAATATGGCGCTGGGAGAGAAGTAAACAGCTTCCGCACAGCTGCCTCCAGTTCAACCAATAAACTGTAGGACTTGCTCCTGATTGGAGAGCAGCGTACTCGGCGTGTGGGCAGCCGAGTTAGGATTGGCGGAGGAGGACTATAAAGGAGGAGAGAGACGGCATGCACCAGGAACATCTATGGGGAACATCTAAGGGGAACATCTGAGGGAACACCTGTGCAGCCCCCGAGAAGAGCCGGCCGGCGGTGTGCCGCTCCCCTGCGGAAGTGGGGAATGTGGCCAGGGGGAACTGCCCTTCCACGGAGGTGGAAGGGATAGTAGCCAACCCGGGAAGAACCAGCAGCAAACCCGGGGAGGGCCGAGCAGACGAAAGAACAGCGCAGGGTCCTGTGTTGCTCCTCCACAAAGAGGGGGAGCGACAGATGGAAGACTGAATCTCTCCTCCCACCCCTGCTCTACCTCTTCTTCCCTCTCCCTCTCTTACTATATAACTCTGACTTTCAAAATGAATAAATAAATCTTTTATTAAAAAAAAAAACACTTAAAAACTCAACTACAACCAAAGAAACAATCCAGTTAAGAAATAGGCAAAGGACATAAAGAGGCATTTTTCAAGAGATGATACACAAATGATCAACAGATCCATCACAAAAGGATCAGGATTGCTATCCACCAAGGAACCACAAATAAAAACCACCATGAAGTATCATCTCACCCCAGTTAGAATGGCTATTATTCCAAAAAGTCAAAAATTAACACTTTTGAGGATGTAGAAGTAAAAGGTAATTTAATACACTCTTGGTGGGAATGCTAACTGGTACAGCAATTCTAAAAACAGTATGGAGATTCCTTAGAAAATTACAAATAGATCTATTATATGACCCCATTATACAAGTCCTGGGAATATATCCAAAAGAAATTAAATCAGCATAGGAAAGGATTACCTGCACTCAAATGTTTAAAGCAGCTCAATTCGTGGTAGCTAAGATATAGAAACAACCTAGATGTCCATCAACTGATTACTGAATAAAGAAAATATTTTGTGGCATAAATATGCAATGGAATATTACATAACCATAAAAAAAAGATGAAATCCTCACATTTGCAACAAAATGGTTGTAACTAATGTCCATTATGTTATGTAACATTAGCCAAAACTAAATAAATATCACACTTTCTCTTAATGTAATTAATATATACACAAGGTATAAAAATTGTGTGGATGTCATATCAATTGGTACATAGTTATAAATTTTGCTTCAATGAATCATACCATGTAAGTGACAATATATTCTTTTTTTGGTTTTGATACATAATTTATTTTATTTTATTTTTTTCCCAAAGAAACCTTTTATTTAATGAGTACAAATTTCATAAGTACAACTTTAGGAATGTAGTGATTCTTCCCACCATACCCACCCTCCAACCCCCACTCTCACCCCACCTCCTCCTCCCTCTCCCATGCCCAATTCCATTCTCCATTAAGATTAATTTTCTTTTTTATTTTTACTTTAAAGATTTACTTTATCCATTTGAAACACAGAGTAGGTAGAGATAGAGAGATCGATCTTCCATCTGCTGGTTCACTCCCCTGATGGCCGCAACAGCCAGAGCTGCACCGATCCGAAGCCAGGAGCCAGGAGCTTCTTCCAGGTCTCCAACATGGGTGCAGGGGCCCAAATACTTGGGCCATCCTCCATTACTTTACCAGGCCACAGCAGAGAGCTGGATTGGAAGAGGAGCAGCTGGGACTAGGACCATCGCCCATATGGGATGCCGGCACCTCAGGCCACAGCGTTAACCTGCTGCACCACAGCGCCAGCTCCTAAGATTCATTTTCAATTAACTTTATACA
This sequence comes from Oryctolagus cuniculus, assembly GCF_051225735.1. Taxonomy (NCBI): domain Eukaryota; kingdom Metazoa; phylum Chordata; class Mammalia; order Lagomorpha; family Leporidae; genus Oryctolagus; species Oryctolagus cuniculus. The sequence continues at coordinate 132,997,346 of NC_142872.1, read as the reverse complement.
CAGAAGACCGACTCTATACTAAGTAAATATTTCAACAATTTAAACACACACACACAAGAAAAAGATAACATTTTGAGAACAGGTTTTACAGTTAATTCTTTTAATAACACTCATTGAGGACAGAAGTCCTGCATGGGATGTAAGCACACATTGACTCCTGTTGTTAATTTAACAATTAATACTCTTATGTGTGATGTCAGTGATTGCCTGAGGATCTTGATATGAGCTACCAAGGCTATGGCAGCCTTTTGAATCCATTATCTCCATAAGTATTAGACAAGGCCATAAACAAAGGGTAAGTTCTCTCCTCCCTTCATTGAAAAGTACATCCTTCTTTGATGGTCCCTTCTTTCCACTCGGGTCTCACTCACAGCGATCCTTCATGAAGGACATTATTTTGCCATAGTGTCTTGGCTTTCCATGCCTGAAATGCTCTCATAGGCTTTTCAGCCAGACCAGAATGCCTTAAGGGCTGATTCTGAGATCAGAGTCCATTTAGAATGATTGTCATTCTATGAGTCTACTGTGTGGACTGCATCACATGATCAAACATATTTTCTTTTTCAATTATATCTATTATTGTTAATAGACACTTGATATTTTTTATTTTATCCCTTTAACATTTAATTATATTATCATTTTAACTATTAATATGATCACTTTAACACTTAGGATGGCATTTTTACCACTCAGCTTATTGGGATTTTGGGTCTCATAGCAAGTTTTTAAACTGTACCCTTTGAAGTAACTCCATAGGAATATATGCAGAACTATACAGTTTTACAATTACATACTTCCTCCTATGTCTCTTATTTCCATTCTTAATTTTTACTGAGTTCCATTTTCAAATGGCTTTATAAACATATGATTAACTCTATGTTATGTCAAGAGTTCAACAAATAGTATCAAGAAGGAAAAAAAAAACTGTTCCTTGACGGTCAAGAGAAATCAAGAAATGTAGGAAAGCAAATGAAGATGACACTATGACATATCAAAACTTATGGGATACAGCAAAAACAGTGTTAAGAGGAATTTATAGCAATTTGTTGGTGCCTACATCAAGAAATTGGAAAGGCACCAAATAAATGAGCTATCAGTGCATCTCAAGGACCTAGGAAAACAACAGAAAACAACCTAAAACTAGTAGGAGAAAAGAAATAATTAAAATTAGAGAAGTAAACAAAATCAAAACAAAAAAATACAAATCAGCAAAATGAAGAGCTAGTTTTTTGAAAAAAATAAACAAAATTGACTCACCATTGGCTCAACTAACCAAAAAAAAGGACTCAAATCAATTAAATCAGAGATAGAAAAGGAAATGTAACATCAGACACCACAGAAATAAAAAGAATCATCAGAAATGACTAAAAGAACTGAATGCCAACAAACTGGGAAACCTAGAGGAAATGGATAGGTTCCTGGACACATACAACCTAAATTGACCCATGAAGACATAGAGAATCTAAGCAGACTGATCACCAGCATTTTTTTATTTCGCTTTTGATATCTTCTCTGACCCACTGTTCATTCAGGAGCATGTTCTTCAGTCTCCATGTGCTTGCATATGTTCTAGAAATTCCTGAGTTGTTGAGTTCCAGTTTCATTGCATTGTGGTCTGAGGAGATGCATAGTATGATTTTGATATTTTTGAATTTGCTGAGCCTAGCTTTATGGTCTAGCATGTGGTCAATCTTAGAAAAAGTTCCATACACTGGTGAGAAAAATGTGTATTCTGTGGCTGTAGTCACATCTTGCTGTTGAATTTTTCCTTTAATCATTATATAGTGTCATTCTTTGTCTCTTTTAATAGTTTTTGTGTTAAAGTCTATTTTGTCTGATATTAGGATGGCTACACAAGCTCTTCTTTGGTTTCTGGTAGCATGGATTGTCTTTTACCATCCTTTAAGTTTCAGTCTGCATGCATCTTATTTGCTAAGATGTGTTTCTTGAAAGCAGCAAATAGATGGGTTTTCTTTTTAAATCCATTCAGCCAATCTGTGTATTTTAACTGGAGAGTGAGAACATTTACATTTAAGGTGACTGCTGTTAAGTACCAGCTTTGCCCTTCTGAATGTGACTTGGCATTTCTCTCATACACATTTTAAGATCTTTTTTTTTATGTTTTACTGTGGAGAGTTTTACTACAATGTGTCATGGTGAAGATCTTTTCTGGTCCTGTCGGTTGGGAGTTCTGTGAACTTTCTGGACTTGCATGTCTCTTTCTTTCTCCGGATTGGGGAAGTTTCTTGTTATTCGGGGATCTGAACCCGACTCCCTTTCGATCGGCTGAGGGCAATGGAGGCCATCGCCCGTCCCTTCGGAACGGCGCTCGCCCATCTCTCAGGACCGACTGACCCATGTTCAACTGCTGTTCACATGGAACCCTTCTCCACTTCGGCCTTCAAAGTTCTCGTTTGAATATTTGCTACTACCACCAAGATCTGCACCTGCGGCGGCTCCACCCGGGCCCGCGCCCTAGGCTTCAAGGCTCACCGCAGCGGTAGAAGGCCTCCTAATCGTTTCTCTTTCCACACTTTCTGGAACTCCTAGGATCCAAATGTTGTGCTGCTTGATAGTATCTTGTAGATCTCCAACCATGTTTTTTAGTTTTCTAATTTCTTCTTTCTTTTGTCTGACTGTAATATTTCTAGAAATTTGTCTTCTAATTCTGATACTCTTTATTCTATCTCACCTATTCTGTTGTTAAGGCTTTCCACTGCATTTTTATTTGATCTATTGAATAGTTCATTTCTGGTATTTCATTCTGACACACTTCAATATCTCTGTTTCTTTGCAAAACCTTTCATTTAGATCATGAATTTGCTTCTGATTGCTTCTAAGTAATCTGATGATTAATTTTCTGAATTCCATTTCTGTCATATCCTCAACCTCTTCATCCTCACCTTCTATTACTGAAGAGTTGTAGTGTTTCTTTGGTGGGATCATAGTTTCTTCCTTATTCTTATTTAGGGTTTTTCCACATTTGTGTATTTTTCTTTTTTTTTTATTTTGTTGCTTTTCCCTTTAATTTGTGTCTTTGTGATTTAGTGGGAAGTCTATACTTTCAGTTGAGTTCCAAGAGGTGTGTGCTTGATGTGGCCTGGGTGCTCTGTTCAGTATTCCAGCATGGAGCAGGTGCCCAATATGGGGCCCCCATGGGGCTTTGTAGTTTTCTTCTGGTTTTTTGGTTAGAGGACATTGTTGACATCTGTTGGTGTGACCCACACTTTTCCTCACAGTTGAAGGATTCCTCAGTGTTAGTCTTTGGTGTGCTCAGGGTTATATTATCCTATTTAATGAACTGCACCTCTAATCTGTGAAGATTTTCTTGTGGTGAGGTTTCCCTCTGTTATGAGCTGCTATGGGTCTGTGCATTGCAAGTGAAAGCACGGAGACCCACCTACTGGAGCCCATCTCACTTCTCAATGGTAGATGGACTGGGATCAAGTTTTCAATATTCAGGACTTGTTGTACAGATCACGTGCTGGGGAAGAAATTCTTCTGAAATGTTGTGGTCCTTGTTCCTGGGAGGGGGTGGGTGTGGTGAGGTGGCCCCTGTCTTTGATGCACATGGGCACAAGAGGGGAAGGCAGCAGTCCCCTGCTTACCTTTGAAAATGTAAACAAACAAAATTGCTTCTCCCTGCTGGTTAAAGTTCCGCATGGGGCAAGGTGGGAAGGAAGGGAGAGCAGAGGGATGCCTGACCTCTCTGTTCCTCTATACCTTCTCTTTTTTCTCGTGTGGAATTTCAAACACAATTCACGTGCTCTCCCTCCTACTGCTATTGCAGCTCAGTGGACCCACAATTTCTCCTTTCACCTGGTCTGCTGGGAGCTGGCACTGACCTCCCTGTTCCTAGCCTCTGCCACTTCCCTTTCTTATTTCCTCTTTTGGCATAGACTTGCCCAGTATCTCTTGCTCTCCTGGGCTTTCCATTGCAAATTACCCATGTCTCTACCTCCAGGATTAATCTTCTCTCATTTTTAACTATCTATTTTGCCCCTCATTGGAATTCCCCCCTATGACAATATATTCTTCTTTCCCACATTTAAAAAAAATAGAAATGCATGGTTAGGAATACTGAGGACTTAGGGTGCTAGTAATATTTTCTTCTTAATTTGGGTGTTGGTTATGAGATTGATTAGAGGACCAAAAAATTTATATGTACACTTATGTGTATTTCTTGGTATATATTCTGTATTTTGAGAAAATATTTTAAAATCAAAACTACAAATGAATATCCTTGATTATCACAGATGCAAACATTTTCAAAAAATATTAGCACAATGAATCCAGCGGTTTGTAAAAAAATATTGTGATCAAGTGGGATTTATTCCTGAGAGCTGCTCAATTTGTGGTAGCTAAATCAATAAATGCCATAAATCATATCTACAGAAATGAAGTACAAAAACCATATGATCATCTTAATAGAGCAGAGAAAGCTTTTGATAAGATTAAAAATTCTTTCATAATAAAAACTCTCAATAAATTGGATATAAAGGAAACATAGCTCAAAATTATAAAGCTTATGTATGACACACCAACTGCCAATATCATATGAAATGTGAAAAAGATTAAAGCATTTCACCTCAGATTCAGGACGAGACAAGGATGACAATTTTTACCACTCTTATTCAACATATCATTGGAAGTATTAGCAAGAGAAATTAGGAAAGAGAAAGAAATAAAGATGTCAAAATTGGAAAAGAAGAAATCAAAATATCCATGTTCACAGATAAGATTTTGCATATGGAGACACCTACATACTCCACCAGAAAACTATTGCAATTGATAAACTAATGAAGTAAGGTTGCAGAAAATAAAATCAATGTATAAAATTAGCATTTGATACACAAATAATGATCTCAAGAAAAATCCAGAAAGAAATCATATTCACAATATTTACCAAAATTTAAATATTTAGTAATAAATTTAACCAAAGAAATTAAACATCTCTACAATAAAAATTATAAAATGCTCATGAAAGAAATCAAGGATCAACAAAGGAAAGATATTCCATGTTAATGAATTGGAGGAATTAATCTTTTTAAATGCTCCAGTTGCCCAAAGCAATCTACAGATTCATTGCAATCTATTAAAATACCAACGACATTTTTACAGAAATAGAATAAACACTTCTAAAATAGAAAATAGATCCTAAAATTCATATGAAGCTACAAAAGAGCCAGAGAAGTCAAAGCAATTCCAAACAGGAAGAAAGAAACAAAAAAACAAACGGCAAGCTGGATACATACACCCCAGTATCTAATTTCACAGCATATTACAAAGCTGTAGTAATTAAAACAGTATGGTACTGACATAAAAATCACCACATAGATCAATGGAACAAAATAGAGAGCCAGATATTGATCCATGCAAATAAAATCAACTGAGTTTTGACAAAGGTGCCAGGAACACACATTAGAGAAAGGAGAAAAGATGTAATGTGTGTATAATGTGTGTGTGTGCATGTAAAATGTGTGTGTATAGTGTTTGTGTGTGAACGTAAAATGGAATATTAATCTGCTTTTAAAAATATAAAATCTTGTTGTTTGCAGTAAATGAATAGTACTATTTTAAGGACGTCATTTTAAGTGAAATAAGTCAGACATTGAAAGACAAATGTCGGCTGGCACCGCGGCTCAATAGGCTAATCCTCCGCCTGTGGCGCCGGCACGCCAGGGTTCTAGTCCCAGTCGGGGCACCAGATTCTGTCCCTGTTGCTCCTCTTCCAGTCCAGCTCTCTGCTGTGGCCCAGGAGTGCAGTGGAGGATGGCCCAGGTCCTTGGGCCCTGCACTGCATGGGAAACCAAGAGAAGCACCTGGCTCTTGGCTTTGGATCAGCGTGGTGCACCAGCCGCAGCGGCCATTGGGGGATGAACCAATGGAAAAGGAAGACCTTTCTCTCTGTCTCTCTCTCTCACTGTCCACTCAGCCTGTCAAAAAAAAAAAAAAAAGACAAATGTCACATGTTTTCAATACTTGGTGCTAGCAAAACTGGATATATATATAATAAAAGGTTAAAATTAGACACCTGCCTCTCACCATACACAAAAATAAACTAAAACTGGGTCAATAACCTAAATATATTACCTGAAGAAACATAGGAGAACCTAGAAGAACATACAAGAAAACATGTGGAAAACATATCAAGACATTGGCATGAGCAATTATTTCTTGATGAGACCCTAAGGCTGTAGGCAACAAAAGCAAATCTAAGCAAGTGGAACTATATAAAATATATGTATAAAATTCAGGAGCTTATGTACAGCAAAGACAACAATAGAGTGGAGAGAAAACATACAACTGAATGGGATAAAATATTTGCAAAACACTTATCCAACAAAGAATAAATATCTAGAATACATCAGGAACTCAAAAAACTCAAAAGCCAGAAAACAATCAATTGGTTGCAAAATAAGCAAGGGATCTCAATAGAGTTCACAAAAGAAGAAATACAAATGATCAATGGATATATGAAAAATGGTCAATATCACTATTCATGGGGAAAAGCAAGTATCAACTCATCCCTGTCAGAATCACTACTAACAAAGAGACCGAAAGTAACAAATGCTATTAAGGATGTGAAGAAAGGGGAACTTTTACACATAGTTGGTGGGAATGTAAATTAGCACAGCTACCATGGAAAACACTAAGGAATTTTATTTTACTTTATTTTATTTTATTTTATTTTATTTTATTTTATTATTTTAAGTCACAATTACACAGAGAGAGAAGGAGAGGCAGAGAGAGGTCTGTTCCATCCACTGGTTCACTCCCCAATTGACCGCAATGACCAGAGTTATGTTGGTCCAAAGCCAGGAGCCAGAAGCTTCTTCTGGGTTGCCATGTGGGTACAGGGTCCCAAGTATTTGGGCCATTTTCTACCTCTTTCCCTGGCCATAGCAGAAAGCTGGATCAGAAGTGGAGCAGTCAGGACCTGGACTGGTGCCTATATGGGATGCTGGCATTGCAGGCGGCAGCTTTACTGGCTATGCCACAGCACCAGCCCCAGATATGTCTTTAAAAGGTACAAACAGGGATCAGCACTTTGGATTAATTGGTTAAGCCACTGTTTACAGAAATGATAGATCCCATATAGGTGCTGGTTTGAGTCCTGGCTGCTCCTCTTCTGATCCAGTCCCCTACTAATGTGCCTGGGAAAGCAGCGGAAGATGGCCCAAGTGCTTGGGTTCCTGCACTTAGTAGAGAGAATGGTATTAAGCTCTTGGCTCCTGGCTTTGTCCTGGCCCAGCCCTGGTCATTGCGGCAATCTGGAACATGAACCAGCATATGAAAGATATTTCTCTCTGTATCTCTGTGGGGAGCAATCCGGACTGGACTGAGTTACTGGAATTAAGACTTATTCTATGCATCTGCTTTCCCACAATATGGCGCTGAGAAGGGAAACAGCTTCTACACAGCTGCCTCCAGTTCAACCAATAAACTGTGGGACCTGCTCCTGATTGGAGGAGAGCAGCGTACTCGGCGTGTGGGTAGCAGAGTTGGGATTGGCGGAGGAGGACTATAAAGGAGGAGAGAGATGGCATGCACCAGGAACATCTAAGGGGAACATCTAAGGGGAACACCTGTGCAGCCCCCGAGAGAGCCGGCCGGCGGTGTGCCGCTCCCCTGCGGAAGTGGGGAATGTGGCAGGGGGAACCGCCCTTCCACGGAGGTGGAAGGGACAGTAGCCAACCCGGGAAGAACCAGCAGCAAACCAGGGGAGGGCCGAGCAGATAAAAGAACAGCGCAGGGTCCTGTGTCGTTCCTCCATGAAGAGGGGGAGCGACAATCTCCCTATCTCTCTCTGTTGCTCTGACCTTCAAATAAATAAACAAATCTTTTAAAAAAAGAGTTAGAAAAGTGATCGCTCTTAAATATAAGAGTGGGAATAAGAGAGGGAAGAGATTTGCAATTCGGGACATGCTCAAGCTGACTTACCCCAAATGGTAGAGTTAGAAACATACCAGGGGATTCCAATTCAATCCCATCAAGGTGGCATGTACCAATGCCATCTCACTAGTCCCAGTGATCAATTTCTGTTCACAATTGATCATAATGATAGGACTAAGAACCAAAGGGATCACATAAACAAAAATAGTGTCTGCAAATACTAGCTGATAGAATCAAAAAGGGAGAGAATGATCCAACATGGGAAGTGAGATACACAGCAGATCCATAGAATGGCAGATGTCCTAAACAGCACTCTGGCCTCAGAATCAGCCCTTAAGGCATGCGGATCCGGCTGAAAAGCCCATGAGACTATTTCAGGCATGGAAAGCCAAGACACTCTGGGGGAAAAAAAAAAAAAAACCCTAAATGAAAGATCTCCACAAGTGAGATCCCAGTGGAAAGAATGGGTCATCAAAGAAGGAGGTACCTTTCTCTGAAGGGAGGAGAGAACTTCCACTTGGACCATGGCCTTGTCTAAATAGGATCAGAGTCAGTGAACTCAGGGGGCTTCCATAGCCTTGGCAGCTCATGACAAGAGCCTAGGGTGATTACTGAGGCCAAAAACAAGAGTGTCAATTTGTTAAGTCAACAACAGGAGTCACTGTGCACTTACTCCTCATGTAGGATCTCTGTCCTTAGTGAGCTGTACATTGTGATTTAATGCTATAGCTAGTACTCAAACAGTATTTTTCACTTTATGTTTCTGTGTGGGAGCAAACTGTTGAAATCTTTACTTAATGTATGCTAAACTGATCTTCTGTATATAAAGAGAAATGAAAATGAATCTTGATGTGAATGGAAGGGGAGAGGGAGTGGGAAAGGGGAGGGTTGCGGGTGGGAGGGACGTTATGGGTGGGAAGCCATTGTAATCCATAAGCTGTACTTTGGAAACTTATATTCATTAAATAAAAGTTAAAAAAAAAGAGTTAGAAATACAACTGCCCTATGATCCAGCAATCCCACTAAGGATATATCCAAGACATGAACTAATTGTTTCAAAGAGATACCTTCTCCACCACATTTATTGCAGCACTGTTCACAATAGCTAACATGAAATCAACCAAATTGTCCATTATCAGAAAAGTATATTATTAAGATGTAGCATGTGTATAATGTGTGTATGTAAAACAGAATACTAATAAGCCATTAAAAAGTATAAAATCTTTGTTGCTTGCAGTAAATGAATGGTACCATTTCAAGGACATATTTTTAAGTGAAATAACTCAGGCATTGAAAGATAAATGTCACATGTTTCCCTTGTGTGTAGGAGCTAAAAAGAAAACTCTAATCTGAATACATAATGTTGATTACTAAAGGTTGGGGAAGGGTGGGAGTTATATGAGAAGTTTGGATTAAAAAATACGAAAAGTTGGCTTATGGGTTGTGAGAAATACACTAATAAGTTATTACTAATAGGGGAAGATGGATATGGGGTAAATGGGAACTCTGTACGGCTTGAAAATTTTTGGTAAATTTAAAACTGTTTTGAAATCAAAAGTTTGAAAAAAGTTTATTCATGTGCAATACAAATTTTGAACTCTATGTGTAAATGGGGTCTTTGAACATTTCATAAAAATATATTAAAATATATCTTTTACTTCCCTCACCATGAACTTGTTGAAGTTCCTTCATATATAAAATCATACATACATTTACTATGAAATAAAAGCTTTGTATCTCTAGATGGAAAAAATATTTTCTGTTTTCCAAATATCAAGTTTTGGGATCTAAAATACCTCTGTTTAACAATGTGTTAGAATTATAATATATAATTTTCCCATTCAAAAATATGTAGAACAATTATGTAAGCATTTGCAAATATAAATTATAAGTGATTAGAACCAGTCATATATACGTAATATAAATATATGTAAAACCTCAGATTTAAGAGCAAAGCTAAATGAGCTGTAGTACCTTTTTAAAAACTTACTGACATTGCTTAAAAACTAACTCAGAATGCTATTCTGTAATTTTGAATGTTAGAGTATAAAGTATTCCTTTCTCAAAATACTGCGGCTATAAAACTTTCAGAGTATATATGTGGAAGTTGTCTTTATATAACTGATTGACAATATCATCAGCTAGTATTTGAGTGTCATGAAAATATTCTAAAGGCAGAAGTCACTTTAGGTTTGTGCCATTGTTCTGCTGAAGGCATGTGCAAAAACGCAAGTTCTCAGCCCCCTTTCAACCCAACAAGCAAACTATATAAATAATAGACCTCAACAGAGATCAATTAATCTAGACAGGTCTTTAATGAACCTCTGCTACATTCCTAACTCTTGACATCTTTACATAGATAAGAAAAACTCTAAGAAATATTATATTCTAAATTCAAGGACTAAAATCTTAACAAAAGGAGAAACACTAATGAGATAATTAATAACAGTACATAGTTGAGGAGATTCAAAGTTACATAAATCATTGACATGAAAAAAAATCAATGGAGTGGTCAAGTGGGGATCAAAAAAGGTAACGGGGGTTTAGCACCATTGTGGCCCACATGTTACTCTACAGCTTGGGATATACACAGCCCACAGCTGACTTTAGTACTGGCTATCTGTAGTTTCCTACTATTGCACCTGTGAGGCAGGAGATGGTGCCTAAAGTACTTTGATTCCTGCCACCCACATGGGAAACCTAGATAGAGTTCTTGGCTCCTGGTTTCAGCTTGGTTCACCCCTAGCTATTGTGGGCATTTGGGCCACGAACCAGTGGATGGAAGACCTCTCTTTTGGTCTTGCCCTGTCTCTTCTGTCATTCTGCCTTTCAAATAAATGTTTTCAAAACAAAATTATAGGAAAAGTTGAGCACTGTCAGCTGGATTTAAAAACACATAGTCAAATACCCATAAGATGAAGCAGGCAAGGTAATTGTCCAAAACAGGCCTTTAGAAGCCATAGACAGGGATAGAGACAATGGCAAAAAGGAGGGGGATTGTCATCCCTCTGCTAGCAAGCTGTTATGCGTCGGTAGGTCTTAGAATTTTTAGTTTGGGCTGTTGCTGAAGTCAAAGGGGAGTCAACTGACCCTGTTTATAGAATTCTCACCCTCTGTATTAAGCAGGTTCTAATCAGAAAAGTAGAATCCCTAGGAATTTTAAGGTGGGCTTCAAAATGTTCATGGAAAGTTCACAGTACCCTTTCATTGTAATTTTCCATGGATGTTTTGATGTCTTCACGAGAGAGTGTGTATGTGTGATTTATAATAGGGCTTTGACCTTATGCAATGTCAGAGTTGGATCTATGGTTTATCTGAGCCTATGGTTTAGTGTATCTATGTCTGGTTCTGGAACTTGATGTCTAAAAGGCAGGAAGTTGTGAAGGAACAATGGATATGAGAGGAAAGCCAGGAAAATCTGGAATCTGTGAGATTGAAATGGAACTCACAAGAAGAACTGGAACATGTGTAGTCTCTCACTGCTCTCAAGCTTCCACATCAATGATGAAGTGCCCAGCAAGAGAAGCCGTGGGCAGGGTTGCTGTCCCTTAACCAACTGAGCCATCATGTAAGCAATTACATGAGAGTTTCAACAGTGCTTTGGGTTCTCCTCTGGACTCTAGCTAACAAAAGATGACTACTACAACACAGCAACCCATGCCTGGTCTTTCAGCTTCCTTCCTGAGACAAATGTGGGTTAGCTTCTTGAGTCCTGCAGATCAAAATCCTATCATCAAAGTTGCAGAGTTGGAAGAAACTTGGATGAGATGTTGCATCCTGTTGCAATTATGGAACTTGCTCTTTATTGGACGAAATGATTCTAAGCTGCTTAACTTGTCTGGTGTTCACTTTTCTCATCAACAAAATGAAAGGGTTGGGGTTGACTCTCAATTGGCAAGGCTAGGAAAGCAATGCCTATCCAAAAGCAGGTAATATGAAAACTGCCCTGGGAGAGGTTGCTCACATCTTTGCTATGCACTATGTATAGGTGTGGAATGATGATCTGGAATTGAGCTCACAGGCAGGTCAATCTAGAAGCAGTAACATTATTTCTCCACTAAGAAAATGTAGAAAGGCAGAAGTGTAGTGCAAAGATAGAATTGAGAGTTGAGACACCTGATCTCTTGTGGCTCCATACTATTTGCTTGACCTATGCTTAAGAGGACATTGTGGTTTTTGTTTGTTTGTTTGTGATTTGAAGGCATGAGACAGTGCTGCTCAACACTGGCTGCCCATTGAAATCCCAGAGAGTTTAAAAAAAATATTGATGCGCAGGTCCCATCCCCAGAGAAGCTGATTTACTTGTTCTGCCGTGTGGCCTGGATTGTAGGGTTATTTAAAGCTCCCCAGATCCTGGTGTGATGCTAAGCTTTAAAATACTTTACTAGGGTTTAGTTTGGAAAAGACCAGCATGATTTAAGGGTTTTAGGAAGGCTTCCCTCACACCCACGTTTATGGCCACCACAAAACTGTCAGGCTTCATGAGAGTTCATCCTTAGAGATTCATCTCATTGAATTTTGAAGGCTCTTCATTACCTATAAAAATTCATACACTCCTGGTGGATGTGACACATTGAACTTATAATACATTTATCTTACCTAGAATCAGAAGAGCTAATTGGGAAGGAATCTCTGGGGTCACAAGTTCAAACTGGCAAGTATTTTTATTGTGATTCCTATAGATAAGGAAACTGAAACTCAGTTTAGGCTTTTCCACAAGCATTTATTTGGGTGTGTATTTGGAAAGTCATTTTAATTAATGGCATCTTTCTTCCACAACATTTTAAAAAATAGCAGATTTTGGATTGTACTTGTATGGCCATGCATTTTTAAACCACCTGTGCTTTTATCTCAACTATTTTAAAATTTAAACTCCTTATATGGGGATCCCATGGATGATGTTTTAGCCTTTAATATGCCTCATTTATCTAAATAATCATTTCCTGCTCTGTTTTATGCCGCTATGATTACATCCAATGATGGACCTTTCACTCCTTCTAGCTTTCATCTTGAGCCACGGTATCTCTGCTCTGCTAGCCAAAGAATACAAGATGCCAAATTCAAGGCAAAAAAAGATCTCCCTTTATATCAAAACACTCAGGCAGCTGTCATGTCATGTACATGTACATGTCTGTTCTCAAAGACGCGTTTGGCATTTTGCCTGTCTGGGAATCATTTGGGGTTTCACTGGGGTGAATGGAGTCAAACCTATGAATTTGTAGCACATTACATTAATCAATCCTTAAAACCAAAGCTCTACACATTTAAGCTTCAGTTCCTCTAATTGGAGGACGCTCTTTCTCTTCCCTCTAATCAGCGTAGTCTTGTAGGAATCAACATGTCTGATTCAAACCTGAGAGCTCTTAGTACCAGATGCCGCTGCAATGATGTTGGCCTCATTCAGGCATTCCACCCTGTTGCACAGGATTCTGAGAGTCTCACCCAAGCAGGAGGTCAGGATCCACACATTTATTACCTATAGGGTCTAAAGTTGTAATTAGAATCATACAAATCTGCCTGTCAAAATTCTATTGCTGTCTTTCTTCCATTGGGGAAAAGGTAAAATTGTTTTCTAAATAAAAATAATTGCAGTTAAATCATTCTAAAAATCCTCCTAAGCCTTTAATATCTAATAGAAGGCATAACTGACATATTTGAGAACATAATACGTTGTTTGTATCAAGACGTCTTGTTTACATAAGGAGCAATTCTATAATATATTTAGTTAAAACGGTATTTGGTATGCTACATATTCTAACCTGAGAGAAGTAATCATAGGATTTTTATAAATATAACAAAGACTTCTCAACTAAAGAACTGAATAAGACATGAGAATCTTCAGTTATTCCAGGCCAAAAAGAAGAAAAAAATGCATTATTTTCACTTAGAAAAGTTGCAAAAGTGATATAAGGCACTACTTTTGAAAAGTTTAACGTGCTGATGCTGTGGTATAGTGGGTAAAGCCACCACCTATAGTGCTGGTATCTCATATGGGTGCAAGTTCAAGTCCTGGCTAATCCACTGAGGAGCCAGCTCCCTGTCATGGTCTAGGAAAGCAGTGGAAGATGGCCCAACTCCTTGGGACCCTGCGCCTGCATGGGAAGACCCAGAGGAAGCTCCTGGCTCCTGGCTTCAGATTGGCCCAGCCCCAGACATTGCGGCCAATTGGGGAGTGAACCAGCTGATGGAAAACCTCTCTCTCTTTCTCTATGCCTCTCCCTCTCTATAAGTCTGCCTTTCAAATAAATAAATAAATTTTTAAAAAAAGTTTAACATTTTAAAAAATCTTGCTAACTTCACTCGGGAACTGAGGAATTTGTTCATAAACGAAGGATTTCCACCATGAATTTTAATCTTCTCCTTTTCATTTTGACTCGAATGATGTGCAATATGTTTCAACAAAATTTTGGTGAGTCACACAGTTTATATTTCAAAAACCAAAATAGATTGATATAGCAAGTATTCCTCAATTCTAGTTCTACTCCACCACATACTAGTTGTGTGAAATTGGTAAAGTTAACTTTTTTAAAAAGCTGTAGTAGTCTCATTTAGAAAAAAATTATACATGGGAAAAAGTCTGACAAAATAACAGCTACTAGTGAAAAAAGCCTTTTTTTTTTTTCCTTTCATTATTAGAACTTTTTTTTTTTTAACTTTTATTTAATGAATATATGTTTCCAAAGTACGAATAATGGATTACTATGGCTTCCCCCCCATACCGTCCCTCCCACCCACAACCCTCCCCTTTCCCACTCCCTCTCCCCTTCCATTCACATCAAGATTCATTTTCGATTATCTTAATATACAGAAGATCAGCTTAGTATACATTAAGTAAGGATTTCAACAGTTTGCTCCCACACAGAAACATAAAGTGAAAAATAATAGATGATTTTTTTTTAATGATGATGAAATCAGATCAGACCTATTGTCATGTTTAATCCCAGTGAGAGTCAAGTTGGGAGTTGATAGTTTCTTTTCTTTTCTTTTCTTTTCTTTTTTTTTTTTTTTTTTTTTTTACAGAGGATCAGTTTAGTATGCATTAAGTAAAGATTTCAACAGTTTGCACCCCCACAGAAACACAAAGTGAAATATATTATTTGAGTACTCGTTATAGCATTAAATCTCAATGCACAGCACATTAAGGACAGAGATCCTAAAATTTAAAAATAAAATGTGTTTATGCACAGGGTAGTTGTCGTGCAGTCAACAATACCCTTCTATTAATGATTCTGTCAAGTTTCATTTTCTCCAGGACAGTGTTCCCCCAAACTTGCCAAAATCTGCATCTTGCCATATCGTCCTAATTAAAATCTTCAGAATTTTAATTAATTACATGCATTTTACCATGATAAAAATCTTTATCTCTTGTGCTTATTTGGTATCCCCATGGATTCTTGGTATGTAATTTTAGAGAAACTTTATGAAATCATCTTTTTACATAGAGAAAGGTATTTTATAGGTTTATACATTTGTGTGCATACAGACCTGTATATACTTATTCAACACATTTAATAATTTGTTTATTTAAATACAACTATTATTGTATAATACAACATAGTTCACCAATTTAAAGTGTACAATCCAACAGTTGCTAATATATTTACCAAGTTGTACAATAATCGCCATAGTAAATTTCTTTGTTTTAAAGATTTATTTATTTATTTGAAAGGCAGAGTTAGAGAGAGGCAGAGGCAGAGAGCTGGTTCACTCCCAAAATGGCTGCAATGGCCAGAGCTGGGCCAATCTGAAGCCAGGAGCCAGGAGCTTCCTTTGGGTCTCTCATGTGGTTGCAGGGATCCAAGGACTTGGGCCATGCTCCACTGCTTTCCTAAGCCATAGCAGAGAGCCAAATTGGAAGTGGAGCAGCCAGAACTCAAACCGATACCTATATGGGATGCCGGCACTGCAGGCAGTGGCTTTACCTGCTATGACATAGTGACAGCCCCACCATAATAAATTTCATAATATTTTATTAACCCTCAAAGAACCCCCAGACCCACTAGCAGTCACTCCCCATTTTGCCCTGAAGTTCCCATCCTTAGAAAGCCCTAAACATAATTCTTAATGGATTTGTATATTGGCAATTCATATAAATGGAAAGAAAAGTAATACATATTATGTGTGTATGTGTGTCTAAGTGTGTGTGTGTATGTGAATCACATTTTGTTTATCTCATTATTCATTAGTTGATACTCATTTGAATCGTGTCCATTGAGGGCTGTCAAGTGCCATGCTGCTATGGATGCCTGTGTGGAAGTTTTCTGAGGACTTACACATGCATTTTTATTTCTGCGAGGTGTTTTCCTAGTAGAATTGCTGGAAGATATAGTAACTATGTTTAGCCATTTAACAAACTGGAGAATGACACTACACATCTTTTATGTGTCATTTATCAGCTATTTGCATGTCTTCTTTGGAGAGTTGTCTATTTAATTCCTTTGCCTCTTTTTTTTAGTAGCATATGTGTTATTTTATTTTTTGATTGTAAGAATTCTTTACATATTCTAAGTGCAAGTCACCTATGAATGAAATTGCTTGTATTAAGCAACTGTCTTTTCATATACTTGGTGGTATCCTTTAGAAACAAAGGGGTTGGGGCTGGCGCTGTGGCTCACTTGGTTAATCCTCCGCCTGCGGCACCAGCATCCCTTATGGGCACCAGGTTCTAGTCCCGATTGCTCCTCTTCCAGGCCAGCTCTCTGCTGTGGCCCAGGAAGGCAGTGGAGGATGATCCAAGTGCTCGGGACCCTGCACCCGCATGGGGAACCAGGAGGAAGCACCTGGCAGCTCTTGGCTTCAGATCAGCATAGCTCCAGCCATAGTGACCATTTGAGGGGTGAACCAATGAAGGGAAGACCTTTCTCTCTGTCTCTCTCTTTCTCACTGTCTAAATCTACCTGTCCAAAAAAAAAAAAAAAAAAAAAAAAGGCAAGAAGAAAAACAAAGAGGTTAATTTTGACTAAATCAAATTTTTTTTCATTTTGTTAACTGTGCTTTTGATGTCATACAAAGTAGGCTTTGCCTAACCCAAGTCACAATGATTTCCTCACACTTAACTCCTGACTCCTATATGGCTGTTTTCTCTCTTCCTCTTTTATGTGATTAATTTCACACACATCTACACATGTTGCAAAGCTAAAAATATATTTTCATGTTCATAGTATTTTTGTGTTCTAAAGAAGCTGAGAAAAGAAACAAAAGCTATCATGTATTTAAATAGTTGGTTAGATTAATTTTTAGACTTAATTCTTTCTTGATTTTATTTCATTCTGTGGATTCAACAAATATCAGGTACTATTTCCTTACTCTAATAAATATTTGTCCCTATCCACTTTCTTTGTCCTGTATATACATTTCCACATGTTATAAGCTAATACCAATTTTTGCATGTTTTTTTATCAATTAAAAGAAGAAATAATAAATATGTCATTTTTTTTTGACAGGCAGAGTTAGACAGTGAGAGAGAGAGACAGAGAGAAAGGTCTTCCCTTTTCAGTTGGTTCACCCCCAAAATGGCCACTATGGCCAGCGCGCTGTGCCGATCTGAAGCCAGGAGCCAGGTGCTTCTTCCTGGTCTCCCACGTGGGTGCACGGCCTAAGCACTTGGGCCATCCTCCACTGCACTCCCAGGCCACAGCAGAGAGCTGGACTAGAAGAGAAGTAACCAGGACAGAATCCAGTGCCCCAAACGGGACTAGAACCCAGGGTGCCGGCGCCACAGGTGGAACATTAGCCTAGTGAGCCACGGCATCGGCCAAATATGTCATTTTCTATATCTTTTATAGTTACCTAAACAGTTATCTTTGCTGTACCTCCTTTTTTTTTTAATGTGAGATGAATTACTTCCTGGCATCATTTGCTTAACTTTAAAACTTTCTTCAGTGTTTCTTTTAAGGAAGGTTTGTTAACAATAATATTTCTAGGTTTTATCTTGGGCTGACTTTATCTTGTCCTCACTTTAAAAGCAGTTTTTCTGTACAAAATATTTGTAGTGAGATTTTGTTTTTCTCTTTAAACAATTTTAATATGTCAACCTACTAGCCTCCAGCAGTGCTTGTTAATTGCATTGTCATCTGATGAACTGATTTTTTTCTAATAACTTTCAAGCTTTTTCTTTTATCTGTGACTTTCATCATTTTCTCTATGATATGTCTGGGGTGCGGATTCCTTTCCATTTATCTCACTGAGAATTTCTTGAGTTTCTTATATGTATAGATTATATTTTCCATCATATTTCTGGAGTTTTATTTGATTTCTTTTTATAGTTTCCTCTCCCTTTGGTACTCATACAACAAATATGTTGTCAAACTTAGCAGTATCCTACATTTGTCTAACACTATGTTCGATTTTTTAGTATTTTTCATATTATATAGCATTTACCAATTGGTATTCAAACTTTTTTTAACACTCGACATTTTTTAAAAATTTTATATGTTTGAAAGTCAAAAAGCAGAGAGAGACAGGTCTTCCTTCCACTGGTTCACTCCCCAATTGGCCACCATGGTTGGAGATGCGCCAATCTGAAGCCAGGAACCAGGAGCTTCCTCCAGGTCTCCCATGCAGGAGGGGCCCAAGCACTTGACCCATCTTCCACTGCTGTCCCAAGCCATAGCAGAGAGTGGATTGGAAGTGGAGCAGCTAGGACTCAAACTGGTGCCCATATGGGATGCTGGCCCTGCAGGCAGCAGCTTTACTCGCTAGGCCATAGCGCTGGCCCCTCAAACTTTCTGACTCTTTTTGCTGTCACTTCAAATACATATCTGAGCCTCTTGAGTGAATTTTTCATTTCAGTTATTAAATTTTTCTACTCCCAAATTTCCACTGTTTTTTTCTATATTATCTGTGACATTGATATTTACTTTTTGATGAGACTTGTCATATTTTTCTTGACTTTTTTAATCAAGGTTTTCTTTAGTGCTGTGAACCTGTAGATAAGCGCTGCTTTGAAGTCTTTGTTAAGTCTGACATGTGGGCTTTCTTACACTGATTTTTGTTGATCTTCTTCATGTGCTGTGGGTCACAGTTGTTTCTTTCAATGTCCACAATTTTTTTTTTTGGTCAAAAAATGGATTTGTTAGATAATGCATGCTAATAACTCTGTAAGCTTACCCTCCTTGCCTTCTTTGCTAGACTACTGTTGATGTCTATTGATTTATTTCTGACGTGTTGGTCTTATTTTGTGGTCTGTATCCCTCACAATAGGAAGTCACTGGTGTTGACAGTCAGAGGGCACAGACTTGGATATGCCCACAGTAGCCCTACTTTCACAGTTGTTTTATCACGATTTCTCTTTGTCCTATGCCCTACCCCACTCCCCACCAAATCATACTTGCTGCTAGTTTCTAACTAAATGCTGTTTGATTGTTCTAATATCTTCAACAATTTCCTGGAATATGAATCCTACCATAATCTGAAGCTAATATGGAATGAAGCTCAGATGTCTTTGAGGGCATACTTTTTTTTTTCTTTCTAGAGGTTCATTTTATTAATGTGAAATTCAGAGTTACAGAGAGGGAGAGACACAGAGAGAGTAAGATCTTCCATCTGCTGGTTCACTCCCCAAATGGCCACAATGACCAGGGTTGTGCCAGGCTGAAGCAAAGAGCCAGGAGTTTCTTCTGAGTCTGCTGCATGGATGCAGGGACCTAGGCACTTGGGTCATCTCCTGCTACTTTCTCAGGCACATTAGCAGGGAGTTGGACAGGAAGTAGAGCAGCTGGGTCTCAAACTGGCACCTATATGGGATGCTGGCATCACAGGCAGCATCTTTACCTGTTACATTACAGCGTTGGCCCCAAGAAGGCATACTTTTTGAAAGAAGATTCATGGGTTTATGGGTTTTGTTCTGAACCCCAAGAGTGTTCTTTTTAGCTGTCTATTTTCCTGGTTCTCTCTAACAAACCATATGATCTACTATTTAGTTTGTTGCTTTCCTGGAACTACCAGCCTCTTCTTTATGTCTTACCACAAAAATGTCCATAGTCTTTGATATTGTCATTAAGCTTCAACTTCTCTGCTGTCTTACAATAAAGTCTGTTCCTTGTGGAGGACTAGGGATTTTTATTATTCTGGCTTTTTCTACCCGCTGGGAATTATCTGTGACTACTCCAGAGCTGGAGTTAAGGTTCTACTTTATGAGCAGACCACTAAATAGGGGCAGTAGCAGCTGGTTTTTGTGATTTACCTCCGCCAGAGTTGAATTTCTGCCATACAAGTGATCTTGGGTGAGGTAGATTGGTGCCCTAGTGTTCTTGGTCTACTGCACTCGGAATGCAGCCTCCACTCTATGAGAGGAGTTTGGATGGAAGAATCCTGCTTCCAACTTCTTGGTCCCATTCATCCATAGTGTAGCATATGCAGCACAAAGCTGAAGGGAATGAGGAATGCTGGTGTCCTATTTCACATGGGGGGATACGACAGCTCTCCACTGCAGGCTTGGGGTACATGCACAGGAATCTTGTGTTCTTAGCTGTTTATAGTACAGCTTCCATCACACTGAACCAGGGACAGAGGAAGAGGGGAAAAGGCCGTGGCTCAAATACTACTCTCATTGTTCTTACTGAGATTTATTGTATTTTCTTGGAAAATGGTTTGTTTGTTAACTCTATGTCTCTAGGAAATTCTCAGATATTTTTAGTGGTTGTCTTTGTATAATTTGGGAAAGTTCTGGTTGTTTCACTGGAGAGCAGATTGCAGAGCCCCTCACACTGCAATTCTGGAAGTAGATCTCCTACTGAATACATTTGCAGCTATTCAAGGGAGAAAAAAGGTTTCAACCTACTACAAGCAACTAACTGCTCCTAAAATTTTTATATTCATATATTTTCTTTGAGTTCATTTTTTTCTACACAAAATTTCTTTCATAGATCCTTCCTTCTTTCCTTCTTTCCTTCCTATATAAACAATTGCAGTTTTATATATTTCATTACCTTAACATTCTAAAATTTTATACATTGCTTACTATTCATTATAAATATTAAGATTAATTAGGCCAGCGCCACGGCTCACTAGGCTAATCCTCTGCCTTGCGGCGCAGAAACACCCGGTTCTAGTCCCGGTCAGGGTGCGGGATTCTGTCTTGGTAGCCCCTCTTCCAGGCCAGCTCTCTGCTGTGGCCAGGGAGGGCAGTGGAGGATGGCGCAAGTGCTTGGGCCCTACACCCCATGGGAGACCAGGATAAGTACCTGGCTCCTGCCATTGGATCAGGGCGGTGCACTGGCTGCAGTGCACCGGCTGCGGCGGCCATTGGAGGGTGAACCAACAGCAAAAAGGAAGACCTTTCTCTCTGTCTCTCTCTCTCACTGTCCACTCTGCCTATCAAAAAAAAAAATTAATAGGTCCTTATTCAATGCTTGCTGTATCAAATTTACTTAATAGTCATCTCCCTATTATTAGATGAGTATTATTGACTTAGTGACTATTTAATCACTTTATATTATGTCAATACTCATAACTATATGAAATATAAGTTGTTATCACTTTCTTATCATATTTCATAGATAATCAAACTGAGGATAACTCAGAAAGAAATACCCTCAAAGCCACACAGGCAGAGATAGAGTCAGGATAATCACAGCTCTGTCAGATTTTAACCAATATTGTTGTATATACTTTTTTCTGTCTTTATTTTTATTTCTTTCTTTCAGAGAGTTTTCTAAAAGTAAAATTTTTAGGTTAAGTAATGATAAACAAATCTTCTTGATAATGAAATGATATAATAAAGATAAGTGATCAATATTTCTGTAAGTAATTTTTTAACATCTCTCTCTGTTTTATGTTGAACATTCTTTATTATCTGAATAATTTATATGCAGTCAAATTTATTAAGGAGAACATTTGTTTGATTTTTGAGATGATATAACAGAGACTCAGAAAGACTTATCCTAGAGGTCATAATACTGAAAGCTATCAGAAGTCACTCACTTTTGGTCCTTGGGGCATTTCTTAGTAAGTGGCTCCTCTCTCAATGGCTGCAGCAGCTTTGCTTGCTTGAGATACATGTCTTTCATGTTAAGGCTGGTATGGGCTTCATCAGTTCATTCTTTGTGAACTTCCCTCCCAAGGACTTACACTCAAGATTCCAATTCCAGTAGCCTGAGCACTAGATCAGCTCTCTCCATTTCTTTAAAACACAGATACCTTAAGAGTATGACACTCCATATTATAGACTTGAAATTTCCTTCGTTTTGGACTCACATCTTTCTTTTTTTTAAGATTTTATTTTTTTATTTATTTTTAAGATTTATGTATTTTATTTGGAAGTCAGAATTACACAGAGGAGAAGCAGAGAGAGAGAGAGAGAGGCCTTCCATCCGATGGTTCACTCCCCAAATGGCCGCAATGGCCAGAGCTGTGCCGATCTGAAGCAAGGATCCAGGAGCTTCTTCTAGGTCTCACCTGTGGGTGTAGGGGCCCAAGGACTTGGGCCATCTTCTACTGCTTTCCAAGGCCACAGCAGAGAGCTGGATCAGAAGTGGAGCAGCCAGGATACGAACCAGCACCCATATGAGACGCCTGCACTTCAGGCTAGGGTGTTAACCCATTGCGCCACAGCGCTGGCCCCCCAGGAGTCACATCTTTGAACTCGCTCAATGATGTAACCTAGGAAAAGCTAGACAGGTCATGAAAGCAAATGCTTGTTTCTCAGCTCTAATTCTCTGATTCTTTTATTGGGTTCAGTGAAAGCACACCATTTGTTTTCACTAAATGTATGGTGACTAATCTCACGAGTAGTCCTCATATTTTAGATGTGCCCTCCCAAATAGGTACTTCACCAACAATTTAGGATCTTAATTCGAAAGACTTCTCAGACGGTGTTGTCTCTACTGTCTCCATTTCTTTCCTTCAAAACAATAGCTATTTAGTTCAATTGTGTAGATTTACTAGCCTATGCACTATAAGTCATTACGAGGACATGAATACTCAGACAAATAACAAAATTCAAGTCCAACTTCAAAGTGACTTAGAGCAGAATGCATAATGTGCAAATCTGCACATCAACTCCAACTGATCTAATGAGCAGCATCACAGAAGTTTTTAGTCATTATAATGCTTTATGTGAGCTTTGTAGACAGGTAATTATGAGTGACTTTCCCTACCCCCAACCAAAGTCAAGCTGATAGGAAACGAAAATGAAGGCAATGCCCTGTAAGTTTTCATCCACATGAAAATGTGAATGAATGCTATGAATAATTGAAAATGGTCTGCCTACTATTGTTCGTTCCTCTATGGGTCTTCCCATCATAAGCAAAAATATTAAAAGATCACAAAATAAAACTCATAAGAACTATTGTCCAAATCCCTGATGTGTATTGTTAGCTTATATCCACCTTGGTAAGGAGAAGGAAATCAATTGACAAATTCACATAGGACTAGTGACAAATGTAATTTTACTCTTTCTTTAAAAATATCTGGCTGATGATGGTTTCAATACAAATTTTGGTCAGAGTAGCAAACAGTCCAGACTCAAGTTCATTTTGGAGAGGAATCAACTTTTACAAGAGATAATTTTACTCTCTGGCATGAAACAACATGTAATCATATTAATTTAAACCAGAAATAAGTTAAAATTATGTGTTACCCCCATTCTCCCTAAATACACATCATGGGCTATAATAACTTGCAGTTTTCTTCTGTCTTGAAAGCAAAACTTTCGAAACTGGAACTCTGGAGTCATATAACCTATATTTTATTGGGGGGTAGTCTTAAAAATGGAAATTCCAGACTGGCATTTTCTCCAGAATGCAGAGGGGGTTCACTTTGCAGATGTGACCTTATCCTGAACCTTTTTTGATGTACTCATAGTCAAATGAATGTATTTGTGTGACCCTATCCACTTACTAAAATATAAATACACACACATTTATGTATGCCAGCTACTAGCTGGCAAATGCTACTCCAACACTTCAGATTTTTAAGACCACTTCACATGAAAAACATGAGAGGATGCTTGTATTAATTAGAAATTTCTCCCAGTTATTATTTGTTCCTGTGTGGGTTTTCCCATCATAAGCAAAAATATTGAAAGAGCAAGGCCTGGTTGGCACCGCGGCTCACTAGGCTAATCCTCTGACTGTGGCATCGGCATCCCAGGTTCTAGTCCCGGTTGGGGTGTCGGACTCTATCCTGGTTGCTCCTCTTCCAGTCTAGCTTTCTTTTGTGGCCTGGGAAGGGAGTGGAGGATGGCCCAAGTGCTTGGGTCCTGCACCCACATAGGAGACCAGGAAGAAGCACCTGGCTCCTGGTTTTGGATCGGTGTAGCCTGCTGGCCATAGTGGTCATTTGGGGGGTGAACCAATGGCAAAGGAAGACCTTTCTCTCTGTCACTCTCTGTCACTGTCTAACTCTGCCTGTCAAAAAAAAGGGAGCAAGGCCTAAAAATCATAATAACTAATACTCAAATTCCTAGAGTACATGCTTAGCATCATCCAACCTTGGATAGCGAAAAGCAAACCGATTGCCAATTTTGTTTCAGATAATTGCCATGGCCATAGTAATCAGGGAAAAAAAATCTTTGACAGAAACTCACAATATGATGTTTTTCCTTCAATGAATTCTACAAAATGGGCACTGACAAAGGTCCCACCAAGTAGCATTGCAACCTGCCGAGCTGGGCCAACACATTACTATTAGAATGTTATTCCCAAAAGCTCAGAGGGAAAAACGTTAGGTATTTCGCTGACAATAGGAACTAACCTAGTGGAGAAGGTTCATGAGTAACCTTGAAAAAGTTTAAGATTTTATTAATGTAATTTCATAAGCTTTAATATACACTCATATATCTTGATTGTGATATCTTTAGTAACTATTTCATATATTTAGTTTATAAATCTGACTTTATCTAGGAAAAAAATAAAAGCCTTCAAAAGGAAAACCTACCCATCTATTGTTAGACTCACATGCCTAAAAGCACTCTATACTGAATGCTGTTTGGCAAGCATACTGGGCCCATACATCTGGCCTATATTGTGTTTTCCTGAACAAATCAACCCATTCAGGGACTATAAAACAAAAATTCATATAAAATATATCTAAGGAAGACACATTTCCTTTTTTTAAAAGCTCATTCATCCATGATGAAGTTATTAAAAGTAGGTTTAAGCTAACAATAAAGAACAGGGGATAACTGTGTGGATAGATGTGGGAAAACCTAGACAAATGGTAGTGGGTGAGAATGATGGGAACCCAGAGGCCAGACAGACCCCAAGAATGTCCTCTGGGGGCTTATTTGAGTTGAAATGAACTGGAGATTTACACAGATGTGCTGAAGATTCATGGTAAGCAGCTGACTGACACTGCAGACAGTGAGGAAAGCAAGGTGCTGGGTTATAAAAGGAGAAGTGAGGCAGAACTAAGGAATGGTAGTAGAAAGGAACAGATAACAGGCGCCATGCAGAAGTTAAGGCAAAGAGTGATCAGGACCTGCAAAGCACAGCTCTGGCGTGCCAGGGAAGGGATGCACCAGAATAAATCCCTGAAACCCAATGGGCCCCCATTCCCAAGAAGCTGGGGCTGCTGGGGTGGCTCACAGAGCAAGGATGCACACATAGGGAGCTCTCCTTCTGAAAACAAAGGGCCTTCAAGGGTCTGCAGAGATAGCAATGGGGCACCTCCTTGTGGGCAATGCCTATCAGAACCTGCCTGGAGTAAAGGCAGAACACCCATTCTCAAGGTATATGACCCCCACCCAGCCTCCATTCTGCCAGAATCAGCTTCTGTTATTGAAAAGAAGCACCTGATTGCAAGGTGCGTTGGGGGCAAATGAAAAGGCCAAATGCTGGGAATCACTGAAAGAGGATCTTCATCCTTCAGAACATTTCAAGAGCTCAGTATAGTCCCCGAGTGCTATGTCATAAAAAGACTCAGGTTTAGGTAGATATTGCAGCTGAACTAAGTGATAAGCACTTGGCTTCTGGATACAGGAAACATATGGCTCTTGGAGTCAGGATGACAAAGAATCTAGTCCTGATATGTTGCATCCTTTAGGCACGTTTTGAAACTTATAGATTCTTTAGGTTTTCATGCCTATGTATGCTTCTACAGAGAAGCGTACAGCACACTCTCTGTATTTCAGCTCTTGGATGGCTTCTAACATCCTCCACACTACCTATCCATAATCTATTCTTTTCCAACGAGCTCAAAGGTGGAAAAAAAAATCCCTGCAATATGATTGTGATAAGGTGGGGTCAGATAGAGGATGCTGAGAAGGAAACAATGAAGACTGAAAAATAAATGGGGCACTGATGAGAAAGCGTAGATCATGAATCTGGGCTCACGACAAGTGCTGGGAGGGAGATTCCGGAGGCCTTGGGGCCCGTGTGATGTGAATTCCAAGAAGTAAGTGCTCTGTGCATGGCCAGAGATGCTTGTGTCCAACATTCCTTTTGCATTCTTCTCAGGCCCCCTAAGCACACCCACCATCTGTGACAAGGGTCCCCATATTCCACTCCTCCTTAACTCCCTACAGAATGAACTATAGACTCAAACATTGAAAAAAAAAGTAAGTAAAAAATAAAAGAATGAATAAAAATGAATGATAAGAAAAATCAAGGTTGAAATGAGAGCCTATCATGGGGGTCAGAATTAATCAAGCAAATTGGATTTGAGAGAGGAAGTAGAATAGTAGGAAGTTGAACATGTAAAGTATAGGGAAAAGGGATTTCTAATCAGACGGAACAGCAGGACTTCTACTCTAGCATCACTTGTGATAGTAACTCTACAAGGCAGTTACCAGTATCTCTGTTATAGATACTAGATGGACTTCAGAACCATTCGAACTATGTATGATTTGATGCTTACAGATTAAAAAAACCTAACAATATTTAAATTCCTGAGGGATGAGACTAAATCAGTAACATAAAGAGAAATTAAAATAAGCAGTAATTATATGGATATAACCATTTGCACTGTAGTTTAACATGTTGTATATCAGTTTTCCCCAGGTCAAAATGGAGGGTAAGGGGAGATAAAAGTTTAGGAATCTCAGTAATGTTCCAAATTACCCTCTTCTTAGTTCTTCAACCTACCTCTCATATATAAGGAACTTAGAGTCTCTCATATTGTTCCAGGAGAGTGCGAGAAGTCCTCCCCAGACCCACTGCCCTGTGCTTCATGGACTAGGACCCATGGTTCCTTCCTTCTTCTGCTTCATCAGCTCCTTGGTAACAAATCTGAAGCAGAAGCTTTCCTGTGTGGTCAACTTTACCCCTGCTGGGGCTGGCCAGAAGCTGAGGGCCAAAGGAAGATATTGACAGCCTGCAGTACCTGTCTTGACATGATCAATTTCAGGTATCAAGGGCTCTACTACTGTACAGAAGAGCAGCTTCTCTCATCATGGAGGTTTCCAGCACCGCTTCTTATCATTGCAAGAAGTAGCTAAAAGTGTGTTGTCTCAGTTTCACAGAGGTTACACTGCAAAGGAAACTGAAAAAGCATAAAAAAGATTTTTATTTGTATCTGTACAGCTCCTCACTCGAGTATTTAGTCATGTTGTTTGGGACTCTTAAGGAAAGGCAAGTCCCAATGATAACTGTAATAAATGAAAATGAGAAGATACCTTAAACATCACTCATATGCTTTTGCTTTTGCCTTTTAGAAGACAAAATCTTCACCTCCATCTACCTAGAATATCTATTAGCCATGAGGCTATTTGGCTATGAAGAGAAGAGCAAGGCAAGAAATCAAAATGAACTATTTTTATGTGAGTAGATTTTCTAGAATCCACGAGACCTTTGCTCCACTTGTAGGTTACACAAAGTAAGCTCAGGCACTCACTATAGTGTGGAGGATGTGCTCCATCTGGATCAACTGAAAGCAGACAGGAAATCAGATTGGGGAAAATGAAAGAAATGTTCATCCCTTTTCAGGTCTAGGGAATTTGTGGGAAGGAGAGAAGAAGAGAGAAATGTGAGGATGCAGTAGGTAGGTATCGTCTGTTATCCTCTTGAAGGGAAGCTAAGAGGGTAGGCTGGAAAGGGGAGGGAAACACGGGAGAGAAGAGCTATGCCTTCTCCACCTAAGACCTCTAGACAGAGGTTGCCTCTGAAACACGCCCCAGTCACCACACCGAGAGGTGGACAGCAACTGGGACCCGTCAAGGAGTAGTCAGAAGAAGGATTCAAGAGTTAACTTTCTGGAGACCCTCTGTATTTAAAAACAAGGGAGATTGGCTAGCAAGCACATCACACTGGTTGGAAAAGATGGCTTTATTCCAAGAGTTGCTGAGTTGACTGCAAGGCTGAAGTTTGATTGAGTTGTATGCCTTCAAATTCTGTGTATGGTAGAAGCTGAGATGAGGCTTGTGTGCTAGGATGTTAGTCTTGACCATGCTAAGAAAAACTAACTCGAGAATCTTGACAGCTGCAAACATTTGCTACAAATGGTAGGATGACGATCAGCATCAGCGGTAGGAGGGCCACTGTCATAAAGTCTAGTTATGACAGATGGCATTGAGACTGAGGTCCCTGGATCCTTCCTTTCTCCATATACTCACAATAATGAAGGGCAATAATAGGAAAATTAGAGACCTGTTTTTATGCTAATACCATTCTGTTTTAATTACTATAACTTTGTACTATATCCTAAAGTCAAGTAGTATAGTGTTTCTTACTTCGTTGTGTTTGTTCAAGAACACTGGTCTTTTGTGGCTCCATACAAATTTTAATAGTGTTTTTTATAGTTCTGTGAAAAGATAGCATTGGAGTTTTGATAGGTGTTGCACTGAGTCTGGAAATTGCTCTGGGGAGTATGCACATTTTAATGATAGTGATTCTTCTACCTCATGAACTTGAGATGTGTTTCCATTTCTTTGTGTCATCTTCCATTTCTTCCTTCAATGATTGATGGTTTCCCTCATAGAAATCTTTAACCTCTTTGGTTAATTTTTCCCTGATATTAGTTTTTGTAGCTGTTAGAAATTGGATTGATTTCCTTTTTCAATGATTCACTATTGATATATGACAATGCTACTGATTTTTGGATATTGACTTTATTTCCTGGAAATTTGCTAATGAATTAGACTTTTGGTACAGTCTTTAGCATTTTCTAGGGTTTTTTCTATATATGATCATGTCATTGCAAACAGTGACAGTTTGATTTCCCCCTTTCTGCTTTCAATGCCCTTTATTTCTTTCTCTGGCTAGGATTTCCAGTAGGATGTTGAATAAAAGTGGTAAAAGTGGGCATTCGTGTCAACTGATGGTATTTAAATGATAAAATATATTGTTTCAAGAAAAATTGAAAATGTAAATAAACTTAATAAAATCTATAAACCAGATGTTTATTATTATCATTACTGTTTGATTAATTGGTTTAGAGGAAGGAATGCTGAATTGTCTAAGCTCCTTAAGTTGAAAGATCATACATTTTTTTATATCCCTTCTAGTACGGTGCATGTAAATTGAACTCAAAAATCCATGTAATGTGTAATGAGTAAACAAGTATTGCTACTTTAAATTTCCAATGATTCACAGAATCCTAGAGAGCAGCACACACTATCTTAAAGTTTTTCTTATTTCCACATTTCTCTACTCTGTGCTCCAGAGATATAAATTACCTTGAGTAAGAAAAAAACCACATCAATAGGATAGGATTTCAAATCTTCAAGTTTTTTTTTTTTTTTTTTAGAAGGAGGTAATCACATCTATTTTGTGAAATCCTGGCTATAAGAGATTTTCAATCAACATACAAAGGTTCACAGAGGTTGTTCCTTCCAAGAATAATCTCCCAGGGACCCATTCAACAATAAATATTTCCCAACTTCCCCCTGCAGAAGTCGGCATAAGGCTGAAAATACTAGGAAATTGCCTCTGTTTCCAGCGGGCTGATTTGGCAGGATAAGAGCCAAGGCACAAAGAGGGTCTGTGTCTGTTTGTTTTCCTCATACTTACTTTCCTCCTCTCAGAGCAACACACCATGGAGCGTTATGGAAAAGCCTGGGAAGAATGCATTAGAGACGCCTTCTTCCCACAGACCCACTAATTATGAAAAACCAAAGATTTTGCTGAAACCAACCTGACAGTCATGATTCTGACCACGGAACATACTGCAGCCATGGCCTTCTCCAAAGCTCACTCTAGAAAGAGTCTGGGGAGAGAGTGTTAGAGTCTTCACTTAGTATCTCCTTTCAGGCGCTCTCCACAGCAAAACCAAAACAAAGACACCAGCCATTTTATGACTCATTGCCTTGTTACCACAGCATCCTAAGGGGCCTTCTACTCCTGGTGTCATAGAAAGAACACCACAATAACAAGCAGTTTGAGACCTTGAAAAGGACAAGAGGCCAGCATTCAGGAGACTTAGCTGTGATTATAGTATGGGCAAAACCAGCAGCTTCCTGCATGACATTGACTGAGACCATTTACCCCTCCATGTCTCCATTTCCACCCTCAAGGAGAGGAGACCTTGGAATATTGTTTGAAGTTCTGTTATTTAGAACCTTAGAAAAAGATTCTTAACTACATAAAACAATTTAACATTTGACCTGCACTACAATTTTGGCAATTATATTTTTATATGATTTTCTAAATTCATTTCTTGAGTTTATTAACGTGAAATTATTCCATTAATAAAACTTTCCCTTATAAGATATTTGGATGTAGTAAGACACAATTTATACACAAAATGTAGAAGAGAAATTTGATTTTTTTCTTATTATGTTGCAATGCATTATCAAAGCCAAGAAAGTTGTGATTTATGCATAGACCTCCTCTTTTGTGATTTTTTTCTTTTCAGAATTTCAAATAGCTGTCTCTTCCATACAACTACATTTTTGTGCCACAGGAAGTACGATGCACTTAGTTGGGGTATTCAGCTGAAATAAGATATTTTGTTTAACAAGCCTTAGTTCATTTACTAATTTTTAAATTAAATGAAAACTAGGAACTTAATAATCAAAGAGATTTCATATAGCATAATTCTCTTTGTGGGTCACAAAAATATTCAAATAATACAGGTATTCCCCCACAGAGAAAAGAAATAATTAGTAAAGATAAGTCATCAGTGAGATATTAAAATGGAAACTCAGAAACAAGGACTTGAGGTTCAGAAAAGTCATAAAAAATGTTTGTAATACACTTTTAGAAGTACATATACAAAGCAATTAAACAAAATTGTCCCCATAGTGTGCACTGAGTGAGCAAAATTTGTCTAAAATTATATCAACATCGGAGGAGGGAACATTTTTATATATTTTAATGAAAGCATGTAACATTTTTTTCAAATACTAGCTTCTATATACTCTAAGCATACTATTCTATTCTTATCAATAAACATTTGACAAGCCACATATGGTTTTATTAAGTTCTCAAGAGTATCTATATTAGCAACCTCCCACATCTAAATTCAGGTCAAACAAGTACAAGCCTGTAAAAGAAATCAATAAAGAACATGACATGTGGAACCATTACTTTTCTAGTTACAGGTGATTATATTTAGAAAAGAATGCAATAATTTCTTTAATGTTAACTCTACCTAAATGTCCTTCTCCACCTTTGTCTCTTGCCAGAAGCACAATAATTATTCCAGACCTAGGATATGTAATAACCATCTGGGAATAGCTTACTTAGTTGATCTGTTTTTCATACTAAGATATAGAAACAGGGGTGTTCCACCGTCTGTGTCACTTACAAGTACTACTCTTAGTTCTTCACCAGAGTTGATCACATGATCTGAAATATAATAATGTGAATAATAATGGTATTTCACTCTTGGCTCAACATACTTACAAATCCTTGATTTGTCAACTAAACTTGCTCATTTAAATAGATTTATTAAAGTTTTCTAGGAAAATAATGCAGAAAGTACATATGAATGTTAAATTTCTATCAGTATTACCAAAATATTAAGGAGTTTACAGCTTGAATGGTAATCCTCAAACAGAAACCAAGTAGAAGGGGGGATTTAGGAATCAAATGATCACATTTTAACATGCAACAAGGGAGGGTGATGAAAGCATATTAACAATGAAAAAAAAAACAGCAAAATACTAACAGATGTGGAATATTGTATCAAGTCCAAACCCAATAGGCATCCATGAAAAGAACCATGAAAATGAAGCTAGAAGTTTCCTGAGTTGTTTTAGTCTGTATTCAAGTAAGTGGAGTCAAATTTGTCCAACCGAATGCCTGATAAATTGGTTTTGAATGTAGAGATAAAAGAATGATCAGCCAAGGGGGTGGAAGTCTGCATTGACAATAACATAGGGGAGACGTTACCAGTGCAGGGGCATCCAACATTGTATGGATTTGATGTAGACGTGAAAATGCAAAAGGCCAGCGCCGCGGCTCACTAGGCTAATCCTCCACCTTGCGGTGCCAGCACACCGGGTTCTAGTCCTGGTCGGGGCGCCGGATTCTGTCCCGGTTGCCCCTCTTGCAGGCCAGCTCTCTGCTGTGGCCAGGGAGTGCAGTGGAGGATGGCCCAAGTTCTTGGGCCCTATACCCCATGGGAGACCAGGAGAAGCACCTGGCTCCTGCCTTCGGATCAGCGCAGTGCGCTGGCCGCAGTGCGCCGGCCGCGGTGGCTGTTGGAGGGTGAACCAATGGCAAAGGAAGACCTTTCTCTCTCTCTCTCTCTCTCTCTCTCTCTCTCACTGTCCACTCTGCCTGTCAAAAAATAAAAAAAAAAAAAAAAGAAAATACAAAAGATGATTCTCCTGGATACTCCTTTGTGGACAGTAGCCATGAGAATGAACTTCCCGAATTTTTCTCTTGAACCACAGTCCAGGTTCATGTTGAGCATGTATGCATATAATCTACTATAGAGGTGATTTCCTTGGAATTAGTAACTACTCGAGCTCTCACAAAGCTTTTGTTCTTCGGGAGCTTGCTAATTACCTGTAGGGCTGTGGTAATCTGGCACCAACCACACTCACCAAGCTTAATCTGGGACACTCTGCTACCCTACAGCTGGCTATAATGGACTTCTGTTCATCTCCAAAATACAGCAACCTCTCTCCTGCTTCCTGCCATTCCCTCCGCCTACAGTGCTTTACCCCAGGTTCTTTCCTTCTTGGGGTTGGTTTAATTCTTCAGATCCCAGTTTAAAGCTCTCCTGAACAGTTGATAGAGGGTTTCAACTTCAGGTAGATGATGGTGATTAGTATTTATATCAGTGGACCACTGCTTCCCAGATTGTTGCTTTGTTAATTTGTCACTGCTGACTGCCTCCCCTAGAACAGAGCTGGGCAGGAAATAGCTCTGTCTCACTCATGACTGCATCCCTTCTGTCTAGCTTCTGAAACACAGTGGGGCTAAGAATAATGCTAAATAACTGAATAATTAAAAAAAGAAAGGAGTTTTATAGTTAAACAGAAGGATTGAAAGATAGAAATATACATGGATGGTGAATGAGGGGTCAGCTGGAATTGAGGTGAAAATTTGTTTATTTCAGGTGAATTATTCCTAAACTATTTCATTCCCCCTAAAGCCCATATGGATAAGATGAAGGCGTGCTTTTGCTCCTATGTAGATCCTAGAGGATGTAAATATGACTTCAGGAAGGAGAGAAAAATAGGAAGGGAATAGCCAAAAACCCACAAGAACAACAGCCTTCAAATACTCTGAAGGCTGAGCCGCTTGGCATATGCTTGGTTTGCCTATTTACCTAAGCTGTTTACCCTGTCCGTGAATTCGGATATTCAGCACTTCTAGGAAATTAATGACTAGACATCCTAAATATGGCAACTCCAATAACCGATAAAATGGAAAAGAAGGGGCTGGTGTTTTGGTGCAATGCGTTAAGCTGCCACCTGCCATGCTGCCATCCCATATGAGAGCTCATTTCAGGTCCAGCCGCTCCACTTCGGATGCAACTCTTTGCTACTGTACTGAGAAAAAAAAAAAAAAAAAAAAAAAAAAAACAGAAGATGGCCCAAGTATTTGGCCCCTTGCCACCCACATGGGAGACCAGGATGGAGTTCCTGACTCCTGACTTTGCGTTGTCCCAGCCCTGGCCATTGTGGACATTTGGGAAGGGAACCAGCAGATGGAAGATTCTCTCTCTCTCTCTCTCTCTCTCTGTTTCTCTATCTCTATCCCTCCCTCCCTCTTTGCCTCTCCCTCTGCCTCTCTCTCTCCCTCTATGACTCTGCCTTTCAAAAAGAATCTTTAAAAAAAATGGAAGACAAAATTAGAACAAGATTTTTTTTTGGAAGAAAGAACAAGGCAGTAAAAAGAAGGCTTGTTATCTCCATAGCATAAACCTTTGGGAACAGGCTAAGATTAGAGGCACACATAGGGAAAGTGAGGAAGATTGAAAGCCAGAGCAAGAACACAGCTGAGAATGGCCCTGTGGTGACATGAAGTCAGATCCCTCAATGACAGAACACCTACCACGGCCCTGGCGGTTGGTTCCGAAGTTCAGTGACCTTCAGCGAGCTATACTGAGGCAACACCCCGGTGAGAATAGCTGTTTCCAAGGCTGCTGGGGATGGAGCAGGTTTTTCCTGATGTCTATTAAGTGAGATTTGGACTGTAAAGCAACAGCAACACAGAGGGAGTAGACAACTTAAGTGTTTTCCCATAAGCACAGAGCTCTCATTCATTCCTGCCAAGGGCTCAAAGTCAGTCTGCATTGAGCACTCGCTGCAACCCTGCTGAGCTGACAGCTGCCGCTGGCCTGGAGCCCACTGCAGACCTGAGGAGAATAATCTTCCCCGCTTCATTCAGGGCTGAAAATAAAGCTGAATCACCACTGTGGAGATACAGCGTGTGTCCGTCGGGGAGGACTGGGGTCATGGCTGTGCTCTTCGAGAGTCAGACAGTAACACAGGCCCCTGGAAGATAATCTTCAGCGCGCCTTAAACCAAATCACTTCAGTTTACCCATTTGAATTATTTTCTTGTTTACTTCTTAGCAGACAGACGCATGGATTTTCCAAAGTTATTTTTGCTTCTCCACTGCCTTTAGAAAGTTGCGGATGACTTCCCGGGCCCTGAACAGTATTTCTAACGTGACACTTTCTAAAGGGATCTTAGAGCCCCGTGAGAACAGATTGTGGGTGGAGCTCAGTAACTGGGGATGTGCAGGCTGAAGGGCCATTTGCAGTCACCCCTATGGCAGAACTTCAAAAATAAATTCACCGATTTTCCACAAATGAGTAAACCAGAAGTTTGTCAGCCAGAGAAAGGTGAGGCCATGGCTTCTTAGAGTAGCCAAATAATACAATTTCAAAGGTTTCCAGAGATGCAGCTTCCAAAGACTCATCTTCCTTTTTGAAAAAAGATTCTTAAACAAATATCATAATTCATAGTGTACAAAGAATACGTGTCAACAGAAATAATTTATGAAGCGATAGGAGGCTACATATGGCAGTATATTAAACACTCCTCAAATGCACAAGCAGCTGGAGTTTTTCATATGTAAATAATTTGAGTTTTCTATTAATCATCTCATGAATTTCAGAGGAAAATCAATACCTTATAAATGGTACAGAAGCCCTACAAGATATCACAATATATTATGAATACATATAAGAAACTTCTATGTATCTATTTATCAATGTCTGTAGGCATCTACCTATTTATTTATCTATTTGAGAGGCACCGCGATAAGGAGAGTGAGAGTGATTTGACATTTACTAGTTCACTCACCAAATTCCCATAACATGGGGCCGGTGCTGTGGCGTAGCTGGTGGCGCTGCCGCCTGCAGTGTCAGCATCCCATGGCGCTGCCGCCTGCAGTGTCAGCATCCCATATGGGCACTGGTTCGAGTCCCAGCTGTTCCACTTCTGATTCAGCTCTCTGCTATGGCCTGGGAAAGCAGGGGAAGATGGCCCAACTCTTTGGGCCCTTGCACCCACATGGGAGACTTGGAGGAAGCTCCTGGCTCCTGGCTTTGGGTCGGCGCAGCCCTGGCCATCGTGGCTAATTGGAGAGTAAACCAGTGGATGGAAGGTCTCTCTCTCTCTCTCTGTCTCTCCATCTCTCTCTCCGTGTAACTCTTTCAAATAAATAAATAAATAAGTATCTTAAAAAATTTCCATAACAGTTGAAGTTGAGAAGGAGCCAGAGCCAGGAGCCAGAATTGCAATCCACACCTCCCACGTGGGAGCAGGAACCTTGTGGCTTGAGCCATCACCACTTCCTCTTAGGGTCTGCACGGTCAGAAGCTGGAGTCGGAGAGAGAACACCAACATGGGACTCCAGCTGGGACACTGGTACCCATGACCTCTAGCCTAATATTCAATCTCAGTATATTTGATACCCCAGCTCTTTGAAAATTGGTAAACTATTCCTGTTTTAATAGAGAGTTCCAGATGGACCAGAATATCCTATCCCCTTCCCGTTTTCTTAAAACATTTGTTCCTTAAATGTTTGTTGGAAACTACTATGTAAGAGGCATTGTGCCAGACACTAGGTGTACAAAAATCAAAAAGAGACAGATAAAAGCCCATGCCTTCATTAAATTGGTTATCTAAGGAAGCAGGCTAATTTGCATAATTATTTAACTTATTAATTATGTCTATAAAAAGTACCCCATAAAAGGAGTGTCATGGAAGGTGCTTGTAGCAGGATATCCCATGTTAGTCTGACAGGTCAAATAGGGGTTCTCTGAGGAAAGGTCATTAACCTGAGCTATAAAGGGTGCATAGTGTTATAGAAAGGAGGGGCAGTGCGTCACAGCAGAGGAATAGCATGTGTGAACGACTTGAGCTGGGAAGACACTTAGCAAATGTAATCAGAGTGTTCCACTGGCAGGAACACCGAATGTAAAAGAGAGGGATTAGAGATGAAGCTCTGAGTGTAAGCAGGGTAGTGCTGATTTTTTTTATGCTAGAAATGTGTGCATGGATCAAAGATAACATATTCAGCATGGGCTTGAGTATACCTAATTAGGTGAGATCTCTTGAGAAACTTTTCATTGAAGTAACTAAATTAAATTTTCAAAATTGCAAAAGTGACATAGTAGTGCTGGCAATAAGACTATATTTCTCTGTCTAATAATAGTAACTATAATAATAATTGTGATAATGACAACTAAAGGTTACATCGTGTTTTACAGTTAGCCCTTGCTTTTTTGTCTCTCTTAAATTAAAAAACACACCCTTAAGCATAAGTGGGAAAAAGTAATTATAAGGCCAGGTATTTGGCTTAGTGGTTAAGATGTTACTTGGGACAATTATGTCCCATATTGATGTTCCTTGGTGTTTGTCCCTCTCTGTCTCCAGCTCCAGATTCCTGCTAATGCACACACTGGGAGTCTGCAAGTAATGGCTCAAATAACGGGGTCCCTGCCACCAATGTGGTGAATCAAGGCTCTTGGCTTTTGTCTGGTGCAGTCCCAGCTGTTACAGACCTTTTTTGGGGGGTGGTAGAATGTGGGTGAACCAATGTATGAGAGATCTCTTTCTTGGTCTCTTTGCATTTCAAAGAAATGAGTAAGTAAATAAATAAAATAAATTTTTTTAATTTTCATGATAGCAAACTCAATGAAAATTTTGTTTTTATTTATTAACTTTTTTTTTAAGAGAAGGGTTTTTTTTAAGATTTATTTTATTTTATTTGAAAGTCAGAGTTACACAGAGAGAGGAGAAGCAAAGAGAGAGAGAGAGAGAGAGGTCTTTCATCTGATGGTTCACTCCCCAGATGGCTGCAACCGAAGCCAGGAGCCAGGAGCTTCTTCCAGGTCTCTCACATGAGTGCAGGGGCCCAAGGGCTTGGGCCATCTTCCACTGCTTTCCCAGGACATAGCAGAGAACTGGATCTGAAGAGGAGCAGTCGGGACTAGAACCAGTGCCCATATGGGATGCCGGCGCTTCAGGCCAGGGCTTTAAACCACTGAGCCATAGCGCGACCCCGAGAACTTTGTTTTTGAAAGGCATTTTATTTTACAGTGTGTTCAAGAAAATGTTGAAATTCTTAATTACTTCCAAATATTTTGACAGGCTAATTAAAAGAACTAAGATCAATTTTAAAATTCTGTATAATAATCCCATAAATTGTGTGTATTTTCCAGATATGAAAAAACGGTCCAGAGCAAGCACAGAAATTCTGGAACACAGTAGAGATATTTGTCCAGTACTCTTTGATCTATGTGAACCTTGATAGGAGGCAAATGCCAAAAATACTTCTAAGTTGCACTCTAACGAAAAGTACCATGCAACCAAGATGACTGGACTGCTTACCATCATGCCCTAGATCAACTCCATATATCCCAAAAGTATAGGGTGCAAGGCAGCGAAGTCACAATGTTACATGTGTCCTTAATATATTGCCAAAAATAGATAGGGTTCAGTTGTACTCAGTGGCTCCTGAGATCACAGAACATCATGCTTTCCTGAAGTTCCAGCTGGCTGTTCCTTTCCCCGACTCTCATCTGCTCCCTTGTGTTTCTTTTATATTCATGCAGATAGCAGCGAAGTTAACCTATTTGGCTTGTGCAGTCTTGCAATTCTGTTTTCATGAAAAAATGCACATGACATGTATTAGATCAACACTTGAATAATCCCAAGAGGTCAGTATTAATATCATCTGTCCCTAAGTCAAGGAGGGCCCAGAGATGAACGAGATAAATATTGCAAGGAATCAAAATTTGACCTATGAGGAAGGAATGAGAAAGATGATTTTTTGACCTTAGAAACAGGAGGCCAAGGGAGGAAATTAGAAGCCTAATAACAAATGCGACAGGCTTCAGGAGGTTGTGGTGAGCGGGTTGGGGCAGGGTACTAGCACTTGGTCAAGAGTGCATGAGTTCTAAAGGCCATGATTGAACCTTCCCATAGCAGTGGGCGGCCAATTGTTTTTGATTTTAGTATCTCTGGATCTAAATTCTAGTCCTTTCAGGTAAGGATAGAACTGAGCAGAAAACTGTGGAAGGAAACTAGGGGCTGCTGTTTCTGTCATGTTTATTCAGCTGGTCAAGAGGGCAATTATTTGCACATTGTTGAAGTAAAAGCTTAAATCGCAATCTTGAGCTGTGTTTGTGATTATATCAATTCCTGCTAAACTCAGTTTTTCTGATGGAGAGCTTCCCCACCCTCACATCCTGGCCCCACCCCTTTTTTCAAAAGCATCATCTGTGAAGTCGAGCTGATGAGCTGGAATATTTACTAACTGTTCACTCTCTTGAAGTCTGGGGTCTCACACTAGTAAAATAGAAACTGTAATACTACACACATTGTATGATTTTTGAAGGATTAAATGACGCCGGTAAAACTAATTGGGACATAGCAAATACTCAATAAATAATTGCTCCTTTTATTATGATTCTTACCCTGTGTATAATAATCACCAAGCATTTGTGAATAATCCAAGATTAATTAGATTATGAACCTAAATTTAAGACCTTTTAGAATCAAGTAAGAGAAGTACAGATTGGATTAAGATGATTGATAGAGATGCTGATCTACCTCAGGAGAGATGTAGGTAAAATTATATGGACATTTAAAGAAAAGAACTATGTTTAAAGGAGAGGAGGAGAATTTGTACAGAAGGTGATATTTGAACTGGTTTTAGAAATATAAAATGTTTGGCTATGGAGGTAGGGGAGGTGCTGGTGATGGAAAGAGAATGGACTGAGGTGTTGCTATGTAAGGACATTCATTCTGCAAGGTTTTCAGATTCTAATACTGACTAGAAGGCAGGTTGCAACACACTTTCCCTCTAAAGATATTTTTAACACTTTGCTAAATTTCAGCAGTTGCTTGGCCTCCCACACACCAGCCCCAAAGTGGTGACGCATTTTGTAGAAGCAACAAGCATTCCGATGAAAAACCACAGGTTGGGTACAACCCTTAATACTGTGCATTGTTCTTCCATTATGAACTTGCTTCCAACTTTTATAATTTAATTATCCAAATTGTGAAAGAACAGTAGTTTATTCATTACTGCTAAAAGAGGAAGAAAAACCTCAAATATTCGAAACAAACTATTTAGACTGAGCACAAAACCCAATGTGCATCTTTTTTGGAACTAATGTTCTATTTCACACTTGGATCCAAATTAAAATGTAGAAAATCATGAACAATAAATTAAAGATGTTGGAAAACAATAGGTTCATTTAATAGGATTATAATGCTAGGGAAAAACATTCTTGGCAAAATATATCCTTGATTTTCCTTCAGGCCATTATTTTGGAAACTTTTGCATAATTATAAAGGAAGGATCTCTGGAGGTCCCCAAACACAGTTTTCTCTCCCCTCCACTCTATTCCTGTTTAAAAATATAGTTCTCAAAAATAAAATATACATCTATATAAATCTGTTACATTTGTACATCCTAAAAAAAAAAACCCTAATTGTAGCACATGGAATTACATTCTCATGTCTACCAAGGGAACTTTACTTCCTGAAACTGGTGAAGTAGATAGGAAGAGGTGACGATGCTATCACTTTACTAACTTGATGGAATAGATCCAGGCCAGCAGAAAGAAAAAAAAGAGCAGATACAGATTAAAAGAGCCCATGCTGGGGAATGTTTATATCCTTGGCTGAGGTGTCCAGATAAATTGAATTTACTCTCCTGACCTACATAAGATAGCAAACCGTTGACCTCAATTCACAGTGAAATGTGGGCCATAAACAATGGCATGCCCTGTTCTTTGGTATGCATTGAATTGAATTTTCTTTTGAACCATAAATTCAGCAAAAGTAAATCCAATGCATGATCAGACTTACTAATAGAAAAGTAAAATTTGTAATTTCATTAGAATTGAGATGAACTGACTGCAATTCACTACAGAATCTGCTGGTTGGGTTGAATTTCCACTAATGATATTACAGTATCCTGTCTCTACTTTCGAGACACAATTGGATTTTTTGTTTCCTTTATATTTTTATAAAGGAAGAAGCTCAGAGAATTTCTCAAGCAGGATAATGTCCAGATTTGTGGAGAATCTAATGTCTTGGGAAACACATTTTGTTGTAATTATTTTTTTAAATGCATCTATAAAGTAGACTGTGGACTGTGGGAAAGAGAGGGCCTTCTCTCATCTGCACACCACATGAACTGAGAATTCACCAGCCTTGGTATACACATGCACTCATTCACACATTGAAAGTGATAGCTACATCTGAACTCACGTTTTCTAAAGAAAACCATACTGAGAGTCACCAGATTGTGGCCGCATACTGAGGCTTATCTAACTGGAGTGAAGACAAAACTTTTCACTCGGGGATTCATTTTGTGAAAATATCAATGAATGCTAATTCCTAGGTCGTGAGAAATGCCAAGTGCTGAGAAAGGAATTCTTTGCCTGTATGTGTCCAACTGAAGACAGAGCGGTTGTTTTGTTTTGTTTTTGCTAGTAGATTATTACAGGATGCAGTACTGCATGGTAGAAAGAACGTGAACTTCAGAGTCTGAAGTAGCTGGATTTGAATCTCTTCTCTTCTACTCATAAGTATCCTGATCTTGAGTAAAGTACTCATTTCTCTGAGTTTGTTTCTAAAGTAGAAATAATACATATCTGGAAAGCTAATTGTGGGGAAACAGATAAGATCCTGTTTGTGCCCCAGATAGTGCTGGACTTCACAAAGCTGTAGACACTGGTAGGGTCTCATTAACAGTAACAATGCAGATTTTTGTCTGTTATCCAGTTCTCACAGTGGAGGACTTATAACTTATCCAAGTCTCACCAGGCATTTCTTGAAGTTCCTAAAGAAATCACTCAAATGGCATTTAATAGCCAGCTCCTTCTTCCCAGGTATACTCTGAGCCAGAAAATTTTGCCAACACTACTGTTGCACTTCATAGAGAGTTCAATAGACACACTAAGAACATTGGCATCTCTTGCTGCTCAAATGAAACGCCCTCAAGGTATTTGAGCCTCCACCTCCCCCAGAATCCTTACTGCACTAAAGCCAGGGTACTCAGAAATGACAAAAAAGCCTCTTTGTCCCAGGTTCTGTGTCTTACTTTGCCACCTGAGCCCAAACCAGCTTCTGCCACGCTGGTTTTCAGAATCACTCACAAAACCAGTTTCTTCCATTTTACTTGCAGCTTTTCTCTCCACAATGCTCAGAGCAATGGACTCAGGGCACAGAGACCAGCTGCGTGACCTTGAGCAAGTTACTTGAACTTCTGTAGTTGGTATACAAAATCAATACTAAAATAGTACTTGCTTCATATTTCCAGATACTTCATATGCCACCAGATACATACATTGTAAGCACTACAAATTAGTGGTGATTAGAACTTTTATCATTTTCAGAGCTGTGCTAGAATGTAGCCCCCTTGAACCAATGGGGAAATGTTGAAGAAGTTATATGATCACTCACATCATTTCATTAAAAACAGACGTGCTGGGGCCAGGATTGTGGTGCAGAATGTTAAGCTGCCACCTGTGGCTGGCATTCCTTGTCAGAGCACTGGTTCAAGTACTGGCTCTTCTGCTTCTATCCCAACTCTTGGGAAGGCAGGAGAAGATAGCTGAAGTACTTCAGTTCTTGCCACCTGTGGGAGACAGGATGGAGTTCCTGGCTCCTGGCTTTAGCCTTGCCCAGCCTTAGGCCTTGCAGCCATTTGAGGAGCAAACCAAAAGATGGGTGATCTCTCTCTTTATCTTTCCCCAACCCCCATCATTCCCATGCCCCACCCTGTTTCTTGCTCTTTCAAATAAGCAAATACAGAAATAAGCAAATACAGAAATATTTTTAAAAGAATATGTGATTAACAAAATATCAAATTAGTATGGTTGTCTCCAATCAGTTTCAAAAAAACATTCTAGGAACATAGAGGGAAATTAATGAATCCAGGAAATGCGTAAGAAGGATGCAAGAGGGTTCATGCTGGAGTGCTTGCAGATTTGGAATGGTTGGAATGATTGTGAAGGAAGAGAAAGCAAGCTAGTAAAACCAGTCTGATGGTATGGCATGGCAGTATATGCTGGCTTGAAAATCACACTTGAGAATGGCAAGAATAAGTAGAATAAAGAAAGTGGGAGAATAGTGGGAGTTCCACTTTGAAAAATTAGCTTGGGGAGGTGGATGGTGTGCGCTGGCATTGTAGTGCAGTGGGTTAAGCCACCACCTAAGGTGCTGGCATCCGCATGTGGGTGCCAGTTCCCATCCCTGCTGCTCTACTTCCAATTCAGCTCCCTGCTGATGAATCTGGGAAGGCAGCAGCAGAACATGTGAGTGCTTGGGCCCCTGCCACCCATGTGGGAGACCCCTGGATGAAGCTCCTGGATCCTGGCTTCCACCTGGTCCAGCCCTGGCTGTTGTGGCCATTAGGGGAATGAACCAGTGGATAAAAAGATCTCTCTCTCTCTCTCTCCCTCTCCCTCTCCCTCTTCCTCTCCCTTCTCCCTCTCCCTCACCCTCTCCCTCTCCCTCTCCCTTCTCTCTCTCTCTCTCTCCCCTCTCTCCTCTCTCCTCTCCCCTCTCTCTTCTCCCTTTCTCTCTGTAACTCTGCTTTTTAAATAAATGAATAAGTCAGAAAAAAGAAAAGTAAAGTAAGCTCAGGATGTTTATCATGTGGATTGGCATGCTTAGAACTTCAGGTTTATGCTCCATGTTAGTTCTAAGTACTTAGACCTCTACATTGACATGGGACACCCAGGTGAAGTTCCAGGATCCTGTCTTTGACCTAGCTCAGACCAGAACACTACAGTCATTTAGGGAGAAAACCAGCAGATGGAATATAGCGCTCTCTCGCTCTCTCTCTCTCTATATATATATATAAACTTATTTTTCAAATAAATAAAATAAATCTTAAAAAAGAAATTCAGGTTTATTTTTCAAGTATTGAAGAAACACCAAATGTTTTTGTAAATACAACCTATGACTTAGTCAATGTTTTCAAACAATGCTCATTTTCAAACATTATGCTTGAAAACCCTAAATGTGCCATATATGATTTAAAGTTATGTTTTTGCTCCATCCAGTAAATTTTTGGGGGGAGGTAGTGATTGTTATAAAATTTGCAGGTTTGTCACTTATTTTACAAGCAATTTATATTTATTTGAAGTGCTGATATGAGTGATAAGCAAGACCTCATGAACTATATAAATGAGATAAATATGGAAATAATTTGTGTAAGTATATAGACTGTTAACCCTAAATTGGATTCTTATTGATCCTAAACCTGCTGACTACATGAATAATTTGAAAGAAAAAGAACAAAGCTAAGAACATGTGTGAAATGCTAGTTACAAATTTTTCAGATGATGTTCAAAGATGAAGTGTAATTAGGTATTTTAAATCAACTTTTAGTCCTCTAGGAATAGTTTCCTTATTAATATATAATTTCATGGGTGACTTGTACATATTTGCATTTGATAAGTTTTCGGGAATGTGATTATGTAGGTAATCAGGGAACTATTTGAAGCTAGTATTTAGAAAGATAACTTGGATAGCTATTTAGGAATGAAAAGAAGCAGTTTAAGCGAATAAAGAAGCTTTTTTCACATCCCAAATTAAAGATTATGGAGACCTAAAGAAAAAGCAGAGGGAACAGAAAGGAATGCCTTAGAAGTTGGTAAATGAACAGCAAAGCGGAAAGGAACTGGAAAAACAGAACATGGTCTAACTTTCTCCAATATGTTTCAAGAGTTTTGCACAAAATTGAGACTCAGATTAGACAAGGACAAACAAAAAATGAAAATTACAGCTCAATCAGTGTGTACAAAGATATAAAATTTCTAAGAAAATATTGGGAAACCAGAGATAACAGTCTTGAAAATATCACAGCAACGTTACTTATATTCCAAGGGTGAAAGTTTCATATTTAAAGAAATTAATGCTTACTACCACATTAACAAATTGAAAAAACATTTGAAACTGTGCTTTATAAAATTATTTGATTAAATTTATTTTAGTGATTAGTCAGGATTTCCATTATAAAATATAATCATAATTAGAGAAGTCATATATTAAGAATTAACTCAGCTTTAAGATGTTCAATATAGGTAGCGGGGACGGGAACCGGCATCCATATGGGAAGCCGCTGCCGCAGGTGGAGGCTCAGCCTCGTAGGCCACAGCGCTGGCCCCTTGTTTTGTTTTTAAAGAAAGCCTTCCGGA
The DNA here is from genome assembly GCF_051225735.1 of Oryctolagus cuniculus. Taxonomy (NCBI): domain Eukaryota; kingdom Metazoa; phylum Chordata; class Mammalia; order Lagomorpha; family Leporidae; genus Oryctolagus; species Oryctolagus cuniculus. Next base: position 132,952,490 of record NC_142872.1, on the reverse strand, counting down.
AAAGCCTATCATATTCCTATTTCTGACTCCAGTGCTAAATCTCAAGTTAATTCTTTTACCTTGGACTTGTTTACGTAACATTTTTCTCCTGCACAAACCTAAACATGGGAGGGAACGTCTCAGCATGTTTCAGAACCCTGCAGAGGAAGGTGCCGTGAGGAGAAGGTATTAAATTAATTTGTGTCCAAGTAAGTGGTTGCCAGCAGCAGTAAGCACGAATTCGGCAATCGAGACGCCATGACCATAGAGGAGACACAATCAGATCAGACTGCCTTTGAAGAGGATCCACACCGCTTCTGACACCACTTTCTGCGAGGAACTCGGCTCCGTGGCATCGCCTAGGCCCAAGGTTCCACGCCGGTGTCGCAGCTCATTCTGACTACAAACCACTTCGTCTCCCAAGATTGTCTGCATGTGGGTGAATCGTCTGTCCTGAGCATGGGAGCTGCCATGTTTCTTCTGAAGCCCAGAGGAGACTTAATGACCCTACAAAATTCCAGACCCATCAATGAACTTTTCTAATCCTTCAAGTGAGATCGCAACCTGGTTCTGACCCAGGCCATCAGCTTCCCTACCTAAAAGCTTTAAAATGGGTGACTTTTAAGCACACAGGAAAACCAGTTTGTCTTAGGAAAATGGGATTGGTTATCACTATATTATTAAGCACTCCAAATCACTCTTAGGCCCAGTCAGTTAAGCACCCAAATTATTTTTCAATATGCTTAATTTTTTTCCCAATCCCAAGTAGAGCTTAAAAGAGAGAAGTCTTTTTATTAAAAATTGTATTTTTCATTATGTACAAAAAACAAAGATTTGCCTCCTGCAGTGCCCTGGTTGCAGTTTTGCGTGTGCAACGTGTTATAATACTGTTAGCTGTGCTTCTAGTCATATTTTGAGTCGTATCGACATGCGTTGTCTGATGCACATCTATTGAGTAGGAGGTATCAGGCACTGTGGAGACAGTTGTGGGGAGCCCTTTGCTTCAAAGAGCCTCCATTCTACAAACACTCATGACTCTGACCTTCTTAAGTCTCTCAGGGGATTCCATTATTCTTGAAATGAGATGCACCTCCTAACCAAAGCTCCTAAAGTTCTTTATCAGTCACCACTGCCTGTACGTTAGGAGCTGCAACAGTTCACATCAGTGCTGTATTCCCATTTGACAGGTGCAGACACGGAGGCCCAGAGAGGTTAAATAAGCTTGAGAACAATTCCCAGGGAGCAGAGTCATTGTGTCCTTTATCCTTGACCTTCTTTCAGTTGCCTAAGCTGCCATCCCATAATATAACTCCACATTTCACTGCTTTGAAGAGGAATCACTCAAAACACATATTTTATGAAACCAGGATAGTGTAGCAGCCTCAACGGGGAAGAGGCAGGTCCTGCTTCTGGTTCTATCAGTTGCTAGCTGTGTCATTCTGTACAACTTGCTTTATCTTGTTTTCTTCACTTTCCAAATGACGGCAGTCAACTACTGATGTCAAGGCACTGGTTCCCAAATCTCTTCTGAGCAGTCAGGGGTGGCAGCGAACATTCATTCCCACCTCATAGACAGCACAAGGCCCTGCGTGAAGAAGGCTTTGTCCACTTTTTTGACCCTAGAGCGCTTAGTTATGTCCAATGGAGCAAGTGTCCCCTAGAAAATAAGTTGGGAAGATGATCTTCCATATTCTATTTTGACTGAAATTTGATCGTCGACATTTTCAGAAATGAAATGTTTCATGCCTTCAACCCATTCTTCTTTCCTTGTGATTTTACACCCTACTTGGGAGTGAACACAGTAGGCAGCTAATAAATGCTGTTGACTGATCTATTCACTTCTTAAGGTTAATGTATTCTAAACAGGCCTTGTTTCATGTTCGGCAAAATTTAGTCTAACATGGAACAGTTCTGGGGCCGGAAGCATTGTGCTCCGGGAACTGGGTGAAAACCACCAACTCTGTCTAAAGCCAGCCAGAGAGGTCCCAGATGACATTTCAGGGCCATTTGGCTCAGAGTTTCAATCAAAGTCAAAAACAAAAGACAAGTTCTGTCTCTGGTTAGCTGACTTCTGATGTGGCCGGCTGCCTGAGTCTGTTCGATCAGGAGTCAAAGCATTTGGTCTTGGGTGTGACTGAGCAGGCGCTCAGTTGGCACAGCCATTTTATTCATCCTCCCTCTAGTAGCCTTCAAGATACGTTGGCTCTGCCAGATTCGCCCAGGGAGAAAATCCTGTTTTTCATCCCTAGAATGCCACTTGGTGTCTACTTCGGCAGTAAATTACCAAAAGCCACCCTCATGGTTTGAAAGAGCTTATTCACAATGAAAGTGCCAAAGAGTTTCCCAGGAATTAACTGGACTCTTGGACATTTCTTATTTGTATTTGCCCAAGGAAACAAAGCAACTTTAATACCCAAAAGAATAAATACACAGAAATAGACTTTTAGAAAGGACAATTGTTTTTTAATAAACTATCTTAAAATAGCATTGTTTTCATCTTTGGAAAATGTGTGTGTCCAAGTGATTTAATATTGTAATAAAACTTTTTTTTACAATACACCAAAAACATAAAAATGCATAATACTGTAGGATCTATATAATTCTTCCTGCACCTATTAAAATGTTTCTTTCATTTTATGCTAAAAATAAAGTCTTATGTAAATGAAAAAAAAAAAGATGTTCAATATAACTCCTTTTCATGCACCCAAACCTGTTCCTTCCATAGCCTTACCCATCTCAATTGATTGTTATTGGTTCTTTATAATTTAAGTCCGGAATCTTCGAATCACCTCTGACTTCCCTGCTTCTCGATAAGTCTTCACAATTAGCCTACAAAAAAATCTTGTGACACTGTAATCAAAACAGGACAAATAAGCTGAAAATGTCAATTTCACTTCTATATATTTTTGGTAGTCTATTAGTTACCACAGATCAGGGAAAACATATGGTATTCGTCTTTTTGGGACTGGCTTATTTCATTAATTATAATGGTTTCCAATTGCATCCATTTTGTTGCAAAAGACAGGCTTTCATTTTTTTTAGAGTTGAGTAGTACTCCACAGTGTACATATACACCATCATTTCGTCATCCACTCCTCAGTTGATGGACATCTGGGTTGATTCTATATCTTAGCTATTGTGAATTGAGCTACAGTGAACATGGGGTACAGATAAATATTTCATATACTGATTTCATTTCCCTGGGGTAAATTCCCAGAAGTTGGGATGGCTGGTCATATGGTATATCTATTTTCAACTTTCTGCGGTATCTCCATACTGTCTTGCACAGTGCATATACTAGTTTACATTCCCACCAATAGATGTTTAGCGTACCTTTTTCTCCTTCATCCTTGTTAGCATTTATTGTTTGTTGACTTCCATATGAGAGCCATTCTTACTGGAGTGAGGGTAAACCTCATTGTGGTTTTGATTTGCATTTCCCTGATGGCTAGTGATTCTGAGCATTTTCACATGTATCCGTTGGCCATTTGAATTTCCTGTTCTAAAAAAAGGCCTGTTCAAGTCCTTTACCCATTTCTTAACTGAATTGTTTGTTCTGATGTTGTTGAGTCTCTTGAGCTGTTTATAGATTCTGGATGTTAATTTACCATTATTGGTTTCATAGTGTGCAAGTATTTTCTCCCATTCTGTCATTTGTGTCTTCACTTTGTTGAGTGTTTCCTTTGCAGTATAGAATCTTCTCAGCTTGATATAATCCCATTTGTCTATAATGGCTTTGATTGCTTGTGCTTCTGAGATCTTTTCTAAGAAATCTTTGCCTATATCAACATCTTGCAGAGTTTCCCCAAAGTTTTTCTCTAGTAATTTGATTGTATCAGGACATAAATATAAATCTTTGATCAATCTTGAGTTGATTTTCTATAAGGTGTAAGGTAGTAGTCTTGTTTCACCCTTCTGCATGGAGAGATCACATTTTCCCAGCACCATTTATTGAAGAGACTGTCCTTTCTCCAGGGATTATTTTTAGCTCTTTTGTTATAGATTAGTTAGTTGTAGATGCATGGATTGAATTCTGGAGGTTCTATTGTGTTCCAATGGTCTACATGTCTATTTTTGTGCTGGTGTCAAGCTGTTTTGATTACAAAGGCAGTGTAGTATATCTTGAAATCTGGTATTTGATGCCTCCAGGTTTGTGTTTGTTTTATAAAATTGCTTAAGCTACTCAAGATGTCTTGTGTTTCCATTTGAATTTTAGCACCTTTTTTTCCAGATATGAAAAGGATGTTGTTGGTATTTTGATTGGGATCACATTGAATCTGTAAATTGCTTTCAGTAGTATGTACATTTTGATGATATGAATTCATCCAATTCATGAACATGGAAGATTTTTCCAATTTTACGTCTTCTATTTATTTCTTCAATGTTTTGTAATTTTCACTGTAGAGTTCTTTCACCTCCCAGGTTAAATGTAGTCTAAGGTAGACATTTTTTCTGTAGCTATTGTGAATGTAATTGATCTTAGATATTCTCTCTTAGCCATGACATTGTCTGTGTATAAAAAGGCTATTGATTTTTGTGTATTAATTGTATATCCAGCCACTTGACCAAACTCTTTAAGAGTTCCAATAGTGTCTCAGTGGAATCTTTTGGTTACTGTTTATATAAAATCATGTGATCTGCAAATATGGGTAATTTGACTTCCACTTTTCTAATTTATATCCCTTTGATTTCTTTTTCTTGCCTAATGGTTCTGACTACAACATCCAGGACTATATTGAATAGCAATGGTGAAAGTGGGCATCCTGATCTGGTTCCAGATTTTACTGGAAATGCTTCCAACTTTTCCCGTTAATGTGCTGACTGAGGATTTGTTATAATTTATCTTGATTGTGTTGAGGAATGTTCCTTCTGTATCCAATTTGCTTAAGTTTTTCATCATGAAAGGATGTTGTATTTATGATGTATTTTATCAAATGCTTTCTCTACATCTATTGAGATAATCATATGGTTTTTTTCTTCAATTTGTTAGTATGATATATCACATTAATTGATTTGCAAATGTTGAAGCATTCCAGCATACCAGACATAAGTCCCATTGGGTCTGGGTGAATGATCATTCTGATGTGTTGTTTGATTATATTAGCTAGTATTTTGTTGAGTATTTTTGCATTTGCATTCATCAAGGATATTGGTCTCTTGTTCTCTTTCTCTGGTTTAGAAATTAAGGTGATGTTGACTCAGAGAAGGAGTTTTGCAGTATTCCCTCCCTTTCAATTGATTTGAATAGCTTGACAAGAATTGGAATTCATTCATTTTTCTCCACTTTGACTATGAGCTTGTCTAAACAAGATAAGAATCGGAGAACTCAGAGGGCTTCCATAGCCTTGGAAACTCATGACTGGAGCATAGGGAGACTACTGATGCCATAGACAGGAATGTCAATTGGTAAAGTCAACAACAGGAGTCACTGTGCACTTACTCCTCATGTAGGATCTCTGTCCTTAATGTGCTGTGTATTGAGATTTAATGCTATAACGAGTACTCAAACAATATATTTCACTTTGTTTTTTTATGGGGGTGCAAACTGTTGAAATCTTTACCTAATGTATACTAAACTGATCCTCTGTAAAAAAAAAAAAAAAAGAAATTGTCAACTCCCAACTTGACTCTCACTGGGATTAAACATGACAATAGGTCTTATCTGATTTCATCATCATTTAAAAAAAATCATCTATTATTTTTCACTTTTTGTTTTTGTGTGAGCAAACTGTTGAAATCCTTACTTAATGTATACTAAGCTGATCTTCTGTATATTAAGATAATCGAAAATGAATCTTGATGTGAATGGAAGGGGAGAGGGAGTGGGAAAGGGGAGGGTAGTGGGTGGGAGGGATGGTATGTGGGGGAAGCCATTGTAATCCATAAATCGTACTTTGGAAATTTATATTCATTAAATAAAAGTTAAAAAAAAAGTTAAAAAAAAAAAGTCTGGTAGAATTCAGCAATGAAGCCATTCTGTCAGGGATTTTGTTTGTTGGGAGGGTTTTTATCATTGATTCAATCTCCATCTTGGTTATTGGTCTTTTTGAGTTTCCTATGTCTTCATGACTCAATTTGTTATATTGTGTGTGTGTCCAGGAACCTATCCATTTCTTCTAAATTTTCCAATTTGTTGGCATAAAGCCCTTTGTACTAATTTCTGAGAATTCCTTTTACTTCTGTGTTAACTGTTTATACATTTCCATTAGATCTCTGATTCTATTGATCTGAGTCTTCTCTTTATTTTGTGTTACTTTGGCCAATGAAGTATCAATTTTGTTTATTTTATTTTCAAAGAACCAGCTCTTTATTTCACTTCTCTTTTGTATTTTTTTTTTGGTTTTAATTTTGTTTATTTCAACTCTAACTTTAATTATTTCTATCCTCCTATTGATTCAAGGTTTAGTTTGTTGTTTTTCTTGGTCCTTGATATACATTGTTAGCTCATTTTTTATGCCTTTCCAATTCTTGATGTAGACATCAATTGCTATAAACCTCTCTTTTAACAATGACTTTGCTGTATCCCATAATTTTTTTTTTTGACAGGCAGAGTGGACAGTGAGAGAGAGAGAGACAGAGAGAAAGGTCTTCCTTTGCTGTTGGTTCACCCTCCAATGGCCGCCGCGGTCAGCGCGCTGTGGCTGGCGCACCGCGCTGATCCGAAGCAAGGAGCCAGGTGCTTTTCCTGGTCTCCCATGCGGGTGCAGGGCCCAGGGACTTGGGCCATCCTCCACTGTGCTCCAAGGCCATAGCAGAGAGCTGCCCTGGAAGAGGGGCAACTGGGACAGAATCCAGTGCCCCAATCGGGACTAGAACCCAGTGTGCCGGTGCCGCAGGTGGAGGATTAGCCTATTGAGTCACGGCGCTGGCCCATGTATCCCATAAATTTTGATATGTTGTATTGTTATCTTCATTCACTTACAGAATTTTTTTGATTTCTCTTTTGATTTCTCATATGACCCACTGTTCATTCAGGTGCATATTGTTCAATATCTATGTGTTTATATATTTTCTGGATATTCTTGTGTTGTTAATTTCCAGCTTCATTCCATTGTGGGCAGAAAAATGCATGGTATGATTTCAATTTTTATGAATTTTCTGAGACTTGCTCTAATGGCCTAGCATATTGTCTATTCTAGAGAAAGTTCCATGCACTTATGAAAAATATGTATTCTGCAACTGTGGGAAGAAAGGGTTTGTAAATTTCAGGTCCTTTTGATCTATAGTGTAGATCTTTTCTATCTAATTGAACTGTCCAATGGCAAAAGTAAGGTGTTGATGTCTCCCATTATTATTATATTTCAGTCTATGTCTCCCTTTAAATCTATTAACATTTTGTAATAATCATTGAGTTAACTGGCATTGTATAATTGTATAATGTATATTAATTGGAATTGAGTTAACATACATTTGGTATATTCACATATTCCTATTGAATTGATCCCTTAATCATTACTTAGTGACCTCTCTGTCTTTTAAAATTGTTGTGATAAGTCTATTTTGTCTGATGTAAGAGTGACTATAACTGCTCATTTTTTGCTTTACACTAGCATGGGATATCATTTTCCATCCTTTCTCTTTTAGTCTCTGTATATCTTTGCTGGTGAGCTGGTGTTTTTGTAGGTCACATGATGAGGTGGTGTTTTTGTAGGTCACAAATAGATGAATCTTGTTTTTGAATCCATTCAGCCAGTGTATCTTTTAATTGGAAAATTGAGACCATTTACATTCAAAGTTATTATTGATAAGCGATGAGTTGGCCCTGACATTTTTCCATATATATTTCTATTATTTACTTTGGATTTCCATTGTGCTTTTTTACTGATAGATTTTCTGCCTTCACATTCTTTCATAATTATAATTATCATTCAATGTTTCTGTGTATTGCATATCCTTTAGCATCATTTGTAAGGCTGGATAAGTGGTGACAAATTATTTTAATTTCTGTTTATTATGGAAGGTCTTTTCATAAGTGAAAACTTTGCAGGTTACAGTATTCTGGGTTGACAGGTTTTTTTCTTTTAAAACTTGGACTACGTATTTCCATTCTCTGTTAACCTATAGGGTTTCTGATGATAAATCTGCTGTGAGTCTAATTAGTGATCCTTTGAAAGTAATCTGGCATTTCTCTCGTGTACATTTTAGAATCTTTTTTTATTTTCTGTATTACTGTTGAAAGTTTGACTACAATGTGTTGTGGTGAAAATTTTTTCTGGTCATGTTTATTAGGAGTTTTGTGTGCCTCATGTACATTGATGTCCCTTACTTTCTCCCAATTAAGGAAGTTTTTTTTTTTTTTTTAATAATTTCGTCACTGAATAGCCCTTATAATCCATTCTCTGTTTCCACATATTTAGGAACTCCTAAGTTCCTGTGTTCCAAAGACCCTGTATTGGGTCATTTGATAGTGTCCAATAAATCTCCAACACTATTTTTAATTTTTCTATTTTTTTGTCTGACTGTACATTTCCAAAGATTTATCTTCTAGCTCAGAAATTATTCTTTCTTCTGCCTCACCAAGTCTGTTAAAGTTTTCCACTGTATTTTTATTTGACATACTAAATTCTTCATTTCTAATATTTCAGTTTGACTTCTCTTCAAAATCTCAATCTCATAGGAAAAAAAATTCTTCCATATCATGGATAGATTTCTTCAACTTGTGAATTAGCTTCTTATTGCTTCTGAGTAAACCTATCATTAATCTTTTGAGTTCCTTTTCAGACATTTAATCCATCTCTTCATCTTCATATTCTAATATTGAAATGCTGCTGTTTTCCTTTCAGAGAGTAGTATTGTCTTCCTTATTCTTGTTCCTTGAATTTCTTCATTTACTTTTAGACATTTATGGAAACACTTGTTTTTTGTTTTTTGTTTTTTTTTCTCTAATGGCTTTTTTTCTTAGAACTATGTCTTGGTGGCTTTGCAGAGTGTTTGCTCTCTCAGTGAATACCCAGAGGCATGTGCTAGGTATGGACAGGGAACTCTGTTCAGTGCTCCAGGGTGGGGTATCTAGGGTGACACCTACATTGGGTGGGCATGGTAGATCTTTTCTATTGTCAGCAAGGGCTAGGGTATGTCTCCTCTGTCAATGTAATCACACCCTCACCTCCTGTCTTCCAAGGTGATCAATGCCCTGGGTTAGCCTACTGTGGGTTCAACACTAGCCTATACTGTTGAATGAACCCAGGTAACTCTGAGCCTGTACTCTGAACGCTGTACTCAGTGACTGCTTAGAGACCTAGGAGTCTTGTGCCCCAGAGCCTGTTATATGCTGAGAGGCTTGGAGTGCCTCATAGTCGTATGTGGGTGCCCAATCCTCTATCAATCCTCCAATCTAGACTCAAGGTCAGTGAGGAATGTAGATTTTTCCCTCTGGTAAAATCCCTGGATCACACACATGCACAAGAGCCACCATAGCCTCTACTGGTGTCAATATGATGCCTTGTACCTGCCAGGCGCTGGGTGTGTGCACAAGAGCTATTGCAGCCACTACTAGTGTCAACATGGTGCCCTATCCCAGCCTACCTGTTACTGGGCACCATTGAGTGAGAATGGGGAGAGAGAAACGTGCCCTTTTTTTTTTTTTTTTTGATTGGTTAGATGGGAACCCTGTCCTCCTTGGGCTCCAGATTGGACTCAAAGACCGTGTGGTCTTCCAGGTTCTCCTTCAGATAATATTATCAGTGGCATGGGCTGCTGCAGTCTGCTCTTACTTTGCTATCTAAAGCTGTCAAGCTTCCTCCAGCTCTTGGCTGTGGGTATCCTGTGTTTTGTCCACACTCATTGCTGCATGTCCACAGCTTCCATTGCTGATCCACAGCATCCCTTTTTCTTCTGTAGAATTTCCACTGAAAATTTCTCTCCAATGCTCCCCTGTGAATGTATTTCTTCCACATTTTTGCTACTATGTTCCCATGGCCTAAAGCAGTATGTCCTTCCCCTGTTTCACCATCTTGGAATCCCCTCTTGATTAAATTTCAATGCCCATTAGTAATACTATTTACAATAAAATTTTAGCAAAATAAGAATAAAAGTATTCATCTTGGCATGTCAATAGGGGTCCAACCAGGAAAGGGGAACTATATAGCAATATGAATAGAGAAGGCTGAATGTAAAATTTTAAAAAACTATCATAAACTATTTGAGTAGGAGTTTACTAATGATAAGTAAACACAAAACTGAAGAATATAGCAAATATAAATGTAGCACCTCTCCTAGGTTTGGATACAGGGTCCAAGGAGGACCTGGACATATATGCCTGCTGAGATATAGGTGTAAGTAACCCATTGCTTGAGTTATCACAGCTGCTTTCCAGGTTCTGCTTTAGCTGGAATCTGGAATCAGGAGCTCGAACCAGGTACCAAACCAGGTATTCATGTGTTGAACATCAGCATCTAATTGGTATCTTAAGAATTAGGCCAAATACTTACTCCCTAATGGGTTCTTAAATAAGTGTACCTAAATGTGAAACCTTGGGGTAGATATTTGGACTAACAGATAAGCTGCCAGTTGGGATGCCCGCTTCCAGTATGGAAGTACTTGAATTCAATTCCCAGTTTCATTGCTGATTCCAACTTCTGGTACATGTTGAGAGGCAGCATATGATGGTTCAAGTAATTGGATTCCTGCCACTAATGTGAAAGAAATAGATTGCATTCCCAACTCCTGGCTTTGGACCCTGGTCCAGGGCTATTGAAAATATTGAGGAGTAAACTAGTAGATGATATCACTCTCTCATAATTCAATTAATTATTTATAAATATAAATCATTTGTCTGCAAATTAGTTGCTGTTAATGTGAACTATAAAATTGGAATGATAATAACAATGACAATAGATATCCTGATGCATAACATTAAGTACATACTCATGTAGTGGTTATCAGGATTGAAATGAAACAATGTTATTAAAGTGCTAAACATATCTTGTTTAGCTGATAATGAATATTCAAAAACTGTCAGAGATTATAACGGAGATTATTTTTACTATTAAAAGTGATACCCTTGATGCCAAGATAGCAGTACAGCATCAAGACATTCCAAGTCATGTGGGGCAAAATATATAGTTAATAAGGAAAGGGGATACAAGCCAGTGACAAAGCTGTGAGAATTTCATGCAGAGAAGCCCAGGAGTCCAACGGAGAGAATGAGCAGGGCCATGCTGAGGGAGCAAAAAGTGGTGAAGGCATGGTGGAGAAGCCAAATGGGGATACTGATGGCACCCCCAGTATGGGGGCCAGGTGAGACATGAGGTTGCGAGTCCACGGAGCTATGGATAGCAGTGGATGGAGGAGCCTGGAAGCTGTGTTTGAAGTTCCAAGTGGAAAGAAAGAGAAAGTTTAAGGGAATAAACAGAGTGGTCAGGCACACCCTGTCCATCTATGTCTCCCCCCTACCCCCAACCAGACCTTCAGCCAGCTGGAGAAGCTTATTGTTTGTTTACATTTTCAAATGTAAGCAGGGGACTGCTACATTTGCCTACCTTGCACAAAGCCATCAATTGTGGAGGCCACTTCTCAACACCCCACACCTGAGAATGAGGATCTCAATATTTCAGAGGAATTTCCCCACACACACTGTAAGCTGTACAACAAGGAAAAGTCCTAAATATCAAAATATTGAGCTTGTTTGACACACCAGAGAGAAGCAAGCCCGGCGCCAGTAGGTGGGGCTTAGTGCACTGGAGATCTTATACCTCCCCCCATCATGATCGAGGAGTGAGCAGGACTCCCAGAGGTGGGGCTGTGTGCTTCCACTTGCAATGCACAGACACACAGCAGTTCATTGTAGAGGGAAATATCACCAAACTGCAAGGAAAAGTTGAATGGTGTATTTGATCCTGATTCTACGCAGGTACACATGATTTCAGCTGCAATGGCAGGCATTTACTGTACATTTCTCCCGAGAAAAGAGTGAGATCGTGTCATCTCATGCTCCCCATCCGCAGGTCACTTCCTGTAGAAATATGGACTAACTTAAACCTCGTTTTACTGTGATCACAGCAACTAACCCCATCTGGCTTATAAAGACTCGGTTACAACTTGATGCAAGGAGCCGTGGGGAAAAGCGATTGGGTGCTTTTGAATGTGTTCGCAAAGTATATCAGACAGATGGACTTAGAGGATTTTACAGGGGCATGTCTGCTTCCTATGCTGGCATATCAGAGACTGTTATCCACTTTGTTATTTATGAAAGTATAAAGCAAAAACTGCTGGAATGTAAGACTGCCTCTATGATGGAAAACGATGAAGAGTCTGTGAAGGAAGCATCAGATTTTGTGGGAATGATGCTAGCTGCAGCCACCTCAAAGACTTGTGCCACAACTATTGCATACCCTCATGAAGTTGTAAGAACAAGACTACGTGAAGAGGGAACAAAATATAGATCATTTTTTCAGACACTGTCTTTGGTTGTTCAAGAAGAAGGTTATGGGTCACTTTACCGTGGCCTAACAACTCATCTGGTGAGACAGATTCCAAACACAGCCATTATGATGGCCACCTATGAATTGGTGGTGTACCTACTCAATGGATAGCAGTGCGGGGCTGCTCCAGAGAGGGGAGACCAAAAGATTGCAGTGGACCATGGAGTATCCAAGCCAGCGTGGCGGACGGAAGAAAAGTAGTTTGGGAACATGTAACTATGCCTAAGTGGAAGTTTGGTTGTAGGAATTTAAGTAACCATACCGCATTACTTGATCTTTCAGTAATGAGGGAAAGAAAAACCTTGGCTGCCTCCAAGGAAATGCCTCTCAAAGCACTCCTTACGCAAAATTGCCATTTTCTCTACCATGTCCACCAGATGCAGTTGTGTTTCATTGATTTATGGCAGTCAGAGTATAGTGTTTATTCCATGAGCACGCACTTCTCCAATATTCTAAACACGTACTGTAACTATCCAAAGATAGTATTGGCAGTCATAAATTTCCGATTTCTGGCTATTAATTCCTGTAAAAGTGTTAAGCAACAACATTAGGGAGAGCCTTGGTATTACTGTCACATTTTCCCAAGAAGACCTTGCTCAATATTTTATGTTCAGTTATTTGGCTTTGCAGTCACTTTTTACAGCCAACAAGATAGCATCTAAATATCTTACATATTTTTAACATTAAATTTTGATTTCCAGAGCTTACAAGTGTTTGATCTTTTGCATAATGTGGATTTTAAATTGTTTGCCAGTGTATCCAACTCACATGGTAATGGTTTGGGAAGATGAAATAAACTAGTAAAATGTTGATTCTTGACCATTTCAGTGACTTGAGCATGTCCTCATATCTTCCCTAATTGTATGGTACATGAATGAATGCAGTAGTCTTTTCAGTGACTTACTGGATATAAACTTGACTTTCTACCTATTTGTCACACCTTAGTATCATTACAAGTGGAAAACATACACCACTTCTCAATTTTTCTGTACTTGTTTTCACTTTAAGAATTTGAGCCCTTGAGTTGTTTTCAAGCCCATGTAGATTACATTTTAATTATTTTGTAGAGAAACTGGTTAATTTTCTGTTTGGCCCTTGCAAGTTTTTATTTTAAAAATAACATACTAAAACTAATATGTGGGACAGTAACAGTATTAAAGATGAGGGCCCTCTGCATCTGATTCAGTGGGTAATGCTCTTAACTGACTTAGAGTTTGGCAAAAGAACAAGCTGCTTTTGACAAGAAATTTATTCTGTGCTGATTTTCCGAATGGTAAATCATAGCATTCAAGTTAGTTTGGGTTAAATGTATTAACAGGATATAACTTTTAAATTTTGCTATTGAGACAACTGTACCTTTTAATACTTTAAATGTATTCTATATATGGCCCTTATGAAGCTATCTGTTGTAATTCTGTAAGAGACTTTGCCTATGGATGTTGCTATACTGGTGTATAAAATGTCTACAATTAAACTCCAGTGTGGGATTCATTTCAGTAGACCTTAACTGTGCATTTTGTGCAGTGGCTTTATCTGCAGAATGACTCCTTGTGAACGCACTTTGTGGCCTTGTTTTGAGGTATGAGAATAGAGAATTTCATGATAAAATTATATTTTTTAAAATATTAGTCGTGTATTGGGCAGAAACAGTGTTGCTAACTTTTTTGGGGTTTTAGGTATATTGTTTTGGAGACCTGCAGTATACATGTCTTAAGTATTCTGTGTGCCCTGTAGTGCCCCCGACACGATTGCCAGCTTACGTTGCTGACACCAGTGAAGTGCAGTGCCCCCTTACATTCTGACCTCTTGTAGTCAACAATAACTGGATGTTTCTGAGGTGCTCAATTGGAATCACGAATATTCCAGTCCATGTGGAGACCAAAGGCAATTGAGTTTCCTTACTTTTTATGGTAAATTTCAGCTTTGACATTTATTGTGAGGAACATACCAAAAAAAGAAAAGAAAAAAAAAGCAGGAGATTCTAACTTAAAAGTGGAGAAGTCTCAACCTATGGTGTTTACCTTTCTGGGTGCCACTGATACTGCCTAAGAATCCAGTGCCATTTGCCTCTGAAGACCCATCACCTCAGTTGTGTTGAATGTAGGGCAGAGACCTCCCTCTTCTCGCTGATCTCAGTACCCGCAAATGGTGAAGAGTGATATGAAAACCAGCAGCGAAGGAACACCTTACAGAGCTGTAGCAAATTCCTAACAAGTGTCCTTCCAGGATGACCATGAATGCTATTTCTGTTTGTATTTAGCAAGTCCAATTTGGGCTTCCGTGCATCATATTCATCTTCTAAAGCTCTTCTGTGTGCACTAGAAGGAACAGAGTCTCCGTGCTTATTTGTACAGCAGCTAGAAGAACACCACTTGCTGTAGTTTATTTTTTGTGTGACGAGGATAATTCAAACAGTTTTTCAGAATTGCAGCTAACATGAAACATTGCAAGTCTTGCGGGTGAGGAAACCGGGACAGACTGCCATGCTCCGCATCCCAGAGCTACGGTAGAGCTGAAGTAGTGTGCTTAAGCAACAGTCATCTTGTGCTGAAGATGCTGGCAGAGTGATGGCTGAGGTTGCTGTGGGTTAGCTCAAGTGTCTCAAGTTCAGACTGGTGTGGGTTCCCTCCTGAATGTAGAGGAAGGAATTTGTGAGTTCGTGATTCGGTTTCTCAGCACTTGGTGACATTAGACAGCTCA
This sequence comes from Oryctolagus cuniculus, assembly GCF_051225735.1. Taxonomy (NCBI): domain Eukaryota; kingdom Metazoa; phylum Chordata; class Mammalia; order Lagomorpha; family Leporidae; genus Oryctolagus; species Oryctolagus cuniculus. The sequence goes on along the minus strand of NC_142872.1, from coordinate 132,937,389 downwards.
GGCAAGCAAGCACATTGTGTTCAGTGATTTCCTTGTTTTCCTCCTGACTGCATAGGCCAGCTGGCTGCCTTAGTTAATGTATTGAATCAATTCAAAGTGTGTAGTCCTGGGGTGCTATGTTTGCACAATAGTTTTATGCAATCTCCAGCAGCCCACGATCAGATGAATAGAGTTAGTCACATCTTGTTTACTCACTTGGGTGCTTTGAAACTAGCCCTGGGCTTACTTGGTTACTCGTGGGCATTCTAGATGACATGGGGTGTTCACAGAAACTCTTAAAAGGAAAGATTTGTAGGAATTGACCCAGGATAAAACACAACAGAGAGTAATGAGAAATAAAGCTGAATATGTAAATCGGAAAAGTATGGGCTGTCTTAGAACTAAAACATAGACCTATAGTTTATATCCTCAAGCCACTGGGGAACCACTGGATTTTTTTCCCCTTCAAAGATGACCTCATAGAAAGTCAGACTTAGGGGCCAGCATTGTGGCCTTAGTGGGTTGAGCCGTCTGCAACACTGGCATCCCATATAGGCGCTGGTTCCTGACCCAGCTGCTCCACTTCTGAGCCAGCTCTCTGCTCATGGCCTGGGAAAGCAGCAGAGGGTGGCACCTGCCTCTGCACCAATGTAGGAAACTAGGAAGAAACTGGCTTCAACCTGACCTAGCTCCGGCCACTTGGGGAGTGAATCAGCAGATGAAGATTCTCTGTGACTTTGGCTTTCAAATAAATAAAAATCTTAAATTTTTTTTTTCTAAAAAATTAGACATGTAAGAAATTTTGAGAAGTTTATAAAAGATAAATTTTATGCAAAGGATTTTGAAGTCCTACATATACCTTCAAAAAGTTCATGGGAAATGTGTAATACAAAAAATTGCATGATGTGGATCTGGTTCTAGAGCCCATGAGACTATTTTAGGCATGGAAAGCCAAGAACTCTGGGGAAAAAAATGACCTAAATGAAAGATCTCTGCAAGTGAGATCCCAGTGTAAAGAAGGGAGGAGAGAACTTCCACTTTGATTATGACCTTGTCTAAACATGATAAGAGTCGGTGAACTCGAAAGGCTTCCATAGCCTTGGCAACTCATAACCGGAGCCTAGGGTGATTACTAATGCCATAAGCAAGAGTGTCAATTTGTTAAGTCAACAACAGGAGTCACTGTGCACTTACTGCTCATGTAGGATCTCTGTCCTTAATGTGCTGTACATTGTGACTTAATGCTATAACTAGTACTCAAACAGTATTTTTCACTTTGTGTTTCTATGTGGGTGCAAACTGTTGAAATCTTTACTTAATATATACTAAACTGATCTTCTGTATATAAGAGAAATGAAAATGAATCTCGATGTTAATGGAAGGGGAGAAGGAGCGAGAAAGGGGAGGGTTGCGGGTGGGAGGGAAGTTATGGGGGGGGAGCCATTGTGATCCATAAACTGTACTTTGGAAATTTATATTCATTAAATAAAAAAAGTGTTTAATCAAAAAAAAATCCCACTTTGAGCTCTTTTGCAATATAAAATTCATTTTTGTTAACATAGTCTACTATGTATCAGAACACCAGTGCTTGTTCCTTTTGTCCAGTTATAACATTGGCTAACATTTCCCCATCCCCCACTACTCTCCAGTAACTGTTCCACTCTCAAGTTCTATATCAACTTCCTATACTCCACATAGGAGTGAGCTCACGTGGTATCTCTTTCCGTGCCTGGCTTATTTTACCTAACATTATGTTCTCCAGGTTCATCCATGTTGTCATAAATTTCAGAACTTCAACTTTTATGGCTGAATAGTAGCCAATTACATATATATATGCCACATTTGCTTTATACTTTTGCTGCTGATTGACACCGAGGGTGATTCCAGATCTTCACTATTGTGATTAATGCTACAGTAAGCATAGGGGTGCACATGCCTCTCTAACCAGCTGATTTACTTTTCTTTGGATATACACCAGTAGTTGGATTGGTAAATCACATGATAGCTCTATCTTTTAATTTTTTAGAGGTGTTAAGCCATTTGATGCCTAGGATTTTGGCAACTTATAAGAAATACAGACAATGATATGGAAAAAAATATTTGAATAGCTCCAAATATATTTAAGAAATTAAATTCATTTTTAAAATATTTTCTTAGGGATAATTAAAGCCCTAAAATATTTCACTGGCTAATTCTACTAAAGAGTTAAGGAAAAATAAAAGTACATTAAAATGTTCTTTCGGAAAATACAAAAGGATCAAATGCTTTCTAACTTATATTAAAAGAGTAAACAAAACCATGATATCAAAATCTAATGAGGAAGAAAATACTCCTAAATTATACAGGTGAGAAAACTGGTAACAATTTACAGCAAGTCAAATGTAGAAAAACATCAACATGAAATATGAACCCTTAGACTTCACTTTCTCTTTTGCATAGTTGAATCTGATGAGAGCTGTACTTTCAGGTGCTTGCATTTCAGTTCTCGCCCGTTTGTTTCTAATACAGGACTCCCTTAAGTATTTCTTATTGGGATAATCTGGTAGTGATGAGCTCCTTCAGTTTCTGTTTGTCCTGGAAATTCTTTGTTTCTCCTTAATTTCTGAAGGATAACTTTCCTGAGTATAGTATTCGTGGCTAGCAATATTTTATTTCCTTTAGGACTTTGAATATTACATTCTATTCACTCCAGGCCTGTGAGGCTTCAGCCAAGACCTCTACCTTAATATAAGGGGGAATTCCCTTGTTAGTGACTTGACCACTTTCTTTTGCTATTTTTAGAATTCTCTCTTTTTGACAGTTTTACTATTATGTGCCTCAAGGGGAAATATTTGGTTGAATGTTTTAGGCTCTTGGATTTGGATGTCTGTATCTTTCCCAAGATTTGAAAAGATTTTAGGAAATATATCATTGGATATATTTTCTGTGTCTTTTCCCTTCTATCTTCCTTAGGAAACATACATAATGCGAATGTTGCTTAATGGTGTCCCATAATTTTCAAAGGCTCTCTTCATTCTTTTATTTTCTTTCCTTTTTCTCTTTCTGAATGAATTATTGCAAGTCATTGGTCTTCAAGTTCATAAATTCTTTCTTCTGTCTGTTTACTTCTGCTTTCTTCAAAAATATTCATTTACTTATATATCTTAAAAGCAGAGTGACAGAGACAGGGGAGGGGAGAGAGAGAGAGAGAGATCTTCTATATGCGGGTTCACTCCCCAAATAACTACAATAGCCAGGGCTGGGCCTGGCCAAATCCAAGAGGCAAGAACTCCATCTTGGTCTCCCACATGGGTGGCAATGGCCCAAGTACTTGAGGCATCATCTACTGCCTTCCCACATGTATTAGCAGGAAGCTGGATTAATAGTGTAGTAGCAAGGACTCTAAATGCACTCTGATATGGGATGTCTTAGCAGCTTATCCCCCTGTGCTGCAATGCTGGCTCCTCACTTACGCCTTTGAGACTCAACTATAGTTTTAATTTCATTTATTTTGTTCTTTCTAAAAGATTTCTGATTGGTTCATTTTTATTATCTTTATTGCTTGCCTAAAGTTCTTATTCATACCTCTATTGTTTTCCTAAAGTTGTAGAATCATTTGTCTGTATTCTCTTGTATTAAGTTATGTTAAAATTATTATTTTGAATTATTTATCAGGCAATTTGTTGATTTCCATTTTTTTGTCTGCTGCTAAACTTACTGTGCTTCTTTGGAAGCATGATAATTAGTTATTTTGTGTGTATGTATGTGTGTATGTATGTGTGTTCCTTGTGCCCCTAAATTTGTTTTCATGCATCCATTCTAGAAATTGTTTCCATTACTGTTAAAGTGTGACTTTAATTGTGAAAGAATTTCGACTATTGATTTTACCTACAGTGTTGGTTGGACATACTATGTTGGCTTGGTTTCAGGTGGTCAAATAAAGTATAGAGTCTATGTAGTATCTTTAGCTATAATCAACTTCGGTGATGTCTACAGTTGTCTTAGTAGCCTAGGCTTCAGGAATTCTGATATTGTACCACCAGTTGGACTGTGGCTCCCTTAGGCAGAGCAGGTTCATTGACAGCTCTGAATATAGCATATATGACATCTGTTCAAATTAACATCTCTGTGGGGGAGATGATAAGTAGAAGAGCCTAGCCATTATCTGATGCTCTCTGAATTAAATGTTCAGAAGTTTATTTGATAATTGTTGATTAGAAAATATCTTGGAAGTTCCTTCTTAGGGAATGGTCACCTGAAAAACATGGTTCATAAAAACTAGCCCTGTCAGTATATATCTATCACACTATGAGAAAGACTGACAGTGGATCTGAAAGATACAGCAGTTATCAATAAAGGGACATCCAGATATCAACTAGTGTGGACTGAGTTCACAGCTTATGGGAAGATAATTTCTACAAAACAGGAAAAATAACAGTTAATTCTTAGTAATAATAAACTTTAAGATGTTAATAAAATTATAAAAGATAGGATATGATAAAGAACTTTTTGAGTATTTAAAGCCTGCCTTCTTATCTCCAAAATCCAACTTATTATATGTGAATATTACAATTGAGCAGAAGGCATTTAAGACAGTATTTCTACCCTGAATTTCATTTTAGAAAAGAAAAATCAAGGCTGAGAGGGAGAAGAAAAGCCTGACAAGACACAAGAGACTGAGTTGGGTAGTCCTCTGTAGAAGGATCTTATGTAGTCTTTTCCATGTTGTCCTCTTTCCAAAAGAGGTTTGGCAGAATTAGCAAATTATATATCCCTAGCCTCTCTACTTGGACGTCAGGAAGCCTGCCAGCAATTCTCACATCCAGGTGTGGTTGACAGGAAAAACTAGACTCAGTGCCTAAGCAAAATGACTGGACTTGTCCCTCACCCAAATCTGATGGTACTGCAACATTAAAAAGGATGCAGAAATGCCCCAGGGTGGATTGGTTCATCAAGGGAGAGAACACAGGGTCTTTATATCAAATGGGAATTTGCCATTTTCATGGATGCCAGTGGAGATAATGTGAAGAAGAGTGAAGATGATGTATATTTCAATGGATGCCAGCATCAACCCATGAAGTATTTGAGCTATATCCCTAATATAGAAACTGCAACTCATAAAGCCATTTTGTTATATAAATTACTGACATGAAGACCATTTCAGTAGCTAAGAGAAGATTGAAATGAAGGAGAAACTTTATAATTTGAATTTATTTCACATTGAGAAGACTGAATTTTCTACCAGCATGATGAATGGCAGGTCATGACATAATCTATTTTAAACTGTAGAATAATCAGAAAAATTATACTTTTAAATGGGACAATTATGGATAAAAAATATTGTACCGAATGAATGCAATCATGAATAGGTCACTTGCTTTTCTAAAAACCTGCAAATGTCTGGTGAAATCTGTTTGGATTGCCTGCCTAAAAGCTTTGACCTCTTGTTCTTCCATGAGCATTTTAACTTTCCTTTGTGGAAGCCTCCATCTCTGCGATCCGCACGTTGCTCCTATAAAACTGTCTCCACCCTCAAACTCAAGGGAAGGGTAAGTTACCTAAGTACAGTAGACCAATGTCAAAGGGACTGGTTCCAAAGAGAGTTTCTGACTGCCAGAACAGTAAGAGTTGTCCTCGAAAATGTTCACTACAAGGAAAACTGCTATTAGCCTGGAAACATTAATGCCCACATCTACCCTATTAAGGTGAAAGCTTGCTGGACAGTGGAGCTAAAATAGAGAAAGTAAAGAGAGAAACTGAAACTCTCCTGAAGTTATTATTGAAGGTCTGCTTGGGTCAGATTTTTTTTTTCTTGACTGTTCTTTGGGTCATATTTTGGTTAAATAAAATTTCTGTACTTATAATCAAAAAAGGCATAATAGAAGTGAATTCTCATTGAAATGAAAAGTAAAACCTAAGCTACTTAGCATGATGTAACAGAGTATATATGTCATCAACTCCTGCCTGATTCTCCACGCTCTGCCCTTGTTTCCCAAGAAGGCACCAGCCATCTTGGATCACCCCCCAACCCGTGTTCTGTTCTTCCTCTCTGTGCCTCCCATAGCTCCCTGCTTCTCATCCTTCAGAGCTTGGCTCAAATGTTAATGAGAATTCTCTGGTCAGTACCCACTCCCTATCGCCTGTTTCCTGATCTAGTTTATTTTCTTTATGAAAATTATCAATACATAAAATAATCTTCGGCCTTTAATAATTTATTTTCTTTCTTTACCTAACTAAATAGAAGCTCCATGAAGGCAAGAACCTTCTCTTGAGCAGCCTTGGAAGCCCTACCTTTGACAGGCCCATAATAAATATTACTGGAACAAATGAGTAAGTTTTGTTTTTATACTCAACAAATACATTGTGCCTACTATAGTTGTCTTAGTCTGTTTTCTGTTGCCAGTAACAAAATATAAGTTGTAAAGACAAGAGATTTATGCTGGCTTGCAGTTCTGTTCTAAAGTGGAGGGGTTGTATCTTGTGATGAATTTCTTGCTGGCAAAGTTCCAAGGAAGTGTAGGGCCTTACATGGCAAGTGACAGGGAGCACATGAGAGATCTAGCCAAACTTGCTTTTATAACTCTCAAGATAACCCATTAACTCACTAATCCATTAACCTGTTAATCCATTAATCCATTACAGCAGAGTCCTAATCACTTCTTAAATATCCCATCTGGTTCTACCTTTTAATGGGGCTTAAATTTCAACATGAGTTTTAGAAGGGACAAAGCATATTCAAACCACAGCAACAGTCCTAAAGGTTTTCTAATCACTGATATTTTTAATTCTCATAACAGTCATCTGAGATTGGAATTAGTATTACCTCCACTTGACTGCCTATTAAGCTGAGGCACAAGGTAGTTGAGACCTTCACCCACATGGGAGAATTAAAAAGCACACCTGACAGCTGGCTTTAAAAATCCTTTCACCCATCCTATGCACTTTGTTTCCTGGAAGACTAAATATATGATTTAATGGTGCCCAAGAAATTGGACCCTCTCTTGGTGAGATGAGAATGTTCAGTTCTGAATTTAAAGACCAACCATTGATCATGGAATCCATGACTCTACCCTGAAATTGGCCCTCAGAGGTCCAGCCAGTGGTTGCTGGAGCTCCCTTCTCACTCACTGCCACAGGACTGTGTGCTGTTGTGAGAGTTGTTAGATTGTAGCATTAGTTCATGAGTACTTGTAAAATACTTTACATCTCTTTAGTATTGTTACATAACTTTGGTCAGTTGAAAAGACATCAATTAGTTCACTTATGGGCAAAGATTCCAAGGGCTTTAAATGAGGAAAAACCTCAAAGGCATAGTTTTTCCATTCTTTATAAAGCAGCTGTGACGTTTTACAATGTTTGACCAACCATTTTATGGTTACTGCGGTTGAAGCTTTGTAATGCACCTCAAATCCTCTTTCCCATTTTCTTTAATAATTTTACAAAATTTATGGTCTGATAGAACTCATAATCTGGGAATAAACTGAGTTATAATAAAAAGGATGTTCCTCGTTTAATCTTCAAAGCCATTTTTATGTTAACCAACATTAAAAAGCTGTGGGTATATTCATTTATTTCCAATGTGAACATTATTCTCCCTTGTTGTAGATAACATTTTCCCCCTTCTTTGGGTAAAACTTAATCCTTACTGAAATGAGTTGCAGCTGTTGTACAAATTCATATTTTTTAGACTGATAGGAAGCAGTCAGACATTTCATATATCCCATTTTGTTTAAAAGTAAATTAACATTTCATTTCACTCTTAAGAAGATACCAGTGAAGAAATCGAACAAGAATGTGTTTATGGCCAAGGAGATGTCTGTGTTTAAAAATACTTATGAAGACAACATAGCTCGACTTGCACTGAGTTATAAGACCCTGTAGACTGGAAAAAATTCACGGAGGGAGAATCCACTGAAGCAGTAGCATTTGAGTTTTGGCACTGGTCAACGCCAGCCCATTGATGCAAAACTTCACTTCCAAATGAAGTAACCCTGATATAACTTCCTTTCCTTAACAATTCCATTAAGGCTGTAGTACTTAGAAACACAGACTCTGATACAACATGACCCCAGTTTGATGCCAGGTTCTCCCAAAATTCAGTAACTCCGTCTATGTGTCTCTATAATTGACTCAGAACTATATTGATTTACTTAGAATGTATTGGGAAAGTTAGCATTTTATTTTCTTTCTCTACATCATATTTTCTACTAGCAACTCACATTATACTTAATCTTATAAATAGTGATCAAAGCATGTACTAGAAATTAAACTGGTCAAAATTAAAATCCAATTAATGCAAACCTATTAGAAAGTAGCTTCACTACTTAACAGCTCTGTAATTCAGAGAAAGTTGATAATTTTTCTAACCCTATTTTATACTTCTATACAAAGAGGAAAGAATTGTCGGTTTTATAGAATTGGGGGATAGGAACCACACTAAAGAAAATACTGTATGTTTGATACATAGTATCTGATATCTATTAGTAACCCCAAGAGTCCCAGGAAATATTAAAGTCTTAGAATATATAGTTCCATGTCCCACTAGTTCCTAAGAGTTAGAACTAATTCAGACGGGGTCTTGCATTGTGACACAGAATATTAAGCTGCTACTTGTGACGTAACCATCCCATATGGGCACCCATTTGAGTTCCAGCTGCTCCCAGCCATTGCAGCTATTTAGGGAGTGAACCAGCAGATGGAAGATCTCTCTCTCTTTCTATCATATCTCTCTCTATCACTGCTCTCTCTGAAGTTTTGTCTTTCAAATAAATAAATCTTTTAAAATCTAAATTAATTTAGATGAAGAATGAGATGTCATTAATAATAATTCAAAATAATACTGGGGTGTTTCAGAGAACTCAAGGACAGAAATGCTGCTAGTCCCAGGAAGAACCAGGAGGAACGTCCAAACCAGTAGCACTTTCTGTCTCTCACCCATCATGTTTCTCAATAGCCAAGATACACATTTCTCAATATCACACTAATCTTTCTTCCTCTCTTGCTTCTGCCCTTTCTCTTGACCATGTGGTAGAAATCATGACTGTTAACATGTACCAAGGGTTGTTAAGTTCAGCCCTCCAAGAAGAAAGATTGCTTGTCTATTTCCAGGCCAAATCCAAATCCCTGCTGAAAAGCTTGACTAGTTCACTGGCTCGAGAGTCCACTGCTGGTCCAGCGACTGTAGCCAGGGAACTCCTTGCTATAATCATGTTGATGCAAGGGATTAGTAATAGTGAGGAAAAATTAGGTTTCTTGGCAAGGGGTTTCTTGGATGTCTGAAAACTGCAAGCCTTCTTCAGCTCTGTCTGTCCAGCTAGCTTCTGATGCTGGGCCATGCACACCTGGGAGAGCCTAGCTGCTGCCATCACTGATGTCATTCCAGGCTGGGCATGGACCCTTCCACAGTACTTGTTTTCTGAGCATGGTCAGTGCATGTTCTCCAAAGTTCTTACCTCATCCATGTGCCTTTCTGTTTCCTCCTCTAGATGGATTATCGAATTTTGGCACATTGAACTAAGTTTAGAATTTAGAAAAATTTAAACTCATACATTTTCAAGATAAGAAACTGAAGCCCTGATAAGTGAAACCCTTAGCTAATGTCACACAGCAAATAATGAAGCAGGACCAATAGCCAAGCCTCTGGGCTTACTAGTTCCTACTCATGGTCTAAATCTTTCTCCAAAAGTGCGGGTTTTTTCTGGTTCTGGAGCATGGTGCACATCCTAATGATAACTACTGATCATATTCAAGTCCTGCAAGTGCAGTGCTGCACAGGATTGTAAACTTTCTGCTTTTACCTTCGAGGCAACAGATTGACTTGGAAGAGTTTTAGATTGTAGATTGTAATCATTATTTTTTCTTATCATTGTTTTGAAAAACTCCTTTTATGCATGTGTGTTAGACAGCTGAGTATCCCATTGGTGACTCTTATGAAAAATATTTATGGGTATGGCCAGCAATTAATGCATAATAGTGAAGAGTTTGGACTATGTTTTGATACTTCTTATGAGTATGATTTTCTTTTGATCTCCCTCCCTCCAATTCTAAAGGAAAAGGGATCACTAGTTCTTAACAAAACTGTCAATGATAGGACTTGATTAAGAGTTCTTTCGTTTACTTTTTGGTAATTCTCCAGATAACTCTAAATATTATAGATTTTAAAAGACAAAAAGTGCTCAATAATTACTGTTTAATATAAAATATTTCTAAGACCATGTAATGATGCACTGAGTTCCATCATTTACATCATATACATTTACATATATGTATGCATTACCTATTGACATAATATCTCTATATGTTTCCTCATCCCATGTACATAGAGTTCACATCTGCTGCTTGCTTTTGGATTCATGGTAGCACTCTCATTTCTAAAAGTTACCCTTTCTCTACTTTGGTCTATGTAGCTCCAGATTGTTGACTCTGCTCTTGGATCCAAGAGGTGGCGTATCACTGAGACATGGCCAGTTAGAGCACCAATGTCCCCAAGCAGTGCTCAAGAATGAGCAGGTGCCCATGTAAAGACAATGTGACCCAATTCTAAAACATTTGTTGGAATCATTGAGTAGAATCATTGTGTAGAATGCTGAGAAAATAACATAATTTAATTTAAAGTTGTTGGTAGCCACCAGGGAAAGAATATCTTGCTTTCTGAGACTTGATCCAACACAAAAAAAATGCAAACTGAAAAATGCATAGAATATGTTGGGATTTAGAAGTTATATTTGATAACCTGAATCTAGACATAAATAATGTTTTTGTTTTGCTTTACAATTTAAGAAAAAAGTTTTAATTATTTTTTTAACTTTTATTTAATAAATATAAATTTCCAAAGTACAGCTTTTGGATTACAGTGGTTTTTGCCTCCCATAACTTCAATCCTACCTGCAACCCTCCCATCTCCTGCTCCCTCTCTCATTCCATTCATATCACTATTAATTGGAAGAATCCTGACCAATCTGATGTAAAATTTTCTTTTACAAATGTACCCTTCATATAAGCATTCTTTTCTGTATTTAGCCTACTTTTGGAAACAACACAAGACCCTAAAGTGGAGATTAACATGTTTTCCATACCAGACCTATAATTCATAATGGGTTAATACCAGAATCTGAGGGTTTTTCAGTGCATTATCTTAAATGAGCTGAGAAATAATTATACCTTTATAAATTAAGGCAGAGAGGAATAACCGCCCAGTGCAAATACTGGAGGAAAATAAGGTTAGCACTTAGCAGTAAAAATGTTATATACCTTCAGGTGTTTGTGTTTTAGGGGAACAGGTACCATGTTTCAGTGCCTTTGAATACTGAGGAGAGGTAAGGAATTATGAAAGGAAAGCTTTCTTTTCTACTTTTGCTTAGTTTTCTTTGATTGGGCACCAAGTAGTTTGAAAAGTTGGGTAGAAAAGTCTTTTTGTAGAGAAAGTTGTTTCCCATCCAAGTACTAACCAGGCCCGACCCTGCTTAGCTTCCGAGATCAGACGAGATCAGGCGCGTTCAGGGTGGTATGGCCGTAGACTTTTTGTAGAGAAAGTTGTTTAATAAGACTAGAAGGAAGTAGTTACTTGGTAACTTATAGAGATTTCAGCACTAGGCCTAAGTTAGGATGCTAAGAATTTTAGTATAAATGTCAGATTAATAATTTCTGTTAATTTATAGTACATAGCATTGCAAATATGTTAATCATGCTGGTTATGTTAAATATTTTTTATACTACAGCATCACTTCAGTACAATTGAAATAAATAAACATATATGAATGCTAATATTCTCACTTTATATAGGGAGCATGTAAGAATCTATCACTTGAAACACGGAAGAGATGTGGCGTAATACTCAATTATCTAGGAATTATTCAAAAATAAACAATTATTAATTCATATGTAAGTTTTGAAACAATATATAGGCAGGTTATTAAGAATATTCTATTTTATCACCAGGACATTACACATGGAAAATTGTATGATTCAGTAAATAATTACAGAGGTTATAGTAATAAAATAATTGAAATAAGATTTTCAGACGCTTCCTTTACTTCACAGAACCACGAGAGAAAGCTTTTTACTAATCCCTTTTCCTATAAAATCAAAATGGACATGTGATATTTAGTTATTTGCTAATTACCTTTCTTGTAAAACTAAAGAGATGAATTCTTGTGAAATACCCCAGAAGCTCAGGCAATAAAAACAAAAACAGACAAATGGGATTACATCAAGCAAAGGAAACACTAAACAACATGAAGAAGGAACCAACAGAATGAGAGAATATATTTGTGACCTATGCATCTGAAAAAGGATTAATATCCATAACATATAAAGAGTTCAAGAAACTCAACAACAGCAGAACAAATAATCCAAATGAGCAAAGGACTGGAGCAGGCATTTTTCAAAAGATGAAATTCAAATTGGCCACAGACATGAAAAGATGCTCAGGATTACTAGCCATCAGGACAATGCAAATTAAAACTGCAAAGAGGTTTCACCTTACACCAGGTAGAATGGCTTTCATGTAGAAGTCAGTAAGCAATAAATACTGGCAAGGATGAGGTGTAAAAGGTACCCTAATCCAGTGTTGGTAGGAATGTAAACTAGTGCAACCATTATGTAAGACTTTATGGAGATTCCTCTGATATCTGAAAAAAAGACCTAACATGTGATCCAGCCATCACCACTCCTGGGAATTTACCCAAATGAAATGAAAACAGATGTGAAAGTTATCTGTGCCCCCATGTTTATTGCAGCTCAATAAACAATGGCTAAGATTTGGAATCAGACTGGCGCTGTGGTGCAGTGGGATAAGGCACTGGCTTATAGCACCTTCATCCCATTTGGGAGCTGGTTTGAGTTGTGGTTACTCTACTTTTGATCCAGCTCTCTGCTTCTGGGGAAGCAGCAGAGGATGGCCCATGTCCTTGCGCCCCTGCACCCATGTGGGGGATCCAGAAGAAGCTCCTAGCTCCTAGCTTCGGATGGGTTCATCTCCAGCCATTGCAGCCATTTGGAGACTGAACCAGTGGATGCAAGACCTTTCTCTCTCTGCTTCTACCTCTCTCTGTAACTCTGTCTTCCAAATAAGTGAAATAAATCTTTTTTTTTTTAAATATGGAATCAACCCAAATGTCCATCAACCAATGGATAAAGAAAATGTGGTATATTACACTCTATGGAATACTACTTAGCTATAAAAAAGAAAAAAAATTATACTTTGTGAAATATGATAGTCCCCAAAGCATAAATATCATGTTTTCCTGATCTGCAGTAGCTAACAGAGTACAGCAAATGTAATGTATGTGAGCAAAATGGACATTTTGAGAATTTATTATTGTTTATAGCCCTGGTCTCTACTGTTGAGGAACAGTGATTGTTTTCTTATTATTATTTGTTGAATTTTTACTTAATAGAGAGTTAAGCTTATAATTATAAAATAAACTGATAGCATGTCATTAGAAAAATTGAAAGAAAGAATAAGAAAAGAAGGAACAAGAAGGATGGGAGTGTGGGTGGGAGGGAAGGCAGGGTGGGATGTGTCACTATGTTCCTAAATCTGAATATATGAAATACATGAAATGTATTCACCTTATATAAGTAAATTTTTTTCAAAAAGAATAAATACAAAAGTATTTTTACAAGAATACTTTAAAGAAAGCCACTGGATAATGAATGGATATAGTTTATATTTAAGTGTTTTAATACTCCCTGGCTGCTAAGACTTTAACAATAAACACTTATTTATTGGAAAGGCAGAGTGGCAAGGAGGCAGAGAGAGAGAGAGAGAGAGAACAATCTTCCATCTATTGGTTTATTTTCAAATACCCACAATAGCAAATTGTAGGCCAGACCAAAGCCAGGAGCCAGAAATTCCATTGGGGTCTCCCATGTGCTTGGCCAGGACCCAAGTACTTGGACCATCCTTTGGTGCTTCCCAGGCACATTAAGAGGAAGCTAGATCCAAAGTATAGATAAGCTGAGACTCAACAGGCACTCCTATATGGGATGTGAACATCCAAGAGGCACCTGGACTAACTGAACCACAACAGTCACCCAAGTTGCTAAGTTAAAAGTACATTTATATAGGGGCCAGTATTGTGGTATAACAGATTAAGCTGCCCGATAAGGGCATCAGTTCATGTCCTGGCTGCTCTACTTCTGATCCAGTTCCCCGTTGATGTACCTGAGAAAGCAGCTGAGTATGATCCAAGTGCTTGGGTCCCTCCACCCACATGGGAGACCTGGAAGAAGCTCCTGGCTCCTGGCTTCTGCCCAGCTCAGCCAGGATAGTTGCAGTCATCTGGGGAGTGAGCCAGTGGATAAAGATCTTTCTTTGTCTCACTTTCTCTAATTCTGCCTTTCCAATAAACAAATAAGTATTTTTCTAAAAGTATATCTATATAGCATTTTCACTTAGACCCACATGCACCCAAACTTTTGTACCTCTGTACCTCGTTTAAAATGATCACAATAGATAAATAAATGATTAAAAAATAGAAAAAGATAGCAGAATATGTGCCTCACTATTCACTTTTGAAGGCAAAGCTAGTTCTGTTCTTCCTTTTGATGAGACAAGAATTTGAAGGAACACAAATATCTAGAATGAAATCATAAAATAGTCTGGTCTTAGTTACCCATGAATCTGGAAATCCTGAAGAAATTTTCTACAGGACCATTCTTGGAATTTGAGGCAAATAGGACCTGTTTTTAAGGTGAAGACAAGAAGATTCCATTTGCCATGTTGTTTTGCTCCCTGTATTTGACTTCCTATTTTCGGATTCTCTGTCTCACACTCCCTATACCTTTTTTAAAAAATCCCCCAAAGTCTTAATTCATTTACCAAGTCCTCCCTAACAATTCCTCCCCTGCTCTGGCCCTAACTATTTTAGACAACAGTCATAAAATGGAGAACAAAGTACAAATCACCATAAATGTTAAGCACTATCTGTAAGACTAAAAATACTTTGTTCATCCATGCTATAAGAGCCATATCTTTTCCTTGACCTGTAATTTTTATCCAGGCTCCACAGTTTAGCTAAGTCTATTTTGATCACACAGATCATATTGTCATTTCATAGAAGAGCATTTTGTTTTACTCTTTAGCCTTCTAAGATTTATTTTGCATGCTCAGGAGCTTGATTCATGCCTCTTATAAATTCCAACTTTTATTACTATCTTAAACATACTGGAAAACATTTTGCTCGGAGAATCTAACCATAAAATCTTCCTCTATAATCTTCAAGGCTTATATTTCTCACTTCTTTAGAAGTACTTGAGTGGAAATCTAAACAAATTTAGCCAAATGTCAGCTACAGGGAAAGGTATGTGTATTTGGAATCACATAATGGCAGGGGTGCAGATAATAATTTAATTGAAGCACATAAGTTTATTTATTTATGGATTCACTAGTTTAGCTAGAATAATGACCAAGTGACAATCATAGATGGAGATGAATTATTGGCAGTAGTAACAATGGAATTATATAATTGCATTGTTTTATGATTTTTCTACTTTCTATAATCACCCAAAAGTGACCAAGAAACATTTTGTTTTTGTATCCTACTCAGCTCTTAAAGCTTTAATAAGTTTTTGCATTTTTGTTTTATATTTCAACAGGAAATACAACATATTTACCTAAGACATATTCACATAATTTGAAAACAAAATTTCAAAAAAATCCATAGAGAAGTTTCATTTTCTGCTTTACAATTTTATTCCTTCTTGTGGTGTTCATCCTTGGCATATACCTGGGAATCCAAATAGACCAGGCCGTGGGCCTAGACTGATCAGTATAGCCCAGTGTTTTTAGTTGGGATGGTCTGTTCTCAGATGAGCAGCAGCTCTGTGAGAGGTAGCGTGGTGCTCTGGAATGTTCCTGGGAATGTTGCACGAGGGGCTCTCCTTTCCCACTGACTTCCAGCCTGGGAGCCTGTGGGGAGATGATTCAGCCACCTTGCTGCCACAGGAGAAATTCCTGAAACTTCCCGGGTCATATTGCTAAGCCTCAGAATAAAAACAAATCCAGAACAGGAAGGGCTGATAGATGAAGAAAAACTAGGTCTTGACAACATGTGAGCCAAAAATTCATTTGTGTTGGCATCCTTGTGTCTGAATGTTTCTGAAACTGATAAATATATTTGAACTGATAAAATCTCTTTTCTCATTTTCTGTCACTTACAATGTGAGGAATTCACTGATACAGAATCCTTGTTTAGGATAAGATTTCTTAAAGTATTGGCCAAAGTGTTTTCTAAAGATAACTGCTCCTAAGAAATTTCTCATCAAAATAAATGTTCATGTTCAAACACATTTGGGGAGTGCTAAATTCAATACTGCATTTTCCTGTGTCAAATAGCAGTGCCCTCATTCAAAGCCTGCAGTGAGAATCAGAACCCTTGGTCAGATGGGCCCTGGGACTCTGCATGATGTCACTCGTGGTTGTTTCTCCTTCTTTATCTTGAGCTTCTGGTTTCCTATATTCCAACTACGTTGACTTTTTCTCTTCTCAAACATAGCAAACTGTCTATTGCCTTGAGACTTTGCATTTTCTTTCCACTCTGCTTGGAATTCCCCTCTTTATCTGGCTCATTCCTAATTCTTCCACCAGCTTAGATGTCTCTTCTTATGAGTGAACATTCCTGAATCTATCCACCAATTAAACTGGTACCTCTTGTTCATTCTCATGGCATCTTGTTCTTTCTTTTCACAATTCACTGCAGTTTACTCTCTAAATATTTACATCTTTATTTGTTTAATCCTCATCTTCCTGTTACTTTGGAAAACCTCTGAGTACAGAAACTGATTCTGAATTGTTGATGTTTCTTTGAGCAAAGCATGGTGCCATTCCTGGCACACAGTAGGGACTAGATAAATATTTATTTCTTGAAATCTAACTAGAGCTATGAAACATAGTAGCATATTACAGTATTTTAATAAAGAATTCTGTTTAAATTTGCTTAACCCAGAATTTTCCAAAAATTGAAATATCTTGTGAGTGTTTAGCATGCGTTAATATCCCACATAGTGGGGTAGATTTTTAGTGCAGCAATTAAGATGCAGATTAGCATCTGCATCCCTTGAGTGCCTAGCAAATGATAGTTCATGTACTTGGGCCCCTGTCATCCATGTGGGAGACCCAGATTGTTTCAGTCTTCCAGATTTGAGCTGTTCTAACCCCAGTTCTTGTAGGTATTTGGGGATTGAACCAATGGATGGAGGCTCTCTCTGCGTCTGTCTCTGTGTCTGTCTGCCTTTAAAATAAATAACATAAATGAATGAAGTATTCATATTCCCACACACTATTATTTTACAGCTCACAATTATTTTTAATTTTTCGTTATTTGAAAGCCGGTGAGAGAGAGAGAGAGAGAGAGAGAGAGAAGAGAAGAGAAGAGAAGAGGAGAGGAGAGGAGAGGAGAGGAGAGGAGAGGAGAGGAGAGGAGAGGAGAGCAAGTGAGCCTTTCCATTAGTTCTCTCCCTAGATGCCTATAATAGCCAGGCCTGGGTCAGACTGAAGGCAGAAGCTGATCCAAGACTCCCATGTGGGGAGAAGGGATCCAGTTCCTTTGGTCTTCACTACATCCTCCCGGGGTATGCACTAGCAAGAAGCTGAAATCAAGAGCAGAGCCAGAACTCAAACCCAGGTACCCCAATATGGATGCAGGTATTCCAAGTGCAATTTCAACTGCTAGATCAAACACACATTCTGATAGCTCACATTTGAAGATAATACCATTTACATTGATTACATCTTTTGTAGTTTCAGTCTGAAGTCTAAAAATGCAACTTTGTAGCTTTATGAGCATTGATGATTAAGCTCTGGAGATTCAAATGAAAGGAAGCAAAAAAGACAGTGGAGGACATAAGCTCAATCTTTTAAGAAGCATTGGTATTGCCTCCTGATGGACATAATTGTGATTGCATTTAAGATAAAAAGGTGAACAAATTACACCAGCTTCCTGAAAATGTTCATAATGCATCTTTTGGAAAACAAAACACATGCCTACTTTGTGCTATTTGCATTCACATGGCAAAGATTGTATGAAATACCTTTTTCCAAAAAAAAAAAATAAAAAAGAAGCATTATATCGCACATATATGCCATTTTTCAGGAGCAGAATACATCTTAATGTATAACATGACACTCCAAAGAACCAATGAATACTCTCTCAGATAAAGACATTACTTAATCATTACTCATTGAAAAATATAGTTGTAGTTGTTATTTGTCTAGGCATCCCTTAAATTAGATAATGATAGTCAAATACATTGTTAGGGGATTAAGTACTACCTCAAGGCATATTCTAAGTTCACATAAAACTAGGCTAAAAAACAAATAATTGGTGATTATTTCAACCATGTCTTCATTTACATTTGAAATGTGTAGACTTCTATATTCAATGAGTATCTTTTTAAAAAATCTCCAAAGAACACATAAAGTTGGCACTTGCATTACTCTCCCTTCAGAATTCTGAGCTTGACTTTCTACCTGAGTTCTGCCAAAGCCAGATGACATGAGTCCAGGAATATTTCCAGTGACCACACATATCAACAGTCAAACCTTTCAGTCCCAGATTCCTAACTCCTAACAATGGAGTGAAGAAAGCATTGAAAATGTCCATTAGGCTGAGCAGGTGTAGAGTGAACTATTATTTGCTCAACCAGCTGGAAATGTGCCCCAAATGCAGAATTCTTTCAAAAGCCACAGTCTCCTCAGTAACCACATGTAGGAATGACTTGTTTAAGAAAGAAAGAGTTCGGAAAACATCATCAGCTAAACTTGACACTCTTCTTCCCTTCTACTCATCTTCATTTTTAGCCAATGTATTTCAAACCAAAACTTACCAAGGAATGCATGACTTTCCAATTATGATTTATCTAAAACTGTCTGTGATGGTTTATTGGTACATTCAAATTCATTTTTGACAGCTGCAGAAGGTAAGAGGATTTTTTTCCTTTATACCCCACATTGGAATATTAGACATATATGATGCCTCTGCAACTTGCACTTTTCCAGAAAACAGGGGTTAGCATTTGGCACAACAGTTAAGACACTTTTGGGGTGCCTACATCCTGCCTGGGTCCAAGTTCTAGGGTATCAATATGCCTTAAAACATTTAGCTTATGCCATTTAGGATGTTCCAGATTGAATTTACATTCAGATCTCCAGCCTGGGATTCCATCATTCTTGTGTATAAAATGACAACCTTTAGGATAGACCTACTAGGAGTTTATTAATCTAAAAGAAAAAAGACCTGCCTAACATTGGTCATGTCTTGAAGAAAAAAATATAGGTGTTTGAAATCAATGAGGGATGACAAATCAGACATATGAAGAGCAGGCCTCTAGGAAAATACTATGCTGTCTCTTAACAATTCCAGCTTCCTGCTCATGTGTACTGTAAGATGCAGCAGAGAATGGCTCAGTTTGTTGGATCCCTGATACCCATTGGAAGACTTGGATTGAGTTCCAGGTTCCTGACTTTGTCCTGGCCCTGTCCTGGCTGTTACTGGCATTTAAGATGTGAACCTGTGTAGGGTGATATCTCTCTATTGTTCAGATGAATTAAATAAATGACATTTTTTTTTTAAAGTTTGACAATAAAAGAAAGACTGTTTGTATTGTTCCTGAGAGTAAAGTAAGAGACAAAAAGTCTAGTGAAATGATATTCAGGTGTTCTTAAAGAGACAAACCTTCCAAGTTATACCCAAATCTGTTTTGACTATAGAGATTTGGCACAGAGATTTCTCTTCCATCAAAGGAAAACTAGGGAAAAGGAAAAGGTATTGGAGCTGCATGCTGGACATTCCCAACCAAAGGCAAAAGAGAAAGGACAGATTGTGGGAGGAGGGACAAGGTGGTGTGTGAAAGTCTGTCTAGAAGGACAAAATGAAGTGGTGGAGATAGAGGAGCGTTCAAGAAGCAGGGCCGTGTGGAGTAGGAGTGAAGACTGTGGTTGGTGGAGATGGGCCACGGAGATAATACGCTCCTGCGGGGATCTGTCCTGTAGGAAGGACTGTTGGGTACATTCCTGTGGATGGCTCGCGTGTGGCTGATTAACAGGCACGGAGTTTCATCAGGGATTGAATTAAGGAGATTTGTAACAAAGGTTAGAAGTGAACACCTCACACAGGAAGCCTATTCTAGAATAAATTCTGGTGTTGATAGAGTAAATGCTTATTTTAGAACAAAATTATAAATCACTTTACACAATATAAAATATACAAATATCAAGACATATGCACAATTCCAGGAACATCTAAGAAATTCAATGCAAAACAAGATTTTTCAAATCTAGATGATATTCTACACACACACACACACACACAGATACACACACAACTACCATTGCCTTAAGAACACCAATTCCACTGATAAAGCTTGCAAATGTCTTATATTTGTACTGATGCTGCACGTTTTATGATTGAATTTCAATATTAAAGTGAGAAAAAAGAACAAAGTATTTGTATTTCTGCAAGTTCAAGTAAAGTTCTCTTGTTGTAAAGTGTAAGGACTTCACTATTCTCTGGAGTCAATGACAATGTCAGTGGCAGGCAACATTTTTGAGCCACAAGTTGAATATCATTTTACAGGATTCAACTGCAGCACAATTACCAAGGGTCCTTACTTTCATTTGATGATGCAGGGTAGATTAATTAGTACTTAAGAAGCTTCACATTAAATTTAACTAAATGTTGAAGTAATGCAGAACAGGCTAAATTTCTTCAGGAACTTTTTATTCCATTATAAACACTGAAGAGCCAGAGAGAAAAATTACCAAGGAAAGTCTTGACAACATTGGAAAAAATATAAGAAATGCAAATATGCAGAATATTCCTCAAATGAAAGAAACAAAAGGCAAAAGAAGAAACTGACATCAATAAGTTAAACTTTCAAAACCTGAAACCACAATCACAAAATATTATATGAATAGAAAACAGGAAATTAAGAAAATAAGAAAAATAGTTTACTAAATATGTGAAGAAACCATCAAATGGAAGAAAAAGAAGCACAATTATATTTAAAGTATAGGGGTGGAAATTGAGGGCAACAACACAAATGACATGTGCTTCAGTAGAGAAATTTCAGAATGAATTTCCGTAAAGCAAATTAACAAAAGAGATGCAGCCAAGAATCGAAGAATCATATTGTAAGAAAACTATACATTTCTTTAAGACAGCTACTTTATGTTGTTCAGGGCACTCCAGCTTAATTTTATCCGCAGATCTCCAGCCTGGGAATTCGGCACGCTTGGTTCTGAAAGGCTAGCTTGCAGGATGGACCTACAGGAGCCTACCCATCTAAGGGAAACAAAGAGCTGCCTGACAAAGGTCTCATCTAAAGAATCAAAGGATAGTCATTTGTGATAAGCCAATAACAACACATCAGACATCTGAAAGGCAGGCCTCTTTGGGTACAGTATGCTGTGTTATTTAACATCTGCCATATATTGAGTGCCTCTCTCATCCGCCATTCACCCCGCTGCCTCTTACCCGTTCCCATCCTCTCCACCTCAGTGTGTCAGGTCTAAGCAAAGGTGCTTCCTCATTAAAAACAACTAACAAGCAAAACAAGAATCAAAAGATGTCTAATCCCCAAGTTCTTGTGAGAACTCTTTGCTTTACTACTAGTATTACCTATAGGAGTAAGAAAACTATTTCTCTCTTAGTAGGAAACACATCTTGGAATTCTGGGAATAATGTGTCATTTGTACACCAAAGCCCTTCAATGGCCAAGTCCCTCAGTGGCCGAGCCCCTCAGTGGCCTAGGACATAGGAACTCCCGATTGTGGCATGAATTGCAGCCCCCTGTGCAGGGCACACCTATGAGTGGAACAGTAGGAGGGTTTATAGGTATGTGAGGTTCAGAGGTGACCAATTTGTGGGCACATGTGGACACATCCCCATAACAGAGAGACTGGAGGAGAATGTGGATTTTCACCAAGTTAGTTAGAAACTAGAAACTAGAGACTGAGAAATAAAGCTTGTCACCCCATCATAATCCTGCCTTGCTTAGAGTCAGAATTTGGAATGGTTTCCAAATCAAGGCTATGATTCAAAATTATAAAAGGTATAGAACTTCTTGTGTTATTGCATAATTACCCAAAAATATTTAAAAGTTTCATATTAAATATACTACCTAGAACTCAATTTCCTACATAATTAAAATTCTGTAAGAATTGAGACTCTGGATGAAATTTGCCTTCTGCAGACAAGATTTGGGGTATATGTTGTCTTTTCTAATACCATAGGGAATGACCCTAATGCCTGTTTCCCAGGGCCCAGTGATCACAAAATATTCTTACCCATCTGTCTCTGAAAACCTCTCTCAAGGTTAGTGATTGATGAAGTTTAACCCACAAAAATAGACACTGCTGTTTGTAGGGTTTCAGAGTCAATGTTCCATGTTAGCCTGCTTATGTATGCATTGTGCTTGCGCCATCTAGTAGTTTAAATGTTCTCTACCCTAGTAATCTCATCTGTGAAACAAATTGTAAGGCTCAGGGTCTGAGAGCATAACAAAATGATATTATACTGGGATGCTATTGTAAAATAAAGTTTCACTTAGTTGTCATTACAGACTAGATGACATGAAAAGTATATATTCTCTTGACTAGCTACCCATGTAAAAAGCCACTTTATTAACTACTAAGTCACTAAGAAATTGAGAAGCTCTATCAAAAGTCTTTAAGAATACTAGATTACTAGATTACCATTCATTCCATCAGAAAATACTTATGGAGCATTTAGTTTGTGTCAGGCTTTGTCCTAGAGCTAGGAACACAGATACAATAAATAAAATGAAAATCAATATTTTCCCTCTCTGTCCTT
Source organism: Oryctolagus cuniculus (assembly GCF_051225735.1). Taxonomy (NCBI): domain Eukaryota; kingdom Metazoa; phylum Chordata; class Mammalia; order Lagomorpha; family Leporidae; genus Oryctolagus; species Oryctolagus cuniculus. The sequence continues at coordinate 132,914,617 of NC_142872.1, read as the reverse complement.
ATTTTCTATTAGAGGATGACTTGAAAACACAACACAACATTTTTAAAAGGCAGAGTAAAATATGAAGACATTAACAGGTACTAGATTAAGTAGAATTCAGAATCAGAAACTTGCATTTTGTGGAGGTAAGCACTTTGCATAGCAGTTAGGATGCTACTTAGGATTCCCACATCTCAGAATACCAGGTTCAAGTGCCAGCTGCCCCACTTCCTGCTAATGCATACCTCTGGAAGCAGCATATGATTATTCAAGCACTTTGGTCCATTTCACCCATTTGGGAGACCTGATGGAGTTCCTGGCTCCTGCCTTTAGCCTGCCCACGCCCTGACATTTGTGGGCATTTGGTAGTAAATCAGATGAAATCTCTCTCTCTCTCTCTCTCTCTCTCTCTCTCTCTATATATATATATATATATATATATATCTTTCTCTCTCTTTCTCTCTCTTTCCCTCTCTCTCTTTCTCGCTCCATTTCAAATACAATTAAAATATATAAATAAAAATTTTAAAAATAAAGTGTCCTGAGGAAGTGATGATGGAGAAGGCAGAGAATGGAGGGAGACAGCCTTGAGATGATGTGGCAGAGGAAACAGTAAGATCAATGGCACTGAGTCAGGAACAGACTGAGCATCTTCCAAAAGAGCAGAGTCCAACGTGGCAGGTGCAGAGTGAATGGAGGGGAGATCGGCAACAGTTGAAATCAGAGGTGTGTTGAGGACCCAGATGAGGCCATGGGAAAGGTCATGAAAATGTCTACTTCAGGGTTCTTTACTTTTAATCAGAACCCCAGAGCTAAACTAGTAATTTAGAACTAACAGGTTATTATCTCAGTAAACAGGAGGAAGTCAAAGAGGCTTTGAGTTACCTCAGGACCTATGGAAAATCAGGTAATTATAGATAGAGCATCTTTAGGTATTAAACCTGAAGAAAGGTGTAAAAAATGATTGGTTACTAATTACAGGCTACAAACCAGGAGAACCTGAACCCAACTATGGGCCATACAACTCTCTGATCTAGACCCCCATTCTGTTAGTTCTTGGTATTCTTAGGAGGAGGTAAAGGATAATAAAGAAAAGGTAGGGCAATGAGCTAGATTTCCAGAAGAGACTTGAAACTTGAAGATTTTTTTTTTGTCTTAAAACTGGACTTAATATGGAAAGGTAAAAATGAATAGTCTAATGTGGGTAGGTGTTTGGTGCAGGATCTAAGGCACTACCCAGGATACCGAGGTTCGAGTTTTGATTCTGATTCCTATTTGGCTTCCTACAAATGCACACCTTGAGAGACAACAGATGATGGCTCACGTGCTTGAGTCCCTGACACCTAAATAGGAGGCCTAGATTCAGTTCTAGGCTTCTGGCTACTGACTTTCCCAGCTCTAGCTGTTGTAGGCATTTGGGGAAGTTAACCAGTATATGGAAATCTCTGTCACTCTGTTTCCATGTCTTTCTAATAAAAGGAAAACAAATAATTTTTAAAAACAAATGGTCCTGGGCCGGCGCCGTGGCTCAATAGGCTAATCCTCTGCCTTGCAGCGCTGGCACACCGGGTTCTAGTCCTGGTCAGGGCGCCGGATTCTGTTCCGGTTGCCCCTCTTCCAGGCCAGCTCTCTGCTATGGCCCAGGAGTGCAGTGGAGGATGGCCCAAGTCCTTGGGCCCTGCACCCACATAGGAGACCAGGAGAAGCACCTGGCTCCTGCCATTGGATCAGCGCAGTACACCAGCCTCTGCACGCTGGCTGCGCTGGCCATTGGAGGGTGAACCAATGGCAAAAGGAAGACCTTTCTCTCTGAATCTCTCTCTCTCACTGTCCACTCTGCCTGTCAAAAATAAAAAAATTAAAAAAAATAAAACAAATGGTCCTTCTTGGGCTTATACTTCTGATCATATTGCAAACTAGGAAATACTACTCTTAGTACAGCAAAAATGAGACATAGGTATAAAGTGATGGTCAAAAAGGTGATATCATCAAGGAAGGACTTTTAAATACTATTACAAATCAATGTGAAAATAACGTTTCTTTGAAAAATGATAGCTGCAATCCTATCCTCACAGGGCTTTGATGTGGGAAAACAATGCTAACAGAAGCAAATCAAATTCTGTCTGGAAGAATACACTTTAAAGCTGTATTTTGCAGCAATTATACAGATAATATTATAAAGAATATGTGAGTTCAAAATAAAAATCATGAGCATATGAGAAAGTAGGCCACAAGCAGTAGAGTTAGCAGAAACATGAGCTATAGATGCAGACATGTAAAACAGCGGGATCACCACATACAGAATATAAAATAGTTTTGTTTAATAAGCATAATGGTAAAAGTATGATAGACAACAATGTTATCAATTGGACATATTTTTGTACAGAGCAAAGTAAAACTTAAAAACTAAACAATTAACGTAAGAAATTCGATGAATGGATTCACCAGCAGTTTAAACAAATCATCTGGAGTAGAATACTGAGAGTGAACTGGAAGAGAGATCCGAAGCACTCTCCTGTTATAACACAGAGAGACCCAAAGCTGAAAAATATGATGAAGAAAAGAGGGAAAATGTTAAGTGTCATGAAAGGAAGAATGATGGAGGAAAGAAGATTTACTGAGAGTATGGAGAATAAAACATACCTAAAAAATATCAGCTTGGTGTTGCTCAGGACTGCTAAATGATTAGAATTCTCAGGTTTAAAAAGATCACTGACTTTTGTGAATTAATGCTATAACTAGTACTCAAACAGTATTTTACACTTTGTGTTTCTGTGTGGGTGCAAACTGTTGAAATCTTTACTTAATGTATGCTAAACTGATCTTCTGTATATAAAGAGAATTGAAAATGAATCGATGTGAATGGAAGGGGGGAGGGAGTGGGAGATGGGAGGGTTGTGGATGGAGGGAAGTTATGGGGGGGAAAAGCTATTATAATCCATAAGCTGTACTTTGGAAATCTATATTCATTAAATAAAAGTTAAAAAAAAGAAAGATCACTGAATACAAAGATGATAATTATAAAACAGTTATACCCGAACATACTAATATCAGAGTCAAAGGAAATTAATTATAGACAGATATTTAAAAACAATCGAGAATGGATTGACATTTGGCCTAGTGGTTAACTAGCTTGTTAAGGCCTCTGAATCCTATGTCAAATTGCCTGGGTTTGAGTCCCAGTTCTGCTCCCATTTCCAGGTTCCTGCTAATGCATAACCTGGGAGGCAGTAAGTGATGTTCAAGTACTTGTGTTCCTATGAGAGACCTGGATTATGTTTCTGGCTCCCAGGTTCAGCTGTGCCCAACCCTGGCTGTGCCCAACCCAACATTTGCAGAGTGAAATCAAGGGATGAGAGCATTCTCTCTCTTGCTCTCTCTCTCTCTCTTGCTCTCTCTCTCTCTCACTCTCTCCCCCCCCCCCCACTTCCTCTTTCTCTTTCTCCCACTCTTCCCCTCCTCTCTCCACCCCCCATTAAAGAAAATTTTTTTTTAACCACTGGAGATTACCAACCACAAAAAGCAGTGAAACTGACAGTTTTTCAACATCAACCATGAAATCAAAGTGGCAATGCAATAACATATTTAAAAATACAAAGAGGGGAAAAAAAAGAACTGGTATTTAGAATCCTATATCCAATAAAATCATCTTTTAAGAATGAAGTTAAAATGAAGACAACTCCTGGCAACAACAACAAAAACAAAACCAACAGAACAAAAACATGAGAGCTCTTATTACTCAAAGGTAACTTCTAAAGGCTATCCTGAAGGACTCAGATCTGTAAAGACATCCAAGCTAGAAGATGAACAATGAGTGAAGAAAACTGTAAACATATGTAAAAAATAATTCCATGGAGACTAATGCAAGGTTAACCATAATGAATCACCTGTGGGATAAAAAAAAATTCAAGATTAAACTAACTGAAGTATATCACTATCATTATTTGAAGTATGTAACTGGAGTTAAACCACTCAAAACAGATTATATTTAAGAGAGAAATAAAATATTTACTAACTTTTAAATTAATGCAGTTATTTGAATTTTTTAAATGCCAGGTGTAATCATTTAAAATATAGTATGTATCTCTAAAACTATTAGAGAAAATATAAAATGGTGGGAGAAGAAAACATCAATCAATGCCAAAGAAGGCAAGAAAAAAAAATTGGAGTGCCAATGAGAAAATTAAAAGTAGAATAGAAGATGGTAGAAAATAATCCAGATATATCAGAACTCACAATGTATGTAAGTGAAATTATTTCTTATTGAGAACAACAATTACTAGACTTGATATTAAATACAATTCTATATTATACTTGAGTTAAAGGTTAAAATTTTAAAACTAATAAACAGGCTATACAAGTATAAAATTTAACTGTACCAATTATTCAAAAATTATTTTTAAGGAAAAAGCAACATTATAAATCTTCTTCTTTAGAGTTATCCTCTATTGACTAATTCTTTATAAAGATATAACAATTCTAAACATGGATGTACTTAGGAAACTTTCAGTATAAGAAGATATTGATACATCTATATAAGAATCGACACGTCATCTGTGAATATTGGACATTTTAACTTTTCTTTTGGCATTGATATGTCAAACAGACAAAATATATTTATAAAACTATAGAAAAAATTGAACAATTAGCAATATTCATTTAAAGATCATATGCAGAACATTGTGCTGAACCATTACAAAATACATATGCCTTTCTGGGATAAATATAAGCGTAAATATATATAAATTTATAATGTATCAGAATTTATAGCATCTCACAACAAATTTTTATATCTTCATGTACAGATTTATATTTACCAATCTATCACCCACTGTTATAAATAAAAACAGATGAATTTTAAAAATTAATATTTATGTATCAAATAATAAATAAATAATGAAAATTGGGGAATATCTAGAATTGGTCATTCCTTCATAGTGCTAAAAGTGGTATGATTAGAGATATAACAGACATAAATGAATATTATAGGAAGCCTTTCAACAAAATAAGGAAAATTTAGTTGAAATAAACGAATTCTTACAATTAAGAATTACTAAAATTTTCCTAAAAAATAAATAGAACCATGAGTTAGCCTATGATAGTTTACTACTGTCCTAATCAGTGGCTTAAATGTTTCTCTCATATACCATATCATAGCCTTGATATTTTGGTCCAAATTATTGCCAAAAACAAAAATTTACATCTTTTTTGAAAACAGAAAAAGTTCATCTTCTGGGTTAAACAAGAGCATAAATAATAAATGCGTAGGATTAGAAAGGAGTAAATTGTTGCCTTTATTTTTAGCTTTCGTTATTGTCTACCTATAAAACCCCAACTCCTGATGAATTATTATTATAATTTAGTTTGGCAACATTGATATATAATTAAAACACAAGATCCTGTGATATTTCTTTATGCCAGAAAGAAAATGTTATGTAAGTGATTTTAAAACATGATTTGCCATAGCACCTATGAATAAATCTAGCAAATTATGTGTCAGACCATGGAGAAATCTGTCAAAGTTTTAAAAAATATCTTGAGGAAGACTTCATGAAAGTTAACATAATAGCTTAAAGATATGAATTTCAAGTCTATGTAAATTAATGCATAATCTCATCTAAAATCCATTTAAAGTTTGAACAGAATTTATATGAAAAAAGCCAAAAGGAACTAAAACATTCCTGAAGAGTTAGATAGTAGGGTATGATTTACTAGATACTACATTTTTTTTTCAAAGCTATGCTGAGCAATGTGGTAGTAGAAGAGCACTGGATAAACTTTCTGCTTAAATAGGGAGTTCAGAAATAACACAAAATGCATGGGAAAATATGCAGTGCGAAGTTGCAGAGAAATGGTGATTGAGGGACTCTCTTTAATAAATGGTATTGAAAGTAGACTATCTATGTGGGGAAAACTGGAGACAAATCTCTACCTTGCAATACACCAGAAACAATTCCAAATGGAAAAGGGCTTAAATCTCAAAGACAAACTTTAAAACTTTATGGAAAATATGTACAGGATTAATTTTACTCACTTGGTTAGGGGAGAATATTTTAGACTTTCAATATATAAGCTAGAAGACATTTCTAAAGTCAAAAAAAGACAACTCAAAAGCAAAACAAAAAGGCATAAAAAGACTTCACTGGAAAGGAAATCTGAGTGACCAATAAAAATGTGTAAGATTACTAAACTTTGGAAACAATGAAATAAATTTCACATTAAGTTGGCTTGCCAAAATTTTAAATGCTAGGCCAAGTGTTAATGAGTTCATAATCACTTTCTGGTGGGTACACTACTAGGGTCATTTTCTTAGGGAAACAATTGGGCCTCTCCTCGTAATGTGAAAATGAGATTGTAGTAAAGGCTGCCATGGCTGTTTTCCTCCTGTGAACAGCACTCACACATACTCACACTGAATGACCTGGAGTGAGAATGTTCACAACAGTGGTGTGCACATTATTTAAAACACTGATATCAGCCCAAAAGTCCATCCAGAGGGGAAATGATTTAAAAGTGTCAATCCATAAAATATTATACACTGCTGAAAATGAATAAACCAGCTGTACACACCAATGAGAAGATACCTTAAATACACAATGAGCAAATCAAGTCATAGGAAAACAAATATAGTATAATTAAATGCATATAAAGTTCCAAACCAGGCAAATCTTTTGGGATATGCATATATATGGGAAAAGGATAGTGACTATATAAGAAAAGCAAAATACTCCTTGAACCAGAAGAAAAATATTTTAGACAACTCAGATTTCAATATTGGTGGGAAGGGGAGATTGCCAGCAATTATTTTGCTATGGTATACAATACAAAATAGGCTGCAAAGTCCAAAAGAATCTTAAGATAAATGTACAAATGTAGTTAAAACAGACAGACATTTTTGACACTGAGTTACACAACTACTCCAGGTTCTTTGAATTATTAGGTCCTTCATCTTTTAAAGCAAACTCCCCAAGACAACCTGTATTTGAAAATATAGAAGTCTAAGTAGGTCACTTGTAATGCTGATGTTCTTGTACAGAGCTAAAATTAGCAATGTATTACATTGCTTCTTAAGCATGTTTTGAAGTTATTAACACATTCTCCAAGAAGTTACAATTCTTCCAGGAAGGCTCTTAATCTCTGAAGAGTTGAAACTTTCTGTTTCTTCTACAGCAGTTATGAAATGAGACTGAAATTCCCCCAGTATCTTCAAGAAATAGTAGCAATTGATTGCTGAGATACTTGCAAACAACTGTATGATTCTATGGAATAAAGAGCAAGTAACATTGTTGTTAGGTTTGGACATTTTGTTCTCCAGTGAAATCTTCAAGTCTTTTTTTGGCTGGTTTCATTCCAAAAATTATAAGAGAGGAAGAAATGTGTGTTGTCTCCCAAAGGGCAGTTGAACTTTGTTCAGAATGTTTAAGAAAACATCCGGTGGGATGTTTGCTGGTGGAGCTATGTCAACTCATCCTCAAGATTCCCTTTCTAGAACAGTACAACAGCTAGGAGTCCAAATGCCAGGAATATTTTTGTATCACTGAGATCTCCTCCCCTAGTGGTTACAGAGCGGTTCTAACCAGCTACTGCTGGAGGCCTGAACATGTTGTTTACTCAAGAGCGCATTGAAGGTTAAAGGATAACATAGAATTGCAAGAGTTAGGGTTAGGCGCGGGAACTAACCACACAAAAAATATTTTCAGCAAATGAGAAAAATGTGAGTGTGAGTGTATGTGTGTGTGTGTATATGTTAACACTGCTCCATTGAGGAGCATTTAAGCTTTGAACAGTTTATAAATAAAAATGCCTAAACACTGCAGACAAGAGCTGAGCCATAGAATAGTATGTCATTTACCAGATGAGATGAGTTTACTGCTTGGCCCAGAGAACCGACTCACTTTTTTCCTCCTGTCTTGTGGTCCTCCAGGGCTGAAACAGCAGGCTGCTCTTGGACAGAAAGACTCAGAATCAGGGGCAAAGGTCATGAGTGACTGCAAAGAGAGCGATTTAAAGAAGAAATTACTTGGATAGTTTTTCTCTTCTTTTGATCTCTTAATCAAATTATATGTAAAAAGTTACATGGCTTCAGGCATTCTAAAAACAAGCTTGATTTATTTTTGTTAATTTAATTCCTTCTAGCAGCAAATACCATTGAGAGCTCATTATGAGCTAGTCTTCAAATGGAGATTGAGTACAATCTTAGAATATTACTACATTTAAATAATTTGAAAAAAATTAGTATGAATCAGAAAAAAATGTTATTTATTAATTTACTCATAATTATTTATTGACCACCTACAATGTGCTCTGCACTGGGGGATATAGGTATTATCCATATGCAATTTACAACCTGGTGGAATGGGTTATTATCATAACCTCATACCTAATCACAAAAATGTGTTATTAGTAACCATAAGTGCTATACCAGAAAACTACAGCCAAGAGTCAGTAGCAGGTGGATTTTTATCCAGACTGGGTATGAGAGGTGATTTACAAAGGAAAATAATATCCCTGATTATTCTTAAAGACACAAACGGGAAAGAAACAATGAAGAACACAATTTCAATGGGAGAAGCAGAGCTCTTACCTGATTGGTGAGGAGTTCAATATGAATAGCCAAACAAAAAAAAAAAAAAGAAGAAAAAAGAACTTAATACTTTACCCTTTTAGTATTTTTTATGTTCTACTTAAAACTATTGGTTGAACTCTGTAATTAATACACAATTACTCTTAGGTGTTTAATTAATGCTATAACTAGTACTCAAATAGTATTTTACACTTTGTGTTTCTGTGTGGGTGCAAACTGTTGAAATCTTTACTTAATAGATGCTGAATTGATCTTCTGTATATAAAGATAATTGAAAATTAATCTTGATGTGAATGGACGGGCAGAGGGAGTGGGAGAGGGGAGTGTTGTGGGTGGGAGGGAAGTTATGGGGGGGGGGAGCTATTGTTATCCATAAGCTGTACTTTGCAAATTTATGTTCATTAAATAAAATAAATAAAAATGAATAGCCACAATAGGTAGGCTAGAACTTGATTATTCCGTAGTAAATAAGTACTCAGTTGGGACACAGAAGCCCTGGGCTTGCATCTCAGCTCTGCTACTTATCCACTACTGGAAAGCTGTTGCTGAAGAATTAACCCGGAAAATAATACATATTTCAATCAGATGGTAAAGAAAGTGCGTGAATCCAAACAAGAATCACTGGAAAACACACACATGCATGCCCTAGAAAAAACAAGTTGCAATTTCCGTTGAACACAATGGACTTGCTGAGACCCCAGTAGTAAGATAAGTGTCCAACATTCCAGAGGTGGTTCTAAAAGTGCCATCTGGATGCTTTTTGCTCTCAGGCCCCAGGTTCTAGGTTTTGAGATGTAGCTGTTTTATGGCTTTGACTTTATAGATTGCCCAGAGTGTCTGCGATGGTCACTCTACTCTTTTAAGCTGAGCTATTAACCTTCAGCAAGACATAGAAACAAAAATTAAATTCAGTGCTTAGTTTAAAACATGATGTTAAACTCAGAATAATCTGTTTATTTGTTATTATGGTATTTGTCATTTAAGAGAATTAAACATGTTAGTGTTGTCATTTTGAAGTAAGAAAATTTAGGTTAGTCACAAATATTACAATGTCTATGAAAATTTAATTTATTATATTGATAAGTTTAATGTATTAAGTTCATAAGTGTTCTGCCACTGGTTAGCTGTGTGATTCTAAGTAAGTCACTCAACATCTCAATGTCAGAGTATTCCTGTGTTAGGAAATCTGTATCTACCTCTATATAAAGCTTAAAATCTATATATACAAAGCTTAAAATATTTGTGTAGATATGTGTATGTAAATAATATATGGATATATATGTGTATATATGTGTGTGTGTGTGTGTGTATGTATATATAACTTAAGACAGTATTTGCCATAAAATAAACACTAAACATGGGATGCTGTTATGGTGCAGCAGGTTAAGCCACTGCCTTCGAGACTTGCATACCATATGAGCTCTGGTTGGAGTCCCAGCAACTTCGCTTCCAGTGCAAGCTCTGGGAAGGGAGCAGAAGATGGCACATGTGGGAGATCCAGGTGGAGTTCTTGGTTCCTAGTTTCTGCCTGGCCCAGGCCTTGGCCATTGTGATCATTTGGGAAGTGAAATAGAGTATGGAAATTCTCTCTCCCTGTTTATCCCTCTTTCACTGTAACTCTATCTTCCAAATAAATAAGTAAATAAGTCTTTAAAGATTAAAATAAATACTAAACAAAATTTAGCTCTAAATGCTTAGGAAGGTTTACAACATAATGTTTTAAATCTAACCTTTCATATATTTGAATCATTAAGACAAGTTGTTAAATGTATAAGTGCAGATAAACTACCTAAAGGAATTTAACAAAACTTTAAGAGACATGATTATTTTAGGTGTTTTAGTCTATTTGAATTGAATTAGTTGATGACTATTTTAATGCAAGAAGAAGTGATTTAATTTTTTTAAAAAAATTTATTTATTTAAAGGCAAAGATACAGAAAAAGAAGGTGAGAGAGGAGAGAGAAAGAGAGAGAGAGAGATCTTCCATCCATAGGTTCACTCTACAGATGGCAGCAACAGCCAGGACTGGGCCAATCTGAAGCCAGGAGACAAGAGCTTCATCCAGGTCTCCCATTGATGTGCAGGGACCCAAGTACTTGTACCATTTGCTGCTGCTTTTCCAGATACATTAGCAAGAAGCTGGATTGGAAGTGGAGCAGCCAGGACTGGAACCTGTGCCCATATTGGATGCCAACACTGCAGGCAGAGGCTTAACTATCTAAGCCACAGTGCTGGCCCCATGATTTAATTTTTCTTTTATAAGTAGTAGATATATTGATGGAATGAATTTCCAGATTTATGTATTAAGTTGCTAAGCTAAAAGAAAATGCGGTTTTCAAAATTTGTCAGATTTAATAAATTGAAAATTAATTCTAATCTAAATAACTATAAAAGTTATTTTGCTTATCAACAGTTATTAGAAGAAACTTTATATTGGCAAATATCAGCTCCTATTAGTAATTGTGAACATGAAATAGAATATTGCACCTAAGAATTTTTCAAGCTGACTTCCAATATGTTAGGAATCTGTCATTTGAAGAGTTAGCAGTGGGTAAACCTGAAGGACTGAGGGGAGTCCAGCAGGGAGTGGTTGGAAGATCCCTAGGCATAGGGAACAGCAAAGGGAAGGGGAAACAAGGAGGTGCACTTGGCTTTGGGACTCTATGTCAGGTCATTCCCAGCTACAAACATTCCCATGGCAGCTCCCTTCAACTCAACCTTCTCCCCAGTTTCCGTTACTAATGAAAAAATTACAACTTATTTTATTGATAGCTTTTTAAACTGGTGCTTCTAATAATATTTCAGTGGTTGAAGTCTGAAACTATGTATGTATGGAAGTGGCAAAATATTTGCCTGAGCTTGCAAAATTCTGATGTGCGTGAGTGAGGCTCCCATGGTAGAATCTGGGGAAACCTTTCTGCTGCCTCTCTGTGCTTGACTGATGATCATACTTTAGCACCAAAAGATGTTCATCCTTTGGAGTTCATGGGCTCCATCTGCATTTGGCTGATGCTGCCTGCAGGGCATGCTGGGACCTGAAGTCCTTGCTCCTCAAATCTTACAAAGGCAGACGCTCTTCCATTCATTTGAAGTTTCTATCTCCTTTCCAGATGATCAGCACTTTCCCGAACCTGGAAGTTGTCACTTTCATCTTCCAGCAGAGGTCTTTCTCTCACAGCCACCCATACGCTCTTTCACAAGGAACCTTCCATCGGGCATAGTTGTGGCAAAGCTGTTCTTGAAGAATCGCATTTTACATATCAATTTCAGCCATACCTTGTGCTTGCCAAATACAATTATGGTTCTTTTGTAGTTTGTGTGTGTGTGAGTGTGTTCTTTGAAATTGCTCTAATTGCTTGTTGCTGTGATTTTGTGTACTTGAGGTTAGCCAGAGGAAATTTATGGCCAAAAAAAGGGACTCTCTGAAGAATTTTTGTTTACTTTCTATTTCTTTCAAGATATTATGAGAACAAAGATGAGTTTCTGTTCAAATATCTGAAAAATAAGAGGTAGACGAGTTCTATTTTGGAGCAGTACATCTCAGAAGTTGAACATGAATTTCAGAAAGAATCCAAACAAAAATCCTGCTATGAATGACAGTTTAGAGTCATTTTAAAGGATCTGATATTAACTCATAAGTGTCCTGAGAGTCACATGCTCAAGGCATCTAAGCAATGAAACAAAATATAGATCCCTGGGTAAAATTGTGCTGGGCTCTGAGCAATCCAGGAGAGAAAACTTGAGTTATCATCTACCCCTTTGTCATCTAAATCATACTCAGTAGTGACAATATGAACTCCAATGGGGCCAGACTTCATTTTAGAGGAGTAAAAAAAATGTTAGATAATACAATGGCTTGTGGCTCCATATTATACAGATACATAATATATCATTGATATTAAAATTTCATTGGTACAGGGAAAGATCTAGAAAGGCTTGTTTGCAGGTGAATGATAATAAAATAAGCTTGAGAAATAGCCATCTAAACAGATTTATGTTGAACCTTTTTTTTAATTTTAATTTTGTATTTCTTTGAAAAGGAGAGAGATGGGAGAGAGAAAGAAAGAAAGAAATGACAGGCAAAGAAAGATCTTCCACCTGCTGATTCACTCCCCAAATGCTTGCAACAGCCAAGACTGGGCCTGGCTGTAGCCAGGAGCCCAGAACTCAATTTGGCAATACCATGTGAAGCCTCCCAGGGTACACTTTTGTTTTTATTTTTTTTTATGGTTTAGCATTTATTTAGAGAAATACAGGGGAAGGTGAGGGCTTTATAAAAGGGAGAAGGGATTTAGAAAGACGAGCTGTTAAGACCATACCAGGTAGAGAGTAGGCTAGGAGCCACATAGGAGAAATCCACAGGTCAGAGGCATGAGGAGAGAAGCATATGGTTAGGTGTAGCCATAGATGGCACAGCCCTGTGCCCAGTAAGCAGGGCAAGGGGTGGCCAGAAGGTCTCATGCCCCAGGGCACGGGAGAGCAAAGAGGGGGCCCAAGACGCTCCATGCTTTTTATTCACTCCTAAAAGGGGGTGTCTACATAGCCTGATTGACAGGTAGGTATGATAAACTTTATCAAGTTAGAAAGAGAAACAATACTGAAGACATAATTGAAATTTGTTTCTCCAACATTTATTGATCCTCATTTTGAAACTTATTCTTCCCAAGCAGAATCCACTGCCTGCGGAGGTCTTGCTGTTTTGATGTTGAGGAGTTGTGTCATTTCTCACGGCTATGCCATTCTTACTGTTTCTTAGATGACATGTGAGGAGAATGCTATATATGTGAAATTCAAAATGACATTTTCCAATAGTTCATTTGACTGAATCAAATTTGACCTTCATATTGGCCTAAGAAAAGTTTAAACGATTGGACTTCATTGCCACATGTCACAGCTCATAATTTGTAAGTACTTGGGGTTTATAAGAACTCACAATTTCTATGTCAACTCAATTTTCTAGATCCAAATCAAGCAGCACCCCTTTTTTGAAATGTACATAGATCTTCAAAGTCCACAGCATAATTATTCATTCTTTGAGCTGTCAGGATAGGTATATAAGTCAGCCTATACACACAGAATAACAATGATTTGTTTCTATATCCATCTTACCTTCCACACTCAGAGGTCCCAGTGGGAGAGCAATGCCTTAGCCATCTCTATAGTTTTAAACTGCAAATGGTAACCAGTAGATGGGATGGATGCTATAACTCAGTAAACTTTGGACACAATATGCAAAGACACCTGCTATCCAAGGGAAGCGCAGGAGCCATGATCATGGACAACTTTCATATATTTTCAGGAAACATTTCTCATTAAACTGCAAAGGAGTCCAAACTGCAACAATCATAGTCCCATAATACTTATTGATAGGTGGCATTGCTATTTTTCTTGTAGCAATTATTAAAAACAAAATTCATTTCTGTCTTTATCTAGACTGCTCTTTATCCTTTTCCTTCATTATCCATAATGATATTAAAGTAACCAATTGCCCAAACCAGAAACCTGGAAGTAAATCTTGCCTTATCCAAATTTCCACACCATGCTGGTCTTTTTTCTACCTTGTTAATTTTTCTTCAAACCTTCAACTTCTAGTGTAACAGAAACAATTTCATAATAGCATATCCTTTCACTGGCTGAAGTATTCTGTTGTGAGTAAAATGGCATTCATTATTTCTTATTGTTTTTATTTACTTGAAAGAGTAACAGGGAGAGAGAAAGGGGGGGGGGTTCCTTCTTCTGGGTTGCTCCCCAAATGGTCACAATGGCCAGGGCAGGGCCAGGCCAATGCCAGGAGCCTGGGACTCAATCAAGGTCTCTCATGTGTGTGGCAAGAGCCATCCTCTGCTTTCTGAGGCACCTTAGCAGGGAGCTGGATTGGAAGCAAAGCATCCTGGACACTAGCCAGTGCTCACACGCAATGCTGCATCTCAGCTGGCAGCTTTATTAGCAAGCACAATGCTGGATGTGGCATTGTTTATTTGAAACTCCAAAGTAGGGAGGTGACAGTGTGGTGAAATTCAGTAGAAGAAGTGTGGTGAAATTTGGAAGAATTACTGTTGATTTCAGAATCAGTATGGTCATTTTATTGTGTACAGGGAGAGAGAATGCCAGAAAAGAAGTCTACTTTTGTGATGAGAAATGATTTTTAAAATTGAAGGCTGATCCATTTCTCACCTTTTCCTAAGACCTCTCTTTAAAACATAAAACATTACACATGTACACAAGCTATCGCATTGGCTAATACTCATTATGTTTTACTTCTGTTTTTATAAAAAGTAGTTTAAAACTGAATGTATTAATAGGTGATGCTAGGCCAGGCCAAAGCCAGGACCCTTGAATTCACTTCAGTTCTCCATGTAAGTAGCAGGGACCCAAGTACTTGAGCCATCACCTGCAGCCTCCCACTGTGTGCAATAGCAGGAAGCTGGAATTCAAAGTCAAGTTGGAACTGCAGTCTCAGCATTCCCAATATGGGATGCAGGTTTCCCAAACACTGGCTTAGCTGCTTTGTCAAATTCCACCCTTATATTCCTAAATCTTAACACATGGCATTATTCTTTATTTTCTTCTAAGAAATTCCAGGAAGTCAAATTGCTGAGTCATGTGTCATGCGCATTTGTTAGGCCTTTCATTGGTATGGCTAACTTTTCCTACAGGAGTGATGTGTCACTAAACTCACAAAATATATTAAAAATAATATTTTAACCACAATGTGACCCACCTTCACAACAGAGCACAAAAGTGGGCTTCTAGGCTGTACCACAGTAGACTGAATGGCGGTGTATAGCAATAAGGAAAGATCTCTTCATAGAGATGTTAAGGCAAATTTAGAGTAGCTAAAAGCAAGAGCTTTGATTTAAGGTTCGAACCACAAACAAGTATTCATGCCTACTTCACATGCTGGTCATACTGACACCTATTTGTGTTTTTTTGTTTGTTTACTTTTCCTAACTAGGTTAGTACTATCATTTTCAGGACTATGTCTAAATCCTATATCGGACAAAAATGAGCAGACCACAGAAGGAAATAAATAAAACTACATACAAAAGCCTTCCAAATAAAGAGTCTGAACTAAGATACTAAAAAGGAACTTCATAACTTTTGGCTGTTTCTACAGATGGTCTCTGCATCTGCATTTCAAATAAATGTTAATTTCCCACTGTGGAAATAATTGGGCATCTAGTATAAATTCTGTTAGCCATTTTCTCCCTTAGAAATGACATAAAAAGAAAGAGAAGCCTTGGACTTCATAAAATCATTTCTCTCCAGTGCCCAAAGCATCACACATAGGTGAGAAAAGTAATCCTTTATTAATGTTCAATGATACTGCCTCTATCTGCCCCATACAATTATCTCATAACATATCTTATGCTAATCAAAAGAAACCTGTTATTCATTTCCTTTCTGTTCTCATTGTTAACTGTGGACAAAAAGCCAAATGAGGAAAATGTCCAAAAGCGAGATCTGACACAAGAGAGTTAATGTCACCATCAACTCATGGCCCATGGGATAGGACAATCTAATAGAAAATGGGTAACGTTACACTGCTGAGGTTAAGTGGACCTGGAGCTAGAGAACCCATCAGGCCAGTCATCCTACACAACTCAATTTATAGACAAAACCCATAAAATTTTACAGCCAGGAAAGAAACCTTCAAAGAGTTTCATCTCTTCAAAGGATCAATTTTCATAATTAAGCCTGCAATTTAAGGCAACAGAATATGTTTAGTGGGAATGAGGCCTGGTGATTATCTGTACAAAATAAGCAGCTCTCAACACAACAAGGAATTTGCACATGCACACTTCTGTAGATCCAGGCAATCTTCCACTTTGCACAAGAAGCCATATACTGTACAGACACTGCTCCCTAAAATGCAGTGGAGCCACTGTGATTTAGCGGGCTGGCATTCACGTAATGTCAGTAATTAGAGTACAAGTGCTGATCTGGAGCAAATTCAAACCCTTTATTGTCGTAGAGCTAAATGTGTCTATCTCAAAAGCCACAGTAATTTAAAAATGGGTAGGTTTACAGTTAAAGTGTTCAAATAGAAAGACTCATGAAATGTAACCTCTCTCTAATAATAATTTTCCCTATAATTTGATTCTAAACAGAATCAAGTCCCCAGCTTATAAGTACTGAAGTCTCAAGTAACCTAAATATATAGACAATGGCTTCTTTCACCCTACTTTTGAAATATTTGGTAATGTAGCTACAGTGAACACCTACTAAATGTGTACAGAAAATTCATTGCTTCAAAAATGCAAGAATGGAACAAATACTAAAAAGCAGAAGTCTTAAGAATTTCAAAGAATGATTATTGGCAGAAGTGGCCCCAATACTATGTATCTATTCATCAGAGCCCTCAGAAGTCTACACAGGATGCTGAAAGGATTTTATCCCTTCATTTCGATTTCTCACTTTGTATTTGAAGACTTTAGAGACACATTTGGGAAAGGATCTTTGTGGTATGAAGAGTTTTGAGAGCTTCCATTCTATGAGTACAAGAAAAAATAAACAAAATGCATTTTCAAATATTAGACACTTTCTCAATGTATAATCCCCTCAACTATTGCCATGAAGGCTGTTACATCTGAACTCTCTTAAGTCCATATGAGAACCAGTGCCTTGATGTGAAAACTTCTCTAAGAGTTAACCATGTTTACAATGAACAATTTTACATCCCTGATGGAAATGTGCCAATTTATACTGTTAATTGTGCATCTATTGAGAGCACTTTTTCAAATACTCGTTGGAATAATGGCTGATTAAGATCCAATATATTCCTCTGAATTTTAGATCAGCAACTTCAGTAATGGTGAATTAGTGCATGAGGTGAATTAGCAGCTTAAGCAATGGTGAATTAGGTGCAAGGATATAAAAAGCCTTTTAAAACCTTAAAATGGCTTCACAATGAGGGAGATGGTATATTTTCTTAGAAAACAGTTTTATTTAATAGTTTCTTGAAATTATAGTGACAGATATGACCGTTCACAAAGCAGATTAAAAAGTGATAAATGAGAAATAGCAAAGATAATAGCTAACAGAACAGGGCACTAAGATTTATCATCAGTAATAAGTACAGCTCATGAATCAAGATGTTAATGCTCTAAATCACATGGAAAACAAATCGTGTGACTTATTCTTTAATTCTGACACAATGCAGGAGAATTTCATGTGTCTTCCCATGATTTTTGTAATATACTGTTCTCCTAAGTAGCCAAGAAAAAATCCCATAACAAATATTTGAAACAATGGAGATTTTCTACTTGGAGTAGCATACAAGTACTAACAAAGGAAAGAAATCCGCTCAACTCTGAAGGCAGAAAAAAAGTAGAAAGTACAGCAAGATAAATGTCAGATCAGTGTCATATAAGAAAGAATATTTAATGACTACAGTTGGCCTACAAAAATTGACTCTTTATGAAGTTTTGTGTTTCTTGTCACAGATGCTCTATGGAGTTTTAGCAGATTCTAGATTATTATTTTTCCAAGAGTTGTTTGCAAGCATCTTGCACTTCATTTTCGGCATATTTATTGAGTGTCTATTATATACCAAGCATACTGAATTATTAGAACTATGTGCTAATAGAAAGACAAACATTTTTGTCTCATAGCTGTCACTGGTAAATGACACATACTACCAATATTGGGAAACGTGGCCAAGTCTGCGTTCAGGCTTAACCACCACTAACCCGAAACTCTTTTTATTTTTTTTATTTGACAGATAGAGTTATTGCCAGTGAGAGACAGAGACAGAAGAGTCTTCCTTCCGTTGGTTCACCCCCCAAATGGCTGCTACAGCCGGAGCTACGCCGATCGGAAACCAGGAGTCAGGTGCTTCTTCCTGGTCTCCCACAAGGGTGCAGGGGCCCAAGCACTTGGACCATCCTCCACTGCCCTCCCAGGCCACAGCAGAGAGCTGGACTGGAAGAGGAGCAACCGGTACTACAACCCAGCGCCCATATGGGAGATGCTGGCGCCGCAAGCAGAGGATTAAGCAAGTGAGCCAGGGCACCAGCCCCTACACTCTTTCTAATTCTAGAGTGAGTGTTAGCCTGCCAATACAACAGAAAGCTAGATCAAGTCCTCCATTTGAAGCCACAATGTTGTAATGAATGCCAAGGCACTGGAAATTTAATGGCTAATGCTATGGCTAAGAAATCATCTCTGATGGTAACTAACAGAGTACCTAAAAGGTGATCTATAGAAGTGAAATTGGCATTTTCAGATGTGATGACTTTGAGCAGCCCTTGTCTCAGCTATTGAGGAACTTTTTTTTTCTTCTGTCATACTATTTGTTGAACTCTGTACTTAGTATAGGATTAATCTTATGTGTATAAAGTTAATTGAAAGTAGATCTTAGGAAAAAATAAGAACGAGAATAGGAGAGGGAGGTGGAAGAGGATGAGAGTATAGATGAGCAGGATGGTAGGGTTGGAAGAATCACTATGTTCCTAAATTTGCATTTATGAAATGCATGAAGTTTGTATGCCTTAGATAAAAGGTTTCTGAGAAAAAAAATAAAAAGCTCATTTCAACACCATGCTGTATCTAGACAGAACTCCTGGCATCACTGCTGCCTGTCATCTCTTCTTTCCCTCTTGTCCTTGACTTTCGTGATTTGGAAACCTAAGGACTCAATGGCCACATGTTTATCTGAGACAGTCCTGCTTTATACCTGTTGTCCCAGGGTAATAATTAGTGAAAGTCACTTTTATTCTCAAATCCAAGTTCAAATCAAAAATTTTATGGCTATCTACCTGTGGCCCACTATATCCTGGAGTAGTCCAGGTAGTCCTCACTTGTGATGATAGAAATTGATACTGTTCCTGGAGATTCATGCAAGCTAGAATTGTTTCCTTGCTTCATGCAGCAGAATGATAAATATGCTAAAACTATTTTAGTATGTGCAAGTGTGATTTAGCACTATGCTATGCAAAGTGAAAACTCTCTTTAATTACCATGCTTTAAGACAAAGCATTTGTAAAGCAACTATTCCTTGTCAATTGAGATGGCACATCCACTCTATCACTTCCTCTAGTAAGTGATAGATAGACTAATGAAAATTTCCAATTAGGATGCTAAATATTGCTCCTCACCTCACAATTGATATTTTGAAAATTTATCAAGTATGAATAGAAGAAAGAGCCCGTGGCCCAATGGACCTTCGTCAGATTCAATGTAGCTAACAATACTTGTTGGTTTATCTGACTTAGAGAATCCTATGTGTATTAAAGCCAGGCTCCTGAGATTCCTACAACTTCCTCTGGGTATACATCTAGGCCATCTCAGGCTTCATGATGGTATAAACCATATATAATGCTGTGTTAATTTATTCCATGAATTCCTTGACTGGGAAAGATTAGAGGTAGTATGCATTCCCATACTCAATGTAGTATATATTTAATATATAGTTGAGTCTAATTCAGACTTTTTTGCAGAAATCATCAATCCATGTAGAACTCAAATATCACGATTTTTCAGCTAACCCCAGCTCATATATTATTTCATCCAAGAAGTGGAGTTCCTAGGCATAATTTGTGTCACTTATATATCAACACCTGAAACAACCCTCTTGGAACACAGGGTTGCCTGCACTAAAATCAGCAAAGTTTTTGAGATTTCAGAAAAACTGCAGATGTTCCTTTTTCTTTTCACCACTTTTATTTTCCATTAATTAATTATTATAGAAAAGACCCCTAATAGAAACTATTGAGGACACCCTCTTTTAAGAAGATCCAGGAACCAACTATTACTTTTGCAGGAAGTTGGTCCCAGATGTGGTTCTTGGAGGAATATCAAGTCCATCATTATGATGTCACATACACAATACAAACATCTAATGATCCAGGTTTGGAACAGATGTGACAAACTTTGGAACAGATGTGACAAACCTGGGAAGTCTTTCCCCTATAGCGTAACATGTCGATGTTGTTGGATACTGTAATTCTGGATTGACTTACTTAAATTAAGTTTCCCAAAGCACCTTCACATAGAAATAGTGTAATGAGAATGTGTCTAACACCCAAATCTAAAAGTAAAATACTTTTCTGAGTGTTTCTACATCTTCTTGGATGTCTTAATTATTTTATCATTTTCACACAGCATTTTTAAGATTTTTAAAGTCAATTTGTTTATATTTATATCTAACAACCTTTTTCATAAATATTTTATAATGTCTTTCAATTTTTCATATATTTGAATATAATAATTTGAATATAATAATTGTTTTGTGTACTTATGGACATCCTTTCTTTTCTACCTTTGGGATAGTAGTAATATGTTACCATAATTTAGAAAGAGAATTTTTCCAAATATTACTTATGTTATTTTCTTTTTATTTGGCTTATTTTTCTCTGCTTTTATCAATCCTTAAGGACTGATAAGGGACTTTGCTTTTTAGCTAACTACTCGTTGAAGTATTACATCACATGCTCAAGCTCACTTACCTCAAACGGTAGAGTTAGAAACATACCAGGGGATTCCAATTCAATCCCATCAAGGTGGCATGTACCAATGCCATCTCACTAGTCCCAGTGATCAATTTCTGTTCACAATTGATCATAATGGTAGGACTCAGAACCAAAGGGATCACATAAACAAGAATAGTGTCTGCAAATACTAGCTGATAGAATAAAAAAGGGAGAGAACGATCCAACATGGAAAGTGAGATACACAGCAGATCCATAGACTGGCAGATGTCCTAAACAGCACTCTGGCCTCAGAATCAGCCCTTAAGGCATGCGGATCCGGCTGAAAAGCCCATGAGAGTATTTCAGGCATGGAAAGCCAAGACACTCTGGGGGAAAAAAAAAAAAAACCTAAATGAAAGATCTCCACAAGTGAGATCCCTGTGGAAAGAACGGGTCATCAAAGAAGGAGGTACCTTTCTCTGAAGGGAGGAGAGAACTTCCACTTTGACCATGGCTTTGTCAAATATGATCAGAGTCAGTGAACTCAGGGGGCTTCCATAGCCTTGGCACCTCATGACAAGAGCCTAGGTTGATTACTGATGCCATAAGCAAGAGTGTCAATTTGTTAAGTCAACAACAGGAGTCACTGTGCACTTACTCCTCATGTAGTATCTTTGTCCTTAGTGTGCTGTACATTGAGATTTAATGCTATAACTAGTACTCAAACAGTATTTTTCACTTTATGTTTCTGTGTGGGAGCAAACTGTTGAAATCTTTACTTAATGAATGCTAAACTGATCTTCTGTATATAAAGAGAAACGAAAATGAATCTTGATGTGAATGGAAGGGGAGAGGGAGTGGGAAAGGGGAGGATTGCGGGTGAGAGGGAAGTTATGGGGGGGAAGCCATTGTAATCCATAAGCTGTACTTTGGAAATTTATATTCATTAAATAAAAGTTAACAACAACAACAAAACAGAGAGGCAGAGGCAGAGAGAGAGAGAGAAAGAGAGAGAGAGGTCTTCCATCCACTGTTCACTCCCTAGATGGCCGCAACAGCCGGAGCTATGCTGATCCGAAGCCAGGAGCCAGGGGTTTCTTCTGGGTCTCCCACATAGGTGCAGGGGCCCAAGGGCTTGGACCATCTTCCACTACTTTCCCAGGCCCTAGCGGAGAGCTGGTTCGGAAGTGGAGCAGCTGGGACTTGAACCAGCACCCATATGGGATGCTGGCACTGCAGGTGGCAGCTTTACCTGCTATGCCACAATGCTGACCCTGAAGATATCTCTCTCTTTCTCTTTCCTACTCTATCTTTTAAATAGATGAAAAAAATAAAGAAACATTATGAAAGGAAAGAAAGTTTACACTATGGGAATGGTTTCCCTGTTAAGGACTACTGAAGCTGACCAGCAGACAGCAGCACTAGGGGCCTTATAGCTGCAGCTTGGTGTATGGCAGAGGAACACATTCTACTACTCTCATCAGATTGGATGGTGCCTCCCAACATTAGGTGAGGAAAGATCCTCTCTGCTCAATCCACTGATTTAAATGCCAGTGTTTTCTGGAAACACCCTCATTGGCAAGTCCAGAAATAATACTTCATCAGTTAACTGGGTAGCCCTTAACTCACTCAAGCTGACAACTAAAATTAACCATCACATGTGTAAATTTAATGTGATTCATTGGTTCCGAGACAGACAGAGTCTTATTCTCTTCTATTTGAATCTGACTCTAATGAACCAACAGAATGTGGCAGAAGAATATGGCTCAACTGTTAAGAAGTGTTCCAATTAATATCTTGGTATATTGCAATGCTCAACAGCTTCATAAGAGTCAACTACCATGCAAGAAGTCCAATTACCCACAGACCACCAGGCCATGAAGAATCTTGTTAGCTAAAGGATGAGAGAGAGAGAGAGAGAGAGCGAGAGCGAGACAGAGAGCAAGAGAGATCCAACTGTTCCAGTCATTCTAACTTAGTTGTCAGATATGTGAATGAAAAGCTATTTAGGTGTCAGGTATGTGAATGAATATGCCATTTTGGACATTCTAGCCCCAGTATACATGATATGGAGAGGACCCAGGAAGCCCAACCAATAGCCAGAAAAAAGGTCCCAGCCAAACAATTCTAACCATCTCTAGTCATTTGCGCCAAACCAGGTGAGACTGCAGGTTTTGCAGACAGTCCTTGCTATGTCCAGTCCAAATCCCCAGTCAACAATATCATGAGTTTAAATAAATGTTGTTTCAAACACTAAACTTCAGGAATGTAAATTTGAGAACTAACACATGAAAATCAGAATTTACTCAAAGAATAACTAAGAGCAAGTTGTTTTTATACATAGTTTTAATAAGAAATGCTCCTTGCACAGTTTTTTCCTTAATAATATTTTATTTTCTTAATGCTTATATTGTAATATGACATATATTGTCATATATTGGATCTATGACATGATCCGGTAAATGCTGAATAGGTACCTCCCCAAAATAGCTCCACCAAACCCTGAGATTCACTTTTAATTAGTTTTGGTTAAATGCTGTTCAAAGTAAACATATTTCTTGGGAGGAGTAAGATGTTAAGCTATTATTTGTCATTAAAACATAGGAAAAATTAGGTCTGGGGGGTATAGGATAGGTTTGTCTTGAACAAGATGGAAATAAATTGGTCTTCTAGTCTTGTTCTTCAAAGTATTGTCCTTAGATCACCAGTATCACAAGGGAGTTTGTTAGAAATGTGGCCCCATACCAGACTTGTGGATACAAGTCTGCAGTTAATTTTTTTATTTAATTTATTTATTTATGTATTTATTTATTTTTTGACAGGCAGAGTGGACAGTGAGAGAGAGAGACAGAGAGAAAGGTCTTCCTTTGCCGTTGGTTCACCCTCCAATGGCCACTGCGGCTGGCGCGCTGCGGCTGGTGCGCTGCGGCTGGTGCACCGCGCTGATCCGATGGCAGGAGCCAGGAGCCAGGTGCTTTTCCTGGTCTCCCATGGGGTGCAGGGCCCAAGCACCTGGGCCATCCTCCACTGCACTCCCTGGCCACAGCAGAGAGCTGGCCTGGAAGAGGGGCAACTGGGACAGAATCCGGCGCCCCAACCGGGACTAGAACCCGGTGTGCCGGCGCCGCTAGGCGGAGGATTAGCCTAGTGAGCCGCGGCGCCGGCCCTAATTTATTTATTTTTAAAGATTTATTTATTTATTTGAAAGTCAGAGTTACACAGAGAAAGAATGAGAGGCAGAGAGAGAGAGAGAGAGAGGTCTTCCATCTGCAGTTTCATTACCCGACTGGCCACAATGGCCGGAGCTGTGCCGATGTGAAGCCAGGAGCCAGGATTTTCTTCATGGTCTCCAACATGGGTGCAGGGGCCCAAACACTTGGCCATCTTCCACTGCTTTCCCAGGCAATAGCCGAGAGCTGGATTGGAAGTGGAGAAGCTGGGACTTGAACCGGCACTTACATTGGATACTGGAACTGGCCCCTCAAGTCTACAGTTTAACAAACCTTTAGCTGACTCCTGTGCAACTTAAATTTGAGACATGGTTCTCAAACTTTAGCATGTATCAAAATCATGTGCAGGGCATGTTAAAATGTAGATTGCTGAATCCCATTTCCAGAGGGTTTGTGATAGTAGGTCTTGGTGATGCAAGAGAACTTGAATTTCTGGCAAGTTCTCAGGGAATGCTGATGCTGTGGGTTGAGAGACCACATCTTGAGAACAACTACTGATGAAGGAAGGCTGGGGAAATTCGGCATCTTGGGCTCCACTCCAAAGACACTGAATCAAACGCATTTGTTTTGTTATATCAACCTGTTTAATTAAATTGGGTGTGGTGTCTTTCCATTTATTCAAACAAACCTTTTGTCCTTTAGGAGTATTTTAAAGTTTATGTCATGTAAGTTTCTTGTACAGTGCATTTTAGGTACTTTTCTTTGTTGCTATTGTAAATGGTTTTCTTTTCTGTTACATATTCTGGGTGACTGTTATCTGAGTACATGAATGGCTATTGTTTTAAGCATGGCAATTTTATATTTCTCTACTTTGCTGACTCTTCTATTGTTTGCAGAACATTTCAAGGTTAGAAAATAAACATTTTTGCAACCCCTAAGACATAATAGACATATATTTAAAAAATAATGAATTGTAAAATATTATGTGAAAGCCAGGTAGGGTCAGGCCCATGCAATTGATGCCACTGCTCTGTATTAACCGAGTATTATTATGTGCCTCGTGAGGCAAAGCAAGAATAAGTACACATTTCCACTTGTAAAATATTGTCTCTTACAGTGTTAAATCTGAAGCTACCAGTTCAGGCAATGAAGCAATAGAAAGTAAGGTAATTAAACCACAAAGAGGCACCCAGATAGATCTAGATCATAGGACATTCCATTTTAAAGGAGACTCAGTTTTCCACAGATCAATGACATTAAAATGAAAAGGAGGGAGGTAGGCATTTGACCTAGCAGCTAAGATGTGAGGTAGGATGCCTGTACTCCAGATCTGCAGTCCCTGTGTTCAGCTCACAATTCCAGCTTCAGTTAATGCAGACCCAGGGAGGTACAGGTGATGGCTCAAGTAATTGGGCCACTGTCACCAACATGGGTGACCTAGAGTTAGTTCCTGACTCCTGGCTTTGGCCTGGTCCAGCCCTTTCTGTTGTGGATATTTGGGGGAGTGAACAACCTGATGAGTGCTCTGCCTGTCTGTTTCTGTCTGCCTGTCTGTCCCTGTCTGCCTATCTGTCCCTTTCTGGCAGACAGAAACAGACACGCAGAACAGTTAACCAGATGCAACATGTGGACCTTATATATATATTAAGTTTCAAACAACCAACTGTAACAAAATATACTTGATATGTTTAGGGAAATATGAATATTAGATGATTTTAGAGAATTATTTTTCTATGTGTTCTAGTGGCATACTGGTTTATGTTTTAAAGTAAAGTTCTTATCATTTACAGATGCATATTTAATTATCTATATGGAAACTGCTATGATTCTAAAATTCTTTAAACTGCTCCCTTAAAAAATGGAGGGGTTTGGAAAGGTGAAATAAGATTGGCAAAATATTAACACTTCTGAAGCTAGATGGCAGGCCAAACCATTACATTATTCTTTTTATGTTTGTTTATATTTAATAATTTTCATAATAGTTATGCAACAAAATAAATGATAAGCACACTGGCTTTTGGCTGAAAAAAAAACAAAAAAAAAACAAAAAAAATTAAAAAAAATACTAGCATTAGATGAAGAAGTGGGTTATTTTGTTTAGTTGATTTTGCAATTATTTCATTTCATCCTTTCTTCCTTTCATCCATTCTTCTTTCCTACCTTCCATCCCATCTCATTTCTTCCTTCCTTCTCTCTGTATCATGGATCCAGCATCACTAAGTAGCAATCTGCCCTAAAACCCTTTATACCAAATGGAAAACAGAGGCTCCTCCATTCACAGAACACCCACCACCACTACCACCAAAACTACCTCACAACAGAAGCTGGAGTCAGAATCTGTAGGCAGGATCGATGCTCTGTGCACAGTGGCATATTTCTATTCCAATTGTCTTTAAATGGTGTATTTGCAAATAAAGCCTGCAACTGGATTAATTGCTATATTTCTCCACTGAGAATATATCATTCTTAAAAACTGTAGCTTTCAGGGCCAGGAATTCATCCATAGTACTCTACAAGAATACTTTAAAAAGTTTATGGAAAATTGAATTAAGAGACAAATTTACTTTGGTACACACATTTTTAAGTCAATGCAGTTTATTCATAATACATATTTTTCATGAGCTTTATGCAGTCAAATGCTCTACCCCTGATCTACACCCCCAGCTTTTATGAGCTTTATGACATACTCTTTTACATCATCATAACACTGGAGGTGAGCTGGGAAAATTGAAGACCATATAGGAAGACTATAACAGACAATCCAATGCAACAATAAATAATACAATCAACATAAACGTTAGATAGATGATCAGGAATAGAATATCAGGAGAGATGCTGAATATTGCAAACTTCATTATCACAGAGCTAACAGTAAAAACTCGATAAATATCATACACGGCTCATTTTTCATTTGCATGAATCTTTTTAATAGCATAATATCTATGAAGTAGATACCATTATTATCTCAATTTTATTGACAAAGAGACTGACCTTCAGAAAAGTTAAGGGATTGGCTTATAGATCACTGGTGTTCCTTTTCTGGGCTTTCCTCAACCTACAAAACTTTTAGTCTTTGTTAGACATATGCCACCCACCTCTGCTGCTGCTACCCAATACAAACTATAGTGCAGCTGTCTTCTTTGCTTGTTGAATGCTCTCTCTAAACATCTTTAACTCAGCATCAGTAAGACTTGGCATCACAAACATGTTGATACTTTCTTCTGGTCAGTTAAGCTCTTGTTGCATCTTCCAAATTTCACTGCTGAGACTTTCTTTTACTTTTTACTGTAATCTCTGGCTTGTTCAATCTTGTTTCCTTTATTTTGAAAATTTTCAATGTACAGGAATAAGAAGCTAAATTAAATTATTGCTTTAATGAAATGGTGGAAAATATATTTGAATGCCTTGAAAATTCAAACTATAGTTGAGTGTGTTGCTGTGTCATATGAATAGACACGTATGCATATATACGTATCTATACATAAATATACATATACCCATTTTTAAAAGTATAAAGTATTTTAATAATGGGGAGGCTTTGTAGGTGGGGATGCAATGGATGTATGGGAAATCGCCTTGCATTCCTCCCAATTTTGCTATGAACCTAAAACTATTAATATAAAAAGTAAATCAAAGATGAAACTCTAGCATATGTATCTGCTCCACATCTTGGTGAGATCTAAACAGCCAGTTAAAAAGACAAATCATTCAATTACCAACCAACTGTGCTTTCAGCACCACATAACAATGACTTGATTGATTCTTGTTCAGGGAAATAGCCAAACAATTTAGCTGATTTAGCATGGGCTTCTGGGTTTAGAGTGAAATCTCAAAATCATTATTGAAAATTTTTAGTAGAAAAGAAAAGCAAGTGCCCTTGAAGTATATCCTCACTTGTGTAGTGGAGTAGGAATACCTGGTTGATCATGTGTGCACTGATGAATGTTCTTAGAAACTACCACAAGTGCAATGTGGTTTGAAAATAAACAACAAAATTTACCTAGAAGTTTGAAGACTAAGCATTTTACTTCACTAAATTCTTAGTAACGAAAGGGGAATATTTGCTTTCTTAATCCTTTAGAAGTACAGAAACTTGAAATAAATAATGAGTTATTTACATGTAGTAATAATATCTTTCCATAATAGAGATTAACATTTTCTGAAATATTTCCCAGAGATTCTGAAAAGTACTCACTCCTATTATATAAACATTTGGAAAACATGATAGGAATAAATTAGTATTTTTTAAAGGAAAGGGAAATGATATTTGACACAAATATCCTGGAAATTCACACCCCTTTCCTTTAAAGCTATGAGGTTATATTCTCTGACATGAAATTTCTTTGGCCCAAATATAAGTTTTATTATTGTTAACATATGTATCCATACTGCGTTCAAACATCATTTTGAAAATTTGCTTGAAAAATTAAATGAGTATAAATTTATTTACAAAAATGATTACTGAGTCATAATTTCAGTGATCTTCAGCTCACATACCCTTATACATACAAGTATACTTTTAAAAGTTCATGGAAAATGTAACTAAAAGATAAGCTTATTTTAGCTCAGAAATATTTTGAAATCCATGTACAGTATTTTCATAATTCTTATTTTCCATGAACTATTTTTCTCACGTCTATTGACTACAAGTTTTCCTTTGACTGTATTTATTTTAGAAATAGAGAGGTATACATATCTCTCACCTGCTGAATCACTCCTCAAATGTGCTCAAAGGCCAGGGTGGGTCTGGCTGAAGCTAGGATCCTGGACCTTAATTCTTACATGGTTACCAGGAACATAAGTACTTGTGCCTCCCAGGATGCACATTATAAGGAAGCTGGAAAGTGGGCCTGGAATTGGGATTCAAGTCCAGGTACTGCAAAATGGAATTCAGGAACCACAGCATAGTTTCAAATGCTACACTAAATGTTTGTCACTTCCATGGAATATTTAAAGATCCTACGTGGGATTAGACCTCATTTTATTTATTTATTTATTTATTTTTTGCAACAAAATCAACTGATCTTTTAATACCCTTTTCCATGAACCTTTTAAAATACTTTGCATATATTTGTATATCCATTATCATACTTCTACCTGAGGGGGCATAAAAAGTTCATGGAGAAATAGAATTAAAACAATGTGAATTTTCCATGAACTTCTGTGAAAGCCCCTTGTATATGAATGAATTTAAAGATGAATGCAAATCTTATAAAATTATATATATACATTTTTGTATAAGTATATAATTATGTTTCAGCAAGTTTTATTATTGCTGTTAATAATTGAAATAATTTGGACTGTTTCTCAATATTTCATGGATTGTATATGTCTAAATAGCTAAAGACTCTTTTTTTAATCACCACTGCTTTTATTGTCCAAATGCTTTACCTGTGGTGCTTTGTTGGAAGTCTTTCATCTATATGTTGATAGAAAATTTCTCTGACTTTCCTTCCTAGCCAAATTCATATCAAAATACCAAAACTAGTACATAAGAATCTTTCTATTTTCTGCTTTCCAAATATGACTACCTAAACAGAGCTGGCTTTGTGTCAACTTTGTTGACTCTGATGACTGTCTTGCTTGGAATTTCGGTTTTGGTAACCTCTCCCTGTTAATATAAAACAGACCAGAATGTAGTTGATTGAGGTGAATTCTTCAGGGAACTGCTATCTATAAAGAATTTTCCACAGAGAATCATACAGCTTTCAAATATTTTGGATTTGGAATTTAATATATCTTAAATGACTTAAATGAAGAATTAACCAAACATGTGTATTGAGTAATAGTTACCAAGCACCTATATTGTACGTAGTCCAATACAAACAACAAATATCTGTTCAATACCTAGTGTTTTACATAAGTATCATCATACTTGTTATAATCCTATGAAATAGTTTGACCTCTTCTTTGATACGATCAAACTAAAGCAGAAAAAGATTAACTAGTAGACTTTGTACAGGTACTAATGTTAGAGTTAAGATTCAAATATTAGGTTTATCTATTCTAAAATCAATGAATTATTTTATACATGGTATTCTCAAGGCTAAAATATTCAGCATCTATCTTAACACAAAAACATATTCAATTAAATGATATAACAAAATATAAATTATATCACTTATAAAGTATAGATATGCAAAAAGATTAAATTCACGTGATTCACATGATGCAATGTGAATCTTTAGGAAAAGAGATGCATGTGGTTTGAAATGATTCAAAAGGAGATGGAAATTGAATTGGACCTGGAAATAAGGGTAATTAGAAAAGCAACTGAAATTAAAGATGACACAAATTGAGGAGAGAGACAAAAATCATAAGAAGAGACATGGTATAAAAGCAATGAGTAGGTTTTCTTTAAAGAAAGTGAGTAAGATATACTGGTATATTCATTAGCTTTTACTTACTATAATGAAATACCTAAGGCAAACCAGTTTATAAGGACAAAAGTTTATTGAACACACAGTTTTGGAAGTTCAAATTCAAGATTGGGCAGCCCTGGCATCTGCTGAGGGCAGTGGGTGGCTATGGCAAAGTGTATGCTGTGGAAGGATCCCATGGCGAACCAGAATGCAGAGAGAGAGAGGCTGGTCCACACTCAGCTTATATAACCAAGCATCTCATAGGAACTATCTGATGAGGGCATGTGCCCAATGACAAAAGGATCTCCCACTAAGTCCCACCTCCTAAACAGTATAATTGGATAATGTTCCACACTATTAATACCATTAATTTATTATTTTTTTTTATTTAAAGACTTCCATGACTTAAGGAGCCAGATCATGTTGAAACCATAGCTACCGATCAAGCAGAAAAAGTGTCAGAGTAAATGTTCAAAGGTTAAATTTTATTTCTTTGTGTAAAGCTTTTAATATCTAATAGTAACTTGGACACAACTTTATAGGAAAAAAATACCATTGAAGATTTGTAGGAAAAATGACATTATGAGAAAATGGCCATTAGATAAACATGCAAGACACCATGGAAGAGAAACAAACTGGAGTCAGGGCAAGTTAGGAAGCTAGCTTAGAGACTGTGTAAGTTGTTGTGGGTGTGGATATAATGGTGGCAGCAGGTAATGACAAAAGTTGTAGAAAATGCATGAAATGTTAAGGCAGGCACTTTAATTTTGATGACTATACACGGTCCATTCTTAAAGGTGTGGCATTAGCATACGTATTTTTACTAGCTTATGTTTTAATTTTTATTTGGCTGTTACCTATATTAAGTGCGTATTCATAAAACACATTGTTGTAATCTATTATGCTAAACAAGAGGTAATTACAGAATGAAACCTATTTTTAAGGCATTATAATAATTTATTTTACATGAAGTTTTAGCTGCTTTTGTTTTTACCTGTTTAGTGGGGGTGGAGGAACTAAAAGTAAAAGTTCTCTGTTAATATTAAATTTGATCAAAATGTGTGCAGCACCAGAATAAAAATAAACATTTAATGCACATATTATTTTTACTTTTCCACTGTCAGAGACATTTAATTTTCTAAAATATATCTTTTTTAAGACTACTAAAATGTCAACTAAATTAAGTTACAGCAGAATTTTTGGGTACAATAATACATAAGTTCCTTAACATTTATTTTACTGCCACAAGATAAATTAATTTCTAAATGTAGTGATAGTTCTCATTATCAAGATAATCCCCCATATATAACTGACTCTGTAAAGAGATGTTATTGCTGAATATATTGTTAAAGGCTTGTAATCTTTCTTCTGAAATGTGTTCTGTGCTGTTATTTATGAGTTTCTTATCATTGTGGCACTCACATTTTAAATAAGATTTGTAATTTAAACTTCTCTAATCTAAATTTGACTATGTGAAGTTGAAGCTATGTGACCAGAAACAGACAAGTGTCTGCTTCCTTGAAACTTCATCTAGAGTAATAATATGCATGTCAGTTAGGAGACTTAGCCAAATTTCTGGGTAATGTTAAGTCTCAATTTATATAGAGCTACTTCATTAGATAAGCAGACTTTTTAGAAGCCAGACCTCCCTAAACAGCATTAGTAATAAAGAAAAATGAGGGTGGGGAGGTGGATTAGAGGATTGTTGGTAGTAATTTCCCCTATGTTTTTGTTCTTTTTGTTGACGATAAAACTCTCTAGCATGTTTGTTTGTTGCTTAGAGAAGAGGGGTTTTTTTTTTGTTTGCTCGTTGTTTGTTTTTTTATGAAAGCCACTGAAAAAGATATTTCAGATTTTGAAATGGAAAAGAAAAGGAATTTAACAAATTGGGAGACTAGGGAAATTATTTAATCTAAAGCAGTAATAGTCTAAGCAAATAAGTCTGGAGCTTCAAAGACTCTTAACTCATCACTTTTTTTAAACTTTTATTTAATAAATATAAATTTCCAAAGTACAGCTTATGGATTACAGTGGCTTTTCCCCCCCACAACCACCCTCCCACCCATATCCCTCCCATCTCCCACTCCCTCTCCCATCCCATTCTTCATCAAGATTCATTTTCAATTATCTTTATATACAGAAGATCAACTTAGTATATACTAAGTAAAGATTTCAACAGTTTGCACCCACACAAAAACACAAAGTATAAAGTACTGTTTGAGTACTAGGTATGCCCTTAATTCAC
Organism: Oryctolagus cuniculus; assembly: GCF_051225735.1. NCBI lineage: Eukaryota > Metazoa > Chordata > Mammalia > Lagomorpha > Leporidae > Oryctolagus > Oryctolagus cuniculus. The sequence continues at coordinate 132,881,864 of NC_142872.1, read as the reverse complement.
ATAGTACAACACATTAAGGATAGAGATCCTACATGGGGAGCAGGTGCACAGTGTCTCCTGTTGTTGACTTAATAATTGAAACTCTTATTTATGACATCAGTAATCACCCAAGGCTCTTGTCATGGCTGCCAAGGCTATGGAAGCCTCTTGAGTTTGCCAGCTCTGATCTTAGACAAGGCCATAGTCAAAGTAGAAGTTTTCTTCTCTCTTCAGAGAAAGGTACCTCCTTCTTTGATGGCCCATTCTTTCCTCTGGGATCTCACTCTTGGAGATCTTTCATTTAGGTGTTTTTTGTTTTTTTTTTTGTTTGTTTGTTTGTTTTGCCAGAGTGTCTTGGCTTTCCATGCCTGAAATACTCTCATGGGCTTTTTAGCCAGATCTGAATGCCTTAAGGGCTAATTCTGAGGCCAGAGTGCTGTTTAGGACATCTGCCATACTATGTAACTCAGCTCTTACCTATTATTATTCTGCATAAGAGTGATCAATAATAATAATCATCATAAGATGATTTTGTTTTGCTGTTTTTTTTAATGATGTTGGGAATGCTTGGACAAAGAAGTTTAGTGTTGTAAGGAAGGGCTGGACAGGAAATGATGAAATAACTCACCAGTAACAATGTGGGGAGAGAAACATTTTGACTGGGGAGTGTGAGGAAGATGAGTCCTATGTGTAAGGCCAACAGAAAAACACTTACCTTCCAGAAATGCGATTTTCCTCTGAGTTGTTTCTCATCCTCCTTTCCAACAATGATTTCCAAAATGCAGCTTCCTCATGATATCATTTTCCCCCAATTTTACCTAGAATTTTTACAATGTGGATGCTTATCTTTATGATGCTCTGTTCTAAAATACAATCATTGCTGGCCCAGCCATTACAGTAGATAAAGCGAAATTTATTATAGCACATTGTACTATACCCTAATATATATTGTGAGATGTGGAGGGTGCATAATCTCAATTTCTCTGACAGGGGAACTCCCTTCTCCACAAGATTGATTCCATCAAGCACACACAAAAGGGTGTAGAGTCTTCTGGAGTATTTGGTTTGGAAATGGGTTCTGCTCCACTTCCTGCCTCCAAACACAGATCTAACTCTCAGACCAAAGTAGCAATTGTGACCCTTCACTGAGGGCAATGCCACTGAAAGTACAGAACCTTGATTACTGTGTCTTAAGGTACCAAAATATAAAGGCCACTAAAATCTGGGGATCTGATAACAAAATTATGTTTGATGATGAAAAAGATTTGTTCTCTAAACATTGCTTTGAAAGAACACTATGGTTGGTTGGTTGGTTGGTTGTTTTAAATTTAAGTTTACCATTTTCATTATTTGTGATGACACCAAGAATTTATGGTGCTTGTGTCATTTGCAACTTGGCTCATCCCTAAACCTCTTAAAAGCAGAGTGAGTATGCTATAAATACTGAGGGGGTGAGTGAGCCCAGCATCTACAAGCACAAACATCTTCCTGAGGTTTTTTGTTTGCATGTTGAAGTGAGTTTTTCCTGCATCTAGACACCGGAGTAAGTCCCTATGGAATAACAGAAATCCAATCTACGTATTGGGCTACATAAGACTGCAGCAGAATGAGCATATATCTAGTTATTTACATAAGAAAGACAGAAGAGGAATCAACACTGCATAATCTTGTTTTGTTTGAGACATCTTGATACAATTGTTAAATGTGGAGATCATTCATAAATCCATTAAATATGGTATATCATTCCAATTATTTTTTTGGCAAAAATTTAAAATACAGCTTGACAAAGCAATGCGTTTGCCAGAAAACTGATACACATGGGCCTTGATAGGAATTATATAATATCATAGTTTTAATGAGTTTGTAACCATTTTAAAATGTACTTCCTATGAATGAAGCTGAACCTTTTCATTTGATTATTGTTTCTAGCCCTACCCTATTTCCTGCTGGACTATTTTCATTTGTTGAACTCTTTATTTTGTAGAGTCATTAAGCCTTTGACTACAATGTCAATTTTAAAATGTTACTGAAAAATAAATAAAATTTTAAGTTAAAGAAAAAATTATTAATACCCAACTTGACTCTCGCTGGGATTAAACATGACAATAGGTCTGATCTGATTTCATCATCATTTAAAAAATCATCTATTATTTTTCACTTTATGTTTGTGTGGGAGCTAACTGTTGAAATCTTTACTTAATGTATGCTAAACTGATCTTCTGTATATAAAGAGAATCGAAAATGAATCCTCATGTGAATGGAAGGGGAGAGGGAGTGGGAAAGGGGAGGGATGTGGGTGGGAGAGATGTTATGGGGGGGAAGCCATTGTAATCCATAAGCCGTACTTTGGAAATTTATATTCATTAAGTAAAAGTTAAAAAAAAAGAAAAAATAAATATGGTATGACACGTGAGAATATTTTGGAGCTAAAAATCAAGTTCACAGAAGTTTTCATTAAGTTATCTTAATTCATCCAATAAATGTATATTACTTTCCCACATGTCAAAATGAGAAAAGCAGTGTACACAGATGAAACTCCATGAGTAATGATGAATCAGGCTTGCCTACTTGACATTTCACTATGCGCAGACAATGTATGTTCAGGTTCTGACATCTGTAATGAAGGTGTAATGTCTCACTTAAGGAACCACATGATAATTCTTAGTAATCACAAGGAAACAAGAAAATGCATGCTTTCATTATTCTCCTATATGTTTATTCATTCTATTTAAAAATGCCATTGATATGCTCAAATATATGTGTAATTCTGCAAGTTAGTGAGGACCATTCCTTTCCTTTAACTTCTTTCTAAAACTCACAAAGGACGTAAACCTTCACATAAATTTGCCTCCCATAGAGGGAAATCTCATTGCATTTTACAGAGGAAAAAAACACAACAACAACCACAATTGCAGGCTTCACAGCATCCTCAGAGCAGAGTTCTACAAAAATGCATTGGTGAAACCAGAGCAGTTAGAACAGCAAAATAGATTGTGATATGATTGTACTATAACTCAAAGCAAATAGATTCATAAATTCACAGTGATTCAGTGAACAAACAAACTGGGTAGAGGAGACAGCTCTGCCTTGACAGAAAACTTCTAGGTAATAATACATGTTAAGTGAATGAAAGCAGTAGAAACCACTTTGGGAACACTGCAGAAGCCACTTTTGGAACAGTGTTGCAAGCCTGATTTGCAAGAATCTTAAAGGAAAGAGAAAGTCTGCACAGCCTCAAAGAACCTCCCTTACATACTTGTTAATTTCTGTGGTCGTTTTTGCAGAGGAACATTTTATAACACGCAAGTTCTTTGATTCTCTTCTTGGGATGTGATGCTGAATCCTCCTCCCCTTGAGAGAGGGCTGCATTTAGTGCCTACTTCCAAAGAATAGAAGAAAGAAAGGGAAAAATAATCACTTTGCAACAGCATACTCTGGCTAGGGACCACCTAAATGAAGTGATCAAACCCTGCATCACTTGCAATGAAACACTGGTGATATGAACCTTTTCCATTGATGACAGAAACACATCGCCTTTGTGGATTCTTCCCCCAAATCCATTATTTAGTCTACTATAGGAAATATCACAGAAACCTAAGTTGAGGGACAGTCTGTAAAAACATACATAAACATGTCGTAAAACAGGGCAACATCATGACATACAAGCAAACACCTGAGTGATTATCAGATTGGAGGAGACTGGGACAAGACAAATAACTGCAATGTAATTTCTAAGTTGGACACTGGGATAGCAAAAGGAGAGTAGGAGAAAACTGGGAAGTTATAATTAAGTCTAGAGTTTGGTAAAAAGTATTACACCAATGTTAGTATCTTAGTGTTGACCATTTTACTATGTAAGACATAAATGCTGTCTTTTGGGGAATAAAAAAACTCTATACCATCCTTATAATTATTTTTAAGACTAGAATTATTTCAAAATAAGGGTTTCTTTTTAGTATTAGAAAGAATCTTGGTGAAAAATTGTTCAACACCCTGCTTTGTGGCAGATAATATGTCATTTATTAATAGAAAGCAAGCTTCATGAAGCCAGTGAGTTGATCTTTTATTTTTACTTTTATCATTTTAAAGAGAATATATTTCATGTATTTCATAGTACAACTCAAGGAAGATAACCATACTTTCCTCCCTCACTTCCTCAATCTCCCCTCCTTCTTTTTGTCCTTTTTTCCTTTAATTTCCCTTTAATTTTTGCAATAATATACTTTCAATTTACTTATTATTACAGTCTCAATACACACTAACGATAATGTTCAGCTGATCTTATAGCCCCAACATTTAGATACAATATAGGATGAGAAGGGGCTTTCCAAATTTGAACCAAAATAAAAAACATCATCTAACAAGTTTGGCTTATCCTAGTATTTTAAAAAGTACAAAGCAATGGCCTCCACAATGACAGCAACAACTCCTAAATATCAGGGGTGTTCTGATATGTTTTGTTAACATTATCGAAATCCCATCACCCATTTCTCATCTTCCTATTTTTGGGGTCCTGAGAAAAGGTTTACTGACAAGGCGTTACACCACACTTTCCTTCAAGGTGCTTCAATAAGAAAATAGCCATCACCTTCCAAGGACCTAATGAACAGCTACAAGGGCACGGGGCAATAGGCAGCCAGACAGACAGTGGGTATGCAAAGTGATCTGGAACTCATTCCCGATCACCAGGAACTTGTTAAATGATGGAGGCTGTGACGGATGGGGGGTTGGCGTTAACACTCTGCAGGAAGCTGACAGGGCACAGGTTACACTCTCCTTTATCTTCAAACAGATTTTAAGAAAAGAGAGAATAGGAAGGAGACTGCAAACACCTCTGGTGAGAATTCTTCAAATGTGAGTTTCACCCTGCTGTCAGAAAACTTCATTCCTGACACATTCCTCTATCAAAACAGAATCATCTTTGGAGTATACAAATGACAGGATATGGCTTCTCAGTCGTGGAGAGGGAAACTACTGATGAAGGGATTCAACCACTGAGATCTGACACAAGAAGCCAAAAAAAAAAAAAAAAACATTCTGTATTCAAAATATACTACTTTGGGGCCAGGACACAAACTGTGTCTGCTTAGCAATTGAATTGGCCAGAAATAAATAACATTTTCTCTTCTGCTCCTTACCTCTTTGTAGTATATGTAATTCTTGCTGAAAACCAAAGAGAACATACCATATGGATTCTTTTTTTCTGCTAATCCCATAAAATTACAAATAAAACTTTCACAGAATCCCATCTGCTTGAGCATTACCCTGGAGAAAAGTCTTTGCAAACTCGCATGATGACATACAGTTTAAGGTCCAGCTTGTCTTTCGCACTTGGCACTCACGTTGTCTTCAAGAGGGCTTGGAGAGCATCAGCAATAAATGCCAGATGAAGAAAATGGAGTCCCTGGATACAGAAAGGCTTTTGCTTGATGGTACTGATAGTGTTATCAAAATTGAAGTCTACCATTATTAATTTGTTCAGAAGAAACATGGTAAGATTGTTAATGCACTTTTTGTTAAGAAACAAATAGTATGACTGAAGGGGCAGTGTGGTGTCTAGGAGGTGAGCTTTGCTTTCTTTCTTTTTTTTTTTTTTTCTTTTTGACAGAGAGAGAGACAGAGAGAAAGGTCTTCCTTTTCCATTGGTTCACCCCCAATGACCACTGTGGCTGGCGCACCACGCCAATCCAAAGCCAGGAGCCAGGTGCTTCTCCTGGTCTCCCATATGGGTGCAGGGCCCAAAGACTTGGGCCATTGTCCACTGCCTTTCCGGACCACAGCAGAGAGCTGGACTGGAAGAGGAGCAATGGGGACTAGAACCTGGGGTGCCGGTGCCGCAGGCGGAAGATTAGCCTATTGAGCTGCGGTGCCGGCCAGAGCTTTGCTTTCAATCTGGAGCTCCTTGAAAGGGGACAAGTTGGGCATCTACTGATGGGTAGGATATGATCCTGGTGCATGCTGTGTCTTTCCTCTATTTCCGTGTCTGCTTTCAGAGAGTAAGATTGTACCTAAGACCATTGAAAACAATGATATCTTTCCACCTCCCTAATATGACCAGCCCAGCCAGGCCAACGTTTTTCTCTTTATTCCCATTCTTGCTTCTATCTCTACAGTGGTGTGTGGTAGACCAGCTTTCTAACAACAAACTCCAAACAACAAAACATGGATCTGTGGTGTTTGCCAATTTCCAATACATAAATACTCCCACCATCACCAATCTCAAGCTACCAATGGTTTTATACATAGTGCACAAAATTTTTGAATTCTTCATAATTGTCTCACTTGTGCCAGCCTGAGCTGACACAAGCACCCTGCTAACTCAGTGCACTAATGCAACATGACATCTGTAACCTCTTTACTAAAAAACCTTTAGTAGCTCCCATTTCTCTTAGCACTTAAATGCTACATCCCTCATTAAATTTACAAGACTCTACAATCTGGCCTATATCCATCCCTGGTACTTCATTGATATCATCTTTCAATCACACACCAGCCATAGTGTTGTGTAGGTTTTTTTAAGAGATTCATTTTTAAAAAATTTATTTGAAAGGCAGAGTTACAGACACACACACACACACGCACGCAAAGATCTTCCATCCCCTGGCCCACTCTCCAAATGACTGCAATGGCCAGGGCTAGGCTAAGACAAATCTAAGAGCCCAGAGCTTCTTCTGGTCTCTTACATGGATGCAGGGGCCCAAGAACTTGGGCCATCTTTTGATGCTTTCCTAGGCACATCACCGAGAACTCGGATCAGAAGTGAAGCAGCTAGGCATTGAACCAGTGCCCATGTGGGATGCTAGCACTGCAGAGAACAGCTTAACTCACTACACCACAATGCTGGTCCCAATGTTGACTATTTTATAATTATTTTAATTTATCATGTTACCTCTGGTGACTGGGCCATCAAATATTCGGTTCCCTGTTTTCTTCATTTTGAAATATTCTCCTTCATGTCTAAGCTTTAACATTCATTAACCTAAGTCCATGTTTCCAACAAACATTTCTACATCATTCCTTACCTGAAATCTGCTTGTAATCTAATTACCTCCTACCTTCAAAATCATGAACTTGCAAGTCAGGAGCCATGTTTATGAGAATATCACTTTATTTTCAGAGGATAGCAAAAGTGCCTAGGGTCCTAGTAGGCTCTGACTTTCTTAGTGAATAATAAGGAACTGGTGAATTTCATCTCACAGGCTCCATTCCTTAAGTACAGGTGCATATTTTTAAATAAAAGAGATTCATAGCCACATTCAGAGTTATAATACTTGTCATTTAGAATCAAGGAAATTCCAAAAGAGAAAGTTTTCCAAGTTCCTAAAAGAAAAATATCATTGAAAAACTAATATATTCTGAAAACTGAGGTCTTAGGAAGTCAAAAGTCATGTAGCTTATGATGATACTGGGGAAATGCCACCATTAAAGAGGCTCTCTGAGTATAAAACAGGAACACATTCTTTCCTACTCTGGGCACACACTTTTGAATCTTGGTTCAGAGCCTGGAACTCGAAGATGAATTTTTATAAACTTGTCAGGACTTATATACAGGACATCCCTGCATTTGGAAATAAGTCAGACTAGATGATCTTCAAGTTTGTTTTCAAATCGAGTATATAAGATTCCATAGAACAGTGCTGGGTGGTAGCAGAGTTATGCAGTTCTCTACTTCTGCCTCCTTTTAGCCTATAGTACTGTCAGCATCCTTAGGAGTTAGGAGAAATTATCCCTGCAAATGGGGACTCACTTTCACCAAACAATACCTGCAAGAAGAAATAGGGTAGCATGATAAAAATAAAATTGTGCTATATAAACTTTCAACCTCTTATTTAATATTAGAGTTAGAAAAAAATAATCCTCAGAGTTTTGAAGAGCTGAAAGTGTATGTAAAAGCAAAACAAAATGCATGAGACATTATGTATGTGTATTATTAAACTGTATAGATAACTCAATATGGTTTTCCAAATAAATCAATGAAAAATGCTGGAACAATTTATAAAGAATGCCTTGTAAATGTTCACATGTATTTTTTGAAAGCACAAAGGAAACTAGGATCCCAGAAATGAGAAACAGCCCTGCATTGTTTTGGGATATAAATTCAAAATACCCTCTATTAGGAGCCTAAAATTAGCTCTGTAGGTGGTGTTGGTGTTCATCTGAATATGACAAAGTCTGCACCAACAGGATATTCAAAGTATGAAAGACGAGACCGAATGTAAATATATGTAATTCTGCATGATGGGTACTGACATATAGGTCTGCAAAAAATGATTGTTTGGGACAGGGACAGGATTTTTTGATGCCATGTGTTTCCTTTTCTAGTTTTTTAAAAAGTCACAGACTGTTTTCAAATAGATAATAATTTATATAACACATTTCCCTCTTGAATGCTAACATACCAGAAACACTACTAGATTCAATATGCACCATGATTTTAAATTATATTACATATTCAAAAAAGTTTAAAGGTGAAAAAATATATATGTAGAAGTATGGAAATAAGAGGTAGCCAAACTATTCATGAGAAAGTATTGTATTGCAGATATATTTGACAAATGATGTGTTTAGAAAGGAACATTTTCTTCCAGTGTGTGGGTTCTGGCTGGGTGAAGTTTGGGATGAGATAGGAGAATGGTAAGAGCATTGTATAACTTAAGGAGATATTGAAGTTTTTAGAGCTTTCAGCACAAATGCACAAGTTAAAGAAACAAAAGTGAAAAGGGCACAGAAGATAGAAAGAAAGGAAAAACTTTTGGGAACATATATTAATGTGAATTATTTGCCACATCCAAGCAAATCAACACATCTATCACACCATTTAATTACCTTTTTTCTTCATGCTTTGGTGATGAGAATGCACAAGATTTGCCCTCATAGCAAACTTAGTATAACAATAACCACATTGTTGTACATTAGATCTCTTCAAATATATACATTTCGAATTGTCAACTACATCTCAGCAAAGTTGGGGAAATTTTGAAACTTAAAATTCTGTGAGCCTCATCTTTGCATTCACAAGAATCCAGGAATTTCTACCTTGAACTTCAGTAAAAAGTGAGGGATTTTCCTGAAATGTGAGATACAGACTGGGCTAAGCTCATGGGTGTACCATCTGTAAGATATACATTTAACACTCTGCTGTTGTCATCCTGACATTTTTAAATTATCATCGAAGGTGTATTTTGTAGTTGAAGTCCAATGGGCAGTGGATCATGTTTGTGAGACGAGATACATGGGCTATGCATAGCTTCCATTTGGCTCTTATTTGCAAATAGTGGTGTCAGTGTTCCACGAGCACAGAAATCTCATGGACCTATTATGCACAGGAGTTAAGCAAGACTCAAAGTGTGAACAATTTCAGCCTGTTGGCCACTCATAGCCCCCAGAAACCACACTTGTCTATTCCTACCTGAACTCTCTTCAAATGCATAAAAAAAGGTTATGATACCCAAGAAACATGAATGTCCACGAAATCCTATCAGCTCTTTCCTCACTGGCATTGCTTCTTTCTCTGCATTAGCCAGCCTGTATGCTAAACATGTTGACATCAAAGTAAAGGGGGAAATTAGGCAATATATAGTTCCTTTTTCTTTCATTTCCTTATCGTCAGTAAGGCTAAGTGTGGAGAGTGTCGGTAGAATGCACACAAATCAAGAAATGAAATAAAAATAATTGAGCTAGTTTTGTGACTCATTTCCACAATTCTAGAAAAAATCAAGTAAGTATACGTGTATGAGTGGCAAAGCAACTTCAGAATTCTATGTATGAGTTAAACACTCATATTTATATTTGCAATCAGAACTGGCATATAATTGAGTATTTTAAAGATGAACCGTAAAATTCATTCAAATAATTTAAAATCTTGATTTGTTACTTAGAACACCAGCAAATAACAAATTACCGTATAGAGTGAGACAGAAATTGTAAAGGTGAGGCACTCTGAGATAGGATGCAGTCATCCCAGTTGGTGACCCAACTGCTTCACCAAACACGCACCTCTGTTCAGATATTTTATTATATTAACAGCATGTTCCCTGCATTTTTTGAATAAGTGGCCACATAATGACATTTGTAACTAGGTTCCAAATTTTTGTAGCTGGCTGTTTGTGTGTGCATGTGTTTATGAGTAAGGGAGATGAAGGGAGGGGGACAGAGAGAATTTAGAGAAGGGGGAACTCATATTCTGTTGGTGGGAAGGAAATTGTATATTCATTGTGAAAAACATTATGAGTTTACTCAAAAAATTAAAAATACAAGTATCAGCTGATCCAACAATCCCATTTACTTTGAGCATATCCAATACATTAGAAATTACTATGTTACAGAGGTAGGTAGCATTTGCATGTTCAAGGCAGCACTGTCCACAATTGCCAATGCATAGAATCAACCTAACTGTTCATCAAAAATACATAAGTCAAGAAACTATGATATATTTGCACAATGAAATATAATTCAACCATGAAAAAAAGAATGAAATCCTGTCATTTGCAGCAATATAGATAAGTGAAATTAGCCAGGCACAGTAAGACAAATACAGGATGATCTTACTCATGTAGATATCACATGTTCTTTATGGGTAGGATTCTTTTGAGATCCATTCAGATCACTGTCACCCTTTTGCTCAAACTCCTTAAATATCTTCCTTTTCTTGCAAAATAAAAGTCCATTCCTTGAAGCAGCCCCCAGGTTCTATGAGATCTGGCCTCTGCTGCTTCCCTGAGTGCTTCTCCTATTACTTTTCCCATCTTCACTCATGACCATCCATGTTGACTTCCTGGCTGTTTTCACTGCACATGAGTCACATGTGGCATTTTCACAGTTGTTCTTCTCGCATCCCTGAATTCCCTTCCTCTTATATTCCATGATGCATGGCTCCCTAACCTCTGCCGGCTGAGGCTTTTCCCCTTTTACAGTACAATCCCCCTTCTCCTAAAGCATCCCCTTTTCTCTCATCCACGCAGTGGATTCCCCTCTGACACTAAACACCACGCAGCCCACGCACATATTTAATTTTTTATTTTTGATGGTCTCTCCTTAGAATGTAAGACCCATGATGACTGGGACATATTTCTGTTTTTTAAAATGCTGTGTATCGGCTGGTGCTGCGGCTCACTAGGCTAATCCTCCGCCTTGCGGCGCCGGCACACCGGGTTCTAGTCCAAGTCAGGGCGCCGGATTCTGTCCCGGTTGCCCCTCTTCCAGGCCAGCTCTCTGCTGTGGCCAGGGAGTGCAGTGGAGGATGGCCCAAGTACTTGGGCCCTGCACCCCATGGGAGACCAGGAGAAGCACCTGGCTCCTGCCATCGGATCAGTGCGGTGCGCCGGCCGCAGTGCACCAGCCGCGGCGGCCATTGGAGGGTGAACCAACGGCAAAGGAAGACCTTTCTCTCTGTCTCTCTCTCTCTCACTGTCCACTCTGCCTGTCAAAAAAAAAATAAAAATAAATAAAAAATAAATGGTTAAAATGCTGTATATCCAGTGTTTGGAATAGTAATTAACAAATAAAAGGAACTCAATTATTATCTGTTGCAAAGACAATTTACTAGGATGCTTGAAGGTAACAGTGAGTCCCTAAGAAAACTGAATTACTTGCTGGGCCTTTTTTTATGCTTAGGGGAAAGTTTCGTCTAGTATGTCACCATGTGACATTTTTCTTAATTCCTTTTGTAATAAATTTTACTCGCTTTAATGTTCACTTCAGATGTACTAACCTCCTTGTCACCATTGAGTGGTGAGGTGTAGAGTACCATGGTGCAGATACTTCAGAGCTTCTAGAGCAGCTGTCAGGGGCTTGTAATCCAGCAGCTTACTGGAGCACTTGCCCTGATTAACACCTCTGAATATTCTCAGTGTGTCTCTGGTTTTGTTTTTGGTGCTGGTGTTGACTTTTTGGGGATTCTTAAGCCAAGTGGCCTCTTGTGCCCCAGAGGTGTGTCTGAGCATTAAAATTAGTGACCCAGCTCCAATATTAATATGCTCACTTTAATGTAAGCAATTCTGATCCCACTTTATAAACCTCAGTAGAGCTATTAATAAATTACTTAAAATTGAAAAATATTAAATACTTTCATACATCCTTTCCAACTTAGTTACCTTTAGAAAATTATAAATGTTTAAAAAGGTGGATTCAGAGTTTTTTTTTTTTACCTTGTTATTCAAAGTAACTACTTCTAAAAGCCAAAGTGTATATTTTCAGAATTCTTCTCATTGCAAATTAGCAGAAACCCATCTCAAAAGTGATGAAAAATGAAGCCAAGAAATCTAGGGATGAAGGTGGCTACTAGTCAAGGATAATATAGGATTCTCTTTCTGCTTTCATGCCATCCTTTTTTAGCCATTTCTCCTCTGTGTGTAGGCTAGATAGCTAACAAACCTCTGTCCTATAGCCATTAACTTATCAAGCCCAATGGAAAAAGATAATGTCATCTACATATATGGCAAAAGCTAGGAAAAAATATTCTTACTAATATTATATGCTATATGTCCATCTCTTAGCCAACCTCTAGCTAATGAGAGAGGTTTATGGCAATCCTTATAACAGACATTAAAGTGAGTAGGGTTATCTCAACCACAGAACCTTAGGAAAGATAGTTTCTTATACTGGAAAAAATGTGCCATAACAATCAATGTAAGCAATCATAAAGTATGCAGTGGAGTACTTAACAATATCTATTCATAGTTTAGTTTTATGATTAGTATCTCTACAAGGGAGAGAATTCCAGAAGAAAAGAGGCATGATATGGTGCGCAAATGCATACTCTGCATTCTGTTTGCACAAGATGATGCTTACTAGGTTGAGTGCACTACACTTGTTTGCTTGCTAGTCTTTGAAGCACCCCTGTGAGGTAGATGTTACATGTCGTTTCTCATTTTATGGTTAAGAAAGTAAATTGCCCAAGGTCATGTGTGTAGTCACACAAGAACCAATTTTGAACCCAGATCCAATTCTTTTTTTTTTTTTCTTTTTTGACAGGCAGAGTTAGACAGTGAGAGAGAGAGACAGAGAGAAAGGTCTTCCTTCTGTTGGTTCACCCCTGCAAATGGCCGCTATGGCCAGTGCACTGCACTGATCCGAAGCCAGGTGCCTCCTCCTGGACTCCCATGCGGTGCAGGGCCCATAGCAGAGAGGTTCCTGACAAAAATAGATATTTCCACTTCGTTTTCTTTCTTCTTCATTTACTCTACAATAAAGGGCAGGAGAAAATGTTACTTGGAAGAGGTCGACTTTGGGAAAGTGATTCATTCCTAGAATGTGTAGCCTGGGTCCTATTCGAGGTGGGAGGCAATTAGCAGTGAAAGCACTGAGAGAGATAGGAAAGGCCTTCAAAGGGCATCTCATGATAGAGCTTCCTTTTCTACCATGGTCATCATTTTGAAAGTATGGGGCTTTAGTACATTTTCTGTTTCTATATGTAACTGACAAATTTATGATTTGTCACAGACTTCATTTTAATTAGTAGCTGTAGAAAGTCAGACTGTTTTTCACTTTTGTAACTACTGTTATTGAAATTTTACTCTGGGCTAAGCATAAAAATAGACACCTAAGAACATAAAATGCCTAATAAAACAGTAAATATTTAAACCAGTGCTAAAGGTAAATAAAGGAAAGTATGAAAGGAAAGACCAAAATTTAGCTAAATCAAATTCTCACACAGGCCACTTTATATATTTTGACAGTTCTCATCCTCCTAAATCTAAAGAAAGAACATGCTATAGCCAAGTTCAGCCCTAGTTCTGCCCCTTACAAAATTACAGGACACGACGAACAGTGTTGTTTCTGTCCAGCTGAAAACTTCCCACGATTATGTTCCTGACATTTTACTCTATGAAAAGAAAAACCTAATTTCTCTACAGAAAAGTCGGATTTCAAAATTAAACCTGGAAAAGGGTCCTTCAAAATACACAGTCTCTCAGTTGTTTGGAATGGCATTCCAGGACGTTTAGTTCGAGCCATTAAAGAGCAAAGGTTTTCAGTTTTAGTTTTTCATAAAAAAAAAAAAAAAAAGTATATATAAGATCCAAGAATCCCACAGGGAACCTGATGGAGTTGTTCAATCCAGAATAGACATCATTAGTATCCACAAATATTTATTCACAGAAACCTGCGGAGTTATTCGGTTCCTACAGGAATAAGCCTTAAATCTTAGAATGGCATGCTTAGACTTCTATTTTCAGGTTCCTGTTTACCTTACATCGTGTCCGAGTAACTTCTTCCCCCCTCCTTGAGCAAGAAGTCTACTGGTGAAAGTCTGCTCGCTGTTTTCAAATGATGTTTTTCCCTCTGTACTTTTATATACACAAAACCCTTTGGGTAAATTATAATTTTCACAATTTTAGAACTTAACACTTCTAATAACAAATATTTGAAAATTTAACTAAAATGAAATTAGAGAAAATTCTAGTAGTACATCTTTCAAAATTTAACTCCATTGAAATTATAGGTACCTTTACAAAGGGAAAAATTTAATCCAAGTAGCTGTTCCCTTGAAGTTTTTTTTTTTTTCCATACTTTGATTCCATATCTTTATTACATTAATTCATATCAAATCATATTTATCATACTTAACATTAAAATTTACTTTATTTACTTGACGTAGGATCATTAGACTGCAAATTTCTCAAGAACCCTGTTTTATTCATCTTTATGCTCTCCACTCCTAAAGAGACTTTTATATGAAAATGAGTGTTCAATTCATAGTTGGCTAAATAATCAATTATTTTATTGACTATATATTATATGTAACACATTAGTGTACTCACTCAAAGTAAAAACTGACAAAAATAATTCTACTGATCCCAGTTTTCAATCTATTTATAAATAGAAGACACAGAAAATGCTAATGTTAATAATGACAAAATAATAAAAATATTTAAATAACAGATACCATGTGCTGGGGTCCACTGTACATGATTTATATGTAAAGTTATCCTCAGCGTCTGTGGGGGATCAGTTCCAGGATCCGCACTGGGTACCAAAATCTGCAGATGCTCAATCCCTTATATAAAACAGCATAGTACTTACATACGATCATAACTATACTTATCATCCTGTACATTTTAAATTGTCTCTAGATTACTTTATACCTAATGCAGTATAATATAAATATTTTCTATCCAATATTGTTTACAGAGTAATGACAAGAAAAAATGTCTATTCATGTTCAGAAAGGATGTTTGTATGGTTTTTCTCACTGATCAAGTAAAAGGAAAAAAAATCAATTTTTTTTTATCTGATGTATGTAAGTATACGTAAGATTCAAGATTATCCCCAGGTAAAAACGGATAAGTAGAATGTATCTTGTAAGATCACATAGCTCTCTTCCTTTTTCTGTGCCCCATAATGCCAGCAATATAAACCTTCTCCACCAAGCCACTATCAATGAAACATATAAGTAAGCCAACCCTATTTGAACTAGATAGGCACTGCTCCTTGCCTTCATTAACTAGCTCTAGAATTTTCACTGCCTCCTCCTCTTGCCCTGCTCAGCACTATTTTCATATCTGTAGTTAGTCAGCTCTATTTCTTGTCTGCTAGCCCTCACTCAACCTTGAATCTATTCTAAGCACAAGCTTCCTTCAGCATGCACTATTTTGGTTTTGTTTCCTAAACCACTGAAGAAAAAACTTCTACCTTGGCCCCAGGGCATCCTGCTGGACCCATGCAGATCACCAGTATTCAGGTGAAAGTCAGATGTTTACAGTGATATGATACCTTCCAGGGTACAGGTATCATATTTTGACTTTTCCCTCTGTACCATCCTACTTCCACTCCTGTCTTTTCACTAATAGCTAATTGCTATCCCTAATAGCAACTTACATCCCAAACTCCATCTAAGAATCTACTTCCAAAAATCCTAACCTGGACCACACCATAGTTTTGTAGTTCTAGTAGACAGTGTATTTCTCTAGTTAACTCACTAACTAGGTTTTATAGAGCTTGAGGACAAAGAAAATCTTATTTATTTCTGTATCTCCAGCTCCTAGCAAGTAGTGATTAAATAGACAACACCCACTTAGGATCCACTCATTGAATAAATGAAAAATCACATGATCTTTAGGGGAAGAATAAAATTGTTTAAATGTATTTAGGAAAATTTAACCATCCAAAAAATAACTGTTAAGCTTCCTGCTATTTTTAAATGATTCCCATGAGTGAGATAGCCATGTAACATTTACAAGAAGTAATTTTTATCAGTAAACTCAGCACAACCCTGGAGAGAATCCTCTTAACCACCCAACAACTGCAGCAACTTTTTTTCTCCCAAGCTTACTACATATGCTTAGAGAAATCAAATAATGAGCAATGTATGTACGACATCTGGTGGCTCCCAGATTATGTTACAGCGACCTTGCCTGGAGTCTTGAGCGACATGGTTGGTTGTCATGTTAGCTTGAATATTTTCTTAAATCAAAATCCTACACAAGACTAACACAGGTGGGTCAGTCATTGCTGGGAGGAGGGGAGCTATTAAAATTTCCAAAATTCTGGTTTTGATGAATGTAATAGCTCCATTCTTTAAATCTCTTGATCTATACTGTCTTTAAAATTAATAATCATTCATCCAATTAAGTGTTCTTGGACTGGGCCACTGGCCAATTCTATGTCGTGGAAAGTGATAAGACCTATTAGCTATAAGCTTTAAATTAACCAGCATCAGACTTAAGGGAAGTATGTTGCCCAAATAAGCCACATCTCTTCTAATTCCATACAATTATTACTGATACCATAAAATATCTTCATTGCATTGCTGCTGTTATGGTCTGAAGAACAGAGTTACATGCTATAATTATTCAGTTAAGATTATAAAGCTTTTTATAACACTTTTTCAAAAACTGATAAGTTAAATTTACATTTTTTTAGAAATCAATGAAAACACACTATGATCTAATATAAATGGATATAAACATAAATGTGTAGAGATACGAAGAGTAGACTAAAAAAATACTGATTTTATATGCTACTGCTGATATTAGCACAGTAACACACTCTGGTGACCAACATTTTGACTTGATTTAAAAAGACTCTGAGAAAAGGAAAATCAAGATGCTTTGCTATTTAACAGGTAGCAGGTCTAAAGATGAAAGTACCTTTATGTATACTATATTTGGATATCGACTATCCTAACCCTAATTTTGCGTATATTCTTGTAACATTTATAAGAATTAAAAACAAAAAGAGTTGAAAAACAAATGAAGCTGTAGATCATATATCAGGGAAACTAGAAGAAAATAATTTCTCAATATAGGAAACATTTGCTAAGTGTTTTGGAGTTTCTTTAGGATATCAAAAAGAAATCCACTAAAGCTAGGTTAATGTTTGGTGCAGTTCACATAGATTTGAGTACAGACTACTGTGTAATAGGCTGAACTTGGACCTTTCTTTGAACTACAAATCCTCAAAAACAAGAACTGATGAAAAGGGTCAACAAAGTTAAATCACCATGGAAATCCAGGCAGTTTTACACTCTTCACTTTCAAAGTTGACAAGTGTCATTGGGTTGAGGTCAACATTGGTATTCAAATAAGAATGTATCTGCATTCTTTTTTACTAAAGCCTAATAAATATTTTTAGAATGTTATTAATGAAAACATCAACAAATCCTCAATCTTTCGATTTTTTTTCTACTGTTAATGAACATGGGAAAATTTTTTTCCAGAATGATATTGGGGGAAAAAAAACTTTATTACTTTCCATCCAGAGCACATGAATTATTTAAATGAGAATTTCCAAAATTTATTGAACATGGTTAAGAGAAAAGCCAGGAGATTTTCTGGATCAAGTTACCTCACAGTTTATTTTATTCCACTTGATTTACAATGACTTGTGTATAATTTCATGGCTACAGAGTTCACCACAAAAATAAGATTAGCCAAGAAGGACATGAGACAACATCTGTACTTATTGCTTGTTGAGGAATATGCTATGAATTCATAGATTAGTAAACTCATTCGGATATGAGTCTACGCATGCTGTTTTCTAATTCCCTTTTTACTTATTATGCTAATAATATTCCATGACATCATATTATGTTTATTTATTTATAATGTTTATGGAAATTTGAACTTAAACTCCTTTTTAAAAGTTACCCTCATTACTCCCTATTACGGATTAACATCTATAGAATGGAAGTAAGTTGAATTTGTATTTCTTAAGTGCCAGAATTGTTATGTTTTTTGTAAAATTAAAGTATAGAATTTTAAAGAAAGCCAATTAATGATCTTATGATAATCAAAACATAAATCTACTTTAGAAATTCTAAAAATTTAGAAATGAAATATATATGGACAATTATTTTTCTCTTTTTCTGTCTCATTTATTTTTAAATAAATGTATATTTTTAAGGTATACAACATGGTGTTACAATATATACATGTAAGTATAGTGAAATAATTACTATAATTAAAATTATCATGTCCCACGTCTTCTGTACTTACCTTAATATGTGTATGTTAAGACCACCTAAATCTAACAAACTTTCAGTGTCCACTACAGTATAATTAACTACAGTCTTCATAATGTATACTATATCTCTATTGTAACTCATACTAAATAACCATACCTTTGTGCTCTTTCACTAATATTTCTGTTGCTCAGCTCTCACCGCTAGTAACCATTATTCTATGCTGCTCCTACGTATAATTTTAAAGATTGAATATTTATAAATAAGATATTTTTGCTTTCTGTGTCTGATTTATTTCACTTAAATATGACAATTCTCATAAGGTATTTAACACTTTGATCTATAATTGGCACATGATACTTACTAGCTATTCTCATTATGAAAATGGTTTGTAATAGGATCAAGTATTGAAAACAAGCAAAAAAAGGGAATAAGAAGACTTTAAAATTGTTCATATGAGGTTGATCAAGATGAAATTTGATAGGTTAAAAGTTTTTTTTAGAATTAGAGCAAAAAGTGTTGGTTAGTGGATTAAATGAACATATATAAATCCTTACTGTAGTACTTGGCAAATAAAATACTAATGCTATTAATATTGTTACCAATAGTAATGTCTGAATTATATGTGACTAAAGCTAGAACAAAAGTACTAAAGATTTGGGCTTGAAGAAAACAAGTAAAGTACTTGTTAAGGGAAGCGTCATCTCCCTTTTCTGGTATTTTGATATGGACTTAGGAAAAATGTTTATCATCGGCATTAGAGGCTTGCAGAGAAATGTTCAGATTTAAGCTATTTTATCAAAGCAGAGATCAGATTATTTGAAAGACTTAATGATTGGAGTTCACAATGAGGTATGAATTCCTAGAGATTTGTAGCAAATGGAGTAATGTTGTCATAATCAAGAGTACAAGAATACAACACTAATAAGCAATGAAAAATAAGATGGAGAGGTTTCAGCAGAGAAAATGAGAAGATTTTACACAACCAAATCATCACAAATGTCCTAAATTCAATGAAAATCATATTGGTTCTTCAGGTCTTAGGGTGACCGTGAGTATGCAGGAAAGAACCAAGAGGGACAGATGCAAATGATGGATTAATGTCACAGAGACAATTCTATATTCCATGTTCATGTCCACCTCTCCTCACAGCTAGATTCAATTTCCATCAGGTGTTGCCCTTAGGTGGGTGGAATGAGTCTACATTACACCCAATGAATTGTAACAGGTGTGTGGTGCCTCATCCTAGCACTGGCTCCCTTTTGAAAAATAAAGCTTGTAACACTTCATCCTTCTTTTTCCCTGCTTTGCTAGCTGTATCTGGGTGTCTGGAAAGGTAATGGAATCATTAGATGGGAGGGGTATGAGTAATACAATGATAGTGTGGGGCAGACATACCCATACTGCAACTTTCATTTGTCTGTGGCACATTAAATAAGTGTCACCATCTACATTCAGATTTGATCATTTACAGTAAGCATATCCTGAAGAGCAGTGTGAGTTAATCCTTGGGTGTGGCAGAATGTGAGTAATTGATCATCTCTACCTAAATTTCTACTGGCTAGTGGGAATGAAATCATGATTTTAATACATTCAAGAGTTAAGAGAGAATGCAGAGGTATAATTGTTTGGGGAGTATCCCTGTGAAAGCAGAAAAATGTGTACATATAAATTTGTCAGTAGCTGATTGATTTGTATTTTGGGGGTATGATAGGCAGAATATTGTTCTCCAAAAAGGATCATGTCTTAATCCCGAAACCTCTGAATATGTTTAAGTTACACAGCAAGGGGGCAACAAACTTATTCACAGGTGAAATAGGGCTGCTGCTAATGAGCTAGCCATAAGAGATTTTTGAGGTGGGCCCAATGTACCACAACAATATTTAAAAGGAGAAGAAGAAAGCAAAAGAATCAGAAGCAGAGAGGTGGTGCAGTGAGAGACTCAGCTGGAATCAGTGTGTGGAAAAACAAGAACTGTGTTCTCCCCTGGAACCTCCAGAGGGAATGCAGCTCTACTGACATCCTGGTTTTAGCTGAGTGTGAACCACGGTTGGACTTCCGACCTCCAGAAACGTAAGGTAATCAATTTATGTTGGTTTAAGCCACTACACTTGGGATAATATATTGCAGGAGCCATAGAAACCTAATACAGGGGAGGAAGCTCATTTTAACAAAAACAACTGAAAATGGCATGTCTAGGAATGCACTTTATAAGGAAGATGCTGCTAATACATGGGGCAAATCATGAAACTGTAAGTTTACTGAAAACTAGAAAAGGAAATCTAAATGGAGAAGTACAATGTGCTGCCAAATAATAGGCTCAATACCACAGTGTCCAATGTTACCAAACTTATTTACAGATCTAGTATTGGAGCACTCATCTTGTGCTTTCTATATTATCAAGAATAAATCAAGCTTGAACCATATTTTTAAGTTATTTTGTTTCTGAAAGGTAAGTGAAGCTAGAAACATTGCAAATTTGGATATCCTCTCTCATCGCAACTTCTCTCTTGATGTTAATCTTATTACTTTCTAATTCAGACTAGTTTGTTCACACCATCTAAAGGAGCAGGGCACGGGGCACAGCTACCCTGAAATGCGCAGTTAATAAACTGAGTGGCCGAGGCTCTTCCTGAACTAGTATGCGCGGTAAAAGGAGTGGGTATTCTAACTGACCCGGTCTGTGACACTTGCCTATTCTGTAGTCAGAAGAGGTGAACTTGTTACTAAGAGAAAGACAGAAAAAGCAGAACAGATTACTCAACACAATAACTTCTCAGAATCTATTACAGGGAACTAGAGATGCAGAAAAAAATATACTCTCCATACAAATGTGTTTAACCATTGTAGTGCATACATAAAAGGTAAGGAAGCACTCTAAATATCCAGTAAGAAATAGTAAATTAAGTCATGCTGTATCCATAGAATGAAATACTTTGCAGTCATTACAAATATTTCCCATGAGTTTTCACAACTGATTGGCAGAATTCAAAATCCAAATACTCACAATATTAAGTTAGAAAACTGAAATACAAAAGAATATGCAACATGGCCTAATGTTACAAAAGGGATACACTTATTTAATTCATCAAAATATTAACAGTATAACCTAGATAACAAAATTAAATTTTTTTCTTTTCAGTGTTTTCCAATAAATAAGTGATTATAGTTTTGTAAACTATATAAATATTCAACTGGTATGGACACACCACATGCCACCAGTAACCAATGCTCTAGTCAGTTAAGCTTAACTTCATCACAATCACCTGAAGAGCTTGTTAAAGCGTAGATTCCTGGGCTTCGTCCCCAGAATCGCTGGTTCGGTAGGTCTGTGGTGGGACTGACACAATACAATGTAACACTAAGAATGCCCTGTGTGATGTGGATGATAATGGTCTGGGAACCACAGATTAACAACTGCACTAATCCTAGCTGGCCAGATGAAAGGCCTTGAACACTTCTCAGATTCATCTCTAAGCCTTTACCCAGCCTCCCTGTCTTCAACTACCAATCTCACCACAGCTGCTCACCTGCCTAAATCCTCCCTGCTCAAGAAGCAGCTGGGGCATCACTTATTCTAAGAAGCATTTATTTAATTTCCTAATCTGGATCAAGTGGGTTTCTCTTCTGCTCTCAAAACACTTTGAGCTGTCTTCTGTTAGCTTCACTAGGAGTATAAAAGCTAGGATAGTTTCTAGTGTAGCTTTGAATCGATGAATAAATCGGTTGCCTCTTTTGATCTACATTTAAAGTGGTGGTGATCATTTGATCAAATTGTACAAATCAGTGCGGAGATTCAGAGATTAGATTACATTCCCAAAGTTGACCAGAGAATGTTAAGCTTCAACTTCTCTTTGCCTGATTGTCTTTTCCATATTAGTCTGTGATATTCCCCAACCACAGATGATGTGTTCTATGAATATAATTTTCTTTGTCCTACTGTCTACTTCTGGGAGAATAACTTCATTCAAAAACAATGAATCTGAAACTTCCAGGCTTACAAATTTAAAGAGGCACCAGTAGTGGGGAAATAGTAATCAAGGGAAATTTTTCTAATCTAAAACAAAAACACTGGCTGGCGCCACAGCTCAATAGGCTAATCCTCCGCTTGTGGTGCCAGCACACAGGTACTAGTGTGAAAGGAATGAACCGGATTCTGTCCTGGTTGCTCCTCTTCCAGGCCAGCTCTCTGCTGTGGCCAGGGAGTGCAGAGGAGAATGGCCCAAGTGCTTGGACCCTGCACCCACATGGGAGACCAGGATAAGCACCTGGCTCCTGGCTTCGGCTCAGCGTGGTGCGCCGGCCGCGGCAGCCATTGGAGGGTGAACCAACTGCAAAGGAAGACCTTTCTCTCTCTCTCTCACTGTCCACTCTGCCTGTCAAAAAAAAAAAAAAAAAAAAAAAAAAAAAAGCTTACATGCCTGTTAAACTAGTTCTTTTGCAGCAGCTATATTAATTCATGTACTGGTGATCATTCATTTAAAGTGTATCATTCATTTGTTTAGTAATTCAGGTTTTTTTTTTTAATCACAATCAAATTTAGAACACTTCCATTACCACTGACAGAAACCCAAACACTTTCGCTTTCATCTTCCAACTCCTTACCTCTGGAAAACCACTGATTTCTCCCTATGGACTACTACCTGTTCTGAACATTTTATGGAAATGGAATTATGAAATGTGTTGTCTTTTGTGATGACTTGAATTAGTATAAATATCCATCCATATACTGGAATGTACCAATAATTCATTTCCTTTTATTTCATTTAATGATATATCACATACTATTTATCCATTCCACTTCAAGGCTAATGCAACTAATCATGCTACAATCCTTTGTGTAAAATTGTTTGGGTGGGTATATACTTTCATTCATCCTATGGTATGTATCTTGGCATCATTGCTAGGTCATATGACGATTCTGTTTTAACTTCAGGGAGAACCACCAGGCTGTTTTCTAATGTGGCTGCACCATTTTAAGATCATTACTTACATGGCAAGTTTGCTTTATTGGTAAATTTTATCTGTTCTATACAAAGTTTAAGCGAAATCTCACTTGTTTTCTATTTATTGTCAGATGAAAACGAATGAGTCTCGTGGGCCTCTCCTGAGGAGGATTCTAAAGTATCCCCACACTGCTTTCTTGTCTGTCCTGTTTGCTCAGCCCATCACCCGTGACTGATGCACCATTTCACTCATTGCCTTTCACCCAGCCTGACCGTTTCTGGAAGCCTGATGTAAGATCTAACTGAGTGAGCAAGTGATGTGTAGTTTTATGTGGTTTCCTTCAAAAAAACTTGCTGAAAACATGTGAGTTTGCTAAACCAGCAAAGTATGCCCTAACCCCTTAATATATGTCTTCTGAATTCCCTGAAAGTATCCTGTTGCAACAATACTAATCAAGTTATGTTTTCCACTTCAAAAATATTTACCCATGGTCCCATATAGATTGTTCCATTCATGTTTCAAATAGTCTTTTTCATAATCAAGAGTTAGGTCTTTGCCAAAAGAAAAAAGAAGCTCATATGGAAAATGCTTCACATTAGAAAAAATTACAAAGGTCAATCTTTAAGCATATTGGGTTGAGATTTAAGTTTATGGTGATTCTGAAAAATGAAAGGAATGAACCATTGAGATTAGGATTTTCAGTTAATGAGGAATTAGCAATACTCTGTAGGACTATGACGTTTTGTCTTTTTATTTTTTGTTTTAAGATTTTGTTTACTTGAAAGGCAGAGTAACAGAAGCAGAGGCAGAGAGAGAGAGAGGTCTTCCATTGGCTGGTTCACTCCCCAGATGACTACAACAGAGCTGTGCTGATTTGAAGCTGGGAGCCTCCTCTGGTTCTCCCATGTGGGTGCAGAAGACCAAGGAGTTGGGCCATCTTCCACTGCTTTTCCAGGCCTTAGCAGAGAGCTGGATCAGAAGTGGAGCAGCAGGTGCCCAAGTGGGATACCAGCACCACAGGGGCCAGCTTTATCCACTACACCACAGCACTGGCCCCTGATGTTTTCTAAATAAAATAAACACCCTAAGTTTCCCAGTGCAGGCTTTGCTTGGAGCCCTGGATCTGCAGCCTCTAAGCTGGGTGACTGGAAGCACACAATGAAATCTCTCTAGTCTAATCGCTCACTGGTAAAATTGGAATATCAAAAAATCCTCATGTGATTTTTGAGAGAATTCAACCTGATAATTTAGCCTAAGCTTGTGCTCCTGTACTCAATGATATCGAGTACTCAATGCCAATTGTTGGTATTTTGAATAGTAGTATTAGTAATAAGAAGGTAACAGGATATTGGAAAGGAATGTCTCTCAAAAACCTACACTAAATATTAACCAGTAAACACTGAAACTGTGAAACTGTGCTAAATAATAGATAAAAGTGAATGTGGAAACATATCAAAGGATTATTTTTACCTTCAACCACCCTAACATAGCCAAATCGGCTTCCAGAGCCGAGTTTCGTACAGTCCCCTTCAACATATCACCTGCTTGGGAGCACTCACTGAATCCTCCTGCACCGCTGTGGCAATCTCTCTGCCATCCTGCGTTCCCAGTGTCCCTGCCTTCACGCTTGTTGCATCACCCCAATCTTCAAATAGTTTCCCACCAGCGGTCCTGCTCCTTTAAGATGTTTCTCTCCTTTTCAGACACAAATTGCTTTCTTCATTTCCAACTCTCCAGTCTGGTTCCTGTCTTTCTTATTACTTTGATTTTCATCATTTTCTTATTCATTTTTTCTATATCTACCTCTTGTTTCCCTAACTTTTAATTTTAAAAATTTTAAAACTTCAGTAAAGTTGCTAGTACAGTAAATACAGTGAATGCTGATATCTTTTTCCCAGGGGCCAGAATGCAGCCTGGAAATGCAGATTCCAGATAAAATGCCCGTGGACCATACGGGAGGGCCCGAGTTGGATATCTGGCCAGAATCTCACGGTGCCAGCTTCCTGATAATGCACACCCTGAGAGAGAATGATGCTAGCTCAGGAAATTCGGTTCCTGCCAACAACTATGAAGGCCTGGATTGTGTTCCTAAATCTCAACTTTGACCTTGAACCAGCCTTGCCATTGTAGACAGAGTGAACCAGCAGAAGGGACTGCTTACTTATTCTCTTTAATAAATTAATTATGAAAAACTTAAAAAGCTATCTTTAGCCATATTCACCAACTCTTAATAAAAGGCCACATATGCTACATTTACCGAATTTCTCTTTGTGCCCTGTACCCTGACATAATATACATTGTCATGGTACTTTTTTCCTTAGAAGTATTTGCAAATTAAATACAAACATCTTGATATTTTACCCTAAGTACTACAGCATGCATGTATGAAGAATTGTTATACTTGGGAAATTTAACATTGTTTTTATCTAAAACATGATTCATATTTGAATTTCTCCAGAGTGGGCTATCAAGATCATCAGTTGACTTTCTCATTTCTAATCTAAGTTCATTCAATCACCATCTATCCATTCAGATTGTAAACATGGGAGTGGATTTCTTTCTATGATTTCCCATCTCCAAATCCAAATAGATGCAAATTCTTCCTTTGAGAATGCATGTACTACACTGAGTCCTGATTAATCACAGCAATAGCTTGTACACTTGGAAAAATGTGTTTACACTTCCTTCCTCCATTAATGCTATGGCTTTAAACATTTTGACTCTCCAAATGCATTAATTCGTAGTGTATTTAAAGTAATATCTTCACATAAGCATACAGCTTTTTATTTGGAATAATTGTCTAAATTTGTAGATTTGTTGAAGCATTGGCACTTGTATTTAGACCTCTTGCCTCACTAAGAGAGGTGGATGAAACCCCAAACTGAGTACCATTATCTTAATAAATATGAACCTTCTTCACCTGCCATGTAAGTCCATTTACACTATGCCACTTTGCCTGCGTCCTAATTATCTATTTCATCCTATTAAAGAAAACCAGAGCAGGAAAGTAGCTGCAAAGACAAATTGTGTCAGCAACTATTGAAAGGGAGGAAAGAAACCTCAGGATGGAACCGGGGAGCATTCCAAATGCAGCAAGGGCAAGTGGGATGTATTGTCAAGAAGCAGGATTTTTTTTTCCATTTTCTTGTTTGATTTTCTTTTTGTAAGGGCAGTGGGGAGTTTTGCTTTTTCTTTAACAAAGTTTTACGAAACTATTTTTTTAAGGGAGGCTGAATATCACAAAGAGGAAAGACATCCAGGATAGGAAGAATGCTCATTAAACACCTACAGGTGTCTCGATGAAGGAGCTCAGGGTGATCAGATTGCATCTGGGGGTGCTGGAGAAGTGAGGAATTTGGCCAAAAGTATAGGGTGTGAGACTCTTCCTGAACTGACATGGCAGGGCTTTTACTAAAATGAGGATATGCAGGCTTCAGAAAAACGGCCAAGGGCAGAGGCTTCAAGCAACGTGACTAAAGTTTCAACAAGGAAACTTCTTGTCAACTCTGCTCTGGTCACTTTTGCTGTTCCCTACATATTTCACACTTGAATTCTTTTCCTGTGCTGTTCTCAAAGTTTAGAATCCTTTTGGCTCACTCCATTCTCACCTGTCAACACTTAGGTCAAATATCTCTGTGAGGCCTCCACTCTACATCATCAACCCCAATCTCACTTGAACAGTTTGTCAGTAATTCAAAGATACCTCTCTCCAAGCATGTATCACATTACATCATAATTACTGTTTTGTCCCCATTAGGAGAAAGTAAGGTACTGGATTCCATACTCATTATTTCTCCCTGTGGCCTGCTACACAATAGATGCTCAACAAACATGCTGACTAATGCCTTTGGCAGAGAGAGGAGTACATGGGCAATTGGGTAGAGTACTTTGGAGATATTGTAGAGCCTAGAATCTTGAAGAGAGTTTGTAAAAAAACTGGAATCCACTCTCCACAGGTGTTTACATTAATAACTACACAAGATTTCTTACGATGTTAAGTTAGTGGACTGGGTCTCAGATAAATAGTTTTTTCTGTGAACTATGACTTTCCTGTCAATAAAGCTTAGCCAATCTCAGGTTATACGATTGTGAGAAGCAAACAGATGAGCCATCTGTTTGCATAATCTCTGCAGAAAATGGCTTGGTCTGGCAAAGCAATACCATGTTAACAGAAATTCAAGTGCTTACTCTAGCATTTTAATACTACAGCATCCATGGGGCCAACTAAATCTACTAGGTTCAGGCTAATTTGCATGATGGAGATAAGAAATAGGAAAATTACACTGAGAACTTTGATTCCACAGCTGTGGGTTCCACATCCACAGACCCAACCAATTGAGGTCAATTTTTTTAAATTTCATCCAAAATGAGTGTATACAAACTATATCTTGTTATTAGTTCCAAAGTATAACTGTCCAACAAATATTTATATAACATTTATATTGTATTAAATATTATAGAGATTTTTTTAACTTTTAGTTAATATAAATTTCCAAAGTACAGCTTATGGATTACAATGGCGTTTCCCCCCCATAACTTCCCTCTCACCCACAACCCTCCCCTCTCCTGCTCCCTCTCCCTTTCCATTCACATCAAGATTCATTTTCAATTCTCTTTATATACAGAAGATCAGTTTAGCATACATTAAGTAAAGATTTCAACAGTTTGATCCACACAGAAACACAAAGTGTAAAGTACTGTTTGAGTACTAGTTATAGCATTAATTCACAATGTACAACACATTAAGGACAGAGATCCTACATGGGGATTAAGTGCACAGTGACTCCTGTTGTTGACTTAACAAATTGACACTCTTGCTTATGGCGTCAGCAATCACCCCAGGCTCTTTTCATGAGTTGCCAAGGCTACAGAGGCCTTTTAAATTCACCAACTCTGATCTTATTTAGACAAGGTCATAGTCAAAGTGGAAGTTCTCTCTTCCCTTCAGAGAAAGGTACCTCTTTCTCAGATGGTCCATTCTTTCCACTGGGATCTCACAGAGATCTTTCATATAGGTTTTTTTTTTTTTTTTTTTCCCAGAGTGTCTTGGCTTTCCATGCCTAAAAAACTCATGGGCTCTTCAGCCAGATCTGCATGCCTTAAGGGCTGATTTTGAGACCAAAGTGCTGTTTAGGACATCTGCCATTCTATGGGTCTGCTGTGTATCTCACTTCCCATGTTGGATCGTTCTCTCCTTTTTTTATTCTATCATTTAGTATTAGCACACACTAGTCTTGTTTATGTGATCCCTTTGACTTTTAGCCCTATCATTATGATCAATTGTGAACAGAAATTGATCATTTGGACTAGTGAGATGACATTGGTACATGCAACCTTGATGGGATTGTATTGGAATCCCCTGGCACATTTCTAACTCCACCATTTGGGGCAAGTCCGATTGAGCATGTCCCAAATTGTACATCTCCACCCTCTCTCATTCTCACTCTTATATTTAACAGGGATCACTTTTCAGTTAACTTTAAATACCTAAGAATAGTTGTGTGTTAATCACAGAGTTCAACCAATAGTATTAACTAGAATAAAAAAAAATACTAAAAGGGATAAAGTATTAAATTGTACATCAACAGTCAGGACAAGGGCTGATCAAGTCACTGTTTTTCATAGTGTCTATTTCACTTCAACAGGTTTCCTTTTTGGTGCTTGGTCAGTTGTCACTGATCAGGGAGAACATATGATATTTGTCCCTTTGGGCCTGGCTTATTTCACTCAGCATGATGTGTTCCAGATTCCATTTTGTTGCAAATGACCAGATTTCATTGTTTTTTACTGCTGTATAGTATTCTATAGAGTACATGTCCCATAACTTCTTTATCCAGTCTACTGTTGATGGGCATTTGGGTTGGTTCCAGGTCTTAGCTATTGTGAATTGAGCTGCAATAAACATTAAGGTACAGACAGCTTGTTTGTTTGCCAATTTAATTTCCTTTGGGTAAATTCCAAGGAGTGGGATGGCTGGGTTGTATGGCAGAGTTATATTCAGGTTTCTGAGGAATCTCCAGACTGACTTCCATAGTGGCTTAACCAGTTTGCATTCCCACCAACAGTGGGTTATTGAGTGGAGAAAGAGAGATGTTTTAAAGTATGAAGCATAGCATTTACATTGTATTAAAAATTATAATTTAGAGATGTTTTAAAGTAAAGAAGATATATGTGAGTTTATGAAAATAACATGCCAATTCATATAAGAGACTCAAGCACCTGCAGATTCTGTTAATCAAGGGTCCTGGACCCAATCCCATTCTTATATCAAATAATTTATTACTTTTGTGGATCTATGGTCAGGGCTTTAAAGCTCTGTCTTTGTCTTCAGAAAGGATTAAAATTTAAATTTAAGGAAGAAATGGGCAGAACGACTTAGAGAAAACTAGTCACTGATAAGAGTTTTTCTAAATCGCATTGTTCTATATCTGTAATTCAATCAAACTCAGTCAATAGAGTTTCCAGTTTGCAGCAGTATGTTTTCAGAGTGCTTCTTAGATATGTATTCATGAATATTTTGTCCATGGTATTATAGGCCTAGGTATCGCTATACTTATCCCTAGTTGCCCCCACAAGAGGCAAGGACTCAAAGTGGAGACATGAAGATAGTGCACAAATGAGGGTAGGCTATGTCATTGTGGACAAAGCTTCATGGAGAGATACTGATCATGAAAGGGCTAGATAGTTTATTTGCCTATGAAATGGAGGTGGGTGAAGAGATACATGGAGAATCTCTAAACATGTCCAAGAGTGAAATATGGCCCTTTCTGTGTTATGAGTCCCTGTTATGAGTTAGGGGATAGTCCCCTAAACAATTATAAAAATGGTGTGGAGTTTAGCAGGTGTAAGACTTTGAGATTTTTATGGCATCTCCTCATGGAGTTAAACATCTATGGGGTCATCATGGCATCTAATCCCTGGTCCCTGCAGAGAAATAGATGTATCATGGAAAATGGATTTATTAAGCTGATTGTTGAGGGGGATAGAATTAAAATACATGGCTGGAAGACATGTCTGGTTCTCCCACATTAGTATGTTGGCAAATAATCTTTATTTTTTTAAAGTCTTTATTTAATGAATGCAAATTTCATAGGTACAATTTTAGGAATATAGTAGGACTGTTTTTTCCCTGCTGTTTCTTGGCCTTCCGTTCCTGAAATGCTCCTGTGGGCTTTTCAGCCAGTCCAGAGTGCCTTAAGGGCTGATTCTGAGGTCAGAGTGTTATTTAAGGCTTTTGTCATTTGATGAGTCTGATCTGTGGACTACTTCCCATGTTGGAACATCCTCTCCTTTTCAATTCTATCTATTGTTGTTACCAGACAGTTGATCTTATTTATGTGATCCCTTTGACACTTAATCCTATCTATATAATCAATTAAACACTTAATATGATCACTTTAACAAGTAAGGTCGCATTATTACCATTCAGCTTAATGGGATTTGCAGTCACATGGCAAGTATTTAGCTTTACCCTTGGGGTAAGTCTGTAGAAATGTGTGTATAACTGTACAGCTCTCTTATTGCCACTCTTATTTTTCACTACAGTCTATTTTAAATTTACTTTACTTAACATAGAATTAATCATAGGTGTTCAACCAATGGTATTAGGTTAAAAATATTAAAAATAAAATAATAAACTCTTCCTTGAAAGTCAAGACAAGGGCCTTTCAAATCATTGTTTTTCATAGTGTCAATTTCACTTCTACAGGTTTCCTTTTAGGTGCTCTATTAGTAATCACAGATCAGGGAGAACATATGGCATGTGTCCCTTTGAGACAGGATTATTTCACTCAGCATGATGTTTTCCATGTTCATCCATTTTATTGCAAATGACTGGATTTCATTTTTTAACCACTGTGTAGTATTCCACAGAGTATATATTCCATAATTTCTTTATCCGGTCTTCCATTGATAGTCATTTAGGTTGAATCCATGTCTTATTAGCTATTGTGAATTCAGCTGCAGTAAACATGGGGGTGCAAATAGCTCTTTTATCTACTGATTTCATTTCTCTTGGGTAAATTACAAGGTGTGGGATGGCTGGGTCATATCGTAGGACTATATGTGGGTTTGGGGTATCTCCAAACTGTCTTCCATAGTGGTTTTACCAGTTTGTATTCCCACAAACAGTGGTTTAGGGTACCTTTTTCCCCACATTCTCACCAGCATTTATTGTTTGTTGATTTCTCTATGAAAGCCATTCTAACTGGAGTGAGGGGAAACCTCATTGTGGTTTTGATTTGCATTTCCCTGATGGCTAGTGATCCTGAACATTTTTTTCATGTGTCTTTGGCCATTTGGATTTCCTCTTTTGAAAAATATCTAAGTTCTTTGTCCATCTTTTAACTAGATTATTTTGTTGTTGAGTCTGATCACTTTATATATTCTGATTATTAATCTTTCATCAGTTGCATGGTTTGCAAATAATTTCTCTCATTCTGTTGGTTGTCTCTGCACTTTCCTGACTGTCTCTTTTGCACCACAAAGGCTTCTCAGTTTGATGTAATCTCATTTGTCAATTTTGGCTTTGATTGCCTGTGCCTCTGGGGTCTTCTCCAGGAACACTTTGTGCCAATGTCTTGCAGGATTTCCCCAATGCTCTCTAGTAATTTGATGGTATCAGGTTGTAGATTTAAATCTTTAATGCATGTTAATTGGATTTTTATGTAACATGTAAGGTAGGGGTTCTGCTTCATATTTCTGCATGGGGAAACCCAGTTTTCCTAGCACCATTTGTTGAAGAGACTGTTCTTATTCCAGGGAATGGTGTTAGCTCTTCAGTCAAATATAAGGTGCTTATAGATTCTTAGATTGATTTCTGGCATTTCTTTTTTTTTTAAACTTTTATTTAATGAATATAAATTTCCAAAGTACAGAATATGGATTACAATGGCTTCCCCCCATAATGTACCCTCCCACCCACAACCTCTCCCCTTCCATTCACATCAATTCATTTTCATTTCTCTTTATATACAGAAGATCAGTTTAGCATACATTAAGTAAAGATTTCAACAGTTTGCTCCCACACAGAAACATAAAGTGAAAAATACTGTTTGAGTACTAGTTATAGCATTAAATCTCAATGTACAGCACACTAAGGACAAAGATCCTACATGAGGAGTAAGTGCACAGTGACTCCTGTTGTTGACTTAACAAATTGACACTCTTGCTTATGGCATCAGTAATCAACCTAGGCTCTTGTCATGAGCTGCCAAGGCTATGGAAGCCCCTGAGTTCACTGACTCTGATAATTTTTAGAAAAGACCATGGTCAAAGTGGAAGTTCCTTCCTCCCTTCAGAGAAAGGTACCTCCTTCTTTGATGACCCGTTCTTTCCACTGGGATCTCACTCACGGAGATCTTTCATTTAAGTTTTTTTTTTTTTTTTTCCCCCCCAGAGTGTCTTGGCTTTCCATGCCTGAAATACTCTCATGGGCTTTTCAGCCAGATCCGCATGCCTTAAGGGCTGATTCTGAGGCCAGAGTGCTGTTTAGGATATCTGCCATTCTATGGGCCTGCTGTGTATCTCACTTCCCATGTTGGATCATTCTCTCCCTTTTTTATTCTATCAGCTAGTATTTGCAGACACTATTCTTGTTTATGTGATCCCTTTGGTTCTTAGCCCTATCATTATGATCAATTGTGAACAGAAATTGATCACTGGGACTAGTGAGATGGCATTGGTACATGCCACCTTGATGGGATTGAATTGGAATCCCCTGGTATGTGTCTAACTCTACCGTTTGAGGTAAGTCAGCTTGAGCATGTCCCGAACTGCACATCTCTTCCCTCTCTTATTCCCACTCTTATATTTAACAGTGATCATTTTCAGTTAAGTTTCAGCACTTAAGAAGAATTGTGTATTGATTACAGTATTCAACCAAAAGTATTAAGTAGAACAAACAAAAAAAATACTAAGAGGGATAACATATCAAGTTGCTCATCAACAGTCAGGGTGAGGGCTGATCAAGTCACCGTTTCTCATAGTGTTCATTTCACTTTAAGAGGTTTCCTTTTTGGTGCTCAATTAGTTGTCACCTATCAAGGAGAATAAGTGGTATTTGTCCCTTTGGGATTGGCTTATTTCACTCAGCATGTTTTCCAAATTCCTAACAGGGATCACTTTTCAGTTAAAATTTAAACACCTAAGAATAATTGTGTGTTAATTACAGAGTTCAACCAATGGTACTAGAACACAAAAAATACTACTATTCTGTTCCATTGGTCTATCTATCTGTTTTTGTACCAAAACAAGGCTGGTTTGATTATAACTGACTTGTAGTATGTCTTGAAATGTGGTATTGTGGTGCCTCCAGCTTTATTTTTGTTGTATAAGATTGCCTTAGTTATTTGAGGTCTCCTGTGTTTCAAAATGAATTTCAACATCATTTTTTCTAGATCTGAGCAGAATGTCTTTGGTATTTTGGTTGGTATTGCATTGAATCTGTAAATTACTTTTGGGAAAAATGAACATTTTGATGATATGATTCTTCCAATCCATTAACATGGAAGTTATTTTCCGTATTTCTGTGTCTTCTATTTCTTGCTTTAATGTTTTGTAGTTCACATCATAGAGATCTTTGACATCCTTGGTTAAATTTTCAAAGGTATTTGATTTTTTTGGTAGCTATTGTGAATGGGATTGATCTTAAAAGTCCTTTTTCAGCCATGGCATAGTCTGTGTATAAGAAGGCTGTTTTTTGTGTCTTAATTTTACATCCTGCTATTTTATCAAACTCTTCTACAATTTCCAGAAGTCTGTTAGTGGAGTCTTTTGGGTCCCTTACATATAGAATAATATCATCTGCAAATAGGGATAATCTGACTTCATATTTATTGATTTGAATCTCTTTGATTTCTTTTTCTTTCCTGATGGCTCTAGCTAAAACTTCCAGGACTATATTGATTAGCAGTGGTGCGAGTGGGCATCCCTGTCTGGTTCCAGACATTTTTAATGGGAATGCTTCCAGCTTTTCCCCATTCGATAGGATACTGGCCATGGATTTGGTATAAATTGTGTTGATTTTGTTGAGGAATGTTTGCTTAGAGTTTTCATCATGAAAGGTGTTGAATTTTGTCAAATGCTTTTTGTTCTTCAGTTTGTTAATATGATGTATCACATTCCTTGATTTGATAATGTTGAACCATCCATGCATACCAGGGGTAAATCCAACTTGGACTGAGTGGATGATGTCTCTGTGTTGTTGGATTCAATTGGACAGAAGTTTGTTGAGGATTTTTGCACCTCTGTTCATTAGGAAATTTGTCTGTAGTTCTCTTTCTGTCTCATCTTTTCCAGATTTAGGAATTAAGGTGATGCTGGCTTCCTTTCAATTGTTTTTTTAATAACTTGAGAAGGATTAAAGTTATTTAAATATCTGGTATAATTGAGCAGTGAAGCCATCTGGTCCTGGTTTTTTCTCTGTTGGGAGGGTCTTTATTACTGATTCAATTTCTGTCTTGGTTATGATTCTGTTTGGATTTTCAATGTCTTCATGGCTCAATTTAGGTAGGTTGTATGTGTTTGGGAAATCTAGAAGAAATGGAAAGATTCCTAGTTTGTCAGCATATAGCTCTTTGTAATAACTTCTGATGATGATTTTTGTTTCTGTGGTGTCTGTTACATTCACCTTTTCCTCGCTAATTTTATTGATTTGGGTCTCCTCTTTCCTATTTTGGTTAGTTGGTCCAACAGTGTGTCAATTTAGTTTTTTTTTTTTTTCCAAGAAGCCAGCTCTTCATTTTGCTGCTTTTGTAATTTTTTTGTTTCAATTTTGTTGATTTCTTCTCTAATTTTTTCTTCTAGTTTAGGATTTGGTTTGCTGTTTTTCTAGAGCAAAACCGTGAGCTGTATAGATAATTCATTTATTTGGTGCCTTTCCAGTTTCTTGATGTAGGCACCAATTGGAATAAACTTTCATCTTAACCATGTTTTCTCTATACCACAAATTTTGGTATGTGGTATTGTTGTCTTCATTTTGTTCCAGAGATTTTTAAATTTCTCGATTTCTTCTACCCACTGTTCAATCAGAAACACGTTGTTCATTCACCATGTGTTTGCCTTTATAGAGATTCTTGAGTTGTTGATTTCCAGCTTCATTGCATTGTGGTCCAAAAAGATGCATAGTATGATATATATTTTAATTTGCTGAGACTTGCTTTACAGCCTAGCATGTGGTCAATCCTAGAGAAAGTTCCATGCACTGGCAAAAAAAAAAAAAATTGTGTACTCTGGCTATTGGGTGAAAGGCTCTGTGAATGAACTATCTATGCAGCTCATACTATATAGAATGAACAAACCTAGAAGGTAGGGAAGGATGATGGGGAGAAAAGGGTCATTTCTCCACCAATATGGCTATTTTTGATAATTTTCTGTCACTATCTTTAGAGATAGAATATGCTTCAGAATAGGCTGTCATTTTCTTTCCATTGTGGTAAATGGACACAAATTACAAGTTAAATGAGTCTGGCAGTGTCTTTGTAATTAGAGTTTCTCACTCCAACAAAGTTAATACTCTGGGTTGACAGAATTTGAGTTGTGATGAATTATATAAATACCTGAGAAATTTTTAAGTGGATCAAATTGTATCTAGAAAAATAGATGAAGGAACAAGATCATGAAAGATTATAGCAACATATGGGCATACTAGCAAAAATAATATTGCTGTGTTTTTGAAGTACCTCCATGAAATTTACAGTTTCAATTTGAAATTAGTCTATTTTTTAAAAGGAAAAATTTAGAAATCTTTTACAATGACATCATTGTAAAAGGGAGAGGGAGAGGGAGTTGGCATTTGGAATAGTATGTTTTTGAAAGTGTTACTTCATTGATAAAAATCATTTAAAAAGAGACAAAATTGTTGCTTAACGATAATTAAAATATACTACAAGTATTTTTTCAATATTGATAAATTGATAAGTTTTTCTCTTGCGTTGCAAAATTGCTCTCCATATGAACAACAAAAGAACTCTTTATGATAACCTTCATAAAGTTTAAATTTAAAGATGATGCTTTCTATTAAATATATTGTGAATCTTCTATTTTTTTCTCCACTCTATAATCTTCAAAGTTTTAGCAGCGTAAAAGGCAGTAGAAAAAAGCAAAGCAATGTTATACACTGATCTTAATATTACCCCTAATTTCAGATGACAAAATTGAGTTCCTTAACTTTTTCCGAGACCCAGCTAATAAGCATGGAAACCAGGGTATAAATTCAGAAGTGTGGTTCCAAACTCCATAATCACAATTGGTATGCTTTACTAGGTTGAGAAGAATATTAGGACCAATTTGGAATCCGAATATTTGATTTAATAAATCTTGCCATCCATTCAACTGTTATTAATCTTATATATATAGCTAAATATGTTTCTTACAGAGTTGATTATCTTCCAAAAACTGTGTATGCTTGAAACAAAAAAAATACAAAATTGCTTGGAGGATATACTGTCCTTTGAAGATAAATATATCCTAATGTTATTGGAGAAAGTCAGGAGTTCATATTTTCAGGGTCAGATGAAAAGTTGCTATTTAAACTCCTAAAGCCACAGGAAAACCACAATTCTTTATCCCACAGTGCAATCAGTTAAGTGGTCCAAGTATCCTTCTTTCCAAATATACTTTCCAAAGGACCAAATGAAGTTGATTGGTTCAATAAAATCCTTCAGAAAAGTACTTTAACATACTAGTCATGCAAAGATGGCTGGCTTGTCTCTATATTCTGAACAAGAAAGTTTAAGAATATTTCAGTTCCTCAACTCTAAATATATATAATCACTAGAATCAGATATCACAGGAACATGATGAGGGTTCTTATGGTCTCGTCTACACATGTATGAAGTAGAGCTGAATTCTCTTGTAATATTTGAAGTCCTCTACATAACTGGGTTTGTTGTTGTTTGTGTTTGCCAGCAGAATTAATCAAGATCCTCTTGTTTTCCATCTGAATTCTATTTGTTCTCTCTCTCTCTCTCTCTCTCTATATATATATATATATACACACATACACACACACACACACACACAAATATCTTAAGGTGTCTTTACCAGTTTCTTAAGGAGGCGATATAAGGCAACAAACTTAGAATGAAAACTGGATTCAATGGCTGTCAGTTCTTTTCCTGTAGTTCAATAGCCGTTATTGAGGAAAACACTTCACCATATAAGCCCTGTAAAATGGAATAACTTAAGATCTATGAAATCTTAAACATTGGTTCAATTAAAATCACCAGTATGTAAAAATGTACACTTAATGTACCCTGGATATTATAAGGTATAAATCCATATGAATATGGATATACATAGAGGTAAATATATATCCTTATTAATATGAAATATGGAAAACTGGCCAGTTCCTCCTGTTGGTGAGCATTTTGTGGCTCCTGGAATCCTTGGTTATAAAAAGCTATGCCAGTAATATTGTTGTATCTCAAGCATATGCTTTTTTTCTCAGACTGTACCCAAATTTTTAAAATCATGGAAAGTATACATGTATTTTGCAGGGACTACATAAGACACATAGTTTTCACCATGTTTAAGTGACTCATGAGAAAGTTAATATCCATTAAGGTTTATATGAGGAAAAAGCAGCTTATTCATAGATATAATCAAAGAAATGCAATCTAGGAGAGTAGAACTATTCATTGAGAAAACATCATTATTCTTACTATTTTTTGTTTGGAAATAATTTTAAAGAAATTTGGAAAAATAATGTAAGGAACCACTACATTCATGTTTTACAGATTTACTGATTTTAATATTCTTTATTCTGTCTTACTAACTCTATAGCTGTACACAATAGCAGACACATAATTTATTTTCTGAAGTATTTGTAAATATGCTACATGGGATATGAAGCTTGAATCCTTCTTGATATTTCAATGTAAATTTCCTAAGGAAAATTTTCTTATGTCATCATGACAATCAGAATCAGAAAATTTAGTATTAATGGAGTATTCCTATCTATGGTTTATATTTCCATTTTGTGAAGGATAGCATTGTCCTTCATGATATATTTTCTTCCTCTCCCATCATAATTTCTAATCTAGAATCAAATATTATATTAACCTGTCTTATTTCTTTAAGCATAACTTTGAAAATTTCAGTAACTTTTTATATTTCTGATGTTGATAATTTCTAATAGTACAAACTAGTTGTTTCATAAAAATGATTCTCAGTTTCAGTTTCTCTTGTAGTTTTTTGTGATTATATTCAGATTGTGCTTATCCAACCTGAGTAACACAAACATGATGTTGCTGCCTTCCTTTTACATTCATAGGCACATAAAGTCTGGAGTTCCTAATTCCTAATATTGAGCTTGAAATGATAACCACTTTTGTTATAAAGTTACAATTTTCTCTTCATTGTAAGAGACCATGGTTAAACACACAGTCTAATCCAGTAATCCACTATTGGTGGGAATGTAAACTGGTAAAGCCACAATGGAAAACAGTATCAACATACCTCAGAAATCTGAATATAGACCTACCATATGACCCAGCCATCCCACTCCTGGGAATTTACCCAAGGGAAATGATATCAGCATGTGAAATAGCTATCTTTACCCCCATGTTTATCACAGCTCAATTCACAATAGCAATAACATGGAATCAATCCAAATGCCTGTAAACTGAAGACTGGATAAGAAATTATGGGATATGTACACCATGGAATACTACATAGTGGTTAAAAAAAAAAAACACGAAATCTGGTAATTTGCAACAAAATGGATGAAAGTGGGAAACATGATACTTAGTAAAACAAGCCAGCCAGTACAAAAGGGGCAAATACCATATGTTCTCCTTGAACTGCGATGACTGACCTAAGAAAAAGAGCACCTAAAAGGCAATCTGCAGAGTGAAATTGACACTTTGAGAAGCAATGACTTTGAACAGCCTTTGTGCTTTTGTCTTGACTGCTGAGGAGGAGGATTTTTTTTTTTTTATACCACTTGTTGAACTCAACATAGTTAATCATAGGCATATAAAGTTAATTGAAAATGGAGCTTAGTGAAAAATAAGAGTGGGGATAGGAGAGGGAGGAGGAAGAAGATTGGGATAGTGGGTATGAGGCTGGGTATGCTGTGATGAATCACCATGTTCCTAAATTTGTATTTATGAAATGTATGAAGGAATATTCCTTAAAAAGTTTCTGGATAAAAAGTACATTTTCAAGTTGTGCATTTAGAACTCTCATTTTTTTTCCAACTGTTCATTATGACTCCTAGTTTTAGTCTATTATATTTCCAATATGTTATTTTTATTTGTTGAATACTTTTTTCATGGTTTTGGGAGACTAAGCTGAAGAACTTTTTTTAAAAAAATTAAACATTTTCATATTATTTTTTAAAGCTTTCCTAGGATTTCAACAACAAAAATCAGCTTCAGACCTTCAGATGAGCTTGAATGAGGAAAAATTAGCTTGATTCATAGGATATTCCTTAGCCTTACACGGTCTTTCTTTGATGTTCTGTATACATTTATTATTAGGTTATGGATTATTTATGTAGAAGATATCATATTTTGACATTGATATTATATGATTTTAAATTATTTATTTGTTTGCATGCATTTCATAAATATAACTTTAGGAACATATTAGTTCTTGCCTCCGTACCTGCCCTCCCACACCTCTTCCACTTCCCTCTCCTATTCCCAGTCTTATTTTTTTTTCACTAAGATCTATTTTCAATTGTCTTTATACATAGAAGATTAACTCTTTCCTAGGTAATGAGTTCAACAGTTTATTTGAGAGAGAAAAAGCCTGTTCCTCACAGTCCAGACAAGGGCTGTTCAGTCATTGCATCTCAGTTAATTTTGCTTCTTTCTTCCCCCATTTTCCATTTTTTAAAGCATTCTTTTTTTTTTTTTGAGAAACTTAGATTTAAAGAACTGAAGAATGATACATCTTTCATGAGCACTTAGACATAACTATAACTTATGAGTCATAAGAATATCCTCCACTTAATACACTAAAACCAAGTAATTCTTTTATTGTTAACCCTCATAATACAACTCTTTGAGGACAGAGGTTCTACATGGGAAGTTAGTGCGCGGTGACTCCTGTTAATTTAGCAATTAATGCTCTCATGTATGATGCCAGTGAGCACCCAAGGCTCTGGACATGAGCTGCCTAGGCTATGGAAATGTTTGAGTCCACAAACTTCTTCAGAATTTAGACAAGGCCATAAGCAAAGTGAAAGTTCTCTCCTTACTTCAGAGAAAAGTACATCCTTCTTTGACGGTCATTTCTTTCCACTGGGGTCTCACCAACAGAAATTCTTCATGTGGGTCATTTTTTGCCAGAGTGTCTTGGCTGTGCATGCCTTAAATTCCCTCATGAGATTTTTAGCCAGATCAGAATGCCTTACAGGTTGATTCTGATGTCAGATTTCTGCTTAAAGTGATTGTCAGTCTGTAAGCCTGCCTTATGGACTGCCTCCCATGTTGGAGCATTCTTGCCTTTTTAATTCTATTATTATTACCATACACTTAATTTTATTTGTATCACTAACACTTAATCCTATCTACATGATCTCTTCAATGCTTAGTCCTATCCCTGTGATCACTATTACACTTAAAATGCTGTTTTACTTGCTTAATTTGGTATCCCATGGGAAGTTTTTAAACTGTAACCTTAGAAGTAAGTCTATAGGAACGTATACAGGACTATATGGCTTTATGGTTACAAACATCATACATTTCACAATTAGAAGTTTAGGAACATGGTGATTCTTCCTACCACACCTGCCTTCCCACCATGTCTTCCTTCCCACCCAACTGTCTCCTCCCTCTCTTATTCTTACTCTTATGTTTTACTATGGTCTATTTTCAATTAACTTCATAAACATGATTAACTCTATGTTAAGTAAAGAGCTCAATAATTAGTATGAAGAGAAAAAAGAAAACAGAAAAAACTGCTCTTCAAGAATTGAGACAAAGGCTGTTCAAAATCATTGCTTCTCCAAGTGTCAGTTTCACTTCTATAGATTGCCTTTTAGGTAATCTATTGGTTATCAGAGGTCAGAAAGAAAAGTTAGTATTTGTCCCTTTGAGACTGGCTTATTTCACTAAGTATGATGTTTTCTAGATTCAGCCATTTTGTTTTAAGATGGATGCTTTGTTTTTACTGCTGTGTAGTATTCCATGGTGTATATATCCCATAATTTCTTTATCCAATCCTCAGTTGAAGGACATTTGGGTTGATTCCATGTCATTGCTTTTGTGAATTGAGCTCTAATAAACATGGTGGTACAGACAGCTGTTTTATATGCTGATTTAATTTCCCTCAGGTAAATTCTGAGGAGTGGGATGGCTGGGTCATATGTTAGGTTTGTATTCAGATTTCTGAGGTATCTTGATACTGTCATCCATTATGGCTTTTCCAGTTCCCACCAACAGTGAGTTGGGGTACCTTTTCCTCCACATCCTCAAAAGTGTTTGTTGTTTGTTGATTTTTCTATATGATAACAATTCTAATGAGGCTGAGGTAAAACCTCATTTTGGTTTTGATTTTTTTTATTAAATATTTATTGGTTTATTTGAAAGTCAGAGTTACACAGAGAGAGAATGAGAGGCAGAGAGAGAGAGAGAGGTCTTCCATCTGCTGTTTCACTGTCCAACTGGCCACAACGTCTGGAACTGCACCAATCTGAAGCCAGGAGCCAGGAGCCTCCTTGGGTCTCCCATGCAGGTGCAGGGGCCCAAGGACTTGGGCCATTTTCCAGTGCTTTTCTGGGCCACATCAGAGAGCAGGACCGATCAGAAGTGGAGTAGCCAGGACTCGAACCAGCGCTTATATGGGATGCCGACACTGCAGGCAGTGGCTTTACCCACTAAGCCAGCGTCGGCCCTGTGATTTTGATTTGCATTTCTCTGACAGCTAGTGATCCTGAGCATTTTTCCATGTGTCTGTTGGCCACTTGGATTTCCTCTTTTGAAAGCTCTCTGTGTGTATCATTTGCCATTTTCTTAACTGGATTTTTTGTTTTGTTGACGTTGCGAATCTTGATCTCTCAAGCTTACTTGCCCCAAATGGTGGAGTTAGAAATGTACCAATACAATCCCATCAAGGTTGCATGTACCAATGCCATCTCACTAGTCCAAGTGATCAATATCAGTTCAGAATTGATCTGTTCATATTCTTATTAATCCTTTATCATTTGTATAGTTTGCAAATAATTTCTCCCATTCTGTTGCTTGCCACTTCAATTTGCTGATTTTTTATTTTTGTTTTTGTTTTTTGAGTTCAAAAGCTTCTCAATTTGATATAATCCCATTTGTTGATTTTGGCTTTGATTGCCTGTGCCTCTGGGGTATTTTCCAAGAACTCTTTCTTTTTGCCAATGTCTTACAGGGTTTCTCCAATGTTCTCTAACAATTTGTTGCTATCAGGTAGTAGATTTAGCTATTTAGTCAATTTTGAGTGGATTTTAGTGAAAGGTGTCAGGTACGGGTCTTGCTTCATGCTTCTGCCTGTGGTGATCCAGTTTTCCCACCACCATTTGTTGAAGAGACTATTCTTGCTCCAGAGATTGATTTTAACTCCTTGGTCAAAGATAAGCTCATTGTAGAGGCATGGATTGATTTCTGGCATTTCTATTTTGTCCCATTGTTCTATTCATCTCTTTTTGTCCCAATATAGGCTGTTTTGATTAAAACTGCCTTGTAGTATGGCTTGAAATCTGGTATTGTGGTGCCTACAGCTTTATTTTCGTTGTATAAGATTGCTTTATCTCTTCAAGGTCTCCTGTGTTTCCATGTGAATTTCTACATCATTTGTTCTATATCTCAGTAGAATGTCCCTGGCATTTCAAATTGTATCACATTGAATCCATAAATTGTTTTTGGTAGTATGGACATTTTGATGATATGGATTCTTCAAATCCATGAATATGGAAGATTTTTCCATTTTTTATATCTTCTATTTCTTTAATGTTTTGTAATTCTCATTGTAGAGAGCTTTGACATCCTTGGTTAAGTTTATTCCAATATATTTGATTTTTTATAGCTATTGTGAATAGGATTGATGTTAGAAGTTTTTTCTCAGCTGTGGCATTGTGTAATCAAAGGCTATTGATTT
This sequence comes from Oryctolagus cuniculus, assembly GCF_051225735.1. Taxonomy (NCBI): domain Eukaryota; kingdom Metazoa; phylum Chordata; class Mammalia; order Lagomorpha; family Leporidae; genus Oryctolagus; species Oryctolagus cuniculus. Next base: position 132,838,462 of record NC_142872.1, on the reverse strand, counting down.
TTTTTTTTGACAGGCAGAGTGGACAGTGAGAGACAGAGAGAAAGGTCTTCCTTTGCCATTGGTTCACCCTCCAATGGCTGCCGCAGCCAGCACACTGTGGCAGGCGCACCGCGCTGATCAGAAGGCAGGAGCTAGGTGCTTATCCTGGTCTCCCATGGAGTGCAGGGCCCAAGTACTTGGGGCTATCCTCCACTGCACTCCCTGGCCACAGCAGAGAGCTGGCCTGAGAGGGGCAACTGGGACAGAATCTGACACCCCGACCGGGACTAGAACATGGTGTGCCAGCGCCGCAAGGCGGAGGATTAGCCTAGTGAGCCGCAGCACCGGCAGGCTATTGATTTTTGTGTGTTGATTATATATCCTTCTACTTTTCCAAACTCTTCCATGAGTTCAAATAGTCTCTTAGTGGAGTCTTTTGGATCCCCTAAATGTAGAATTATTTATTGCAAATAGGGATCTTTTGACTTCTCCTTCCTATTTTGTATCCCTTTATTTTTCTTGCCTAATGGCTCTGGCCAAAACTTCCAGGACTATACTGAGTAGCAATGGTGACCGTGGGCATCCTTTTCTAGTACCAGATCTCAGTGGAAATGTTTCCAAATTCTCCCAATTCAAGAGGACACTGGCCATATATTTGTCAGAAACTGTCTTGATTGTGTTGAGAAATGTTCCTTCTCTACCATTTTGCTTAATTTTCATCATGAAAATGTGTTGCATTTTAACATGCTTTCTCTGCATCTATTGAGATAATCATATAGTTTTTTTTCTTATTTATTTATTTGACAGGTAGAGTTACAGACAGTGAGGGAGAGAGAGAGAGAAAGGTCTTCCCTCCATTGGGTCACTCCCCAAATGGCTGCAAAGGTCGGAGCTACACCAATCTGAAGCCAGGAGCCAGGAGCCACCCCTGGTCTCCCATGTGGGTGCAGGGGCCCAAGGACCTGAGCCATCCACCACTGCCCCCCCCCCCCCAGGCCACAGCAGAGAGCTGGACTGGAAGAAGAGCAACTGGGACTAGAACCCAGTACCCATATGGGATGCCGGCACTGTAAGCTGAGGATTAACCTAGTATGCGACCGCGCCAGCCCCAAGATAATTATATAGTTTTTGTCGTTCAGTTTGTAAATGTGATGTTACATACTGATTGGTTTCTGAATGTTGAACTATCCCTACATGCCAGGAATAAATCCCACGTGGTCCAGGTGGATGATCTTTCTGATGTGTTGTTGGATTCGATTGGCTAGTATTTTGGTGAGGATTTTTGTGTCTATGTTCATCAGAGATATTGGTCTGTAGTTCTCTTTCTCTGTTCTATCTTTTTCAGGTGTAGGAATTCTCCTTTTTGATTGTTTTGAATAGTGTGAGAAGAATTGGAGTTAGTTCTTCCTTGAATGTCTGTTAGAATCCAGCTGTGAAGCCATCTGGTCTTGGACTTTTCTTTTTTGGGAGTCTCTTTATTATTGAGTTCTGTCTTAGAAAACCTAAACAGTCCAATAACTGTTTTCACAACTAATCTAAGGTAGGTTGTATATGTCTAGGAATCCATCTACTTCCTCTTCATTTCTGGTTTTTTGCACACAGCTCTTTATAATAATTTCTGATAATTTTTAAAAATTTCTGAGGTGTCTGTGACATTTCTTTTTTCATATCTAATTTTACTAATTTGGGTCTTTATCTTTTTATGCTTCATTGGGTCAATGGTGTGTCAATTTTATTTTTTCAAAATATCAGCTCTTCCTTTTGCTGATCTTTTTATTTTTCTTCAATTTTGTTCATTTATGCTCTTTTTTTTTTTTTACTTTTATTTAGTAGATAAAAATTTCCAAAGTACAGTTTATGGATTACAATGGATTTTTCCCCCCATAACTTCCCTCCCATCTCCTGCTTCCTCTCCCATTCCATTCACATCAAGATTCATTTTCGGTCGGTGCCATGGCTAATAGGCTATTCCTCCGCCTGCAGCACCGGCATATCAGGTTCAAGTCCTGGTTGGGGCACCGGATTCAGTCCCACTTGCCCCTCTTCCAGTGCAGCTGTCTGCTGTGGCCCAGGAGTACAGTGGAGGATGGCCCAAGTCCTTGGGCCCTGCACCCGCATGGGAGACCAGGAGAAGCACCTGGCTCCTGGCTTCAGATCAGCATAATGCACTGGCCGCAGCGCGCTGGCTGCAGCAGCCATTGGAGGGTGAACCAACAGTAAAGGAAGACCTTTCTCGCTGTCTCGCTGTCTCGCTCTCTCTCTCTCTCTCACTGTCCACTCTGCCTATCAAAAAGAAAAAGATTCTTTTTCAATTATCTTTATATACAGAAGATCAATTGAGTATATATTAAGTAAAGATTTCATCAGTTTGCCCCCACACAGAACACAAAGTACAAAATACTGTTTGAGCACTGGTCATAACGTTAATTCACATTAAATTACACATTAAGGACAGAGATCCTACATGAGGAGTAACTGCACGGTGACGCCTGTTGTTGACTTAACAAATTGACACTCTTGTTTATGGCCTCAGTAATCACCCTAGGCTCTTGTCATGAGCTGCCAAGGCTATGGATGCCCCCTGAGTTCACTGACTCTGATCATATTTAATCTTTGCTGTGAGTCTAATTGGAGGTCGTCTGAGAGTAATCTGACATTTCTCTTGCACATTTTAGAACCTTTTTCTTTTTCACTGTGGTGAGTTTGATTACAATGTGTCATGGTGAGGATCTCTTTTGGTCATGTTTACTAGGGGTTCTATGAGCTTCCTGTACTAGGATGTCTCTGTCCTTCTCCAAACCCGGGAAGTTCTCTGCTGGTATCTCACTAAAAAGGCCTTCTAATCCTTTCTCTCTCTCCATGCCTTCAGGAACTCCTAGAACCCGAATATTGGTTTTTTATAGTATCCTGGAGATTCCAAACAATATTTTTTTAGATTTCTAATATCCTCTTCTTTTCTTTGGTTTGACTGTATACTTTCCTGTGCTCTGTATTCTAAGTCTGATATTCTCTCTTCTGTTTCACTGACTCTGTTTTTAAGGCTCTCTAATGTGTTTGTCATTTGATCTGTTGAGTTCTTCACTTCATTTTGATTTCACTATCACGCTTTCCTGTTCTACTAGTTTCTGCATTTCATTTTGATTCCTCCTTAAGATTTGTTTTTCATGAGAGAGATTTTCTATCCTATCCAGTAAGGATTTCTGTAGTTCAAGGATTTGTTTTTGAATACTTCTAAATGTTCTTATCATAAATTTTTTGAAATCCATATCTTGCATTTCTTCTACCTCATCATCTTCATAATCTTGGCTTGTGGAGTCTTGTTCATTTGGGGACGTCATAATGTCTTCCTTGTTCTTGTTTCCTTGGTTTCTGTGTTTGTTGCTTGGCATTGTGGAGATATTCTTTGGCTTCCCTCGCTGTGGTGTTTTTTTCTGGTTATACTATGACTGTATTAAGTGGACTGTCTGCTTTTGGAGAAGCCTTAGAGGATGGGATGGGCGTGGCCAGAGAGCTCTGTTTGGTTCTTCAGGGTTAAGGGTGTGCCAAAGGTGACACACTCAGGTTAGGCGTGGTAAATATCTCTCTCTCTCTCTCTCTCTCTCTTTTTTTTTTTTTTTTTTGATTCAGAAGGGAAGTAATACTCCACAGCTGAGTGGAACTGAAGGTAATCATCTTTGGATCTCTGGGTCCTGTGGGTGTATCATTCGTCTGCTCTTTCCCAGGGACCACACAAAGAATCTGTCCTGCCCTCAGTGTGGGGTCAAATTCCCCTGCAGTCTCCCACTGGGTTGCCAAGGTTACTGAATTGTAGTGTCTCTGGAGAGTATTCATGTGAACTCCATGAGTTCTCTCACCCACCGTCTCTTTTTATCACTGTCTCGGTTCATTAGCTCCACACATTCACTATGTCCTAACCTCCTGTTATTTCACCCCCTGCCCCCCAGAGTCAGGTTTTTCTGCTTGACTGAGGGTGGGCACAGCTCTGAGGTTGCGCAGCTTTTACCTATGTCCAAAATGGCGCCTGTTCTTTGTCTTGCTTGCCTTTGTGAGGTGGGCAGAGAGAGAGAAACTCTTCTGTACTGGTCCATTTTTTTTTTTCCTCTCTCCTCTAGTTAGCCTGGTGAACTTTCCCCAGTGGTGCTTCAAGCCTCGTTCCCTCTAGGCTCTATCTGCCATTTTCCCGCCAGTGCCTCACCTCTCCTTCCAGTGCAGATGTGTAGACTCCGCAGTTGGGCTCTGGAGCCGTGGGCATCCTTGCTCTCCCCATAGGTCTTCTGTGTCACATCCACTAGATCTGGAAAAGTTTCCTCTGCAATTTTTTTCCCTGAGCCTTTCCCTGAAACTACAGTAACTCCACTTCTATTAAACTATCTTTTCCCAGACTATCGGTGTGCGTCCTCACTATTCTGCCATCTTGGCTCCACCCCTCATTTATTCTCTAATTTTAATTCTTTTATCCTAATAATTTTGGGTTGGGTTTGCTGTTTTTCTAGATCCTTGAGATGCACTGATAGCTCATTTATTTGGTGCCTTTCTAGTTTCTTGATATAGGTACCATTAGCTACAAAGTTTATTTCAGTGAATACCAAGAGCTGTGTGCTGGGTGTGGCCAGGGTACTCTGTTCAGTATTCCAGGGTGAGGTGAGTATCTGGAGTAAGGCCTCAGTTGGCAGCAATAACTCTCATCTGGTTAACTAATTGGAGAAGATTAGTTCCTCTGTTGGTGCAACTAGTTCTTCTCCTCACAGCTGAGGGACACCACACTGTTATAGTCTCCAATGTACTCAGCACTCATCCACACTGCTTTATGAACTGTACAGTTGATCTATAGAGCCTTTCCTGTGAGCACACTTCCCCTTTGCTATGAGCTGCTATAGGCAACTGAGGAGATCAGAGTGCAGAGAAGCACTCTGTGGTTGCCCAGCACCTAGCCACACTCTCTCCTCTTATGCAGTCACTGTTTTCTCAGACTCCATTCCCAGGGCTCTCCAGGTCATAGATTGTCAGTGGGGCTACCCCACCCAGATAGCCAGTCCTGTTTATAAGGAAAAAAAGGTGTTACCAGAGCTGCTATCTGTGTGTGGTCCTCCCAACTAGATTCAGTGTCAGTGGGAATCTGGGTTTTTCTCTTTGGTTAGGTCTATGGTTTGCAGGTGCACAAAGTACCCACCAACTGCAGCCTTAATTACTTCTCAATGGTGCTGGGCAGGAAGGGGAGTCCTGCAGGTGGCATTTTCCTTCCATAGGGGCGGCTTACCCTCTCCTCTCGTTGTAGAGCAACTGGCATGGTGCAGCTGGCATGGAGAAGGAAGGAATTCTTCTGAATTGTTTTGGCCTGGTAGGGAGAGACCCCTGTTAATGCTGGACAAGTGCACAGGAGGTGGGGTGACAGCTATCTGCCTGTGTCCAAAAAGGATATGAACCTTCCCCCAGCTGGCTGCAGGTCTCTGCTGTAGCAGGGAGATGGGGAGGGGACAGACTCGCTGCCTTTTTTTTCTTTTCCAACTCTGGGTGCTCTATCACCTGCTGTCTTAGGGGTCTGTGCTTAATTCTAGAAGCAATTCACCAAGATCTCTGTCCTGCTATATGAACGGCACAGTGGACCTGTAGATTCCCTTCTTACCTGGTTTGCCGGGGTGGGCATCTCCCTCCCCAGATCCAAGCTTTTTTTGTCCTTTGTTGTGTATTTGCTCTTTTGGTGCAGATCTGGATCATTTCTACTGCTTTCCCAGGGTCTCCTGCTGTGGATCTTCCACAGCTTTCTCCACAGGGTGTATTTTCTCACCTCTTTTAAATATTAATTTTGCCCTGCATAAATCAGACCATCCTGTCACTATCTGCCATCTTGGAACCCCCTTATATGATCTTTAGAATTATTTATGTTCTGTATTGGCACTGTGGTGTATGGGGTTAAGTGGGGGCCTATAGCACCTACATCCCATACAGGTGCTGGTTGGAGTCCCGACTGCTCCACTTACCATCCAGCTCCCTGCTAAGGCACCTGAGAAAGCAGCACAGGATGACCCAAGTGTTTGGGCCCTTGAACACATGTGGGAGACCCAGAAGAAGCTCCTGGCTCCTAGCTTTGGCCTGGCTTGATTGCTCTCTCTTAATCTCTCTCTCCTTTTCAAACTAAATAAAATCTCTGTTTAAAAAGACTTATTAATGATAAACTTTGAGTTGGAAACCCTATTTCCTACTTAAGCTCAGGACTTTTGAACCTCTGAATTGAGCCCTTTAAGTTACACATGCTAATAGAAATTTCATAGGAAATGTTAGCAAGATTAGAGGATCTGATGTAGAAGCTGCTAATAAAAAATTAACGTTAAAACAATTTATTTTTGCCAATAATGGTATGTATACAAATCTATATATATATTTTTATGATATATTTATTACTGTTTGAAAATAGCCATTCTCATTTTCTTTCCAGTCAGATAAGTACTTTTATGGTTAATGCATATTTTTAGTATGTTTTTTGAAATTGGAATCATTTTTATGAATCTATGCAAATAATAAATAATTTGCAAAAATAAGCTCTTATATAAAATATACTGGGAAAAATGATAGACTGAAATCTAATGATATTACAGTCTATCTCTCAATCATTTTTTGTTGTATATAGGTGCTTTAATGGGTACATTTATGTTTATAATTGTTGATGAACTTACACCTTTTACAGGATTTATTTATTGGAAAGTTGGAGTTACAGAGAAAGGGAGAGGCAGAGAAAGAGATCTTCCATTTGCTGATTTAATCCCCAAAATGACCACAATGGCCAGGGCTGGGTCACAGGAGACAAGAGCTTCTTGTGGGTCTCCCACTTGGTGGTGGAGGCTTGGACCATTTTCCACTACTTTCCCAGGTGCGTTAACAGGGAGTTGAATTGAAATGGGAGCAGCCATGATTCAAACCAGCACCCATAAGGGATGCTGGCATCACAGTGGCTTAACCTACTACACTGATTTTTTAATGTCATTTTATAGTTTTTGACTTAATGTTTACTTGATCTGATATATAGATCCTCTGCTCTCATTTGGATTGAATATCTTTTCCCATCCCTTCACTTTGTTTTTTTGTTTGTTTGTTTGTTTTTTAGATTTATTTGCAAGTCAGAGTTACACAGAGGAGAGGCAGGGGGGTAGGGGTCTTTGATCCAATGGTTCACTCCCCAGTTGGCTGTAATGGCCAGAGCAGTGCCAATCTTGGATTGGCAAGAGCCAGGAGCTTCTTCTGGGTCTCCCACGTGGGTGGGGCCCAAAGACTTGGGCCATCTTCTATGATTTCCCAGGCCATAGCAGAGAGCTGGACTGGAAGTGGAGCAGCAGGGTCTCAAACTGGCGCCCATATGGGATGCCAGCACTGCAGGCCAGGGTATTAACCTACAGCACTGGCCTCCCAATGCTTTCACTTTCAACCTGTACATGTCCTTATAGGTAAGGACATGAGTCTCTTGTAGGCTGTGTACAATTATTTTTTTTTATCCATTCATCCACTTTGTCTTTTGAATGGAGAATTTAATGCATTTACTATCAAGATAGCTATTGATAGGTAAGTGCTTTTTACCATATTTTATGTAGTCTACTGGTATCTTGTTGCATTCTATGTTCCTCAATTACTCTCTTCATAACTTCCTTTATCACTAGATCATTTTCTGTGGTGGTAGGCTTTGAATTCTCTTTTCCACTGTGTATCTACTTTAAGTTTTTACTTTGTGGTTACCATGAGACTTACTGAAATTTTTTAATTACTGAGATATATTCTATAAATTCCATCTGATAGCTATTACAGAATGATAGCTTAACTTTGTGTAAAATAAATACAAGTTTACTCCTCTAATTTAATGTTTTGGCTGTCACAGTTTACATCTCTTCATACTGCATATTTCTTAACTAATTATTGTAGCTATTAATATTTTAATAGTTTTTCTTTTAACCTTAACACAAAATATAAATAATATATACCATTGCAGTATAGGGTGTTAGGTGAGTTTTACACACTGATATGTTTTGTGATACTAATTTGCATTCTTTTATTTTGGCTTGAACAATCATACAGGTCTGATTTTGATGAACTCCCTTCCTTTGTCTGAGGTTAGGCCTTCTCTTTCCTGAATGATAGCTTTTCTTCAGCGCTGTGAATATATTATCCAATATTACAAGATTTCTTCTAAGAAATCCCATGCTGATTTACTCAAACTCTTTGTATATAATCTTTTTTTTTTCTCTAATAGCTTTCAGTGTCTTTTTTTAATTTGAAAATGTGATTGTGAAATAGTTTGTAGTCTTGTGTAGATGAAATCCGATTGGAGACCTTTGAGTTCTTATACCTAGATATTTATATATTTCCCAGATTTAGATATCTCTATTTAGATAAACATTCTACCCCATTTATGTCTGTCTGCTCCTAGAACTCCTATGACTGCATATTTGCACTTTAAATGCTGCTCCAGAGATCCTATATGCTATTTTCATTCTGTTTCACTGTTTTATCTTTTGGGGGTTCTGATTATGTTTTGAAATAATCTTTGAGTTCAGATTTTTTCTGCTTCATTGACTTTGCTATGGACACTTTCTACTGTGTTTTATTGTTTTTTTCCAAATCCATGATTTTTTGCTTTTTTTATCCCACCATATCTGTTCAGTTTCTCCCTTTGATTATTATCTTACTGATTTCACTGAATCACTTATCTGTATTTTATAAAAATTATTGCATTTCCATTAATTAAATTATTCCTTGAGCAGTTACTATATCCATTTCTTTGAGTCATCAGCTGGAAGATAATTGAAGGGAATTTGCTGCTGCTATATTTTTTCCGTGTTTTTTTGTTTCTTTATTTTGATATCTACTAATTTTGTGGAGTAATAACCTCTTTCAGATTTTCCTGGCTAGTGTAGCTACCAAAATATCTTCCCCTATAGAAAGAGGAAGATGCAGGGACCCACGACTGGTGGGCTGAAGCAGTTCTGGTTTCAGTGAGGGTGCCAGCCGTGAGCAGCCCTTTCATCTGAGCTCAATGTTAGATGTCCACAGTGGTAGTAAAGTTTGCCACACTGGGGATATTTTGGTTGAAGGGCCCCAACCTGGTACTGCATCTGGTTGTAGCCTTGCATGCAGTAGCAGTGTTCTGGTATCTGCTGAGTGATATCCATGGAACTGAAGAAGGTCTTAAGTATCTTAAGCATGCATGGAGTGAAAACAGTTTCAGGATCTAGGGTGGAATGGCACTGATGCCTGGGACGTGGGCCCTCCACTGCCATAGTAACAGAATGCAATGCAGGATATGGAGCTTGTGAAGTAACCAGGGAGCTGGGAATAGGAACACATGCATACACACAGTAGAGTGTCCCCAGGGTATGGGGGGTGGGTGTATCTATTTCTGTATGGTGGTTAAACCAGTGTCTGGAACATGGGCTTACTTTAAGGGCTTGGCTTGGAGGCCTGGATGCAAACTCTCTCTGGAGTATCCAAGAATAGGGTTGACCCACCATATGCACAGAGCTTGAGTCTGGAGAGTAAGTACTTGCAGAACACTCAGACCTCGGGGCCCAGCACACACAGGGAGAGGAGCTGACGGCTCCTTTCCCAAGCAGTCACATCTTGGATGTGGAAGGTGTGTGGAGCTGCATGGTCTTTGCTGGGCTTCCCTGATAGGAATGACTGATCATCTCTGTGATACTTCTGCATAGCAGGCTGCCAGGGCCCCCAGAGGTCCCCACTGTTTGTCTGATCCTGGTAGTTTGTCTTTGCTCCTATCCATCTCCTGGTATCTCAGGTATGCAGATTTCAACAGCAGACTTCCTATGCAGAACCTCTCCTTCTGCTGCTCTATTTTGTTGTCTCTTAAAGGGGTCTTATAAATAGTGCGCGCACACACACACACACACACACACACGGGGTAGGAAGGCTTTTATCTCCAACTCTGCAATACTAGCAATGCCACTCCCTTGGCCACTTGTGAGCACAGGTCTGCTGCGTGGAAGACCTCCAAGAATGGAAAACTCCGGAGAATCATTGACTGAGCAGAACTGAGCTTGAGTTGTTTCACGTTTTGTTCCTGAAATACCAGGTCTTATCACATAATAACTATAGTCAGTTTTAAACACTCTTACTAGCAAGATGAAACAAATTTTCTGAAAAAGAAAAAAAAAAAAACATGATTTTTATAGGACATGTATGTTTTTAATCACTTTTTGGGTTCCAACCAACCCATAGCAAGCGTTTTCATGGAATAATACAACAAAATAAAAAGCAGACATATAAAGTAATATAATAGAATTCTAATTCTCTTTCAACCATACTTGTTTTATGCCCTCTCAGGAAAATTTATTACTAAGCAATGAATAAAGAGAAAAAAGAGTCTTTTTGTTCTGCAGATATGTGATTTCTACATTCATACCTAAACTACAATCACCAACTTGCTGTAAGGGACAAAAATTTCTGTATTACTTAGAGTTATAGTGTAAATATTAACAAGGAATACACATTTATCTTAAGTTGTCTCCCTTTCTGCAGTGCTGCCCAAAATAGTAAATTTACTATTGAAGTAACTAGGAAAACAAATAAAATTCAAATCTTGATTACAGCCCAGATGTTGAAAAATCTGTGGCCAAACTCCAGGGCAAATATCTGTAAATTTCAGGAACACAACTGCCAAAGGCATTCCATTTAAAAACTGGTGTTGAAAGAAGACCAGCAGGGCAAGACAATAGGAAGCAAAAAAGCACATAATTAGATGGTTGATCTGTGACATATTAAAGTCAAAATGAGGTGAACCAAGTTATAACAAGTTGAAAGACATGCTCAGAAGCAAAACAGAAAAACTGAAGGATTTCATAGCCAAAGAGCTGAAAGCAATAAATAAACTAGACATATTCTGGAAGAAGAGTAACATCTCTACTGTTAATGACCCAGGGGTTATCATGTGAGAAGCAATCCACATATAAATTGAAATAACCTTTACTCTTGTTTGATACACAAATGCCATGCTTATGTGTGTACATGAGTGCTTTAAAAGACTCATGGAAAATACATTTTCAAATTATTTTGTAGCAAAATACACATTTCCATTTCTATGAATTAGTTTTAAAATTTAACTTTTGCCACATGCACTTCACACATAAATATAATATATACAAATATACACTTTTTTCTTAAACAGCAAGATTAATATCACAAAATTAATTTATGACAATTATGAACATTGGGGAAAAGTGAGTATATTGTCATGTATGTGGTATAATTCAGTGAAGCCACTTAGATAACTATATACCAAATGATATGACATTCTCAAAATTTTTATTGTCTATATATTAACCTCCAAAAATAATAGAAACCTTGTGATATTTGTATGGTTCTGGATTATTTCACTTAGCATAACAATATCCAAATCCATCAATTTTGGTGCAAATGTCAAAAATGCATTATTTTTTGGCTAAGTAATATTTAATCATGTATATATGAATGATATTGCCTAAATCAAGTAACCAGTTGATGAACATCTAGGTTGACTCCATATGTTTGCTACTGTGAATTGGGCTGCTATGAACATGGGAGTGCCCCTATTTTTTCAAATAATGACTTCATTTCCTTTGGATATAATCCCAGGAGCACGATAACTGGGTCATACAGCAGATCCAGTTTTAGTATTCTGAGGAATTTCCATGTTTTCCATAATGGTTGTAACAATTTGTGTTTCAACAACAGTGTATGAAGGTACTCTGTTATCTACAACCTTGCCACAATTTGTTATTTCTTGATTGTCAGATGATAGCCATTCTAACTGGAGTTGGGTAGTACCTCAATGTGGTTTTTATTTGAAATTCCTTGATGGGTAGTGATCCTAAGCATTTTTTCATGTGCTTTTTCACAATTTGTATGTCTTCCTTTGAAAAATATCTCTTAAAATCTTTTGCCCATTTCCTAACTAGGTTGTTTGTTTTGTTGTTGAATTTTTTGAACTCTTTAGTTGTTCTGGATATTAATCCTTTATCAAATGTTTTTGATAAAATATCCTCTAGTTGTTTGAAGGTTTCATATCTTAAGTTTAAATACTTGATCCATTTTGTGAATTTTTTGGTAAGGCACAAAGGTAGGGGTTGTGTTTCAGACTTTTACATATGGAGAGCAAATTTTCGCAACACCATTAGTTAGATAACATGCTTTCTCCAGGGAGTGATTTTTAGCTTGTTTGTCGAAGACTAGTTGGTTTATTAGAGGTGTGGATTTATTTCTTGGGTTTTTATTCTGTTCCATTACATGTCTATTTCTATGCTTGTACCATGCTATTTTGATTGTAATAGCCCTGTGGTATGTCTTGAAATTTGGTATTACGATGCCTCTGTCTTTTATTGTGTAAGATACTTTTGCTATTGAGGGTCTGTTGTGCTTCCATATGAAGTTCAATAGTTTTTCCAGTTCTTTAAAAATTACCCATGGAATTTAGATTGAGATTGCATTGAAACTATAACTTGCTTTTGGTAGTATGAGCATTTTCATATTATTCCAGTCTAAGACCATGGAAGATTTTTCCATTTTTGTGTGTCTTCTATTTCTTTCATTAACATTTCAGAATTTCCATTGTAGATTTCATTCTCCTTGTTAAACTTATTCCAAGGTTTCAAAATTGTCATATCTATTGTGAATGGGATGGATTTTACAAGTTCTTTCTTAGTCAGGTCACTGTTGGTGTATAAGAGTGCAAACTGTTGAAATCTTTACTTAATGTATACTAAACTGATCTTCTGTAAAAAAAAAAAAAAAAAAAAAAAAAAAAAAAAAAAAAGAAGAAGAAGAAGAAGAAATTATCAATTCCCAACTTGACTCTCACTGGGATTAAACATGACAATAGGTCTGATCTGATTTCATCATCATTTAAAAAATCATCTATTATTTTTCACTTTATGTTTCTGTGTGGTAGCAAACTGTTGAAATCTTTACTTAATGTATGCTAAACTGATCTTCTGTATATAAAGAGAATCGAAGATGAATTTTGATGTGAGTGGAAGGGGAGAGGGAGTGGGAGAGGGGATGGTTGCGGGTGGGAGGGACGTTATTGGGGGGAAGCCATTGTAATCCATAAGCCGTACTTTGGAAATTTATATTCATTAAATAAAAGTTAAAAATGCTGTAGAAAAAAAAAGAATGCAATTATATTTGCATGTTGGTTTTATATCCTGCAGATTTGCTGAATTATCCTACCAGTTCCAGTAGTCTCTTACTGGAAGCTTTTGGTTCTTTCATATAAAGAATCATGTCATTTGCAACCAGTGATAATTTAGCTTCCTCCTTTCTAATTTGTATATCTTTGATTTCTTTTTCTTGCCTGTTGGCTCTGGCTAAAACTTCCAGAACTATTTTGAATAGTGGTGAGAATGGGCATTCTTTTCTGACTATTGATCTTACCAGAAATGCTTTCAACTTTTCCATTCAATAAGATGCTGGCAGTGGGTTTGTCATATATTACCTTTATAGTGTTATGTTCCTTCTGTATCCAATTTTTAGGTTTTTTTCACCATCATTTATGAAAAAAATTTTGCTGAGTAAAGTATTCTGGGTTGGCAGCATTTATTTGCTTTTAGGATGTGTATAACATGTCTCCATTCACTACTAGCCTGTTGAGTTTATCTTGAGAAATTTACTGTCAAGTTGACCTGGCATTTCTCTATTGCAAATTTGAGGATACTCTATGCTTTACTTTAGAAAATTTGATTATAACTTGTCATGATTTGATTATTTCTCAACATACCTTTCATATTCTTTTTATTTTCAATTTATTTTTCCCATCCTACTTAAAACCTTTTAATTAAGCCACACATACTTCCTGAAGTTGTAATTGTGAAGTGTATGAACATGGTGATTCTCCCTGCCACTCATATTCTATGTACTCCCTGTGTTTGGATACCCATATTGTCCTCCAAACTGGAAATTTGTACTATAATTTCATTTAATAGGTTTTTTAGATGATTCTTTATATCTTCAGGTATTCCCTTGTATATTTGTCCATTTGATATCCCAAACACTATTTTTGTTCTTTTAATTTTTTTCAATTTTCTTTTCCTTTTTTTTTTTTTTTGCTTTGAGATATTTCAAAAGATCTGTATTCTAAATTGGGTATTTCTTCTGCCTCAACCAGTCTGTTTTTAAGGCTCTTTACTGTGATTTTTTTTTTACCTATTGATTATTTTATTTGTAATATTTCTGTTTGGTTTTTGTCTATCTCTTTCTTTGAATTCCCTCATCTATTTGATATACTAAGTACCTAATTTTATTTAGTTATTTCTCTATATTTCTTATTCTCCCTAATACCTTTATTTGCTATAGTTGATGATAGCTGTAGTCAGGATCGTGGCTGCTGCTGTGGCTCATTGTGATCACTAAGATTCCTGTTACACAGGTTTCTAGCCATGTCTCAAGAGATGGACTGCTGTAATGAGTTTCTTGAGTGTTGGGAGCAAGCCTTGCTGGTTTTGTGATTGTGTCTGGCACATAGATTTCCAGCTGGTATCCAAGTCAGGTGCTGGAGTTACAAGTTGGGTGCTGGATCTAGGATCTTGGTAGAATTTGTGATTCCTAGCCACTATCCAGATCTAGAGCTCTAAGAAGGTACTAATGCTGGGTGGAGGAGGAAGGACCCAGGGATGCTGTCTAAGAATAGCTAGATCTGTGAGGGTGACTTTGCCTCTGTAACAGCAGAACAAGCTGGCTTGGGGCACTCTTGTGTGCTGCTTACTGGGTTGGGTTGGTTGTAGCTACCTCAAGCCCAATTGTGCAGCAGTAGCAAAACCCAGGTAGTTTTCACAGGAATGGGTAGAGCCTAGAGCTCTAATCCCTGTGCATGACCTGTACAGAGCATAGATCGATGATCTGTGCCAGAGATCTCAGCAAGCCATAGTGTTGTCCTATGCTAGGCTCAGCACAAAGAGCTCAGTTGCAAATCCCAGTGAGAAAGATGTCAGTGGGCTAGTCAGAGAACATAGGCATTCGCTAGAATTCCAGGGGCATGCACTGCTTGGACCCAGGGGGCTCTAGCCACTATTCATGGGAGGAGGGCGAGGGAAAGGGCAAGATTACAGAATGATACCCAAGGTGAGTTCGATGCAGCACCACTGGCTCTGTCAGTGGGCAGGTGGGAGTTGTGGGAGCCAACTGTAGTGTTCTGCCTCCCAACCTTTAGGGTACCAAAGGGAATCAACTGATTCACTGCTCAGAGCAGGCACACAGTGTCAGTGCAGTTAACCCTCTCAGATGTGTATGTCCCGAGCACCAACACACTCTGTAGTGCGCCCTCCATTCTACTGCAAGACCTGTGTGCAGGGTGCAAGGATCCCAGCCACAATCTGCGGTGGAGGCAGTAGGGATGAGACCATCCCCAATCCTGATGAGACAGATCCCCTCATTTCCAGAGTCTCGGGGACGGTCTGTCCAGCTGGCCCGATCCTGCTGCCGCTGCAAGGCAGAGCGCTGCACGCACCATTCTCCTGCTGGTCCAGTTGGAGCTGTGGGGCTCATTCTGCCTTGCTAGACTGCAGGAATGTCGTTGGGGGCCCTGGGAAGAAGATATTCATGCGGTTCCATCCTTCAACATGATGTGAACTGCTACCATGAATCCCCTCTCAAGATGGTGCCACCCTCATCAGTCCCTGCTTTGACAGATAATGGAGGGAACACTGAGTTTCTCTTCTGAAGTCTGGGAGCCCTGACTTTTCCATTTTCTGGAAGGCACTCCTTACTGAGCTGCTGGTTAGATTCCTTTCTCTGGGGAGGGTCACCCTCCTGAGTGGTTTGCACAGATGGGTTCTACATGTGTTCTGCTGCTCACCTTGTCCCCAGCAACAGGGAATCCAACAGCCATGGGCAGTGCTTCAGACATGAATGATTTGGCTCTTTTCCTCTTTCTCCTCTGTCTAGGCAGTGTGCCTGTATCAGTGTCCTGCTCTTCTGCTACTGTGTCTGATGTTCTCCTCTAACACTTGCCTACAAGTGCAGTGGCTTTGAGCTTTCTCCATGGGAGAGGAAGCAAATGCTGGGCTTCTCTGTATCTTTTTTTTATTTGAATATTTATCTAAAAGAGTTACAGAGGGAGGGAAGGAGAGAGGGAGAGAGAGAGAATCTCTTCCATTCGCTAGTTCAATCCCTAAGTCGCCAGTATGAAACCAGGAACCCAGAACTCCCTTCGAAGCTCCCGCATGGGCGTTAGGGGCCCAGGTAACTTAGGCCAACTTCTGCTTTCCCAGGCATATTAACAAACACTGGAAACTGTGCTCATATGAGATGCTAGTGTTGAAGGCAATGGCTTAACCTACTGTGCCACAATGCCAGCCCCTATATGGACATCTTGAATCCCTCCCCCAAATAGATTTTTAATTCCATTTTCCATGAGTTTTATTTAAGTATCCTCATTTTTTGTGAAAGAATTTTTCCCTTTTGTGCTTTACCTCTGCCTTTCACTTACTCAGAAGCCTGAAAATTTTGCCAAGCACAAAACTGTCCCATACTTTGAAGCTTTCTGCATAAAATCCAGGTGTTAATAAAAATAATTCCTGACTGGCAGAAAAATGGCAAAAAGTCAGTAACTGAGCACAGAGAAAAGCACGGTGCTTTGTCTTTCCCGCAGATGCAAAGCTGGGACTCGGTTAACTACAAACCCAAGAGTGAAGCCAATGTGTATACTCTGCTTTAAAACTTAAAATTCTGGGATGAATCTAAAGAAATGTTAGGAGCATTCAGTTTTCAGGCCATAATTAAGTGGAATGGAGTTACTAACCTGATTAACAGCATTATTGTGGTTTTATAATGCTATACTCTTCCTGCTTGTTATAATGTTTTATAATGTTCTACCCATCCTGCTTGTTAACCAAGACCTACTATAAAGCGTGATTATTCCCAGAATTTAGGCACAACCATATGTTCAGCCAAGAACTGGCTATTAAAGCATTAAACCATGATCAATATTACATTTATTTAAAAAAAAAACAATTGGAAATGGTAGATGAGGAAAGGAGGAAATGCTTCTGCCTCTTCATGTTTAAGAGCAACTGATGTGACATTCAATATCCCTCTCAGTGATGTTAATCAAATTGTAAACATGATGAAAAAAGAAATAAGGGGTTTTGAATGAATCAGACGAATGTGTTCAAATTTTTGCTTTTAGCTTTTAAGCTAAAAGTGTGTGTGACCTTAGGAAAGCTTTGCTTCTTTTTTTAAGAGATTTATTTTATTTGAAAGAGAGAGAAGAGAGAGAAGGGAGAGGGAGGGAGGCAGGGAGGGAGAGATCTTTCATCATTCGGTTCTCTCCCCACATGGCTGCATCAGCCAGGGCTGAGTCAGGCCAAAGCCAGGAGCTTCATTTGGGTCTCCCATGTGGGTGGCAAGGGCCTGAACACCTGAGCTGACTTCTGCTTTTCTCAGACCATCATCAGGGAGCTGGATTGAAAGTGGTGAGGAGGCCTGGACACAGATGAGCATCCTTCTGAGATAGCAGCATCACAGGTAGTAGCTTTGCCTGCTACGCCACGATGCCAGTCCAGGCAAATTTCTTAACCTTTCTGAGCCCCTTAAATTGGGCCCAGAGTGGGATTTACTTTGCAGCTAATAAAACTTGTGCTTTTCACTGCCTTACATTTTGGGGAGATCCTATTCTAAATTTTTATCATTTTTTTTTATTTATTTGAAAGGCAGAGTGAAAGCCAAGGGAAGGGAGGGGTGTGGGGTATCTTCAATCCACTGGTTCACTCCCCAAATGGCCACAATGGCTGGGGTTGGACCAGGCCAAAGCCAGCAGCCATCGTGGTCTCCTACAGGGGTGGCAGTTAAACAAGCACTTGGGTCATCTTTCACTGCTTTCCAATGTGCATTAGCAGAGAAATAAATTGGAAAAATTACAGCTAGGACTTGAACCAGCACTCTGATAGGAAATGCCAGTGTTGCAGGTATTGGCTTAACACACTGTGCCAAAACACACAGCCCTTAGGAATACTTTATAAGTTTCTAGGAGAAGCTCGATAGGTGTGATATCATATGTCAACCATAATTTTTTTAAAATTTTGTTTTCAATATTATGTCATTGTAAGTAATTATTTCTTTATTTATTGTTTGTTTTAACACTGACTTTTGTAATGGTGTATGTGTTCTTTCTCTTAGGTAGAACCTCCTAAGTTAATTACAACTTACTATTTTATTCCTTCTAGTATTTTTTTGATCTACTTAATACCATTGGTTGAACTCTGTAATAAACACACAATTATTCTTAGATGTTTAAATTTAACTGAAAAATGGTCCCTGTTAAATATAAGAGTTGGAATAAGAGAGGGAGGAGATGTACAGTTCAGCACATGTTCAATCAAACTTGCCCCAAATCTTATAGTTGGAAACGTGCTAGGGGATTCCAATTCAATCCCATCAAGGTGGCATGTACCAATGCCATCTCACTAGTCCAAGTGATCAGTTTCAGTTCATAATTGATCATAATGATAGGATCAAGTGTCAAAGGAACCACATAAAGAAGACTAGTATCTGCTAATACTAACTGATAGAATTAAAAAGCCTAGAACAATCCAACATGGGAAGCAGGATACACTGCGGACTCATAGAGTGGCAAATGTCCTAAACAGCACTCTGGCCTCAGAATCAGCCGTTAAGGCATTCAGATCTGGCTTAAAAAGCCCATGAGAGTATTTCAGGCATGGAAAGCCAAGACACTCTGGCAAAAAAAAAAATGACCTAAATGAAAGATCTCTGTGGGTGAGATCCCAGTGGAAAGAACGGGCCATCAAAGAAAGTGGTACCTATCTCTGAAAGGAGGAGAGAACTTCCACTTTGACTATGGCCTTATCTAAATAAGATTGGAGTTGGCCTTCTCAAGAGGCTTCCATAGCCTTGGAAGCTCATGACAAGAGCCTAGGGTGATTACTGACGTCATAAACAAGAGTGTCAATTGTTAAATCAACAACAGTAGTCATTGTGCACTTGCTCCCCATGTAGGATCTCTGTCCTTAATGTGTTGTACTATGTGAATTAATGGTATAACTAGTACTCAAAGAGTACTTTATACTTTGTGTTTCTGTGTGGGTGCAAACTGTTGAAATTTTTACTTAGTATATACTGAATTGATCTTCTGTATATAAAGATAATTTAAAATGAATATTGATGAAGAATGGGATGGGAGAGGAAGTGGGAGATGGGATGTTTGCTAGTGAGATCATGGTTATGGGGGAAAGAAGCTGCTATAATCCAAAATTTGTACTTTTATACAACTTGGAAATTTATATTTATTAAATAAAAGTTAAAAAATGACCTCCCACAAAATGTCTGTTACCCATGATGCCTATAATTACAGACATTGTAGTGAGAAATGTTTAGAAGCACTAAAACTCAGTGTAACTTGATTATCAGAATAATTACAAAAGTTTCCTTGTATAGAAAATAATTATGTGAAACCAGCAAATAAATACTTGTAAGGGTATTTTAAAAAGTTCATGGAAGGATAGACTTTGGCCTATAGGTTTGGATGCCTGTTAAAACATCTGTATAACTTATGACTAACCCTGAAGATGGCGGAATAGGAAGGGAGCACACTGATAGTCCGGGGAGAGATAGTTTAATAAAAGTGGAGATACTGCAGGTTCAAGGAAGAGTAGGGGAGGAAACAGCAGAAGAAACTCTTCCAGAACGCGTGATTCACAGTGGACCTGCGTGGAGAGCGTGGGAGCCCACAGTTCGGGACACCAGCGGCAGACTCAACTCACCAGCACTGGAACGCGAGGTGAGCCGAACCTCAATAGCCCAAGACACCGGCAGGCAAGCGGAGAGAGGAGACTAGAGGGAACGACCCCCGGGGGGGGGGAGGGAAGTTCACCAGGCTAACTGGAAGAGAGAGAGAGAGAGAAAAAAAAAAAAAGGTGACTGGTACGGACACGGGTTTCTCTCTCTCTGCTCACCTCTCAAGGGCGAGCAAGACAAAGAGCGGGCGCCATCTTGGACATACATCATAAGCAGAGCGACCTCAGGTCTGCACCAGCCCTGAGCCTAGCAGAAAAACCTGACTCTGGGCAGGGTGAATTAACAGGAGATTAGGACCTAGTAAATTTGTGGTGCTACTGAACTGAGACTGTGAAAAAAGAGACGGTGGGGGAGAGAACTCACAGAATTCACGTGAGCACTCTCCAGAGATGCTACAATTCCATAACTTTGGCAACACAGTGGGAGACTGAAGGAGAATTTGAGCCCACTCTGAGTGCCGAACAGATTCCCTGTGTGGTCCTTGGGAAAGAGCTTCCGATCTCTGGCTCCTGTGGGTATATCATTTGCCTGCTAACTACCTCCAACTTCCTTCAGCTGTGCGGAATTACTTCCCTTTTGAATCAAAAAAAAAAAAAAAAAAAAAGAGAGAGAGATTTACCACGCCTAACCTGGGAGTGTCACCTTTGGCACACCAAACAGAGCTCTCAGGCCACACCCATCTCAAGCCCTAAGGCTCCATCAAAAACAGATAGTCCACTTAATCTAGAGTCATAGTATAACAAGAAAAAGCACCACAGTGAAGAAACCAAATATCTCCAATATGCCAAATAACAAACGCAAAAACCGAGGTAATAAAAACAAGGAAGTCACCATGACGCCCTCAAATGAAAAAGACACCCCAATTCAAGATTATGAAGATGATGACATAGAAGAAATGCAAGAAGCAGATCTCAAAAAATTGATAAGAACATTAAGAAGTTCTCAAAAACAAATTCTTGAACTACAGAAATCCTTAATGGACAAGATAGAAAATCTCTCTCGTGAAAATGAAATATTAAGGAGGAATCAAAATGAAACGAAACAACTAGTACAACAGGAAACTGTGATAGTGACTGAAGTGAAGAATTCAATAGATCAAATGAAAAACACAATAGAGAGCCTTAAAAACAGAATGGGTGAAGCAGAAGAGAGAATATCAGACTTAGAAGACAGAGAACAGGAAAGGATACAGTCAGACCAAAGAAAAGAAGAGGAAATTAGAAATCTAAAACATATTGTCGGGAATCTTCAGGATACTATTAAAAAACCCAACATTCGGGTTCTAGGAGTTCCTGAAGGCAT
The DNA here is from genome assembly GCF_051225735.1 of Oryctolagus cuniculus. NCBI lineage: Eukaryota > Metazoa > Chordata > Mammalia > Lagomorpha > Leporidae > Oryctolagus > Oryctolagus cuniculus. The sequence continues at coordinate 132,817,402 of NC_142872.1, read as the reverse complement.
GGAGAGATAGAAAGGATTAGAAGGCCTTTTTAGTGAGATACTAGCAGAGAACTTCCTGGGTTTGGAGAAGGACAGAGACATCCTAGTACAGGAAGCTCATAGAACCCCTAATAAACATGACCAAAAGAGATCCTCACCACGACACGTTGTAATTAAACTCTCCACAGTGAAACATAAAGAAAAGATCCTAAAATGTGCAAGAGAGAAACGTCAGATTACTCTCAGAGGATCTCCAATCAGACTCACAGCAGACTTCTCATCAGAAACCCTACAGGCTAGGAGTGAATGGCAACATAGCCCAGGTACTAAGAGAAAAACTGCCAGCCCAGAATATTATATCCTGCAAAGCTATCATTTGTGAATGAAGGCGAAATAAAGACTTTTCATTGCAAACAGAAATTGAAAGAATTTGTTGCCACTCGTCCAGCCCTGCAAAAGATGCTTAAAGATGTGTTACACACAGAAACACAGAAACACGGTCATCAATATGAAAGAAGGTAAAGGAAGGAAACCAAGGAAGGAAACCTCACAGCAAAAGATCACAGGGAATTCAAAGCATATATTAGAACTTATCTTTGGCAAATGGCAGGGCAAAGTTACCACTTATCATTAGTCACATTGAACGTGAATGGCCTGAACTGTCCAGTTAAAAGACACAGATTGGCTGATTGTGTTAAGGAACAAAACCCATCTATTTGCTGCTTACAAGAAACACATCTTTCCAACAAAGATCCATACAGACTGAAAGTGAAAGGCTGGAAAAAGATATACCATGCCAACAGAAATGAAAAAAGAGCGGGCGTAGCCATCTTAATATCAGACAACATAAACTTTACCACAAAAACCATTAAGAGAGACAAAGAGGGACACTACATAATGATTAAGGGATCAATTCAACAGGAAGATATAACAATTATCAATGTATATGCACCTAACTACAGGGCACCGCTTTATCTAAAAGATTTGTTAACGGACTTAAAGGGAGACTTAGACCCCCAATACAATAGTACTGGGGGACTTCAATACTCCACTCTCAGAAATAGACAGATCAATAGGACAGAAGATCAACAAGGATACAGTAGATTTAAACGACACTATAGCCCAAATGGATCTAACAGATATATACAGAACTTTCAATCCTACAGCTAAAGATTTTACATTCTTCTCAGCAGTACATGGAACCTTCTCTAGGATTGACCACATACTAGGCCATAAAGCAAGTCTCAGCAAATTCAAAAGAATTAGAATCATACCATGCAGCTTCTCAGACCATAAAGGAATGAAGTTGGAAATTAGCAACTCAGGAATCACTAGAGCATATGCAAACACATGGAGATTGAATAACATGCTCCTGAATGAACAATGGGTCATAGAAGAAATCAAAAAAGAAATCAAAAACTTTCTGGAAGTAAATGAGGATAACAGCACAACATACCAAAACTTATGGGACGCAGCAAAAGCAGTGTTAAGAGGAAAGTTTATATCAATAGGTGCCTACATCAAGAAATTGGAAAGGCACCAAATAGATGAGCTTTCAATTCACCTCAAGGATCTAGAAAACCTACAGCAAACCAGACCCAAATCTAGTAGGAGAAGAGAAATAATTAAAATCAGAGAAGAAATCAACAGGATTGAATCAAGAAAAACATTCCAAAAAATCAGCCAAACGAGGAGCTGGTTTTTTGAAAAAATAAACAAAATTGACACCCCATTGGCCCAACTAAGGAAAAAAAAGAAGAGAAAACACCCAAATCAATAAAATCAGATATGAAAAAGGAAATGTAACAACAGACACCACAGAAATAAAAAGAATCATCAGAAATTACTACAAGGACTTGTATGCCAGCAAACAGGGAAACCTATCAGAAATGAATAGATTCCTGGACACATGCAACCTACCTAAATTGAACCAGGAAGACATAGAAAACCTAATCAGACCCATAACTGAGACAGAAATTGAAACAGTAATAAAGGCCCTCCCAACAAAGAAAAGCCCAGGACCAAATGGATTCACTGCTGAATTCTACCAGACATTTAAAGAAGAACTAACTCCAATTCTTCTCAAACTATTCAGAACAATCGAAAAAGAGAGAGTCCTCCCAAATTCTTTCTATGAAGCCAGCATCAACTTAATTCCTAAGCCGGAAAAAGATGCAGCACTGAAAGAGAATTATAGACCAATATCCCTGATGAACATAGATGCAAAAATTCTCAATAAAATTCTGGCCAATAGAATGCAACAACACATCAGAAAGATCATCCACCCAGACCAAGTGGGATTTATCCCTGGTATGCAGGGATGGTTCAGTGTTTGCAAAACAATCAACATGATACATCACATTAACAGACTGCAGAAGAAAAATCATATGATTATCTCAATAGATGCCGAGAAAGCATTTGATAAAATACAACACCCGTTCATGATGAAAACTCTAAGCAAACTGGGTTTGGAAGGAACATTCCTCAATACAATCAAAGCAATCTATGAAAAACCCACAGCCAACATCCTATTGAATGGGGAAAAGTTGGAAGCATTTCCACTGAGATCTGGGACCAGACAGGGATGTCCACTCTCACCACTGCTATTCAATGTAGTTCTGGAGGTTCTAGCCAGAGCTATTAGGCAAGAAAAAGAAATTAAAGGGATACAAATTGGGAAGGAAGAACTCAAACTATCCCTCTTTGCAGATGATATGATTCTTTATTTAGGGGACCCAAAGAACTCTACTAAGAGACTATTGGAACTCATAGAAGATTTTGGCAAAGTAGCAGGGTATAAAATCGATGCACAAAAATCAACAGCCTTTGTATACACAGACAATGCCATGGCTGAGGAAGAACTTCTAAGATCAATCCCATTCACAATAGCTACAAAAACAATCAAATACCTTGGTATAAACTTAACCAAGGACATTAAAATCTCTACGATGAAAATTACAAAACCTTAAAGAAAGAAATAGAAGAGGATACCAAGAAATGGAAAAATATTCCATGCTCATGGATTGGAAGAATCAACATCATCAAAATGTCCATTCTCCCAAAAGCAATTTATAAATTCAATGCAATACCAATCAAGATACCGAAGACCTTCTTCTCAGATCTGGAAAAAATGGTGCTGAAATTTATATGGAGACACAAGAGACCTCGAATAGCTAAAGCAATCTTGTACAACAAAAACAAAGCTGGAGGCATCACAATACCAGATTTCAGGGCATACTACAGGGCAGTTGTAATCAAAACAGCATGGTACTGGTACAGAAACAGATGGATAGACCAATGGAACAGAATTGAAACACCAGAAATCAATCCAAACATCTACAGCCAACTTATATTTGATCAGGTATCCAAAACCAATCCCTGGAGCAAGGACAGTCTATTCAATAAATGGTGCTGGGAAAATTGGATTTCCACGTGCAGAATCATGAAGCAAGACCCCTACCTTACACCTTACACAGAAATCCACTCAACATGGATTAAAGACCTAAATCTATGACCTGACGCCATCAAGTTACTAGAGAACATTGGAGAAACCCTTCAAGATATTAGCACAGGCAACGAATTTCTGGAAAAGACCCAGGAGGCAGAGGCAGTCAAAGCCAAAATCAACAATTGGGATTGCATCAAATTGAGAAGTTTCTGTACTGCAAAAGAAACAGTCAGGAGAGTGAAGAGACAACCATCAGAATGGGAAAAAATATTTGCAAACTATGCAACAGATAAAGGGTTAATAACCAGAATCTACAAAGAGATCAAGAAACTCCACAAAAACAAAACCAACAACCCACTAAGAGATGGGCCAAGGACCTCAATAGACATTTTTCAAAAGAGGAAATCCAAATGGCCAACAGGCACATGAAAAAATGTTCAAGGTCATTAGCAATCAGGGAAATGCAAATCAAAACCACAATGAGGTTTCACCCCGGTTAGAATGGCTCACATGCAAAAATCTACCAACAACAGATGCTGGCGAGGATGTGGGGAAAAAGGGACACTAACCCACTGTTGGTGGGAATGCAAACTGGTCAAGCCACTATGGAAGTCAGTCTGGAAATTCCTCAGAAACCTGAAGATAACCCTACCGTTTGACCCAGCCATCCCACTCCTTGGAATTTACCCAAAGGAAATGAAATTGGCAAACAAAAAAGCGGTCTGCAGCCTAATGTTTATTGCAGCTCAATTCACAATAGCTAAGACCTGGAACCAACCTAAATGCCCATCAACGGTAGACTGGATAAAGAAATTATGGGATATGTACTCTACAGTATACTATACCGCAGTAAGAAACAAAGAAATCCAGTCATTTGCAACAAAATGGAGGAATCTGGAACACATCATGCTGAGTGAAATAAGCCAGTCCCAAAGGGACAAATACCATATGTTCTCCCTGATCGGTGACAACTGACTGAACACCAAAAAGGAAACCTGTTGAAGTGAAATGGACACTATGGGAAATGGTGACTTAATCAGCATAGCCCTGACTGTTAATGAACAACTTAATACATTATCCCTCTTAGTAGTTTTTTTGTCTGTTCTACTTAATATGACTGGTTTAATTCTGTAATTAATACACAGTTATTTTTAAGTGTTGAAAATTAACTGAAATGTGATCCCTGTTAAATATAAGAGTGGGAATAAGAGAGGGAAGAGATGTATAATTTGGGACTTGCTCAAGCTGACTTGCCCCAAATGGTAGAGTTAGAAACATACCAGGGGATTCCAATTCAATCCCATCAAGGTGGCATGTACCAATGCCATCTCACTATTCCAAGTGATCAATTTCAGTTCACAATTGATCATAATGAAAGGACTAAGAGTCAAAGGGATCACATAAACAAGTCTAGTACCTGCTAACACTAACCGATAGAATAAATAAAGGGGAGAGTGATCCAACATGGGAAGTGAGATACTCAGCAGACTCATAGAATGGCAGATGTCCTAAATATCACTCTGGCCTCAGAATCAGCCCTAAAGGCATTCAGATCTGGCTGAAAAGCCCATGATTGTATTTTATGCATGGAAAGCCAAGACACTCTGGCAAAAGATCTCTGTGAGTGAGATCCCAGTGGAAAGAACAGGTCTTCAAAGAAGGAGGTACCTTTCTCTGAAGGGAGGAGAGAACCTCCACTTTGACTATGACCTTGTCTAAACAAGATAAGAGTCGGAGAACTCAGAGGGCTTCCATAGCCTTGGAAACTCATGACTGGAGCATAGGGAGATTACTGATGCCATAGAGAGGAGTGTCAATTGGTAAAGTCAACAACAGGAGTCACGGTGCACTTTCTCCTCATGTAGGATCTCTGTCCTTAATGTGCTGTACATTGAGATTTAATGCTATAACGAGTACTCAAACAATATATTTCACTTTGTGTTTCTATGGGGGTGCAAACTGTTGAAATCTTTACTTAATGCATACTAAACTGATCTTCTGTAAAAAAAAAAAAAAAGAAAGAAATTATCAATTCCCAACTTGACTCTCACTGGGATTAAACATGACAATAGTTCTGATCTGATTTCATCATCATTTAAAAAAATCATCTATTATTTTTCACTTTATGTTTCTGTGTGGGAGCAAACTGTTGAAATCCTTACTTAATGTATACTAAGCTGATCTTCTGTATATTAAGATAATCGAAAATGAATCTTGATGTGAATGGAAGGGGAGAGGGAGTGGGAAAGGGGAGTGTTGTGGGTGGGAGGGACGGTATGGGGGGGGAGCCATTGTAATCCATAAGCTGTACTTTGGAAATTTATATTCATTAAATAAAAGTTTAAAAAAAAAGAAGCACTAACCCTAAGACACAATGAAAATAAAACTCATCAGTGATAAATTCTGAATGAAACAAATAAAAAAGCTCGGAATAAAAAAAAAAAAAGAAAAAAGAAAAACATCTGTATAACTTATGAGAGTGCGTGGATTTAATATTCACTTTTGACTCCTGACTCCAGCTTCCTACTAACATAGACCCTTGGAAACAACAGTGATGGCTCAAGTAATGGGGCCCCATTCACCCATCTTTCATTCCATTTTTCCATGAAATATTTCAAGAGGCAGAGAGTTGGGCATGTGTGCCTGCACGTGAGGAGACACAGGAACAGACAGAAAGGCAGAACTCTCATTTGTTTGTTCACTTCCTGAATGCCTGCAATGGCAGGGACTACCAAAGATAGAAGCCAGAAACTCATTCCAGCTCTGCCACACAGGTGAAGAAAGTTCACTACTTGAGCCATCATGGCTGCCCCCCAGAGTCTGTAGGAGCATGAGCTGGAACAAGAAATATCAAATCCAGGTATCCTGATGTGGGGATGCAGCCATGCTAACTAGCACCTTCACCATTGGGCTAAATACCTGCTCCAAGTTTCATTTCTAAAAAGTAGTTACTGTCAACGATGGGTTTGTGTTTTGAAGATGGAGTCTCGATGCCAGTGTGAGGTTGAAAGCCAGGTATTCTTTGAAATCTATTGCTTCCAAACAAAGTCGTTTTACCAAAGTTGGGTGTAGTTTCAAGAAGATAGCATACTATCAAATCTCAGTGCATTCAGAGAAGAAATAAGCTGATATTGTCTTAACCTCATGAGAAAAAGGACAGACAATTAGTGTTAGGAATAGGAGGCTGAGTTTAAGTGGTGTTGGATCTAACCCAAAATTGTCAATATTTACAGAGACCCTGTCTACCCAGAGCCAGAACTTCCAAATCAAAACATTAAGAATGAACAGAAGAGTCCAATTACCAACACTGTGTAACACAATATCCAAGAGGAAGTGGAATGGAAATCAAAAAGTGTAGGGAAACTACCCTTCTTCCCTTGGATGAGCCAGACAATGTCCCTGATTGGTAGGTGGGAGGCACTGATCTGCTGTCATCTCACTTGATGTCCTGTCCCATAAGCCTGCGATAGTGGCAATAACTTACCTATTAATGTCTCAGTACGCAAACCACATTATTTAATATGGTGTCACCAGAAGAAAAAACATTCTCCAGCCATGGAGAAAAAATTATTTATTGAATGAGAGAGTATATCTATACACAGTAATATCTGCTTGACCTAAGATTTCATGAGAGACTTTTGTTGTAAGTTATTTTGCTTTGTAGATCCTGGCTTGAGAAGCAAATTTTTAATACAGAGTGATCACCTAATGCCTCAAGATATGATCACTTCTATTCAAGATTATATGAAATAGATGACAATAATGCAAATATAAATTCTCATGTGATAACATTCGCATTTAAAAAAATAACATGCTTCCATAGTTTTCTATAAGTAAGCTCATTCTACCAGATTTCAGTTAATTCTTATTAAAATTGACAATTTCAAATTTAAGCTGACAAAGATTCCTCTCCCTACCTCCTATCCTATGTTGCCAAGTTCTTCACATATTTATGTTTCTCATTTTCAGTACTGTACAGTTTAACAGTAGCAAACACCAAAGGTTTTAAAATTTTTTAAAAGTACCTTAAATTTGGGGAAATTTTATGCATATTCTTTTTCTTAGACTTTGGTAAAACATGGGTACTATTTCAAGTTTTCTTTTCTATTGAAATCTATTCAGCTCAAGAAAAACAGCATTGTTCTCTGATATTACAATTTGAGACCAAGCAAAAAACCATGTGATATATTAAACTAACTTATTTTTCTTCTACCTCTTAGTGATTTAGAATTAACTATTTCCTTTATGTGGCTTATAAATAGCCCAAAGGAACAAAAAATGGTGACTTTGAGACCCTAATGTAGTTCACATTTTATTAAAGTCAAAACTAATCTGTGGCTTCTTACAGATAAATGGACATAGGCAACCACTGTTTTTGTTGCTAGTTTTGAGTCTATTTATGTTTAATTGGGCTTAAGTGAAAGCCAGCCACAGATATGAAGGAAATTCTGATCAAAAAGTTTCCATCAAGAGGGAATGTCTCCCAGTAGCCCTCACTTGAAGCAATATATTTCCTGCCAAAACTTATTCAAAAATATTTTTCATTCTTGTTACTTGGAATGAGTAGCAGAAGACATCGGTACTTCCTACAGTTTTCCTATTGCATTGATTTGAACAATAGTACATGGAAACAAAAGAAATGGGCAAATTACAATTGAAAAAAATCCATGGATTTCAGACAGAAAGCATCTGTCCCTTACAGGCTGAGCAATGCACAATTGCAGGCAGGCATCTGTTACTGTCATCAAATGCCCCAGATGTAGGAAACAGAAGCAAATCATAGAGGTCAGAGGCAGAAGCAGAACTAAGAGATGTGGAACAGACCAAGCCTTGGATGGGCAGATCACTCCAACCATTTCCATCCAGAAGCTTCACCAGTAGTGAGAAAAGTTAGAAAAGACAGTGCTCAATGAAAGACTGTTCATATTATTGGGCAGCTAGTTGATAACGTGTTTATCATGAAAGCTCACTAGATTTCATCCCATATAAATTCCACATTTGAGCTCAATTGCTGTCCATAGGTAGCAGAAACACAATGAATGACACTTCCACCATCAATTTACAATTTGAAGCTTAGAAAATAGTGCAAAGAACCAGTAAGCAATTGGGTTTAAGGTCTCTATTTATAATAACTAGAATATTTTAAAGAATATACTTTTAAATAATTGTTTTGTTGATATTTGGAAGTACCAAGTAAAACACCTTGTTCAGACATTTAGGAAAGGAATGTGAATGAGGACCCAGATGAAACAGAAGTCACTATATTGTGTCACTAACAACTTTACAGATTTTATAATCCACACCAGAATACACTAGTATTGGAATAAGTCAATCAATGGTTTCTTTTGAAGTATGTCCAAACAGAGCCTAATATTTAAAGTCCAGCATTGGGATGAGCATTTGGCACTGCTTGGGATGCCCACATCACATATCAGAGTACCTGGGACTGAGTCCTTTCTGTACTTTCAATTCCAGCTTTTTGCAATTGCACATCCTGGGAGGCCCCAGCTGTTGCAGACATTTAGAGGATTAAACCAGCAATTGCAATATCTCACCATGTTTCTCTATCTCTCCTTCAAATAAAATTTTAAAATAATAAAATTATCCATTTACATTACATAAAAAGACCTTTATTTAAAACATAATGTGCTATCATATCTTCTAGTCAATCCAGGCTAAATAAGCCAAAATTTAGTTTTTGGATATTATAACTTTGACACAAGTATGAGCTACCATAGTAACTTCATGGAAACAGGTAAGATTTAAAATACCACTTATTCTCATGCATGAGCAGAAAACACCAAAGCGTATCTCCAGAGTATTTAGCAAATTGAAATTCAATATTGAAATGTAAATATATATCAGGGCTTGTACTGTGTCATAGAAGGTTAAGCTTCTGCCTTCCATGACAGTACCCTTTATAGGTGCCAGTTTGAATTCCAGATGTTCCATTTCTGATCCAGCTCTCTGCTAATGTGCCTGGGAAAGCAGCAAAGATGGCCCAGATACTTGGGCACCTGCACCCATGTGGAAAATCCAGAAGAAGCTCTTGGCTTCGGCTTGGCCCACCCTCAGCCATTGCAGCCATTTGGGGGAGTGAACCAGCGGATTAATGATTCTTTCTCTTTTTCTTTCCCCTTCTTCTTTCTCTGTACCTCTTCCTTTCAAATAAATAAATTTTAAATAAAAAAGACCATACAACCCAATATCCTAGACTGTAGTCAGAGGTTGGATTGTAATCCCTACACATAAGCACCACCTATTGAAAAAAATAAAAATAGGATTTAATTTCACACTGTAGTTTGGAGATGCTGCATTTATTGACTTCCTGTAAAAGATGCATGAAAGCGAAAACAAAACTGGAAATGCTGGCTTGGGGTTTACCTCTTCCTTTGCTTGCAATTAGAGGAGATATCCATAACAAAGCTTATTGACATGGTAAAAAGATACATAATACCACATTCTCAAAGAGCTTGAAACACAGATCTCCAGCTGTTTCTCTATTATAATTGTTTCAAAAAGAATGGTAAAAAATACTGGTGCATCACAGAATGTGTAGTATCCATATAGTATTTTTATTCCAACTAAAAATTGTTATATTTTGAATATATTAGTAATGTGCCAAATTTAAAAAAGACATTCTAAAGTTATCCTTTCCACAGTTGGATGCTTAAAATGATAAATATTGCATTTATAAAAAAATGGGAAAAGTAAAAACATTATGCTTATATAAGATTATATATACCACATATATATATATATATATAAATAATAAAAACAAAAAAAATTGATGCTATCTTGGATGTGACCTTGATTATTATATTCTATCATTTTCCAATTATAAATATTTGAGTTAACAGGTAAAACTTGTATGTATTTGTGATGCATAGCATGTGGCTTTAATACACATATACATGAAACAATAGGCAAAACAAATTACTTAATATATGTATTACCTCACATACTTATCATACTTTGTAGCGAGAATGTTTTGAATCTACTCTTATGAATTGTCAAGTATAAATATTATATGATAGAACTATTGAACTTATTACTCTTCTGCAATTGGAATTTTGTGTTCTTTCATCAACACTCTACAATTTTGTCACCCCTCCAGCTTCTGGTACCCACCATTCACTCTTTCTGTAAGTTCACAATTTTACAACTCAAACGTAAATGACTTTATGTGTCATTTCTGTTTCTGTTCCCACCTTGATTTGCTTAACATAATGTCCCCCTGAGCTCATTCATGTTCTCATAAATGACAGAATCTCATGTTTTTTAGAAGACTGAGTAGTAACTTGTCATATAAAATATACCATATTCTTTATGCTTTCATCTATTATGGATACTCAGTTTAATTCCTTATCTTGACTATTATGAACAGTGCTACAATCAACATGAGAGTGCAGATATAGCTTTTCTTTGAGAATAAGTTGTATTGTTAACTCTCATAATACAACTCTTTGATGACAGAGGTCCTGAATGGGAAGTTAGTGTACAGTGACTCCTATTATTAATTTAACAGTTAATACTCTTATGTATGACATTAGAGAACACCCAAGGCTCTTGACATGAGCTTCCTAGGCTATGGAAACCTTTTGAATCCACAAACTCTGTCAATATTTAGACAAGGCCATAAGCAAAATGGAAGTTCTCTCTCCTCCCTTCAGACAAAAGTACCTCCTTCTTTGATGACCACTTCTTTCCACTGTGGTCTCGCACACTGAGGTCCTTCATGTAGGACAATTTTTTGCCACAGTGTCTTGGCGTTAAATATCTGAAATGCTGTTGTGGGCTTTTCAGCCAGAACAGAATGCCTTAAAGACTGATACTGAGGTCAGAGTGCTACTTAAAGTGATTATTTCTATGAGTTTGCTATATGGACTACTTCCCATGTTGGAGAATTCATGCCTTTTAATTCTATTACCACCGAGTCAATGATATTTATATCACTTTAACACTCAGTCCTATCTGTATGATCTATTTAATGATTAATCCTATCACTATGATCACTTTGACACTTAAAGTGCTATTTTTACTACCCTACTTAAGGGAATTTGGCATCCCATGGCAAGTTTTTAAACTGTACCATTAGAAGTAAGTCCATAGGAATTTATATAAAAGTATAGAGCTTTATAGTTATGAACTTCATATATTTCATAATTACAACTTTTAGAACATGGTGATTCTTCCCATCATGCCTGCAATCCAACCCATACTCCAATCTCTCTCCCACCTCCCTCTCTTATCCCCACTCTTATTTTTTACTAGGGTCTATTTACAATTAACTTTATTTTATTTTTTAAAGATTTATTTTATTTATTTGAAAGGCAGAGTTAGAGAGAGATAGAGACAGAGAGAAAGGTCTTCCATTGACTGGTTAACTCCCCACATAGCCGCAACAGCTGGAGCTGTTCCAATCCAAAGCCAGGAGATTCCTCCAGGTCTCCCACATGGGTACAGGGGCCTAAGGACTTGAGCCATCTTCTACTGCTTTCCCAGGACACATCAGAGAGCTGGATTGGAAGAGAAGCATCTGGGACTAGAACTGGCACCCATATTGGATTCCAACACTTCAGGCCTGGGCTTTAACCCACTGTGCCACAGTGCTGGCTCCTAAAATTAACTTTATACATATGTTTATGTTCAGTAAAGAGTTCAACAAATAGTATGAAAGAGAAAAAATATTTCCTCAACAGTCAAGATAGGGGCTGTTCAAAGACATTGTTTCTCAAAATGTCGATTTCATTTTTATAAATTACCTTTTAGGTGCTCTGTTAGCTATCATAGGCCAGGGATAACATATGGTATTTGTCCTCTTTGGACTGACTTATTTCACTAAATATGGTGTTTCCCAGTTTTATTCATTTTGTTGCAAATGACCAGATTTGATTTCATTTTTTTCTCTTTACTGCTGTGTATGTCTTCCATGGTGTACATATCCCATAATTTCTTTTTATTTGTAAATATCATAAATACAACATTAGGAAAATATAATAATTCTTCCCACGGTACCAACCCTCCCACCTACTCCCCTCCTTCTTCCTCCCTCTCCTGCTTAGCCTGAGAAAGAAAAATAGACAAATGAAAACAAAGAATGGAAAAAAAAATAAGAACTATTCCTCAACAGTCTAGACAAGGACTGTTCTACGTTATTGCTTCTCAAAGGTGATAATGCTTTTTTCCCCTTCCTCTTTTCCCTTCCTTCCTCCCCATTCTTTCCTTTTAGAAACTTAATTGTCTTTAAGAACAACTCAAAGATGGTAACATCTCTTGTGAGCTCTTAGACATAACTTTAACTTATGAGGCATAATAAAGGGAGGTGATTCTTGAGAACAAGTTTTACTATTAAGTCTGATGATACAACACTTTGGGGATAGAGGCAGTCCTACATGGTAAGTTAGTATACAGTGAATCTCGTTTATTTAACAAATAACACCTTATATAAGACATCAGTGATCACCCAAGGCTCTTGGCTTGAGCTGCCTCAGCTATGGAAGCCTTTTGGATCCACTGGCTCAACAAGGGCATAAATAAGGTGAAAATTTTCTCCTACCTTCAGAGAAAAGTACATCCTTCTTTGGTGGGCATTCCTTTCCACTGGTGTCTCACCTTCAAGGGTCCTTTATGTAGGACCTTTTTTTCCCAGTGTGTTTTGGATTTCTATGCCTGAAATGCTCCTTCTGGGATTTCCAGCCAGACTGGAATACATTCAGGGCTGATTATGAGGTCCCAAGTGCTACTTAAAGCTATTGTCATTCTTTGATTCTGCTGTATGGCCTGCTACCCAAGTTGGAGCCTTCACTCCTTTTTAATCCTGTCTATCATTGTTTCCAAACAATATTTATATGATCACTTTAACATTTGGTCATACCTATATGATCACTTTACCACTTAATCCTATTCATTTGATCTTTATAACACTTAAGCTGGCTGATAAATACAATAGCCTAAGAGATTGTGGGGTCCTATGGCTAATTGATAAGGTGAACCATTGGAAGTAAGTCCATAGGAATGTATGTAGCACTAACTGCTTTATCATTGCAAATTTCATAATATTTCACAATTACAACTTTAGGATCTTAGGAATTCTTCCCACTGTGCCCACATTCCAATCCACATTCCCATCCCCCTTTCTCTTCCCTTTTTTATTCTTTTTAAGGATTATAAAGACAGAGTTACAGAGAGAGGTAGAGCCAGAGAGAGAGAGAGAGAGAGTTCTTCCATCTGCTGGTTAACTCCCCAAATGACCACAATGACCAGAGCTGAGCTGATCTGACTCCAGGAGCTTCTTTCAGGTCTCCCACGTGGGTGCAGGGGCCCAAGGACTTGGGCCATCTTCTACTGCTTTCCCAGGCCACAGCAGAGAGCTGGATTGGAAGTGGAGCAGCCAGTACTGCAGGGTGTGGCTTTAACTTGCTACACCACAACACCAGCCTCTCTCTCTTCACTTTCTTAATCTCACTCTGATTCTTTAAGATCTATTTAACTTTATACATATTTGATTAACTCTGTTAAGTATAGCATTCAATGAATTGTATGAAAGAAAAAAGGGGAACATTATAAAACAAAAGAAAGTAAAGGATAAACAAAGTATAGAATTAGGAACTGTTCCCCAACAGTCGAGAGAAGGGCTATTCCAAGTCACTGCTTCTCAAAGTGTGATTTCTACAGGTTGTCTTTAAGGTGCTCTCTTAGTTACAACAGGTAAGGGAGAACATATAGAATTTGTCCCTTTAGGACTGGCTTGTTTCATTAGGTATAATGTCTTCCAGTTTCATCATTTTTTTTGCAAATGACTGGACTGCATTTTTTACTGCTGTGTAGTATTCCATTGTGTACATATCCCATAATTTCTTTATCCATTCTTCAGTTAATGGGCACTTTGGTTGATTTCCTGTCATTGCTATTGTGAATTAGCTGTGATAAACAAGGAGGTACAGATTGTTCTTTCATATGTTGAGTTCATTTCTCTTGGGTAGATTCTAAGGAGTAGGATGGCTGGGTCATATGATAGATATATGTTCTGACATTGAGGTATCTCCATACTTTCTTCCATAGTGGCTTTACCAGTTTACATTCTCACCAAGAGTGGATTAGGGTACCTTTTTCCCTACATCCTCACCAGCATTTGTTTTTTGTAGATTTCTGTATGGAAGCCATACTATAGGGGTGAGATGAAATCTCATTGTGGTTTTGATCTGAATTTCTCTGATAGCAAGTGATCCTGGGTATTTTTTCATTATCTGTTGGCCATTTGTATTTCCTCTTTTGAAAAAATGTCTAAGTTCTTTTCCCATTTCTTAACTGTATTATTTCTGTTTTTTTTTTATATATATTCTGGTTATTAATCCTTTAACGGTTGTACAATTTGCAAAATTTTCTCCCATTCTGTCGGTTGTCTCTTCACTTTGTTAATTGTTACTTTTGCAGTGCAGAAGCTTCTCAATTTGATGTAATCCCATTTGTCAATATTGGCTTTGATTGCATGAGCCTCTGGGTTCTTTTCCAAGAACTCTTGGTCTGCTGATGTCTTATAGAGTTTCCCCAACATCTCCAGTAATTTGATGATGTAAGATCATAGATTTAGGTATTCTATTTTAAATGGATTTTGGTGAAAGGTGTCTGGTAAAGGTCTTGCTTTATGCTTTTGCATGTGGCTATCCAGCTATTCCAGCTCCATGTGTTGAAAATACAGTCCTTGCTCCTGGGGTTGATTTGAGCTCCTTTGTCAAAGATAAGTTGGCTGTAGATGCTTGGATTGATTGTGGATATTTCTATTCTGTTCCATTGGTATATCTGTTTTGGTACCAGCATCAGGCTCTTTTGATTATAACTGCCCTATAATATGTTTGAAATATGGTATTGTGATGACTCTGGCTTTGTTTTTTTTTATATAAGCTTGCTTTAGCTATTTGTGATTTCCTGTGTTTCCATATGAATTACAACATGATTTTTTCTACATCTGGGAAGAATGTCTTTGTATTCTGATTGGTATAACATTGAATCTGTAAATCGTCTTCAGTAGTATGTACATTTTGATGATATTGATTCTTCCAGTCCATGAAAATGGAAGAAAATTCCACCTTTTTGTATCTTCTTCTATTTTTTAATGTTTTATAATTCTTTTTTAATTATTATTTTGACAGGCAGACTTAGAAACAGAGAGGAAGATCTTCTTTTTCCATTTGTTCACCCCCCAAATGGCCGCTATGGCCGGCACACTGTGTCAATCCAAAGCCAGGTGCCAGGTGCTTCCTCCTGGTCTCCCATGCAGGTGCAGGGCCCAAGCACTTGGGCCATCCTCCACTGCACTCCTGGGCGACAGCAGAAAGCTGGACTGGAAGAGGAGCAACCAGGACAGAAACCAGCATCCCAACCAGGACTAGAACCTGGGGTGCCGGCGCCACAGGAGGAGGATTAGCCAAATGAGCTGCAGTGCCGGGCTAATGTCTTGTAATCCTCATCAGAGATAGATATCCTTGGTTAAATTTATTCCAAGATATTTGATATTTTTTGGTAGCTATTGTGAATAGGATCGATCTTTGAAGCTCTTTCTCAGCTGTGGCATTGTCTGTGTATAGAAAGGCTGTTGATTTTTGTGTGTAGATATTATATCCTGCTACATTTAAACTCTTCTATGAGTTCCAATAGTCTCTTGGTAGAGTCTTTTGGATCTTCTATGTATAGGATCATGTCATCTGCAAATAGGGATAGTTTGACTTCCTCTTCCCCAATTTGAATCCCTTTGATTTATTTTTCTTGTCTAATGGCTCTGGCTAGAACTTTCAGGACTATATTTCCAAGCAGTGGTTAGAGTGGACACCCTTGTCTGATTCTGGATCTTAATGGGATTCCTTCCAACCTTTCCCCATTCAAAAGGACATTAGCTGTAGGCTTGTTATAAATTTCTTTGATTATGTTAAGAAATGTTTTTTCTATTCCCAATTCTTTTAAAATTTGCATCATGAAAGGTGTTGCATTTTGTCAAATGCTTTCTCTGCATCCATTGAAATGGTTTTTGTTCTTTAATTTGTAAATGTGATGTATCATATTGATTGGTGTATGAATGTTGAACTATCCCTACATGCCAGGAATAAATTCCACTTGGTCCAGGTGGATGATCTTTCTGATGTCTTGTTGGATTCAATTGGCTAGCATTTTGTTGAGGATTTTTGTGTCTATGTTCTGTTGTTCTCTTTCTCTGTTCTATCTTTTTCAGGTGTAGGAATTCAGGAGATGCTGGCTTCATAAAGAATTTGAGAGTATTCCCTCCTTTTTGATCGTTTTGAATAGTGTGAGAAGAAATGGAGTTAGTTCTTTGAATGTCTGTTATAATTCAGCAGTGAAGCCATCAGTCCTGGGATTTTCTTTGTTGGGAAGGTCTTTATTACTGCTTTGAGTTCTGCCTTGGTTATTGGTCTGTTTAAGTTTTCTAAGTTTTTGTGGCTCAATTTAGGTAGGTCATATGTGCCTAGGAATCTGTGGATTTCTTCTAGGTTTCCCATATTGTTGGCATACAACTCTTTGCAGTAATTTCTGATGATTTTTTAATTACTATGGTTTCTGTTGTTACATTTCCTATTTCATCTTTGATTTTCTTAATTTGGGTCTTCTCACCCTTTTCAACACGCAGATTGCATTTCTTTTGGATGTATACTCACTAGTGTGATAGCTGGATCATCTAGTTCTATTTTTAATTTGAGGGGCAACTGCTACAGTATTTTTTATAGTCATGATAATTTACATTCCCATCAACAGGGTTAAAGGATTCTCTTTTCTCCACATCCTCTCAAATACTTAACTTTGCTCTTTTTGAAAATAGCCAATTGGCCAGCACCATGGCTCACTTGGCTAATCCTCCATCTGCAGCGCCAGTACCCCAGGTTCTAGTCCCAGTTGGGGCACCAGATTCTACTCCTGGTTGCTCCTCTTCCAGTCCAGCTCTCTGCTGTGGCCCAGGAAGGCAGTGGAAGATGACCCAAGTACTTGGCCCCTGCACCTGGCTCCTGGCTTCAGATCAGAGCAGTGTGCCAGCCGTAGTGGCCATTTGTGAGGTGAACCAATGAAAGACCTTTCTCTCTGTCTCTCTATATATCTAACTCTGCCTGTTGAAAAAAAAAAAAATGAAAGAAAGAAAATAGCCAATTAACAGTGAAGTAATACTTCATTGTGGATTTAATTTGAATTTTTGGGTGATTTTTTTTTTTTTTGACAGGCAGAGTGGACAATGAGAGAGAGAGACAGAGATAAAGGTCTTCCTTTCCCATTGGCTTACTCCCCAATGGCCACTACGGCCGGCGCACTGCAGCCAGCACACCGTGCTGATCCAAAGCCAGGAGCCAGGTGCCTCTCCTGGTCTCCCATGCGGGTGCAGGGCCCAGACTTGGGCCATCCTCCACTGCACTCCCAGGCCACAGCAGAGAGCTGGACTGGAAGAGGGGCAACCGGGACAGAATCCAGCGCCCTGACTGGGACTAGAACCCAGTGTGCCAGTGCTACAGGTAGAGGATTAGCCTAGTGAGCCGCATCGCCGGCCTGGGTGATCATTTTAAATATTTTCTTCATATTCTTGATGGCCATTTACAAGTCTTTTGATAAATATCCTTTCAGATATTTGGTAATTTTTAATTTTTTCTTGCTGAGCTATTTGAGCTCCTTCTATATTTAGGACATTATCTACTTATCAGATATGGTTTGAAATGCTTTTTCCCATTATATAAGCTGCTTCTGTACTTGGATTATTTCCTTGGCTGTGAAACTTTTTGGTTAGATGAAATCCCATTTGTCTGTTATGCCTTTTGTTGTTTGTTTTTTAGTTAATATCCAAAGCATCATCTAGATCAATAATACAGAGCTTTTTGTTATGTTTGCTTCTCATACTTTTATAATTTGCAGTCTTATGTTAAGTTCTTCATCAATTTTTAATTGACTTAAGTATATACAAGAATAATGGAGCCGGCACTGTGGCACAGTGTGTTAAAGCCCTGGCCTGAAGCACCAGCATCCCATATGGGTGATGGTTCTAGTCCCGGCTGCTTTTTTTCTGTAATTCTCTTTCAGTGCTGCATCTTTGTCTGGCTTAGGAATTAAGGTGCTGCTGGCTTCATAGAAAGAATTTGGGAAGATTCCCTCTTCTTCGATTTGGGACAGGCTCAAGCTGACTTGCCCCAAATGGTAGTTAGAAACATACCAGGGGACTCCAATTTAATCCCATCAAGGTGGCATGTACCAATGCCATCTCACCAGTCCAAGTGATCAATTTCAGTTCACAATTGATCATAATGAAAGGACTAAGAGTCAAAGGAAGCACATAAACAAGTCTAGTACCTGCTGATACTAACTGGTAGAATAAATAAAGGGGAGAGTGATCCAACATGGGAAGCGAGATACTCAGCAGACTAATAGAATGGTGGATGTCCTAAATAGCACTCTGGCCTCAGAATCAGCCCTAAAGGCATTCAGATCTGGCTGAAAAGCCCATGAGAGTATTTCAGGCATGGAAAGCCAAGACACTGTGGAAAAAAAAAAAAAAAAAAAAAAAACATACACACCCTAAATGAAAGATCTCTGTGAGTGAGATCCCAGTGGAAAGAACAGGTCATCAAAGAAGGAGGTACCTTTCTCTGAAGGGAGGAGAGAACCTCCACTTTGCATATGACCTTGTCTAAACAAGATAAGAGTCGGTGAACTCAAAAGGCTTCCATAGCCTTGGAAACTCATGACTGGAGCATAGGGAGATTACTGATGCCATAGACAGGAGTGTCAATTGGTAAAGTCAACAACAGGAGTCACTGTGCACTTACTCCTCATGTAGGATCTCTGTCCTTAATGTGCTGTACATTGAGACTTAATGCTATAATGAGTACTCAAACAATATATTTCGCTTTGTGTTTCTATGGGGGTGCAAACTGTTGAAATCTTTACTTAATGTATACTAAACTGATCTTCTGTAAAAAAAAAAAAAGAAGAAGAAGAAGAAATTATCAATTCCCAACTTGACTCTCACTGGGATTAAACATGACAATAGGTCTGATCTGATTTCATCATCATTTAAAAAAATCATCTATTATTTTTCACTTTATGTTTGTGTGGGAGCAAACTGTTGAAATCTTTACTTAATGTATGCTAAACTTATCTTCTGTATATAAAGAGAATCGAAAATGAATCCTCATGTGAATGGAAGGGGAGAGGGAGTGGAAAAGGGGAGGGATGCAGGTGGGAGAGACGATATGGGGGGGAAGCCATTGTAATCCATAAGCCGTACTTTGGAAATTTATATTCATTAAATAAAAGTTAAAATAAATAAATAAATAAAATAAATCTTAAAAAGCCTTAGTTAATTCTGGTGAAGATTGATACCCAGTTTCTCCAAATCATTTATTGTCAAAACTGACCTTTCACTATGTGTGTTCTTGGTATTACTGATGCAAATCAGCTAACTATATATACATGGGTTTAATTCTGTCTCTTCTATTATAGTGGCCTCTGTGTATTTACATGCCATAAACATGCTGCTTTGATAACTACAGTTTTATAACAAATTTTGAAGTGATAAGATGCCTCTAATGTTCTTGGCAAGATAATAGACAATGGCCCAAAGAGTTTGAGTTTCTGTTACCTATATGGAAGACTAGGATGGAGTTTCTGGCTCTTGGCTTTGGCCTCTCCCAGACCTCTTCTCTTTCTCTGTTGCTCTGTTTCAAATAATTAAGTCTTTTAAGAAAACAGAGAAATGGTACATTTTCATATGCTGATTTCATGCCCCAAAACCTTATTGAATTCACTTATTCAAATCATTTTTGTGGAATCATGGGGATTGGTACAGGTTGGGCCATATCATTTGCAAACAGATAAAACTTCTTTTCCTCTTTGGATGTCTTTCATTTCTTTCTCTTGCCATTTTCTATATCCAGGACTTCCAATACTACATCAAATAGGAGTATTGAGAATGAGTGTCTTTGTTTTGTTCTGGATCTTAGAGTAAAACTTTTCAACTTTTACCATAAAGCATGATGTTAGCTTTGGGCTTATCTTTAACACCCTTTATCATGTTGAGTTACATTCCTTCTCTACCTGATATGATGAGAGGCTTTATTATTAAAGGATGTCAAATTCTGTCTAATGCCTTTTCTGAATCAGTTGAGATGAACATTTGTATTTTGTTCTGTTTTTGTTCTTCATTCTGGTAATATATATTAACTGTATAGAACTGAATGTGTTGAGCCAACCATGCATCTCAGGAAAAAATACTGCTTGGTGATGGTGAATGATCCTTTTAAAATATGCTGTGATTTGCATTTACTGATTTATTCAGGATTTTTGCATTTACGTCCAAAAGGAATACTAGCCTTAGACTGTATGCATTTCAATTTGATATCAAATTAATTCCGTACACATACAATACATTAGTTTTAAAGCTTTCCTCCTCTAACTCTTTGGATGAGTTTTAAGCTTTGATAGTTCTTGAAACGTTTGGTAGAAATCATCAAAGAAGCTTTCAGGTCCAGGGTTTTCTTTGATGAAAGATGTCTTTTTTTTTTTCAATTTTACTCATATACATTACATTTTCTTGTACTCTATTAGTTACCATAGCTCAGGAAAAACATACACTATTTGTCTTTTGGGGACTGACTTAATTCACTATGTACAATGGTTTCCAGTTGCTTCCATTGTATTGCAAAAGATAGAATTTCATTCATTTTGTGGTTGAATTATCCATAGTGTATATAAACAAACCACATTTTCCTTATCTAGTCATTGGTTGATGGGCATCTGGGTTGATTCCATATCTTAGCTTTTGGGGTA
The DNA here is from genome assembly GCF_051225735.1 of Oryctolagus cuniculus. Classification (NCBI taxonomy): domain Eukaryota; kingdom Metazoa; phylum Chordata; class Mammalia; order Lagomorpha; family Leporidae; genus Oryctolagus; species Oryctolagus cuniculus. The sequence continues at coordinate 132,796,164 of NC_142872.1, read as the reverse complement.
TTGAGCTGAAATAAACATGGAGGTACAGATAACTCCTCCATAGGCTAATTTCATTTCCTTTGGCTAAATTTCCAAGAGTGGGATGGCTGGGTCATATGGTAGATCCATTTTCAGATTTCTGAGGAATCCACATAGTATCTTTTACAATGGATGTACTAGTTTATATCCCCACCAATAGTTGATTAGGGTATCTGTTTCCCCACATCCTCACCAGCATTTATTGTTTTGATTTTTATATGACAGCCATTCTAACTAGGTGAGGTAAAACTTTAATTCTTTGTGAAATTCATAAATGTATCCATAAACTTCTCTTTTGCCTTTATAAATTCAGAAATGTGAACATTGGTTTGAAATTTTTTAACTGATGCAATCTGCTTATTCATTGTCAATCTGTCCAGACCTTCTATTCATATTCAATTTTGACAGTTTGTATAAAGCTGGGAATTCATCCATTTCTTCTAGTTGATCCAATTGTTGACTGACAACTTTTTAAAGGTTACAAAAGCTCTTTATAGACTTATATTCAAGATATATCAGTTAAATGGACCAGAAACTATATTATTCTATCTTTGGTTATGAAACACATAATAAAGTATAGACTCAATTATCAATCTTCCAAATTCACCATCTCTGTACATAGGAAAATGATTTTTACCTAAAATTATGCAAAGTATAGAATATTCTTATTTATTTTCACAGTCTACTTTGATCTTTTGCTTTGTTTCATTCAATTTGGCTGTTTTCAAATCCATTTATTTTCCATTCATAATCAGATTTCTTGGCTCTGTTTTTATGTTAATTTTTATAATTTTAAATGTGTCAATATTTGTTCCTTAGTTTTAATTCATTTTGCCTATTTAAATAGTTCAAGTAATACAGAAAATATATAGAAGAATATAATTATGATCACAGTTAACAACTTTGAACATTTTGCTACATTTGTTTCATGTGTATCAACATGGCTTACATAACATCTGTTAGCACGTCTTAATAATTGTTTAATTACTATTGCTTCACAAAAATATCTGTTGTGATGTGTTCTCTTGACAAATAAGGTGAAAGTGGAAGTCCTTGAGAGAATCTCTTGGGAATGCTTACAATGCAGGAGGAAGCTTGATGCAAATTCATTTTTCTTCTTCTTGCCTGAAAATCAGAGAAAGTGTTGGTCATACAGCAGCTGCTAAGTAACCATGAGGTAAAAATGCAGTAGATATAAGCCACATCATTAAGACTACTTTACTGGCTGCACCCTCAGACCATGATATTAGCCCTTTAAATAATTTGCAGAACTTGTTAAGAAACAAAAATTATTTAGATAAGCCCATGAGTTCAATTTTTCATTTTACTCAGTCATGCTTATTCATTTTTTTAAAAATTATTTATTTATTTATTTGAAAGGCAGAGTTAGAGAGGCAGAGAGGCAGAGACAGAGAGTTCACTGGTTCACTAACCAAATGGCCACAACGGCCAGAGCTGAGCCGATCCCAAAGCAGGAGCTTCCTCCAGGTCTCCCGTGTGGGTGCAGGACTTGGGCCACCTTCTACTGCTTTCTCAGACCATAGCAGAGAGCTGGAGCAGAAGTGGAGCTGCTGGGGTTCAAACCTGAGCCCATACGTGATGCTGGCCCCACAGGCAGCAGCTTTACCCGCTACGCCACAGCACCAACCCCATCCATGCTTATTCTTAAATGTACAGAAACAAGATACCTGATTTTTGTAATAGTGTTTATGATTTCTGTGGTTTCTACTGTATTGTTTCACTTTTTCTTCTGATTGAGTCTCCTCACTTTTCTTTTATAGTCTAGCTACAAGTTTCTCTTACCTTTTAAGAAAAAGACAGCTTTTAAGTTCGTATTTTCTAGTGATTTTCTATTACTGATTGCATTTATTTCTTATTGTTTCTATTTCCTTCTCCCTGCTTATTATTGTCTTAGTTTTGTTTTTCTAGTTTCTTGGAGTACAGTGTTAAAGTATTAAATTATGTACTTGAGATCTTTGTTCTTTTTGGTGTAGTTTCTTTTTGCTATAAACAACCCTCTTAATATTGCTTTTGCTACATCTCACAAACTGTATCCACTTTTGTGGCTCTGAAGGTACTTTTCCCTTCTAAGTTTTCCTTTGACCCATTGATTGTGCAGGAATATATTTTTATGTACTTGTGAATTCTGAAATACTACCTACTTTGACTTCTATTTTCATACAGTTGTTGGAAAAGATGTGTGATATGATTTCCTTTTTAAATTGGTTAAGACTTACTGTGTACCTAACATGACATATCTTGAGAATATTATGTGTGCACTTGAGAAGAATGTGTCATCTTAAACATTGCTTTTGTTAAAAAGTACTTTGGAAAATTAATTCTCCAGACTTATTTGAGCAAAGAACAATTCATGAATCAAGCAGCTCTCAGAACTAGAAGAGGTTCAGTGAGTTCTGCAAAGCAGTGTGAGTTGGAGAGAAACGATCTGATTGGCTACAGTTAGGCATCTGCCTTAATTGGGCGCAGTGAATTGAGTTGTTTGCCTGTGACTGATGTAGCTGCTTAAAGCACTCTTAATGTAAGTTTAATTTTGGTTACATACTAACAGGTTATGTTTCATCACGTAGGAGCCAAAAGTGTGGACATGGGCTTACGGCTTTTTCCATAATTTAACAATTAAATTCATTTGATCAGCTTTTGGATCTTGTGAGATTGACCCAAAACTTAGGCATTGATGGCCCTCTCTCATAGCAGAATACTTGGTTTCAGTATAGATTTCAAGATTCACGCCATCAGGTTGAATGACTTTTTTTTAGGTTTTCTTCATGTTCTTGTTGCTTTAATCAAAATGAGGCTAACTAATACATGGTTTATGGATGCATATGAGCATTTAAGAGAGGGTACACAAAGAAATGACTATGATGACTATCTGAAGGATAAAGCCGTAAGAGTGAAGTGTATTAATGAAACAAATATAAATCATATGAATCAAAAAATGAGCCAGAACAGGATATGCATCATTTATTGCCCCTGAGTTTTTAAGATATCAGATGTACAAAGAATTTCTAGCATACACATTTCACTGTTCAGTCAGTTGATAGTCTAGAACAGTCATGTTATTTAAATAATTCTAGAAAAAAAATTTAAAGTTTGCTAGGTAACTATAGCATTTGTAGTCATAGAGCCAGATATAGTAACTAACAGAGACAGATTTCTAAGCATGACCACATTTAAACCAAGGAATATCATACCAAAATATTCCCATTGAGAGGGATTTATGAGGGTACTGTGAAGTTCCTTTTTTATATATCTAATTAAAGAAATATAGACCATTGTTCAGTTTCTACTTGGTTATAAACAAGCAGTAGCAAATTATGAATCCTTAATCCCCATCTAATTTTCTTAAGATTTATTTGTTCAAAAGGCGGAGTTACAGAGAGGAAAAGACAGGAACATCTTCCTTCTGTTGGTTCACTTCACAAAGATAACAATGGCTGAGACAGGATAAAGCCAAAAGCTTCATCCAAGTTTCCCTCATGAGTGACAGTAGCTACCAAGATTCAAAATCAGAGCTCTGATATGGGATGCTCTCGTTGGAAGATATGACTTAACTTGTGTGCCACAAAGCTGGCCCTACTACTTGTTCTTTCATTATTCAGTTATGTAGTTACCCATGTGTATGGTTGAGCATTAAATCTTACATAGACAAAAAATATAAACACTGTAAGATTATACTGGAGGGTTCTCTGTGAGACAGCATGTGCGCTCAGGGTTCACAGTAGGGAAAAACTGGTAATGTTTATCAAAGCCTATATTATTGAAACCATGTCATGGTTATCACCGCTGGGAAAGTAGGGGAATAAGGTTAAAAAATTATTAGCAAACTGTTAAATTATCTTTCCTTTGGTTTTCTAATTTAATTTCTGGGATTTCAAAAATTACATAAATAGAACATTTCATGTATTATTTTAATTGTATCTATCTCATAAATACTACATTAGGAATATAAAAATTCTTCCCATTGTACTTGCCCTCCCTTCTACTCTCCCTCTTCTGTTTAATCCAAGAAAGAAAAATAAAAGAAAAAAATAATGGAATTAAAAAACTATGAGAACTGTTCTTCAGCCAAGACAAGGACTGTTCTACGTTATTGCTTCTCACAGGTGATTTTGTTTTTTACTTTCCTTCCTTTCTCCCCTTTATTTTCCTTCTAGAAACTTAATTGTTTGTAAAGAAGAACCCAAGGATAATACATCTTCTTGAGCTCTTAGACATACTTAGACATAGCCATATCTCATGAGTATTAATAATATCCTCCATTAAACACACTAAAGAGAATTGACTCTTGAGAACAAGTTTTACTATTAAGAGGTCCTGTCTGGTAAGTTAGTGTACAGTGACTCTTGTTGTTCATTTAACAAACAACACTCTTGTGTATGACACTAGTGGTCACCCAAGGCTCTTTACATGAACTCCCTCAGCTATGGAATTCTTTTGGATCCAATACCTCAAAAAGGCCATAGAAAAGTGCAAGTTCTCTCCTCCCTACAAAGAAAAGTACATCCTTCTTTGGTGGCAACTTCTTTCCACGGAGGTCTCACCAACAGGGGACCTTTATGTGTAACATTTTTTGCCAGAGTGCCCTGGCATTCATGCCCAAAATGCCCCTCCTTGGGCTTTTCAGCCAGACTAGAATGCCTTAATGGCTGATTCTAAGGTAGGAGAAATACTTAGAGCGATTGTCATTCTATGAGTCTGCTGTATGGACTGTTTCCCATAAACTGTTTCACAAGCAGTCCATGCAAAAGATGCACAAAACTTTATTATTATTTCTAAATATTTAGTCCTATTTACATGATTGCTTTAACAATTGATCCTATCTATATGATCACTTCAGCACTTAAATTTATCCATTTGGTATCTATAACACTTAAGATGCTATTTTTATCAGACAGCTTAAGGGATTTGGGGGGTCCTATGGCTAGCTGTTAAGCTGTACCCTTAGAATGAAGTCCATAAGAATGTTTGTAGGACTATACTGCTTTGCAGTTGCAAGCTTCATACATTTCACAATTACAACATTAGGATCTTGGTAATTCTTCCCACTGTGCCCATCCTCCTACCCATACTCCCACCCCACTTGCTCTTCCCTTTCTTATTCTCACTCTTATTTTTTACTAAGATCTATTTTCAATTAACTTTATGCATATATGATTAACTATGTTAAGTATAGCATTCAGTGAATCATATGAAAGGGAAAAAGATAAGGAAAATATTATAAAGGAAGAGATAAACAAGAATATAGAATAAAAACTGTTCAACAGTAAAGAAGGGCTATGAAAAATCATTGCTTCTCAGTGTCAACTTCATTTCTACATGTTGTATTTATGTGTTCTATTAATTATCACAGGTCACGGAGAACATGTTTTATTTGTCCATTTAGGACTGGCTTACTTCACTAAGTATGATGTTTTCCAGATTCATCCATTTTGTGCAAATTACTGGATTTGGGGTTTTTTATTTTGGTTTTTTACTGCTGTGTAGTATTCCATGCTATAAATATCCCATACTTTCTTTATCTAGTCTTCAGTTGATGGGCATTTGGGTTGATTCCATGTGTCTGCTATTATGAATTGAGCTGCGATAACATAGAGGTACAGATAGCTTTTCATATGCTGATTTCATTTCCCTTAGGTAGATTCCCAGTAGCGGGATGGCTGGGTCATAATGGTAGGTCTATATTCAGACCTCTGAGGTATCTCCATAGTCTTCCATAGTGGCTTTACCATTTTACATTCCCAAGAACAGTGGATAAGGGTACCTTTTTCCCCAAATCCTTGCCGATATCTGTTGTTTATAGATTTCTGTATGAAAGCCATTCTAACTGGGGTGAGGCAAAATCTCATTGGGTTTTATCTGAATTTTTCTGATGGCAGGTGATCCTGAGCATTTTCTCATGTGTCTATTGGCCATTTGAATTTTCTCTTCTGAAAAATATCTGTTTAAGTCCTTTGCCCATTTCTTAAGTGGATTTTTTCTTGCTGTTGAGTTTGTTTATCTTTATATATTCTGGTTATTAATCTTTTATGGGTTGTATACTTTGCAAATATATTCTTCCATTCTGTTGGTTGTCTCTTCACTTTAATGATTGTTTCTTTTGCAGTGCAGAAACTTCTCAATTTGTAATCTCATTTATTGATTTTGGCATTCATTTTCTTTGCTCCTGGTGTCTTTTTCCAAGAGCTCTTTGTCTATTCCAATGTCTTGTAAGGTTTTACCAATTTTCTCTAGTAATTTGATGGTGACCAGTTTGTAGATTTAGGCCTTTAATCCATTTTGAGTGGATTTTGGTGAAAGTTGTCAAGTAAATGTCTTGCTTCATGCTTCTGCATGTGGCGATTCCAGCACCATTTGTTGAAGAGGTGATCCTTGCTCCTGGGGTTGATTTGAGCTCCTTTTTCAAAGATAAGTTGCTTTTAGATGCTTGTATTGATTTTGGGTGTTTTATTTTCTGTTCCACTGGTCTGTCTATCAGTTTTTGTACCAGTGCACAGGCAGTTTTGATTATATCGTCCCTGTAGCCTGTCTTGATCTGGTACTGTGATGCATCCAGCATTTTTTTTTGTTGTATAAGATTGCTCTAGCTATTCAGGGTCTCTTGTGCTTCCATCTGAATTTCAACATAATTTTTTCTGTATCTGAGAAGAATGTCATTGGTATTCTGATTGAACCTGAAAATTCTTTTTGGTTGTATGGATATTGATTATATGAATTCTTTCAATCCATGAACATGGCAGATTTTTTTATTTTTTTTATATTCTATTTAATGTTTTATAATTCTCATCGTAGAGATCTTTGACATCCTTGGTTAATTTTATTCAAAGTTGTCTGATGTATTTTGATAGCTATTGTGAATGGGATTGATCTTAGAAGTTCTTTCTCAGCTATGGCAGTGTCTGCATATACAAAGGCTGCTGATTTTTGTGTGTTGTTTTAATATGCTGCTATATTTTGAAACTCTTCTATGAGTTCCAACAGTCTCTTAGTGGAGTCTTTTGGATCCCATGTATAGGATCATGTCATCTGCAAATAGGGATTTTTTGATTCCTCCTTCCCAATTTGTATTCCTTTAATCTCTTTTTCTTGTCCAACAGCTCTTGATAGAACTTCCAGGACTATACTGAAAAGCAGTAATGAGAATATGCACCCTTGTCTGTTTCTGGATCTCAGTGGGTTTGCTTCCAACTTTTCCCTACTCAATAGGATGCTGGACATGGGCTTGTCACAAATTGCTTTGATTGTGCTGAAAATGTTCCTTCTATTATAAAATTGCTTAGAGTTTTCATCCTGAAGGGGTGTAGTATTTTGTCAAATGCTTTCTCTGCAATATTGAGATAATTGTATGGTTTTTGTTCTCAATTTACTAATGTGATGCATCACACTGATTTTGCTAACTTTCAACCATCCCGGCATACCAGGGATAACTCCTACTTGGTCCATGTGAATAATCTTTCCTTATGTCCTGTTGGAATTGATTGGATAGTATTTTGTTGAGGATTTTTGTATCTATGTTCATCAGAGATATTGCTCTGTAGTTCTTTTTCTCTGTTGTATCCTTTTCAGGTTTAGGAATTAAGGTGATGCTGGCTTCATATAAAGAATTTGGGAGGATTCCCTCCCTTTCAATTGTTTTGAATAGTTTAAGAAAACTTGGAGCTTGTTTGTCTTTAAATATCTAGTAGAATTCAGTGGTGAAGCCATCTGGTCCTGGGCTTTTATTGTCTGGATGGTCTTTATTTCTGATTTGAATTCTTTCATGGTTATTTATCTGTTTACGGTTTCTGTGTCTTCATGGCTCAATTTAGGTAGGTCATATGTGCCCAGGAAATTCATTTTTTCTAGGTTTCCCATTTTATTGGCATACAGCTCTGTGTAGCAATTTCTCATGATTTCATTTTTGTGTTGTCGGTTGTTACATTTCCTTGTTTATCTCTGATTTTATTAATTTGGGTTGTCTCCATTCTTTTTTTGGTTAGTTGAGCCAATGGTGTGTCAATTTTATTTTATTTTTTTTTAAAAAACCAGCTCTTTTGCTGATCTTTTATATTGTTTTATTGATTTCAATTCTGTTGATTTCATCTCTAATTTTAATTATTTCTTTTCTCCTACTAGTTTTAGTTTGGTTTGCTGTTTTTCTATGTCCTTGAGGTGTACCAATAGCTGATTTATTTGGTGCATCTAAATTTCTTGATATAGGCTCCAAAATGCTATAAACTTTCCTCTTAATACTGCTTTTGATATATCCCATGTTCTGATATGTTTTATTTTCATCTTCATTTGTTTCCAGAAATTTTTTTATTTCTCTTGATTTTTTTTTTCTATAACCCACTGTTCTTTCAGGAACATGTTGTTAGTCTCCATGTGTTTGAGTATGTTATGTGGATACCCGAGTTGTTTATTACCAACTTCATACCATTGTGGTCAGAGAATATGCAAGGTATGATTTAAATCCTTTTGAATTTCTGAGACTTGATTTGTGACCTAGCATGTGGTCAATCCTAGAGAAAGTTCCATGCACTTGTGAGAAGACTGCATTTTCCGGCTGTAGGGTGGAAAGCTCTGTAGATATCTGGTAGATCCACTTGGCCTATCATGTGGGTTAACTGTTTCCTTGCTGATTTTCTATCTGGTTGATCTGTTCATTGCTAAAGTGGGGTATTGAAGTCCCCCATTACTATTGTGTTTGAGCCTGTCTCCCCTTTAAACTCATTAACATTTCTTTTAAATATCAGGTGCCCTGTAATTAGCTGCATATACATTTATAACAGTCATATCTTCTTTTTGAATCGATCCCTTAATCACTATATAGTTTTCTTCTTTGTCACTTTTAAAAGTTTTTGTGTTAAAGTATATTTTGTCTGATATTAGGATGGTTATACCAGCTGTTTTTTTGGTTTCTGTTAGCATGGAATCTCTTTTTCTATCCTTTCATTTTCAGTCTGCCTGCATCTTTGTTGGTGAGATGTATTTCTTGTAGGCAGCAAACAGATAGGTTTTCTTTATTTAGTCAGCAAGTCTATGTCTTTTAACTGGAGAGTTGACACCATTTATATTCAGGGTGATTATTATTAAGTAACAATTTTGCTCTGCCATATTTCCATTAATAGTCATGTTTTTAACTTAGGCTTTCCTTTGTAGTTTCACTGGGCAATTTTCAACCTTCACCTTCTTTTGTAGTAATGTTCCTGTTTCTGTGTTTCTGTTTGCAGCACATCCTTGAGCATCTTTTGTAGGGCTGGGCAGTAATTATAAATTCTTTGAATTTCTGTTTGTTATGGGAGATCTTTATTTCACCTTTGTTCATAAGTGATAGCTTTGTAGGGTACAGTATTCTGGGTTGACAGTTTTTTCTCTAAGGATTTGGAATATATATCACCATTCTAGCCTGGCCTGTAGGGTCTCTGATAAGTCCCCTGTGAGTCTTATTTGGGTTCTTCTGAATCTGGCATTTCTATTGTGTATATTTTAGAATCTTTTCTTTATGTTTTACTGTGGGGAGTTTCCCTAAAATGTGTCATTGTGAAGATCTTTTCTGTCCATGTGTATTTGGAGCTCTGTGTGCTTCTTGTGGTTGGGTGTTCCTTTCTTTCTTCAAATTTGGGAAGTTTTCTGTTATTTCATTAAAAAGGTCTCCCAATCCTTTCAACTCTTTCCACACCTGCAGAAACTCCTACGATCTATATGGTGGGTCATTCATAGTATCTTGTAGATCTCAATCAGTGATTTTTGGTTTTCTAATTTACTTTCTTTTTTCTTTTCTTTCTTTTTTTTTTTTTTTTTGGTGTAAGTGTAAAATTTCCAGATATTTGTCTTCTAGTTCTGATATTCTTTCTCGTGTCTTCCCCTACTGTGTTGGTAAGACTTTCCACTGCATTTTGTATTTGATCTATTGAGTTCTTCATTTTTAGTATTTCATTCTGACTTCTATGTAATACTTCAATTTCATGTGAAAAAATTTTGGTTCTTGAATTTGCTTCTGATTGCTTCTAAGTAATCTGATTAATTTTCTGAACTGCATTTCTGGCATATACTCAATGTCTTCATCTTCAATTCTATTGAATTGTAATGTTTATTGGGTTTATCATGGTTTCCTTATTCTTATTTAAGTTTCTTCCTTTGTTTTTCAGTATTTGTGTAGGGCTTTTTTTTTTCTTGGTCTGGTAGCCTTAATCTTTGGTTGTATCTTTGTAGCTTAGTGGGACCTCTATCCTTTCAGTTAGTAACAAGAGGTATGTTGTGGGTGTGGTCTGGTTGCTCTGTTCAGTATTTCAGGATGGAACAAGTATCCAAGGTAAGGCCCCCTTGGGTCTTTTTAGCCCTCCTCTGGTTATCTGGATTGAGGAGAGTGTTCACCTCTGTTGGTGTGACCATCCCTTCTCCTCACAGCTGCAGTATACCCCAGTGTTAGTCCCTAGTGTTTAGAACTAGTTCACACTGCTTAATGAACTGCATTTTGATATGTGGCATCTTTCTTGTGAGTACGGTTCCATCAGTTATGAGCTGTTATGTCTATTGTTCATGGCTACATGCATGAAGCCCCCACCAACTGGAGCCCGGTTCACTTCACAGCAGTGATGGGTATGAGCTTTCAATAGGCAGGGCTTCACTTTGCCATACATCCTGCATGGAGGGGAAAGGAATTCTGAATATTTGTGTCCCTTGCTGTTTCAGTGAGGGGGTGAAGTGACCCCCTCTATTGCTAAGCATACCACCTGCCCATGTCCAAAATTAAATAAAAAAAAAAGGAGTAGAATGGCATCTCCTGGCTGGCTGCTGGTTGCTGTAGGGTTGGGGGAGGGAGGAAGGTGTGTAACCTCACTATTTGCTCATTTATTTTTTTCCACACATGGAACTTCAAAAGCAGTTCACCAAGTACTCCCTCCTGTTGCTATCTGCAGTTCCCTGGACCCATGGATTCCCCTCTTACACTGGTCTGCTGGGGCCAGCATTCTCTCCAGGGCTCAGCCTCTGCTGGTTGGTTGGTTGGTTTTTTCTCCTATTTTGCTCTTTTGGCATGGACCTGGACCATCTCTACTGTTATTGTTAGTTTCCTGCTGCAAATTTCCCATGGCTTTTTCTCAGGCACGTAGTTTCTATGCTTTTTTAAATATTAATTTTGCTCCATGTGATTCAGACCGTCCTGCCAATATTCCACATCTTGGGAATCTGCTCTCCTCCTGTATTTCAAAATACACATTTGAGCCCATAACAATACTTCACACCATCCCAACTTCCTCTTTCCTTTGTTTTTTCTCCTTTAAATTTTATAATAACATACTTTCATTTTACTATATATGCACAGGCCTAATCCTCCATCAAAAACAGAACTCAACAAGTAGAAATATCACTATTCCATAGCAGTATATAGACTAGCGCTATAAACAATAGTCAAATCTCAAGGTGTCAATTTTGCTCATCTGTTATTTTTTTTGTACTCTATATATTAAGCTACAAGTCAAAGAAAACACATGATGTTTGTCTTTTTGGGTCTGGCTTATTTCACTATGCATAATGGTCTTAGTTGCATCAATTTTGTTGCAAAAGAGGATTTCATTTTTTATGACTTAGTAGTATTCCATCTTGTATATGAATACCACAGTTTCTTTATCCAATCATCAGTTGATGGGCATCTAGTTTGATTCCATATGTTAACTCTTCTGAATGGAGCTGCTATAAATAGAGGGGTACAAATAACACTTTCATATGATGGTATCATTTCCTTTGGGTAAATTCCCAAGAGTGGAATGGCTGAGTCATATGGTAGATATATTTTCATATTTTAGAGATTCTCTTTGCTCTCTTCCATAATGGCTATACTAGTTTACATTCCCACAAACAGTGGATTTAGAATATCTTTTCCCTCACATGTTTGCCAGCATTTGTTACTTTTTTGACTTGGATGATAGCCATTCTAACTGATGTGTTGTTGCACTTGATTGGCTAGTATTTTGTTGAGCACTTTTGCACTTAGGTTCATCAGGGATATCACTCTACAATATCCTTCTTTGTTGTACCTTTCTCTGAGTTGGGAATCAAGATGATGCTGGCCTCATATAGGGAGTTTGGGAGAATTGTTTCACTTTCAATTATTTTGAATAGTTTGAGAAGAATTGGGATTTTTTTTTTGACAGGCAGAGTTTAGACACAGAGAGAGAGATGGAGAGAAAGGTCTTCCTTCCACTGGTTCACCCCCCAAATGTCCACTACGGCTGGCGCACTGCACCGATCCAAAGCCTGGAGCCAGGTGCTTCCTCCTGGTCTCCCATGTGGGTGCAGGGCCCAAGGACCTGGGCCATCTTCCACTGCCTTCCCGGGCCACAGCAGAGAGCTAGACTGGAAGAGGAGCAACCAGGATAGAATCTGGTGCTCTGACCGGGACTAGACCCCGGGGTGCTGGTGCTACAGGCACTTCAACATGGATAGCAGGAGCCCAAGCACTTGGGCCAACTGCTGCTCCTTTTCTCAGGCCATTATCAGGGTGCTAGTTCAAAAGTGGAACAGCTAGGGTACAAACCAGTACACTTATATGATGCCAGTGTTGTAGGTGGTGGCTTTTCCTGCTACACCACAATGCATATGTCTTCATATGTTAATTTTCAGCTTCATTCCATCATGTTCAGAAAAGATCCATGGTATGATTTCAATTTTCTTGATTTTATTGACTTATTTTGTGTCACACCATATGTTCTTTCCTTGAGAAAATCCCATACACTGATGAAAAGCATGCATGTTTTACATGTGTGGAATTAAATGTTTTATAGATATAAATTAGACTCATTTAGTCAATAATGTAGATTAGCTCAGTTTGTTTGATGTTGTTATTTTTTTTTTTTTTTTTGTTTTTGTCTAGCTGAACTGTCCACTGATGGCAGTGAGGTGTTGATGTCCCTCATTATTATTGAATTAGTGCCTATGTTTCTCTTTAGATCCATTAACATTTGTTTTAAATAGCCAGCTGCCCTGGCTATTGATGCATATACATTTATTATAGAAGCACAATCAAATAGGAACAATTTAAACAATCATACTTAGAGTATTGCCCAAAGAGCATGTAGGGGTTGTGGTTTATCATGATATATGTGAAATTCAGTTATCTTTATCTGAAGGGAAGGTGCAGATTCAGACACAGATAAGTCCTCCATCTGGTGTTCACTCCCCAAATGCCTGCACCAGACATCTGGGTCATGCTGAAGTCAGAAGGCCAAAACCCTATTCAGTCAGGGTACATATTATCAGGAAGCTAAAATCAGAAGCAGGACTGGGTCCCAAACCCAGACATTCTGTCACATGATGTGAACATTTCAAAAAGCATCTCGACATCTACACCAAATTTCCATCCTAATTTCACATTATTTTACTCCTTAATTTCACATAATTTTGCACAGAAAAACAAAGGAAAAAAGAAGAAAAGGGCCAAGGACTTTATAATGACAAAGTAGATTAGTCTCCATCCATGATTTTGGGAAAACTGTCAATATATTTGATGCCCTCAATTTCTGAGGGGATAATATCTTGGGTCAACTTAATTTTTTAAAAAAATTAACTGACCCATAAAATATTTTACATTGCATGGGGTATCATGTGTTTCTGTACGTGATTGAATTGTATAATGTCAAATCAGGGTAAACAAATCTGAAACACTTATCTGTATATGTTAAACATTCAAAATTCTTTTAAGAAAGATAGAGTATATTATCATTGTACATACAGTACAGTAGGATCCTCAAACTTCTAACTCCTTTCTAACTATAACTTAGTATACACTAAACAACTTTATGTCCCTTCTTCCCTATTCTCTCCAGCCTCTGATAACTATAATTATACTTTCAGTTTCCATGAGATCAGTTTATAAGGTATAACATGAATGAGATCGCACAGTATTTGTCGGTTTATTTCACTTATAGTGACCTCTGGGTCCATCCATATAATCATAAATGACAGGATTTCTTTCTGTTTTCAGTTGAATAATATTCAGTCATGAATATGTGCCACATTATCCTTATCCATTCGTTAGTGGATAGACACGAGATGGTTTCCACTTCTTGACTATTGTGAATATGGCTACATAAACATGGGAGTACAGATGTCTCTTCAAAAAACTGTTTTAATTCTACTTCAGTATATACTCAAAGGCAGGATTGCTGGATCATAAGATAGTTCTAGTTTGAGTGACCTCTATACCATTTTCCACAATGGCTATAGTAGTTCACATTCTGACCAACAGCAGCACTTGTTATCTTACACTTTTGATAATGACCATTCTAACTAGAGTGAGGCAATATTTCATTGAGGTTTTGATTTACATTTCTCTGATTATTAGTCATGTTCTTTCACATTCCTGTTGGCCATTTTTAAAACTTTATATAAATGTCATTTGGATCTATTTCCCATTGTCTAATTGAATTACTATTTTTTATTTGTTTTGTCATTATTTTGTTTAAGGACTATAACTTCATGAATTTAATATACACATATTTGGGAACATGACAATTATATCCCCCTCCCTTCCTCCCACCCATACTTCTGCCTTTCTTCCTTCTTCCTCTTCCTTTCAAATCCTTATTTTTACAGAGATCAATTTTCAGTTAGTGTAGGGTTAATTTTATGAGTATAAAAATTAGAGAGTTCACTGATTATTACGAAGAAAAAAAATGAAACAAAATAGATTGCTTCTCAACAGTCAAGGCAAAGGTTGTTCAAAATTGACACATTTTAAAGTGACAGTTTCCATCCTATAGATTACATTTTAGGTACTTTATTAGTTACCACATATCAGAGACACCATATGGTATTTTTTGTCTTTTCACGCCTGGCTTACTTTACTAGGTATAATGGTTTCCATACAAATGAAAGGATACATTTTTCATACAAATGAAAGGATATATTTTTTACCACTGTATAGTATTCCATAGTGTACATATACTGTAATTTCTTTATCCAGTCCTCAGCTGATGGACATCTGGGTTGATTCCATACCTTAGCTGTTATAAATTGAGCTGAAATGAACGTGGGGAATACAGATCACTCTTTCATATGATGATATCATTTCCTTTGGGTAAATTCCTTGGAGTGGGATGGCTGAATCATGGGGTAGGTCTATATTCAGCTTTCTGAGATATCTCCATTCTGTCTTCCACAGTGGCTGTACCAGTTTACATTCCCACCAACCGTGGAGTAAGGTACCCTTATCCCCACATCCCTGCCAGCATTTGTTGTTGATTTCTGTAGGAGGGCCATTCTAACTAGGGTGAGGTGAAACCTCACTGTGGTTTTGATTTGCATTTCCCTGCTGACTAGCCATCCTGCGCATTTTTTATGTATCTATTAGAATTTCCAGTCTTGGAAAATGTCTGTTCAGGTCCTGTGCCCATTTCTTGACTAGGTTGTTTCTTGGTTGTTTAACTTCCAGAATCTATAAAGGCTTAAGAACTAATCTTTTGTCAGTTGCATACTTTGCAAATGTTTGCTTCTATTCCTTCGATTACCTATTCACTTTGCTGAGTGACTTTTTTTTTTTTTTTGACAGGCAGAGTAAACAGAGAGAGAGAGAGAAAGGTCTTCCTTTTCCCATTAGTTCATCCCCCAGTGGCTGCTGTGGCTGGCGCGCTGCAGCCAGCGCACCGCGCCGATCCAAAGCCAGAAGCCAGGTGCTTCTCCTGGTCTCCCATGCGAGCGCAGGGCCCAATCACTTGCACCATCCTCCACTGCACTCCCAGGCCACAGCAGAGATCTGGACTGGAAGAGGAGCAACCTGGACAGAATCCGGCACCTGACCGGGACTAGAACCCAGGGTGTCAGCGCCACATGCGGAGGATTAGCCTAGTGAGCCACAGCACCGGCCTCTGAGTGCTTCTTTTGCAGTGCAGAAGTTCCTTAGTTTGATGTAATCCCACTTGCTAATTTTTTTTGTTTTATTGCCTGTGCTTCTGGGGTTTTTTTGAAGAAGTATTTGCTATGCCAATGTCTTGTAGGTTTTTGCAATGTTTTCTCTGAATACAATGGTATCGCATTATAGGTTTGGGTCTCTGATCCATTTTGAATAGATTTTTGTGTAAGGTAGGGGTCTTGTTTCATACTTCTGCATGCGGAGATTCAACTTTCCCTCTTGGCTCCACGGGTTGATCTTTGCTCTTTTGTCAAAGATAAGTTGGTTGTAGATATATGGATTAATTTCTGGAGTTTCTATTCTACTCCATTGACCTACACATATGTTTTTGTGTCAGTACCAGGCTGTTTTAATTATAACTGCCCTGTAATTTGTCTGAGGTTTGGTATTGTGATGCCTTCAGCTTTTTGTTGTTGTTGTTATTTAAGATTGCTTTAGCTACTCAGGGTCTCTTGTATTCCCACATAAGTTTTTTTTTTTTTTTAAACTTTTATTTAATGCATATAATTTTCCAAAGTACGACTTATGGATTACAATGGCTTCCCCCCCATACCGTCCCTCCCACCCACAACCCTCCCCTTTCCTACTCCCTCTCCCCTTCCATTCACATCAAGATTCATTTTCGATTATCTTAATATACAGAAGATCAGCTTAGTATACATTAAGTATGGATTTCAACAGTTTGCTCCCACACAGAAACATAAAGTGAAAAATAATAGATGATTTTTTTTAAATGATGATGAAATCAGATCAGACCTCTTGTCATGTTTAATCCCAGTGAGAGTCAAGTTGGGAATTGATAATTTCTTTCTTTTTTTTTTTTTTTTTTTTTACAGAAGATCAGTTTAGTGTACATTAAGTAAAGATTTCAATCGTTTGCACCCCCATAGAAACACAAAGTGAAATATATTGTTTGAGTACTCGTTATAGCATTAAATCTCAATGTACAGCACATTAAGGATAGAGATCCTACATGAGGAGTAAGTGCACAGTGACTCCTGTTGTTGACTTTACCAATTGACACTCCTGTCTATGGCATCAGTAATCTCCCTATGCTCCAGTCATGAGTTTCCAAGGCTATGGAAGCCTTTTGAGTTCACCGACTCTTATCTTGTTTAGACAAGGTCATATGCAAAGTGGAGGTTCTCTCCTCCCTTCAGAGAAAGGTACCTCCTTCTTTGATGACCTGTTCTTTCCACTGGGATCTCACTCGCAGAGATCTTTTGCCAGAGTGTCTTGGCTTTCCATGCCTGAAATACTCTCATGTGCTTTTCAGCCAGCTCTGAATGCCTTTAGGGCTGATTCTGAGGCCAGAGTGCTATTTAGGACATCTGCCATTCTATGAGTCTGCTGAGTATCTCACTTCCCATGTTGGATCACTCTCCCCTTTATTTACTCCATCAGTTAGCGTTAGCCGGTACTAGACTTGATACACAGTTATTCTTAAGTGTTGAAAATTAACTGAAATGTGATCCCTGTTGAACATGGTGGTGGGAATGGGAGAGGGAAGAGATGTATAATTTGGTACATGCTCAGGCTGACTTGCCCCAAGTGGTGGAGTTGGAAGCATACCAGGGGATTCCAATTCAATCCCATCGAGGTGGCATGTACCAATGCCATCTCACTGTTCCAGGTGATCAGTTTCAGTTCACAGTTGGTCATGGTGAAGGGACTGGGAGTCAAAGGGAGCACATAGACAAGTCTAGTATTCCCACATAAGTTTTAGCATCATTTTTTCTAGATCTGAGAAGAATGTTGTTGGTATAAATTGCTTTTGGCAACATGGACATTTTGAAGATGTTGATTCTTCCAGTCCATGAACATGGAGGATTTTTCTGCTTTTTTATATCTTCTAATTTATTCTTTAATATTTTATTTAATTCTTTAATTAACTTTCATTGTAAAGATCTTTGACGTCCTTGGTTAAGTTTATTCCAAGATATTTAAATTTCTGTAGCTATTGTGAATGGTGTTGATCCTAGAAGTTTTTTCTCAGCTATGGTATTGTCTGTGTATACACTGGCTACTGTTTTTTGTGTTGATTTTATGTTATGCTACTTTATCAAATATTTTATGAGTTCCAATAGTCTCTTTTTGGAGTCTTTGGGTTCCCTACACATAGAATGATATCATCAGCAAATAGAGGTAACTTGACTTCTTCCTTCCCTATTTGTATTCATTTTATTTATTTTTCTTGCCTGATGGTTCTGGCTCAAACTTCCAGGACTATATTAAATAGCATTGGTGAGAGTGGGAATCATTTTCTTGTTCCAGATGTTAATGGGAATGCCTCCAATGTTTTCCCCTTTCACTAAAATGCTAGCTGTGGGTTTGTTATAAATTGTTTTATATTGAGGAATGTTCTTCCTGTACCACGTTTCAGATTTTCATCATAAAAAGGTGATAAATTTTGCCAAATGCTTTCTCTGAAGATACTGAGATAATCATATAGTTTTTGGTCTTCAGTTTGTTAATGTGGTTTATCATCATTATCACATTTTTGGATGTTGAACTATTCCTGCATACCAGGAATAAACCCCACTTGGTCTGGGTGAATGAACTTTCTAATGTGTTGTTGGATTTGATGGGCTAGTATTTTGTTGAAGATTTTTGCATCTATCTTCATTGAAGATACTGGTCTATAGTTCTCTTGCTGTGTCGTGTCTTTTTCTGATGCAGACTTCATAGAAGGAGTTTTGGAGGAATCCTCCTTTTACATTGATTTGAATAGCTTGAGAAGAATTGGAGTTAGTTCTTTAAATGTCTGGTAGAATTAAGCAGTGAAGCCATCAGAACCTGGGATTTTCTTTGTTGAAAGGGTCTTTATTACTGATTCAATCTCCATCTTGGTTATTGGTCTTTTTAGGTGTTCTATGTTTTCATTATTGAATGTAGGTATGTTATATGTGTTTTTTGGTCAGTCAGTTGGGCCTGTGATGTGTCTATTTTCTTTTTTTTCCAAAAAACCAGCTCTTCATTACATTGATCACATTGATCATTTGTATCATTTTGTTGGTTTGTTTTGTTTCTTTCTTTCCTCCTACTAATTTGAAAGTTTGGTTTGCTGTTGTTCTAGGTCTTTTAGATGCATTAACAGCTCATTTACTTAGTGACTTTCCAGTTTCTTGATGTAGGCATTAATTGCTCTAAACTTCCCTCTTAACACTGCTTTTGCTGTAGACCGTAAGTTTTGATATGAGATACTGTCATCCTCATTCATTTCCAAATTTTTTTTTATTTCTTTTATGACCCACTGTTCATTTAGGAGCATGTTGTTCAATCTCCATGTATTTGCATATGTTCTTGAGATTCTTGAGGTTTTGTTTCTTTTAACAGTTTTTATGTTAAAGTCTACACCTTCCTTTTCCCTGTTCGCATGGAATATCTTTCCATCCTTTCACTTTCAGTCTATGTGTATCTTTGTTGGTGAAGTATGTTTCTTGTAAGCAGCAAATAGATGGGTCTTGTTTTCTAATCCATTTGGCCAGTCTATATCTCTTAACCGGAGAGATGAGCCCATTTACATTCAGGGTAACTATCGATAAGTAACTACTTTTTTTTTCACAAAATGTTCCTTAGCATTCTTTCATGATGATGGCTTTCTTTCAGGGTTTCATCTTTCATCCATTCTTTCAAGGTTTCATCTTTAGTAAGGCTGGACAGTGGTGACAAACTCTTTCCATTTCTGTTTGTTATTTAAGGTCTTTATTTCACCCTCATTTATAAATGAGAGCTTAGTAGAGAACAATATTCTGGGTTGACAGTTTTTTCTCTTAAGACTTGGACTGTATCTTGTCATTGTCTTCTAGCCTGTAGGGTTTCTGATGAGATGTCAGCTGTTAGTCTACTTCGAGATCCTCTGAAAGTTATCTGGCATTTCTGTCCTGTACATTTTAGAATCTTTTCTTTACGCTTTACTGTGGAAAGTTTGATTACAATGTGCCATGGTGATGATCTTTTCTGGTCATATCTGTTAGGAGTTCTATGTACTTCCTGTATTTGGACATTCCTTTCTTTATCCAAGTTAGTGAAATAATTACAGAAAAATTCCTTAAGTAGACCGTCTAGTCCCCTCCTCATTTCATACCTTCAGGGACTCCTAAAACTCACATGGAATACTATCAAAAGTCTCAACATACATTGCCAACACTGTTTTATGTTTAACTTCTCATTCTTGTTTTTGATGTGACAAAAATTTCCAGAGATTTGTCTTCTAGCTTGAATATTCTTTTTTCTGCCTCACCAACTCTGTAGTTATGACTTTCCACTGCATTTTTATTTGATCTGTTGTTTCATTGTGATTTCTCTTTAAGATCTGAATTTCATGGGAAAATTTTTCATTTATATCATATATAGTTTTCTTTAGTTCTTGGTTAACTTTTTGAATTCCATTATGGTATTTCCTCTATCTGTTCATCTTTACATTCTAATATTTAAATGTTAGAGTTTTTCCTTTGGGAGGCTCATAGTGTCTTCCTTATTCTTGTTTTTTTTTTTTTCTTGAATTTTGACTTTTAGGCATTTGTAATTTTTTTCTTATCTAATGGTTTTTATCCTTTATATGTACCTCTTTGGCTTAGTGGGATCTCTACACTTTCAGAGGCATGTGGTGGCATTGGCCATGGAGCTCTGTTCAGTGCTCCCAGATGGGGCAAGTGTGGTAGCTCTCCTCTAGTTAACTGAATGGAGAGGAATGGTCACAGCATTTTCTCATCTCAGTTCCCAGGGCTCTCAGAGTTAAGGAGTTGGCTACTCTACACAGCTAGCCTGTCCTGTCTGCAAGGAAACTAAGGTGTTCCCAGAGCCACTGTTGGTGTGTGTTCCAGCCCACTGGTTGGAGTCCAGTCCTCCTAACCAGATTCGATGTCAGTGGAGAATGCAGATTTTCCTCTGGTTAGACCTGTGGTTCAGAGGTGTGCAATATAACCATCTGCCATAGCCCCACTCAATTCATAATTGTGCTGGTCATGTAGCAGTATCCCACAGGCAGCACTTCCTTTCATAGGAATGACCCCGCCTCCCCTCTCATTGTCAGGTGAGTGCAAGAGGCAAGGTATAGGCCATCTTGCTGGATTCTCCTGAACTGCTATGGTTTCCCCTGTTGACTGTGTGGAAGATGACCCCAGTAATTGCCAGGTGCCCTCACAGGAGCTGGGGCTGCTGCTACATGCAGGTTTTCAAAAATGGTGCCAGCCCTCCCACTGCTGGTTGGTCTCTATTGTAACTGTGCGATGGTGGGGATGGAGAGGGACACATATCCCCCCTCCAACCTGAGTGAGCAGTCACCCTGCTGTCTTGGAGGATCTGGGTGTTACACAAAGTTACAGTTCACTAAGCTCTCACTCTCACTGTATCAGCAGTGCCATGTGTCTGTGAAGTCTGCTCTCAGCTGGTTTGCAAGGGTGGGTGCCTTCCTCTTTGGATCCAAGCTTGTGGGTCATTTTCTGCATTTCTGCTCTTTCAGCACAGTTCTGGACCATTTCTACTGCTTTTGCAGGATCTCCCACTCCAATTCCCCTGCAGCTTTACCCTGAGAGTGTACTTGCTCTGCTTTATTTCATATTAATTTCATCAAGCTTAAATCAGACCATCCTGTTGCTCTTCTGCCATCTTGGAATCCCCAAATTAATGTTTTGCTATTAATGACATGGTTCTTAGGCATTCCCTTTATTAGTCCCTTGTCAAATATAAAACTTGTGAATAGTTTCTCCAATTCTGTAGGTTGTGTCTTTGCTGTTTCCTTCACTGTGCAGAAAAATTTTCACTTTAATGAAACCACTTTGTCTATTTTTGCTTTTGTTTTCTGTGTTTTGGGGCCTGATCTAAAAATTTTTTTTTATTCCAATGTCCTGGTATATCTTGCCTATGTTTTATTCTGGTAGTTCCATAGTTCCAGGTCTTACTTTTAGGTCGATCATCCTTTTAGAACTTAGCCTTGCACATGGTGATATAGAGATCTGGTTCCATTTTTTGTAGGTGAAAATCCAATTTTCCTAGCATCATTTATGGAAAATGTCCTTCTTCCAATGTGTATTATTGACACATTTGTCAAATCAATTGGCTATAGATGTATGGGTTTACTTCTAAGCTCTCTGTTCTCCTAGTCACCATGTTTCATTTTATGCTAATGCCATCATGTTTTAATTATTATAGCTTTCTAGTATAATTTAAAGGCCAGTAGTGTGATAATTATTTTATTCAGGACTGCTTTGACGCCTCAGGTTGTGATTCCATATAAATTATCAAATTCTGTAAAACATGTAATTGTTTTCATGTGTATTGCATTCAGTATGTATCCCTTTGGGTTGTATGAACATTTTAATGACATTGAGTCTTCCACTCCATTAACACAGGATGTTTTCCATTTGTATCCTCTTCAATTTCTTACATAACATTTGTAGTTTTCATTATAGAAAAAATCATCTGAAACATCCCACAGGAGATGCTGGATGTTACTTAAGTCCCATCAGCTATGACACAGGACTACATTTGGCATTGGAACAGGTCCAGATGCTCCAACCAGATATTATCCTGGGAACTAATTCTGTTAGGATATACCTAGTGTTGGGTTTTACCAGGCCAGAACTAAATTTGAAAACAGTTCAATGGTTCCTTGTTGTCTGCACAAGGCTAGGGGTGGGTTGGTAAGATAGTCCCTTAACCACCCAAACTAGCACTAAGCTGGGTCATACCCAGGTCTCAGTCACCAGGCCATGCAATTCCACACCCATATGATGCTGTTGGTGATGCACACTGAAATGACTCTATCTTACTAGGCTATTAATTTTCTCCTGGGTTTGAGGCAATTCTGGAGGCTCTGTGAGCGCTGATCTGAAAGAGACTTTTGAACTTTGTTAGATGCTGAGTCTTACCAGTATAGACCTGGAGCTGATATTTAAACAACGTTCTGTGTTCCTTTTCCTACTCTGTTCCCCATTTGCTGTAGCTGGGCTCAAATATCTCCCAGAGGTTCGTTTTTGGTGGTAGAAAATAACTGCATTCAGTACTTTGGCCACCATGATATGGAGGCCCAAAGTCTCATTGTGTAGGAATTGTCTAAGAAGCAGTGACCAAGGGGGTAGGACTGGAACTGGGTTTCAAGTGTAAGTTCTGGATATAATTATTTCTCCTCCCCACAGCAGGAAATGAGGCATATCTCTCCACACTAAAAGATGGTACAGGCAGGTCTTTTATCTCCTGTTTTCTTCAGTTTGTCTTATTATACTAAAACGAGGCTCTGTAATCTCTTACCTGACTTTCAGTGCTCTTGTGAAATTATCTAGATTCTTTACGTAAGTGCTTTTTCTTTACATCAATTGACTACAGTTCATTTAGAGTTTAATTTTGGTAGTATCATCTTGAGGTAGAAAAGTATCACACATACAGACATTAATGTGTAGACACAGATATTACAGCATTCATAATTCTAGCCTCTATTCTGATTTCATACAAACTTCAGTTTTTTAAGAACATCTGAAGCCAAATTATATTTCTGGGGACTTGAATATGATTTCCCACTCAGCTATCAAAAACCATTTTTGCAAAAGTATTAGTAAAAAGGTTTAATTTTTCCAGTTTCTAAATATCTTTTAAAGATTTTATTTATTCATTCGAAAGTCAGAGTTACACAGAGAGAAGAGAGGCAGAGAGAAAGGTCTTCCATCCACTGGTTCCCTCCCCAGTTGGCTGCAATGGCCGGAGCTGCACCTATCCAAAGCCAGGAGCTTCTTCCAGGTCTCCCACATGGGTGAAGGGGCCCAAGGACTTGGGCCATCTTCTACTGCTTTCCCAGGCCATAGCAGAGAGCTGGATCAGAAGAGGAGCAGCTGGGACTAGAACCGGCACCCATATGGGATGCCAGCGCTTCAGGCTAGGGTGTTAACCCACTGCACCACAGCACCAGTTCCTCAAATATTTTTAATTCACTTCCTGATGAGTCATCTCTTGTAAACTATCCTATCGGGTCCTAGAAATGCAGTGTAGACAATTTGTATCTCAAAGACGCAGAACTTCAATTTCAGGCCTAAATGCCATCATTTACTTATTCCAAGAAACAAG
Organism: Oryctolagus cuniculus; assembly: GCF_051225735.1. Classification (NCBI taxonomy): domain Eukaryota; kingdom Metazoa; phylum Chordata; class Mammalia; order Lagomorpha; family Leporidae; genus Oryctolagus; species Oryctolagus cuniculus. The sequence goes on along the minus strand of NC_142872.1, from coordinate 132,772,181 downwards.
GGAGTGGGTAAAGGCCCAGTTCAAACAACATGGTCAGGAATACATGTTAAGCCTCCGTAAGACTTGCTTTGTAAACTCTTAAGTTTATCAATCCCTTCTCAATTCAACCCTTTTTTTAAAAAAAATTTTTTATTTGAGAGGTAGAGTTAGAGAGGGAGAGACAGGGAGGGAGGTCTTCCTTGCACTGGTTCACTCCACAAATGGCTGCCATGACTGAAGCGGGACAGATCCAAAGCCAGGAGCTAGGAGTTTCTCATCACCCATGCAGGTGCAGGGGCCCAACCGCTTGGTCCATGTTCCACTGCTTTCCCAGGCCATTAGCAAAGAGCTGGATAGGAAGGAGAGCAGCTGGGACATGAAACGATGCCTTGCACACCACAGAAGCAATCACAGTTCTAACAATGTAAATGATTGGTCCTCCTCCTCTTTCCACCACCGAGAAGGGATACCCTTAAACATGGGGAATTCCTTTAGATATAAATTTCCCTTACAAAAGGATCTCAGAATGACCATTTAAGAACAATCTTAATGCTAGAATATCATATTTTGGAGTCTAATTGAAATAGGTGAGTATTTCCAGCACAGCTTGTGTTTTTAACAGATAACTGAATTTAGCATGGAGTTCACTGAAGAACAGGATGAACATTTGCTGTACCTCCACTCAGCAAGGATACTGCTAGTTGTGTCTTACAGTCAGACACTGGTTCACCATTTTTTGTTTTCAAGATTCAATGAAAGACTAGTAAGTGGTTGTTTTGCATTGTCCCAACGAGTTTGAGGCATAACAAAATATCAAAAATTATGACAATAAGAAAGAGGTAGTCAGAATAAAGTAGACCAGAGCATTTTGACAAGAAGTGTTTTAGTTGACTGAGAAAGAGCAATATCAAATGAAGAAAGCAGGGAGGTTGAATTATTCCAAATGTTTTTCTGAAAACAGCCCATGTGCTGGTTGGACAGAATCAGAGACAAAGACCTTCTTCTGAATTCGGCTTGAAATATTCACCACAGGAATATTTTTCTCTAATAATTTATTGTGTTCTTGTCATGGGAGTCAAATCCTTGGGAGCTTCATCTAGTGGGGAAATAGTCCAGGCAGAAGGGAGTAGGTTAATCAGATAGCTGGTGTAAAAGTTGTTAGTCTCCTTCCAATCGCCTCTCTATTTACAATAAAGGCAGGCATTTCAGGGTGGGGTTTTTATTGGCACCCCTTGGTTTTCGTTTAAAATGCTAAAAGGAGGTACTCTCCCTGTAGTTTTTGTAGATATAAAGACAAGCATTTTGTAGAGATTTTTTTTTCTTTTTTCCTGTTGTGGCCACTGTACCTCTTTCACCATTGGTAAGATTCACCACTCTCATTAGGAAATCAGACACTGGGTCCACAGTCCTTAGATACAAGATTGGCCGAAGTAACAGATGGAGGAGTTCCACTCTCCTTGGTTGCAGATGAATCCATGGTTCTCTACCCTGCAGTTTAGTTTACTTGACTGGTTGGAGGCCTACAGCTGGTAAATTTTCTGTGAGTCAATCTCATCCTGGACCCAGTACAAAGAATTGCTGAGAAATGGAAATTCACAGAGCTCTAAACCAAGAGAGAACTCACCCATGACCTCCATTTTCTATTTTTTTTTTATTTTTTTATTTTTTTAATTTTTTTTGACAGGCAGAGTGGACAGTGAGAGAGAGAGACAGAGAGAAAGGTCTTCCTTTGCCGTTGGTTCACCCTCCAATGGCCGCCACGGCCGGCGCGCTGCGACCGGCGCACCGCGCTGATCCGATGGCAGGAGCCAGGAGCCAGGAGCCAGGTGCTTTTCCTGGTCTCCCATGGGGTGCAGGGCCCAAGCACTTGGGCCATCCTCCACTGCACTCCCTGGCCACAGCAGAGAGCTGGCCTGGAAGAGGGGCAACCGGGACAGAATCCGGTGCCCCGACCGGGACTAGAACCCGGTGTGCCGGCGCCGCTAGGCGGAGGATTAGCCTAGTGAGCCACGGCGCCGGCCCTCCATTTTCTATAAGAATGAGCCTTGAAGGTACCTTTGCTTGGTCACTTGGAGTCTCTGGAGATTTCTTAAGATCCTCCTTCTGAAGTCAAAGTGTTGACCTCTGCTAATGTTTGTTTAAGGTTATTTATCTGAACAAAGAACAAGTCATGAATATGGCAGGTCTCAGAACTAGAAGTTCAGAAACAAAAGCAAAGTAAAGAAATCATCTGATTTGCTACAGTTATAATAAATAGCTGAGTTTCATCCCAACCTATCCCATTATATCCTAATATGCAGATGACTAAGTTTGGTTGTTATGTGTGCTTTAAAAAGCCAAACAAGGTAGATGACTACAGATTTTAACATCATCTTCCCATAAGTACTGTGAACAGTTACACTGGTGTGACTACCCTTGTGCTCATTTCTGGATGAGATGGAAATGTGTGTTTCCAATACTGCATTGATATTTCATCCAGTACCATCACCCCATTAGCTCATACTGCAGTTGTAATACCACTAGAAGTCGTTTAATTTTTTTCACTTTACTCTTAATGTATTTCCCCTTGCTTTTCCATGTTTTACTCACAAACAAAATAATCTTCAGTGAGTCTCTGTCCTCTAAAATATAGAGATAACATAAAAAGCATTACATAATAATTCTCTGGCTGTGAAAGAATATAATAACTTGAGCCGTCCGTAATCTGAAATGCTCGGTAAATTTTTAAAGCATCACACACAAATTTCCATAATTTTTTTTCACTACAGTATACTCTAAAATTTCCAGAATTTTCAGCTAAGGAGAATCCCTTTCTTCCATGACATGCCTTCCTAAAAATGCACCTCAATAAGCTTGCTACTGAAAACTAAAACTACAAGTGCTGCTTCTCCCAAATATTGTGTCATGAAATGATTACCTTGATATGAAATGATAATACTGAGTAGAAATCTTGATCTGGTATATACCTTCCTTGCTCTATGATTTCTGGGCATATGTTGCTCAACCCCTTTGTTTATTGTTAAAAGTATGACCATAGCTCACTACCAAAAAAATAACAATGGAATAAAATGGTCTTTTTTTTTAATTTAAGGAAAAAAATTTCATGTATTTCATATATACAGATTTAGGAACATAGTGATACTTCCCACCCTTACTCCTCCTCCTTCACTTATTTCCTCTCAATTTTTGCAATAATATACTTTCAGTTTATTTTATAATCATAAGGTTAACTCTACACTAAATAAAGTGTTCAACAAATAGTAGGAAGAAAAAAACAATATTCCTCGAGAGTAAAGACACGGGCCGTAGCAATCACTGAATCTTAAAATGTCAATTTCACTCCTACACATTACATTTTTGGTACTCTATTAGTAGAGATCACATAAAACATGGTATTTTTCTTTTGGGAATGGCTTATTTCACTAAGTATAATGGTTTCCAGTTGCATCTATTTAGTTGCAAATGACAGGATTTTGTGTTTTTATGGCTGAGTAGTAATACATACTATATATTCACCAAAATTTGTATGCAGTCATCAGCTAATGGATATTTATTGTTTGTTGATTTCTGATGAGAACCATTCTAGCTGGGCTAAAGTGAAACCTCATTGTGGTTTTGATTTACATTTCTCTGATGGCTAGAGATCCTGAGCATTATTTCATGTGGTTGTTGGCCATTTGAAATGTTCAAGTCCTTTGCCCTTTTCTCAACTGGGTTGTTTGTTGAATTTCTTGAGCTCCTTATAGATTCTTTATCAGTTGTGTAATTCGCAAATATTTTCTCCCATTCTGTCAGTTCCCTCTTCCCTTCGCTAAGTGCAGTACAGAAGATTCTCAGCTTGATGTAATTTAATTTGTCTATTTTACTTTGATTGCTTATGCTTCTGGGGTCTTTTGCAAGAATCTTTTGCTTATGCCAATGCCTTGCAGAGTTTCCTCAAAGTTCTCCTCTGCTATTTGATGGAATCAGGTTGATTTTTGTATAAGCTGTAAGGTAGGTGTCTTGTTTCAAACTTCTGAATGCAGAGATCCAATTTTACCAGCACCATTTGTTGAAGAGACTGTCCTTTCTCCAATTATTGGTTTAGGCTCCTTTGTGAAAATTTGTTTATTGATTGGTGCATTGATTTCTGGAGTTTCTGTTCTGTTCCATTGGTCTATCCATCTGTTTTTGTTCCAGTACAAGGCTGTTTTGATTAGAACTTCCCTGTATTGTATCTTGAAACCTGGTATACTGCTACCTTTGGCTTTGATTTTTATTGTTCAAGATTGCTTTAGCTATTTGGGGTCTGTTGTGTTACCACATCAATTTTAGCAGGTATTTAATTTTTTGTAGCTATTGTGAAAGGATTGCTCTTAGTTCTTTGTCACTCTTCACATTATCTGTTTATACAAAGGCTATTGATTTTGTGTGTTGAATTTATAGCCTGGTATTTTACCAAACTCTTCTATGGGTTCCAATAGTCTCTTAGGTGAGACTGTTTCCCTATATATAGAATCATGTCATCTGTAAACAGGGATACTTTGACTTCTTCCTTTCCAATTTGTATTATTTTGATTCCTTTTTCTTGGCTAATGGCTCTAGATAAAACTTTTAGGACTATATTGAATAGCAGTGGTGAGCATGGACATCCTTCCCTGTTTCTGGATCTTACTGGAAGTGCTTCCAAATTGTCTCCATTCAATAGGACGTTGGCTAGGCTTTCTCATAAATTGCTTTGATTGGATATAGAAGGAACTTTCCTTCATTCAATTTGCTTAAGGTTTTCATCATGAAATGGTGTTGTATTTTGTCAAATGCTTTCTCTGCATCTATTGAGATAATCATACACTTTTTAGTCTTCAATTTACTAATGTGATGTATCACAGTGATTACTTTGTGAATGTTGAACCATCCCTGCCTCCCAGGGATAAATCCTGCTTGGTCCAGGTAAATGATTTTTCTGATGTGTTGTTGGATTCCATTGGCTAGTGTTGTGTTAAGGATTTTTGTGTCTGTGTTCATGAGGGAAATTAGTCTGTAGCTATCTTTATCTGTTGCATCATTTTTTGGTTTAGCAATTAAGGTGATGCAGTTTGGGAGGATCCCCTCCATTTCAAATGTTTTGAATAGTTCGAGAATTGGAATTAGTTTTTCTTTAAAAGTTGGGCAGAAATCAGCAGCCATCCTGTCCTGGACAACATTTTCTTTTTTGGCAGGTTCATTACTACTGATTCTAATACCATGTTGGTTATTGGTCTGTCTATGTCGTCATGATTCAATTTTGGAAAATTGTATGTGTCCAGGGATCTATTGATTTCTTCTAGATTTTACAATTTGGACATACAGCTGTTTGTAGTACTTAATCGTTCTTATTTCTGTGGTATCTGTTGTTACATCTACTTTTTCATCCATGGTTATTGAATTGAACCTTATCCCTCTTAGTTGAGCCAATGGTGTAAAAATTTTGATTTCATTAATATTTTGCATTATGTTTTGGTTTTCGGTTTCAATTTTGTTTATTCTCTATTTCCTCTTACTAGTTTAGTATTTGGTTTGTTGTTAATTTTCTAGGTCTTTGAGATGCAGTGATAGCTCATTTATTTGGTGGCTTTCCAGTTTCTTGATGTATGAACCTGTTGCTTTAAACTTCCCTCTTCACACTGATTTTGCTGTATCCCACAAATTTTTATATGTTGTATTGTCATTTTCATTCATTTCCAGAAATTATTTCCCTTTTGATTTCTTCTATGAGCCATTGTTCATTCAGGAGCATGTCGTCCAGTTTCCATGTTTTTTATATGTTTGAGATCCTTGAGTTGGTTTCCAGCTTTATCCCATTTTGGTCACAGAAGATGCGTGGTATGATTTGGATTTTTTTGCATTTGCTGAGACTTTAAGACCAAGCAATGTTCTATCCTAATTAATCTGTATTCAGCAACAATGAAATAAAAGGTTCTACAAATATCAGGTCCATTTTGTCCATAGTGTCAACTAGCACTTTGGTTCTTCATTCATTCTTTGTCTAGTTGATCAAACTATTAATGAAGGTGGGGTTTTGAAGTCCCTCAGAACTGTTGTATTGGAGTTCATGTCTCCCTTTAGATCCACAAACATTTGTTTTAAAAAAGTGCCCCAGCATTGTGTACATATACATTTTTTATAGTCACATCTTCCAGTTTATTGATCTAATAATTACATAAGAGATGAAGAGGGGCATTAACAGTTTTTGTGTTAAAGTTTATTTTGTCTGATATTAGGATGGCTGCATCTGCTTGATTTTGATTTCTGTGAGTATGGAATATCTTTTTCCATCCTTTCACTTTCAGTCTGCATGTATCTATAATGGTAAGGTGTTTTCTCCTTAGATGGAGGCTGGGGGCACTTATGAGTCCTATGCGGGTGCCCAGCCCCTGTCAACCCTCCCAGCCCTACTCAAAGTCAGTGGAGAATGTGGTTTTTTCCATCTGGTAAGATCCTTATAGCATCACTATAGTCACAAGAGCCTCCACAGCTACTATGGGAGTAAAATGGCACCTTCTCCCCAGCTGTTGCCAGATATCCTCGTGGGAAGATAGGGAGAAAGAAATTTGCTCTGTTTTGGCCTCCATTCCTGTTAGGGTCCCAGGCCAGACTCAAAGACATTGTGATCTGCACGGTTCTCTCTTCAGCAGTATCACCAGTGGCACAGGCTACTGCAGTCTGCTCTCAGCTACATGGATCTTGTGTGTCATCCATACTGATCCTCAGCATCCCTGTTCCATCTATAGAATTTCCCTTGCAAATTTCTCTCCAGCTGTCCCCTGGGAGTACACTTCCTCCACATTTTTTTTTTCTATTTTTCCCTCATCTAAATCAGCCATCTTGTAATCTCCCAAATCAGATAGTCTTAATGGGATGTAGTCTGAATTTCTGTTGAGTCACATTATAAATAACAAGTATTTCAAAGAGTAAATGCAAACAATTAAAACCGGTTTAATAGTAGCAAAAATAACTTACCCTCTATTCCAAAGTGTTCTTTATTTGAATCTTCCTCAAGTTAGGCCTCAACAGGGCTCAGGAATAACAGGTTTTATTCGATCTTCAAGATTGATTGCACATGTATAGGTACAAGAAAAATTAATAACCAAGATGACATAAGCAGAACCATGCACATTACCACCAAATTAGAGTTGCTGAACAGTAGTTGCATACCTCTAGCATGTTACATCTATTTATCCAGTTTTTACATAAGGGATATTTCATTACTGCAGGATAATATTTGTGTATATACTTCATTTACATTTAAAGGGTTTCAGCTAATATAGGGTTACCAGATTTGGCAAATAAATTTACAGGATGCCTAGATAAAAAAGTGAATCATCTTTCGAATGTGTATATATATATTTGAATAATGCATAGGTGATACTGAAAATGATTCACTGCTTATTCATCTCAAAATCAACTGAGTCACTTATGTTTAGCTTGGCAAACTTACCCTAAGGTAAAATTAGTATGATTGTTGTTAAAGCTGGCATCAATACAGGAATGTATTAACTGAACATTTAGCCCAGCAACTGTAGGGGAGAAAACGTATCTTTCCTTCTAACCATCCATCCAAGGTTCATACCTGAGGCTCCCATAAGAAAAGACAGAATGACAAGAAAAATGAAAACTTTCGTTACAGGAAGTTGGATAAAGAGTGGAAAGGGGTGGGCATTTGGTGGTGAAAATGCTGGTTGGGACACCCCATCACAATGAAATATAAAATATGCTACATGCCAAAATGTAGAATTCACAAACACTAGTGCCACACATATTGAGCCTCTCAAATAATGTTAAAAAAGTGTCATAGTGGCCACATAATGAAGTATTATGGGGGAAGGTTTCTATAGAAAATTTGGGCTTGAACCCTATCTTCACTTCCCAAGGGAAAAGAAAAGTCTGTGTCCTCTTCATTTCAATACACACACACACACACACACACACACACAAAAAAGCTTTCTTTGGAGAACATGATCTTCTCTGCCAAGGGGAGTAAGGACACAGATTGAGAGCGTTAGAGAGGCCAGCGCAGGGACAACAGAGAAAGGAAAGGCTGTGTTGGGGATGGAACTATATTTCTACTCGTAAGAGCCAAAGAATGTAAATTTTCCATGCAGATGTGGGCAAACTGGGGAGAGCTCCTGTCAAGCACAAAATAACCTGGCTCAGCACCAGGGCTTAAGTCAGAAAGAAAGATATCACCTGTGCTGTGAGCGCTACTACTAGGAAGGGCCAGTTACGAGCCTTCCAATTCTCCACAGGACAAATATCAGCTACTGACACCTCCCAGGCCCGGTAGGAATCAACTTAGGACAGAACCATCAGCAACAAAGAAAGAACTTCCTTCTGCCTTGTTCTTTCTCCATTCTGCCCTCTTTGCTGCCTGTCAGAATTACACTTAAAGACTGTAGGTCCAGGAAAAGGTAGTAATAAACTTTTCTTTCTTCCCCAAATAGTCCCAGCCTGCTTTCAAACAACATCAACCTCTTATTTTTGGTTAAAGTGCTAATTAACATGTTGTGCAGATTAGTATTTAAATCACGCATTGAGATTGTCTTATCTTTTAAAATAACTACATAACATAAGTGTTTTGGGATCTGCTAAACTTTCATATGATGAACACAGGCTATTTCTAACTACATAAAGGTTGGAGGAGTGATAGGGCATAAAAATAGAATTGTGAAGCTTACACCCAATCATTCATGTATTTTAATATATTGGTTACAATGGAATAGGGATTAAAATAGAGCCTTTTCTATAAAACTGAGCTTGCCTGGAATAGCTTCAAGATAAACTCAGCTGTGTCTGCCTATCCATCATATTGATTAGCCAAGAACACTGCTGCAGCTACCAGGCTGGCCATTGTCAGCCAAATATAAAGCTAATTGCAATTTCAGAAGTCTATGCACGATGCCTTTTTATACTTTTAAGAGCCTATCATTGAATATTGTATTTTTACTTCTGATACTCAGCAAGAGTGGGAAGAGACTATATACAAAAAATAGTTCTGAATTTGCCTGACATTATTCATACCTGAGCAAGGTTTTCCTTCGATTCAGTTTGTAGTTTTTGTTCCTATGAAAACTTCATTCAGGCTTTTTTGGCTCAGTATTTTGTGTTAATTTCATCCACCTCTTGAGAATTCCTGGATTCTTTTCTGCAAGGAAAGGAACAATGTTAGACAGATTAACCTCCAGAAACTGAGAACAAGAAAGACATATACACATATCTGGAATCAATAAGAAAATCTATAACATAATAAACTCCTTATGTAGCCGCAATGTGATGTTCACCAAACATTGCACAATGCAGCAGGCAGCAGTCGACTCTGAAAGTAAAATCAGTAGATAGTGTCAACATAGACAGAATGCCTGATTCTCATAATTGCAAAATTAATTACCTCACTGGGAATACAAAAAAGATGGAAAATTGCTGGGACCTGATCTATTGCGTGTGTCTATCTTCTAAAATGCACCAAGGTCCAAAATGCATAAAAGATAATTTTCTCTGCCAAATCTGGTATTATTCTTTATTATAACAGCAATGAAAGGCAATGGGTATTTTTTAACAGGATAAAAATCAGATATATTATCAGGTGAGTCCATAGAAAAAATTTCCTAATCTTGTACTTAAACTATTTTAAAGGGGGCTGGCATCCTATATTGGCACCCGTTTGATTCCTGGCTGCTCCACTTCCAACTCAGCTCACTGCTGATGTACCTGGGAAAGCAGCAGAAGATGATCCAAGTGCTTGGGCCCTTGTCTTCACCCTGGCCCGTCCCCTACCTTTGCAGCCATTTGGAGAGTGAACCTGTAGATGGAAAATCTCTAACTCTGCCCTTCAAAACAATAAGAAAGTTATACTAAAAGCCAGATTCCAGGACAATAATCAAGAAATGCTATTTATTGTACTTTTAAGCATTTCCAAAAAGTTATGCACTAAAACCAACCAATTCTTCAAAAGAAATTTTTAAGGAAAAAATAAAATACTGTTAATGTGTCACAAATTAGAAGCCCTGATTGCCATCTCCCTACTGTAATCCCAGTTCAAGTGACTACACACATATGTGAGAACCTTGGACAACAAGGCAAACACATACATATGGACACACACACCATTGCTTCTACACCATAAACCGTTTGGAAAAGAAGAACTCATGCCAATGAGTAATTCCACCTTGGAGCCTTAGTTGAGAAACGCCTCTAATCTAAAACACATTTGTCTGCAATTTCTCCACACTTTCCACCCCGCCCTTTTCCCAGTACAATATTAATTGTTTTTATTTTTTTTCCAGTGGAATAAACTAGATGTGTGCAATATAACCAAAGATTCAAGCTACATTCCTACTTGCCCATGCAGGTTAATCACAACAAAGTTTTTCAGCCAAATGACTGAAAATCAACCAAGCTCTGCAACATCCAGAACAGAACACTTATTTACTTTAGGTTCTATTAGGAGCTTTTATTTAAAAGCTATTCCAATGACAGATCTAATAAGAGAACATTAAATTACATTTTTGAAGTCTGGGGACTTTCCTTTGGCCCTAATAACGTTGAGTTGAAGGGGCGCAGTCTTTTTCATTACATTTCCCCTTTCTATCTGAAAATTAAATTTACACTATTGTTATTAAATATAATTTCCTTAATTTTTTATTTGAAACAGACATGAAAACACTCATACAAGTGGAAACAAAGCAAGGAAAAATGACCATTTCCCTACCAGCTGTACTTCAACTTTTTTCTAACACTGTTGGTCTTTGTCTTCAAAGCCTCTCACAAAACTATGAGCACTTTAATAATACACTTTATTTTTTCAAAATATTTACTTTTAAGTCCTTCCCTTAGCACTTAACATTCTTGCAATAGGATTTTCCATGTTATTACATACCTTCATAGATATTTTCAGTGGTAATGATTTTACTGCATAGATAGATGTACCATGATGCACGATTAAAGCATTTCCTTATAAACGGACATCCTGCATCCAACTTTTGCACCATTATTAATGATGATCCCATGAACTTCTTTCAGGGCAAAGCTCTTTGAGATTATTTCATTATGGTGGAATTACTGTTCAGATGACATCAGATTTCTTAAAATTCTTCAGACCTGTTGATAAATAGCTATCCAGAAAGGTCAGACCTATTTAGTCTGCTAGCAGCAATGCCTGGTGCACTCCATCACATGCTTGTCAGTGTTTTCATCTCAGCCTCACTCCATTGCTAGGCAAAGACTAGATCTTACCCTAACTTCTAGTGTATACTTTTTATCCAAGACCTATGAATTTAAAAAGCTTACAAGGTATATTATGAAAAACAATCCCCTAAATCTATCCTCCCTACCCACCATAAATACACCCCCAATCATTTTCCTACTCCTCAGAGGCAACTATAACTTAGACATGGTTGTTCCCCAGTGTTTTCATTGATACCCTAAGTTGACAGACCTGGAGCGATGTGACATCCCTCCCTCCATATTCTGATTACTGGCCTATCAGGTGAGATACTCCACCATGGCATGACAATAAGCTGAAGGTTGCATTCATGAAGTCAAGAGGTTAAACAACTTGTCCTGCTTCTTGTTCCTTAGCATATTTCACTTGACACTCTATCCCCAGAACATTCTTTATGCCAAAAACCCAGAATCATGCAAAAGTCAAGTGTTCTTGTCTTATCGGGCTCTGCTCATGGTGCTGATTTTCTGTCTTCAATAGTATAGATGCATTGTTAGCTACAGGAGGCAGTACTGCTGTCTGCCTCAGGAATATCTTGTAGGGATTGAGACATTCATTCCATTGTCTGCCTTTGTTCTTCCAGAGTGAGGATCTCAAATAGCAGGGATTTTATCAAAATGGGGAAATAATGAAGGCTAGTACATAATGATAGCAGTTCTGATCTCTATTACTCTCTTTTGCAAACCTGGGCAAGTTCCTATTCTCTCTCTCATTCCATTTTCTTACCTGCAAAATAAGAACAATAATGGTACTTACCTCACAGGACTATTGGAATGTTTAAATGAGCTAGTATGTGTCTGTAGCACTTTAGAAGTTCATCGTGTGAAATGCTCACTTTAAAGTTCATTGAAAATGTAATTAAAAGATTCTATTCCATTGCAAAAAAGTAGAAATCTATGCATACAAGAAACCTTCAAAGGTTCATGGAAAATACCTATTTTGAAAAAAAATTTTGTGTAAAATGTTTTAAAACACATAAAAGGCCTTTTAATTCCTTTCCTTGTGAACATTTTCACATATTCTCTCATATGTATCATATATGCTAATTTTACCTATAATGTAATTCCAGCCATCTTGTAGTCTAGGTTTGATTTTTTTGGGGGGGGAGGGGCTATAGACATTTCATACAACTATGCATTGCTTCAAAACCTGGTGCAGGACCTGCATACTTCCATGTTCTGTCCTAATTCCCTGTAATGCAGAGGTTTTCTGTAACCTGCCACATACCCACTGTTAAACTATTCTTACTGACATTTTAAGTTCTAAGGGATATTTTGCTGGATTTATATCAGGATGTTTTAGCTCTTCAATGAATTGAGAGAAAAATCAACACCTGCACAATTGTTAAGTTTATGAAATGATATCTGTTCTTTTCTAGTATCAAACAATTCTATTCGATAAGCAGAACCACTACACGTCTTTTCAGTCAGGATTGAATATTCCGAAATTATGGGGTCAGGCTAAGTGGGCTCTGTATAAGTTGTTGTCTTTCATCTGATAGTGAAGCTTGAAATCAGCAGGGCAGGAAGTTGGGAAAGAAGGTGGATGTAACATAGGAAAAGTCGAGGACTAGCTAACTAGAACTCAAGGTTCCCAGTTCTTTTTTTTTTTAAAGAGAATAAAACCTATGTCAATTCTCAATATCAGCTTGATCTTGATGACACAGGTGTTCTACACAGAAAGTTGGTACCCTTCACCATGGAGCTAAATATATACCTGCAAAGAGAAAGAGAAGTTGAAAAATCTGGCTTCTATCCCACACCAAGCATTCCGAAAGCACCACTGGACCTGAACTACATAATGGTTTCTGCTTAATTTCTACTTCCTAAATGTATCCTATACAAATATCTCTAGTGGCCCACCCAAACTTAAGTACACAGAAAATAGAATTATGGATAATAGAGGTCAGCCTGGACAAGTTACAAACCCACATCTCAAATGGTCCCTTGGATCATCTATGTTTCATAATTAAGTGTATGGCCACTATTTATGCGCTCATTCTACACTGTACTCATACATGGTTTAAACACCATAATTGCCTTTGCTCCTTTCCTGCCACCTTACATCACAATGACTCAAACCTAATTATCCAACACTATTCTCTCTGCTGTGAAAGAATAAATTCCCCTAGGATCAACTAAAAACTGAACAATCCAACTTTAAATTTGTGAATAAAAATTCTAACTAAGCCCTCAGTACTGTCTGCCAAGCATATTATTACATTTCCCTTGTCAATCCACTTTACATTCTCTTATGACTTTTACATAACTTCTCTTCAAATTGCCAGCACCGCCTCCCACTATATTAATCTTCTTGTATTGCTGTAACAAAATAAGCCTCCAGTGTGGCTTACACAACAGAAATGTATGTTCCTACATTTCTGGAGGCTTGCAATGCAAGATCAATGTGACAGTGGAGTTGGCTCCCTGTTGAAGGCCCTCTTCCTGATTTGTAGGCAAACACCTTCCTGCTGGGTCCATAGCAGAGACAGAGCATTTTATAAAGTTGGTCACTCTCTCCTGAAACACTTTCTCCTTCACCTTTTGGACATTTCCTACTGACCGGTTACTTTCTCCTAAGAACTTTTGCTGGATACTCCTCATTACCTCAGATTCTGAAGGTCAGATTGCCTGGTAACTTGATCCTCCGTCCTCTTCTCTTAGCTTGATTCATCCTGAAGTGAGCTTATCTCTGCTCTCAGTTTTTCCAGCACTTCCCAAATGTATAGCTCAAGATTTAGTATTCAGACTCATTTATACATGGAACTAACCACTCAGCATCTCTGCCTAGATGTCAAAATCCTCTAACACTTGAAACATTCAAAACACAATTCCTGATTCTCTTTAATCTCCAGCCTCCCTCTTCTCAGTAAATGGCAACTCTATTCATCTAAATTACACAAAATCAGTAGAATCATCCTGCTCCTTCTTTCTCCCATACCACAGAGCCAATCTGTCAGTGAATCACAGTGGCTCTAAAGTTTTCATAAACACATTAGGGGTGCTTGGTGTAATGGCTGAACAGGTTAAGTTGCTGATTGTTATACTGACATCCCATATCAGAGCAATGGCTTGAGTTCTGGCTGCTCTGCTTCCAATTCAGCTTCCTGCTAATGTGCCTGAAAGACAGCAGAAGTTTGGCCAGGTATTTGGCTTCTTGCTACCCATGTCAGAAAACAGGGTGGAGTTACTGGCTTGAGGTTTCAGCCTGGTCCAGACCTGGCTATTGTAGCCATTTTGAGAGTGGACTAGTGGATGGAAGGTCTATCTCTCTCTTTCTCTCTAGGTTGCTCTGCCTTTCAAAGAAGTTAAAAAAAATTTTCTTTAAAGATATTGGAATTGGGTCATTTTAAAGTGTTAGATTTTCTGAGGGTAGATCTAGCATAACCCAGTAGTCTTTCATCTCTTATTTAATAATTCCAAGTCAGTACATGGTCTACACTAAATGACGTAATTTCCATTTATCCCTTATTTATGTAACTCTAGCTACAGGGTTCTCCTTGCCATACTTAGAATGCAATAAGCATATTCCAACCACAGGACTTTTGCATCTAGCATTATGACTGCCCAATATTCTTCATATCCTAAGTTAATTACACAGCTGAATTATCACTTCAGTCAAGTCTCCCTTAAACACCACCTCATCTCAAAGGTCTTGGTTCAACCACTTAAAATAGCACTTCTGAACTTTAGTTATAGGAATAAAAAATAAGCATATATAATCAAATCTGGCATAGAAGTGTGAACTACCTAGATTTACATGTTGTTAGCCCTAGGTAAATTCCTAACCTTCCTGATTCAGTTTCTACATTTATAACATGGGAATACATAATAATAAAACCTACTTGAAAGCGTTGTGAAATTGTATAACAATTAGATGTGTGTAAGAGTGAAACGCTTATAAGCATGTGACACATAGCATTACACACACACACACACACACACCATTACAATAAAAGTCGTTGTCTCTTCCTTTTAGAATGTAAATTCAATGAGACAAATTTTGGCTCATTTCCTGTTATACTGCTATTTAAATAAAACTTAGAATAGAATTTCATAGTACTGTTTAAGGAAAGAATTAAAGAATCAACAATGCTATTACATATATTGTATGTTACCTACCTTAATTTATTTAATAATTATACTTTTTTATTATTTACTTATTTGAGAGGCAGTTAAACAGATAGACAGAATGACCAACTGCTGGTTCATTCCCCAAATATCCATAACAGCCAGGGCTGGGCCAGGACGCTGATCCAGGTCTCCCAGTTGGGGAGCAGAGACTCAGGTGACCATAGTTGCTGCCTCTAAGGATCTGCATTAACAGGAAGCAGGCATCTTATCACTGCCAGGGTAAATGATCACTCCAATTTTTAATAATCTCTACTTGCTTTTTATGCTTCTATGAATCAAATATATCAAGTAATCATTTCTTTCCTGTATTTACTACTAAAATCACATTTTGTATCTTTTTTAAATGAGTGGAACTGCTATAATGAAAATAACTCTTACTATTCTTCCATCTCAATTTTAAACAAAATAGTAGGGGATACAGCTAAAAAGAAATGTTCTTAATTAAATCAGTTTGAAGCTCAGTAAGTTTCCTTTATAATGTAATATAATGGTCAAATTATTTTCTTACTGAACCTAGTACTGATTTCTAGGTGGTCTCCAGCTATTGAATTTTATTCTAAATTTTTTTAATTTTTTTTTTTTTTGACAGGCAGAGTGGACAGTGAGAGAGAGAGACAGAGAGAAAGGTCTTCCTTTGCCATTTGTTCACCCTCCAAAGGCCGGCGCGCCGCGCTGATCCGATGGCAGGAGCCAGGTACTTATCCTGGTCTCCCATGGGGTGCACGGCCCAGGCATTTGGGCCATCCTCCACTGCACTCCCTGGCCACAGCAGAGAGCTGGCCTGGAAGAGGGGCAACTGGGACAGAATCCGGCGCCCCGACTGGGACTAGAACCCGGTGTGCCGGCACCACAAGGCGGAGGATTAGCCTGTTGAGCCGCGGCGCCGGCCCAGCTATTGAATTTTAGGCCTATGCACATGAAGGAATTAACACAAGCTCAAATCTTACTCCTACCTCACCAGCCTGACAACTTGGAGCAAGTTGCTGAATCTCACTGATTCTATTTATGTTTATACTCCCTCCAAGGTTGACTGTAGTAAATGAATAAAGAAAGTACTCTATTTTACACTGAATAAATAGTAGTAGTATATAATAAATATTGAGGTCTCTCCCATTTTAAAAGATCACTGTTAAAATAATTATATTCAATTGTTTGACAAATGTGTATAGAAAATATCCTAAATGTTAGCCACTGAGAAAAGGTATCACAGTCTGAAAATATAGACCATGAAATAATTATAGTGCAATGTAAAAGGTGCCCAAAGGCAGATAAATTATTTAATATATGAAATAGGTAAGTGAAAAAGCTTAACCCATAGTATAAATCTCTTTCTAGAGATTCTGGGTTAATGTTACTTATGCTATACTGGTGAAGGCTATTAATTTCAGTTTGTGTGTATATCAGCATAATAAACATTCTGTTTGTCTCTGGCTAGATTGGGGTGTTTGGGGAGATGGGATGTGGGAGCAGGTGTTTAGCACAGTAGTTAGGATGCCAACTGGGATCCTCCATCTCATATTTGAGTGCTTGGGTTTAAGTCTAGGCTTCAATCCTGATTCCACCTTCCTGCTACTGTGCAGCCTGGAAAGCAGAAGGCAATGGTTCAAGCGGTTTGCCCCTGGCAACCAATAGGAGTCCTGGATTGAATTCTGGGCTCCTGACCAGTCTCAGCTGTTGGAAGCAACTGGGGAGGGAACAAGCGGAAGGAAGATCTGTCTCTTTCATTCAAAATGATAAACTATAAACCAAAAAATGTAGACCATCAAACAATCAGATGACACTATGGTTTCAGTGCCTCAAGAAACAAGAATATTTTCAAAGAAAATCTTCAGTATGCACTTATAATGATGGATGGACTTGGATGTCCATAAAAGTTCATGATAAATGTATATTATGAAAACCTAAGTGTAGATTTCAAAACATATACCCAAAGAATTTAATTCTACTTTTTCATAAACTTTTGGAAATGCCTTGTATTTGTGAACCATTACAAGAAAATGCCATTAGCACACTCCTCCCCCCAAAATAGATTCTAAATTCCTTTCACTGCCCCCTTTTGTTTCCAATAAGCACTAAATTGTGAGATAAGGTAAAAATCTAAAAGATCATCCTGATATCTTTCAAATTTCAGAAAAATAAACCAACATCATTAAGGTTAAACCTAAAAATATTCTATTCACCTACCATCATCCATCTTGACTTAGAAAACAACAGTTGACTGTCCAAACAGAGCTTGGTTGATCCCAGGTTTTCAAAAACACGGATGAATGGCTCTGGACAGATGCTTTTCCTCAGTGAGAAACTGGCCTGGAGGGAAATATGACCACCTTAAAAAAGCCACATATCCATCTAATTTTAGTTTCAGCAGCACTCTTTTGAACCTATTTTCTAATCTTAAGTTTCTAAGTAAACATTTGTTAAAGTAAATATTAAGGAACTCTTAAAATTAGATTTAAATAAATCCACTGAAGGCTATGATTACAGTTTTAAATAACCCACTAATCAACTCCCTGATTTTTTTATGGCAATAAAATTATTGGCAAGATTTTGCAAAGTGGTTGATGGCATTGACCACAAAGCTCTGTTTATAAGTACATATTATCACATTAAGGGCACACTGTTTTGATTTCTAGAGAATTCCCTTGAAGTGCTGACCTTGATCTGATCTGATTAATACTTTTTCTTATAGTGGTTATATTTCATTTTTTACAACATTCAGTGAGAAAAGAGAAATTAAGTATTTATTATTAGCACCATAAGTTGTAAAATTATCTCCCAACACTGAGATGGGGGAAAAGATATGTGTTTGCTTTATACTGTGCTTTCAAGAGGAAGGAGGAAGACCCCAAGACTTTCATAATCAGACCATTGAGGTATTTGTGAGGAACTAATGTCAGATTTTCTCTAACCATGGAATTTGCACTCCCTATGCACTCCCAGATACTACAACAGGGCAAAAAAAAATTTTTTTATGTTTTTAGCTTATTCTACCCACCCCATCTATTTTGGTTTTGTTAATTTTTATTATATATTCTGCAGCCTTTCCTTATCCCAAGATGTTTTTATGTCCTATTTAGGAAGTAAATTTATGATAATTTAAATGTAAAGAATAAATATAGAACAACATAGTATGCCTAAAGTTCTGATAATTTCATAAAAGTGGACCTGTGGGTATGTTTTACACACAATATTTTCTTAGATCAATTATTTAAATACTAAGGAAGATATAAGAATTACTGAGTAGTTTGCCATTTTTCTTGACTTACTAACTTGTATATTTATTTACATATTTACCTCTTGTAGGATATTCTCACAGATAAGTAGATGAACTGTGAGGATGGGCTTCTGGCCCTGTCTACCTTTATCACTGCTTCAAGAAATCCACAGCCTAATAGAAAGGACCCCCTTCATTAATCCCAAGCCACCAAAGCTGCTCTCTCCACCTGCCGAGGGAGATCAGCATTTCTTAGATTTTCTATCCAAGAAAAGCATTATAAAGAGTCTTGGCTCAAAGGTAGCAAGATTCCTTGACATAATCAAGTACAACACATTTCCCTATTGTCCAGAACAATGACCTAAGTCCTCTGCAAGAGGCCAAGCCCTGTGCAGCCTTCCTCTGGTTTCTTCTCTTCCAGAAATCCTTTGACTTCACTTGGAACTCTTAGTAATCCATCTATCTTTCTCAGGGCATTTGCCAAATAATATATAATCCTGATTTCAACTGGTCCTATGCATATCCCCATAGTTGAATCACACTTATGGGGGAAAAAAATCACTGTATAAACAGGTTTATGTCACATACTCCACTATCAATAACTTTAAAATTCTGCTTTTTCCAGTACCTTTTTCAATGCCTTTCTTTACCATTCTCCTGGAAACATTATGGCCTCCAGGATCCTCTAACATAAAGAATAATTTCTTTTTTTAGGAATAACAAATGCATTTCAGTGGTTGAGAAAACAAGCTCATACAAATATGAGCTCTATCCCTTTTTACTCGCCCCTCCACCCCAACAATGGGGGAATCTGAGACTGATCCAGTATTTTACTTCCTGAGCATTGAGGAGAAAAAAGGTGCTTCAGAATCAGAGCTTTGCAGTTCTTCAGCCTGGAGCTTTACCTATGCGATGCAGCTAAACTTTGTCTCTGCTATGTCTGCCCTCCTCTATTTTCAAAGAGATGGCTTCCAAACTCCATACTGTTTCCTTTTTTTCTACTCTATGAATTCTCACCGTGTCTGCCTCTCTCATAACTTCAGCCTGTCCGTCACATCATCACGTCCTCTGACCTTTCAGTTCCTTCCGACACTGCCTACTTGAGATGCCCAAATTAATACATCTGATCACCCCACTTCATCTTTTAAAATTGGTCTTACCATAACTCATGGTAAGCATAGGGCTTGGCTGTTCTTCGTTTGAAGCCTGCCCCATTCCTCTAGCTGGATATAATTTTGATGACCCTTTAGTACAAAAATGACCACCCAGACCTATCCCTATAGAAGCCTCTGCTGATAGCTTCATTCTGCTCAGCTCAGGCTAGAGGGAAGCAACTACTAGGATTGTTGGGAGTGATGTCAACTGTGGTCCCCTCTTTTCTATTGCAGTAGGGGTCCCTAACCCCATCCCTACTGCAAGCCATGCACTCACCACCAGTTCCTGGAAATGTGGCTGCTAAAGGCTCACAAGTTCCGCACTTCTCCAGGGAACTGGCCTCTGCTGCTGAGAGCTGCCTCCTCTCCTCTCCTCTCCTCGTGCTCACGTTCCTTCTGCTTTACTTCCTGCCACATAGATGCTTTTTCAGAAGAGCACTCCTTCAATATATCCATGTCTTAGGTTCTGTTTTCTGGAAGTAGAATGTAAGCAACCTTTTAACTAAACCACTCTCCCTTTTTAACTGTATTGGAAGTAATTATGCCAGCTGCTTTTTTAGAGTAATACTTCATAGTATCTTTCAAATAGAGAGATGTAACTGCATAATTCGTCTACTGAAAGAGAATTGTACCCTAAGCACCTTGAGTTTGTACAAAAGTTAAATGAAATTAATTTAGGGGCCAGTGCTGTGGCACAGCAGGTTAACACCCTGGCCTGAAGTGCCAGCATCCCATGTGGGCACCGGTTCGAGGCCTAGCTGCTCCACTTCCCATCCAGCTCTCTTCTATGCCCTGGGAAAGAAGTAGAAGATGGCCCAAGTCCTTGGGCCCCTGCACCCACGTGGGAGACCCAGAGGAGGCTCCTGGCTCCAGATCAGCACAGCTCCAGCTGTCTCAGCCAATTGGGTAGTGAACCATCAGATGGAAGACCTCTCTCTCTCTCTCTCTCTCTCTCTCTCTCTGCCTCTCCCTCTTTCTGAGTAACACTGACTTTCAAATAAATAAATAAAATATATACAAATGCTTTTATTTACTTATGAACACCTCAGAAAGAAAACCTATTTAAAAGTGCTTTTGTAAAATGGAGAATAGTTAGCCTTAGGGATCTCTTTCCTCAAGAAAAAGACAAGAAAGAAAGAAGTTGAAAAGCATTCTACAGGCTGGCGCTGTGGCTCACTAGGCTAATCCTCCACCTGCGGCACCGGCACCCCAGGTTCTAGTCCCGGTTGGGGTGTCAGATTTTGTCCCGGTTGCTCCTCTTCTAGTCCAGCTCTCTGCTGTGGCCCGGGAGGGCAGTGGAGGATGGCCCGAGTGCTTGGGCCCTGCACCCACATGGGAGACCAGGAGAAGCACCTGGCTTCAGATTGGCACAGCACGTCGGCTGCGGTGGCCACTTGGGGGGGTGAACCAACGGGAGGAAGACCTTTCTCTCTGTCTATCTCTCACTGTCTAACTCTGTCTGTCAAAAAAAGAAAAGAAAAGCATTCTACATTATATAAGTAAGAAATGTTGCCATTATATTTAGATTTCAGCTTTTCTATTTAGTCTGACTAGTCCAGTTATAATGTATTTGGCATAAATAAAGGAATTTTTAGTTTTCAAACTTAGTTTCAGACATAGAAAGATTGTTGATTTTAATGCTGTTAACTGTAATTAATTCATTAATATTAATATTATGAAACATCTAGAAAAGCTTTTCAATTTTATATAATTAATAAAACTTGGAGACCACCATTGTTGTGTAGCAGGAAAAGCTGTCACAATGCCAGCATCCCATATAGGTGCCAGTTTGAGTCCTGACTTCTCCTCTTCTGATCCAGCTCTCTGCTATGGCTGGGAAAGCAACTGAACATGGCCCAAGTGTTTGGGCCCCTGCACCCATGAGGGAGACTTGGATGCAGCTCCTCACTTCGTCCTGGCCAAGGCCTGATCTTTTGTTATTTTTTTTTAACTTTTATTTAATGAATATAAATTTCCAAAGTACAGAATATTGATTACAATGGCTTCCCCCCCATAACGTCCCTCCAACCTTCAACCCTCCCCTTATCCACTCCCTCTCTCCTTCCATTCATATCAAGATTCATTTTCGATTCTCTTTATATACAGAAGATCAGTTTAGCATACTTTAAGTAAAGATTTCAACAGTTTGCTCCCACACAGAAACATAAAGTGAAAAATACTGTTTGAGTACTAGTTATAGCATTAGATCTCAATGTACAGCACACTAAGGACAAAGATCCTACATGAGGAGTAAGTGCACAGTGACGCCTGTTGTTGACTTAACAAATTGACACTCTTGTTTATGCCAAGGCCTGATCTTTACAGACATTTGGGGAATGAACCGAAGATATCTCCGTTAGTCTATAACTCTGCCTTTCAAATAAATAACTAATAATGATAATAATAAAACAGCATTTTGGGGTTGCTTGGTATTCTCATTAAACTGATTAACTTGCTTTGAATTTGTCTTGGGTTCAATTATACTTTGAGTTAAGCTGAAATAGCATATTTTTAGAAGTTTGCATAAATGTATATTACAAAAAATCCTATGAACAGATTTCAAAAATTTTATCAACAAAATCTTCAAAGAGTACATGAAAATATAGTATTAAACTGTAATAGAAGTCTAGCACTCTGGGACAAGGCATCCTCCCTTTTCTTCAGTTTATATTCTAAGGATTGTGAAATTTAAACATGATATTCTGGATATATGGAATCCACAGTGATTAGGATATATTCTCTCCAGTTAAGGGATTATTTATGAATTTGAGAAAGGAAAACTCATCATCAAATCCAATCACCTATAAAGCATAGGTATTAGTATCCACCCATGGGGACAAAACAGCAGTCATCTAGATAGTCATTCATGTGGTCTAAGTTCTATTGCTGCTATTGTTTACATCTTGATAACTCGACTGCCAAAAATTCTCCATCCCACTTCAACACAAAAGCAACAAATTCGATGTTTACCAAATTCTCTTCGATCAATAAGGAGAATTGACCTTCTGATCCTTTATTTCATCTGCTTTCTAAAGTGCTCTGCTTAGTAGCAGATACTACAAAAATAAAATTATATTTCAAATCCCTCTGCAACTGGGGCTCTATGTGCCCAGCTGGCTCTGTCCCTGACACGCAGTCATGCAAGGTCCAGAAGACAGAAATGGGGTAGCGACCAATGATCTACTTCATTAATGTTTTACCGAGGCCATCACAGCCAGAGATATTGGTTCTTTCTCAAGTTGTGCTCCAATACCCAGCTACTGTCCTGGGACTGCCCAGCAACAGTCAGGGACGCTGCTGTCCCGGTCCGGATTAGCACACAGGGAGCAGCCCGGCTGATTGGGCAGGTCCTCCGTGCTATTCTGAGGGTAATCCTATAGGATTTGTTTCCTTTTCTCCTTCAAATACCTAGATTTTTGTTTCTCACAACTATTTTCTGACTCATAAATTTCTCAGGAGGAATGGTTTAGAAAAAGAGCTGAAGTATACTTCAGGCCAATCAGAAAATTCCAATTACAAATTTGAAACCCTTTACAAGAACCCCAGCCACTTAAGACTAAATGTTGCTATAGCCTCCAGCACTTAGAAGACAGGTGTGGAGAGTCTAGTGAGTTTCCAGACAGGCTGGGAAAAAAAGGTTAACAAAAATCAAAGAAGAAACATCCTGTGTCAAAGGAAGTACCATGGTCATCAATGAGAGACCAATGGGCCATGCCTGGGAAGGGAATCTGGGCTGGGCCAGGTAGACAGATCACAGCATTGTAAAGAGAAGGAAGACTGGAAGGCAACAGGCCTGAAGTCTTTGGTGCATGCTGATTCCATGACTGTCAGCACTTTCCTAAGTTTCTGAACTTCAGTTTCCACGATTTCAAAATGTAGATATTAACGCCATCTCCATACGGTTGTTTTATCAAATAAAATTTGGAAAGCATCCATGATGCTTGGTACATAGTGGTAAGAAGTTCTTATGTGCCAGGCTCCAAATTAGTAGCTATCTATTATTCCCCAGTGTTTAATAGTGGGCCCAGCCTTGTTTATACAGAAGCAGAAATAAAATACAAGAACTGAAACAGAACAAAGCAAAATGATAAAGAGCAAGAAATAGAGTCAGGCGGACTAATATTGGCTCATGGACCCTGAGACATAGGGAAAAAGGAAACATTCTCCTATGGTGAGAAGCAAAAGTAGGCTGGAGACACAAAGAATCTAGGACAGAGCCCTCCTGCTGTATTGACACTGGATGACTGGAAAAACACAAGCCTGCTCTCGGCAGGAGAGGAATGCACAGGGTTTCTGTGATAATCCTCTGTTTTCATTCAAAACTTGAGAAAAATTGAGTTTTTAGGTGAAAACGTTCAATATTTTCTATAGCTTAAATTGATTATTTAGGTAGCATTAGAAGAAAGAAAAGACGTACTTGTTATCAGAAAGCAAGGAGGTGGAAGAGATAAATTTTTAAGGTGATCCTTTTAAGAAGTTCATTTTGTTAGATTCACCATAGAAATAGATGTTACTGTACTGTATAGAAACCTAAAAGATAGGATTGGGGATATTTTTACCATTACCTGTTTGATAAGATATATTTACCCAGATTGGACATTACCCAATTTGTACATCTATTGAAACATCACATGCTACCCTATAAATAAATCTGCACAATTTTTACTAAAAATTTTTAAAACAGTTTTAAAGATGCAGTTGTATTTTGAATTGAAATTCAGTATGTGAGAAGTCTTTGCAATAGAGAGTTTTATAAACCTTTAAAATTTCTGAATATGGACAGTACTGACTAAAACATTTAATTGGAGTCCATGACTGAGCAACCATCGTCCCCTCTTATTTATGTCAGCATGGCTTAACATATGCCAACTGTGCCCACAGCCTACCTGAACACTTTCTGGAACAACACAGCATGAAAATAACTACTTCAGTCAGTTAAATCATTGGAATCATTAGTTCAGTGAAACAAATGACAATTGTTTTGCCATGCCAATCAAATATATGGTATAGACACATATGCAGCCTTCTATGTAAATTAATTTCCATTTTAAAAACCATGACCAAATAACATAGTACAAGCTCCATTATTATATACTTTTTAAATGTGGATTAACTATGTTTCTAGGAAGGACTAGCCATGCTCAATATAAAGTTCAATTTTTCTATAACAAAGTTTCTTTTCGTCAAGGAAAAGTAGGCCTGAAAAGTAAACAATCTTGATCTTGGCTTTGAAATATGATGTTCTTTAGTAGTTTGCTTTTCATTACTTAACTAAAATACCTGAGTGGAACTTCTCTGGAAATAAAAGGCTTCTTCAGCTTACAATTTGGACATTACAGTTCAGGACTGGACAGCCCCATAGCTTAGGGTCAGATAGGAAAAATCACATGGTGATCCAGAAAGGGGAGAGAGGAACTAGATAGAAATTGAATACAAGTTATCAACCCTCTGTGAGAACCACCCTTTAGGTCACTGGGGACTCAGACACCTCCCAACAGACCCACTCAGTTGTGATAAGGAGACCAAACTTTGTCTTTCATCTACCAACCATTAAGACATGAATGGTTAAACATCTGCATGAGTTTTTGAAAGACAACTTCTACTAACTTGTAACTTTAAGAGATACCAGCAGGTGAGGCAGAGTACTTAGATACTACTTGCAAGTCCAGCTTAATTTACAATGTGGTATCCATGAAGATATTTGAACAGAATAGGAATCAGAGGATGAGACATATTGAACCATGATGACATTGAGTGCCTGGTAACTGGCATTCTTTAGATCAGCAATCCCCTTGAGACAATAGGGAAATGCTAGAAAATCTACACTCAGATGCCAACCTCGTTGCTTATTGACATCAAGTCCAAGCCCTCAGAAGAACTTTCGGCCAACAATTTTACCCTGCCTTTGGTAGACATCCCAGCTCCCCCTCTTTCATGAAATAAGGATTCTCCCCAGCTTGCCAGAATCCTGGCACTTTCAATCCACTGTTGCCTCCAGCCACAGACCATTGCCGTATGAAGCACGTTAGCAAGGATCCCACAGCATCTGGTGTTGCCGTGTTAAGGATATCATCTTCTCCCTAGGGCTTCTATCCTGGCTTCCTCCCAGGGTTCTGGTACTCAACATCCGTATAATTCACACCATCTCTAAGTCAGTGTGCACAGTCAGAGGGCTAAGACCATCCTAGTGTGCACCATTTGTTGCTGGTGGGACAGACCCCCATGCTTACAGATAGGTCCACCATAGCTATTACCTTCCCAATTTGCCAGAAAAAAAAAAAAACTGGCAAAAATAGAAGCAACATGATGTTGTTTTTCTGATCCCATGCTCTCTTTCCAGTTATTTATATTAGCTTTCTCTTCTAATCCTCCAATCCACCCAAAAATCCATTTGCATTTTAATACTTCAGTAAAACTTCAAAAATGTGCTTTTGTCCTAATACTTCCCTGCTCAACGTGTTTACTTAACTCGTGGGTACATACAACATTAAATAGTTCACAGGGTCAAGTATGAGCATTATATACCATTGAACTTACAATTTGATTTGAGACATGAGAATAGAAGCAATAGTAATATTTTACACTTGCTACTGTTTGCATCCCAAACACTGTTAGGTACTCTATATACACAAACATAATATGGAATACTAAACATGATATGGAACGTGAGTTAAATGTGTCAGCCAACATAATTTTTTTTTTAATTTTTTTTTTTGACAGGCAGAGTGGACAGTGAGAGAGAGAGACAGGGAGAAAGGTCTTCCTTTGCCGTTGGTTCACCCTCCAATGGCCGCCGCGGCCAGTGCACTGCGGCCAGCGCACCGCGCTGATTCGATGGCAGGAGCCAGGTGCTTATCCTGGTCTCCCATGGGGTGCAGGGCCCAAGCACTTGGGCCATCCTCCACTGAACTCCCTGGCCACAGCAGAGAGCTGGCCTGGAAGAGGGCAAACGGGACAGAATCTGGCGCCCTGACCGGGACTAGAACCCGGTGTGCCGGCGCCGCAAGGCGGAGGATTAGCCTAGTGAGCCGCGGCACCGGCAGCCAACGTAGATTTAAATTGAGTTCTTCCTTGCCTTGTAATCTAGGCAAAATAATATTCCGAAAGACTTCAATGTTCTCCTTTATAAAATGGAAATACTACCAGTGTCTGCCCCAGGGCTATGATGACGATCAACTGAGATACTGCATGTGAAACCCTCAGTGAATATCTGCCACTTACTATACAAGAAATACAGTATTGTCAGCTGTTACTGAAACTAGTATTTTTTATTGAATGAGGAAGATCATGTAACCCAACATAAAGATGAGAAAACTAAAGATCAGAAGAGCTAAGCTACTTTCTCAAGATCGTGCAGCTGCTACTTGTCTGCAAAGGGATTTATTTCCAGACTGATGATAGAACCTGGGCTCTGACACAGCACACTGCTGATTCTTGCCCCATGTTCATCAAAATGGCAGCTGCC